>NC_045564.1:17627705-20027705 GCF_009819795.1 Aythya fuligula | reverse complement strand
TTGTTTGTTAAATAAAATCCATGAACTATAATCCATTTTGTTTTGTTAAAAAACAAAACAAAACAAAACACGTTACTATTTGATATAGAAAACCAAATGAGTAATATTTGTACAAAGAAATAAAAGAGAGTTGTGCTTTGTGTTCCTATTCTTTCTCAAGCAGTCAGTTCCAAGTTCTAAAACCTTAAATTACGCTATCCTAATACTGAGCTCTTTGGGCATTACATGTACACACACTGCAGATGAGCAGGTGTGTTATAACCTGCCTCTGCTTTCTGACACTGGTGACACATAAAGAGTTCATTTAGAGCTGGCACATGTTTTTAGTTCCTAAGCCTGAATAAAGGAGAGTAAAAAATATATTTACACAGCAGCAAAGCTGGACGAACAGCGAGCAACAATTCACCCTTTCCTCCTCTGCTCCCTTAATTTAGCAAAAAGTTGTTTTACCACTTGTAGTGACACAGTGGTAGAAGTAAATGTGACAGAGAAAGTACCTTCTCTACAGCCTGAAACAAGCTGGGGAACTAAGGTAACTGCAGGCTGCACAAGGCCTTTCCATTGTTTGTGACAGAAACACTCTCTTCAGTTTTTAGATATAGCTTATTTGGATGAAATTACATTTTCCACAAGTAGGAGTTAAGAAGAAATGCTCACAACTAAACACTACATATCCATCATTTGTCTGTCCATCTTATCTGCGCCTCACCCTTCCACTCGCAAAACTAAAGCTAATGAGAGGCCCGATACACCAACCCATCAGCTGTTAAGAATGGCTCTGTACAGGGCTTCACGTTCCTGAGTAGCACCATCAGCTTATCACGAGTTCAGTATATATGCTCAAAATAGAATTCCTTGTAGTTTGGCCTTGTAGGAGACAAGAAAGAAAGAAAGAAAGAAAAAGGAAGGAAGGAAGGAAGGAAGGAAGGAAGGAAGGAAGGAAGGAAGGAAGGCAGGCAGGCAGGCAGGGAGGGAGGAAGCCCAGTTCCCAGTTAAGCCTCTCAAACTGAAAAAAATATATATTAAAAAATCATTATTATTAGTTACATCATAGCACTTAAATGTAGCACAGTTCATGGTTTTGCAAATATTTTGTTCATGCTAACATGTTGCACTTTTTGCACTTTGGTAAGATTACCACGTATTCTGCCAGTTCCTCTGTATGTTGTTGATTTCTGCAAAATGACAGCTGCTGCATTAATAGAAAAAAAAAATAAAAAGGTTCAGAGTATCAGTAAGGATGCCTCTAATGGGAGAAGCAGCATAATACAGCTGGAGTTTCTAGGAGATGCAATATTCATCAGTTACAAACTTGGGAATGTCATATTGTAAAATGTACAAGATAAAAGACGCTGTGTGGTGTTTCAGCTGGTTCCATTTGCCATATGGCATATTATTATTTTGTATTACCTTGGGGAGTGCAATAAAAGGGAAAGGAGACTAGAGCACACTCGAGGTATATAGAATAATATGCAGAAATTCTATAGTTCTTAATTGTAGCAATAAGGTCTGTAACTGAAATGGAGGTGGAACTAAATACAAGAGCTAAATGTGTGTTATACTGCTCTCCAGCTACTGGAAAGTAATAAACTCTTATCAGGAATATTTACACAGGAAGAATTTGCCAGATACCATATGTAGAAGCCTACAGACAACCCCAAAGAAGGTTGACTCCAAAGTCAGCAAATGCTATGTGTAATGCTATACACATTACCATGATACAGTTTTACAACAGATTTTCTGGGGTAGGCTGAATAAAATACTAGATTGGTAGTCTTTAAGAATGAGATTCCACATGCACAACTATAATAAAATCATCAAATGAATTATTTGAATTATTAGAACACACATTTGCATTGTGTGGGCTGGAGGGTAGTGTTTGGTGAAAACAATTACAGTAAAGGATTCCTACATGAATTGTGGCAGTCTGATATCACGATAAGTGAGCTGTTCATAGGGCCTAAAAAATCCCCAAACAAAATCTCCAGACCCCAGACTTCGAAAGGCAGAACATATTTCAGAAGTTGGAAGCAAATTGTTCTCAACATATTCAGAACTCATGCAAAATTTCAGGCAAGTAGGCGCAATAAAACATTATATTTCAGATTCTGCCTGTAAATTCAATTCTTCCCATGCCAGTAAATAGAGCTTCACCCCTCCTGCCCTCCAGGGCCATCTTTGGAGGTATAGTCTGACTCTGAAGCAAATTCCAACCAAGGTCGTATCATTCACTGCAAGCTATTATTCAGTCATTACTTCAATTTTAAAAGACAAATTTTCTGATACCAAATCACAGAAATTCACAGGCTTGCAGTTTTTTGGAATAGTTTGTCTCCAAATACCATAGACCATTAGATGCAGCATTTCAAGATCTGTTACAGAAGCAGAATACTTTAAAATTATTTATGCTAATTGTGCAATACTTCAGATGGCATCTTCAAAGCTATCATCTATTCAAGTGTTCAGTTTGAGCAGCCAAAAAGTAGAAGAGAGTTCTTTTTAGCCAGATCTTTAACAGTAATAAATCAGAGAAATTCTAGTAACTCTTAATATTTCCTATTATGTATTATGTATTTAGATTTCCTGTTAGCTTTTACCAGCTTTTAGGAAGATAACTTTTTAAATAAGTCATCCAAGTGACTCAATGTCATTTAAAGATACCACAGCCTCCCAGTTCAATGAATAGATGAGGCTGGCAGGTGAGGCTGAGCTGCAATTGCCGTGCAAATTAGTGCATACATTTCCATTTCTCAGCTAATGCTAACACCAACTCAGGACACATTTTCCACTGTGTTACCGAAACCTATGAAGTTTTCACACTTTCAGCCTGAGTGCCACTCATACTTAATCTATACATAATCTTCTGTTTTGGTCAACAAAACAGGTTGATGTAAAAATGACTGACTGATGTCAGTAACTAAGGGCCATTATTAAGCGAGAGATAAGAACAGGAAGGGACAGAAGGAGGGAGGGAGCTAGTTCTCACTATTGGACTCCAAAGCATTCTTTGCTGCTAAGTCAGCAGGAATCCTGAATATGTGTTAACTGACAGTTCAAGTTGGAAGACTCTTATCTTGTAAACATAGTTACTGAATTACCAAACATATCTACCATTATATTCTTTACAGGAGAGCTATGCAGTGTTACAAGAGGAGAATAGTGTTTCTATATTTTTTCCTTATTAGAATGTATTCAATTCCATACTCAGGAAAGATAACTAGTGTTTGACAGAATTAGTGTTTACCTTATCCTAATAAACTGAGAATTTAAAATACTTTTATTTCTGTTATTCTGATAATCTCTGTTACCTTGACAACAAGCATAAATGAATGTGTTATTTCATGATAAATTTTCAGCGTAGGAGTTTTAAGATGGTAATGGAAAAATAACTTTTTTGAAATACTTTGTAATTTCTTCTGAAAAAAATAGAAATATTTAATTAAATATCAGAAATGGAAAGTAAATATGAGTTCTTCAACTTAAAATCTTACCATAAAAGAGCAATTACTACTGCTATTATTTTTTAATAAACCAACTCACTATTAAGTTCCACGTTGAAAACTCGGGAAAACATCAAAAATTAATAACTGGGAGAGTTTTCTTTTCCATTAATAAATGGAAGCATTCAACTCAATAAAAGAATTACATTCCAAAGTTTTCTCATAATATGCAATTTTTTTTTTCTGCTGGTTCAATTCATTTAACCAGTTAAATTTATTTATTTTTTGATTAATTGATCATGACAATGTTACAGTATAATGTTGATTATATTACATGTGTACACTTTCGAAGTCTTCAATTAGTTTAAGAAAATGCAGACAGGCCAAAAATTTGCTATGCTTCAGAGGAAGAATGTTGAATTACATTCAGCAGGGAAACCATACGTATTTTTATCTAACCACAGTTCTTAAAAAAACAAGGGATGAATGGTGAAAAAGTCTTAAGAGAATTTCAGAGAGGACAGAATCTTAAAGACATGACCTGTTTAAGTAGTATATTACACTTTATAAAACTGTGCTGTCAGCTATGCCCCCAGGTGTTGGTGACAATGCAGTATTTAAAAAAAAATGAACGCTGGTTATATAAACTGGAATAATACAATAGTTAGTGTAGTCAACCTCTAAATTTTACTTCCAGGGGCACTCATATAGTGAAATTCATAACTACGCCTTTACTTGAAAACTTGGAAAGACTGCATCTTGCATCTGCCTTGTTTTTAGGAGGTGCCCAAGATCTAGCTAAATACAATCTCTGTATCTATTTTAGGGTTACTTTTGATATGTATTCAACTGTCAAATCCTCATATGCTTCTTCCAAAAAGATGCTCTGCTGGATATTTGCAGTACATTATGAACAGATGTTGTTCCTGCTCTGCTGATTCATGTTAGAGGACTTGTATCTTTGATGGATTGTGAGAAGTGGATGAAACCATAAGTGAACAACACAGTATAATGGACAATTTGTTTAGGATTTCACTGCTCTTTCTAAATGAACTTATTCACAACAGATTCTAGACTGTTGTTTTCAAGCTATTCTAAACTTGAGTCTTTTTATGCCATCAATTGCTAGCTGATAGTCTCTTAAGGTAAATGACTGGCTACATCTCAAATCCTGATCACTCAACATGACCTGGATTTGCTGTGCTCCAGAAAAAAAAAACATAACATCATTTGAGAATAAGGATCATGATATGCCCCTGTGGTCCAACAATACAATTTGTACTATCAGGAATTTTCAGCAGTACAGTTAGCAGATTCCATTTTGCAAACATGGCTTTTTAAGTGTGATGTCTACACTGCACGTTTGGGCCATCAGATCACTATTGAAGGTACTGAAATGTTTTCTATCCTTTTGTTCTCAAAGATGTATATGTATGTTTTAATGTACTGTGGAGGTTCCTAAAAATAAATAATAATAATAAATATATATATTAATATATATATTAATATATATATATATAAATCTTGTCCTGTTGTTTGCTTCAAATAATATATATATATATTAATATATATATATTATAATAATAATATATATATATATTATTTGAAGCAAACAACAGGACAAGATTTAAGGTATAGAATGAGGTGTGCTTTCTGAGTTGAGTTCCTTCTATATGAATGCTCAGGTACCACCATTGAAGGTTCTACCAACCTTATGTACACCTCCATCTCCAAGAACACTTCATCTCCTGCTCAGTCTTGCTCGCTTAAAGTACCATTAAGTACTTTCCTGGAACAGGCTAGTGAACTACATGCTCAGATGATCTTTATAATTTCTAATTTTTAAAGCCATGTGTCTGCAATAACATCGTGCTAGTAACAAATGATATTATAAATTGTACTTAACTGTATAAACCTCCAAGGTATCTAAGGCTCCATCAAAACAGAATAAAGTAGGAGAACATTTTTAAATTGGAAAATATTACAAGACTGAACATTGTTCATAGAATGAAAATAGCACTTTTGTAATTCCTTGCTAGCCCATGAAAGGACCATCTGATTTACATGAAATGAGTTAAAACATGAGATATAAATTCCTTTTTGCTGTTTAGAATATTATTGATTTTTTTTGACATCACAGATGACAGTAAATGTGATTAATTACTGCTGATAATTGGAGCTTCATTCCAGTGGTTATTGCTTGTCAGTAACAATTAATAGCTCCACAAAATCCTCATTCATTTCACAATATTAAAGAATGATGGCTTCTGGGAATTATGCTAAACTAGCACTTTCAATTAGATTTCAAATTTTATAGTATATTGAATAACAGTTTATGGTCTTATAATAGTACCAGTGGTTTATTGTTGTATGGTAATCATTCTAATTACATGTGTGTTTATCTGGAGAATTCGAATTTTTATGGTCATAACAAAAATAGTCACTTGTGAGTTATAATTTCTTTAAAAGTATAGAGATTTTTGGTCTTTACTGGTAAAGACGATTTTGAATGCCAGTTGCATTGCTGTTCTCCCAATTTTTGATGGGCAAGATGCAACAGTTAAGGGATGAAAAGAAGGTTTAATTTCCTCCGTATCAAGCACCAAGCTGGTATGACAGGTAGCACAGACATCCAATTACAAGTCTCCTGCTTACAGCTGGACTGGGCTGCAGATATAACGCAGTAACTGTCTCATCTGAACATCTCCAGAGTTACAGGAAGAGAGGAGGGGAATTCATCAATAAAGAGGAATTAATCAAAATACTGACTTCAGAGAGTCACTGAGAAGTATGTACATCTTCGCCCACTTCCCCAGTAAATAACGTCCAGTAGACAGGAGGAAAATTGATACACATACACACCAACCAACCAACCACAAACAACCACAACAACAGAAAGGGAGAAGGAACCAAGGAGTGACATGGACAAGCAAACAGGGGAGGGAAAAGGGTGGTGTAAAATAAACGATGATAAAGTCTGTTGAAAACATATTATCTGAACAGAATTAGGACAAAATAGTGCATGCAGTTCAATGTTTGAGACTAGAAAGAGTATAGTGGTTTCTGTGACATTAAGCTTACCAGAGCAAATTTTAAGTTAACAGAGATGCCAGGAGGCTCTGAAGTTGACATGCGTATAAGATAAATATTTAAAATATAAATATACTAATAAAAATTCTGGCCCTGGGGAAGTCAGTGCACTTCTATCATTGACGTCTACATTGTCAGGATCTGAGTCATGGATCATATAACACAGTTCAACAAACAGTGGAAAAGGGAACAATGTGGAAGAAGAGCTTTAGAAAGTTAACTTCTCAATTAGCATAGGAGATGCTGATTTCACTTACATAAGTGCTTCTGCTTAGGACTCTCAGTTCAATTCTTTGATGCAAAGAACACAATTTCTATGAGGCTACTCCAAATAAACATTTGTTCTGTTTTGTCTTTTATTTGAATATGCTCTTGAAACTTACTGATAATTTTGAATATTTTTCTAATTTAATTTTACTTACACAAATTACTTGATGAATCTTTCAAATACAGAAAATTCTAGTGATTCGGTCTTGTAATATTCTTCCAGACAATTAAGTTACCCAAGCGTAGAACAAGGTAAGGTAAGAATCTATCCCATGAAGCACTGAATTGTTTTAGCAACTAGGTTAAGGAAAAAGTTAACAATAAAAATGACAGTGAAAATTCCAAGGAAATTTCAAGTCAAAACTGCAGCTGATTGTACAGTCTATTTAATGTATTCATTTTCCATTCAGTAATGATTCTTTCCAAGTCAATGCCAGACTCCAAATGAAGTCAATGAGAACAGGAGCAAGACCCTTCTTATTTCTATTTGATTAGTTCGTGCAAGTTTGCAAAAGCAGAAAATTACTGCTGGTGATAGAAGAACCTCAAAAGATGTGCTTGTTCATGTCACTGGAAAAATCAGATTTCAGAAGTTTGGATGATTATCTAGAAATATATAAACCTTCTTGAATTATTCTAATCAGGGCTTTCAGACCATCTGTTCAAAAATATTTCTTTTTACAGTTTCATAATACTATTATTAGTTATACGTTGTATACTAGCACCTAAAGGCCCTAATTAGCATTTATTCTACTGTGGCAGGTGTTGTATAGACCATGTTGAAACCAAGTGCAGAGTAAGCTGGGACTAAATATAAGAAATAACCAGCTTTGCAATTCCCAAGGTAAATTTGGGCTAAGTGTATATGAGGTGTTATTTTAGAATGATTGTTTTTCTTAAAATTTCTTTTCATTTAAAAATATGTATTTGGAAAATAAACTCAAAAAATGATATTTAATAAATTCACAATTATGACACTAAAAAACATTACTAAAGAGATCAAAGAATAGAGCATGAATGTCAGAAAACTGGTACAAAAGGACAACAGACTTCAACAAATGCAATTCCATTCTCATATTCTTTGATCTAATCTAATAAACCTTTAATCTTTCTATTGTAGGACAAAAATTCAGGCATTTCAATCCTCTAGATCCAATTCTAATCTCTTACTCAGACAAATCAGTTTCACTCCCCAGTAATTCATGGCAACAAAAAATCTTACAATATATTTCCTATCTTCAGAACTAAATTTATTGATCAAGGGCTTCTCATTTTATGATTAGAGAATTTCTTCTACGAGAAAAAAATGAAGATTTTTCTTCTTTATTTTGTGAATGCTTAAATATTGACCTTTTATTCCTTTTCCCCCAAATCCAACATTCTCATTCCTTTTATGATATTCTTGGTAATTTTTTATCAGCTATGGTAAAGTACACTGTGCTGCTCAATGTCTTGAAGCCACAATGGGTCCTGGCTGGGATAGAGTTAATTATCTTCCTAGTAGCTGGTATGGTGCTGTGTTTTGGATTTAGGATGAGAGTAATGTTGGTAACACGCTGATGTTTTAGTTGTTGCAGAACAATGCTCACTCACAGCCAAGGACTGACTCTCAGCTTCCTGTGCTGCCCTGCCAACAAGCAGGCTGGGGGTGCACCAGGAGCTGGGAGGGGACACAACCAGGACAGGTGGCCCAGACTGGCCAAAGGGACATCCCACACCATGTGATGTTGTGCTGAACAATAAAACTGGGGGAGTTGGCTGGGGAGGCTGCTGCTCAGGGTCTGGCTGGGCATCAGTCGGCAGGTGGTGAGCAATTGCATTGTGCTTCACTTGCTTTGTATATTCTTTTATCATTATTGTTATCATTACTACTATTATTATCCCTTCCTTTACTGTCCTATTAAACTGTCTTTATCTCAAGCCACAAGTTCTTACCCCTCCCCCCCCCCCCCTTTTTTTTTTTTCCAGTTGTCTCCCCTATGCCTCTGTGGTGGGGGGAGCGAGAGAACAGCTGTGTGGTGCTTAGCTGCCTGCCAGGATAAGTCACAACACAATGATATTCAGCCTTCCCTGGAAGAGACACCTTTTTACATGCACTCTGTACTCAATTCCATTCAGCTACAATACAGCAAAATTAAACAATAAACCACAAAGTCAATAATAGGTTTCTTTCTCTATGTGTACGTAAAGGTAATGTTACTGTAAGTCAGTAAAAGCAGTGGTTACTCAGCACCTGAGAAGACTAGATATTATTCACATTCAAAGGATCTCAAGCTGGCTTAAATTTAAGTTAAGATCCTAAGAAATGGCAGTATCCTCAGTTTCTGCAGCACAATATTACCATTATGTGTATGAAGCATTTAGATGCTTCTTAAATCAATTCAATTACTTCCACATGGTGACCCTCAGAAATGTATAGCAAGAAAGAGCAACCTCCATTTGCTTTCAGTGTGTGAGAGCACACTAATTGGTAGTCAGTGGTGTGGAAGATACCTTCTCTGTAATCGTGTGGCTTCAGTGGCATCTCTGAAGAGAGAGGAGTTATTACTACACCTTGCAATTTGAAAATTCAGGTTCTTGTGCTTGCTTAGCATCAGTACTTATGGACTGAAGTTCAGACTTCTTATTCTGCCTAGTCGTTAACTGTCGCAATGCTCTGTGTGTAGTATTGTGATGTGAAACTGGGATTATATGTAGTTCTCCATGTTAAATGCGGAGTTTTTCTTGTGACTGCAATAAAGGTATCTGGGGGATTGGACTGTGTGCATATGAGATAGTGGGGGGAATATTTAGGAAGCCTATATTACTGAGTCATCAAAGCCTTAAGTTATTTTTAAGTGATTCTATTGATGGTCAGCAGTCTTTTGATTAGGATTCATTAGACTCAACTCAAACCTGATGGTCTCACAGTTGTTGTGAGTAGAATTTACTTCTTCCTTGCCACCCTTTCCTCATACAGTCTCAAATGCTAGACAGAGACATTTCAAAGACTTAGATTATCTGAGCAAAGGTGCATAGGAACGCTTTCTTAATTAGCTCAGTTATTTTGGGTACAAGTCATCTTTAACAGAGAAGTGTGCCACAAAATCCATGTTGGGAATTCTTCAATTACTGTTTTCAGAATGTAGTATTTAACAAAACACCTAGCAAACTAGACATTTCCTCTAAGAAAACTCCAGGGAATGGGAAGCCATGAAGTCTGGGCAGAAGAGGGAACATCAGAGCCTCATTAGCTGTTGTTCTTTGGCTGTAGATTCCAGCTTCTGCATGCCTTTCTAGTTCACAAGAACACAGCAGTTTTACTATGCCTTGGGTCATAAGATAATTGAAATGTGCATACATTCAATAGTATAAGGTTTATCAGAACATACACATAAGAATTTAGAAGCTGAGACCCAGCTGTTGGCTGCTTTTAAGATTTTTTTTTCTTTATTCCTCTTTACTATGAGTAGCAACTCTTAACTATGGAGAACCAAGCAGAACCAAGCAGAACATAAACTATAAGATGAAAGGAGAAACAGACCGTGTAAACATGCTTTTGTTAGAATGCAACCAAGGTATGTTTTGTAAATTCAGACAAAACACCTGCTGGAACAGCTCTCACCAAAACATTAGATAGGCCATCTCTTCAGGGGATGTTGTGTATTGTGGTGTCTCTGTTCAGGAAACTACTTGTATTGTTACGGAGTGAAGCAGGAATAAATTTCCCCAACATGCTGTACTGTGCTCAAGAAGATTATATTTAATATCAGAGATGAAGATCATCTTTTAGCTTTCCTCACAGCTGACTTTTCAGAGTTTTGGAAAATTCTGCTTATTTAATAATTTTATGTGAATGTTATGTCTGTAGTGCTAGAGACTTTAATCTGATTAATGGAGGAGATAAAAAACTTTCTACTGCTGCTATGTATGCTATTGCACTTTATGATTCATTCCTGAATCTCAGGAGAAGTAGGGTTGTTTTTGGCTACACAGTTTTTGTTAAAAAATCACTCTCTTGTACACCTGCTTTACATACAAGAAAATAAACTCAAAGAAGAGTCTAGCAACAATTTTCCATAGAAGGCTCATCAGTCTTTGCTATTATTTCACAGCAGTAAAGACTTCACAGTTATGCTAAGAAGTTTCCTGGAGGGGTCTATACCAGAGCTTCTGTGTTCACATCATTGCTATGCTTATCAGGTACATGGATTTCAGGCAGTTGCCTTTTCTGCCTCATCCCTCTTACCTTCTATAACTTATGTTTAATAAGAAGGGAAAAGCTCCTCAGAGCTTTAATAGCAGGAGATAATTGTTCTATACTCTGTGCAGTTTCCTCTCCAGCACTATAACATACATCAGTTGGTAATGGTTAATTACTCTCTGCACTTGCAATTCAGTCTCCCGAGGAGTGAAATTAAATTTTGTGCTTTTAGCCTAGGAGAACACAGACTCAAAACACACACACACTTTAAGTTTTCCTGAGAGTTGGTCAGAGCATTTTCTTGACAAGCAGTTGCAGACCTGACTTTTATTGCAGTTGGCACTCTGACTTGATGTTATGGCTAGAACTATTTCTTTGCGCCTAACACTGATGGGTATGTCTCGCAATGAAAGACTACTTATCCATTACTCCATATATGCTTATGCATTACATATAACCAAATGACATAGTAATTCCAGAAATTGCTTATTCTGTTTGATCCTTCATTTTGCTTACATTTGTCTGAAACTAACAGTTTTGGCAAGAAAGGACTAACCAGTCTTGGAGCACTGTCAGTACCAGGAAAGTAAGACTTGAATTCATTCATCCTGGAAACTTAAGGACTGCTTTGTCATCCTTTGCCCAGACTTAACTGGATAGCTAGTATTCAAAAGTTTGGACTGAAGAGAACAGTTGTGTTTTGCCCATTTTTTTTGCCAGAAATATTGCTTATGCCTATGTGCATTATGTAAACTATGCCCAGATATCTTGGAAAACATTATGAACGGAGCTGTTTGGGAATATTCCAGTGCAAAGGTTTTCTCAAGAAGATCTGTTTTCATAAACCTGAAGAATTACCCTGCAGCATTATGGATTTCACTGAGTGCAAGTCAGATTCATAGGATCCCTTGTCTGGTTCTCCCACCAGAAATTCCCCAGACTTTGTAGTTTCTGTGAAATTTAAATAAGATTTTCAGAGATAAATTGATCTTAATTATTTCAAAATATTATTTGTATATTATTTGTATTGTGTATTATATATATTTTATATAAATACAAATATTAATTGTATTGTGTATTATTTTCTATTTTCATATCTCATTCCCAAAGTAACTTAGAGAAAAAGCCAGAGGTGGTACTTCAAATTTGAGAATCTGACGAAGACCACTTAAAACCTTTAAAATAATGCAGAATTTAGTATTAATTTAGCTTATTTCCCTTCCCGGGAAAAGTTCTCAGGCAACTGCAGTTATGTCAACATAAAATAAAACATAATAACAAAACAAAACTAAAGTCCCAAATGCAGAATTAGAGCAACTTTCAATAGGTATTTTTTGTCAGAGCTTTTTGTCTACTTCGGTAAGTCTACTTGATATGCCTAAGCTAGTTATAAATTGTTTCTATAAAGAGTAGACTTTATTAGTAAGACTACCAGTAGTGATAAAAAAAAAACAACAGAATAAAAAGTTTTGTTTTGTTTTGTTTTTCCATGCTAGATAGGGAGCTTTATTAACATTAATTTAATTCTGAGAGCAGCTCTCACTTGGTCTTCCTTATTTCATAAAACAGCTTCTGCTGAGACATTTTGCCACCTTTTCCCTGCCTATGCACAAATGCACCTTGACCTCCTCCCTCACCCTACTTCAGTACAAGCAATTTGTATGAAGTATTCATATTGTTCTGAGCTTAAAAAAATAATATCAACAACGACAAAAACCTTGTTTGTAATTCATTTGGATTTGACTTTGATGAGGGGTCTTCCTCTTGAATTCACAAGGAGACAAGCTGGCCCCAAACTGATTTCCTTTACAAAAGAAGCAAGCAAACAGCAACCCTCAAACAAATTACTAAAAAAAATAAAACAAAACAAAACAAAATAAAATAAAATAAAATAAAATAAAATATATATTTTTTTCAATTAAGGAGATATGTTTGAGAACAGACTAATTCTCAAAGTTTTAAAGAATGTTTTTGACCAACACTAATAGAAGAGCTGATTTTCAATATTTTTTAGTTTATTTGAAGCAAAGTTCTTTATCTTCTTTAAGGCCAGGTTGCAAATACCAGGAGGAGAACTGCACAGTAATTTATTAGTGCCTGGAAACACCCAAGTTTGCCATATGGCTCTGTTGTAGACAATCACAGTTCTGAATTTCAGCTATGCAAAATTTCAGAGTGAACTACTTGCATTACATACAGAGTGATCTACTTATATTACAATGCTATATCTGAGATTTCCCCTCAGCTAGTTTTAGTAGGACTAGGCATCCTAGACACAGAATGTGTAAGCTCTGGGTTACCCTCTGGCAACTCAGTAAGACAGAGTTCCTCTTAAATGTTGCATTTCTCAGGATCACCACCTTTAAATCAGCATAATTTAAGAATAAGTTTGGCAGCACTCAGTTACGTCAGCCTATGAACAACTGAGTTGAGCTTACTACACTGACAGATGGGGAGGCCACGCTGTAGTTCAACAGAATAACACATCACTTTTTGTTGTACAAGTCTCCTAACAATCTGTTCTGCCTAGCATCCCACGTCCTTGGGGGCCTGAACACATTTGAAGTGGTACTATATAAAGAAAAGGTTCAGAAGGAAGTGCTGCCAAACTGGCTGGTGGTCATTGATTGCTTCCTCTTGGAAGCACAAATTAGAAAGGAAGTCCTTTAATATTAACAGTTTATTTTGAAAGAAGAAGTTCTTCATGTGAAACGCATCTCCCACATACTACTAAAAACACCTATATTTTCATATTTTTCTACCATGACTAATTTAAACAGTGCACTATTCTGACATTCTCTGCAACCTATTTCAGCCATTCTGCACAACTGCGACATTGTGTAAACTCAAAGCTTGAATATAGATTAAGGTGATGTGATAAATTATGCAGAACACAATTGTTTGTTTACCATAAGGAAGGAGATAATTAAAAAGTGTTCTTGTAGAACTATATTGATTCTGTCTTAAGCAGACAACTAACCACCGATTCTGTGTAGTTGATTCACAGAATCACAGAAGGGTTGAGGCCGGAAGGGGCCTCTGGAGGCACCTGGTCCAATCCCTGCTCAAGCAAGGCCACCCAGAGCAGGTTGCCCTGATGGCTTCTGAAGATCTCCAAGGAGGAGACCCCACAGCCTTTCCAGGCTAGAGTTCCAGTACTCCATAACCAGCACAGTGTAAAAGCATTATGTTCAGTAGTCAAAGCTCATGACACAGTGTTATTAGGCTAAATGAGAAAGAAATGGCTAAAAAATATATATCTTGAGCAAAAATGCCTGGAAATTGCATAAATTTACACCAATTTCTAACCATTTTCACAACTTTTCCACTGTCCATTATTACTTTGATTTATTATTATAAGCATTCTTTATTTTGTTTATTTGAGAGAGAAGACAGAGCATATACTGCTTGCATGACATTATTTTATTTTATATTTAAAGTTAAAGTCAGTACTCTTAAATTTTAAGACTTCATTTTCCAGAACATTTATAAAGATTTAGCTTCTGAAGTACTTCAAGTTATGGGCTATATAAAATTTCATAAATTCATACCGATGAAGCAAACAATCACATCTCTGAACCTCATTTCATGCAGACTTTGTAGCCGTCTAAAGCACAGCAAAGTGGCACTCATCTTAATTTTTCTGTGAAGGTAGTCTTTTGTCTAGAGGATATAATTTCATTATATATATACATATATTTTTTTTATATTTATGGTTAGAAACATTTCTGACTTTTTAGTGTACAAATTGTAGCATTTCTGTTGGAAAATCACTCTTTGGTAAGAATGCTCCCTGAAAGAAATGACAGCTTCATTTTAAAATAGTGACAAATACAATAACTGTTTTCCATTTGGAAATAAGCTGACAGAAAGTACTAGAGAAACGTGCTATAACCGTTTCCCAACACTTTTCCAACTGAGAAACAGGAAAAAAGAGTAACAGGATTTTATTTTTTCAATTTTCTTTCTAGTTTCTTCTTGGTGGTAAAAACTGTAGAAAATTTGTGTAACAAAAACCAGAATGTCTTCACCTGAAAATGTAGAGGTGGAGCTCTACGCTTGCAGTATATCCTGTGTGTGTGTATTAATAGTCTCATTTACTCATTTTACATCTTCCAGATGGAAAGCAGCTGAAAATTATGTGGGACAAAAAAAAAATAAAAAAAAAAATTAGAATTTCAGTTTAGATACACAGGGATTACTCATTCAGACTTTTGGTCACCTTTCTCATGTGAATAACTTCCACACCAAAAATAGCATAAATATATAACCCTCACCACAACAAAAATTGTATTACTTTTCAAAAGGAAACCATCAGAAACTTAATAATGTCTGCAAAAGCTCTCTACTGCTGTTGTATTTTACTTAATGGAAAAATAACAAAATTTCAAGATACAATGGTGTGTTCAATGTCATATGTTGTTCTTTGAAGGGAGAAAGGCCTTCCTTAGCCACTTGGCTAGTTATATTAAACTAATAACTCTATATGAAATTATTATATCAGTATTTTTTTCTGCTAAATCAAGTCAAGTTACTTGAAGAAAATTCTCAAATGAGGGCTCAGCAATAGGATTTCAAACTAAAACCAGTTCTCACTGCCTGAACGTTATGGTGTTTGGGTGATGGCTGTAGGTTTTTGCTGTTAAAAAAAAAATGAAAAATCTTTAAAGCTATGTGTTTAATGAATACATGCCTAATTCCTTATTGTGCTCCATCCTGCTGTATACTTTAGTTACAAGTTAAATACTCTGTGAAGGAAATCCAAAATTGTTGTTCATGAGCTCTGCAATAAAAAGTAGATTTTTTTTTGTCTGAGCCAACAATTTTCAAGTGAATAGGGCCTTTATAAAACATATTTTAACACTCCTGCAGATTAATAACGTGTTAGCAGAAAAAGACGTGTTGAGCTTAGCTCAATTATCCTTCCATCCCAATTATACTGTGACATTAAATCTTGTGACATTTAATAAGAAAGGCCATTTCATCCATGGCTGCCTCAACTGCTGACAATTTATGCAACAGTGTTCCCTCCTAAGAAACTATTCTAAAAGAAGGCAGCTTTCTCACACACTGCTATGTCTAACTGTCCATGTAAATTAAATAAGGTGCAGCAAAATATATAAAATCTTTCATTTTACAATTACTTGATGCCTTTGACTATAGAAAGATGAATTAACCAGGCTGGTGTGAATACTTTTTATGATTGTAACAGTGCTAATGTACTAATGTAAAAAAGAACCAGACTTCAAAATAACAAGGCATTTGTATGTTGATATCTCTCACTTCTTTATAGTGTTTTACATTTCTGAATGCATATTCACAGGTTTATATTTGTTCTGTGTTATTGAAAAATTGCTGTTCAACAAAACTTTAAGTGATGCCACTGAATAAGCCACTGGAGTAAACTTAGTATTTTCTTCCTCAAGGCAGACCTGAGTGAAAACCTTTAGGATCAGCTCAAGATTCTTTTTGAGAACAACAAGCATATACATCGTTATTGTAGGTTACAAGCAGAGACATCTCAGCTAACTGCTCGTTTGGCTCCAAAACTAGAAGGTGTGTATAGCTTAGACTGTATCTGAAATAAGCAGCCTTGCTGATCGGCAGCTGGCTTCAGGTTTGAGCTAGTCTCCATGCAGCAGCAAAGGACAATATATAAATGCAGCAACCAACTTTATAGACATCTTGAGGATTTTTGCAGCAAGTTCTATTGTGTGGTAGTAAAAATGCTCTAATTGTTTCCATCAACTTCTGCCTCTGTAAGTTACAAGTATATTAAGTCAGGCATATTTAGCTGGTCAATGCCAGTACAGCTACCTACTTCCACTTTAAGACCAACATTGTCCTATTTTCAGATAAATATAAAGTAAATGACTTGGCTCCCCAAATAGCTCTGAGTTCTTACAGCAATTTATTTTACTCTAATATGAAATAGAAGTTTATAGTTGGTTGAAACATCTGGTCTCTTTAGGTAGGACAGGTGTTTCAAATCAAATATCCAAGCACCGAAGAGTGGACTGTGTGTCGTAGGTAAAAAGCTCTGTGAAAAAGTCACAGGATTGCATCCTGCCTGGTTAAGACTGGGTAAATTAACTCAGGTTCATGTTCTTGGTAGATATGCTAGTTTCCATGATTATATTCTGCCAACGATAGCTATTTTGCATTTTTTTCTGTGATTTTACATTAGATAGGGATATGAGGTAGCAGAAAGCAAAATTAAGAGCTTAATCTTGTCCATTTTTTTCAAAAAAAAAAAAAAAAAAAAGAGAAAAAAAAAAGAGAAAAAAACTGTTAGCTTATAACTCCATACTATGAAAATAAATAGGATTTGTGAGCAGAAAAAATAGTGTGTGCCTTCACATATACTGGCAAAAGTTAATCCAGCTGCTCCAAAATCAGGGCATTCCACAAACTGCTGTGCAGGATGGATAAATGAATGAATCATGGAGCCACGATCTTCATCCTTCTTTGACAATCATAGTTATTTTTGGCACCAAGTTATAGAATGTTATATTTATTTATTTATTTATTTATTTTAGAACATGCTTGTGCAGGAATGAGTAATATACATATTCCTGTAAAAATATTATAGAAAGTACAGTGCGTTGACTGAAGAAGCCACTGGCAAGGACTTTATGCTGATATCAAATTTTATGCACCTTTTCATGTAACACCTCTATAAAGCATTCATGTCTAGGACAGAAGACAAAGTGTTTACATTTATGGCAAGAGCAGATAAAATCTTAGGAAACTATAGCCAGCAAAACCCACTAATCGAATAATAAAAATATATATATAAGAATAATAATAAAACAAACAAAAAAAAAATCACTAAGCCAAGGTCTGCCTCTTAATTGCGGTAGTTCAAAGGACAAGAGAGGAATTAAAAATACTCCAAAGCCCAAGCCAGTTTCTGTGTTTTTGTTTCCATTTCTTGGGGATAGAACTATGTTTATATAAAGAGACAGGTTTTCTTGCACATACAGAACCTCAGCTAAATGCCACCAAATTTTTTTTGGCAGGGCTCTAATTTGTTTTAGAAATCAAATACATAGTTAACACTTGTGAGTATTTAAATTAATATATTTGCAAACTTTTCCAAGTGTAAAGAAGCCACAGGGACAGGGCTGTCAGGTTCTGTTGGTACAGGGCAGTCAGCTGCCTTTGTGTGTGCTGGGTGAGATGGACGCTGGCTTTGGACATTCACTCCCTACTTGCACAGAAGAATGGAGCCTGTAGGAAGAGGTCATTCGTGGTATCCTGTCTCCATCTGCTACAGCAGAAAGCTGACTACAGTTCACAGGCTTGTGCTGGATGCTGCCAGGTGAGATGCAGCAGAGAGGAAGGAAGAGGTTCTCAGGAACAGGACAGGCTGCAGCAGGCTGTGTACAGAGAAAGGGAGAAGGGGACACCCTGCCTGACACATACTGACCTCTCCAACCAATTTCCCAAATCTTCCCATTCCTTCCAAGTCTTTCCTTCTCTCCTCACTGCCCTGCTCCGCTAATGTTGCAAAAAGGACCTTTGCCATTCCCAAACAGCCAGTTTTCCTGCAGTGCTGAAGAGCACCAGGTTGGTTTTGGCTGTATTTCTTCATCATTTTCTAACCATATGTGCACATTAGAAAACTATTTTTAGAAATGCATCAGCTACGAATGAAAACCAGCTCACTTTTTTTTTTTTTTTCTTTTCCTCCCTGTGCACTGTTGCTCTTTCAGTAATTACACTAGAAGTCAGAGCAAGAGTAAACAAATCATGTAAACACCCCTTCACATCACAAACCTTTCTCCTACTACACAGAACAGGACAGAAGGATAGCTGCTTGTTGTTTATGTTACAAACAACCTTTGTCTAGTTAAGAGATGCAACAGAAGGTTCACCCCAAAAAGGTATGCTTTTTAACCTTTCCATTCAGAAAACAAGCCGTAGTTTGGAGCATTGGCACAATATACTTGAGTTTCTGCCAGAGAACAGCAACCTTTTTTTGAGAAATATCACCACTCACACTGAAGGGCTTCAGTTTGTGGGCTGTTGTTGCTATGGCCTTTGGTGGATTTTTGTTGTTGTAGTTATTTTATTTCCTCTCTTTTAGGGCAGAAGAATATTTTTATTTTTGAACACATGTTGAGCAAGTACTCAAGTACAGGGAGAATTCCAGATTTGATTCTACCTCTACATAAGCCCTGGGAACTTTCCCTACAATTTTTATGTTTTCAATTATAGCTCTAATTTCTATTTTGGCTTCTGTCTTCTGGTTGATTAATGACATTCTAGAATCACAACAAAACTCTCCAGATTCAACCTTTTGTTAAATTCCACTTTCTTTTCAAAAGTTATTCTTCCACTGTGATCATAAGTACTTTTGGCAGCAACATTCTATAACCATTTGCAAAATTGGAAAATAAAATCTATAATTTTTTTCTGTTCCACATGGAAATTAATGTAACATTTTATAATTCAAAAGAGTACATAAGCACACTGTTGATGAATTAATTCAACTACCAACAAGATTGGGAAACAGTAATAAAACTTTCTTGGTATTTAACTACCAACAGTGCAATTTTTGAAAGGGATAATGTTCACCTGTTGATTAAATAAATAAATAAATAAATAAATCTATCCCTACCATGCAACATGCAACAACCTGCAAATGTAAATTTTTTGTAATTTGTGCTGCAGCTAAAGAATGGTTCCTTCAAGGTGGGTGCTGTAAAAGCCACAATAAAATAAAATAAAATAAAATAAAATAAAATAAAATAAAATAAAATAAAATAAAATAAAATAAAATAAAATAAAATAAAATAAAATAAAATAAAATCACAGGTCTCAATAAGAAAGTACTTATAGTTACTTTGAGTGGCCTTTATTACTCTTCTGCTCAGTAAATCTAATTATTGATAAATAGCTTGAAGTCCATTTTCTCCTCATTGTAGTCAAACTATATTGATGGACATTAAAAGTTTGATTTTTTTTTCTTACAAAGTCTATGGCAGCTTGTCAGTTTCTATTTAAATTCTAATCCCTAGAAAACTTTCCTTCTGATATCTGGCACAGTGACTTTTAATATATCCTTATTATTATCAATCTAATAACATGACATAAGGCAGGCTCAGAGAGTCAAAACACTGCCCTTTGCTGCAAATTAACGTGCACTGCTGGGACTTCCCCTTATCAAACACTGAGTTGTGAGTGACATATGTGTTCCAAGTGAGGCAAAGTTTGTAGGCAGAGAGAATGTATTTTATTAGACCAGCTGACATAGCTGGAAAAGAATCAACAAACCTGGAAAAGTTTCTTTTCACCAAAGCACATCTATTTTGCCCAGCCATATCAGCAGGTGTTGGCAAAATACAGCCTCTGCCTACATCCTGCCTCCCTATATTGCCACAGACAAAACACAACCCGCAAACATCATCAAGTGATGATGAGGCCAGAGCAATGTGTATAAATACAGTATTTTGCATGTACTGAGGCAACATACATCTACTGGGGGGAAGGAGGGGAAATTAAGAAAGAATATTATGCAAGAAAAACAGTTCCTATACATGCACAAATTCCTCTACTAAATTTTACAATTTTGTATTTAAAAATTTTAATTTTAATAATCTCTCATTTAATGCAAAGAAAATAAGATTTTTTTTCACCATACAGGGAAACTGAAATGAAATACATCAAGCACTGCCAACTGCTTACAGAAAACAAACTTTTTCCCACTTTAACACCTCTGCTATAGATGTTGAACATAACATGAGACTTCATTGTGTGAATATGATGTGAAGAATACAAGGAAATGGACAGAAAATGGCTAGACCAGTATAGAGTACTTGCAGTAACAGAGAGGGCATACATCTTGGGCTGCCTTTTTTAATTGGTAGTTTCCTTTTTGTAGCTGTATTTATAGTAAAATAGACTTATTTTCCAAAACTATTGCAGTATAAACTTCCATCAGAATTTGCCAGAGGTTTACTGTTTCTCTAAACATTGATAAATGTTTTCTTGTCACACAAAAAGGAAGATGCAAGTGATTCCTATTCTGCGGCCTTCAGCTGTGCAAGCAAGCAGTTACTTGTCACATGCAGGTGGACCCGCTTGTGTGGAGCAGGCAGGCAGCTGCAAGTGTTTGGAGTCACACTGACTTCATCCTTTGAAAACCTATTTCTTACAGCTTCAAACGAAGTAGCAGTGATAACAGTATCAAATGCTTTGAGATAATGCTAAATGAAGTTTTGAGGCTATGACAATGCAGAAATAATTCACTCTAAACATATATCCCCAATCCTAATGCATGAAGTTGGAAAATATTTGTGGCAAAATATAGCCAGGGTCTGACTCCACTGCCATTAAAATTGATGGGAAATTTACCACTAGCTTCCATGGTAGCAATTCATAAAAATGTAGTTACTGGGGAAGATAGAAGTAATTCATATGTATGAGTGCATGGATGCATATACATATTCATATAGATAATATAGCTCAGTGCTTTCCCTTTTTTCAAAATCAAGGTTCTTTTAAAAGAAAACTCCATCTTTTGTCTAATTTTATGTGCCTAAACTCATATATTTTAGTATCATGTCTTCATGTTTCCCATAAGCTTCTTTTACGTCTAAAAACAAAAAATATACCAGTAATAAAGTCTTCAACTTCTTCTATTTCTGCTATGTGTTAAATTTATATATATATATATACATATTTACACACACATTATGGCCAAGTTTCTGAAGAAAGGAAAGGAAAGGAAAGGAAAGGAAAGGAAAGGAAAGGAAAGGAAAGGAAAGGAAAGGAAAGGAAAGGAAAGGAAAGGAAAGGAAAGGAAAGGAAAGGAAAGGAAAGGAAAGGAAAGGAAAGGAAAGGAAAGGAAAGGAAAGGAAAGGAAAGGAAAGGAAAGGAAAGGAAAGGAAAGGAAAGGAAAGGAAAGGAAAGGAAAGGAAAAGAAAAGAAAAGAAAAGAAAAGAAAAGAAAAGAAAAGAAAAGAAAAGAAAAGAAAAGAAAAGAAAAGAGAAAAAAAAAAAGAAAAGAAACTTATCTTTGAATAGGATTTGAATTTCCTTACTCTATTAAATGCCAGCAGTAATTACAATGCAGGACTTTCTTTCATGCAATTTCTTTGGCTTTTTAAATCCAAAAAGTAGAAGGTTGATAGCAAATTCAAGTGAACATATTACATGGTTTATCTGGAAATACAGAGTTAGATTCAATTAAACACAATTAACCTCAAAAACTGCCACCACTCCTGAGGATGAATCACATCCCTCCTGCAGTGGGACGAGAGATCCAACGAGAGTCTCTCGACAGGCACGTACATCCTTCAGCCCAGAAGGACTGAGGCTGCAGAGCTCCTAAAGGCCCATTCTGTCCTGTTCACATCACTACAGGTAATTTGTGCCAGTGAAACACAAGCACTCCTCCTCTTTACAAGAGTTTATTGTACATAATGGGTAGAGGAATCAAAGGACCAGTGCACAGTAAGTTGTATGGGACTGATAAGCTCTATCTAGGAATGAGGGAGGCAAGAGATGCACACCAGATACGTAGAAATCAGAGGGCAATTCAGTAACTTAGAAGAGGATTCATTTTTGGCCTCTACAAAAACAGTTAACAAAGCCAGTTCCTGAAAGTCCAACTGCTCTGCCAGATGGAAGATTCTGGCAGAATTAGAGGAGACCTAAACCAGTAAGACTCTACAGAAATGTAGCAATATTCCTATAGAAGCTTCATATATCATAAACAAGTCAGTAATTAATGACATCCAGGCCTTCTTTACATGCTTCAGCAGTGTAAGTGACACCTTATGCTGGCTAAGAACCTTAGGATTCCCGTGCATTCTGGGTCCTCCAGAGGAAAGTGTGACAGTGTGACCAGCAGGGCTAGGCAGGTGATCGTCCCCCTGTACTCAGCTCTGGTGAGGCCGCACCTCGAGTACTGTGTTCAGTTTTGGGCCCCTCGCTACAAGAAGGACATGGAGGTGCTTGAGCGGGTGCAGAGAAGGGCGACGAAGCTGGTGAGGGGCCTGGAGAACAAGTCCTACGAGGAGCGGCTGAGGGAGCTGGGCTTGTTCAGCCTGGAGAAGAGGAGGCTCAGGGGCGACCTTATCACTCTTTATAGGTACCTCAAGGGAGGCTGTAGCGAGGTGGGGGTTGGCCTGTTCTCCCAAGTGCCTGGTGACAGGACGAGGGGGAATGGGCTTAAGTTGAGCCAGGGGAGTTTTAGGTTAGATGTTAGGAAGAACTTCTTTACCGAAAGGGTTGTTAGACATGGGAACGAGCTGCCCAGGGAAGTGGTGGAGTCACCATCCCTGGAGGTCTTTAAAAGACGTTTAGATGTAGAGCTTAGGGAAATGGTTTAGTGGGGACTCTTAGCGTTAAGTCAGAGGTTGGACTCGATGACCTTGAGGTCTCTTCCAACCTAGAAAATTCTGTGATTCTGTGAAAGACTGAACAAAGCAGTCCTGCAAAATATCTCAGAAATAAACCTTTCCTAGGATGCAGTTGAAGTGGTATTTTGGCTTTTCTAACTGGACAGCTGGGAATTGGAAACTGGAGGCATAATTTGTCCCCACAGTCATCTCCATTTGCTCATTTCCTGGAATCCTTCATTAAGCTAGCGATGCTTTTAACTTTTTACATCTCACCCTAAATCAGCCTATAGCAGGCACACATTCTTGTTAAGTTACATTCCAAACTTCCAGAGCCAATGGTCCCACAAAGTCCACTCTGTCACTCGTCTGTCTATGCACTGAATAACGAGCCTAGCCTACCTCTGAGTGCCATGCTCAGTTTTCCAGCTTTTATTCTAAAATACATTTCTTCAGATACATAACACTTGCTTTTCTTTAAAATCTGTTTTCCTTTATCTGAAAACCAGTGAAAATATCTAGAAGGATATTTAGCAAAACAAATAAGAAATGGATTTTGGCTACTCCTGTGTTATCTGAAGGAGAAGACAGAGTTAAGAAGCCTTAAACCACCGAAAAATAAATAACAACAAGAAACTGCTTGTGAGCTGCAAGATGAAAAACTGGAATTTGCAGAGTAATATTTTACAGAAAGCATTTAAGTGCCTAAAATGAGATGATCTTTTAGCATGAAGCACCTTCTCAGTGGTAGCTATAGTGTCAGTCCCATGACTGTTTAATCAATAGCACAACATTTGCAGTTACTCTGCAAAGGATTTCTGAAAAGATATAACACACTTGAATCACCATCTAATGTCACTAATCTTCAGATTAATATTATGCTCTAATAAGATTTAATGCTAGTGCTCTTTCAACAAGCAGATTTAGCTAGACAACTGAGGCAGAAGCATATTATTAATATGGGGGGGGGGAATGTTTACATTCAGAAAGGAAAAACATTGCGTATATCTGATGGAGTAGTTGTCAAAAATGTCAAAACATCAGGTCAAGGTAAAGGGGAATATTTTGAAGGGAGCTATACAAACAAGCCGTGAAAAGCGCCAATGTGTTGCCTATTCAGAGATTCACATAGTTCAGTAGTTAGATGCCATCCAAAATGTAGGAAAGGAATATTCATTTCTCTCCATTAACTTACCGACCTCATCTTTCACCCCCAGACATCACCTTAGGCAGAGCACTACTGGCTGTTTTAATGCAGTGCCTCTCTTTTTGTCTGTTAATACTTAGTTCACTTTGAAGGAGCAATTTCATGCCCACTCAGTATTCCAGCTCCTAGATCTGACACTCATCCTCTGTCTCCTGCCCTCTGTGACTGCGCAAGTATTTCACACAAAGTAAAATGCTAAATGAGAGGCTGCAATGATCTCTCCTGCTCCCTCCTTTGCAAAATCTTCTTGTAAGTACTTTTCAATCTGTACTGTCATGTCTACACTTTTCTAATAAATACCCATCTTTATCAGATCAAAAGTTTTGTTTTTCTCTTTTCTTGAGAATAAAAGTATTTAATCTAAACCAGGTTGTTCTCTCCTTCAGAACCCCACTTGCAGCTGTGAAAAAAATAAATTTTCACATAGTCTCAGTTTTCAGATGCTTCACTGCGCACTATTTCATCCATTTGTCATCTGCATTTCAAATGCACTGAATGATGTATAAGTCAATCAGGTAAAGAACCAGAATCATTCTTTGTTTTATATTATCTTCTTTAGAGATGATCTTTCAGTGAAGCAATTGCCAGAGCATGGCATATCCAACATTGGGTGGCAAACACGACATTCTTGAAATCTGTTGCACTAAAAGTGACTGAAATTATGCACAACTTCACCTACAGTAAACATTAACATTTTCATTCCTCCCTTCAAAGGGTGTCAAGAATCACATTGTCACAAAATCTCCCTTTCCATTAACCATTTGAAAATATTAAAAAAAAAAAAAAAAAGAAAGAAAAATGATCAAATAGAAAAGTACTACTGTGAGGTGGCTGAGCCTGCTACTGTAAAAAGTGACTTGTGCTAGAATGACATGAAAATGTTCTTAAGTGGCATTTGAGGAAGGGCAGTGACATTACTGCTTCCACCACAGAGACTAATTTGCACTGTGAAGTGAAATTCTGTTCCAGCATGATAACCTACGATCCCTGCCAAGGTATTAAACAGATGTGGTCACTACCTTAAGCTGAAGGTGCGTAATACACTGAGTACCAAATTGGACTGATTGCTGCATGGAAAGCAGGTGTGTTTATATAGCATAGTGATGTTGCCGAAAGATGGAAGGTAATTCTGAATTAGCTGCCTCACAGATCAGAACATCACAGTTGTAGCAGTGTGGCAATGTATCCAGGACACCCATTAAGAAACTTCCATTTCCCTTTTCTCCCTTCTTCTTAGGCCAATCTGACCTGAATATAAATTTTAAGAGACTGAAAGGTCATTTGAACACATGGATTTATTTGCTGATTTTGTTTTGGTTTGGTTTGGTTTTTGGGGGGAGGTCCTATATTCAGGAACACTTTAAAGGTTGTAGCTGTCATGCGAGCACAGCCCTTATTGGAGTAAATGCAAGCATAACAGGACAAATTAGCCACACTAACACAAGACTTACCCAAGCTGTGCTGCATCACATTGTATAGGGCAGTGCAGGCAACTGGCTCCAGCATCTTTTTGTATTGTATTGGGTATTGCCGCACTGGACTGGGGTGCTATAATGTGTTGTTGTAGCTCATGAAAAACAGATTTTTCTATCCTGATTAATACACTTTATTTATTTCAGATGTCTGTGAGTTATGTTAGCACTTACCATAAAGTACTTTACAATGTATATACAAAGGGAGTGCAAACAGCATACAGCCATATCTAAATTTCCCTTTTGATATATAAAGAGGCATACATATATTGCCTTCTTTTGAGGTCATACTTTTAAAACATGATTTACTTCAGTTGAAAGGAAAATATTTTAATAATATTTAAAAGCATAGCATATAAATTTGAATTCTAAAATGCTGTGGGATAAACAAAGTCTAAAACATTTTATGTTAATAAAATCTTCCTTTTCTGGCAATATGAAGGGTTCCAAAATTGTACACTTAGTGAGGAAAAAGTATTATGCAGTGACTTTTTTGCAAGTGTTTTCTAAGTAAATATTTTAGTAACAAAAGTTGTTTGTAGATTCTGGTGTCATCTAACAAAGTTTAAAAAATGTGGAAGAGACACCCAATGACTAATTTCAGTCAAATGAAATAGAAAAAGAATGAGGCAAAAAAGACCAACATTTGAAAGGGGATAGAGAAAGAACTCACAGAATATTTTTAGGATAAATAGAAAATAAAAAGGAGACAGGAGACAGTGTCTTCAGTTAGGAGACAGGAAATTTAATTCTGACAAGATAGAAGCATTAATGAAGACATCAAAATGAAATAAAATAGGAAAATAGAGGACACAGGAAGGAGAGGATTGACAAGCAGTGAGAAGGGCAGCAGAGGAGAACTAAGGCAAACACTATTCGAGTTTTAAAGACAGATATGATATGGTGAGGGAAGAGGGTTAAGAAAAGGGTTTGGACTTCAAGAAGTCCAAATATGAAGTACAAGACAGAAAAAACAGCAAATAAGTTGCACATTTAAACCAGAGTTTGCTTGCTAACAGGTACAGAGAGGGTTCCCCATTACCAGATGTAATTTGGAAATCAGATTTCTTACAGTTTGTAGCTGCCAAGGACAAACAGACCTGCCTCTCTATTTGCTGCTTTGGACACCACCAGCATAATTGCATGGGGATGAACTGGGTAAACTACAACTACTTTAAAGATATCCCTCCCAGCTAGAAAGACCAAGACGTCCTTGGCCAAGAGGCTCCCTGATCTCCTTCTCGATGGTGCTTATATAGACTTTTCATTTATCAGTTGGTTTAGGAGGAGAAATTACTTTCTATGCTTGCAAAGGTTGCATGCAGGCTTCTGTGCTTCCATAGGAAGCACTAGTACCTCGGGCAAACTCAGCTCCCTGCAGTCCCAGTTGCACACCAGGAGGAGGTGATAGGGCACGAGGGAAAACTCACACCATTCTTAGTTTTCCAGTGGCCTGTCATCTCACCCATCCTCAGGTACTCACTACTGCCTTCTGCCTTGCAGTGTAGCTACAACATTCATCTAAGGAATGAAAAGGAACAGCCTTTCAAAAAGCACCCTAAAAACTTAGAAAGAAAATGCAACATTATCCAGGAAAGATTCAGATGTTGGGCCCCAGAGACACATGAGGCAGATACAGTATTGGCTAGGAAAAAGGAGCAAGAGCAAAGGTATTCTTAGTGATACACAAAATATTAACAAAAAAGAAAAAAAAATGACTTAAGCAAGCATTGAAATTTATTTGCCACTGTTCCTATGACATGCACACTGGATTTAATGTGTAATCAGTGCTAATCCATTCCAAGCCTTGCAATAGCAGAAACGTTTAAGTCAGATCACAACTGGAATTACACAAATAATGAGAACAGCTCAGAGAAAGACTTTAGAAAGTCCTCTAAATATCATTCAGGACAAGAGTGAGATTACAAGAAATTTTGTGACCCCAAAAAACTGCTGGTCTCACTTCATTTCTGTCTTGTTACCCTTCAGGCAGAATTGGGATCTCTGCAGCTGGTTATGGTACCTGTTCCCTTTAACATAATGTCAATATTGGGGAAATGCATGTCAGCACAACTGCTCTAATTCTTTAAATCTTAACCATAAAGATTCTTTAATCCTGCCTACAGTTCAGACCAGGATTTGCATGACTGCAGAAGCCTAAATCAATTGTTCTGCTGGAAAAGAAAACACATAGTTTTAAAGGACTTTTTGACATTTTTTTGGTCCTGTTGCTTCACCTGTTGTTTATAAACAGATATACCAGTATGCTTTTATATCTCTTAGCATTTATACATTATTTAATATGATTATTTGCTTATAATTTAATTGGTGCTTTTCCTCTGAGAAGGCAAAACCGAAGCATCTGCAATCATTCATAACTATCCAGCTTGAAATGACCTACAATTACTCACATGGGTTTATTTAAAAAAAATAAATCTTAAGGACTGTGCAGCACTGATTGAGTAACCAGTTAATAACTTTTAATAGTTTTAAAGAAAAAAAAAAAAAAAAAAAACTATTTCCAAAAGAACACGAAGCCTGAAACTAATTGAAAAATAAATCAAATGAGCTCAACTTGCGAGCATGAAAATTATAATTTCTCCCTTTTCTACATAAACGTATCAAGAAAGTCCAATGAATTTCAGATAAGTAGCAACTCCTGTTAAATTACATGGAAATCTGAATATACAAACTCCTTCATCATCTTTTCCCAAAGTATTATAAAATCCAAATGTATTTTAAAGTTGCACCAGTACAGACCTGCTTGCTTCTCTAAAAGGCCACAAAATGCCACTGAAGTTAAAATGGATGAGTTAACCTTTTGAGAAGTACTCACAGCACCAAAATTGTTCTGACCTTTGACTGTACAATCCTTTAACTTTGCTAGCTATTCATTTAATGCCCATTTGTATTTTTTAAAATTATTATTACATGATTGAAAACATTTATTTGCCAATACATCACTAAGGCAGTGTAGCAGTTTGCTGGAATGAAGTATTTTTCTGTAGGCAGCTTCAATTTTTTAACCAATAATAAGGCAAAGATCTGGAGGTAGGGGAGGCAAAAACAGTGGGAGGTGGAGAAGCCCAAAGAGAATTAGTATGAATTATTTCTAAAATCATATTAATACATAAAGCTGCTTTGATTGATAGATAGGTGTGAGATTTAAAAAAGAAAAGGAAAAAAAAAAAAAAAAAAAGCTGTTGCTGGTTACAGCTCATCCTTTGGCAAGGAGCAAGGAAGGAAAGGTGAAACGTGCATCTCCACAACCTTAGAGCCTTCACTGCAGCTCTGAAAGGAGGGGAATAGGCTGCAGCCTGCATAGTAAGGTAGGACAGGGATTTCCACCTTGTTTCTGGTCATAATAAAATGGTACTTTCCTTGCCTTTGCAGTAAATTCAACGGTCATGTAAAAACAGCTTATCCCCAAACTCTTTTGAGGTCTGGCAGCTGATAAGGTTTACATGTGACAAGTCTCCCCCACAGACAGCTATTAACCTGCTGAACTCAATCAGCAGCCTGCTAGGTGAAGCACCAGCAACAGTGCATTTTGGTCAGCAAAGCGACTCTCAGGCACTTGTGCATATCCAGAATGGTTTTGCTGTATGCCCTGAGTGTAGCTCTAAGTTTGTAACACTATTTCAGTGAGTAAATGGCCAGTCCAGAAGGCTGAGGAAGTCAGAACATAGCTCTGCCCAAATCTCATGTATACATAAACCTCAAACGTACAAGTAATAGGAGAGGAAATAGACTCTAATGCCTAAAGGAGATACAAAAATCAGATGTGAAATTATCATATGCAGCTAGTAGAACAGCAATAGCAAAACAAAACTAGTACTTATATTAAGATCTAAAAGCAATAGGATACCAACCAGAGTGTAACTACCATGCAGGTCTTAGAAGGCCCACCTGTGCATTGGTAACTATAAGGCCAGAATGCAAAAGCACCCAAAATTCAGCAGCTCAGTTGCCCACACTTCTTTGAACACTTCCTTGTCAACTAGAATGTTTTGTTGCCACTTATAATAGAGGTGTGAGTTTGAAAACAATGCGAAACTTAGACAATCTAAGCATAATAATACAAAAAAAAATGCATCATGAGCGAGCTCTTAGATATTGAATAACTCTCTGAAACTACAATGCACTAACAAAGCAAGAACAAACTCAGTTTTAAACCACAAACAGTGCATGTAACTCTGTTTAAGAAAACCCAGTATTCAAAACACACCTTTTGGACAATAATGTTACTTTAACTGTTTTACAGGACTCTTAGAATAGCTCACAATATTATGTTTTTTACAGCATGGTGAAGGATAATTTTGCAGGCTTTTAGTTATTTTGCAGTTACTGTATTATTTACTGCAACTCTCATTTCTCTAACATTCTCAAGATAGAAACCTGGGACTTGACAGGGACTGTTGTTCCAGTATTGATGATTCTCTCAGCACACAAGAACTGTGAAAAGTCAGTCTTGCACTTAAACTTTGAGGAGATTTTAATGAGTAAAGAAGTAGTGGAACTTCCAGGAAGATCACTAGAAACAGGCTAACTTACGCAGGAGGAAAAAAAAATCCTAGAAACAAGAATTTTAATGGGAGGTTAAAAGCCATCACTGAAGTTTCTAAAGAGGTGAGAAAAATGATGTTAGCAGGTTTAAATCACAGAGGAAAGAAATTAAATACCAAAAAAAAAAAAAATGTAGACTGCTTCATTCCCAGTGGAAACACTTTAAATTAAAGCAGAGATGCAACAGTGAAACCTTGCAATTCTAACCTTTTGAGATCACGTCTGCTTTGCAAACTATTCACAAGGAATAACTGAACTCTCATCCTTCTGTCTTGTCCTGTGTACAGGGCTGAGAATTAAAGGCTAGATAGGTATTGAGAGAACCCCTTTTCTGGTTGTTCTCCTAGTATGAAGAGCAGGAATCCGATGCAGCCATTCATGAACATGAAGAACTAGACTGGAAATTTTTTATCTTAGAATAAGATGTTCCATTAGATATGTTATTAAGCTATCAGATTATTTATATAAGGATGTAGATATAGCATTATATATCATATCCTATGAAGTCAAGTCACAGCATTTTCCTTTCAATGAAATCTTGAAAATGTGTTTATTATAAACCCATATCTTATTCATCCCATTGTCTCCTCGGCTAGCTGGCAATTTGATACTTTTTAGTGAGAAACTATAAAGCTGGAAATATCCATTCCCTGTTTCGAACAACTATTAAAAAAAAAAAAATCTTGTTGGGTGTACACTGATGAAAACAAGAACCACTGTGTATTTACTCCTGCATATAGCAGAACCAGTGGGATACAGGACTCCAGAATGCCACAACTGCACTGTCCTGTAAAGTGCATCAAATAAGGCACAAAAAGAGTATCAAAGATTATATCAATATTTATTTTTTCTTTTTACAAAAATTTGTCATTTTTTTTCAAAATCAAGTCATCATGTAGAAAACTTAATGATTTCACTGAAATTGTAGCAGAATTCAATAGTGTATCTCCAGTAGAGGCTAGAAGAACTGGTCTTGCAGAAGGAAGCCTGCCTAGTTTTCTATCAGCACACATATCCACTTACCTGGCAACTTGCTGAAGGCTAAAATGCACCGTCTGAAAGATGCAAGTGCTGCATTTTCAGTTCATCACACAGTTTATCAAGTGTAAACCTAAATAACTTAATTCTCAGAGTATTGTAATTAAAAGTGCCTTATGTATATATAATATTTCCAAAACAAAACATATTCTTTAGATTTCTCACATTGTCCATCAGGATAGATTTAAGCTGAGTTAGCCTCCTGGAAGCCCTTTTCTGAAACGAAAATTGTCATAAATCCTTGTGGTTTTATTGGGTGAATGTCAGTGCCAATCTTGGGAGCGAAATCACCATTTCACTTGGCAACTAACTGCTGCTTAGGTCGCTGGGCCTTATGTAAAGAGACAGTAATGGAAACAGATTATCACCTTTATTCAGAATAAAGAGATCATACAGTTGTCTAAAACTTTACAACCCTATATAACTTAACAATTCCACATAGTTTAGAAATACATAATATATATTATGTATTATAATTATAATTATAATTTATATATTTATATATATAATTATATTATAATTATAATTATATAATAAAATAATATAATACATAATATATATTATGTATTTCTAAATTCAACAATTAAACAATTCCACCTTCTAATTTATTGAGATGCAAGGATGACTTGTTCCAAAGCAAGAATGGAAACAGTTGCCTAACTGCCAACATCAGTGCCAGAAATCAAAGATGTTTTCTCAAGATTTTCTGAACACCACCAAAAGATGTGTATTTAACTTTACATCTAATGTTCTTTTGATGACTGAGGAAAAAAGATGCAAAGTTCAACCACTTTCTCTCTGTTCAGTGCAGGAATGTTATGGTTCCGCAATGAAAAGAAAAGGTCAGCATCCAGGAATTATCAGATAAGAAGTGAAAACTTGTCATGTATCCCAGACATCAGGTTCTGCTACCCAGAGCTGCAGAGCTTTTATCTCATTCTGTGCTGCTGTGAACAGAGGTGATTGCTTCTTCCCATCACTAACATTGCAATGGTTCCAGGAATCAGTTAAAAATACATTTAATTGTTGATTTTTTTTTTTTTCCTGGCCATACATATTTAAAAGAAGAGTTTACAGCTGCCTGTTCATCCATCCTATGCATATTGCAGAACCTGGTCCTGCAATAAGCTGTACATATACTGCATTTCATGCACGAGCTTTTCTATGAGAAGAAAGGAATTTTGATCAATTTCCAATACAACAGGTGAAAAATAATTGAATAGTTTTTCAGGGATAGAGGAATTCTAGCTTGCTAATAAAAACATGTCCTTCCAATTAAACACCAGAATCAACCATCCCTAATGTGGCGTAATAGCAGGAATCAACCACCCCTCAGTGGCATAATAGCAGGAAGAATGTACAATATGACCTCAAGTAATGACCTCAAGTAATGCTGCTGTTCCTTTCTGAAACAGCACAGAGACATGAAACCCTAAGCATTAGACACAGAACACATGCTTCTAGGAATCAAAAGTATTTGTATCTTAAAAGTGGTGAGGTGCACAAATAAAGAGCATAAGAAAAGAAACTTTTCAAAAAAGCCTTTGGAGGACTCGAATTGAATAAATGATCCTGTGAGTTGAGAAATAAATAGTTCTGAAGGATGTGGTAAACTATTGTTTATCACTCTTTCTAAACGTGATATAGATATCTGGTTAATAATGCTCACATTTTGTTCTCAGTAGTGTACAAACTGGCATCTGAAAGTAATTTAGTCATTTGTAAAAACAACATATGTTCTTGTGATATGTGGGAAGGAATATCCTTTGAAAACTGGGTTTTCACTTTATTGGATAAAAAACTGTGAGAAACCCCCAAAAATATGCCAGCTGTTGATGAGCATAGACAAATTTATAGACTCCTGCACAAACTAAGTATTCTGCAAGTTTCCATAGGAGTGCTATTTTACTATTTGTTCATTTTTGTAAAGCTCCAGTTCCTGGATGGTTCATTCCAGTAAGACATTTTGGAAATAATTTCTACTGATAAACAGTGTCATGGAAAAAATGGCATTTTTTTCAGTGGGTTTTCAGAGTGTCATTTATGATCTGGCACTCTGATCAGGGTGCTATGTAAGATGCTGGAAAAATTATAAGCAGGTAGATGGGATTTCTGCCTCAGTGAGTTTACATTCAGTATGTGCAACTCACAGAATGGTATTGTTTTACAGTTCTGCTAAAAAAAAAAAAAAAAAAAAAAAAAAAAAAAAAAAAAAAAAACTCAGAAGGCCTACATTTTCTTTATAACACAAAAGTTCTGATTCCCCTGCAGTGGTCTCCAACCATAAAATAGCACTATGTTTATTCTGTAGCATGCAAGTAGGCTACAGCCAGCATTTCAAGGATCGCTGTTACCAGAGTGGTAATTCAGCAGCAGCAGCATTTACTGGCATGAAAGGCCAACTGCATTTGAAATAAAATAGCATGAGCGGTATGACCATATTGTTAATTCACACCAAAGCAGCTACACACACTAGTATTACAAGACATTCATATATCATCCTACCTGAAAATTTTTACCTGAAAAATAAGCACTGGCCACGCTCTTCACATTCATTACCTGTTGCCAGCCAGACTGACCTCACTGCCTACCTAAGATCTGGCAAACACTTGGAGATGTGCTTACGTTTAGATACATGAATAATCCAGCACAGCCGACTGGGACATCTTATCTGCTTGAATGCAAGCAAGCACATTCATTTGTGTTAGAGAAATGCCTTTACATATGGTTGCATTTAGAAGAGCAATATGATGCTTAGGATTTCTGATTTACTGTGGTTTACTACTCTTGTGAGCAGTACCTGTATTTTGAATGCAGAACCTGTAATGCCAAATAACACGAAACCAGTGAGAAGAAATCACATACCTACCCTGAGCCATTTCAAAGTCAGCAAATGATCTCTCAACAGCATTTGTGGAAATGATTAATAATTTACTTGCCATTCATAATTTAGTTGACAATTTTTGTCTTTTTTACTTACTAATGAAATGCCTGTGAGTAGATCACAATTTTCTCATATTTATTATTCATTGCAACTATTTGCTGAATAATTTCTGCAAACAGTTCCTGTTTTGTAGCTCGCTCCCATTGTGAATGTTTATTATTCAAAATTTAGTCTCTGAAACTAATTACCTAAGTCACATATTAGATTTTGTTCAGTGTTTGCTTGAACATTGTTCCTATAATCAGTGTGTTCTCCTTCAGTATGAACTTACATTGTATTCTTCTGTGAACACTCGTCTGTAAAGTTTATTTGCTAGAATGTTCACAAAAAGCAAGCACCGTGGAGCAATTGAATTTTAAAATCTGTACAAATATTGGTGGATATATTTTCTTCAGAAACAACTAACTCTACCAATAAAAGAGAGCATAGTCTTATTTATTGAGCTGTGTTATGGAAATGACCAAAGCATCTTGGCATCCAGAGAAGAAGACCTCATTCTTCTCAGAGTGAAAACAAGGAACATTGTAGCATCAAAAGTCTTTTCATTTGCACATTTCTTGTAAACTAATTATTCCAGATACTCCACACATTGCTTGAAGCAATGTGGCAGTCATCTAAGTGCTATGTCATTGAACGCCAAAATTGATGGGGTTTTACTGGGAAGGAGAAGGGGGAAAGGCAATACACAAGTACACACTTCACACATCTCTCCTACAACTTTGCGAATTTCACATAACCAGCCCTTAAGTATTTGTAGCACAGATTGCCACCTCCTTATTGGTAGAGATTCCCCTCACGTGCCAAGAACTTAAAACCTTTTGGCTTTGTTTTTCTGGCTTTATTTTATTTCAGATTTTTTGAGGCTTGGCATCCATTTGCTCATGTTTTCAGCCTTCTTTCAGTAACCATCAGGACTCAGCAGTTTTTGGAGACTCAGATTTAGCAGCAGGGACTTCGAGGAAAAGACCAGCTATTGTGGGATATGTAATAAATCCAAGAGACCTGGCATTGTTGAAAGGCACATGCATTGCAGACAGCCTTTTCAAATCTGAGAGGTGAAATGTTTGCCCAGCTTCACACAGCTACCCAGCAACACACATCAAACTACTGCTCAACAGAGTCGCATTAAGATTTAGAACTGAAATAAGATTTAAATGACCCAAAAACTTACAAAGGCCTCCAGCAGAGGAATGGATTCTACTCATTGTTGAGGATTATTAATTTCATTTGAACTCAGACACACTATTAATACCAGCAAAAACTTGACTGAACATTTGATTGTTAGAATTAATAGTTCTACTGGATTCTAATGAATCTAGAATTTGACTCTTCGGGAAACAACTCTAAAAAATGATACAACTGCAAAACAAACTGTAAATAATTTGCTCCATTTCCAGTTGTACTAAGACAACTCAGACATATCTTTCTTTCCAAGAAAGATCTCACATTTTACTCATGAAATTGCTGCTCACATTCTATTACCAGTATACGTTTATCTTTGTGCTGGTGCAGCTTCTGTTTACAAAATGGAAATGGTGCAATGGGAAGAGTGCTTTAAAATGATAAAGCATTTGGAGAACAAGACTGATTCAGAATAGTAAAAAAATACAGTAAACAGGTTATATTTTGATCAAAAAGAAATATGTTGGAAGAAAGGTTGGAATTTATTTATTGACTTGTCAAAAGCTTTTTCTCTATTTGCTACTGAAAGTTTTAGGCCTAATAAGAGCACCGAGAGAAGGGACAATAGCAATATAAAAAGTTTTTGTCAGCTAAGCATTTTTAGCAATGCTTTATTACTGAAATGTTACTAAACACTGTCATCCACTTACAAATTTTTACATGTTCTCTCTCCAATTTATTGCCCCCAATAATATGGATAATTATTTTAGAATCAACACTCCTCACAACTCTACTAACGGTTAACGTTTCTTTCCAGCTGAAAATCTATTTGCTGGTTACACTTCAGATTACCTCATTAGAGGTGTATTGCATGTAGAGGAGAAATGCAGATATTTCTCCTTCCAGATCAGAAGATGAGATTTTCACTTGTATCACACAGTGTCTCAGTGCAGATGAGTCCACAGACAACACCAGATACAGCATTCCCATAGGGAATTGTAATACACTCCATGTCACAGGCTCAGCCACAGTTAAGAAACTGTATGCCGTCAGCTGCATAATAAACTAATCCAAACATTAGTTGTTGCATTTTCTGAAAATTCAACATTATTACTGTGCCATCAAGGATGCTTGCTTGTCTAACGTAGGTGTTTTTAGCTCTACTTTAATGCTAACTTCCAAATTGTAGCAAGGTACCAAAGCTAGAACTGACACAGCAAAGTAGCTCCAGATTCTGCCTTCATCATTTTTATTGTTCATACCACATTTTTTAAGACTGTGTGAATGCTAATAAGCCCTGTAACAAATTTCTGGGCAATATTTATTTAATATAGGTGTGTTACTGTTTCATAATTTAAGCACGAAAATGTTTAGTGGGTGCCTGCATAAGGTTAAGGAATGTTTTTTTTTATTATTATTTTTAAGTACTCTAATGTGATTAACCTTTAAACTAAAAGGAAAAGAAAAAATAATCTAGGACAATATAGATATTTGGTCAATAATAAATAAATAAACAAATCATAGCTTCCATCTTCCTTCCAAAGTAAATGATGTACCTGTACCTGATGGCCTACAAGGCTAGATTTCTTAAGTTGTGTTTGTTGCCTATGTCATATCAACAGGCAGTGGAGATGTTTTAACTAAATAGATACTCTGTGATTCTTCCTTTTCTTTCCCATTTACAGTTCCCTTCAGAAATATAGGCATTAGCTGTGAATACTGACACTAACATCTTTGAAAGAAATTCTACATATCCAGAGAATTGAACATGCTTGAAATGTATTTTTCTCTGTGTTGCCAGGATAGGTTCATCAGGTCAATCTAAACCTGTCAGTAGTCCTTGAAAAATCTTTTGCAAACCTGCAATAACACTGCCTTAGAGAAGTAGAGGAGTGACATTGACTATAGAAGGAGAATTTTACTGATGTTACTTCTAATTGCCAGCAAAGGATACGCTCAGTATGCATATGCATGCTTTGCTGGAAGAAGTAGGAATTACATTTTATTTATTAAGAATTTCAGAGACAATTTGGAATTTTAATCTTATAGGACAGAGCTATTTTTTCTTAGACTGTCAGAATACAGAAAGAAGTTTCCAACCAGTTTCCTCAACACTATAGCAAGCTTCCATGAATTTAACAAAATTTAATAATATCTAACTAGCTGACACTGCTGCAGGTCTATAATTGCGTGTCACCTTGCAGTGCTATGTTGTCTAAATGATTTCTTTTTCCTTTTGGCAATCTACTGAATAACAGTGCTGATGAAGGATTATTTCTACATAAATATTTCTTACTAAAATATCATAAAAAAGTGAAATATCTTATTCAGAGGTAGACATTTGCTGAAAGACACTTAATATTAATTTAGAACCTTCTTACTGACAGCTGCTCAGCAGGACAAAAACTCTTCATTTGATTAGAGTCTTGAGGCAGTCTCATGAAGGTTGCTACTGAGGAAAAAGTCATTAAGGTATTCCCTCTTTTTCACCTCCAGTTATGGGTAAATTTACATGTGCATCCAGGTTTCCTTCTATATATATATACACACATATATTTTTATTAAAAGTATGGTTATACTCATATAAAAGCTCAATAAGGATGAACACAAACAGCAAAGTAAAGTTTTATACAAATAAGAAGGTGCATAAAGTTGAAAAATAGTGGAAATTTTGAATGATGGACTGAAAGACAAAGTTAAATAAAACAGTTGCTTAAGGGTGCAGATTGGTATGATTTTCTGATATATTTCCTATACTCCTGTCTCCATTTAGATGTAATAAGCCATGAATTATAATTCTGTCATTTAAAAAAAAAAAAAAAAAAAAAAAAAAAAAAAAAAGGAGAAAACTGTTTATTCTGCCTAAAACTTTGGGTGTCTCTAATCATTGCTCTGTACTGTTATTTAATGTTTATAACATGCTTTGTATTTATAAAATGTACTTCCTCCCCCTGGTGACCTGAAGATGAATGAATCTGGCCTAGAAGATGGTAGAGGCCATATGAGGTACAAATGAACAAAGCAAATTAGTTGCTCAGACTCTCCAAGAGAATTAATTATTTTTTCCCTAAAATATGTAACTCTGAAGTCTTTCCATCCATCCTCTGTGTCCACACAATAATGAAATAATGTCAATAATGAAATGTCAGATTTTAAGGAGACATGGCTTGTTTTACTCACAGGGAATGGAACTTGCTGTTTCTGACTACGGGTCATGCTTTCTTGTGGTACTGTGGCTCATAATGAAGTAAGTGTAGGATACAGCATTATTCCTGACACATGGAACACTTTCAGGGATGAATTAGACATACATTATGTGAATTTCTGAAAAACAAACCAGTTTGCAAACTTATCTCATGGGTCAAATTTCTATTCAGTTGGATCATAACTGACCCACACATCCATATGTCCCAGTGACAGTGCATAAAGAATTCTTCATTCACAACTGGACACTGGAGTTTAATTTAGATTAATGTAGTATTTTGCGTGTATTGTTTTATGTCCCTAAATGTTCATCTCCTTAATCTAATATATTGTTCAGCTGAAAAAATAAAACCACATTCTGCCTGTATACTTATTCAATGCCTGATCTCCATCCTCTACTACTTTGTATATAGAAGCTGAGCAAGATAGCTTAGTTGTGCTGCCATAAACACAGATCCTGTCTAAATGGATTTGGATTAGACAAAATGTTAATTCTGACCTGAGCTGACAGCATTTATAACTAACCACACAGGTAGACAGGATTTAGGATGTTAATTAGGTGTCATAATGCAACGCTTAACGCATAATTCTGCAATCAATGGACTTCAGTGAAAAGCTGGCTTAAGAAGTTCATGGCTTCATTTCTACCACCACAACTGCTTGTGAAATTCTGCTTTAAACCATGCCACTGAGCTAATTCAGGTTAAAAATAAATTTCCAGAAAATATTATGCTAGCATACTCACCAAGTTAGCATGCCTACACCACAGTGATATGGCTCAAGCAATGTAGTTGGCAGTGCTATCTTCCATTGCATGCGGGTATGACCAGATGGTCAGGGGTGGTTAAACCAGCCACAGCACCAGACCTTTAGCCCCTAGAACAGGGATTTTTGTTTGTTTGTTTGTTTTGGTTTGTCTTTGTTTGTTTTGTTTTAAAAAATAACACCTGCTTGAACATGCATTTCACAGAAGCTCTTGGCTTTGCATTTACAAATTTTCAAAAATGGGCTTTACATTTTTTATTTTTAGTTTTTTTTTTTTTTTTACAGAACAGCTGTATTCACTGCTGCCCAAGCAGTCTATGGAGGTACTTATATCTAAAAACTTCAGATATGATGACATTAAAGAAGATGCCCATTTGAAAATCTAGCCTTAAAAGAATAGCACAAATGCAGTCAACTTATTCAGGAATTCCTAACTTTTTCTTAAAAAACACTTTCTAAGCAGAGATGTGTTTCTTAAAGACTGTAAGATGAAGACACAATCAGAGAAGAATTCTAAAAAGTGTCAGTAATTCAATCCAATGTACCTCACTGTGAACCTGCAATACAGACAAAATTTTAAAATGAACTAAAGGCCTGAACTGCAACTGGGTATATTCATGTAGGTCCCAATCATCAACATTTTGCAAGCATTAGAAGTAAAAATGTCAGCAGAGACTTTAAACTAATTTCTACAGCACAGATTGTGAGAGAGATCTAAATATTACTTTAATAAGGCTTTTTATTTTTCAGGAATAAAAGAGAATATGAAACATAATTCAACATATATCTTGCAAACTCCTACTCATCTGTGAAATATTAAGCATCATCTTTTTTTTTTTTAATAATAATACAAAAATCTTGTCACTTCAGTGCACAGGAAAGATGATGTTCTGAGGATGAAAACCAGCTGTGTATAGAATGACCTTGATGTTTGTAAAACCATTTCCCTTTGTTACAGATCTTGAAATAAAGCAGAGGTCTTATCCTAAAGAAAGCAGAGAAAAGAACTGAGTTTTCCTAGCTCTGACACTGATTCCTGCATGATCTCGGGCAAATTGCCTCAGTCAAAACTTTCACAAGCAGCCACTGTGCATTCTCAGCACTCAGCTTGAGAAACAAAGGATTAGATTTGCAGAAGTTTTAAGAATTCATAGCTTTCAATACAGTCAATTCACTTGGTAGTTTTAATAACTTCAGCTCTGGACAAGTATTCAAGACTGGGTACTTTGAGAAGTAAGGTTCTGATCATTTCATATTAGACACCCAAACTGGTCTGTGCTTTGAGGATATAGTACTGTGCCACAGCACCATGTTGTAAAATTGAGATAACAATATCCACTCGTTTCACAAGAGTATTATAAAATGGAGACATTAATGTTTGTGAACTCTGAGATATTATAGTTTCAATGGAGCCCATCACTCTTATGAGGAAATCAATAGCAACGTATTCAGAGAAAGATTTGAATGTTGCAGCAGGGAAGGGGCCACAAACTGAATGAATCACAATTTTAAATGACATATTGGAAAACTGCCCATTAAATGAGTACTATCCATCTTATGACCTGAATGAGGCAGGCAGGGAATGAGCTGTAGAAGAATAGTGTGCTCTAACATAATTAAAGGCTGTATCATAATGCAAACTCACATTTCAGTCCTTAACTTTAAAAGTTTGGCTAAGCTCTTAGCAACAGAATTAAAATTCTTATAATGAGAAGTTCTGGGAAGCTTAAGTTTAGTCTTGTTTCCTGTGTCACACCTCGCATGTTCTTATTTGCAAAGTCCGCATAAATCCAATGAAACACTTGGCAATCTAACACAGGAACAATTGAAATAGCATTCCAGTGCTGAAAGATCAGATCTTTCAAAAGGTTTTGTTTTATGTTGTAAGAACTTTAAGACAGAATTTCTTCTTCAAAAGAAGAGACTTTTTTTGGTTATTTTTATACAAGACAAGAATTAGTAGTGTGACAAAACCTTATTTGGGTAGGATCTGTTCAAGAATTGAGTCTAGTTATAATCACTCAGATTATGATCTCAGAGTTGGTGCCGTTTAATTAGTATTTAAGTACATGTACTGTAGCTACATTTAATTACAATCCCAGATTCCCATCTATTATCTGACAGATGATTGCTACTATTTGGCATTCAAACAGCTTCCAAAACCTAGGAAGTGAAAAATCTAATATGAATAACAATCAGCAATACAGCATGCTGCGACACAAAACAAGCTTCTAATAAATGCTATATCACATAAGGAAAAAAAAAAAAAAAGTCACCAAATCATTATCAAAATATTAAAGCATAAAAAAAAAAAAAAAAGGCTCAAAACTAAGGCTCTCTCTTCTCTCTCCAGAGGTGTCTTTTCTCTTTGTTTACATTCTGATCTGACATTTCAGACTTATACAGGTGACATGCTTGTGTGGTGGTGCCTATGAGACCCTGATATCACAGATAAACCTGAGGAATCAGAACCCTCGGATATTCATTTCTCAGGACAAACCTGAGCACAGCACATACTGCCATTGTATATTATATACTGCTGTGCACTATACTGCACACTGTCAGGTTTTGTGATACGATAACGTTGTGGGCTCTGCTGGCAATACTGAAGAATGTTGTGAATTTGTCTGGTATCAAAGAAAAGTACAATGATATTGAAAATTAAAAGTATCATTCCAGCTGTGTTATTCTGACCCCCAATTTAATATACATATATTATTTTTTCATATTTCAATGATCTCTCCCCAGTTCCTCCAAATACTGTTTTCTTCACACAGAGACCAGTGGGAAAAAAAATTAAATAATTATGAATAATGCACAGCCCAGCCTGCTAAATATTTTTCATATTTTTAATTGTGCTATATGTTGTTCACTAAATACCCTTAAGAGATATTTTCTTAAGTGAAATAATAACTTGAACCATATTGTAGTAAAGTTAACTAAAATGAAATATCAACATTCCCAGAGATAATGCTGATATATTAGGTAGTGCTCCTGCATCCTGCAGGAATATCATAGAAATATCCTCAAAAGCAACACCCTTAGCTGTCCCTCTGTCTCAAGAGACCCTTCCCATCTTTGCCACTGCAGCATTCAGTATGTGTATTAAAATTACCAGCTAGCTACTAGCAAAAAGAATGTATATACACTGAGTTGCTCTTTTCATTCTCTTAGCAGGAAAAGTGTTTTTGGTCTCTCTCCTAGACTATGCTGATGATTTTCACAAAGCACATGTGGGATCTTTAGGAAGTCCATCATTCTTTCAACTTTGGCTGAAATTACCAGCCAAAAAAATATGGTTAAATGTTTTTAAACAAACAATTTAAAGTTAAAAAGAGAGAATGTGACTACATACATAAGACTCATTTGTTTGCAAAGGTAGACAAAAATTGAAGGCAGAGTTCCGCTGTTGTGCATAAACATTGGGAATGAATTTGAGTAAAAACTCTGGGATCATCTCTGTAAGCACCAACAGTAATTAGGGTAGAGTGAGTGTGGTATGGTAGAGGTTGCCAAATGGGAAAATAACAGTTTGGTAGGGAAGGATGTTATATTTTCAAACTTATTGAAATGTATTATAAACAATCATAATGCACAGAAATAAACTCATTGGCAAGTGTCCTTCCATCAACCAGCACTTGCTAGTTTTTAAAATCACCAGCTGCTAAACCTGGGGTAGTTTCAAAAACCAGTTTAAAAGGTAAGTGCCAAATGCCCATTACTGTGAAAAGCTGTATATTGAAAGTATATATTCCAGACAGATTTCAGCTTTTAATGGGACCAAAGTTACTCCTGCATCTATTGAACAATGTGAAAAACATTTATAGTGGCAGAAGGTAGGAAGATTAAATAAAGGTAGACAAATTAGTTTAGCTCATGGATTTAAACAACCAAAAGCTAAGTTGTTAACATGCAACACTAGTGCTACAATCACTACACAGCTCAGTAATACAAAAACTTTGATTTAGCTTATGTACACAAAGGCCTTTTATTTTCACCTATCTAAACAAGTCCCTTTACTGACAGGATTACAATCCTGTGCATTAGAAGTGAATGCAGGATTAGACTGAGCTGGTTTTCATTTAGGGCATTTCCCTAATCAGTGCTGCACCAGAATTTTGTATTTTAACTTAGTCATCCATTGACTATTTTGCTATTTTACAACCTGAAAATCAGCAAGTACTGCAATTCAATTGCAAGCCTTGCTTCACTGCAGATTTCTTTGAACAGTTCATGACTACTACATACATCAGTGCTATAATAGCTGTAAGAAAAAAATCCACAGGATTCTACCTAACATTTTGGAAAATGAAATTAAAAAAAGAAAAAAAAAAAAAGGATTCAAGGATGAATATGCAAGAAGTGATCCAGTGCTCCTATAGATCTGACTGTTACCACTTGCAGGCATGTTGATTTACCTCACTGTTGGGGATTTGTCTGTTAACTTTTTCTCACACAACACCATCTATTTTTACTGTTGACATATTTACATTTTAAAACAATCGAGAGAGTCAGATTTACCTCTGTGTCTTGCTAAATGGGAATAAAATTCAAACTGAAACGTATCAGCTATTTCTGCTGACACCTAAGGTATCCATTCCCTTCCCTGATGTCTCCATAACTCTACTTGGATTTATAAATCCTGCAGCTTACTTGGTGTAACAGACTATTTTGTCAACAAACTTTGTGATTCTGTTAAAAATCACACAATATTTTATGAAGTGTTTGTCTTAAAATTTTGGGTCCCTCAATCAAAAGTGTTTACAAGGAAATCTTAATCTCTTCTGGTTTAAAATTAAAACTACACTTTTAGGTTTTACAGGGTATAAAGATTATTCTAAAAATAAGCTCCCAAACTATAAAAAATTGCAAAAATAATACACAGTGTGAGTAAAATCAGAAGTGACCTGCTGAGTGTCCTAGAGCAATGAGTGGGACTCGCTCACATGCCAGATGGATAGTCAAGGCTGAGAGACCAGTTACTGGTAGGCCAGCTACGGACACTTGGCTGGCTGCAATTGAGTCATAGGGGAAAAAAAAAATTAACACAAATATCTAGTTGAATTTTATGAACACAGGACAATTGACACACACAAACATAACATGATCATTTAAAATATATTAGCTACTACTAAAGACAGTATGAAATAAGCAAACTGATTAGATCACTGAAAGCTCTGCATTGCCAATGATCTCAGAGCCCACTGTTGGTTGCTTTCTATTTTTTAGCCTCGCCTTCATTTCAGAGCCAGATTTTAATCTGAGATCCATATATAGACACATTGCTTGAAATTAGCAGTACTTTATGTGTAAAAGCAAATGTACATGTCTGTAGATAATTTATTTTATATGCCATATCAGAAAAAGTGTCTGCTTGCAATGCCTGTGTCAAGCCATCAGCACAGAGGCAGATGTAGTGAAGAGAGTAATGGTGTGTTATGCCTCATCTGCAGCTGAGAACACTGTCAATTGCCAGAAAAGGTGAAGAGGGACATGGGAAATAGAGACAGGCAATAGAAATAAAGAGACAGAAGTTTAATAGCAAGTATAACAGAGAGAAGGGTATGAAATACATTTGATACAGGTGAAAGATGTCAGTTTATTGCTTTTTATTTATAGACCCACACAGATGTGTATAGTGCTTTGTCATATAAAAATTAAATTGATGCAGATAGCTCAAGGAGTGGAGACATGAAATCAGAATTGGTATAGAGAGAATACTAGAATGAGCAAAATTACTGTGGAAAGGGAACTGCTTTAATCTCTGGCCACTGCAATAAACACACAATGAATTCTTCTGAAGAAATATTAATTATCTTGCTAATGAGGCCTAAGGGGTCACTGTACACCTTTGGTGAAAAACATGTGAGAGACTACAGAATACATAAGAGAAGTCTCACCAGGCATAAGCATACCCAAAAAAAGATATCAGCTGGCACTACTTTCCCACATTCTGACCCCAAAGTGGAAGTACATTGTAATACTTATGATTACCCATCTGCAAGTGCCATTTGCAGTGCCACCACCTATCAATTTCTTTGTAGAAACAAAGTTCTGTGCATATAAATTAACAGAATCACCAGATTGAATTCCGTAAAGTTAATTATGACACCATTACTTTTTTACTTTTTTTTTTTTTCCCATTAAATACGCACAAGGCTTGTACAAAGATAAGGGATATATGAATTGTACCGTATGTGTAAATTTCCATTCACATAGGATATCTCGCCATAGCAAGGCTTTGAAGTTAATGAACCTTCTCAGTCCATTATAGATAAAAATACCATGTTTCCACCTTTAGTATAGAATAAATGAATCGTCAGTTTTGTAAACAACTTACAAATTTTGGTTTTGATCCTGGTTCTGCAGAAACAGCAACAGTGATTTCTTTTCACAAATTTCAGATGTATCATACTTGGCAATAAACTTTGACTCTTCAAAAACTCCCCAACCAATTTTTTATTACTTTTCTTGATTTTTAAGAATGAAAACATAAGTACTTCCTTTTTCATAACACACTGAAGAGTTTATTTTTATTTCCAGAATCGTGAAAGAGTAATGGTTTATTACTTAGTACTTGGTAGGATGATGAGTGTTGTTTACAACTCTAAATTATTTTGAATTGTGGAAGTCTTTGATTCAGTTCCACAAAGCAGCAAAATGGTTTTTTAGTTTGGACGCATGAGACAATATGAACTTTCTGGAAAAAAGACAACTCAAAAATATTTCTAATGTGAACTGTTTCAGTTGAGAAGAAGAATAAAATGCATTTTTTTAAAGGATAAGGAGTTATTTTAACCTGTCTTTTTTCTTATGTTTTGTGCATTTTCTTCTTCATCTTTTAATGAAAGTGCTACGGCAGAGAATTCGTGTTTTAGTTGAACACCGAACAAGAAGCAATCTAAATTATATACTCAATACAAATCTCATGCAATAATGATGAAATAAGTGTAAAATGACTGTAACCAAAGCAGATGCTTTATGAAGCAAAGTCTCCTCTAAATTCAGTATGTGTAGGCAATATCGAGAAAATGGAAATGCATTAAAAAAAGATGAAATTGTAGACTAGACTGGCCAAAAGTTTAAATAAGGCTGTAAAATATTATGATAAGCCTCTGTTTAAAATATAATTGGCTTTTGTCATTGCAGTAGGAAGCAGATAAAACCTTAGTGAAAGGTGGGGGAACATAACTAGAAGTGAATCTGGAATGGAATTATGGTGCTCAGCAAACAGGAGCCCAGTTCTGAGCCCCTCACCAGCAATGAGAAGTTCTGCTGACTTCAGCACTAGCAAAGAGTAACTCAAATAATTGTGGGCTGCAGGACCAGACCTTGGTCATTATTTAATCTAAACACAATAGAGCTCAGTTTAGTAAGGGTGGCATGAATTTTGCAATGAACTGCAATTTAACAAAGAGGTCAAACATCTGCTGCTGCTGCTACCTAAAGAAGCAACCACTTAATCTCAGGCAGTGTACAGATGCTCTACTGACAACATACAGTGGTCATTAAACAATAAATAGATATTTATAGTCAAGTTTATCCTTATGTTTTTCATACAGACACTCCAAGGAAGATTAGTTTCCTGTATGTCTCTCTTCCATTTAGAACAAAACATAATGTTTTGTTCTAAAAAATTGAAAGTTTTAAGCATACTCAGTGATTTCTGATTCTTAATCAACAGCTTACCAGTGTTTTAAGTACAGGGAGTATAGCAATGACAGGAATTGATTCTGTTTGGTTTGCTTAAAAATATTGGTAGTGAATCTTACTAACTACTCTGGCTTGATTAAATGTATGGCAGAATTTAAGCATTAGAATGCCTATCCTCAGATGCAAGGTCATGCAATGACGTGCGATCCTATACTTTTCCTTTTGGATGGAGTCAAGGGAATAAGGTAGAACAAATGCCTGTGAAAGAGCTGTCGTGAAATAAATCATACATCTTCCTCTGCAGCAATAAATTCTTTAGCAAGCTGAATGCCGGGGGGGAATAAAAGAGGACTGAAGAAAACAAACGTGTCTTAAACAAGGTCTTCACCGTTCTAATAAGTTATTTATTTACATGTGCTCCTCCAATTTCTAAATAGGAGTATATAGCATGATAGCCATTCTGCAGAATACTACCATAAAATCAGATTCCTTATAAAACTTAGCCCTTCTCATTTGTGTACAACTACGCAGTATTCTGTATTTGTATCTGTCCGAGGAAGTTTTCTATGCAAAAAAAAAAAAAAAAGCTTGATATTGCAAGTTTTACTGTAAGTTGCCTTATTAATCACAGCAATTTTTCATATATTAAAGGAGACCACCCCACCCCACCCCTACCAAAACAAACAAACAAACAAACAAAAACAGTAAACTAAAAAAATCAATATGATCAGTTCGAGGGAAAAAAAAAAATGCTTGCCCAGGGACTTTTTATTTATTTTCTTTTTTTAAAAAAAACAAAAACACCTTTGGAATAAGTGACAGAGTTAAGAATCTCAAACATAAGAGCAGAAGTCATGTTAACAAATGCTTTATATTTCTCTTTTTTAATCTACTAAGGCGCAAATCAACAAAGTGGAGTCCAAAGCAAAAATTTATTCAGAACAATTCAGCAGCAGCACTTTTCTGTAAGAACCAGAAAACATTTACAGACTACTCAGTTCATCTGGGGTGGAAAGGAAAGGAGAATAACTTTAAAACAAACAAAAAAAAAAAACACCACAATATCTAATATTCTGTAATTATTTTCTAACTATAAAAGTGTTAGGGCTTTCTGACTCATGGTTAGCATGGTTCTGAAGGGAAGGGTGGCTAAAACGCACACAGCATCCTCTGCGCAACCAGTCACAGCTGGGTGAAAGCAAACAAAGCTGAGGTGGGGATTCTGAACTCCCAGTGTTTGCCCCCCAAAAAAAAACTCTTCCTGGCACATTCTTTTACCAGTTATACAAATTATATTATTGCCTTCGTAATCTGCTCTATAATTTGAAGTAGTTTATAATGATGAGGTGAAAACAGACTGAGGTAACTATTTTTAAAACTTTTCCATTATCTGGAATAATAATAATACCTACAGCTGAAACTTAGTATTCTCTGTTCATATACAGAACAGAGGCTGCCATTTGGTAGATCTTAGCAGCTGAACTAATCCATTAGAATAATTCATACATATTGCATATATATGGAGAACAGAATATATTTTTTTCAACTTGCAGCTAAAATGATGGAGTTCAACTCATTTGCAAATGATCTGTTGGCTGACAAAAACAGAGAAAGAAACAATTTCTTGGCAAGAGTAATTTCCTAAATGGAAACCTTGCTGGATACTCAGCTCCTGACACATGGTCCAAAAGCAGTGAATATACTGGGCATTTATTCCCATTTGTACTTGTAGAGAAGATTGTGACCTTTCTTTTGACATGCATGTCCCACAGCTGTTTCACAATCATCCTATATTACGTTAATAAACTAATATGTATGGACTCAATCTCAGAGCAAAACAATGGAACCAAAAGCACAGGGAGGATAGCTCGAGGAAGCACTGAAACTAACGAGCCATTATTTGTATTGGGTAGAAAGAAGATCAAGCACTTTTGTTTTGACCATGTTAGAGGGATTTGCTATTTCCTGCAACTTGTATTAGCCCTAGAACTCGGGTAACAGTCTTCAGTGCATAATAGCTGAGGACTGGCAGGATATTTTTAACAAAGTCCTCTTCTCTGCTGTGGGTATATGTTCTTTCTCTCACCACATCAGAGCAAAAAGCCCCAAATTTAGTGCTTGTTGAGAGCCTTGTACAAGATTTCTCCCTTTTCTAAAAGCGTTTCTCTGGGGAATTAAAAGTGATCAAGCAGTTTGAGAAAGGGCAATCTCAATCTGGGCTGAATACAAATCAAATGTATAAACCAAGCTGCGTATCACTTAGATTTACTGCTGATACTGACAGCAGTGTGGCCTTTTCCCTTTCCTTGGTCGATCTTCTCATTGAGTCTATCTTATACATTTCAAAATAATAATAAAGATGCTCCTGACGCTATGCTCTACCAGGTTTCAATGGGCCGGAGGGCTTTATATTAGGGCAGTCTTATTAGTGGCCATTACTTACAACCAGGATTTAAAAGCATCTAGTTTGCATGTTGCAAGCTTGTTGTTTTCAAAAGAAATGCAGTAGTAGATACTAAACTGTCGAAGCTTAATTTCCAAAGTAGTTCTATGCTTTCAAAATGATAAATGATTAAAAGGAAAGAATTCCTCCCTTTCGACCTTAAGATTTAAAGCTTTTTCAGACAGATGGCTAAAGAAAACTGTATAGTTGTGTAGTTTATCTCCTACCTGGTTAAAGGAAATTCTATTTCATATTTTTTTATTCTGTACTCAGACTAGAAAAGGGCAAAGCAATTGGTGGGGGAGGAGACGAAGCTCAATGATTACAGAGATAAGACATTTCGTAAGATGTCTCAATAGAAAAAATAATAAGAATAGCAATTGTGTTGACACTTCTGCAACTCAAAAAAATTACCAACAAAGTGAAAACTAGTAAAAGTACTAATATTTGCATCTGCATAAGAAGAGCAGTTCTAAAAGCTGTTTTAGATCACAAATGTTTCCTAATTGAAGAAAACTCTAATGATTTCTCTTTTACTTCAGTTATGAAACCAAGCAAACCATCTTCCTTCCCATTTATTCCATTGTGTCCCCTCTGAACAATTTGCCTGATTTGTAGAAATTTCTTTAGAGGTGGAAGGAGATGCTGAGCTTTGAAAAGGTGTTGTTTATGAGTGAAGACTATAACCCAGCTACTGGCACTCACCTCAATGCTCATCCTGAATGAGATAACACAGGGAACACAATCTACAGTCAGCTAACAAGGTTTAAAAAAATAAATAAAATAAATCGGGTTTTGCCACATTAAGCTCTAAATTGCATTTAACAGATTGAGGGATAAATTCTAAACAATCTTTATTCATATGAAGACAACACACATGATTTATGTTTTATTAAAATAGTAGGGAGCCTAATGCCTAAAATGAATATTTAACTAGAAAATCATTTTGAATATTTTCATAACATTAATATAAAAACCAAAATGAACCAGAATAAAATCTCTGACAGAGAGTCAATTCTAAGACATGAGTTAGACTTCTTCAGACTTTTGCCTGTGCTGCACCAAAATACACTGGCTATTCTTAGACTGCCTTTATGCAAGAAAACATCCTGATATAAATTTAACAAGCATGAGAATAATTATGTATTCTGACCTATATTTCTTCATGTCTCAAATGTTTTGAATACAAGGGTGATTTCTTTTTGTGCTCTACAATTTTAAAAGTCTACTAATTGCAAGACATTCTAAAATAAATGTAAATTGCCTGTATGGGCACAATCCAATTTCTAATGGACAGGTGTTCATATAAAAATTCAACAGTATCAGCAACAAGCTGGCAGTTACTGGTGGGGTGGGTGCAGGGTGTTAAGAAATGATTTGGCTCGCAGCTGAACTTCCTATTTAACCGTGGGGATGATCAAATTAAGTCAAGGTCAAGTACAGGACAGAGCAGCTGTGCCATGCAGCAGATAAGGATTGCTGGTGTGTGTATATATATAGCAGATCTGTTTTGATTTTCTAATCATGTCTTGAAATCCCAGGCTGCTGCAGGAAGAAAAGTGGCCTCTTTGACTCTTAGCTTGTCCCTCCGGGCTCTCCAGGTTCAGCTTCCTTCCAGGCTGCCCAAAGCCCCAATGTTACAGCAGCCTCCTTGCCATTGCAACATCACTCCAGTAAACTGCCTCTACAAGAAAAGCTTTGTAGCTTTCCAATATGTCAGAATAACCAGTGAGTCTTCCCCCCATTGAATAAGAAAGATGTTACTATCTCCCTAACAGAATAAAATGAGTGGACTGAGGAGCGAGAGTCTTGCCTGCAGGAAATTTTACTCACTGATGTAGCCCATCTGGTACTCTTATTAACCACTACAAACATATTCTTTCAGAATTGAGTGGTTTGGGGCTCTATAATGTTTTGGCTTCATAGTCTATGATTCTGCTGTTTCGGTAAATGAAAATAAATTGATTTATTGCACTTAATATACAGGTACCAAAAATGGTGGCTGTAATTTTTTGGTACCCATCTGTCCTCCTCTTACTCCATCTGTTTCTTTCACTCAGCGCACTGGAATCCTGCTTCTCAAAATGGAATCTAAACTCTTTGTGCAGCACTGTGTAAGTTACTTAGTTACCCAGCTGAAAGACGTTTTCAAGATAAATCATTGTCCTTGTACTCTGTAGAAGGCAACAGCCATTGATTTTGTTGTTAATATGTCTGAGCAATCCTTCTTTCAACAAAATACATAACTGTCAGTAAATTTCCTCTAATTTCAGATTGTGCACTTCAAAATAATATCATAAAGACTCATCATTTTAATCAGTTATTGATTATACCTTGGGGACTTTCCACAGACTTCCACTTGATACTGCTTTTAAAATGGTAAATACCTATATAACTGTATGATATTATAAGCTCTTGCAGATTTTTATAGCTAATACAACAGTACGAATGCACAATATTAAATTATTTGATTGAATTTTATAGCTTTTTTTTAAACTGTTGATTGACTTTTAAATTCTTTGATTCAGTTTAAAAGTTCTTTGGCCTGATGATAAAGATTTTGATTTGTCTCTTTAAGCTAAATGTAAGTGTTTAAAAGAAAATGAAAGAAAGCCCCCTAACCCCTTTGCAAACCAACGTGGAAGTTACAATATTAAGGTTGAAATTAATCTTGGGGGAGGGAGGGGGAATTTTGCATAGTGTATTTCACCAATACAAAAGCCAATTTTTACTAAATACTAAATACTAAAACCATTTTTACTATTGGATATTATAAACAAAAGACACTTCCATTTTTATCTCATCATTAAGGTAGCATGGTAAATGAGGTTGTTCAAAGATCAGATCAAGAAAGGATTTTATATATATATATATATATATAAAGCTTGCACTTTAAACATAAGGCTCTTGGTATTCATGGTGTTTTTCTTTTCTTACCTCAGTGCCTTAAGTATTTTGTTTAACGAATTTATATTTTTATTATAATCATCATATTAAAAGGGCAGAGTTAAGTTATATTTGCAATGACAAAAGACTTTTGACTAACACTGAATTTATAGAGAGCACAAAAATACTAGCATACAGAATACAGTTCAAAGGAACATGCATATAAACACTACTTTGTGGCCAGGGTAATATTAATTCATCTCATCACTTTTTTTTTTTTTTTAATCCCATATGGTTTACCAAAATTTCAGTAGCTTAACTGCCTATAAGGATTTTATTGAATCAAAAGCAGTTAAGTCACCTAACCTCTTGAGGCACAGAAGAAGCCTTTTAAAAAATAAGGTAATTTAAAAATATGAAGTGAGAACTTAAGTTGGAAATTAAATGTTTTTCCAAGATGAAAAATGGAAACAAGTGCTGGTAATGGCATTTTGTAAAGTAGAAATTTCATGTTAGAGATCCATTATAGTGATGTAGGTGACTAAAAAAAAAGAGAGGATTGCAATTCTTCTAATCATTATGTGTACACTTAAATATATATAGCCCATTTCTCCTTTCTATGGAGAGAGTTTAAAGTACTTACAAATGAAAGCAGAAAAAATGAATGTCCGGTATTAATCATACAGAAAAAATCAAGCCTCTGTGCATCCTGTGGTCTTTTAAAAAGCATTAATAATATACTCTTTGTATAAAAAGTTAAAGCAAGAAAACATGAGAAATGTATGTGAGAAAACATGCATCTTTTTGACACCTGCAAGCTACTTCTCTTGTTCTGCTCTATAAATAGAAATTAATTACGGAGAGACTAAAAACGCAATAATACCCTAGAAAATAAGAGAGGCTGTCTTTTTCAAATATACTGAAAAGAGTGAGAGTAAATCTGCATTACACAGATACACGACCATTAAATGCATTTGAACAGCAATTCTTTTTGCGTCTAGTCTTCCTCCTCTTTTAAGCAGCGTTAAGCTTCCACTAACTTCACTGAAAGCAGAATCAGGCCCTGATGAATCCTTTCTCTAGTAGTATTTGCTGGCCCACAGAGCAAAAATATTAACTGCAAATGTCAAAAACTGTACTGGCTCTAGTGGAAAAAAAGAAAAAAAAAGAAAAAAAAAAAAGTATTCAGTCTTCTAAATAAATGCCTGAGCTCTGACTTTCAAATGAAAACAGAGATCAAGTCAGCTCTCATTCATGATGCTTTCTTACTCAATCAGAAACCAGTGACATGGGAAGTGCTTAGTAAAATAATCCATTCCTTCCTAGGAATTTGATGCAAGTTTTCTTTTAAAATAACTTTATTCTGTTCCCCTGGTTTCAAATATGGCTTCAGAAACAAGCATGATCCAAGGCTAAATTCCAAACCCCAAAGTTGACACAATATAGGGGTCAGCAGTGAGGTTGAAATTTTGAGTTCCTACGCTGAATCAGTCCTGTCAAGGTGGGTGTTACGGCTTCTTGGTATCACAAAGTATCTCAGCAGCCACGACCCAGTGGACAGCCTTTGGACAGCCTTTGTTCCCAGCCTCACCGCAGAAGTGCATATCATGTTGTTTCTCAGAGCAAAGAGCAGCCTGTTTATATGGTGGTGAAAAGAAGCTTGAAAATGCGAAACAGAAGGTAGTTTGGCCACTCGGAGCTGGAGAGTGCTATTAGAGGGACTGCAATGGAACCAAGAGTGGAAAGTTATCTTCCTGGGGAGCAAGGGAAGGAGGTAGCTGGATGGAGCCTCAGAGCTCAGAGGAGTTAAAAAGCTGCATCCTCGATTTCAGGGAACTGAATACAATTGTGGCCTTTACTTTCAGACATCTGCTCTAAGAGAAGAGAGATTAAGAAGCCAGAAATTATTACCCTTCACAGGCAGAGTCACCCAGGAATCCGATCTGTATGATTGCAACTACTTGCAAACATTGATCCACCAGGACACAGCACTGAGCTGCAATTCACATAGTTTTAGCACCACCACCACAACCCAGCAGTAGAAAATCTGTCCCACTAGAACAGTGTACAATCTGACAATCTGCTATGCTACTTTACAAAATCATCACGGGAGGAAATATCTTTACATTTGTCTTAACCTACCATCTGTTCACACAAAAAGTCAAAATGTATGAATTTACATACAATGTTTTGCAGCCCAACTGCAGCCATTAACATTATTCCTTTCCCCCGCCCTTTACCTTAAGAGAGACTATTCACTTCAGTAATAGCATATACATTTTCTGTGGGAAAATAAATAAATAAATAAATAAACCAAAGCAACTGAGTATGTATCAGCATTAAAAAAAAAAAAAAAAGAAAAAAAAAAGGAAAAAAGGAAAAAAAAACATACTCTGGGATGAAATATACAACCCAGTGCTTTCTATTTGCTATTTACTGGTACCTTGAAATAAGTGCAGAATATTTGCACAAATACAGGGAGCACTCAGTGGCAGCTGGAGGAAGCACTTGTAGTCTAGACTAGTCCAAGTCTGTGCCTTCACAAACATATTTCAGATCAAATAGACATCAGCCTAATTAGCATGTACACAAATTCAAATAAATTTCACGTTCTTAGTCCTAACTTCCTGCTTCAGTGCAACATTGTGATCTATCCTAAAGTGAGGACAGAATGAATCATGTAAGCCTAAGTGGATGCATTGGCAGGCTAAATAAGGAATAGGCATAATTGTTTACAGCAAATGTAATTAGATCACAAGTAATGTGTTTAAACACAGCAGCAATTGTTTAATTCCCAGCTACTTGAGACTATGAGACCATTACCTGAAAATTCAGTCAATGACTTTTGGTTTACACACAGCCAGACTGCAGGATTTTAGCTTTCCATGGTTAACTGATCAGGACATGTTTTTCTTTCGCTCTTGTTTTTAGATTTTATGGTTAATGCCAAAAATCTGCATAATACTGAAAGCTGAAAATGCAGTGTGAGATAAATGGGATTTAATAATGAAAAAACAGGGCCTATTGCACTTTTTGGTCATTTTTCATATTTAATTAACTGCAAACTTCCACTTCTGAATTTTAATTCACTGACAAATAACTTAGTTAACAAAAAATTATGATTGCCTGTGGTATTCCGTGTCCTTTCAGAAGGCCAACTTCAAAAACCTACAGACTTTGGGGGGAGAAGGTGGCAAGAGGCAAATGCACAAAGCAACTGTAGCTTGCTTCCCTCAAAGCAAAATTCACCATACAAATTCAAATTGAATGTGATCTTGGATGTGAGAAAGGAACAGGGATTACATGAAGCAAGTTGTGGGAACAATGGCTGGATGAAATACAGAGCAACCATCTACACAGATTTAAAGAAAAGAAGGAAAATATTGACAGCGTATTCATATATAGCCTTTTCAAAGAGATGGAAATATTTTGGAAGGATGAAATAGGATTTATCAATCAGCTGTAGGAATATACCTCTTTTCTTGCCTCTCCCCTTATGCATTATCAGTAGAACACTTTTATCCTTCTCAAATAAAGTTATGAGCAACAGTACTGATGCCATGATCATGGCAAAAGCTGCTCAGCTATGCGTGGTTCTCTCTGTTACTGAATAATCTACTGTATCAACGTAGTGGAAGATTTCACATTTTGGTGATGTAACTTAAGATCTACAACAAATTCTCTTTTAAATTTAGTTCAGTGTAATTCCTGTAACCTCAAAACTGGATGATGGCAAGAATAAACCCACTGACAATTGTGACAATAGAGCATTCATGATGGCTACGTGAGGAGCTATAGTAAAATTACGGTTACAGGACTGCTGATCACGCCAAAGGATATTCCATATCTTATGACTTCAGGCTCAGCAAAAGCTCAGGGAAAGGAGGATGGGAAGGACCTTTGGAGTCATGGTGTTTGTCTTTGCAAGTAAACAGTAAGCATTATGATAATCTTTCCTGGAAATGGCTAAACATCTGCCTGCAACCAATACTTAAAATACCCCATTATTTTGATTAGCTGCAAAAATAGTAACATATATATTTGTCCTCTTTGCACCTTTTATTTTTCCTTCAGTTATTATCAGAGAGCTGAATGCATTTACTAAGAGCTAGTATAAAAAGAACACAAATGTCAGGCTTTTACAAGGTCACAATGTACTTGTGTCTACCTCTGGCAATTCAGTACACAGAAAAAGTACCATGAATAGAAGGGGTCTGGACTGCATCAGCTGCCTAATTTTATTAATATTTCATTCACAATTCTGCTTCTATTTTATTCCTACAAACCACCTCATCTTTGTTTTTTGTTTTACAAGGTGATTGAAGTACAGTTATGTAGCCAGGAGTATTTATTTTATCTGTGACTAACAAAACAAAAGGTGTTCACAGGAGCAGATGACTCTTACTTTAAATCCCATGCTAAAAGACATAAGCTAATCCACTACATTGATAAAATAGTTTCATATATACAATAAAAATCCTCTAAAATAATGTTTTGTATGGAGACCAAAGACAAATAATAATAGTAATAATAATAATTCCTTTCATAGCTCAATACAGAAATACAATGGTTAAAATTGCATATGCCTAACTAAGTCAAAACTCCCACTGACTTCCATTTGAAAATATGCATCTGTATGAAATGAAATAGCATGAAAAACATTTATCTATTCCCTAACTCTATTTTGCTGTTTAAAAGACTGTTTTAGAATATCAGGAAAACGCCAGAAGAAAAAAAAAAAAAAAAAAAAAAAAGTATCTTCTGTTCTTGAACTTATTCCATTAACAATAACTGCCACATTAGTGAATAACTAACATTCAGGTAGTTTGAAAAACACTTTTCTGTTAGAAGTGCATTAAAGACATAAACTTGCATCTCGCTAATCATCAAAGGTAAGCTCAGGGAAAGTACAACATGTTATAGTTTGCAAAATAAATAAAAAATAGGTAACAGCCATTTATACTATTGGAATTTTCATTAAGCCAATGTAAGTTCTCTGGAATGTGCCTCTGTAAATCACCTAACTCTTTTCTATAATGGCCTAATTTTGCAGAGAAGAATCGTTTGACAAATGATTAAAATACTGAAGTGCAAAGAGGTTGAGAAAGAAGTAGCAGTTGTATACTTTTTTCAATTTATTGTTTCTCCAGAAGTAAAAATAAGTTCTTTGCAAAAAGAATTTCAAACTTTGAAGACTGAAATGTGCTACTAAAAATAATCTCCCTTATGTTCAATGTAAAATAATAATATTTAGAGGCAAAGCAGACAACCTGTCTAAAAAACACATCTTGCACAATATCAATATAGATATCAAGGAGAAAACAAGGGGTGGGGGGGAGGTGGGGGGCAAGAATAAAGGGAAGATACATTTTGAAATTATTTTACTGTCATGGGAAAAAAGATATAGATTTTCACCTGATACTACTGCCTCTCGAAGAACACTAATCCCATTTATCAACCAAAAATAACATTTTCCCCTTCTTCAGAAGCAATCTAGGAAATAAATCTATATGCTATTTACATATACACTATACTACACACAGCCTACACATAACTTTTTCTTAGTTAGTCTCCAAGTGGTCCTCTTTTAAAAGCTATATGGACATTCCTACCCAGATACCACTATGAACCAAATGACCATATTCTCACATTCCTCTTCCTCTGTTCTAGGAAACCCCAGGGCCCTGTCATCAGACATACGAAAACACAGTTTCTCTTTCAGCAGGCTCTTAAGTATTCTCCTGCACTGAAAGCACTAATGGGTTCTGTAACATGAATTAATTTAGTATTGACACTATGAAGCATGGCTGCACACTCAAAGTGCCACTTTCCCTAATCACATGGTAACAGCTAGAAGATTTGTAAACATCAGAACAAATATGAGTATTTTTAATGCAGGGATGTATCATACCAGTGATCTTTCTCTCGCTACCATATTTTTTTTGCTGCTAATATAAACTCACAACCTCACCAGTTGCTTTAACATAATGTTCTAAACTTTACTTTGTTCATATACCAATAAATCCTTCCAAATTTGCTTAACCTTTATTTACCTCATTAGTACCTCACTTATCAATTAATATTAACTTCTAAAAATTTTCAGCCACCAAAAAAACATTATCTTAACTTGTAATTTTTATTCGTAAGCATAACCTTTCTTTCACCAAGTACTTCAAAAAGCAGCAGCCAATAACTGAAATGTTAAACTCTCACTTCCATATCAAGCTGATTATCACAGTGAATAAAATGAGTCTTTTCAATGATTTTAATGGGTCTAATCTTTTATCTAATTAATATATTCTTCTTAACAAGAGAAATGTTGGTAAACTTCCAGACTTTAAATCTCTACTTGAAAGTTCCAGTTTCTTCATCAGAGACTTCTCTAAAAAATACTTTTGACTTAAAACCAGCCAAGTGGAACAGGGTGTTGCAGGACATGGCTTGCATAGCATTATACTAATCATCCAGAAACAGAACAGATTGTTTTGCAATCTTACCCTTAATGATATTTAAGCATAGATGCCAGAGGCTGCAGACTAAATCCCAACACCCTGAATCTCACATCTTCAAAAGCATCTGTTTTCCTACCTTCTCCATTTGGATAACTCTACTGAAGAACAACGATTGCACTGGTCATAGTTTCAGAAATAGTAAGATAAAACATACAAATACATTTGTCACAACTAGAAGACACTCACACACAAAAACAAACAAACAAACAAACAAAAAAACATACAGATAGTCCTTTGTAGACTTCTAATCTGAACAGAGGCCTAAACAAACTTACATAATCAAAGCCCAAGGACTTTGATGAGTTTTCAAAAAGGCAAGCATATAATATTGAGGTCCCAACTCCAGCTTTAAGCAATACAGAAGAACTTAGATTCTAGTACCTAGAGCTGGCAAAGCCTAAAGGAAATCTCAGAAGTAACAATATTATAAATTTCCATTTCCACCTTGAATACAGTTCTAGTGTAATCATGCAGATGAAATCAAATCACTTGCCGAGGCAGTCGGCTCCGGGGCAGACATGCTCTGCAGTGGAGCAGGGGATCGGACAAGCAGGGCTAATTTTTCCAGCACCGACCCCACTCAAGGGAGCCACCAGGACCCGGCAGCCCTCGCGAGGGAGGTGAACGAGGCGAGAAGGAGGCGTAGGCGGAGCCAGCAGCGAAGGCCGAGCCAACAGCGCCCCCCCCGGCCGTTCATAAGCTGCCGCCAGGGAGCGCAAGCAACCAGGAAGAGCGGTAAACAGGATGGGCAGTTAGGGCATGGCGCGCCAGAAGGGTGAGGCGTGGCAGGTAGGGCGTGGCAGGTAGGGCATGGCAGGGCAGTTAGGGCGTGGCAGGGCAGTTAGGGCGGCAGTTCGCACAGGCAGGGCAAGCAGAGAAGGCAGAGCATTCTCCCCCGCCCATACAAACACCTCCTCTAATGGCGGTCTACCGCTAGCTCAGCTGCAACGGTGTACACCAGGCACAGTGCGCTCTCCAGGAAGTCTGTACACACCCAGACTGACTGCCTGCTGAAAACTGCAGCAGTTCAGGTCTCCGGGTGCAGGGAGTGCCTGAGCCTGTTGCTACCACCTGCGAGGAGCAGAGAGACTGTGTGCGTGAGGTGCGAGCAGGTGGATGACCTGGTCCGCCTCGTGGCAGAACTCAAGGAGGAGGTCGAGAGGTTGAGGGATATCAGGGAGTGTGAGTGGGAGATAGACTTGTGGAGCGACTCCCTGTGCGGTCTGAAGGACAGGCACCGGGGTGAGACACCCCAAATGGGGGTGGACCCCCTGCCCCTGTCAGGCAGAGGCAGGAGACCTAGGAGTTGAGGAGGAATGGAAACAGGTCCCTGCTTGACATTGCAGGCAATGCCCCCCCCTACCGGCCCCACCTTCCCAGGTGCCCTTACACAACAGGTTTGAGGCCCTGGAGCTTGAGAGACCGGTAGCTGAGGAAGAGGTAGAAAGTCTACCCAGGAGGATGCCTAGGGCGAGGAAGTCGACTCCATGCCTCAGGACTGCCTCCACCAGGACAGAAAGAAGGGTGATTGTTGTGGGCTGGGAATGATAAGGTTGAGTCCCTATGGGTTAGGGTCAGCGGGAAGGCCAACAAGGGAAGCATCCTGGTGGGGGTCTGTTATAGACCGCTGAACCAGGATGAGGAGACTGATGAGGAGTTCTACAGGCAGCTGACAAAAGCTGCGAAATCGTCAGTGCTTTTTCTCGTGGGAGACTTCAACTTCCCAGACATATCCTGGAAGCACAACACAGCCCAGAGAAAGAAGTCTAGGTTTCTGGAGAGCGTGGAAGATAGCTTCCTGACGCAGCTGGTTAGTGAGCCTACCAGGGGAGGTGCCCTGCTAGACCTTCTCTTCACAAACAGAGAAGGACTGGTGGGAGATGTGGTGGTTGGAAACTGTCTTGGGCAGAGTGACCATGAAATGGTAGAGTTCTCCATTCTTGGAGAAGCCAGGATGGGGACCAGTAAAACCACTGTATTGGACTTCCAGAGGGCTGACTTTGAACTGTTCAGGACACTGGTTGGTAGAGTCCCTTGGGACGTGGTTCTGAAGGGCAGAGGAGTCCAGAAAGGCTGGGCGCTCTTCAAGAAGGAAATCTTAATGGCTCAGGAGCGGTCTGTCCTCACGTGCCCAAAGACGAGCCGGTGGGGAAGAAGACCGGCCTGGCTGAACAGAGAATTGTGGCTTGAGCTTAGCAGGAAAAAGAGAGTTTACAATCTTTGGAAAAGAGGGCGGGCCACTCAGGAGGACTATAAGGATGTTGCGAGGCAGTGCAGGGACAAAATTAGAAAGGCCAAAGCTCATCTGGAGCTCAATCTGGCTACTACCGTCAAAGAGAACAAAAAATGTCTTTACAAATACATTAATGCAAAACGGAGGACTAAGGAGAATCTCCAGCCTTTGCTGGATGTGGGGGGGAACTTAGCTAAAAAAGATGAGGAAAAGGCGAAGGTGCTTAATGCCTTCTTTGCCTCAGTCTTTAGTGGCAAAACCAGTTGCTCTCTGGATACCCAGTACCCTGAACTGGTGGAAGGGGATGGGGAGCAGAATGTGGCCCTCACTATCCACGAGGAAATGGTTTGCGACGTGCTACAGCACTTGGATGTACACAAGTTGATGGGGACAGATGGGATCCACCCAAAGATATTGAGAGAACTGGCGGAGGAGCTGGCCAAGCCGCTTTCCATCATTTATCAACAGTTCTGGCTATTGGGGGAGGTCCCAGTCGACTGGCAGCTAGCAAACATGATGCCCTTCTACAAGAAGGGCTGGAGGGCAGACCCGGGAAACTGTAGGCCTGTCAGTTTGACCTCAGTGCCAGGGAAACTCATGGAGCAGATTATCTTGAGTGTCATCACCTGGCACTTACAGGGCAACCAGGTGATCAGGCCCAGTCAGCATGGGTTTATGAAAGGCAAGTCCTGCTTGACGAACCTGATCTCCTTCTATGACAAAGTGACGCGCTTGGTGGATGAGGGAAAGGCTGTGGTTGTGGTCTACCTTGACTTCAACAAGGCTTTTGACACCGTTTCCCACAGTGTTCTCCTCAAGAAACTGTCTGCTTGTGGCTTGGACTGGCGTACGCTTCGTTGGGTTAAAAACTGGCTGGACCTAAGAGCAGTGGTGAATGGAGTCAAATCCAGCTGGAGGCCGGTCACTAGTGGTGTTCCCCAGGGCTCAGTACTGGGGCTGGTCCTCTTTATTATCTTTATCGATGATCTGGATGAGGGGATCAAGTGCACCCTCAGTGAGTTCACAGATGACACCAAGTTAGGTGTGTGTGTCGATCTGGTAGGAGGATCTGGATAGGCTGGACGGATGGGCTGAGGTCAACTGCATGAAGTTCAACAAGGCCAAGTGCCGGGTCCTGCACCTGGGGTGCAATAACCCCAAGTAGAGCTACAGGCTAGGGGATGAGTGGTTGGAAAGCTGCAAGGCAGAGAAGGACCTGGGAGCATTGGTGGATAGTCAGCTGAATATGAGCCAGCAGTGTGCTCAGGTGGCCAAGAAGGCCAACGGCATCCTGGCTTGCATAAGAAGCAGTGTGGCCAGCAGGTCTAGGGAAGTGATTGTCCCCCTGTATTTGGCTCTGGTGAGGCCGCACCTCGAGTACTGTTATCAGTTTTGGGCCCCTCGCTACAAGAAGGACATGGAGGTGCTCAAGCAAGTCCAGAGAAGGGCAATGAAGCTGGTGAGGGGCCTGGAGAACAAGTCCTACGAGGAGCGGCTGAAGGAGCTGGGTTTGTTCAGCCTGGAGAAAAGGAGGCTCAGGGGCGACCTTATCGCTCTTTATAAGTACATTAAAGGAGGCTGTAGAGAGGTGAGGGTTGGTCTATTCTCCCATGTGCCTGGTGACAGGATGAGGGGGAATGGGCTAAAGTTGCGCCAGGAGTGTTTTATGTTGGATATTAGGAAGAACTTCTTTACTGAGAGGGTTGTGAGGCATTGGAATGGGCTGCCCAGGGAAGTGGTGGAGTCACCATCCCTGGAGGTCTTTAAAAGATGTTTAGATGTTGAACTTAGCAATATGGTTTAGTGGAGGACTTGTTAGTGTTAGGTCAGAGGTTGGACTCAACGATCTTGAGGTCTCTTCCAACCTAGACAATTCTGTGAAATTTACTAAATTTCTGCATAGAAAAAAAAAAAGTCTGTTTACAGAAATGAAAATTGTATGACACAAATGTTTGAAGCAAACCTCTTTCCTCCAGTATAATAAAAAATGGATGAAAATGAATTTAAACACTTTCACTAGCCAGAACATCATGAACCAGGGATAGTTTTTGCAGTTTTAATTAACTTCTATTTCAGTTAATACCTATTTACTTTGCACTTTATAATACAATAATTTGTCTATTTGTTTTTGAAATTACAAGTGAGTGAATTTTTTATTTTTTTTAAGAAAGAAAACTTTAATTCTTTTATCCAAAATGACTTGCCCAAACAGAACTGAGAGACAATAAATCAGCAGCATGACATTACTCACTTTCACTCTTTTGCTAGAATGCCCCTAGGTATAGAAACAATGCTTACCAGTGATAAATGCAGTTTAAAATTAAGGGCCATGAAGAGATATATGATTCAAGTTAGAATGTTCTTGCATATATGTGGATTATCTCAAAAATCAATTCCCCCCCCCCAAAAAAAGGGGGTGGGGAGGGGGGGAGGGTTGGGACCTAGAGGGTACATTTAAAAAGCTTTATATAGGAGGTATATTCATTAATCCTATTAATGAATAATAGGATTAATACACACACCACTGATATGTGGCTTTCAAAAAGTTCCACATTTAAATCAAGTTTAAGGAAGCAGATGAAATTAATATATATATATGTCTCACAACCTAGCAATATGTCAACCATGACTATTCCTTTCTATTCATGTATAAGCTGCTCAACAGTACTGTTACATCTTTGTTCGAATTACTGCTACTCAAAAGCAGTAATTCTAAGGCAGATTTTATTGTTTTGGCTGCTAACATAAGAAATGTTCCTGTCCTGCTGAATCTTCTGTTTTTCCTTCTCACATTGTAAAAATAGGCACCCTGATAACTCTGTAGAAGATAGTACGCAGCATAACTGTGTCCTCTACATTAAAGAGGACACACGGGTTAATGAAATGCAGGATCAGCACTTCTCTGACAGTGTCTGCACATCTGGTTGTCTAGCTACAAAATACAACCCAAGCTTTTGGGAATTTCATATATAAAAACAGCTTTTGGGGAAAGTGTCCAAACAAACATTTGTAGTGAGGGTTTTTCATTTGCTCACAGAACAGACACTGCATCATGAGGATCAGGCTTATCCACTTCATCTTTCACAGGCAATCTAAAAAATTCCATGTTTAGTTTCCTGAGGATTTCCCTATCTCGTCTCAACAAAAGGACCATAGAAAACATCAGGTAAAGTCAGTTTTCACAGTTACTATGCTAGTCCATACTAATAGGAAACAAATCACAATCACAAGCTCACTTCACACAAGCTGCAAAACAATTTCCATAGAAAAGTGATTCTGGCCAGAGTAAAGTGACATAAAAGAATGATTTTGGTCAAAAATTATGATCAGCTATGCATCATATGAAATTCCTTCCAGGTGCCTTGCATATCTGTCTTACTCTGCAGAACATTTTCAGACTGGAGTATGTTGAACTATTAGCTGTTTGCACTTGGAAGAATATACATCATACATCTGATAAAAGCCTTTGAAGGAAAGCATTTGAAGTGAAAAGTTGGACACGACTAGTTTTCTTTATCTTGGACAAAGTACTATGGTAAAACAAATAGCATAGGATTACTTCTGCTATTAATTTTGAGTAAAGCATGAACATTTCTACCACTACCATTCAATATTTTTGCATCCAAACACCAAGACCTTACATGACAACAAGCTCTACTTCCCAATATACAAAAATAATAAAAAAAATAAAAATAAAAAGAGAAAATTGAATCCAATTGAAAATTGGCAGGCATAGGCACACTTTAGGTGCAGTAATAAGTGCATGCCCTTCAAGCTTTTCCCCTTTATAGATAAGAGTACAAATTAATGTTTTAATTCTATGCAGATAGTTATTTTTAGGTCTGTAAAGCTAGCACAAAAATGGTCTAAGCTATGAAGAAGTACTATATTCTAGTTTATTCTATAATTTTCTATGCATTGTAAAGGGGTGACACCATTTCTTAAGAATTCTAGTGAAAGGTGTCAAATTAACCTTAATCACAGTGTTCTGAGTACTTCCTACTATGTAAATTCAGAGCCTGACAGTCTGAAACCTAAGTATTTTGGACAGATCAAGACGGTGATCCGCAAACACAAAAATAAACTGAGCTTGGTTTAATACCTGCCCAATCACACAACATGCAGTCTTTTTGAAATGCTACCAAAAGGTATCCCCTCCACCAGAATACCATCAAACACTCTGGGAAATGAAAAGTAGCTCATAAAATAAAAGTGTTTAGCAATTCAGTTTTTCTACTCTGTGCATCTGGTGTGGTTCTGAATGCACGACCTATATATAGCATCTCTGGATGAAATAACCAAAGGGCAGAACAATGACAAACTCACTGACTCACCCAAGCAGAATCCTGTTTCATACTCCCACCCAGGCAGCAAGTTGATAGATACAGTGGCCAAGGATGAGCACTACCTTTCACCAATTATACCTACAGTTTCAAGCAACCTCAACTCAATAATGAAATTTAATTTGAGTATCATTCAAGACAGAAAGCTTGCCTACTCCCAGTCTGCTATCAGTTAGTATCATGCTGTTTCAATCCCTATTCAAAGCCCTGAAGCTGCCAGCAGCTATGTTGGACCACATGAGCCTCTCTTGCCACAATATTAGAAAGGTTTAAGCTCATATTCCAATTCTGATTATTTCTGAAGAAGAAGTCAGCATCTGACATAAAAAGGGAGAGACAACAAAATTAAAAAATAAAACATTAAATTAAATTTAAAAAATCATCATGGCATGCCAGGCACGCAAGGGAAACATTTCCTAGCGCAGTGGCAGAACATGCTGAGGGTGCTGCTGAGACACTGACCTTTGTGAGGAGGGAGATTAGGGGCAGGAGGCATTACATGTCTCTTATCTTTCTTCCCCAGTACCAGCCAGTCACTGCAAGGAGTACACTGTACTTATGATAGCGGGTTGTTAAAGGTGCCATTATTTCTGTGGGGATTTTTTAAATTTTGTTTTATGAGATTTATTGTATTTTGTTCACACGTGTCAGTCCAGATGTAAGCCTAGAGCAGTATGGGTTTTCATACAGAAAAAGCTATAGCTGTGCTACAGGAGATGAGGGGAGCTCAGAGGCAGGGGGGAAAGACTGGGAATAAATGCATATTAATCTGATACTTTAACAAGTAGTGGTTATGGGTTGCCTAATTTCCTCATTTTATATATATATATATCTTTGGTGGTGGTGGTGGTGGTTGGTTTAAACTTGCAGTGCTATTTCTTGTCTCTACAAAGCCAATATTCCTGTTTTGTACGTAGTATTTTTCAGAAAGATATTTGAACCTTATACCTACACATGCTCCTTGACCCAAAAGGTTGAGTTAGTGGTACACTTGTCACTAAGGAAAAGTGACTCAGAATAAAAGTATTGATTAAAAATAGCTTGATACCATTGTGATTAAACATAATTTAGGAGTCCTACCTAAAGGCAAGTAATTTGTGCCATATGCTTGGTCATGTTTGTTGGGAAAATGGTGATTTTTTTTTTTTATATTTAGATATGTTTAGGTTTTACATACAGACTAAAAAAAGAAATGAGGGAAAAAGCTTTGTAAATCTGAAAGAACATAAACCAACTAGCATTATATATTTAGAGCAACGTAATCCCTAAGTTACTTAAATGCACACTTGCCAATCCTTCTGGTGAAAATTATTTCTTCATTTACTTCAGAGCTACGTCAATATTAGGTTTCAATTTTACTGCATAAATATACAATTTAAAATAACAAAATATCCATGAAAGTCTTTGTAAATGCTATTAGAGAAAAGGCCTTTCTTTTCATTCCACATGTAGTATCAAGATATTAATGTGAAAGTTCTGTTTATTTAAAAAGCCCACCCCAAGCTCTGTATTATATTTTCATCACTTAGCCCATTCATTCTATCTTTACCTACACATCTGTACAAAAGTAGCTCATGCAAATCAGGTGGATGATTCCAAGGATCACACTTTGCCCATCGCATGTCAGGAGTATTTTCAATCAGGGTGCTAAGAACCAGCCATTATATATATATATTTTATTAAAGTACAAACTTCACAGAAATTCAAGGTTACACAGACATATCTTATAGATCAGCATTCAAAAGAGTTAAAAAATCACGTAAGAGGCATTCACATGCAAGAGATTGAATGTTTAGGTTACTCAATCTGCCTGTATTTTACAGCATTTTCTACTCTTTTGCTCTTGTCTAAATACATACAGGTTAGGAAATTTGGTACTCTAAAATCTGCCCTAACACACCACATGGTCATTTGCTCCCCTTACAAAGAATGCCGAAAGTTTTTGACAAAAACTATTTGAGTAGACTTAGCAAATATGGTAAAAGTGTAGTGAGGTTACATAATAGCTAGGCAAAACTGTCTACCTGCATGTAACAGGATGGATCAAGATGCAAACTAACAGTCTGTTCTAACCTCCTTAAACAAGAAGTCCATGGAAAGGAATTCATACAAACTTCAGCGGATTTCAGTTTGGGCCACATTCTTCCCGGAATTTTATAGCATTTTAAAGTCCACTGTAAGATGTTTATTTAATTAAAACGATGTTCAAAAGGGTAATAAAAGCATTTTATTGGTCTTTATGACACCACTCTTAAGATACCAAAGTGTTGTTATTGCTATCATTAGAAACACAATAGTTTACTTACTTTGAATTTAAAAAATGAAAACCATTCTCTCCTATTCTCAATGTATGGCTAACCTTTCCTCTGATACTTGCAAAATAGTACACATACACTACAATTTTCACAGACTAAGGTGATATTTTTTAATAACATACAAGGAATAAAATGGCTTCTTTAGAATTGTGCTTTTCCATCTGTAAAGATTTTTCTCAATGGCCTGAAGAGCATGCTGTGAAGAATTATGAATGCCAATATAAGAGGTGCCTTGGATGTTTATACAAATATCCATTCTGAAACTGATAAACCTGCAGTTTTATGGACATCACTCCTATGTAATTGAACTGGCAGATTTTGCAGAAGCAACTCAGATACTGATAAATAGAAAGCTCTATTGGATACTGGATAAGTTCCAGGTTAACGGTTGCCTTACAATTTGTGTAAATATGAGCCTATTTTTAATCACAGCACTCAAAAGCAAATACTCATTTAATCTTGCTCACAATAGGAAAACTCTGGTAAAAGGTGTGGAAATATACTTTTACTCCCAACAGAAAACTCCTTACCCCACAGCATCTCAAACCTCACGACCATATAACAATAATCTGAAATAACAACTGTACTATTAAAAAAGAACTGTGAGTTTTTGTCATGTGACTACTGTATATATGTGACAACTTTATACACATAGAAGAGTGGAAAGAAAAGACAGCTCATATCAGGCAAACTTGCATAAACTGTGCATAAAGTAGAATTTAACAAGCAGATATTTCTTCAACCAAAACTAGAATCACAGAATCATGGAAGCATAGAATAAATACCCTGAGTTGGAAGGGACCCATAAGGATCATCAAGTCCAACTCCAAGTACAGAGTCATTACATGCTTAAACATAAGCAGTACTAAGGCTTAACCTAAAGCAAATGCATCTTTCACTTCACTTCAAGTTGTAGAAAAAGAAGAGGTAAAGAACATCTGTTGGGATCACTGAACCAGAAAAATTGTCCTCTGCAACATCCCAGTCTTAGTGTAACTCAAGAATTCATTGCATGATTAAACCAAGATTTTAAAAGACCACTTATGTTAATAAATAGCAAAACTGAGGTTCTAATTTTTAGATGCCTAGAACACCATTCAATCATGATGTTCTACAATTAGGCTGCTCTGAAGTTTTTCATATTATTCACTAAGAAATTAGGCTATTCAAAAGTCAGGCTTGAATTTCTAGAAATCTCCTTCAATTAATGGTTGTGTGTAGCTGGGAGCAGCTCAGTATGAAATAGAGCCTGTGTAGAGTGAGGCTGGAAATTATTGATTATTTCGGGGAAATTGAAAATATTGTCCAAAATAAAAATAAAACTAGAATATTTCTACCAACCTAAAAAAAAAATAATAATAAATAAATAAAAGTCAAAATTCAAGGTATTCAACATTTTTAGTGTGAGGAATTATTCTTTTCATGCTGAGGAATGAATTTTAAACATCAAGAAAAAGCTCATTTTCTACTGAAAAACTCTTATTTTGAACATGGAAACTGTGTATCGACTCAAAAAACAGTTCATTCTAAGAAAAATATGTGTTGCATATACAAATAAAATGGAAATTCTTAATGAAAGGTTTATCCAAAAAAAAACAAAAAAAAACAAAAAAAAAAAGGAAAAAAAAACCACAGTATTTCAGATTAAAATATTTTCAATGAGATACAAATGATTAAATTTCTGGTTGCTACCCCTTCCTTTCTGAATAAAAGGAAGAAAAGATAGTACTGCATGGCAACAGGTCGATGATATATATATGTGATATATACCCATTATTAAAACACCCTTGTGTATCCCTAGTCTTAATGAATACAAAATACTCATAAACAGTCTGGTGTTTTCTTTGCTCAACTATTTCTGCACTGATTCGGCACTCCCCAGATTTGTCACATCTGTTGTTTTCTATAGGACAACTGACAGATGGGATCTTCAAAATCTTAGGAAAACTGTCACTAACAGAGTGCTAGCATTCATAAGTTCTTGCTATTTTATACTCTCAGTCAGGTATATAACTGCTGATTCTTTGATTGTAATGAAATCACCGAAAAACATATCTTTTTACAGGTTATCAGAAAATTACTCATTCTTATTAAGACATTTGCCACATATACAGACTTTGTATTTAGTAATGCTTAGCCTAAAAATAATCAACAAAATATTAAGCCATGACTTAAAGTCATGTAGAATGTCAGAGAAGCCTTTGAACAGCAAAAGCACAGTCTACCTTATGTACCTGAAATCCCAGGCAGAGTTGAAAAAACACAACACAAGAGTATATTTTTCACCTTCCTGTGCAGGTGCCAGGATGCTTAAAACCATCACTCATAACAGTAAATCAAAACCTATTGGTATTGCTTGTTGAAACTGGCTTTCAAGACAGAGAGGGAAAAAAAAAAAAAAAAAGGCCTTTTAAAATAAGTTTAAGGGAACATATAAATTGTCTGAACACCGCCACGGACAATCAGTTTTAATAGCATATGTCCAACAGGCTAGTATGGTTACATGCTGTTCTGGGAACTTGCCAAAGTAAAAGACCCATCCACAGATTGGGGGAGAAGGGGGGGGAGGAGGGGGGGGGAAGTGATTTGCAATAACCCTGAACTTATATACTTCTTTATCTATTCTAAAGCCTTTCATTCATCATCCATCATCATAAAATCAGTGTTCTTGACACAGCATGGATTAACTCTTCACTTTAATAGAGAAATATATATTTTTTTAAAGCCTGAAATTCTCTATCTATTGACAAACTGTACAGTAATGCATCCTACCGTGTAACTTCCAGCAGAGCATCTGGTATTAATTAATGACATAAACATCACTGAACCATGGCATGATACAAGGCTGCCTAAGCGTTGTAGATAGAGAACAGCTAAACAGTGAAGGCCATAGACCAAATCAGCAAGAATAGACCTTAAAAATGCTCCTGTTTTAACTTCTGGGAAAAGTTTCTCTGGGAGGAGAGTATTTATTTAAACAGCATCTACCTCCCTTTTTCCAAATAATTTAAACAAACCTTACTTCTGACAGACACTAGCAACTCTTGTTGCCAAGAGATCATTTTACCATTTAACACAGAGCTTTGGTGAGACCAGCTTGAGCAGTACCTATCTGGACTCTTTATAAATATAGCTGCATCTGCCCTGAGAAAGCACAGCAAGGGTCTCTGCTAATGAGCACGGTTCTGTTGCAGCCATTAAGAGAAAGCTTTCAATAGCTAATAACAGGCCATGATGGCATTTCAAACGCTGAGCCCAGAACGCAAGAATTCAGCATGCAGTTGGCAGACAGCTCAAAGAGCATTGCTCTTTAATGGGCTATGAAAATAAGGAACTCACGAGTTGCTCTCTTCTCTTCCTATGCCCGACAACCCCATTGCTCCTGAGACTACTTCTCTCTCTCTCCTTTTGGTGTGTGATTCAGTATAGCAAGGATCAAATGAATGTCTTAAGTTGGAAGGGCTCAAACTTTGAAAACATAAAAGATTTGCAGCCTTCCTTCTGTGCACTGTCTCTTATTTTCCCAGCTTGCACAGGCTCCCATCCACCCCTGTGAAGCACTGAATTCAGCGCATGTGCCTGAAGGTGATGGCAATTTGGGGTGCCACACTACCCAGCAATGAACGGTGATCTTCATTTGTAGCTATCTCCACACCTTTACAGAATCTACGTGTTAGCCTGAGTTAGGATTGCAGCTCAAGCTAAGACTGAAGAAGACATAATGCTTCATATAAAAGCAAAATTTATCAAGGAAATTTAACATATATTTATGAAGTAGTCCATGACACAAAAATAAACTTGCCTCTCAAAGGAGCTAAATATTTAGGACTCTTTCTTGGATTTTTTTTTTTTTTCTGGAGTTCTGATCTTTTTTGTCTTTGCAATTTGTCTATAGAGCAACACTATTAGCAAAAAGAGCATTAGAAATTTTAAGCTTATATTTTCTTATATGTGACACTTCTAATATGCTAACCTGTGCTGTTTTTCACTATTGTTGAACATTTTAACTTCTTTTATGCATCTGTTTCACATTTTCCAGTAGTCTGTGGCTATGGTCATCTAAACAATGCATTCTGAATATCTGCAGCAGTAGGAAAGGCACTATTGGCATGTGTTGTTAGGCAAAAAACATACAGGAATACTGAAGCATCACTTCAAAATACCATTAGTTTCTGGACAGATGTGAAAGAGCTTACTGTCATATTAGTCCTTGTAAGCCTAAATAATCTCCTAACAATCTGGGATCTAAAATACATTCTTTGTGCATCATTGCATATTCATTTGACAACAAATTTGATAATGTTTTGGTTTGCTATGGATGACTGAAAATTTGAGGAAACTGTGTAACCCAGCAAGCTCGCAAAAAAATTACAACTTATGGTGAGTATTCTGTCTGACAGGGGATATCACCACAGTGGATGTGAGTGGCAAAATGTCTGTTGGTCTTAATAAGTTAAACAAACAAGGGGTGTTTTGCATCTCCAACCTTTATTGAGTACTGGACACTGTCATTTCATGGTATTCATAGAATCATAGAATCACTGAGGTTGGAAAAGACCTCTAAGATCATCATGTCCAACCGTTAACCTAGCACTGCCAAGCCTACCACTAAACTATGTCCCTAAACACCACATTTACACATCTCTTAAATACCTCCAGGGCTAGTGACCGGCTTGTTCCAATGCTTCACAGCCCTTTCAGTGAAGACATTTTTCCTAATATCCAATCTAAACTTCCCCTAGTGGAACTTTAAGTCATTTTATTCTGTGTATTTTCAGATGTAAAGCCCCATGAAATAAAACATGTATATGTTAGTTTTCAGAAACGATGTAAAACAACTCCAGCTACTCAAATCTACATTAATTCAGCTCTGTTTTTATGTAGCAGACTGTTGGATGGGACTAACCTCAGTCAGCCTGATGTCTCCCCTCAAACCAAAACTTCATTTATAACTGTCCAATATCACATCCTTTAGATGTCAAGCAGACTAAGAAGAGAGCAAGCTTTTCCTGCAGGACAGAAAAGTGGTAGAACATCTCAATAAATGAAAGAAATTACTGTGAACTTCCAGGAAACAGCAGTTCAAACTACTCATGCTGGGATTTATAGAAATTACTTCAAGAGGTTAAAGACTTTTCAAAGCTGATATGGTCTGGTAGAAGGATGCACACTTTACACAGAGCTTGGAGTTTGGCCCTACAGTTACAATGGAGCTGGAACTAGTTGGAATTTCCCAGTTAGTATTGCAAACCATCATTGTTCTGTAAAATGTTTTTAAAAAATAATAATAATATCAGCTTAGCTTCTATAAACAACCTTGAAAAGCAAATTCTTCTAGTAAAATCATAGCTATCTCTAAGCTACTTTTTCAGCTCTTATTTTTCCTGCCTAGCATAAATAATTCTAAATTTGAAATACCTGGCTGAATGCAGCAATATTTCCTTTCCATTATTACTGCCCAGTGTTAAAGCTGAATATAAAGCATTTCATTACTTTTACACTCACTTTAGGTTTCAAAAGCCAGAGCATTTAAAATAAAGATTTGCTGAAAGCTTTATTCCATGTTTCACTTGTAAAAGTCTATTATGATAACATACATAAGATCTAGAGGTTCAGTACAAAGATGGGCGTATCTTTTATATCCACAGCAGGGAGATAGCTATTTCCTCACCCGTCAGGAAGATTTATTCAATAAAAAAAAAAAAAAAAGAGAGAGAGAGAGAGGGTATAAATTTTAAAATTCACCAATCTTTTCCTGCATCTCAAGAAATAGCAAAGATCTTAGGAAATTAAGAAAATAGACTACAACATAGATATTACAACACTAGACAGTCTGGAAGTCTGGAATACCTAACTGAACCTTTGGGGGAAAAAAAAAAATATATATATATATATTCAAAATATATATAAATATATATAATATAATTATATTATATATAATATTATATTATATTAATTATTATATTTATAATATAATATAATATTTATATTATATATATTATATATATTATATATATATATATATACACACACACATATTGCAAAGATTTTTATACTTTGGTAAAATCCAGAAAGTCTGTTCTCTGTGTCCCCTATGATTTTATGCTTCCTCCCCAATATCTTTTCATTTGTCTCCCTCTTAAGTGGGAGTTTAGAAAATTTTCTGCATAGACATGTATCCATGTACCTTATATACAAAGAAAAACTGCTTTTTTTTTTTTTTTTTTTAACAGAGGAAATTATTTAGAGGGAATTTCGAAAACTGTAGTTGCAGTTTAGGCAGGAGGTTTTTGAAAATATGAAGTCCCAGAGATAAAGAAGCAAAGGAAAAACAGGGTTAAAAAAGAACCAGGTAATTCTCTGTATTATGCTTTTTTCATAAGCCGTAGTGAATACTGCAAGTAGTACCCACAACAGAAAAGGGGCCATCTATAAGGTCAAGACTGTTCAGTGTGCAAATTGTTGTATTTTTGTAATTGTTCCCCCCTGAAACTCACTTTCTCAATCTCTTCCCTTGAGTAGAATTCCTAAATTATAACAGGAAGAGTTAAAGCAGTGTAAAAACTTACCACTAAATCTGAAACTTTCACTGCAAAGTTTTGGCTTTTTAATTGGTTTGTTTTAGGTAGGAAGTTACAGGAGAGAAAGACATGGAGCTTGCTCTCTGCCAGCTTTATAGAATGAGCAGTACTGTGGTGACTAGTACTGATGCTATGAATACTTCCAGTAGGCTCTTGTTCACTGAAAAATGTTGCCATAGTACTGGAAAATAGCAAACAGTGTCAGGAGAGGTTATAATAACCACATGATCTATAATGAAGTTTTGTTTCATGCTATAAAAACAAGGAGTCTAGCAAAGCAGAACTCAAAAATGACTATGATCACTAATGCTCTCTTTCATCTCTCTTTCATGTTTGCATCTTCTGAATTGGCTCTTTTTTTTTTTTTTTTTTTTTTTTTTTTTTAAAAAAAAAAAAAAGAGACTTTTCCCCCCAGAATAATAGCCTTTGGCAGCATCTGGAAGAATGACATTGCAGTGAAATCCATAACAAAGACTGCAAGCAGATGCCATGACAAGATGAGAACAGCATCTTGCAATGAAGGAAAGTGACCACACAGTGATAGGTTGTGGGGAGGAAGCAAGCACTGCTAAGAACAAAGAACAATGAAACCATGCAATTATGCTATTTCCTCATCCAAATTTCTCAACAGTTTCATTCAAAGTCCCCTTTTATAAGCTGATAATTAGGAACACTTAATTATATGACTGTAAGATCAAGGCAACAATGACAAAAAGAAATCACAAGGCCAAGGTTAGTTGACATAGAGTCTGCTTAATATGGAATATGTTTACTTGCTCCTTTAGACAGAGTTCTTTTCACAATACCTCAAACGAATATGGTTTGAAAATCTCTGTAGTCACATTTAGCAAGGTATTTAATCACATTTAACGTCTGCTGTTCAAAGTAATAAGAACAGCTATTCAGTGGGGCTCACTACGCATACTGGGCTTTTGTGTCCCAACTGGTTGATGTCAGTACTTTGGTGTCCAGGTCAACTTAACGTAAGTACATATAAATGCACGCTCCCTACACTATTTGAAAGACTAGCATCTATCCTCAATCATCCCCTCTCTTTCAACATATGTGTATCACATAATATACATCTCATGTTTCTACTAAGATGGATAGATGGGTGAATCCATGATACTCCATCAGCTCTGTTTCTTCATGGTCATCCAAAAATGGGTTTGTAGTCTCCACAACTAACAGCACAGTCCTCTTTTTCCATTCTCATGCATTATTATATGCAGACAGCGGACACATGTTTAGAATCTGACCTGCCCAGCTTGGCTATGATCCTATGGAGTCATAAACACTTTCTGGGGAGTCACCAAACGGAAATCGAAAAGGTGCATTATTCCATAAAGTGAGAAAAATAATAAAACTGTACACATAAAGTCATATTAAAGAAATTAATACATTTCCCCAAACTCCTTTTGTAAAATCCCAATTATCCAAATAAATGAACTGTGAAATAAACCTCTCTCTAAATTACTCCATAGCCTTCAAGTTTTTTTCCCCTAAATGAAGAACGTACTATTTGTCCTTTATTTGGCTTAATTCTGGGAGACAGACCACAGTAATATCCAAAGAATTGGTGCACTACCACGAACTGGTTACCATTGCAAAATGCAGCAGTCTCATACTGCAAACATCTGCATAAGAAAAGGCTCTTCCTCCTGTGTATTCTTTATACAGATTGAATTTTCTACTCTGTGTCTTCTTTTACTGTGTAGCTACTGAGTCAGAGTATCCCCAAACCTATCAGAAATTATGAAACTGCAGTATTCATAATATCGTACATCACTAGAGGCCTTGATATGTATTTTTCAGTGTGGAAAACAACAGAAAGTGATAGAACAAGCACCACTTCTGTACTGCATTTCTCATGAGCCATTTCTTTATAACACAATATACTGTTATTCCAGATACATATTTAATTACTCACAATAAATCTTTCTGTAATTTACATGTAAGAGAACCCCACTATGCTAGAATTCATAACATAAATAGCAGCATTTTAGTTTTGTACCACAGACATAAATCATCTTGCTAATTGGATTCTCACATTTGGACATCAGCCTTTAATCTCATGCTTCATTGACCAGGAAACAGTTGCATTTGTTTCTGGGCTTCCTAATTGTGATATACCTCTCTGGTAGTATAATAGTCAATCAAACCCACCTGATGTTTAAAATTTTCTGATATGAAGTGGCATCTGAGGAAATCAAAGGTATCCCCACTGTGAATTATCCTTCCCTCACTGTGTCCTTTAGATGAGGTTTGTAGAAAAAGTAGGAAGTTAATGGCCATTGTGTCCCACTGTTGGCCCATATTATACCTGAGCGAATGATGTAAAATAAAATATTAGCTTCCTTGAATATCTGCATTTCAGATATTTACCTAATTAAATATTTATGCAGAAGCCTCAGTAAATTCTGAAATGGCTAGAAGAGTTTTGGTTTTAAAAGATAGGGTAAAATTCTACAAGTAAAGCCATTTGAAGGTCTACCCATAAATCACTGCAGTGTAAACGTACACTGCAGTGATTTCAGTATAGTTCCAGATCAAAAACATCCCAGCAGATTCATTTTTGAGCTGTTGTCAAGATTCATTGATGTCAAGATCCACTGTAAAGTGGACCTTAGGGAAATATATATATATACACATATATGTATATATAGTCATCTGTAATAACAGATATTGCAGGGTCTGGGTTATAAAAGCCTTTTTTTTTTTTTTTTTTTTTTCCCTATAACCTCTAACTTAGTTTAAGATTCCTAACTTAAAAAAAAAAAAAAAAAAAAAAAAAAAAGTCATTGGACTTCTGCAACTGTTAAATATATTATTATTGGTACCATATTATAAAGTTGTTCAGGTTTGTTAGGGTTGTTTCAGAGACCCAGCTGCTAAATCACACAATAAATTACAGAAGCAGAGAATAATACAAAGAAATCCTCTCCTAAGAAGAAGGAAAATAACAGAAGGGTGAGAGAGCAGTAGAGTCACACTTGTACTCAACAGAGAATTTATCATCTTCTCCACAATGTATTCAGAATTCTCTGTATAATTCAGAAGGCTTACAGTAACTCATTTTTTTCAGTCAACATTTTCTTTATTATATCTTCAGTACTTCTTCAATTTTAATACTTGTTAGGAAATGACTGAATAAATGCCCAGTCCACTGTGTTAAGTTTATTGCCATTTTTCTTCTTAATTTCTCAAAGTACCACCAATGTTTTGTTTTAGGTTTTAAAATCACCTACTTGACTTTCTCTGGACACTTTAGCATTTCTTTAGAATATTCAAGTATTTGAGTTTTGTTAGCATAAATAGAAGATAAATTTGAAAATAATGTATGAGTATTCACAGAAATAGAATGGCAAATTCATATACACAGACCTGTTTTGGAAACAATTGCAATTTTATCCAATTAATAAAGCACTATGATTTTGCTTATATGACCAAGCACAGCTAAGTAGCACAGCTTAATTTTTGAAAATTTGCAGTTCTTCTTTGAGATAAAAGCTCAAAAGACATTTTATTAAATAAACATGAAAACTGTTAAGAAAATACAATCTAATTATTGATGATGCACAAACAGAAAGAGACTAAACTAATCATATAAATTATTCATTCCACAAGCTGTAGGCACAACTAAGATGATATATATTGATGAATTCCCCATTTAGTTACTTTTTAGGCAAACTATAATGTCAATTTTCATTATTTATATGCAATTCCATTTAATGCTACAATTCATGCCTCTTAAAGCATTACAAACACAGTCACCACTACTAAAAATGTGCATTTGCTAAAAGTTATCACTTGGAAATTAAAAATGGAAAAAAAAATATTAATTTAGCAAATATATTGCTAAATTTCATCTTTTACATGGTATCCATCTTACTTATACAAGGGACATAGAATGAAAAGGTGCCCCACCTTATTTGTAAAATTCCTCTAGTGAAAGAGTCTTAGACAGTGCATAAAAAGGTTTACTTTTGATCTAAAAATGTTCATTTGCTTCATGTATATCCATCCGTCTGCAGGATCACAAATGAAACAAAGATCCATTTCAAACAACAGGACACAGCAATACTAACATTTCAACAAGTTGAAGGGTTGTCATGGACATCTGGAGGCCCTGGACAAGTGCATACCATGTGCACTTATGCATTAAGTCCAACATATCATTATTACACATGTGAGACAACAACAGGCTTTCAACACCTCTCAAGCAAATCTCCTTGCATGCAGCCATGTGTGGGGTGGCATACCTCTTGTGCTCTCCCTCCATCTGACATACCCAGAAATAGACTTGCTGTTCTGGGGGATGAAAATAAATTCATATAAATTCATGGTTTGAAAATCTTGCACTATGCCTTCTATATAATGTAAGTTTTCATTGCCTTAAAATGGCACTGTAGTCTCACCTGCTCTCAAGTAGTGGCGTTGTATGGAGCCTGTCTTCAGCACTGGGCATTATACCAGACAGCTGAAGAGGTTGTGGGGAAGACAGCAGCATAACCTAACATGCATTTATGGTTAACCCATGACAACAGATTTCCATTCAGAGAAGATTTTTGCACCTAGGAATGCAATTTGAAAATGTAAAACCTCAGACTTGCACTGTGACTACAATAGGGCAACAAAAACTTTTCATCACCTGAAATCTTGCCCTGTGTAAATCCTACAGGATTTATAGAATTAAATTCCTAGTGGCTTTCTAAAGTCTCACTGCTGTATAATTCTTTACTTTTGAGCTTCTTTTTCACCTTCTTTCAACCACAAAAGCTTCCTCAAACCCATGCAAATCTATCTTGAAATGCGGATTAGTTCTCTCATGTTTAATGAAAGTCTACTTAAATTATTTTTCAGCTTTATTATCACCAAATATTGTGAAGTCTTCCAACGAATAGAACGTGTCTCTATTCTGTTCAAGCAAATCCACTTGAATGTTAACATTTTAAGGGCTTATTTAGAATATAACTAATACACATATAGAACATTAAGACTTTGTTCCACAGAAGCAAACGAAACAGGAACCATTGAGATATTCCCTGTTGTATTGAAAATCAGAAATGTACTTTAGTTCCTTCATTGTACTTTGCATAATATTATCCATGAGACTTTCCCTGTTTACTTTTCATGATTACACAGTCAGGCTTTACTCAAATCTAGGATCAATTTGTCTCACAGGACATCAGTTTCTCTGGCTCAGGAAAGGGCTGAATAACTCAAAGGACCCCAATTCTCATTCTTAAACTTGCATCACAAATCTGGAAACAATTTCACACATGAATACCTTTATAAACCTCTATAATTTGATTAAACCTGCCTAGATGGCACTAGCTCTGCTGGTGACCAAACAACGCCCCAACTGCCCCAGAGCACCTCAACCCCTAAAATGGCCGCCACCCCTCAGGGTGCACTTTCCTCCCCCCTGGGCGGGGGCTCACGCACACACCCCAAGGGCCGATGGCTGTGCTCGGACAGGCCAGCGGGCACACAGCTCCCAGCGGGTTGGGTGGCAAGGCCTCAGCCCCGGGTGGTCCCTGTGTGGGGGCAGAGGCCACCCTCAGGAGCCGTGCCAGAGGGGGGGGGCAGCACTGCCTGAGGTCAAGGCAATGCCACTGAGACAAAAATATCCCTTTGTGTCCCCCCCCCCACCCCCTGCTTTTTTTTTTTCAATCTTTGCATGCATGCTCTGCTATCAGCCTTTTCAGATCATCCCTAAATTTAGTTCCAGATTTACTTTTTTTGACAGCAATGCCACTCGTATTTTGCATTTTGTCAGCAGAGAAGCACAGCATTAAACTATTTCTAGTTAATGTCACATCCCAGTTCAGGTTTTATTTCCAGCTCTATCGGAGAGATCTTAAATTCTAACCAATCGGCTTTGATCGGATTTTATTTTAAATACAGAATCATATTCCTATTCGGGCTGATTTTATTTTAAATTCAGAAACATGTTCCTATTCGGGTTTATAAACATCTTCCACATTTTTCTGCCTACGGGGTCCATATTGAGAGCCTTAAATACTTGATAGCATCCTATTAAAACAAACAAACAAAATCTATAATCATTTAGAGAACAGTTCAAGAAAAAAAAAAAAATAATCCTCACAGTCCTGAAGTGCTAAAACCTCTGCACAGCTATGCAACTTCTCTCTGTCTTTCAAAAATTGATTTTCAGGGCTTTGGCATGAGCCTTTGCAGTGCTTAAGACAAATGGATTATATTATTGAATCCAGCCTTCAGCAAGCTCATTTTGAAATAAATGAAAACCAGAACTATTCTTTCCTGCAGGCCCACTAAAAACCTGGAGAGTAAGAGAATTAACACCTTCACAAAAATAAAGCATAAATTTTCTGTGATGAGAGCAACATATGAAGCTCTATTAGCTTGTTTATAACACTTAAATGGAAAATGCAGATAACGGAAAAACACAAATAACCTGAAGGTACGCATATAGTCATAGCCAATTAGGCAAAATTTATTGAAAAATTATTCTGCAAACTTGTCACTTAACATGTAGCTGTGAAGTGCTTCAGTTTTATTTTGTCCACAGTCTGGAAAATAAGGTCAAGATTGGTTTCTGGAGATTTGTTATGATAAAACTGTTGTAGTAATCTCACACTATCCTGAAACACGGCATTTTCTGCTTGCTCAACAAAATCCTGGTTAGAAAACAATAATCAACTTCAAAATTCAAGGTAAAGTGTAACATTCAAACACAACTAATCATATTTATATATGCTTATATAGTTCTCCCTATATGCACATTCATAAACATTCACACACAAATGTGTTACACAGTTAGCCATAGGTTCAGTGAATTGTGTTGCTTTCCCACCCACATGTGAGTAACTAACAGGCACAGGCTAATCCTTTACTCTCTCTCACACCTGCAGAGTTTACAAGCTGGGATGGTTCTGCTAGTTCTCCCATCTCTTGCATTACTAATTTACTACTGTGCAAAGCAGCTAACATTTAGATGAAAGCTGAGGCTGCTGACACCTTGGGAACTGACATCACTGAGGTTTCCCTCCAGCTATACCACTGTTTGGTGGGCACTGACTTTCTACTCTGTGTCTTGAACTCATTAAAGCTATTTGCTCTAATTTGTTCCAGATGGCTGTGGTTCTCCCAAGAGGTCATAAATGGGGAGTATAACTCACCATTCACACAGCTCCCCTGCCAGTGTCCTGTGACCAATACTACCTGTTTACCAGCAACTGCAAGACGCAGCTGCATTGATTTCTGCCTGCCAGGAGAATCCTACTGGGGGCTTGAATCTGAGCACTTGTACAAAATCATAAAAACATTAGTACGGGGAGGAGGGACATAAAGGCCATACTTGGCATTACAGGCATGGTAATATTACAGGCAGTTTCAGATTTTTCCTTACAGCATCAGCAGAACTCTGGCTTATTCTTAGTGTGTCAAGAACATATTATTCAGCTACATTTGCAGATGCAGCTGAAAGAATGTAAGAGGTTTCCCTGAAAATTGCAACTTTAAGACATGATTTCCTGCATTTCTAATGTTTAGAAGGATGAGGTTGTTTTTATTGTTGTTGCTTCACATGTTCTTGCAAATTCACACACTTTTCAAGTAATGATGGCCAACAGATAGTCCAGGAGCCTGATGTGACTTGAGTCTGGCGGGTGGGTGTAGGTGCCAGCTAAGAAAGCCAGCCAGAGAAACACAGAACTTGGTTGCATCAAGCAGGTTTCACAGGTAAATGTAGTGGTCTGGCTTATCTACCTGGCTGGGAATGAAGGTGGCCCTTAGCACACAAAGGTTGGCCTTCCACAGCTTCAGCTATCCACACTTGACTCTAACCTTAGTTTTAACTCGCATTTCTTAAGCTCCTGAGTTGTTTTAGCAGTGTTAGATCAGATTTCCTGTATCTTTTGTGAATGTTGTACTGTTTTCATCTAAGCAGGTGTCCCTGAGCTCCTCTTGACCCAATCAATTATAGATCTTGTTTTTCTTGTGGCCAAGCTCCGTTTTTCTTTTGATCCATTTAACCAGACTACATTTGCTCTCTGTGAGGTGAGAAGCAGAGAAGTAGCTGGGGGCATTTGGTTGCTCTGTAACTGTCTGGAAGAAAGGAAGTTGCCAGAATGAAAGTGTGTATCTAGCATGCATTCAGAAAGGCCCATGCAGCTTCTGTGTATGGTAGAAAGTGATCAGAGCCAAGGGGTTCTGTTCCATTTTTTGTGTATGCAAAACTTGGGGCAATGCAATGCACCTACTCACTGACAGATCCATCAGTGTGATATGAGCCATAGCTGCTCATGGAAGGGTAACTCAGTGCAGATTCTCTGTCCAAAGGTTTTCTATGCATAATATCCACTTCTGCAGAAATATACTGATACCTAAAATCAGATTATTGTGGGGTTTTTACTACATAGAGCTGAACACATGGAGATAATCATGCCTTTCTATTCAAAATCAATATTTATACCAGTGACTTTCCACACAACATCAATCCATCTTCCTCTCAGTTTGTTTTAACCTAAATTATGTCTTAGACCAAATCCTCTGTGTTTCTGAGATCTGCACAAAATCATCTCACCACGTCTCCCACTTGCTATAACCCACGTGTCCCAGAGCATTGCCTGTCTCTTAGAGGCTGCACACCTCCGTACTACTGTCAAGCACCACTTCTTAGAGACTGGATGCTTCACTTTATCATAAAGATGTTGTTCCACTATCTTGGTGAAGGATGCAGCACTTGCCCAGTTAAATTAAAAATTCAGTGATATTTTGGGATCCAGCTGTGGCCCAGGACAGACAGGTCCATTGATGCTAAGAAACTAGTCACTTCTTCTAAGTACCAGATAAACCACAACTGCTGCTGGCACTATATAATAAATAAATAAATACATAAATAAATACACCCAAGTCCTATATGTTCATCTAAGGCAGCTGGCTTGTACGTGACATACTAACTTTTGTAAATAAGAATCATCTTCATTCAGAGTTAAGATAGTGGTGGTAATGATGATAATGTCATTGTTCTAGTATTTTATTATGAGATGTTAGTTTTGCTTAAAAAAAAAAAAAAAAAAAAAAAAAAAAGCATTACAAAAATAATTTTCCTCTTCAACTTTTTTTCATTTTTTAAAAAATTCTCTCTGGTAAAAATGAGACCAACACACTTTACTTTGTTCATCTGGCCAACAAAATGTTTTCCTGTTGTGTGAGAAGTAGGATCAGATCTCAAGTTCTGTAATGAGCTGTAATGAGGTGGTGAAGATGCAACGAAGAAACAGGCCCAAAATTTCAACACTAGTAGTTGCAATTTTCTGTAAAACTCCTGAGAGCTCAGTTTCCTATTTCAGGTCAATGCATAAATTATAATTTAATTTTATTGTGACTTTCACTGTGTTCCCAAAAGCAATCAGAGCTATAATTTGCCATTTTAGTCTAAATGAAAAGAGTACATTTTGCTCTCACTTAACCATGTAACCTCATTGACTTCAGTGAAACAAGGCAGCACAAGAACAAGACAAGTCTAACTGCAGTTACGGTATATATATAGAATATTATATTCACTATTTATGATACAATGACAACATTTTGAAGTGAGAGGTCAAGGCTGATCCTATTGTATTAGAGCATAAAGATAAATTTGTTCAAAGGAGCAGTAAAAGTACATTGCATATAACTGCATTCTGCTTTACTGTATCTCATTTGTAAACATTTCCATTTGGTACTCCAAACTATCAAGTTAATGAAATATAATAATAAATTACCATACTGCTGTGCTTTAGGTTACAGGATGGTTACAGCATGTCGTGGTTCTGCTGTTTAATTTAAATCAAGTAATGTAAAGGGAAATTTAAGGGCCTTTTTTGGAAACATTTCTTATGGAGAGAGAACATACAGAGCCATGCTATATAACCTACCCACAAAGCAGTGTTTCAAAGCAAATGCTAGGACACTAAATAATGACTGAAAATAAGGCTTGCTCCAGCTCCAGTGAAAGCTTCAGGCTCTGCAGGGAATCTTTAGAGCTTGAATTTTCACATCCTCACTCCGCTTCCCTTCCCACAGCTTCGGCAGCCCCGGGAGTGAGAATCACATTCAAAGGCAGTTACCCCCTCTGTCTGTTTGCAGGAGGAAATAAAGATCATTTTAAAACTGCTTCACTCAAGCATGCAGACAAGGCCACCATGGCTGGGGTCTCTGCCAGTGCAACAAATGGCTGCTGCGTGCCAAACCACCTCAGTCAGCTGCTTGCTGCTGCAGCTGGTAGGCCTGCCGTCGACTTTCAGACCCTACTGGTAGCAAGGCCCCAGCCCACGCCGTGAGGACATGCCTGTGCCTGCATCCACTTCACCCCTTCCTCACCCAACCCTGAGCAAGCACTATGCTGTCCTGATGGCACGTCAGCCCTGAGACTGGGCATCCGCAGCTTTGGGGGATTTGTCTTTTGCCCATACTACATACTGATGCAAAGCCACACAGAGATTTAGATTACATTGTTCTCTTCCCTATGCTTTCTATTAAACCATGTTTGTAGAGGATTATAAAGAGCTGATAAGTAAGGCTCCAATAATAATGGGAAACAATCATTCAAAATGCTTTAGATAATACTGGAAGAATTTAGGCCCATTTTCCTCACACAGAATCAGAGGAATAAAGTGGGTCACAGTAAGGGTGAGTCAACTGGCAGGCACAGCCTCAGCTGGTGAAGGCAAAAGAGCATTTTTCTGGCAGACATAAGCTTTCCCTGTACACACTGTGCATTAGAGCCTTGTGGCTGTGGCTGGCCATGAGGAGGAATCAGAGGAAGCCCAGGTCTGTTTGAGGAACATACCCTCAAAAAATACAAAACATTCCCTAAAGCTTCCATAACTCTCCAAGGATTGCAACCTTCACCTCCCAATGCTCCCCCTCTCACTATCACCATCCCTCAAAAAAAAACATATGTATGTTTTCTGACAAGCAACGACACTTTCTTACTAACAAGCTCTAAAGTAAATACAATTAACAACATACCCATAGCCTCCTTTCTCCCCACCCTTCAAAAGTGCCTGCCCCTCAACTGGAGGACAGTAGCTGCTGTCAGAGAGTGCAGTCATCACTGGCGTGCTTGGGAGAAGAGCGCAGAACTGCCTGGCATCTCTCTTTCCAAGTTTGTGGCTAAATGGTAAAAGTGACCCAAAAGACTGTAGAAGGAGGGAAAGCCTGTCAGCTCACTTAGTACAGCTGACTGCAAATGCATGATAAATTACAATTCCCAATGCTTTTCCAGGCTAGCTTTAAAATCCTCAAGTGATTGGATGTAATCTATTATTGGAATAACAACATGAGCATCATTAGAGAAGTATATTTCATGAAACTGAAAGGTTTAAAAAGCACAGCTACTGCACAGAATTTGTACTGCTTTATTTGGCAGTCTATGTTGTACAGCTGTCCCTAATAGGGTCATTTCTATAGCAAGTGTATGGTGGTTTGTACTTGAGGATGATACAAAGTTTGCAATAGCACTCCAAAAACATTCTGCATTATAAAATCACTCAGCAGAGTGATTTGCTTGCTATGTGAGGCGATTGGATAGTCTGTTCTGAAAAGCTCAATTTCACTTCTATTGAAATGCCTTGGCTTTCAAAGTGCTTAATCTTATTTTTTTCTATGAAAGACGTGTCATCTGGTCTGTCATTAATGTTCTGGTGAAGGGTAAAACTTTTTTTCTCTTTCATCATCTTCGTAAAGTTCACACAATCGTTTGTATCAAACTACCACAGATCTGGGATTCTAAGCTTAAGCTTGACAACAGAAATGTCAGTTCTCTGTGCAGACATGGCTAGGACATCTGCAAGCTAGGGAACGTTAAACAAATGTCCTATTACTTCTGTCCTACATGAAGGTTCATCAAATTAGTAGCCAGCAGCAACTAAAAACGATCAGTCTGGCTTTTAGCTGGTGATGTATCTCTCCTTGACCCACTGGCAGCAGCAAAACATTCAGTGCTTCACTTCGCAGGCTGAATAAGTGTCTAACATGGAGAGAAATTTTAGATCAACATGAGAAATTTGAAATAAAATGCTCTAAATAACCAGTCAAGATATATTTGCACTAATAAGCATTCATGGACAATTATTTCTGTTGTTTATACCCTGTCAGTACTGCGTAAAATATGATTCTATTAAATCAGGTTATATCCCTGAACTGGAAAGCTTAGACTAATGAAAACAAGCAAACAAAACCAACCTGCAATGCACAGCAAAGCAAGTTACATAAAACTAGAAATGGAGATAAAAATATGTAAGGTAGGAAGGATAATGAGATCTAATTAATGAATTTTCTAAGTAAGCTTCTGTTTGTAGGGAGAAGTAACACATTTTTGAGACGGTATTAAATAGCAGACAATAGGAACAGACATGGTTTTACGTATGCAACACCAGCAAGGCCTGAAAAAGAAACCACAGACTTCAGGCTAAGGACAGCTTGCAAACAAATCTCTATCTTCAAATTAATTATGGTAATCACTTAAAATTTTTTGAAAGAAATAAGCACCTTTGGAGAAGAAGGGAATGTCAGCAAAAAGGAAGATGATTAGCTCCTGTGGGATAAGCTCAACAGATAAGCAATTATTATCTTTGCAACACTGAAGGTGTCTTATGGAGAAAACTGCAACGTGCCTTAATTTTTTTTTTTTTTTTAATGTATCTATTGAATACATGATTTGTATCTAAGAATGATGAGAAATTGGTTTTCTAGGCTCATCTTCCACGTAAGGATGAGGTTAGAGATTAATCTGTATTCTAATAACTATTCAGTCTTGTCTTTTCTCACATAATTGAACGAATTAACTCAGTGAAAAGGGTTGTTTCATTTTCTCTAAAGAGTTGTCCCAGGGATCTCTAATGTACTGGATGAAGTGTGTTTCACCATGGAAATCATATGTATGTGAGCCAGGGATTCTTTGTGGCAGTAAGCACTTTTTGTAGTGGTTTTGCATCTATTCCATGGCTAATGTCTGGTTAATTTGGTAAACTGTGCTCTGTAAGAAGTTTCTGATGATGACAGTGGCAAGAAACAGTGGGCTGGTAGGTGGCAGGGAGACAGAGCTCTGGAAAAATGATTTCGCTGTATGATCTACTGTGAGGAGAAATTATAATTTGAATAGACTCAGCATCTAGTTAACTTCCCTGCTGTCTTATACCAACGTAAATATCAAACGAATTACATTCTTGTTAACAGACTTGCCTGAAACAGATTGGGTCAAAATGCAGAGATTTGTACACCACAAGCCACCCAAAAGATATTTCCAGTTTTATTTTATTGCAGTTTTCTTCAAGGAACTTTTTAAAGGAAGTCTTCCCTGAGTCACAAATGTTCACTTCCTTTGATACAGAGATTTTTCCCCCCTCTAGTTTTGTTCTCTTAAAAAGAACAAATAGATTTTTGGAACAAAAGAAAGCTGGGCAGTAGGTCTGCCACAATAAAGAAGGAGTGGAATGGAAGATAGAGCAAAGCATAAGAAATGGAACAATGAGCTTCCTGGAAATCAGCATCTCTTTCAAACCCCCACTAGTCACAGAAGCAGAGTTCAGAATGATTCCAATGGGAGTTGTGTCTGCATAAGGATAATGAGACCAGAAATGTCTTTGAATAAGAAATAGCCCAACTTTAGGATAATTACCTGACACCAGAACTTTTAAGAGTAAAATGAGACATTTTCTTTTGAAGTTTTAAAAGAATTCTAAATCTAAATCTATCAACTTCAGCAATGTTCTGCTTATTTTATTTTGAACCTTTGATATCACCAAACAAAAAACACTTCTGGTCAGAGTTGCTCAACAACTGAATTTGACTTAACATTTTTAAACATAGATATTTGAAGTCTACATTCAAATTTCCAAGTTTAATTGAGATGCATTTTAGAAGACTGGAGGAAAAATGATTCCCTGAAAGACAACTTGTCCTACAGAAACCTGAAGCAAGAAAGGTGATGAGGAGACCTTCATTCTCATTCCAGTGACCCCGATCCTCCTTGTCTGAGAATGCTGCCTGAGCAACAAACAATGGCAAGGGGCCCGTATCACAGTCCTGCGTTGTAAGTGCTTGGAGATAGCATAAAAAAATCTGTATTCCTCCATTCAGTTTGGAAAAATATTCACAGCAATCTAAAGCAATCTAACATATTACATAAAACACAAATGATTCTTTGGCCATAACAACAGAGGCTGAAGGAGACGACATGCCCTGGTGTTGCAGCTTTTGGGAGGCTGGAGAATGCTGGAAAAGTGGTGCAAAGGACTTTGCATCCTACATGCACATGCATACACAAGTATAAATGCACTGACTAACCCACAGCAGAGGTCAGCTTCTGCTTGTACTGAGTCCATGATTTTACAAACCTGGTACCCACACTCACATAGGAAGCGAGCACTGATATTTCCAAGTAACTGCCTGTGATTTATGTTCTTCCATTAGGCTTCAACGTGTATGTGTGGTTTTGAGAACATTGTCCAGAACAGCTTTGATAAAATATAAGACTTCATTATTTTCAATATTTAACAAGGTTATAAACTGAAAACAAACAAGGAAAATAAAATATCTTTTATAGGCTGTTGTTTTTTGTTTTGCTTTTTTTTCTTCAAGTGATTGGAAGCAACTGTTCATTCCAAGTTCAGAAAAGACAGTCCCTCCAACAGTGCTAGAGAAATTTGGAGAGGGAACTTTTTGTATAAAATGGAAGGGCAGGAACCCTGGCGATGTGACTGACAATATGATCAGACCTTCAGCTTTACACAGTGTGTGCCTGCATCATCAGTGTTAGATCACCGACGCGGGTGATTTTCTGATAGACAAATAGCATTGTCATGAGAGCGTGCATTAGACTACTGCTGGGTACATTTCTTTTGATAACTTCAGCTGTAACCTTATCTCAGATCTTAATTTTAAAATCTGGAGCTGTCATTTGTCTGAGAGGTGTTTAGGCTTGCTTTAAAATCATTACACTTTTAATGCTAACCTGCTGGCACTAAGAAGCATTTGCAGTGAATGTTTTATTCAACAAGACTTAAGAGAGAGTTTTGTCAGATGTGCTTCCTGTCATCCTTTATTACATTAGATCTTTTGATATTTGAGCAGAAGACTTAGAAATAAAGATGAAGGTCAGTGAAATGGGAGGAATATAAAATTTCTTTCATTATTCCTGTTTTCATATTGTCCATCAAAACCACAGTTTGAAAATGTCAGATAACAAGGGTTTCATTTTTAATTGCTTAACTGTATCATACTACAATAACTTAATGACTATACGGAATATTTATCATGAGAAACAGGGATTACAGTCAGACAGTTCTCCTAGATTACTGTTCATTATACAGGCAACTCAGGTCTAGTTATGCAGCTTGTGTGATTTGGTATTTTCAAAGGAGTGTTCCCATATATTAGAAAACAAAAGCAAATATTTAAAGGTTTAGAGTTCAGATGAGCATCTGAATTTTTGAGACTGCAAGTGAGCTGTAAATCTCAAGTGAACAGGCACTTTTTCCTCCAGATATTCAGTGCTTACATTCCTAGTCATGCACAGAAATCAAAAATAAGATATATTTAAGTATTTTGAACCTTTAAAATGTAATTAAAAAAAAACAAAAACAAAAACAAACAAACAAAAAACCCCTTTCACATCTAAATATATTCAGATCTGAATTTATATGGCTGTTGGAGTTCCATCCCTATCTAGATTCCAATAATTAATTTTCCCATCACTTTAAACAATATCCTTATTAAATCAGATGCAGATTTTTAGATAAAGCCCCCCCCCCCAAAAAAAAAAAAAAAAGAAAAAGAAAATTGCACTGAACAACAGCTATTGCAACTATCTAATGAGTTCTACTTTTACATCTGCCTCAACATCTCCATTACTAACACCATCCATCTTAAAGAGTCATTTCATCAGAAACAGACTTTTCCTTCCCAGTGCAGACTAGATGTAGCAGTTGATACGAAGGAGCTGTATGTGCAGTGGCTGCTCTAGCTTAATTGTCATTTGGGAGAATTTGAGTGTGACTTTATTCTGACTACTTTCTCTCATTTTTGTGCTGCAAGCAAATCACGACAGAGAGCAAAGCACAAAACAGGGTGGACTTTTATACAGGAGCATCAGAAGTCCACCATCAGGATTTTTACAATTTTGTTTGTGGTTTGAGGTCTGCTTATTTTTGGCATTGTTCTAATGCAGAGTAAGAGTAAAGCCCTTATTTACTTTGAGAATAATGGTGTTCATATAAAAATGTTTGAGGACATGAAAATCTTGACCCAGGTACAGCCCAGTTCCTTGCTACCATTTGCTGTAAAGTTTAGCTGCTACCATAGTCCCAACAAATTAAGAAGACAGCATCTTGTCTAAAAAAATATTTTATAGCAGTGACAGGTAGACATGCTGGATGTGGTGATGGAACGGAGGTGACAATGAAAATTTTAGAAGTAGCAATGGAGAAGAATGAATAATCATTGGTGAGTTGAAAAGTGCAGGTCCTCTTTGACTTAGCCACTGCTTATTTTAATATTTACAGGATACGATACCATATACAAGGAATATAAAATTCCCATCTGGTATTTGAAATCCCAGAAGCCTGAATGGCTCTTTAAATGGATCATATGTTAAAATTGGAATAGCCAGATGCTACATTCACAAAGTCAGTGTTCTCCGTCTTCTTAAAATCCAAGAGCTGCCACTGCTAAATCTGGTCTGTCAGTATCGAACCATTTATCAGCTAAACAGCATAACCTTTACCAGAGAAATAAAGCATTGTGTGATGTGAGATATAAACAGGCATGCACTGCCCAGGCCAATTATAGGCACAGGAGGCAGAAAACCAGGCATCAACAGGATTTTCAAAGGACTTTGGTAAATTAGCCTTTCCAGAGAAGACAGGCTGCACTTCTCACATTTGGAGTCTGTGGCCTCGCAGTCACTGCTGGTAGGGAGCTGCATGTTTCCAGTAGTTAACTGGCCTTCCATCAGGTAACACCAGGGCCATACTAAAAAGCTGCATTTCTTAGGACTATACCTAACATACCAGTCCAGGCTCTATTCAAAGCACATGCTGACAAAAATAACTAATATCATAATAGGCCTGAAAACGTACTAGAAACTTACAGTGGAGACAATTCAGAAGTATTTAATACCATTCTGTGTGCCTTTAAGGAGAACACTAAGTAACCCAGAGCTTGCTTAGCTATAGCTAATATCCAAAGGCTCATCCCAGTAGAGAGGAAACAGAGCTGATAGCATGCCAGCAGCACAAGAAGTTTGAGACGCAACTCATTTATAGCTTTAAATGTCAAGGCTGTATCTTGGAACTGTATCCATATGTGCACATGATCTTAGAGCTGAGAGAAGAACCAGCAGCAGAAAGGAAGAATCTCTCCTCAGCTAACCTCTGACAACATTGGTTGCGTAAATGCTATTTACGCAGCGAGGTCCAGACAGACTGCAATCAAAAAAAAAAAAAAAAAACAACTCACAAAATCAAGAAGAAAGACAGCCACGGTCCTGGCCAAAAACCCTTTCATTAGCCTCCGAGCAAGCACTGCACTCTACGCCGCATGCAAGCTCCGGGTCCATCTAGCGGATCTCAGCAATGAGATACCTGGGCTAGTTTTGTTCCCTGAAGGTCTTTTCCTACGCACTAAGATACAAACAGCTGCACTGTTTGGGCAAAGTCTTTGCTGTAACACTCAATTCAAGGTACATCTGTTAAGGGCAGATGAACAAAACTCCAGGTGATATTACCAGGCATCTATTGTAAACCTAAGAACTCCTCCCAGATGTGATGCCTGTAATTAAATATCCCATTTAGACAGAATGCAGAGCAGCAAATAAGCTGCATACTCAGTTTTAGCTGGCTGAGAGTACTTCTGCAATCACCTTGCTCTTGCTCATCAAGTCATTAAATTACTTAATATCCACCGGACATCAAGAAAAAGCATTGATCAGGCAGGAGCGCAGAAAGTGTATTATTAGGCTGCATGCAGTCACGATTAATATAAACACCTCATTGAGCACCTCTTGTACCATTCATTGCCCTTGAAAGTTTAGGATTTTCCCAGGCTGTGAAACCCCCTGCAAAAAAGTTTAGCTGCATGTCTGTGTGCTCTATCACTTCTAAAATTGAGACACAGGAAGGGAACATCTGGTTTCATGGAAGCATGCCAAAACATGACGCTACCTGTGTTCACGTTGCTGCTACCCCAAATCTGTAGCAGCTAAAGTCATTGTTGACTTCTGCAATCTGGTCACGATAGTTGTTCTAAAACTGCTACACTGACTGGCCATTGAATTAAAGATGGAGAGGAACTCCACACGGTCATCCTTAACGCGCTTACCCTCTTCTCCCCTGCATTGCACTTTGGGGCCAAGCTGGGCAGCGTGGTGGCACCAGCATTCACCACTGCTTCTGTGAAATGGGTGTCCTGCTTTGTAGCTTGTTGGATGAGAGGGGATATGCAAGCACTGCAATGGGAAACGAGGCACTGCCAAGCAGTCACGCTCCCATTAAATTCAGTTGCATTTAGATGGCCAAATTTTGTACAAAACTTGTAATAAAGGGATAGTAGATGTGCTAATCAAAAGTATTTTTCCTAGGAAGAAAGAAATGATTGAAATAACAAACTACAGCAGGTTGTTACAGTCTTGTGGTCTTGACAAAGTTGTATTGAAACACAAAGTCATAGTGCTAATTTTTTTTCTTTCATTCCCTGGCATTTAATCTCAAATGTCAATAGTAAAGCTATAACAAAATGAATTTAATAGGCTGTGCAGGCACTCGAGATCAACTGCCAAATGGAAAAGAAAGGCAGAATTGAAATGCCCTGCTATATTACTTTTCTGCATGTATCAGAAAAAGTTACAGCTAAACAACTTCTGAAAACTACTGCAAAAGTAACTTCACATCTGTACACAGGTTTTCAGAGACTTAAAGATTGGTGCTCAGCACTCTGAACATCCCCTCATCCACACCTCCATTTCCCCCTGGGTGCAGTGGGATTTCTTGGGTGGGAAGGACTAGCAGAGACCCCATCCCCCCGTCACTTTATTCTTGTGGCACTGGCACATTTTGGCTTGGTGAGATACAGCCTGTGGGAGGGAGATGGGAGGAGGGGAGCACAGAGATGACTTTGCTACATCCAGGTCTCATCTCTGACCTCATGCTGCAGCTGCACGCAGCCAGCCCTGCTGTAAGAAGTCTGCCTGGGGGTGTCCTCACCAGCAAACCTCACCCAGGGAGCAGAGGAAGCACCGTCCTCCCCTCCCACCAAAGCTGCATCATCATTTGGCAAAGAATGAAAGGTTCGGGATGAGAGAGAACGTGTTTGATAGTTTTACCCAGTGGTGATGACACCAGCAGAGATGATTTAATTGTTCTAGTACCTATTTTTCGGAGTGGTTTCCTATGAGGACTGTAAAATGCATAATCCATCCTATGGAAGATTGCCCATTCCCTCTGAAGGGCAGTTATTAAGCAGCAGATGCCTGGGGGCACTGTTCTGTGATAGGGGCCTGCTTTATGAATGGTATTTGAGGCTACAGATGTCAGCTGTATAAAGACAACTCTCTGCAGTCTCTCTCTCCCTCCAGAACTTGAACTGCTGGAGTGTGCTGAAATTTTAAGACTTTCTTTGGTGTCTCCAGAGGTGTACAGGGAGAGGGTAGATGTCTTAGAATACAAAATCTTGTGCTGCAGTCTCTGGCTTTGTGATCCAAAGCAAACTTTTTTGTCTTCCTTTTTATTTTATCTACAGGGGTGGCTGACAAATGACCTACCTCTCAATTCAATATATCCGCTTTTAGAAACTTGCAGTTTTGTTCCTGTCACCGCTGGTTTCATCATTCCTCAAATTAAAAGATGATATGTCTAAACTTTTAGTTACTTGACCAAGGCAACTGAGAAATCATTTTTCACATATGATACAATCTGATGGCTTTCCTTCCATATGTGTCAGATAGAGCCATAATTTACAGGTTGTTTCCTGCCAGCAAAGATAATAATTCGGTGTTGTCTGAGGCAGAAAATCCTTTTGGTGGTCCTAAAACAGCATATAGGGAACCTAAAAAATGTTTGTATATTTTGTCTGTTCTCATATCACTAAGATGTTGGAAAGCTCATCTCTGCTCCTTCCAGACATCCTAAATTAGTAAGCCTACTGTCATTTAGATTGTTAGACACTCCAAAAAACAGTTCTTGTTGTTTTGGAGAATGTTTGCCATTTTTTTGCTCATGGCAAAGTAATATTCTTACATGTGTTTTCCGTACAAGCTGTCATTTTGAAATATCTAAAAAATATTATATGATATTGAACATCCTGCTCTGTCCTTCTACATGGCAAGGACATTTGTAGTAGTCTATTAAAAAGACACTATCACCATACTAAAATTGCTTTTATTGTCATAAATTCAGTACACTAATTTCAAGTCACCAGCATTGTGTCTGGCTAGTCCCTGCAACAAAATGTGTTTATGTTGAACAAGCTAAAGCTGGAAGATGAGTGAGATGATTGACCTGAGCCAACATTATTATTATTATTATTATTATTATTATTATTATTATTATTATTATTACCTCTGAACCTCTTCATACTGGAAGCTTTTTAGATAACAGTGAATACATTGGGTATACATGCCACTTCCAGGGCATAACTTTTTTCCATAGATGTGTTTAATCATTCTCCAAAACCTGAGAATGAGAAGGTGAATCATTCTGCCATTTTGTTACAAGAGAAGGAGCAGTATATACCAAGTTTAGTTTGAAGACAAGTGTCAACAGGAAGAAGACTCAAATAAGAATCCAGTGAAAAATTACTCACTCTCTAATTAGAAAATCTGGTGAACTATCCTACCTCACTTTTATCACTATTTATTATATACCTTCATTTAGATGCAATAAGTTATTTTTTAGTTTCCTGGGAAATCTCAAAGCCAAAATGGTTTTTCAAAAGGTAATAAATGACTTAATTGCAACCACGGAAGTAAATTGTACACTTGAGAAAAATCATAGGCAAATCCAAAGCTAAACAAAAGCCGACCTGAGGAATGTAGTGACAGCTTTGAGGTACAGAACTAAAAAGGATCAGCTGCATATTGGCTCTTACCATCCTAATGGTGGACACTTTAACCAATATTTAGAGTGAAAACATACCAAATTTCATCACTCTCAAAACATTTGGATGGAGCTTGTTAATACGGTTGGCCTGATGACAGAGGCTTGACCCTACGAGCGAGAAGTGCAAGGACCTGATGAGAGTGATTGATATGCTATCTTCAAAACTGTGCCTTGGGATTTCATTTTGCCACAATATTATATAACCCTTGGCAAGTGACGAGCAGTCTATCCCTCGTTACACCATCTGGAGGAAAAAACAACGGCAAAAAAGCCCTGACATACACATTCTGTTTTGGCAAAGGCACGTGTGGGAGAATTGCCTACCTGAGCCAAGAGCTGTCTTCTGCTTCTAAAAAGAATCTGGCTGATTCAGAAGCTTGTGACAGCCCCTCACCATGTTTTCATTTTACAACAAAATCAGAATATCACATCGATCTTTCAAGTAGCGGCACATTCTCAAACACTGTACTATTCATGCCCTTTAAAACTGCTATATGCACGAACAGGTTTCCTTTTAAAATCCAATTATGTTTAAGTTCTGAAGTGATCTCAGGAGAGTCAAGGGATATAAGGAATCAGATATTGTGAAAACAAATTTAAAAAAAAAAAATCAAAAAAGGATGTGTTTTTGTTTGCTGTTGTTTGTTTTTTGTTTTTTAAACCTCAAATACTTGAATTGATTTCCAAAACATCCCAGCCATCTCTGAAAGTTAAACCTAAATATTTAAAAGGCAAGCAAAGGCTTTTTGTTTCATTATTTGTTTCCAACTGATGCAAGAACAGAGGAGCTATTTGTATGGTCTTATTCTGGTGGAAAGAAACCTTGGGGACACTGCTATAGTCTCACATACAAAAAGGGGATCGCTCAGCCCTCTCATAATCATTTAAGGCAGGAGTGAGGCCATGAAAAGGGATCTGCCCTGCTTTGCCCCGTCCTCTTGCTTCAGTCCCTTAGCTGTGTTGATCCAGGCTTTTGCACAGCTGGGAGGCAAATCTGACTGGGGAATAGATCTGATTAAAATAATCATTGACTGTTAACGCGGACATTTCTGTGGCAGTGATGGCTTACACACACAAACTGTGGCTCTAGTTTCCCAGGTGCACAAGACACAAAGAACCATGTCCCAGCTTGCTCTAATGCAGTACTCAGCCACTGAAGCACCCTTCTCCAAAGAGAGGAGGTTTCTCTCTTCACTTACAGCTGAGAAGAAGCAAAGCGATCCTGCCCCTCACCGCCCCTGCCCACATGTGAGGACTGTCACTTCCCCCAGTCACCAAGAGGTGCCCGTTCCCTGAAGGGCTGTGGCCAGGCTGCCAAAAGGCCTTGGCCTGGCTGCTGCAGGGTTGTGGCCTGCCCACAGGAGGGCCATGACCTGGCCGTCAGAGGGCCATTGCCCAGCTGCTAGAGGGCCACGGCCTGGCCATTGGAGTGCCATGGCTTGGCTGCCAGAGGGCTGTGGCCCAGCCGAGGTGCAGGATGGCCCCATGGGCAGTGTGGGCTACCCCACGACCTGAGGGTGGACAGCCTGGCCCTGCCATGCAACCCACAACACCCTCTGACCCCTTGCAGCTGCTCCACAACTCTTCCATCGGCAAATTTGTGCAGCCAAGCTTTAACCTGGACAAAAATAATAAGGAGGGTATAAACTTTAGGCAGCACTCTTGTAAATATCTATGTTGTCATATGTGAATGAACAAATTAAACCCTTTTTCTGCAGGAGGTAGGTGTGGCAAGGGGTAGAGAGAGAGGGAAGATAATCAGGAATAGGGGTTAAGAAAAGTTAAAGAAAAAAAAAATAAAAAAAGCAGATCATCTTGGAAAGCTATTTGACCTTTATTTGATCCAGCCAGTGCATAGAGGGAAGAGTGGGAATGGAATTATTTTCCCAAATTAATGTGTATTTTTCACAGAATGAATTAATGCCTCATTGAAAAGGTGATTTGCAGTTGGCATTTAAGGCAGCCTTGCTGCCTGGCTTTGGAATTATTCCCATTGTTGTTCACACAAAGGGAAAATAAACTCAACCACTTGGCTTCCTTTTCCCTGAAATGTATGTCTAAGATCACAGCTTAGAAAAGAAACTAAATGGCAGATGGCAACATCTCTGCAAAGTATGTGCACACTGAGCTATACAGGCTGGCAAATTAATTTGTTCAAAGAAAATGACAGAGAAAGAGAGAGCTTTTCTTAGAGTGTGAAGGAATGATAAAAAAAATTGAAGCTCTCTTTAGAAAGTCTTGGGCAGCTCTTTGACTATGTGTGTTGTTACCACATAGTCAAAAAAAAAAATATCAAGAAATTATTTACTTTTGCTGTAGGGCATTACTCTTCATTGCAATGGTAGCAAGAAATGCTTCTAGAGAATCATGTGAAGTTGTGTGTACTGAGGTTGTCTGCCTTTCCCTCACCTTGAGCCACACTGCATGGGGCGCTTCACAGCATGCACCCAGGCATGGGTCGGGCAGATATCCCCTGCCCTTACCCATCTCTGAGGGAGAGCACCAGGAAACCAGTTCTTTCCTCCCTCACAGCAGGGCAAAGGGGTACTGAGGTTTGCATCACTCCTCGTGATCCCTGGCTTTTTCAGTACGAGCAGCGTGCATCAGTGTGCACCTTCCCGCTTGCTAGACAGAAATAAAGCACCAGAGGATCACTGGCTGTGTCTTCTGATAGACTCCCCATGAAGCGTTTGGTCACACAGCAAAGCTACATCTCTCCCATGGCCCAAGTGATCCCACAGCAGTTGGCCCGACAGCTGCTTTATTGCATTTCATATCATTTTTGCTTCATGCTGCCTTTGGTATCAGAATAGCTAGAAAATAAATCAAACCACAGATTACAGAGTGCTTTTAAATCTCTTTTGTTCAAGAGATATCTCAGATTAAAATAATGCTGAGAGGAGACTGCCAAAAGCAAAGGAAGCATCTGAGACATTGAGGGAGACCTGCACGGGGTTCAAACATGCTCAGGAGAATCCCTGTTGTTTCTAGTGATGATACAAAACAAACACCTATCTCCAGAGAAGGTCTGAGGTCATGTTGTTTATATAGCAATCTCTTCTGATTCCACTCAAAGACCCAAACCCCCAAAGTTTGGAAAATGAACAAAAGGAAGGTTTAATCTTATGCTGCTTCTATAAGAAAGAGTGTCCCAGCAGAACGTCTCTCTGTGAAACAGCTCTATTTTCGTACAACCCTGAGGTGTATATCAAGATTTTGGACCCTAAACTTGCTTGGCGGATTTTATTACTGTGTTACCTGCCTCCTTGGGGTATACAGCTTCTCGGTGAGCTTGTGTTTGTAAAGCTCTAGAAGGTTCATAGATGGAGAACTAAGAGAAGCAATCTTTATCTTTACACTGTGTCCATGTACCTTCTTTCTCCTTAAGGCCTGGCCTTCAATACGCCGGTAACTAAGGTATGATATGGTTCCCCTTGGGCACAGTGACAGAACATATTTCCTATTTATTGCTTCACCGAGTTGATTTCTATCAGTAGTGCAATACATTTGTACTGAAGCAGAAGCCAACACATCCCAAAGAAAAACACACCGTAGAAAGAGAATTGAGTCTGTTGAGCTGCATGGGCATGAAGGCAGGCACCCATCCCCTGGGCCAGGGACACCGCTGGTGCAACACACCACAGCAGCGCAGCAGGGCCCTGAGCAATGCTGCACACACGCTGCTGTGGGATCTCTGGGGCAGCACCGTAACCACAGGCTTTACCCACATCACAGTGGAGTCTAGGTAAGCATCAAGCTGTGAGGAAGAAGACTGCTTTCCCTGCTTTTCAATTCTGAATGTGCTTGAGGCACTTCATATAAGGCTGCTTTGCATATGATTTGAGAAATCCTTCAATATAGACAATGAGTCTCCATTTACACCTATATCAGCCCACTAGGGACCACGTGGTTACAGGTGGAGAAGCCAACTGGAGAGTCTCCAATTATCCTGAGTCGCAATTGCAATGGTTACACTTCCATAGTCACAAGACGAAAAAAAATAAGGCAAGGTGTGCTGGCAGCATAATGAGCCCCCAGAAATGGGCCCTGCTACACTTAGGGAAAGAAAGACAAATACACATGCACTCCCATTAGGAAAAACTGCTCGGCTATTTTCCTAGTTACCAGTCCTGGCAAATACCCCTAATTAGGAAGACTCACAGACAGAAGATGTAAGAAACCAGAGCTAGTATTGCTGACTACTCATGCTGGTCTTCGGGATTTGAAATTTATGCTCCCCGGTGAAAACTTTGACAGTATATATGAATAACATCTCTAATGACATAAGTGATAAAAGTGAGTTGAAATAGGGTTTCAGATGTACTCTTTACCAGAATACAGGTCTTCCAGCAGCCTTATTAGACACCCCAGATGATCAGCCACATTCCATCCAGCCGGGAGGCAGAGTTATTAACTGAGAAATTCTCACAAAATGTTCCCCAATAACAGTTTGTGAGAAAACTTCCTCAATTTTTGCCTACAACAACTCTCACAGGCCTCAGGTTAAACTCTGATCTGATCACAAACAGAAGAGCTGTTGACTGGCTGCTTTCTCCAGAGACACCTGAGTTTCTTTCACTGAGACTAATGGACAGTGTTTGCAACTTTCACAGCGGGAATGAAATGGAAGAAAAAAAGACAGTCTTTGGGGGAAGAGGATGACTATGTGAGCATCTATGTAAGCTATAAGCATCACTGATACCCCAGGATGGATTTGCAGTTTAGCTGAGGAGGCAGCAACTCACTTATGATCCCCAGCAAACTCCTTGCTGGGAGTTTGATTGTCAAACTCCTCTCACTTGGAGACACAATTTCTTGATCTTTTGAAACATCCTGGGCAAGTGAGGACAAGTTTACTCTTTTGGATTCACAAGGATATGTATTTACCCATTTACTTCAGCATCAACTCCTTCATTTGATTTACCCAAAAATCTTCAGTTGCTAAGAGCCCATTTTTAAATCCTTGCCACAAGAGAGACAGCCTCTTGTGCGGAGTGAATGTTCTGTAAATGTGCAAGTATAAAGTCATATAATGGTCCTTTCAGCAGTAAGCTTTTGGAACCTAAATACTGACAAATTGACTGGGGTCACATCTGTTAAATGCTCCATATGTGCTGGTTGAAAGAGCCTGACACTACCTTCCTCTCAAATGTTAGTAGTTTGGCGAAAACACTCTTTTGCAGCTCAGTTCAATTCCCAGTAAAAGCAGTTTTTCATTTATTGCATTTATTTTTTAAGTTTGACCAAACCCCATCTGCCATTTAGTTATGACTGAAAAGAAACATACTTCCAGTCTCCTTCTACATGCAGGCAGATACAGGCAGCAGCGGTGGGTGCTGGCCTCAGCTGGACTGAGCTGCCCCAGGCAGGCTGGAGAGCTCCTGCCCCAGTGGTGGGTGCACAGCAAAACACCCCTCCACGCACTCATGGCCAAGCCAGTAAAATGACATCATTCCCCCAATGGAAAGAGGAGGCAAACCCCACTTTTCCCTGTGCCTTCTCTGCCAAGTAATTTGCATCTGTCCAGCAGGCACAGCCAGCCCTGCCAGCCCTCAGCACTGCAGGTGGGAACGGAGCAGGGCAGTGCCCTGGGGACAGAAAGCTGTGCCTGGGAAAGTGCTCCAAGAACTGGGGAATCTCAGCCATCACTAACCAATCACCACACCCCCAAAAAGTGTATGTCAAGGAAATATTTTTCATGTATTGGAGAATTAGTCATCTAGCTGAAGTATGCCCCATCTTTTCCAGGTCAGTGACATAACTCCTTAGTTTATATATTTACTGTTTATGTTACAGCTCTGTGAGAGACTGGCAGGTGGGATTTTGAAAGAAAGATCTTGCCTTAAATGGGTCACAGCTACTTCACCAAGGGAATTAGAAGCTTCAATCATACAGTCATAGAATCTCCCAAGTTGGAAGGGACCCACAAGGACCAGCGAGTCCAACTCCTGGCTCCGCACAGTCAAGCCTGATGTATAAAATCTCATAGCGAAAGGTGCTCCACAGCACTGTTTCACATTAAACACTGTAATGCAAACTTGAATAAACTTGAACTGCAACCTGTTCCTGGGTGGACAGAGCTAGGCTCTGGGACCTTCTTGACACAACAAGTATTTCTAGAGAAAAGAAAATAAGTGCCCCCATGGCCACAGCCACAATGTCACCACATCCAACAGTGTCCTTGGACATCTTATACAATAAAAAGCTGTAGCTAGCTATTTTGCAATCACCCAAACTGACTTTTTGCAAAAAGTTTCTATCTCATTGTTGTGGAAAAAATGAGAAATTAAGTGAATTTAAGCCATTTTTTTAGCCTTTAAAAATACCTCTGATTTTGAGCAACCATATTTTTGGGTTTAGGAATACACTTTGCTCCCTTTCTGGGACAAGAAAACAACCATCTCATAGACTGCACCAATCCCAAGATGATGAAACAGCTATAAGGCATCTTTCTTGAAGAAGAACATATGATTTTTGAATCTACCACTTGCAGAGTTTGTCCACTAAGGCTTTGCACTGAGGACTAGACATGCCCATTGAAACTCTGGCTTCAGTACAAATGGAACATGCCCCCTATGTATCACTTGGAAGAGACATGCTTACATGCATGCTATACCTTTTAATATCTTTAAAAGAAATACTGAAATAATGTTTGTAGTCTCCAGAAATCAATGTCCTCCTAAAAAATAAGTCCAGGAATAGCTTCAGATTACAAGATTTGTCTCTCTTCTGAATTTGTTACAACAAATATAGTCATTGTACATATACAACTGAAATAGGGAAGAATCCCTTCAGTAAATGTCAATCAATAATAGCTACACTCTGAGATTATAAATACGGATTTATATATAGCAATAACCAATGTTTGGAGCCTGAGCTGTTCCCAGTTTTGATTAGGTTAAAAAGCAAAGTTCCCATGCATCACAGCAGATACCTGAATGAGCAGGTTCAAAACCCTTTTAGAACTTTCCCCTGTAAATCCAAAAGTTGTAATTTGTATTTTTCCTCCAATACTCTCCGGATAGGACAAGAGCTATGAGAAGCAGATTCATTATCCAGTTCAATGAGTTACCATCACCACAGACCTTGTAAGTGCGATTTCAGGTGTTCCAGTTTTCACCTAATTGTTACTCCTCCTGTTTGTGACAGAGATTAATTAAGAATGGCTGTACTGCTGGGGTAGGCACCTATATAATCACACCCATTGTCATCTGTTCTTAGTGTCATAATGCAGACCACCACATCACAGACATCACTGTGAAAATGAAATAGTGAAATTTAAGAAGGTTAAGACATGAACAGCAATATATTTGATTTCAAACACATTACCTGAATGTAATTTAACCTATTGACTTTGGTAATGAATTATGTAAAATTGTTTCATGACTAATAGATATTTTGTTCTCTAAAGGCTTTCCCCTTCAGAGGGGGGAAGAAAAGGAAAAAAAATTCAAAGTCCTATTTTTCATCCTAAACTTCCATTAGATGAAAAATATTGTAACTGATTTGGTGGTGACATGAGCTAAGGAACCTTGCTGTGAGATTTCACAATAGAGCACAGCACAATAGCTAAAGAAAATGATGGTTGTGGCTATGGTAACCCAAAATGAAATATGTTATTTGCATCGGTTTATAACCATACTGGGATGCAATTTACACGTTACTGCTGTAACAGGACATGATTGATGTAATCACAAATGACCTATCACAACATGAAGTCACAAAGTGTTTTTCAAAATTGTTTCTGAAAAGCATTCATGGGAAAAAAAGTGCATGACACTTGACATCTCCTGGGCAACTTAAAAAAAAAAAAAAAAAAAAAAAAAAAAGAAGCAAAACAGAAGAAAGACTGTAAAATCATTCTGCTATTTCCGTTCAAGTTATTTATTTCTTTTCTCTCCCTTTAGCTAGTGATAAGAATTTGCCTAAAATGCCTACTAATTGGTACATTCCCATTTCTAATATTATTTTAAATTCAGTAAAATCTAGGTGTTAAGCATCTACATTAATATCTGACCAAGCATAGCCAAGTTTGCTAAAATTCAGAAACCCACCCACCCTACCACTGGTCCCCAGGGTGGGGCCTGCCCTTTCACCTCCTAGCACGAGGTCAGCTGTGTGAGACCACAGCTGGAGACGTGGGGGCCTACGCTGTCACAAACACACGATGACTGTGGTTAAGAGAGATGTTTAACAAAAAATAAGAACCATGAAACAGCAACAGGGTTACTGAAAATATAATGTTGAGACACGTCAAACAAGATTAAAAAAATACTTGCATTTCCTACAACACTTTTAAGAAATGATAATTTTCTTTTGTTTAGCAAACTGACTGTGAACATTTTGCTCACATGAAATACCCAAGCCCAGACAGTCTGTGTCTGAATCTCGCTCTCTGAGTGAGCCTGAATCTCTATCTATCACTACTTCCTCCTCCACCACCAGCACTGGGGGTTCTCCAAGGCCGGTTTTATCCAGTCAGGTTTATCAGCAAGAAATTGCAGGTACAGAACCCCTCACAACCACACCTGGTGCAGGTCTTTCTCATCACCCTGAGAGAGGACAGCCGCTCCCAAGTCATGCTGAGGCTGATTACCATCACCTAACTCTCAGAGGAGCTCTCTCTGCCTATTATCAAAGTCACCAAAAGGTCTGGGAATGACCTAGTAGCTCTCAAGCCTCTCCCTGCTTAAAGCTGCAAAACTTGGATGGGATGGTATAGCTTCAAATCTCCTGAGGTACCATCCAAGCCAGAGCAAAAGGCTGCTCAAATCAACACCGACTTTCCACCTAAGGACATCACCAACCAAGAAATCATCTCTTATGCCAAGCTCAGGTTTCCTAACCAATAACTTGTCCCAGTCCCCTCAGTCATGACAAGTCTGATGTTGGTGTGGATCCAAATATTCCTAAATATTTCTTCCAACAGTTTGATCTTCTGTGATTCAAAACTACATTCATAGCTTAGTCGTGGTGGAAACGGTTAAGTTTCTAACTTGTAAGTTATTCGATTTTGAAAAAATAGGTGGATAATTCTTTCTTAAGAACGAGAAATGCAAAGCAAAGCAAATATAGTTTAATTGTCTTACGTAAGCTGTCTCAGCAGTTCTTAGGAAAAAAAAAAAAAAGAAAAAAATCTTATTTTTATAGACATTTTCACATTTTCCCTGAAAACATATAAAGTTGAAAATACAGAGTAGTCACCCATAAGCGGACTCATTTTCAGTTTGAATAACCTACAACTGGTAAAAGACAGCAATAGCTCTTCAAAGTTTGGGGAAGTTTCAGTAGCATGGGAACATTTGCTGCAAATTTTAACCAGAACTTGCATTTTTCTATCTAAGATTTAGAACCTTTTCATAAAGTTCCCTAATCCCCAGTCATTCTTACTTTTCACTGGTATTAAGAATACTTAGTAAATGTTGAAAAATAATTTATAAATCCCAAACTTATTTCCAGAGATCAATTCTTCCTCTCAGTGTTGGAACACAGCATAAAACTTTTGCAAATCAGCATTCATGCAAAGAGAACTGTTAGCATGAAAGGATCACTCGTGCAAATACTTGCTCTTACATTCAGTTTCTGCCCTGGGCAAAGTCCATCATCAATGTTTCTGTGAGCAAAGAACAATTCTCCATGTACAAATGGCATATCTTAAAACACGGCCTGATTTTCAGAAAATGCTTGAAGGCACAGAAGGGAAGTGAGCCTTCTTTTAGCATATGACAGCTGGGACCTCCCAAAGTGGAAGCATTGATTTTCCTAAAAAACGTGGACCTGAAATGAACGCTTGTACTTTCCTTCCCCAGGCAGAGACTTTGGCTTCTACTTTTATTACAGTCCCTTTCCACATATATTCTAGAAAGGTCTTCCTTTGCAGCTTTGATTTAGTTTCAGGCCCATTTCACTAGGGCACAGCAAAAGGATTTGGAGTATTTGAGAAACCTTCAAATGAAGTTGCTAGAGAAGAGCTCGCAATCTCCTGCTAAATCACCTATGCCATCTGTCCAGAATTTCCTCAAGAAATTACTACGAAAACATACAGCCAAGATCATAACGGTGTCCCGAGATTCCTTTGTAGATGTGTTCTTAATGTTCAGGGTAATTATCTTCTCAACAAGACTCAACAATAATCACAGACTTTTCCTTAGGTAATTTAAGGATTTCATAAATGGTGAAGACATTTCAATGTCTTGGTCTATATACAGATGAAAGCCATGATTATAGAAAACTTACAAAAATCTCTCTTCAGGGAAAATGAGGAGAGTTTGCTACATTTACTAAATAATTTAGCGGCTGCATTCCCTCCTTTTTTTCAGGGAAAGTAATAGGTCCATTTTGGCAGAGACGCGCAGTGTTAATTTGACTCGGTCGTGCTCTGCCTGGCAGGCTCGCAGGTGCCAGGACGAGCAGCTGCCGCCTCCCTGGGCTTTGCACCCGGGATCTGCCCACAGCTCAGCATCCTGACTGCCTCCCTCAGCACCTATCTTCTGCCTCAGTAGCAGCTCGCGATATGGTATGGATCACAGCTACAGCAACATGCCAGGCCTCAAGAGCTGTGGTTTCTGTCATACTCCGCCACGATCTGGTTATGTTAATCCAGTCATGCTTACATACAATGACTGGCCTGGGCATTCTTGAAAGAAAAAAGACCGGCAACCTCTGAGCAGAAATGGCCGTGTGACACATGGGCAGTCCTGCAGCTGGTGAGTGGCATTTGCTGAACTCGTTTTACGTCTGCCTGAAAATTACCCGTGAACAGTTAGCAAGATTCTCAAATGTGCTCATTAGCTAGAGGATTATTCTCCATGTGCAGTCAGCTTGTAAAAGGTTTGCTGTGAATAGTTGCAGTCTCTATCAGGACAATTACTTACAGAAGTTACACAGTGCTGCTTCTAGGCTGCAGCCGGATGACTCCTCTGGCTTGCGCAGCAAGAGCTGTGAATAGCAAAATTAAGCACACAACTTCAAGTCACAGGATGGAAACATGATGCTAAACATTTGCTTTTCACAACCATTTACCATAGCAAAGCTTGAGACTTTTCTCACTAATAGCATGGCAATCAGATTTGTTTCAAGAGACAGAAGTCCAAGGACCAGTATAAGAAATGTTCATTCTGGACAACGGGTATCTGTAGATCTCATAATTGACCAAGAACTTTCCCTAGAATAGCTTGAAATCTTTATTTGAAATGTTCTAAGACTTTTGTTACCTCTAATCTTTTCACAGCACAGATTGGACATCACAGCCATGACATTACACGACTAAAAAGTTATTTTATGTAATTTTGCAGTGTGTAAGATGCACTGGCTACAGTCTCCATTTCCCTCAGTTACCTGCGCAGTACTCATGGTAATGAATACACCTGCCTTTATTAGAGAAGAGATTCTGAAAAATATACACATTTAGAGAATGCAATATATGGTTTCCTAAAATAACGTACCATATGCAGAATATTAGCAGCATTAAGGTTTCACAAATACTTGAGTCCTTTAAATGCACTGACCCACAAAGCCCACGCTCCACGTCTCAAATCCATGGTGGCTGAATTTCTTAATTAACACAGCCTTCTAGATATTAAACTAATTGCTCTCTTTTTGTTATGTTGTGGCATTTCACACTTGGTCGTTTTCCCCAGTGAGGTTTCCAGCGTGGATGGTTGTCAGAGATTCACAATGAAGCCAGAAAAAAAGCTGCAGATCAAGGGTGTGCTTTGCCTTTCTCAGAACTGTGTCCCAGTGCATCCAGTGGGTTGCTACAACGGGACACAGTTGCTCTCCAAGCATTAAAGTGGCATTTGTGTATATATTTGTCATGGCTATGTTTATTTACGAGGGCATATGTGGGCGCTGAGGTCATTGTGTTCCACAGCCTAACGGGACAGTTAAAAGCCTCACTTAAAAATACTGCTCCCAAATGTTTAACACTACTGATTAATGGGAAAAGATCACAAATCCCAAGTTCTGCGGCAAGTAGCAAAGGAGATGACAGATAATGTCTGCCTCATTAAATTGCCTGGGTTATAGGGCAAAACCTACTGACACTGAAAAACCTCCGCAACAAGCCACAAATTCATTTTCCTATTTTGAGGAAAGGGGAGAGGGCCATGTGGGTTCCGGTCATTTAACAGCTGACCTTGGATCTAATGAGGAGCAGGGCTGGCAGGACAGTGCCAGCTGTAAGGATCTATGAGATTATATGTATATATTTCTCAAATGTTAGATTGTTTCTCTCATTTTCACACCTCAGTGTGGATAGTGGCAGGGGATGACAGCCTGAAAGCCTGCCCAGCTGGGGCTGTCAGTCTGAAAGCCAAGTGACCCATTGCCTGGCAGGGGACCCTGCTCCAGGCACCTCCAGGCCATGCTCTCATCTGCTTTTATTTAGGAGAAAGAGACCATAAATACCTAATACATGGGAGGCGTGGGCTTCCTAACAGCATTTTGGTTTAATTCAAACAGGCTGCAGTAGCATGGAACCAGAAAGGACATTTCTAAGAGAGGGCTTCTATCATTTTACCTGAATCCCTGTATGCATTGTACTATCCAAAGTAAATGTTTAGTATTTCAAAGACTTCTGTAAAACTCATCTGTTGCAAATTTCCACTATCCTGCAGCTCTGAAGCTACATAACAGTAAAATCTAGGAATCGTGACCTACCCCGTACAGCATGCCAGCAATGTCTTCCTAGGAAGAGTGAAGTCTGGTTTGCATGGAAGGGATAAAGAGGGATAACTTCCAACAGGACTAACTGAATCGTGTTAATATACTTCTAGAGTTTTATGGAGTCTACTGGGGTGCTGATTTTTACATGGGTAAGACAGCACACATATCCTCCTTTCTCCTCCATCGTCTGCTGTGTGTTTGCCCATCAGTACAATTCTCTCTCCTTGCCAAAGTAGGCTGTCGTTAGCTGGGCAGACGTTACCAACATTTAGTCTAAATAGGATTTGTAGATATTCACGTGCATCGTTGCCACTGATACTATTAATCCTAAGATAAAGTACATTATTTTTCATTCTTCAAGTAATTTCAAAATGTTTGGTGGCATATTTTGGGGGGAAAAAAAAAAAAAAAAAAAAAAATAAAAAAAAAGTAGGAAACCAGAACAAAATCCACAAAAATGCTAGAAACCAGAAAATGATTTTCATATACTTTTAATCATGCATAGCATGTTGGCTTTTCAAGTAATTTTAATCTTTATATATGTATATATAATATGAGATATATCATATATATATGAGAAATTATTCTTTAAAGCATTATTTCACTTATACTGCTTTATTCTAGTACACTATCTTGCACTGTGGTACCTCATGAGAAATAAAAAGGACATCCAAGAAATGCATTAAGGGACTTGGCTTATTAATGGCCAGCTCACTTTTATTGCCATAGGCTTTTATGATGTAGCAATGGAAAATTTTTCTTCATCTTTTTCAGAAATAACAGAGAATTCCAAGAAATGGAAGCTGCTGGTAGTAAAAGAAAAGCTGCGTATCATCAGGGTTAATAGCTGCTACCCAAGATCCATGAATGATTACAGAGTTACTCTTCTATATCGAACTTTCCAGTTCCATTGGTAATATGCTGCCAGTCTGGGACATCGGTGCACTGATGGTGAGAAGGCTGTTTATTCATTACACCAAATAGAAGAGCTACAGGAACAATGGCTTCAAAGGTCTCGTGCTTGTATGTTTTGACAGTAGTTTGTTGGGCAAGCGCTCTTTGGTACTTAAGTATAACTCGTCCTACTTCTTCCTACACTGGCCACAGACAGCTCAATAGCATATCAATAGCCAGGAAAAACGTTTCCTTTGGCAACATAAGAACTCGACCTATAAATCCTCATTCCTTTGACTTTCTTATCAATGAACCTAATAAATGCGAGAAGAGCGTCCCTTTCTTGGTCATTCTCATCAGCACAACTCACAAAGAATTTGATGCAAGGCAAGCAATTCGAGAAACATGGGGAGACGAAAACAACTTTAAAGGAATTAAAATTGCCACGCTATTTCTTCTTGGAAAAAATGCAGATCCCGTGTTAAATCAAATGGTAGAGCAAGAAAGCCAAATTTTTCATGACATTATTGTAGAGGATTTTATCGACTCTTATCATAACCTCACTCTGAAAACATTAATGGGGATGAGGTGGGTAGCAACATTTTGTTCAAAAGCTAAGTACGTTATGAAGACAGACAGTGATATTTTTGTAAATATGGATAATCTTATTTATAAGCTGCTCAAACCCAACACCAAGCCGAGAAGAAGGTACTTCACTGGTTACGTTATAAACGGAGGACCAATACGAGATGTGCGCAGCAAGTGGTACATGCCCAGAGATTTGTACCCTGACAGCAATTACCCACCCTTCTGTTCAGGCACTGGCTACATTTTTTCAGCTGATGTAGCAGAACTGATTTACAAAACCTCCCTTCATACCAGACTCCTCCATCTTGAAGATGTGTATGTCGGACTCTGTCTTCGGAAGCTGGGCATTCACCCCTTCCAAAACAGTGGCTTCAACCACTGGAAAATGGCCTACAGCTTGTGCAGGTACCGCAGGGTGATCACAGTGCACCAGATAACACCAGAAGAAATGCACAGAATTTGGAATGACATGTCAAGCAAGAAGCATCTTAGATGTTAAGATTTTTACAGATGTAAATACCTTTTTTAAATATTGCTTTAGCCTGGTTATTTTTTGACAAAGTGATGTACCGATTTACAGGTTAAACTGTGGGATATTACTGTGAGAAGATTTTTAATGACTGATTTTTCATTCTCGTTTTGACTACTGGTTTACAGACTTCAGGCTCTTTTCATAAGGACATTACACCAATCAAAAGGATCTAGAGTCAAATCTCAGATTTTGTATATTATCCTCTGTCACACATATCAGCTCCTTCATCTGTACGTAAACGGACAGTAATAAACTATCATGAGCTGCTTAACAGTTCATGCCCCAGCCTCTGAGGTAAGACTCAGGCCCAAGAAATGAAGAATTACAAATATACTTTTATCCCTTTTTGACACCCTACAATCATCCCTACTCAGAGCTTTGTTAATAAAATGAACTGTATATATTTGCACTGATCTTACACACCTACCTTAGCATCTGTGTCTTACAGTACAATGTGTGCAATCTCCAAACAGCTTACAGATGGCGCAGTAGCAGAATTTAGACAGGTAAGAACAAAGTCTCATAGGCCTTAGAAACAAACCTAGACACACAAGAATATTTTTATTCCCCCAAATCACATCCCTTCAAATCATTTCAGAAAATGCCCCACTTCTTTCTAATGCCAAAAGTAGCCCCTAAAATATCAACTCAAATTTTAAAATAGTATAGGATCTGTAGATAAAATATAAAACAGCAGAGATGTATGAAAATACATCTTAAATATCTGTGATAAGAGTATGAATACCTTAATTTTAAAGCAAATGCAACATTTCTCATTAGTATGGGTGCATGTGGATCTCTTCTTACTTAGGAATACTTCAATAGGTCCAATAACACTATCACAGACTTTTTTTCTTTTTTTTTTCCTTTTGTTTTGTTTTTTAAAATGATTATCTTATATAGCAATATATAATTGTTGATACGCATCGTATTCCTTCAACATTAGTTCGTACACTATGTACCTGAAAAAAATAAAATAAACAAAAGTAAAGACAAAAGAACATTTCTTAAGGGTAAACTACTTTTTGCTATAGTGCATATATGAATGAGATTATACCATACTTGTAGTGGTTTAGACAAGCAGAATTTTATCCCACACATTTTCTGTTGGCTGAAGAACTTACAGAGTACGTAATAGTTACGTACAATTTTTATAGCAAAATAGAGGGCCTTTAAGAATAACTTATTAAAAAACAAACAAACAACCTTCAAGCCTTTGTTACAAATCTGTAGCTCTCCATTAGAGCCAATACTCAGAGGCCAAGCTCGAAAAAGAACCAGAACTCAAGAGATCCCCAGAGCATATGGTAGAAATTAAATACACAAGATTTTAGTCAAGTTTTATAACGTCCTCATATGTTTTGAATATGAACATTGATGAAATGTGATGAAAATTATTTTCTGGAAAATTCTTTGATAGGTTCGAGCCATCCCTACTCAGTATCACCTTCCAACAAAGAACGAATATGTGACGTTGCTTAATGAAGAATTCACAGGCAAGTCACAGGTATAAAACTCACCAAATGTATTATTAGCTGTAGAGTACTCACACCATCCACAGCATGTACAAATATCTCATACATTTCAGCTGGAGATATGCATAATGTGAAAACTGGTAAGACTGTACATTATTCAGGATGTCTATAGAGTTGTCAGAAATTAATGGAACAAGGATTTAAAGGAAAATTCTGAACTGATTTTCCCATAGGTGTACATAGTACTTTGTAATGATAACAAATGAATGAAGATGCTACCCCAAAAGTTTTGCAGTTTTATGACAAAGTGTTAGTCCCATTCACACATGCAGCACTGTTTTGAAAGGAACTACTTGTAAATAAGGTGAAGTGCACCTGGCCCTTGAGCCACAAGCATTAGATGTCTCAGAGATGTACTTCAAATCTAAAGGCGAAGATGCGCAATACATAGCCCAGGAGTTACTGCTAATCAACAGGAGCTTGTGCATCCTTCGTATGTGAAAATCAGTAGTTTTATAAAAAGAAATACTGAATCTCCTGCAGCATATTAAGATTTATCCTTCCCTAGTTGACCTACTCCTTGTTAAAGTTGCTCTTGCTTCCTGTCAAACTCAGAACTCCAGCAAAACAAGGTCCATCTAATTGCACATATGAATATATGTATATAATACACAGAGAATGAAATTCAGCTTTTCTTATCAAGGCCCCAGAATATGCAGTTTAGGAAGGGAAACTAGGGTGGAATTCATCCCCAGCCCTCGTTTAAGCCACAGAGCACGGGCGCAGCCCGACCAGGGCATGCTTTGTAAGAATTCCAGCCAACAGGCTGCCATCACTTCCCCGTCTGTCTGTGCTGTGCTGTAATCTGGGGTTTCTGAATCCACAGCCAAATGGACTTGGTGGCCTTTCTTCTCCCACTGACACTTTTGTGGCCTTTGGTTAGTAACCCAGAGGACAGCAGGGCTCCCAAGTCCTGGTACCTCAGGGCTCAAGTAGCACAGCAGCCTTGAATTTCTCCCCTGGTAATAAATAGACTGCATTAATGATTAGAGGATACACCTTGAAAATAGTATCTGAAAAATGTATTTCCTGCCATTTATAAATAGATAGATCTTCAACAGAAATGTAAATGTTCATCTTGGAACTTATGTACATATTTCTAAGACATTTTCTTCTGTATTCAGCTGTATATATGCATAGAGTCTGCTTGCTGCGTAGTATTCTGTTGTGCATGGAGCTGAGTTAGGCATTATATTTGTCCAGTGTTTCAAGAGCCTTAAGCATGTGTGCCCTAACTTTTGAATGTACAAGATTTTTTTTTCTTTTATTGTTAAGTGAATTAAAAAGAAAAGAAGAGCCTAATTTTCTACTTCTATTAATTTTCTGATATTAGACTTCACTAGATTGTTAAATATGTATGAACAGATTTATTTTCCCTTTGCTCATAAACTGCAGTATTGCAACCTAGAGCTAGAAAGGGAGCAATAGAGCTACTCACAGCAGTATGGGAGTTACTGTCCCTTCCACTCAGAAGTATTTGTGGCACCTTGGGTACTGTTAAATAAAATGTTTTGTGTTGGGCTTCCTTTAATCAAAAGTATTTAGTACTTAAAGGCCATTTTGTTTCACTGGGCATGGGGCAGATGAAAATTTGGTTAAGATGTTCCAGCTTCTAGTCACTCCAAAAGTGTGAGTATAATCTTATTTTGATTTCAAAACGTACATTAACAGAGCATATTGAGCTAAGAATCTATTCCTCACTTTTGGAGGAATTTTCCACTTTCTTGGCTAAATCTCTGACAGTATTTAGACAGAAGTCTCAAGATTCATTTTCCATCTTTTCTAATAATAATGTTGAGTATCAATTTTGATTCATTGTAGGGATTTTTTTTTTTTTGTCTTTATAACATAGGTGGCAATGGCAATTTGTAAATGAAGAATGTAATTAACTAGAAAAGCTTGTCAACAGTAACCGAACTTTAAGTGTATCATTATATATGACTGGCTGTACTTATGTATTTATTTGTCTAAATTGTATATATTGTTTTATCTCTAGTGTCTGTAGGAGTGCATTCTTTTAGATTAAAGTATTATTTACAGTTTTGTGGGATTGCCAGCAAAGCTGCTAATCAAGATACTATTTTTTTGTATCAATGTCAAATAATAAAAAAAATTAAGAACAGAGTCAAAAGAAAGATTAGAAGTGTCATGTACAGTTTTCTTCTTCATTCCTCTCTAGAAACATAAATGGTATTATCCAAAAGCATGATACAAATAAATAGGTTCATTTGTCATGAGAAAGAATATTGTTCTGTAAAAGCAGATTAAAAAAAATAATCATTGGAAAAACAACAAAAATATTAGTTTTATTCATTATTTGTGCAAAATCTTAATCAGGCAGATGTCCACACTGATAAGGTGTACTACTTTGTTTGGCTCCAAAGAGTTAAGACAGCAATAGTAACATCTAGCAAAATTAGCAGTAAGTTCATCATCTGCTCAGCATGCCCAGCTCATCAAAGTGAAGTTTGGCAGCCCGGAGGTGGAGGAGCTGTTTGACTCCACTGGCCCTGCAGCTGCTGTACCTCTTGGTACCTTAATACCTAGGCTTGAAGCCACGCATGAATGGGGGCAGGGAAGCACAACTGTCCCAAACCCTTGTATTGTTAAACCACAATAAACTCATTCCGAAGTTGCTGTATGACCCCCAGAAGGACACCTGCACAAAGGGAATGGGTCCTCCCTGGCCTCTCCCAGCGACACACCAACACGGTCACAGCCTTCTGCTTCCACAAGCCCCAGAAAAGCAGCAGGGAAATTAATGAGAAAGCACAACCTGAACACAAACAGATTATGGAGTTAGTCTAGTGTGGTGAGTCAGGCTAGGCTCCCGACGCAAATATATTAACATGCCATTTTTCCAGTAGGAAGGCCTGGGTAACCTTAGGGTCTCTATCAAAGAGAACAAAACCATAATAAGAAGACAGAGACCCTTTTGTTTCAAGAACTAGCTGGAATAACTCCTTTCCCTCTGCCCTCCCCTTTGCGGTTTCCTGCCTGGGACTCAGTACCTGACCATCTTGAGCTCTGGTTTCAGAGCTCAGTAACCCAACCTCACCCATGGAGCTGAGGAGCAAATCCACCCACCTAAGATGCAGAACAAGCCTTTTGCAAACCAAAGTGTATTTTTCTCCTTGGGTTACCTTTTTCAGAAGCAGCTCAAGCCCGTGACAGACTTGTCAGGCATCCTAGAAGTGTCTGCGGCAACACCATCACCTTACAAATTATAACAAGCTGCTTTAAAACAACTTTGCATGCATTAAAAACCCTCCAATCATTTTCAGATTTCTCTCAATTTCACCATAGCCACCCAAGTCTAATTGCAACACTTACATGGTGTTTAATTAATATACAGCTTGGAGATATACAGATATTAGCTCTAGTAGGGTGGATTTCGTGTAGCTTGATTATCTTAATTACAAGCATTCTATTTTCTCATTTACTTAATTGATTGTCATAGATTTCCAAAGAAATTTTCACTGCCTTAAGTGAAAACAATATATTAAATAAAACCATCTTAAACCTGCTGAAGGTTTCCAACTGAAACAGCAACATGCCACAGAAGAAGACCCATATGACACAAAATGTTGTAGTGAATAACACCTGCTTATTTTTCTCTTGTTAAAAATGGGAATTTATGAAACGGAAGAAAAAGTCGTAAGAAAAAGGATGAATATGCATTATTGACTCAACTGCACCTGTAATAGAGTTGTCTCCAGCCTCTCCTCTGGTGACATGCCTAATGCAGAAAAAAAAAAGGTCCATTTTTCTGGCTAGGTCTGCATGTTAGCTCTCTCTACATTATGTCTCTGCCTCATCTGAAAGAGCTAAGGAGAGCAAGAGGTGATTCATTCTTCATGCAAGATTTATCTTTGAACATTTATTCTGCAAAGGCAGTGTTAATGTCAAGCTGTGCAGAATTATGTGAAATGGCTTTGTAATGCAGACAACATTTATTTGAGGCAAGCTAATAGCCCAAATTTGAGGTTTTCTAGGTAATACCTACTAACATCTGCAGTTAAATCAAGACTACCATGGATAATTCCAATTCCAACATCCCCTTTTCCTTTAGGGGTTCCCTTACTCCAGCCTATTTCCTAGTGTGATCCCTTACTTAGAGACTGTGGGAGAGAGCAACAACTCAGAAGCCTTAGTATGCCAACAAAGTGGGGAAGCAGAGAGCTTCCTACAGCGCCATTAGGGACGTGCTAGGAAGCCCAGAGTACAGAACTATTTAACGTGACATCCATCCTTCTTTGGCGATGAGGATAGCAGCCATTTAAGTGAGAGAAACCACAGCCAGCACCTCGACTCTTCCAGCCTGATGGAGTCTGTTGGGCTCCGAGGGCAACGTGCTCATATGGTAAGAGCTGATGCGTGATAAGACATTTATGGGAACATCTTAAAGAGAAAAGCAGTTGCAAAGTGTAGCAAGAGAAAGGGATAAGACATTTTGAAACGTTCTAAAACTTTTTATTATTTATTCAACTTCATTAAAAATCCCTCCTCAAAAAGAATCTTGAATTGTGAGACATTCCAACAGTTATCCATTATCCATCAGAGCTCACTTCATACATATTCAGAGACAATGAAGTAAAACACCGGGCTCCATTAGCTGCTGTACCGCACATTACATTTGGATTGAGCTGTGTGAAACAAATCAGATTTGACTCAAGTCACAATGCAAATCAGTTTCAAAGGGATTTGTGCCTTTTTTTTTTTTTTAAAAAAAAAAAAAAAAAAAAAAAAAAGGGCTGGGTTTGATTCTCTTTATCCAATTGAGGTCTCACTCCAATTCAAAGTGAAGTCAACTGGGATATCACCCAGGTTTCTGGGGAAGATTTCTGGGGAAGAACACCATATTCCAGACGGTGCTTTACTCACCAGAAACTTCATCTCTCATCAAATGCAAGCAAGAAGACAAAGCAAGCAGTAACCTCTCCAATTTCGCATTAAACCCACTCCTTATGAAGACAAAGTAGAACAAAGACCTATGGGTTTGTAAGCTGTGCAATGACAGGAGGTGCGTAACACTTAACTCCTGACAGGAGAGAGCTCTCCGCTGAGTTATCTGCATCACCTGGCTCTCTGCCACTTCACTAACATGTTATATTCTGCTCATAAAAAGCCTGCTTGGCAGCACTAAAAAATGCACACTACTAGTAAGAATAGGAGCCCCACAGGGCCCTATCTGCTCCTTGCTATCTCTCCTTTTCCATTCCCTAAACTGTTTTTATTTTTGCAGTCATTGCATTGGAGAGAAAATGGAGGCACAAAGATAACTTTGCTAAACTTCTTTCACCTGGAAGAATCCCAACCATCTCTGGCTTAATTTTATTGCCCCTTGATTTTTATATTTTTTTTTTTCTGTTCAGAAAAGGAAATAACGAGTCAAGTAGATTTTTTTTTCAAGCTGGCACCAGGCCTTGCTGGTGACCCCGTAGTACCATTAGTGCCCCTCTGGGCTCTCACGCAAGCCCATAAAGCAGTGCTAAACCTCCTCCCTTTTCTCTGCATACTACCAGCCTCTAGCACAGCATAGCTCCCGCACCAAAGATCTCCCCTCCCACACCCACATGCCCCCTGGCCAGGCCAGGCCAGCCGCCCTGCCCACCCAAATCCCAGCCACCCACGGTGGTGGCTCAGCCCGCAACATGTTCTTCTTCCCCTCTGGCCCCTGTCTGCCAGCCAGCCCTGGAAAGCTGCCACACAAGGTTTGCTATTCCCCACTTAAACCCTCTTCTGTAAGAGAGGACAGAGACCTTGGCTTTCCTCCTCCTCTTGCTCAATTTGCACAGATCTCACTTCAACCTCACCCCACTCTTCTGCGCTTCTAACCTGCTTCACTTCTCTCGTTTCCTTCACTCCTCGCACCTTCCCATAGCACAGCATCCCCTCACCAAACTGATGTACCCATCCAAAACAGGCACAAGGAACAGAATGCAAGGTTGTGAAGAGATGGTCCCTACCTGAAGGGTTTACAGCCCTACCTTGTCCAAATCCAGGCAAAGTAAAATCAGTGAGTTTCAGAGGACAAGCTGTCCTACATAATGTGCAGAGGACAAAACTGCTCTTTCAAGAAAAGAAATATCTTCTTTGGTGTTGTCTCAACCAGGTTTGGTGTTGTCTCAACCACTGCACAGCCTGTGTGAGATCGCACAGGTCTCGGTATCACACACTTGCCTCATATGAGTTTTTTCCATATATATATATATATATATATATATACACACACTTTTTTTTTTTCAATCTTTTCTCATGTTAGCCTTAAGCAGCTTGTAATTCAAAACACTTTTTTTTTTTTTTCCCCCCACCACAGTTTAACTTCCACTTAATCAAGTGCACTTTCATCCACCATTTCAATGCCCTAATCTTTATATCTGCTCCTGCTCCCCGCATTGCCTCCCCTTTCCTCACTGCTTTCTAATATTCAGGCTTCCAGCACTGAATGTGTTACAGGTGCATCTGCATGAAGGCTGAGCACAGCAGTACTTTGCTCTCTATCCCTACTTTTGAGGTATCAGCGACTTGGTTATTGGATTCGTTTCAACAGACAGGATGATTTGTCTTATATGATCACACTTTAAAAAAATTACTTTTGCTATCATCTGGAGCAGATAGCAAGTCTACTGGGCTAGAGTAACTACAGACGGTAGGCATCAACATACCCACGTTGCCTTTGAAGTACCTAGTTAATGAACTTGACAAATATTCCTCCTTCAAAGGCCACAGAAAAGTCCTGATCATCCAGGACGAAGTCATCAAGGTGCACCAAGGCTTTGTATTAAGCTCGCCCTCACTTTGGAAACACCTATTTAGCTTCCAGTTTTATTAAATTTCAGTTGCTGGTTGGCTTACGAAATGAAGTGCTGCTGTCTCCGGAGAGTGCTATTATGTACAAACGAGAGTGGCTTGGTACTTCCCGGGAACTGTTTTATTCTAACAATTACAGTATATCTGTACTTTGAATTACAAACTCGGCTGATGGCAAGGTTGATGATAGGCTGCTTTAATTGGTCATTAAAAGCCAGGATTATTTACTGCCTTGTTCCTTGGATTCAGCATCTCTACACATGGGGATAAAACTAATGGGCCAGAATAAAGAATATATACAGCATGTAATTAAAATTACATTTTTTAATAGAGGAACATACATGCACACACTGCAAGTGCTGGCATATACTTGGAAGTACAGGTTATGGAAGTATACATTTTAATTTGTATTATGCTGCAATTTAGCCATTACTTCAAACAGATGGGTGAGTCGTGCAACATTTTAAAACTGATTTAATTACTTGTAAAAGTATTGGCTCGTGTTAATTAGGGGCCATAAATTACACAATGGTTCAAGGATTCCTTTAAAGGGGATTTTGAACGTAAAATGCAGTGAGTTTTTTTCACAGTATCAATAGGAAAACAAACTGAGCATTGCAAGCCAGTACTCGACAAAACAGTTATTGGCTATTTGTTTTATCGCTACAGAAACAAGATCAAAACATTCCACCACTCTCACAAGCCAAGAATGCACCTAACATGAGATTTATTGCTGTGCATTTGCACCTCAGAGGTAGGCGAGTGTCAAGAATAACATGTAGACGACATATCCATCCCTATGCGTAGAAGAGGGATCAGACTGAGGAAAAGCAAGCCGATAACCCTCACAGTCCCCCCACCACACACCGCTGCGTGCACAGTTGAGGTACCTGGAGCAGGAATACCACCGCTGTCCTTGTTGAGGGCAAAGTCATTTGCTGAACTGTGAGTTGCAAGGAAGCAGGTCCTTAGGTAATCTAAACGCATACTAGTCTGGGAAATATTCCCTATTCGCTTTAACACTTAAAATCCAGATGTTGCTTCTTATCTTGAACTCCTGGGATGCCTCATAACAGTAACCTTCATGCCCAAGCACCCAATCTATGAAAATAAACTACAAACAAAAATAGATGCATCCAGTAAGTCTAAACTAAGTAGAAAAACGTACAACCCCATCAGTACCATAAAGGAGTACACTCCAAGTAGATAACCAGACAAAAACCATATGGAAATAATGCTTATGAATCTCCCTTGTTGCAATATTAGCACAGCAGAGGTTAGCAAGGAGGGGCCTTTCTGACTGATGATGCCGGCTGCTCCTTCCCATCGCTAAGAGTACTGGCTACCCTCATACCACGTGTAGTGGGATACGCTAGTGTATCCTACAGATCCTACAACCTGAAGGCTCACATCAGCCTCTGGTTTGAGCATTTTCTAGTATAACTGGGCAGAAACCTGGTAGGATCCTTGGTTACAACTTAGTGCAAAGCTTTCACTGGGGAGCCACACATTTTACCTCGAAGAGTAAATCATTGTGCTCCCAAACATTACATTTTATCACTCCTAGGCTGTAAGGAGAGCAAACCCTGCGCAGATTAAGTTGTCTCATTTGTGACAGATGATTATTTCCCAGACATTTCACATGATGAAATGCCTTTTTTTTACGGTTTGGAAATTGCTGTGCTGGAAATGTCATAGAAAACAAGCTTCCACTTTTACCTTCTGCTAAGCCCAAGAGAAATACCAAATCAGAGGAGTATACCGCATTTCATTTGAATGCTGGGCTTGCCACATCAGTAGTAAACTAGAAGCTGCTTGTTGGTGTTAATGCTACCAGCGCCTCGTGTTCTCCCTTTCCAGCTCAGACACTGATCATCAATCACATTTCATTCTCTTCATTTCCATGCCCTTCCTTTTGAAAGAACCTAACAGCCTATTTTCTTATCCATCACAATTTCAGTAAGGCTGCCACTTGTTTAAGGAAAAAATGCTTAATGTAGTGCAAACGTTTGTAAAGAGAATGGAAACAATTGCACCTGAAAAGTTTCGTTTGTACGTACACACTGGCTGGCAAATTGCACGTGAAACACAGAAGCGAGATGAGAAAGATTTCCCTGTTCCTTGACATTTACTGACAGGAGGTGACAGCTCATGAGGAAAGATTACAGCAGACAGGGAATTGTATGCATTGGAAAAGATCTCTCAAATCTTCAAGTCCAACTGGGACTTCCCAGGCTTTACTTTTACCAATGGTGCTGTTGTTGAAGAGGGAGAAAAAGGAAATGTCCCAACCAAGCTGTACGTGTACTGACTGAACACAAAAACTTAGGGTAGTTTACAAAAGTACATTTTGAAACTAGGCTGCAGAACTTTTATAGGAAGAGACACACTAAGGATACAACTATTTGTATCTTTGAAGCCTACGTCAGATAACAACACGGCTTTAGAAAAGCATACGTGTTCGGAAATTTCACACACGCTGCTGTCTCTGATCCATCTTTATTCTCAGTTCTCTGCAATGCCAAGACGTGTGTTTGCTTTGAACAGTAATTCACGATGGGTTAGGCAACTTCATCTGTGGGATTTGCAGTTGCCTGGAATACATCAGACAACTGGCAACAGATTTATTTTAACAGTTTTTAAAGTACTATAAAAAGTGCAGTTTCGCAAATATGTCAGTACCCACAGGATGATGAAATGCAGCGTTTTCAAGAGCAGTGTGCACTCTGTCATCTTCCCACAACTCATCCTAGCACGCTTTCCAATAAATTCAGCTCTAATAGTGCATTTACAGCAAAAATATATTTGCTATCAAATTTAAATTCCAACATACTTAATTTAGCCATAAACCACGTGCTCCATTTCCTCAAGGTAATACGTCAGTAGTTCTAATTAATGGTGAAGTTCACTTCAATTAAAAAATTGTTGTTTTTATTTTTCTGACAAAGTATCTTCTGTGCTAGATTGAAGAATATCTAAACGAGAGATATGTTGTTAATAAAAACTAAAATGGCACACATCACGAACCGACTTAGCTTCACATGCCTGAATGTTAAAGTGGAATTTATTTAGGCGCCATTTTGCATCTTGCAAAGTAAGGGCATTTACATCCTTGTGCCTAATTTTGCCAGTGTCTGGTATCATAAGACATTACACACATAATCCCTCTTTGTTTTAACTTACCATAAATCCAGACAGTATCACAGCTCAGTTCTACAGGAACAGATAAGCTTTGAAATCCCCTCCAGAAGGCAATACTTTTGCCTTTAATTATAAAAATTATTTTCACTGATAGAGATTTCTTTTGTGACTAATACAAGGATTATGATCTTTGTTAGATAAGCAGCAGAAGCCCCTATTTCCCCTGTTTGTCATGTACTTGTGTTAGCTAGTGTCAACATGTGCATGTGTTTGTCTCCAACTGAACCCTTCAAAGGGTTCTCACTGAGATCTGAACACACAGAGTTGAAGTGTTGTTTTGCCTTTTTTCCAACCCCAAATGCCTTTAAAAGTAGCAACAAATTGTTTAAGTGCAGATCTAAGTTAAGATTTATTTCATCGAGCATTAGTAACACTCCATTAGTTTAATGTGTTGACATACAAACAGAGCCCAGGACTAATTGGAAAAACTCGAGTTCACAGGTGCAAACAAAAGAAAAACAGTCTGCACAGACCCAGGGCTGAATGAGGTAAGAAAGCCCCAATTACATACACCTGAAGCAGCAGCTACCAGGCAGGTGGGGAATTTTTCCCTATACCCCAAATAACTGCGTAGGCATCGAAGCCGTGGCTTGGTTTTGTCCTTAGCTATAGTAGCAGATCTTAAAAGCCACACGTGACTGCTGAGATAAAGCAAACCTGGGGCAGTTTGTGTTACAGACCATTCAGACATCGCTCAGCAGTCAGTGTGGCTGCAGCACAGGCAGCAAGGGGCAGAGCTGGGAGCTTTCAGCACAGCCAGCTTCCTGCAAGGGGCTCTGCCACACACCAGCAGCTGGGGCTGCCAAAGCAGTCCGCGGGGACAGCGCGCACCGGTGCGGCAGCAAGGGCAGGCAGGGCACGCAGCGCAGCGCTGAGAGGACCCCAAAGGCTTCCTAGTAGTAAATCACCCACAGAAAGGGAGAGCTGCAGGGCAAGTGGCCAGGGTCAGGGGCTCAGCTTGAAATCTCTCATTTCTCCCCTGCAGGGTTAAGTGCTGCAGTGCTGGAGCCCACCCGAAGAGATAAATCCTGATGTAAAATAACATTTCAGAATGAAGGAAAATTATTTATCTTGTGGACTGCAAGGAGCCCGACCATTTCATGTAAATATTTATCTACATACAAATCAGGAGTTAAAAATAAAACTACTTTGGAGAGCCGAACACTTATTGACATGGTTTTGAAAAAATCAAATGTCACTGTAAAATTAAATTGGTAAGTCAAGTAGGAGCTTTTGGCTTGTTTGTTTTAATTGCTCCCACGTCCCCACTAGACAGGAACCAAGCCACAAATAAATAAAGAGGAACAGCCCAAAAGCGTGTGCACCCCCAGAGAAGATTACACGGTTATCAGGAGCTCAGTCCCCACACCAGCTCTTTGCTGCCATGCAGCAGGGTGAGCTGCGTGCGGCTCCTCCATGAGTGTGGGGACGGCAGCACTGTGCCCAGCTCCATCTCTACAGGAGCTTCTGCAAAGCCACGCTGACTGCTAGCAGCATCTGGAGCCCAGGCATTTGCCAGGAAAATCTCACCAGAACAAGCTGATGGAAGCTAATGTGGTTAATACAGGTTTACTTCCACATGAACATGAATGACGATAGTTCAGTGTAGGAAGAAAAAAAAAAAAAAACACCATGAAAAGATGTAGAGGGCCATACAGAGTTACAAAATACTACTTCTGTGTGTAACCTTGGCAGTCATTAGCATCAATACATAATATGGCGTATCTGTAACACAAGCGTACCTGGAACATGCAACAAAGCAGAACTTTTACAATTAATAAACAGACAAAATTTTATCTGAGGCTAAATAACATCTTATGCCTCAACTACCTTGAGCATTTATCACCTGCTTGTTCCAGTATCTGGAAGTAATTATTAAAAGCCCTTATTAAAACAAGACAGCACCAAACATTATCAGGATGACAATTTTACAGCAAGAAAAATGTCATCAGTGTTCTGTAACACCAAAACTCTACATCTAACAAACTCTATTTTGTTTGTAAATTAGAAAACAAATCAGTTTACTTTCCTGGACCAAAACTGATTTTTTAATTCAGTTTGTTGTCATTTTTTGCACCCAACAGCTGCCCATAATTTACACCTGCATAAATCTGATTTGCTACAAGGTCACTGAATACTCTTCCAAAGGTATTTTTAGGCCTTTGCCTTATGCCATACACAAGGAAGAACATCCAGTTGAGTGAATATTCTGTCAACTCTTCACATAAGCTCTTACCTTGCCTAGATCAATTTGTAGGGCATAAGCAAATGTAACAACAGTCTCAGTTGTCTTTGGACTGGAACAAACACATGCAGACTTGCTACAGAACATCTGCAATTACTTTGTTAAAAATGAAAATCTTTGCCTATGAAAAAGGCTGCTTGACGACGTTGACAACTGCGCATCATGACAAAAAATGGGGAATAAGTACAGCTCACTGGCACAAACACAGCCCTGCTTTGATTTCCATGGGCCTCTCCAAGCCACGCTACCTTCAAACAACCAACCTCAGATTCAAACGTTTCTCAGCCTCATAAATCCAACAAGGAAACACCGCTGTACAGTACACAAATGTGTGACCACAAAGTGCCCTTAAGTACCTTTAGTAATTTATTTAAAGCCAAGTTGAAGCTCAATAATTTCCACCCAAGATCAGAATCCATCTGGAGAAAAAAAAAAGGGTACCAGGCAACATGCAAGTGCAAAAGTTTCCTCACCCTTTCAATCTTTCACGAAGCATCAGGTTTATGGATGACTAGGCCGTGCCCCGTCTGACAGACAGATTTACAAGGTTAGCATTGAACCTAATCAGAAACAATCAGAAAACTCTTTCTCTCTGGTGTCATTTTCTGCTTGGATGGCTGCACTATGCTATTATAAATAGGAAAAGCTTGCAGCACAAGCAGGGTGGAAGACTTCAGGGAGATTTTAGTAATCACCTTCCATTCAAATCATACCTACTCTCTAATCACGATCGGATCCTTTTTCATTTTATAGCCCCAGGAGTAAACTGAGCAGCTCATAATCAACACAGATAGGGAGTGAAATTCTAGTCCCGCTGAAGCTATTGTAAAATCTTATTAATTCATGGGGCCAAGATTTCAATAACGGTCCTTCCCTCTGGATTATCTGTTCTAATTTAAGGTGTTTTTCTCCACCCTCTTCCTGTTTCTTCTAATATAGAGTAACTGCTCCAGCAGAGTCAAAGTTTGTTTTAATCAGAGATGTTATAACAAGAAAAAAAAAAACAATATTGAATTCAACAGGATCCGTAGCCGGTTCTCTGAGCTGCTGGGAATTGTTCCAGGTTTAACAATCCTAACCATATACCTGTTGCGCTTTTCCTCAATGTGAACGCTTCACAGAAAGCACAACCAAAAAATAAAAAGCCAGGGGGGGAACACTCTCCAAGCTTCCTTCTTTAACGCGGCATTTTCTTCTCTGCTGGTTAGTAACAGAGCACAAGTGCGACAGAGGGCATTATCAAAAGACACTCATTTGCCAGAACAAAACAAAACCAGCTGTCCCCAACCTTAATATTACAAATACCAACAGGTTAAGGTTACAAATAACGCTGGTGTGCTCAGGTCTCTCAAAGGTCTTTGATGTATTGGAGAAAATAGCAACTGTTAGAGACCTGAGGAGCTTTTCTCGGTACAGTCTTCAAAAACTTTTCTTGCCCTTTACATGATGAAACAGCACAGGTACAGGTTCTAACATCAAAGTACGTCAGCTCCAGCTCTCCCTTTATTACTTTTTTCCATGCTAGAATGCTTCAGAAATGCAGTTCCCCAGGTTCAAAAACACAGAGACAGGTAGAAATGCAGACCTCTACCTTAAAGATGCATTCCGATTTAGCACTGCAGCCTTTTTTTTTGAGAACACCAAAAAGCTTTGCAACTGGGAAATATAATCTTTTTGCTGTTTTTGTGTTTCTGTATGACCTGAGTAGCACAGAGTTCAGCTCTTCAAAGTCACTGTACACACGCTGGTCCTTCTGGCTCATTACTTATAATTGCCTTTTGATGAGAGCTACATGTGCTACCTGTAAGCAAAGAGGCAGCTGTGTTACAAAACAAACTGAAATTCCCTTACACTGAAATGCCATGTCAATTATCCTCTAAGAGCAAAGCCAGATTTACAGGATCTGCAGATGCACAAGTAAACACGATGAAACTAGAAAAGCCTCTTGTTCAAAGTAAATATTAAGAACCCCAGCACTCCTATGCATTAGCAGCACCTTCCCCTAATGAACCTCATTATTACATGGATGAAAGAGAACCAAATAACCATCTAGGTTCTTTTCAGACATTAAAAAACAAACAAACAAACAAACAAACAAAAAGATTTATATTGGAAAAATAGCTGTTTCTCATTAATTCATAAAATTTGTACCTAAGGGGGGAAACAGGAAAGAATTGTATTTTCCATCTATTCCAATTCAATTTTTCATAGCCATTCCTCTACAAAAACAGCTCCAGTTGCATTAGTGATTTTCTACACCCTACTGAGACAATAAACAAGCATAGCTTTCACATTTGAAGATTAGATAGCAAAATATTCATGTCCTGAAAGGGACAAGATTGCATCCCTATTGGTTTATGCAGTGAAAATTAAGTATTTCTCCTTCTTACCATACATTCTAAGTCCCTGTAATTGCTCATTGATCCATCATCGCCCATATTCTGGACATCATTAGAAGCAAGCAACTTCACATCTACCGGGTTTGGGTCAACATCTCAGATTACAATGACTATGCAAGCAGCTTGACAAACAATAACCTAACAATCATAAAGCAGCTATAAAATCACATTTTTATGTGCGTTGTAATGTTGGGCTTATTCATAGTGAGAAAATGGATAAACAAAATGTCATGATGCTCGACTAATGCGCCTGGATATTTAATCAGTTGGACCATTGTGTAATAAAACACAAGTAAATCAGACTTTGTTGGAGGTTTTTGTTTGGTTTGAGTAAGTCCAGTTGCTCCACCAGCTCATTAATACAGCACATGAACAGCAAACTTGAAGATGGAGGCTCCTGCTGCTTTTCTAACTTCTCATTTGAAAGTAATTAGCATTCTTAGTGCATGCACATGCATGAGTACATGGCAAGAGGGTGGAAAGGCTGCCCACTTGATGCAGTGAACAAACACGCAGCAATTGATTAAATAAAGTTATATTGCAATCAATTTAGATAAAAAATATATCAACTTTTATTGGCTATAAGCAAGGTCTCATATTTTATGCTGCTCTGAAAAACACTGGGTGGGGGTAGCATTCTCTGCTCCCAGCTAAATAAAATCAGCATTTTCCATGTACTCAATTAGCTGTGTTTTAGGTCTGTGTCAGATTCCTCATCATAGTTAATTGATTTCAGGCACAGGCCAATCTCACCATCCGACATCATTATGCAGAGGTAGGTGGTGAAAAGGAAAATAAATCTCTGATTAAGAAAAGCATGAGGGGGAGGCACATCATTTACAAGCTTCAAACAGCATTCACTCTCATAGGAAAAGAGTGGAGGTTGAAAACATTCTGAAGGGATGCCCCGTGATCAAATTTTACAGGGCTGCGCTGGAAGCCTCCAAGTTAGAGAGCTTAAGTTAGACTAAGCCATCTGAAATACATTCATCTTCATCTCAGAAGAGGATGTGGGAAGAAATTCAGTGGTGTTTCCTGGCTTATTTACCTCTTTCCACCTCTAATCTCAACCATAAAGCAGAAGTATGCTCTGGGGCAGGGAGGTCTGTAGAGGAAATAACGGTAACACATTTGTAATACTTTTAGAAAGCCAGAATTACTATCACAGCTTGCTAGCTGCTTTACAGTTTGCATACAACTCTCTGTATGTGTGGTGAGAGTATCTAAGGTCAGCACTTACCAGAGGAAAAAAACGATGTGTTCCTGTTTTCTTTGCCTGAGAAGTGCACATTGCCAGGAGTGGGAGGTAGCTTTCCTGGCCCAAAGCCCATACTGGAATCCCAGGAGAGAAAAGGCTGGAAATGTCCCTCCTCCCCCAAGCCTTTATGCAAGCACAAACCAGTTATTCCCCAAACACATCTTTGTGCTAAGTTGTATGTTTATATTCTTCTTTTTTAACGCTTTGAAAATAAAACTACAGAACGTTATTTCCCCTCATCTATTGACTTCCAGCTCAGTCCACAACACACTGCTATTTTCATCGTGCTAAAGCAGAGCACTGGCAGGCCTGGGTCCATGGACAGATATCAGCCCACAGAGCCTGCAAGCTGCAAGCAGTGGCTTGTAACCATCCCTATAGAAATTTTCAAAACATTTCATTGAGCCCAATTTTCCTGGCCTCAGAGACAGCTGAATGGTAACTCATCTGTTCCAGCTTCATCTCATTTAGAATTAGAGACCTCTTCCTCTAAACACAGGCAGGTGCTGCAGGCAGCAGCAGGCCCAAGGTTTGTCCAGCAACACCTTCGTAAGATGTGCACCACAACTGCTTTGGAGCAGTACGTGTCATGTCACAAATGAGAACTGTATCCATTCTCCTTCATGTAAACATGGAACAAGTGAATAGTTTCTGTTTTTCTCTTTTCCCTTGATATTCAGACTATCTGGATGTGGTATTCAGGAAGCTAATTCCTATTAGATTTGGTGTCTATTTCTGTCATCACTTCTACACTACTTTCTATTGCAACTTACTGTTTATTTTCACCTTTTTCATCTGTATACATTTGGGGGCAGAAACTAATTCATGAACGTCATTTTAACAGGCTTTAAAGCTTAAACTGCCTTTTCCCTCAGGCCAGTTTTCTTCCAAACTCATTTTGCTTATGCTGTATTTCTTAACAATACTTTAGTAGCCGCAAAAAAAAAAAACATTTAACAAACAGCCCCAACACAGCTGTGATAAAAAGCACTGCTGCACAAGCTTGCCGCATGAATTTGCTGTCTCACTGAGCCAAGGAAGCTCAGTGAAGTATTTCCATGTTTCTGCTTCAGACTGCAAGTGCGTAACAACTGCAGTTTTATCTTGTTACAATGCTGCTGAATGCTTCAATTAAAGTATTTACATTCCTTTTTATTTAGATACCTCCTGCAGTCCCAACCAGCACGGCATGTAAGCACTTCTGACAGTTGCTACTCATACTCCAACACTCTTTTCCCGATTTTAGGGGAGGCGGCCAGTGAGTGGCACAAGATTCTCATCATTTAACATATTCTGACTTCTTTTATAGACCTGTGAAAACGACAAGGTACCCTGAACAATCATTTGTTTGCCTGAAAAAGAAAGCTAACTGCTTTGAAGATGGATTAGTCAATGCTGGCACAACATTTTGAAAAGCAGGCGTTAATATATGTAACAAAAAATAGTCGAACAGTAATGCCCTGAACATAACTCCTTCTGGTTCTGCACAGCCACCAATTGTTCTCATTGGAGTAGGAAATTAACTCTTTTCCCTGGAAGACACACATTTAAGGTACTTTCTGATTTACTCTCATTTCAATACAAAGGTTGATCATGACTAATTAGCTGTGCTAAATTGCAGCCTTCCCTCAGCTCAGAGGCACGCTGCCCTCAGTCCTCGCCCACCACAACCATGGCAGAGGCACCAGGCCCTGTTCTGGCATCTGCCCCACAGCATGGCCTTTGTCCCCGCTGCCACTGGTGGCAGCCACAAGTCCCCTGTCCCAGCTTCTCCAGCAGCTGGGCTCGGGGCAGCCAGCAGCAAAGCGTGCAGGGGCCAACCCAGGGAAAGCATCAGCCAAAGGTTGGCAAGGATCAACAGCCTGGAAGAGTGTGCTGAGATGAGGTACTGCTGATACGTAAGCGATACTGAGCAGATCATCAATAATGTCACACTAGCTCCTACACAGTACCTCAAAGCGAAGGAAAGACGCACAGTTTTTGTCACCGAGGGGCACACTTACCATTTTTGTTGGCTCTCTTCAGCTGGATGCAGGCCAGGCCTGGCCCCACTGGAGCACAGGGCCATTCTGCCCGCCACAGCACAGCACCCAGCCCCTGGCCACTGCAGCCACGCACCACCAAAGCCTTCACCCAGGCACCAGGCTTTCCAGATACTGGTCCTGAGGGCACCAGTCACCTGGGGAGGGCCTTAATTGCCCCCAGCAAGTCCCAGCTGCAGCCATCAGCCCACACCTGGGCCAGCAGCAGCAGGTCACAGCCCTAGCCCCACCCTAAGGCGCCCTCCTCAGACACACCAGCTTCCCACAAGAATAGAAGTCCTGCTCCAGAATAATTTCTTGAAGTATGAACACCTCAGCAGTTCAAAGTCTTAAAAATGGCTTCCGCAAAGCACTGTGAACAGGAAAATGGTATTTTCTCCCTTTCTTCTCCACAACATAGGGAGCCATGTACCTTGTACAGGTACCACTCATCATCAACTAAATAAAGGCAGCAAAGAGTTATAACATCACCCCACCACACAGCAATTGAAATGTACACAGAACACAGAAATTCAAAATGCAAATCTGTTTGTGCAATACACTTCTATTTTTATTTTTTACCTTTGCAGTCATCTTGGAGTAATCATCATGTAAACAAGAGGATGGAATGGAATTACACTGAGTCATACGCAAATGGCTCTAGAACATCTCAACGATTATGACAAGGCATTATAAATAACTTCTCTTAATAATATATATTTGCCATTTTCAGTACATTAAAGAGCTGCCGTTTATCTAGGATTAGCTAGGAAGTAGTTTAAATTGTAATGTCCGAGAAACGTGTCTCCATATTTGATAATCTTTCTAAGGTTCACTAGCTCCATAACATCTATGCCACAGGTTAAGCATAAGACTACTTGGGTCAGAAGTGTTTTCTTTCTAACAGTTTTACTGGATCATTGCACAAAGCCCTATTATTTTTACTCCACCTTGGTATTTTGCAGAATTTCAAGTAAAGCTTCAGAAATCTGTTCTTCAAGTTTTTATCACCTGTATGAAACCAGTTTCTATCATTAAGGATACATCAAGTCAGAGATGGACACAGTAAGCAGTCTACCTCAACAACAACAGTTTAAAGTAGTTCTAGCTCATACACTCCCCAATAAAGCATAGTCAAAATACTCTAACACCTTTGCTACTGTATAACCCCTCCTTGCTCAGATTACTATTATATAGTACCACATATATGGTACTTACAGAAAATGGAGATTATTCTAAATTGAAGCAGCCTCAGGCACATTCTTAAAACATTAATGTCTTCAAGGCACCTCCCACATCCTTGACAATCAGTTTGTGGACTGGTTTTTAGACACAACTAACAAAAGCTTGCTAATGCCTAATTAATTGATTAAAAAAAAAAAACAAAAAAAAACGCAGCCTAGAAGTTCAAAGATATACCTGAATTATTATTTTTTTTAAATAATGGGAGATTAACTGCAAATAACATGTAACCAAGTCAAATAATTTTCTTATTACTAGGATGTGTAAAGCATAAATATATGAAAAATAAAATTCACAGTCAGTTTTAAAACTAGAATTCAAGTTCAGCTAGTAATTCTCAACTTTTATATTTATGCTAACTTCTAAGTATAACAGAACAGAGGCAGTATTATCAACCACAAGTACAAGAAGAAAATAGTATCACTCAAAAGTTTATGAAAGAAGCTTGATAGAAAATTCCTTTTGTAACCAATGAATACAGCCACCTGAGTGCATTTCCACAGGCTTTTCACGTGGGGGAAATCCAAATCAACTGCTAAAAGACATTTAGTAGCATTTTGAACATTAGCAGCAGCGGTGTAGCTGTGGGCTTTGCTTGTTCTGACTTTGTGAATTGCTAGAGAATGAAGCAGAACTCAGTGTGTGGTGCATTAATTTTCCTTTGCATCTAAGCTGGCCTCTTCGTAATCTCACAATTCGGCTTGGGGCATGGGACAGACATCAGCTGACACTTAACTGAGCAAACCCAATCAGTTTCACTTCATCAGGAATCTCAGTGCCATCACAGCCAGAGGCCTGCAAGTAAAAACAGAAATGTTTAGGACATCAGGTTAAAAAGGAGTGTTTGACAATCAGGCTATAAATTTTCCCTGTATTGCCTAGTCAGCAAACAGCTTACTTGGAGGAAAGCTTTCACATTACTCGGTGTATTTTCCGTCAGCATCAGTCAACGCACCCTTCATTTTAGCACAATCTTCGAATCAATATTGGAAAAACAAAACAAACAAACAAAAAAAACACGAAAGATTGTGAAATGAACACAGAGAAACAAAATGCTCTCTGCAGCGATCCCAAAAGGTCACTTAAGGACCAAAATTCTTTAACCCAAACTTCCCAAATGTGAGCTGAACTTTTTTATTCATCTGAGCATGCCATTGTCACTTGAGCAAATAACCTACATATACAGAATCCACCTTTTACTGTTGTGCTGTAGACACCCATGTCTGAAAAAAGGCTCCTGAGTCCAGCTACAAAGTCTGTTCGGAATACCAACCCAATGATTTTTTAAACATGAAACTGAAGGAGCCTATGAAAGGTATATACAAATAGTTGCAAAAGAACGTCCCCTTTCTGACTATACCATCTAGCACTTCAAATTGTATAGATCAGAATCTTTACTAGTGGCTGTTACAGAACAAAGTGGCACAAATAATCGTTTTTCATAAATAACATGAAGAATATAAAAACCATCTTGCTTCAGATTGAACAGTTGATTTAGGTCTGCTTTAAAAAAAACATACTACATAGGCAAAGCATTTTAATATTTTGATTTTTAAATATAAAATCAGCTTCTGTAGCACATAATTGACTTTTTTTTATTTTTTTTAAATGCATTCTACACTTACGGAGCATACAATTCAAAGTAATAATAAAATTGGGTGAAGTGTGTAATGGTAAATTACTTCAAAAAGTGCCTTCAGAATCATTAGCATACCCCCCCCCCCAAACTGTCAGAACCTTTCAGATCACACATACAATGTGCACCAAGTGATATTATACTTGAGTTTTCACAACCAAAAATAAACTTTATTGGTACTCGTGAAAACATTACATCAAGCTACTCCTTCAAATTTACTTTTATCACACACGGTTCTCCTTTCAGGCAGTATTTAAAAGGTCTTATTCCATTGAAAGAGCAAGCTAAAAGTCTGAGATCACCATCACTAGTTATTAGGAAGCCTCATTGTGTTTTTGAAGTGGAAATTTACTAAATAAATGGAGTTTGCATTTTGCATGTAAAATGTCATGATATAAAGAGTTAGTATTATTTACATCATTCTATACTCTAGCTTTCAATTTCCTGAAAGACATGCTAAGCAACTTCATCTAGATGCAAACAGATTTTTAAATGCCGTCCTGATCATCAATATTGTCTAATATTTAATGTACCGGGAACCTACTACCTTAGGAGTTTGTGCTTAGCATAGTAAAGCTATATGCAAACTGCAGCATATGAGAAGAGCTCCTACTATTTGCAATTCACTGTTAAGGGACTGAACGCATTCTTTCATTAATGGTATTTTCTCCCTTTTTTCATACGAAAAATCCTTAGGTAAAATGTTAATTATGCTGCATAATAATTTTGTGTTTCCTCAAGATTACTTGTGTATTAAAGCAGCCTCCTTCCAAAAGTGTGGACAGCTGGATCCTGCAGAGAAGTCATAATTCTGTGTTAGCCACCACAAGTGAAGGAGGTTTAATATTATGCATGTTTTGTAGAACATCACCATTGTAAGGTCAAAGATGCACTTAAATACACAAGGAGACAAAACTTTAAAGACAGATTCATTCAGACACCTTACTTTAATTATTGCCAAAATAATAAATAAGTTCATTAAAGACAGAAATGCTGAAGACGTAAGTTCCTGTTTCCCAAATGAGAACACTTGCTATTTGAATAGAAATAATATACCAGCAAAATACCAGCAAAAGCAATCTGCAAGCACTGAGATACTAACCAGATTCCTTGTCCACAAATAGTAACTAATCCTATACTAAAGAACACTTTCCAATTGAATCCTCCGAATGGATATAGGATTACCTAGATTTAGACTTTGAATCCCCATGAAATATTTACCAAAAAAATGTGTTTTAATAAAATCATATATAAGCGCTCCCAGATTCAGTAAGACCTTACTGAGAGGTGAAGAAAACAAACAAATGAAAATTCTCCTGGACAGTTTATTTAGCTACCCCACTACACAATATAAGAACAGGTAGAAATTGAACATGTATTAAGTTAATCAAGAGTAAGAATTAATTAGATACTTGTTGTAGTTATGTTCTTTTCCCAGGGAGCTGGTTAAAACTGTCAGCAAGAGACTTAGGTTAAAAATTAACCTCAGGAACTGTTACCTAGCCAGTGGAACTTACCTTTAGAAGGGACAAAGACATTGATTTAGGCCTGTCTATTAATTCTCACTGCGATAAGGCATACGAACGTAACACCATTCACTCACTGGAATCTGAAACACCTTGTGACATTGACTGCACCCCAGCATTTAAGCAATACATCAAGCTAAAACACAGAAATACCCCAACCTAAGTTTTCAAGTTGCTTTGTTTTCAATGTATAAAAACAATAACTGGATACTATGGGATATTAAATTTCAGAATCTCAAGCCTCTAATTTAAGTATGTGAATTAGAACAATGCAAACTTCTATATCACCTCTGGTATATCTATTTATCTAAACAGTCTTGGTGAGATTCCATTGCTTATACACTAAAGCCAAAGTAAGATATTTAGACAGCAAGAACAGATCAGTTAAAAAAAAAAAAAAAAAAGGAAAAAAAAGCATCAACCTTTAAGCTATATTTAGATGGTAAGGGGCAAAGAAACAAAACCATTTGAGTTACATGTCCTGTACCCCAATCCCTTCCTAAAAGGAAACAGCTCTTTTCTGCTAATTTTACTAGACTGTAGAGGAAAAAAGAGTCCAAATGATTTAGTCAGATAAAATTACTCAAATCTATATTTAAAAAATGACATCGGAAGAACAATCCTGAATTAATACATTATCACCAACTAGGTCACTTACTCTAAAAATGGCTCTTTACAGCCCATCTGAAGCAGCTGCTTTTATAAACAAAGCTGTGATTCTGGAGACTCACTTATCTAATAGGCATTCAGTCTAGTCTTTCACATGTGTCTGAGTCATTCTCAGCAAGGGGTGCTGAAAGCTAATTGTCAAGAGTTTGGTATTTACATAGCTAATCATTCGATAGTTTTAGGTATGTAAATTTTTCAACTTGATTTTACCAAGAAATAAAAACAAATGCAGCACATCAATTCTGAATTAAGACTTTAATACCGAAAAATTCAACTGAAATTAGGACTCATGGTCCAGGGCAAATACTGCAATTCAGAACAGTCCCAGGCACGATGTCAGTTTCTTGTGATACATATATAGAAGATAAAAAGAGGATTGGAGGGGCAAACAGTAATGAAATACAGTGGAAGCAAGATTAACTTTCAAGGGTGGATGCTTCGCTGAAAGAAGGTTGATGTGAAGAACTAAGGACAAGAAAGCAGCGGAAAGGGTGACCTTTGTAACTGAAATAGTGGCAGGTGTTGGAAGAAGTGGGATTGGAAGAAAGTGTCCATTTACAGAGGACTACCAGAACTAAGAGTAGAGATAGAGGGAACTTAACCTAACAGGTAGTTTTCTCCAATTTAGTTCTTTCTGCAGTTCTTCCCTGGGTTTTTCACCTGTTTTTCACTGAAACTTCAAAATTCCTCAGAACTGATGTGAATGAATGTCCTCCCCCCTGCAAAGTGGTGGAACTACTTGACTTCATATCCCTAATGTCCTGTTAAAGTAGGTTTTAGGTTCTCTCTCACACATAGTAATTTCAGTCACCTCATCCGTCAACTTATCTACTCAATGAAATAGCTGAAAATGAGATAAAATCCAGACTCCATGAATATTATAGCAATTAGTTTCTTTCCTTCATGCTTCCTTTAGACTACCTAAAAACCATTTCCATTACACTATTTCTTAGGTTGTCACTATTAAAGACATTTGACAGAAATACTGGGGTCAGGGTTAAGTCCTTTCACTGAGGACTGCCCACATTCAATAAGGAAATTACTTCACAAACTGATGAACAAGTGACGTCTGCTTCCTCTTCCTGTTGTGCACACAGCTGCTCAATGGCATTTTTATGTGCATAAGCAACTCCTTACAGCTAGAATTATGTCAGAACATACCAGGCAGCTTTTGAAGTACCCCAGCTCTGTGGAAAGGACCTGGGTTACCAGTGGACAACATGTTGAGGGTGAGGCAGCAACATATGCTTTCAGTGATGACTACTGTGTATAGGGCTGGATTAGAAAAGGCATAGCCAACAGGCAGGAGGTGATTGTTCTCTCAGTTTGATGCTTTGGAGATTTCACTTGAAGTACTGTGTCCACAGTTGGGCTCCTCAGTACAGACAGACATGATGTACTGGAGAGTCCAGTGGAAAGCTACCGAGATTAGTTGGCAAGAGCGCATGACATCTGCAGAAAAGCAGAAAACCCTTAAGAAGAGAAGACGAAAAGGAGATCTTCCTGGCCTCTTCAACTACTACAAGGGAGGTTATATAGAGAAAGAAGAGAGAGAAGATGAAGCCACGCTCTTCTTGAAGGTGTGCAATAGAAGGACAGAGGACAGTGGAAACAAATGGAAGCATGGTAAATTCCATTAAGAAACTGGTGAAAAAAAACTGCTCACAATGAGAGTGGTTAAATATCAGAACAGGTTGCTCAAATGAATCTCTATCCTTCAACATTCAAATTAAACCAGGGAAGGCCATGAGTAACCTCATGCAAGTTCAAAGCTGGCCTTGCTTTGAGCAGAAAGTTGAGCTAGATCACCTTCAGAAGTCCATAATGAAACTAAAATATTCCACAATTCCTTGCAAGAGTTTCTGGATAACTGGAAAATGCAAATTATTACTTTGCAGTGTAAATCTAATTGGCTGTCTTACAAAAAATCAGTGCTGTAACTGGTCTAGAGATTAAAATCAGCCTTGTGAGCACTTTTGATATCATCTTTTCTACAGACTTCTGTTTTGCAACTGGTGGGCATGACTGTCAGTCACAGCTCACAAATTGAGAACTTCTCACAAAAAGTTGACACGCTCCCTATTCTGTTTCTCTAAGTAATAACTAAATTCAAATGTAACTGTTCTAGAAGGATTCTCCCCACACCTTTACCATCCTTCTCCACCCTATCAAAGACAGAAGTTGCATTAAATTCACATGTACTTAATCTTTGACAACTTTATTGGATGACAGCATCCAACTGGTTAAAATATATTAGGACAGATGGAAGAGAATGAGAAACAGCACAAAAATATAGATGCTTTCACCCTCAGGAAGTCAGAAGAGATACTGTCACAGATAGAAAGCTTTGTTCAAGCATTACAAGCTCAAACCTTTAAGAGTAGTTTCTTGTCATGTTTTTCAGCTGATGTAGAGAAGGCTAGAAAATGTTTTTCAGTTTTTGCTAAATGGTTGGCATAGCATTTTCAACTATTTGAAAAAGAATTAACAGTCTGTTCTTTAATAAGAGAATAATTCTGTTTCTCAAGTTGTATTTGCTGTATTACCCGTTACTTAGGAACTTACCAACTTAAAAGTCAATGTTTTCAAGGCCTTTGGATCATCTACTATCTTCTGTAAGTTAGCAGCAACTGTAAAATAAAGTATGAAAAAAATTATTTTACAGAAAATTGCATTCAACATGGCATCAAACCTCATACTCATGCTCGGCTATCATCTTAATTCTATACACGTACAAGCCTGTAAGTTACCACTTGAATCACTTAATTGCACTCTAGTTTTCGCTTGGATGTCAGAGGGCAACTCGGCTGCCATAAACCTGTGTCCTCTCTTTTGTGGTAGCTTGTATTTTGTGCCTACATGAACTGAGTAAAGGAAAAAAGCCTGAAAACCACATGATAGAAAACCCTCAAACAATGATTTTTCAGCCTAGCCTATTCCCTAAACTTGCTCAACAATCACACAAATGCAAGTGCATGGTAAGTCATAAACAAGTAGCAACGGCTATGCAGAGCCACAGCTCTCAAGATTTTTACTGTAGTTCTGCTAATAACTTGGGCCTCCATCAGCACAAGTTTCTAGGATAAGACTGAGCTCATTTTCCTCCAGGTGTTCTGTTCCTCGTGGCTATATATTTGTGCTTCTGTCCCTTATTTGGGCTGGCAACAGGACCCACACAGACCCTTAGTGATCTTACAACTCACTGAACTGTGGGGGATGACGACATAGCAAAAATAAGAATGATATAAAATAAGAAACTAATCTTAAAACTACTCTATGTATGACCAATATTTGTGATGCAACAGTAGTGAACACTAAATAAATCTACAGATAAAAAAAAACAAAAAACAGAGGAGGGAAGAAAATAAACCTTTTTTCTATGAAAGCACACAAGTCAAATTTTTAATTGTGGTATTAGTTTGGTGGTTTTATTTTTTATACACAATATTGTTACTGTTAATATTGGACAAAAAATGTGGCTGCTTTCAGCTTTGTTGGTTTACTGAACTTGCTCGCCAGCTTTGCACAGTACTAGACCCTGTGCTAACTGAATAACTAAAAGCCTCTGTTCAAAACTGACTGATGAGCACAAGATGTCATCAACAGGATATCAACGTGAGAAAAAGAATCCACACTTTGCAGAGCTATTGAGACATGAAATAAACAGGTATTAAGTAGTAGAGACTTCTTAGTATACTGTAAGGTAAGTATCATACAGCAGAGAAACATCAAGCTAGATGTTCTCTGTAATAATACTTGCCATGGACTTCCTAACGTGGAATATAAGATATCGAGAAAACAATTTGCAAGTTGAATGTCCTACTGCTACACGTATGTTTGAAGCATGCATCAAAATTCAGGTTCCTACTTCTTCCACTGGTTCTAGTAACACAGTGACAAGATTTTCACTCTAGTGAGCCTGGTAGTACACGATTCACTCTGTATAGCAAAACAAAATTTGGCCCCACAGAGGGAAGTACCGTATTTGGCTAGGGAATTTAAAGAAATAAACAATTATGCCAACCTAATGTTTACCACCATTAAATGCAAAAAAAAAATTTGGGGGTCTCATTTTCTCTATACCATTAAAATGGCAGAATATTGCTTGCAGACCTGTAACAAATTAAACCAGGGATGAAAAAGTATTTGAAAATAAAAACGAACATTAAAAAACAAGCAGAAGGTACATTCTGTGTGGAACACTTCTTGGAAAGAAAAAATAATAATCTTCACAGTTAAATGAACTCAGCTACAGCCACTAAAATAGAAAGTCTTTCCACTTTTAAAGTTTCATTATTCATAATCTTTATTCTAGTCATTACAAACAGTTTTTATTTTAATCACACAGTTCACTTCCACAATCAGTAATTCATTTTTATTGCAGTATGTCCTACCTATCAAAATACATGCAAATACAGATAATGCTTTTCATTGTAATTAATACTTAATCTCACATGAAGGCAAAAATATTGTGTTCAGGCTCATAGCTCCTGAAGCCATGATAGAATATCTTCAAGTTTGTATGTCTTAAATATCTATAAAATAAGATCATGTACTCAAGAGAGTTCTGGTTTATCCAAAGCCCCATAAACATTTCTTTAAAGCAAAATAAAATAAATTCTCCAGCTAGAGTTACTTGGCTTCACCAAAGAGAGATTCAGATCTACAAAATGAGATAAAGAATCAGATCTCAAGTCCAAAAACTTCTAACTTTACCTATTATAAAACATTACAGTAAGATGAGCTTTAAATGGGCCTGCAAGAGGGCCAGCCTTTCATTTAATGCAGTCCAGCTGTAGGATGACAACTGCAAGTCAGCAGGCTGCTTGGCTATTTCACCTGAATGCAAGAACTGCCACCTGCCTTTGGGCAAAGTTACTGTTCCTGCACTTGCAAGCACCAGCTAGCTTATCAGCAAGTGTTTTAATAAATATCACATACAATTATCAAGCAGGATTGAGGTCTTCACAAGCAGTATCAAATCTTAAAAAGCTTAACACCCCCCTCTCCCCCCCACTGATTCTTTACCAGGGAAGAAATTCAAATTTTGAAAGCAAAAGTAGCAAGAGAGATATTAGCAATATATGTAAATAGTTGAGTCAATTTACTTATCTTTATTAAAATCTGTTACAGAAAGGAGTGATATTTTAGATTGGTAACTTTCTTTACAAAATTGCTTTTCAAAAAACCTGGTTCATTAGATGCTACAGTTATTTTGTTCACCAGTCTTTACTTTTAATATGAACACAAGCCAAAACCTTTTACATATAAAATGCTGGAGAGACATCTGAAGTAAGCATATGAAATATGCTTTATTTTTCCTTCTCTGATGGGCCATAACTAGAGTGGGATGTGTTTAATCAAACAGAAGATTAGGAGGATTTAAGGGAGTGATGCCAGATGTTTTCAGGCTACGCTTGAAAATGAGAAAGCAGACCTGCAAAGATTCCATAATATTAGAATAAGAATTTACATAAAAATAGGCACACCTGCAGTTTTCTACAGATATCTTTTCAATTTCGGTTATATACATTCAGCATTGTTCAAGTAAAACTGGTGTTTCACCAGTGACTTCTGATACTTTGAGTTTTACATTTTCTGGCCTTTACTGAAAGGCAGGAAAATTGAGTTTGCCAGGATAATGTCATTAATAGTTTGATAAAGCCACAATGAATGCAAATCCCCCCAAAGGCTGGCTCTTTCTGCAATATCTGAAAATGTAAGTAATTAACTAAGAATGAAATGTGTGAGTAATTACCTACCAAAACCACATAGTACTGTTGGGTAGCTTGCTCCTTTTTCTAACTCCTTGCTTTTGTTTTTGTAGGTCTTTGTCTTTATTTAGAAGGCAAGGCCAACAATTAGAGCCAATTGTCTTAACTTAGTTTCCCGAAACACACACTTTGTGTCTAAAATATGTTTTGTTTGTTTTTTTAAGAGATCATGAGATAATTATGATCCTTTTTATATTAGTATAAATGAAAGGTTCTAGGTACTTCAGTAAGCATACAGGTGCAGAGAGACGTGTCCCAGTGCTGAATAGCTTGAAGATATTGACTCAACTGATAACTTGAATCTTTCATGTCCTGATGTAAATAGCTAGGAAAAACATCAGTGAAACAAGAACTGCAGGTGTTCATGGCATCTCCAGTTTAGTTATTTTCCTTCAGAAACAGAGCCTGCAGCACAGGCAGCAGAAGCCATCCAAGCAGCTAAAAATCCTTCCTGACAGCCAGCTTGCACTGCCTTCCAATTACTTCTCCAAAAAGACTGGGATTCCACCTTAACTACAAATAAGACATCCTCAAGGTTACAAAAATGAAAGTTAAACACCACACTCTAGAATGGAAGACTCAGCCTACTTTAAATGCAATAAATTAAGTTGTTACATTTAAAACAACTTACTACTATTAAGGATATACTTTAAAAGTTTAGGACTGTTACTACACCTACACAATTTTGATGATTAAGTATGCAAAGTCTCCTGAAATACACCTAGAAATTTGTGTCAGACATGCACACAACAGTAAACACTGTTCCCCACAAACAAGCAGTTGCTGCTACAGTTCAGCCCTATTCAGAGTTCCTGAACACATCAAGCAGGAAAGAACAAAATCACTGAAAGAGTGCTGCTTTTAGGCTTTACTCACTAGTATCTTCCCCAGCTACTGAATTTAAGCTCTTTTCATCGAGGAAAACAATTCACCAGGCTAAGATTCAAGAACCCTCCCAGTAAGGTTTACACAAAGATGTCATTTTCCTTCGACATGAAAAAATGAGCCTAAAGTTTTGAAATGCAGATGAACCCAAGCACATCTGTGAACACTACCAGAAGCTTAAGGGAAATAGGAGGAAAATCTTACTACCCTCTCTTACTACCTCTCCTTCCCCGTGCTCCCCAAGATTTTTCCTTCACAAGTTAGCAAGCCAAGTAAATCTGAGTTTTTAGAGAGAACAGTGGCTCCAAGAAGGGACGAATTACTCTCTCTGCTGATTCTTAAGCTACTTGGAAAATTGGGGACATTTTAAAACACATGTCCCTGGATCCTACTCTACAGCTCATCTTCAACATAAGTATACTACAGTTTCGATTGACAAAGCCATTTTTCTTTGAAGTACTCTGAAGTCATGCCTTGGATACTGTACCTCTGAAATTCCGAGTAGATTAGTATGTCTGCAAGCAGCACTAATTGACAATTTGAAAACCTTGTTGGGAATTCACCATTTCCACAAGGCCTGGATATACGAGACCCTACTTTTTATTTTGCAAAGCGTTTCTCAGGATGTTTTGGCCATGCTACTATAAAAGGCAGAAGAAATATGGACAAGATAACTTCAGGAAAAGAATTAAACAGTGATGGAAAAACCTTTGCCAGCAACCCCCCAAGTAAATAGAGTATACTTCAAATCGCGCCTTGGAGCAAAAATCCTCTTCAAACCTTAGCAGCAGTTAGCACAATAGGCTTTTGTTGTTTACAGCAATAAATGAGGGGCCATTCAGCTTGCTTCAGAAGGCTTCTGAAGGACATATAATCAACCCATGTACCACAAATCATTCCAGGTTCTTTTGCAGGTTTTGCTCAGAGACAAATGGTTGTGTCACTCTGTCAAAGTGAGCGTCTGCACTTGTGGAACATGCAATAGGACAAAAAAGGTCAACACCAGCATATAAATATACACAACACAGACAGCTAATTGCAGATATAATAAATAAGAAGCTCACATAGCTAGCATCCTCTAGAACGCACATTTATTTAGCATATACTACAAATCACTGTCTGCTATACAACATTTTTAGCCTACTACATCAGTTAAAATTTTAAATAAGCAAATCAATATGAGCTAATTCAACAGAACTAAAAGGCTATCTCCATGATCACACACACACAAAAATACACGTAACAGACTCAGCATACTTGGGGCAGTCTCAAATAGCTGTTTTGCTTCTCCAAATGTGACAGGGTTCTGCATGGTTATTGAAAATTTTTAACACAGCATGAAATCTAACCCTAATGGCTTCTGAATAGGGAAAACTTCTGAAAAAGTTAAAATTAATGAGACAGTAAATAAAGCTATATGAAATACAGTAGAACTATTTCCTGTACGATGGCAACCTAGCCAACTGAGCCAGAGCCATCTGGCATAAACACAGAAACAGGCAGCATCTAAAATTCAAGGCAGTATTTCTGTGGCACTGAAAAGAATAATGATTCAAATGCTTTTCCATTTTGAAAAAAAAAAAAAAGGATGGTGAACTCCTGAAGCTATGCTTAGGTTCAACGATTTGGAAAGCTACTGCATATTGTAATCCTGAAATTCAGATATGAAGAAAGGAAAGACATTATTCAGGCACACAATTACTGTCACCTGTCACAAAAAAAAAAAAAAAAAAAAAAGCTTTGAGAAAATAAAAAAGTGGTTTTAAATAAATGAAAAATGAAATCATTTTTACGTAGTCCAAAACTCAGTCTGTTAGAAATAGCAACCTTCAGCTGCTCTCTACTTCATCTGAGTGTATTGCTATTAGAAAGGCCAAACTCAAAGCACCACAGATTTATTGGCTTTCCTCCGATTGTTTCAGACATTACCTCTCCCCCAACTGTAGGGGGTTATTTTGCCATTTTCATCTGATACATGGAGTTCTACATAATAAATGCCTTGGGAGTCCACTGATTTGAGGATTAATGCTGTATCCTCCTGTATGGGTCTCAAGAAGCAGGAAGCCTGAGTGACAGGGAATACTTTTTACTAGAATTATGATCCCTGGTAATTCAACTGCTGGTAGGGCTTCTCTCCAAAGGGCTGAATTGATGATGCATACTCATGAGGCAATTTCACTTATTACAAGACATTCATTACAATATATACACTCATTTGTATTTTGTACTGCAGAGTGATTTTCATGCATTTGCAAGATCAGAACAAAATCAAAACTAAGTTTTGAAACCTAGCCAGCATTGGATTACTTTATATTATGCAAACAGCCATAGCAATCAACCTTCGGTCACAATTCTTCCAGATCTCTCTATTATTATTATCTATTATTATTTAATAGCTCACAAACTGTCTGCACGAAAGATTAAAAGCCTTTTCAAATAAGTCAAAAAGGTCTTCTAAGTGAGCATGATTCCATTAGTTCCTCCATTCAGGATGCTAGTCAAAATCCCTTTGTTTATGTTGCTTGAGAACAGTAGCAAGGGAAATATTAAAGCATTTTGAGATCTGTGACAACTAACTAAGAAGTGTTTTTTTTGCGAGAGGACTGCAAGGAGCTAGACGTGATTCTTATAAGAAAGAAATGAAAGAAAATAAAGATCAGCAGCAAGCCTAGCTTCTATTCCAAGGGAGCTATTGAACACTGATAAAGGAGAAACATTAAAAACATTTAGAAATATATTATTTATGACAAGACTGTCATTAGGAATTTATCAAAGTAAGATTAAGACTCACAAATTTGTCTGAATTCTCATTGCTGAATTGGGATGCAAAGACAGTGGAAATGATTTATTCTATTTCAAATTTTGATGCTTTAATATCCAAGAGTTTGATTTGCAGCTTCACAGTCAGAAAACACAGTTGCAAGAGAGCAGTACTCATCTACAGAACAACAGAGGGCCAAACAAGTTTCCTCTTGAATAGTGAGAAACTGAGAAAATCTCCTTCAGCATCCTTATCAGCAGGACTACAATTTTATGGTGCTAAGCAATTCACACAGCTAAAAGTGATTATTAAAACCACTTGAGTCCTGTGGTTCACGTGGTTTCTGAGCCCCAGCATAGTAGACCATGGTAGAAACCAGGAATGGATTCTTTCTCACATATATATGAAGTACCAGGCACGAAGAACTGTACTTGATAAAACCATCCTTACCTCCCTAAGAACGGCCCATTTAAAAGATGTTTTTAAAGGACATTTAACTAGTAGTTTGCCATCGAGCTATCTTGCTCCAGGGAGCGGGGGAATAATTGAGACCAAAGCTTCAGCTCATGAACAGCTACGCTATGTTACTCAATAGCAGAAGAGGCAAAGGCATGGAAGAGACATCAGGGACGCATATTCTTGACTGACCTTTAAAATCAAGTCACGCCCTTAAATATTTATCCTTGCTCAAATCAAAAAAATAAAGAGCTTATGGAATAAGTGTAGATCTCAAAGGTCTGCACATTATCATCCATTAATACAGGGAATCGATGCCCAGGGTCACAGACAAAAATTGAAAAACTGAAGACTGAAAAATACACAAGATTTTTCTGTAAGTAGCTGACAAAAATTCCCACCCAATAGAAGCAACATATTTTATGAAGCAGAAGCACTGCAAATGCAAATGGATAATGAAATATTTTTAACGCTACGAATATAGCTATTTCAATTCCAATAGCAAGTTAATCGGAACTTTGGGTGTTTGATGATGATATTTAGTATAAATATCTGATCCCAAGATGATGTATTACATTTACACATTTACACTTTTAGCCCCTGTGCCAAAAAAAAATGAAAATGTGATATCATTTTACTGGTTAAATTAAAATACAACTGCAACTGGCAAAATGCTCCTTTTCCAAGAAACTTAAAACAAAAACAAAAAAACACACACAATGCTAAATTTTCAGGATTTATATTTTCCTCCCCAGAAGTGTGTGAAGAACACTTAGAAAAACCACTGCATATTTAAAACAGTGTGATAAAAAGGTAGATAGAACATATTTGGAGACCTAAATGCTTATGAATTTTAGACCTTGATTCTGTGTGCACTTAATGGGGGTAGATGATAACTAGGAAGAATTCAAAGGGTTGAGGCAGGAGTATATACAGATTTCACAATTCCCTCATCATTTTGAGAAAAGCGTTCTGATGTTCCTAAGCATTTTAAACCACAGTGCAGTCTCAAATGAACATTTAAAATAAAAACGTAGTCCTGCTGCCCAACATTGCTAGTAGGGATATTTAACAAGCCTAAGATATTACAGTAAATCATGCTCATAAATTTTCTATACAAAAGAATGAGTCAGAGTACAAGGTTAAAAAAAATCATTTGCCAGTGACTGAACACAGAAAGCAAGTGCTAGCTTTCAGACAAAGGTTTTGACAACAGTTTGAAAGACATCAGGATATCAAAGACAGCTCAACAGGCATCTTTATCATGCTGGATCGGAGTTGAAATGTAGGTCTATGCAGAAAAAAGCAGGTCACATTCTGCTATGCATATTATCACTTGGTAATTCCTTTCCTCATCAGATGTTCACAACTCCTCCTGTCCTCAGTTCTGCTATGAATTATAGATATTGTTCTGACAAAACTATTAAGAAGATGAAAGAGCAGCCAGGTTACTTCAATACCTACGTCTGAAACTTGAAAGAAGGAAAAATGTATTTAGAAACGAAGCCCTGATTTTAGTAGTTAGGTTCTGAAACAGACTACCTCTAGCTTGAAGTATATCAATAAATCCCTATTTTGACATACTTGTAGAGAAGTGAATGCCAAGGAAACAAACAACACTAACTGAATTACTACTGAAAAGAGGAACATAGTTGTCTTGACAATTTCTGATTCAAATTCACGATTTTTTTTTTTTGGTGAACCAGAAATGAAAGACCACAAAAAAACAACTCAGACCTATGAGGGCAGGGAACACTCTGGTCTTAAGTTTATCACCTACTTTGTCAGGCAAAACCCAAACTAATCCTAGAGATTAAGAGATAGGTTTGTCCCCCACCTACACAGGTGAGTAGGAACAGCTTGACTGGATGAAAAAAAAAATGAACCTTTTTTGAAGGCAACTGCCAACTCCACCTCCCCCCCCACAAAGTAATTAAAAATTATGATTTTCTTGTCCATAACTATAAGACAGATAGGCACATCGAATATAATACATTGGTACGTGTACAGATTTAATTGTTTACTTTGAGGATCTTTTGTCATGTATTCACATCGTGTCATGTCGTAGGTCTGCTGCAGCAGCCATTACAGCAGCAGTTACTATTCACCCAACACGACGTTCTATTTTCCATCTTGAACCCCTAAGTTTCCATCACACAGAAAATTCAGTAAGGTGGGAATGTGCATGAAACCAGCATTTTTCACACAATATACATTCTCAAGTGCATCCGTTACATATGACATATAGAGCTAAAGTAACTTTGAAAGAGCAACTAGATGCAAAGCTTGATTACCTGAGGGTGTATCTCAAATCTCCAGAACTCCCGACAGTCTAGTCATTATGAGTCACCCTTCAATGCATTAGCTCTAAATGAGCCAGATGTGTTGAAATATTTAAGTCCCTAGTTAAGCCCTTGGGACTTTTAGAGAGATTCTCCTATCTGCAATGCATGTATATATATCTCTTGCTATAGAGATACAGAGTTATGTGCACACATTGAAGGTAGAAGAGTTTACAAAATACCTTAAAATATTGTTTGTTTTTTTTGTTTAAACATATATATACTTGTATATATGCATAAATTTCCTCTCTGGGTAATATATTAAAAGGTAAACTATTTATTCTGATGTTTGGAATTAATTGCTGAGATCTATAAAGGCATTTTCTCATTATAAAGCTTATGGGAACCTCAAACTTTGGAATATACAAAATGTGATACACAAAAAAACAGTTATTTCACCTATTTTGAACAACTGACAGGAGGAAAAATGTTTCTAGCAAACTCTCTTCTACCAAAGATTACAAAAATCAAATGTTTTGCATCTCAAAACATTACTGATGTTGAAAGACAAACCTTTGCTGCCTTCAAATGGTAGTGCTACCCAGGTCACGCACCCTTAGCAACACCATTGTTCTTTGTGAGGACATAAATTTATGCAATACATTTTCTACTTATGTATCATGATCATATTTTCTGATTACAATAAAATATGCTGAAATTAGTTGAAAAATGTCATCATTTCATCCAGTTTTAAAGCTGATTAATCTAACAAGACAGCAAACAAAACAAGATATAAGCAAAAGCAAGACAAAAACAAGGAAAACAAATATACACAGAGGAACTCTGTGACAGTGTCTATGAATTTGATTATCAGTGTCACTGTGAGTTAAGATGCTATTACAGACAGTATACTAACAAAACGTGTTTCTGCTTTTTCAGCTTGTCATTGGAGTATGAAACTAACTTCAGCATCAGCAGAGAGGATACCGTAAGACAATCAGGTGATTCAGTTTCAAATGCTTTAACACTCTTGATGAACTGGGAGCTATGCATATTATTTACTGCTTAACATCCCTTGAAATCTTGTCATTCTGCATTTGGCCTGATACGTGTTCTTTGTTTCATGGCCAACTTAGTCACAAAAGGCCATGACTTCTTTTATTCTGGATGCCAATGTTAGCCCTATCCACCTACCACAGTAACTGCTTCAAATTCACACACACACACGCACACAAAATCAAACTAATTTGGCATCTATTCTATTCTCAATTCTAAGAAAATAGACAAGATATTTAAAAAAAATTGCGACTTTCAAAATATCTAATTTCAAAATTTGACTTTTGTTTTTTTTTAGCTGGTTCTTCTAAACATATTAGACCTTACTAAGCAGGAAGCTTTTTCTTTGTTTTACTAAAAGCTGCTCTTCCAGATATTAAAAGGATATCTGGGTCTGGTTCCAAGACAAAAGACAGATAGCTGCCTATTCACCAGTAGTTCGTGTCTGATGTAATAATTGTGAAGGTACATCTTCTCTGATTCTCAAGGTATTCACAGATAATCGTTGACAAAAACCACTAAAATTAAAGTTACATTAACACAGTGAAGAACAACTGCACATTTCTTGACCACAAAACTACCAAGGCTTTTTTATTTAAGCTTTGTTCAGGAGGTAGTTTTGTTTGTTTGTTTGTTTTCCTTTAAATAACTATAAATAGACACGTGTAGGTTCTGAAATTTAAGGATTGCCTCCAGAAGATTAACTATAGCCTACAACTTTGCTGCAATTACATGCACACCAATAAAGTGGGATTGCAACTGAGTGTTAATATGTTTCAACTTTCCTTTACGGTACCAAAGAAACTGAAATAAAGCATTACTACCTGAACATTTACTACCTAATATACATATATTGCATATTCACAGACATTTTATCTCAAAACATTCTGAAAATATCACAGATCTTTTACATGATTTAACAGGTATTTCAGAGCTGCATAAAAATACCTCATCAACTAGATGTCTACATATAGGCTCCAAGACTCATTCCCTTCTGCGAATTCAAAATCTACTTTAAAACTAAATTTTTTGTACTGATTCCCTTGATCTAGAGACCTCCTGTGAAACAATGCTACTGTCAATAAGAACAGAAACCAGTCAAACGTAGCGAGAACTGAACATGCAAAATGGAATTTTTGCTTCTCTGCAGAACACGTAGCTGAACTTATTGCTTATCAGAATGGAAATCTTCCTGGGATGCCTGTGTTAAGTGAAGCAAATCCAGCAGGACTCAAAAGGTGAAGAGTGCTGATGCTTAGCAGTGAATTCTATAAAACGTACACATCAGCTGGTCCCTATTAACAGCTTCAGCTCACGTATGCCATGGCCATACTTTTCACAGCAGCCTTTGCTGACTCTGGTTTGAGTACCCGTTCAGAAAACCAGTTGTTACACCAATAAATTGTTGAGTTCAACATAAGCACAGGTATTTTCACTTCTTTTTTCTCCCAGCCTCTACACATCCCAGCTTTCATTAAAAGAAACTACAGGAACAACTTTAATGAGGCTATCTCAGAATTTTGTTTTTGTTCAGGTTATAGAGGCTGAATTTCTGCATGCTTCAGCTGAAAAGTGAAAGGTAATTTATCAGCTGCTTTCAATCTGTAAGCTAATGGAATCAGTTCTTCTGGTGAAGAAGGTTAACCAAACTCATCTCTACTATTCCCCTATTCCTCTACAGGAAGATTTTAAATCTTTTAATTTGGAGTGAACAAGGTGGCAAAATCATTTTACAAAGAAAAGGAGTTTTGTAAGCAGATTTACATTTTTCAGCACCATCTGTTCTCTTACATGAATATGACTTAGTGCGTTTAACTAAGGGACTGAAGCATGTTTCAGGACTATGCTGCTAACAGTGGTGATGACAGCTCAAAACTTGCCCAATTTCTTGCAAACAGATGTGGCCAGGACCTTCACATCCTTGCTGGGGTAACCTGGCATTGCTTCTAACTTTCTAAGATACTAAGATATTACTTACTAAGATACTAACTTTCTAAGGTACTACTAAGATACTACTAAGATGTTACTAACTTTCTAAGATACTACTAATATACTAAGTTGCATTGCACTTTGAAGTTGCATTCTATTTTTTTTGTTTTGTGCTTTTGTTTGTTTTTAATTTGAACAGCTATATTAAAATATGACTGGATTGTTAAGCATTTTTAATGATAGATGCAAGAACTTAGTGAAATGAAACATGCAAGATTCAGTGGATTCATTGCTGCTCCTTACAACAGTTAAACATCCCATAATCTTTCTTCTTCCTACTAAGACTATATAATCACAAGCTGAAATTTTCAATAACATGCTTGCATGCAAGATTTATTGCGCGCTCATACAACTCTTAGCCATTTTTGACACGTCAAACCACAAACCTATTCTCAGAACTACTTTTTTCCTTAATTAAAATCTCAGTAACAGAAAAAAAAAAATAAGTACCAGAACTTGTGTTTAAGTAAAACATGAAATCTATAGTCATGTTCTGGGAAAATAATGTCTCAGCCTAATTGAAAATTTAACTTCACAGGTGGAAACAGACAAGTGAAAATTACAGTAGAAAGCAATGCAAGAATTTGTGCCTGTGGAGCTTGAGGTAAGGGCTTATGAATTCACAAAAATGACTTGTAAACTGATTAAAATTAATGAAATCATAAATTTCTTGTATATAATGAATGCACACAAATTACACTGGATTTCCTTTATTGCGGGGACAAAAAGGACCATTGTAGCACTAAAAAACAAAGTATTTGATGAAATTCTAAGGAGGAACTAAATAAGGGAATAAACTTATGTTATTAACTAGACAGTGGTCTAGCCAAACACGCTAGGGAAAACCACATTACTTAAATATTTGTGCTTCTTCAAGGGCCAAAGTCCCATAGAATCAGAGAATGGCATGGGTTGGAAGGAACCTCAAAGATCATCTAACTTCAACCAACCCTAAAGCCATGAGGGATCCCTATATTTGCCTTTCCTCAAACTTCTCCTGAAAGATACCAAATCCTACTCATGTTGCTATTTCCACAGAAAGTATGAGGAGTTTGCAGCAGAAGAGAACTTTGCAGCAAAGAGAAAAGGGAAGAACAAAGGCAAAAAGGGTTCCACCAGGTCCCAGTGGGAACTGCGCTGCAGCATCACCACCTAATGCCTAACTTCTGTACAACAGAGTGCCAGCTGACTGCCCAAGCAGGTGTGACAGTCAACAATTCTTCTTAAAAAATTACCTTAAAAAGTTAAATATCTTGAAACTATAAAAAATCTAAAAAAAAGCATCAACAACAGTATGCTTACACCATTTTTCTTCATGGATATTTCAAGATTAATACACTGAGGCCAAGCTGTCCCCTTTCCCCCGAACCCTTATTGTAAGAGCATAGTAGAATTGACTTCTAAAGAGTGCCTGCTAGTCTGTACCATCTGCTAACCTTCCCTAAATACTTTTTCTTTAGAAATCAAAGTAAAGGCATAGGTAGGATTTTTGTTTCTTCCATCAGCTAGAGTCAGCCTGTCTTCTGGACATATGAAAACAAAAGGTATTGCCTTCTCTCTGAAATACCCTCGCTAGCCTAAGAATGCATTTAGTGTGCATTTAGCTAAGAATGTATTTAGCGTGTATTCCAGGCAAGTCATATGAATTTAGGGATTCATTTGGTAATGAGAACTGAATCAATTGATATGAACTTCTTTGACTCCAACACAAAGATCAAGCTACTAGGATTTATTGATTCAGCTCTCATATTACAAACATTTACTATCACTCCTCTGATTTTGGCAACTGTATTTCTACAGGCATTGAACAATCAGAAGAGGGGCAACTGGAGGGAAAGGAACACTTTCAAATTCATCACATTTGCCAGGCACTAAATTTCATCAAACAAACAAAAAACATTGAAGCACAAAATAAAAAATAAAGTATTTTTTTCTCAGCAGCCAGAAAATATTTCCAATTATCTTTTGTTTTTCCCCTAGAAATGGTATCTCTACATGCAATTTCCCCAGATTCTGAGTTCTGGCATGCTTCTACTTCCATGAACTCAACTTACTAACTTCAGAGCTGCCAAAACATACTTTGAATAATTCCACTCCAAAATCATTTTATTGTTAAACAAAAATTAAGTTAGTGCAAAAATGATCAATCATTGAATTGTAAACAATCCTATGGGAGATCTATGTTATATCACTCCTCTCAAACCACTGAAGAGTTCCAACTTCCAAAAACAATCCTTGGATTAGTATGAAAATTGGCTTGCTGATTGAACTATGCATACATGAAAGCAAAATTAGGACAAGTAGGATTTTTTGAAAACCAGCATCAGAAAATATATTTTTTCACATCCATTTAACACAAATTTGTCACAAGAGCATAATTGCAAACAAAAATGTAATTTACCTATAACTACATCATGGCCATCAACCAGGCCTGCAGAGAACAGCTCCTGAGAAACGCCATCTGCTGTGTCTGTCCAAAAGGTGAAATGAGTAAGGATGAGAACCCACAAAATAAAGTATCCAAAGCAATATAACAAAACCATATTTTAGTTCATAAACTCCCAAGGTGGCAGGCTTGAATTCAAAATCATCTTTCATTAGGAGGGAAAAAATTACCACAATTTTCCAAGATAATTATCTTATCAGCCTCTACACAGCAAAATGAGGTGATGATTTGATTCATTACAAACCCCCCTACAGTCCTTTCCTGGCCACAAGCATTTCTTCTCTATTTAACTAGGTACTCTTACATGTTTACAAGTTCAGTATTTTCGTGACCAAGAAAATAAACTATATTTTGGTGGTGTTTTCATTGCTTCCCTGATCACTGCTATTGCTCTGCATATTAGTGCTATGCTATAGTAGATTTTCTTTTTTGTTATCAGTGGAGTTGGTGAGTTACATAGTTACTACTTCCTTTGAGGTCTAGGCTCAAAATAGGTTTTAAGTATTGTGACCCAGGAGATGATGGGCATCAACTGCTGTACCTGAGTAGGTTAATTCCAAAGTCCCTGTGCCTACTACTTGTTTCTGGATAAAGACTTAGGAAGGCTTAAAGGTAAGAAGTAGGAAACAGCAGGAACAAGCCTATGTTCCACCAAAGTCTCAACTGCATATGGTGTCAATGCCAAGTATCTGCATTTTTTTGAGGCTGTTAAAACATTTGCATAATTTCCTCAAGAAAAACACACGTGAAAAAGAATATAGCTGAGTGATTTGTAATTTCTGCAGAGCTTTGAGGATAAGAATCAAAGCCTCGTTCTGGCTGCCTCGGTAATTATTAGGAACAGTCTTGCTGTACTTTACTATGACATATCCTACATTTTTTGACCAAGTAAGACATCTTGCATGGCTTATGAAACTGCTTGGAGAATATTTAAGTAATTCTTTTGACAGTGACTAAACCAGGATACTCTGTGCCAAGTTAAGTAAAGAAATCTCTCTTGTTATTACCCATTATCAAAATTAATGAGAAGTGCAGGCAGACAACAGAGTATTTTCACAGAACTACTGCATAAGAAAGCCACTATGATTTACAGGAAGAGAGAGATCTTTCCCAATCTGGTTTCTTTTAAGGTGGATGCTCTTTGAAGGCTATTCTAAGTATAGTGAATACTGACTTCTAAGAAAAATGAAATGTGTTCACAGTTCAAAGGGTTGCTACGTAACGAGAATGATACCTTCTTTCTCAACATATCCTCTTGTGCATTTTATCCCAGTAATATCTTGTATTCTTCAAACAAAAATAAATCTTATGACTTCTTACAATTCTTAGCACTGGAAACCCAATAAAGTTCTACAAGCATTCAGTAGAGTCATCAGTTTCAATATCAGAATTAAGTTTGGTGATGATACATAAGCTAGAAATGCAACTCAACTGTCAGTTGAAGACAACGTTTGAAACAGGGCAGGGTGTACACTTCATACTCATTAACAGAATTTCTTTTATTACAGAGGGCAAGTAAACTCAAATATTACCACCATCACCTCATGTACTTTTATGGCTATTATATTGCATTTCCTATGATGTCTTCCAAATGTGAAAAAGTAAATTTCAAAGCCATAAATATCACTCTGCAAGATCTTACACACCACACAGATCACCTCAGTAAGACACAAAATTGATGGAGTATACATGTACTGTGTAGATTATGCTGTACATTATGCTACCTTGCCACTAGAATTTACATACATCTGCAATTCTTGTTCAAGTTAAATCCCATATACTGTTCTGCATACTAGGGAACATTCCACAGAGGTAATTTATATTAACCATAAGCATTAATCAGTTTCTGAAATACCTTTCTGAACAATAAGAGAATTATTCAATTGAAAGAGCCTTACCTCTCCCTGGAGTAAACTCAAACCTTATGTCATTAAGTTCTTTTCTGGAGTTCCTGAAAAACATTCAGTGTATATATTAAAACATAATGAAGAACGGCTTATTCAGAGAAACAAAATTCAGCTTTAAAATATGCTTTTAAATATGTGAAGAGTACTTAATTTTATGTTCTAATATTGCCCCAACTGGAGGACATATCCAAGGTGATTAAAAAAGCTCAAATCCCAGCAAATTTATATTCTCTCCATATCAGATCAATATATTGTATGAGGTTTATAAAATACATTTTCTCACCTATGACAAATACTGATATAATTATTTGTTACAGATCAGTTTTTACTCTTAGAACTACAGCCCTCAGATGCTAATTTTATAAATATTAAAACTGTTCTAATAAAACAAATCTTCTTTAGCATTAAGGCTTCCACACTTCTCATTTACAAAGCTCTTCTGGAATCTGAATAAATATACACAAACCAACCAAACAAAAAGGGGGAAAAAAGCCAACACATCTTTGATGCATGGCTTGTTTTTATCTTCCTTCACAATATCAGAGCATACCAGCTAAAGCCAGTGGAAGACTAGGTCTTGGTTCTTTCATGCCTTTAATAAAATACGAGAAAATATATTTTTACAGAGTTATCATGATTAGAATCATAGAATCATAAAGGTTGAAAAAGACCTCTAAGATCATCCGGTCCAACCATCCACCTACCACCAACATTGCCCACTAAACTATGTGCCTAAACACCATAAGCAGAAATTTACACAGGCTTCATTCAGAGCATATTCTGTGAAAAGGGACGTTGCTTCTTAAACCTAATCAGATGATCTGGAACTTTGTAACGGGGTATAAATTCTGGCTAAAACCCTCGCTATGCACAAGGGCCAGACCCCTGCTTGATACTCCCACATAAAATCAGGCAGGTCAGAAACAACAGCTGCAAATCCCATCCTTGATATTGCCCAAAAGAAATGCTCAGTTATTTTGACATCCACATACCCTACTTCCATTTACCAGACCTGCCAGATTCCTGATTTTCTCTCTTAATGACTCATTTTCATGGCAATCTCATGATTAACAGTAAAGCTACATGAAATTAGCATCAGATACAGTACAGAAAATAACATACTGGCTTTCTAGTGACATGTCCTGAGGTCCTACGTCCAGACAATGCAAATAGCATTGGCAAGCAATTTTTTGTAACGTGAACTTTCCTCAACTTCAAATATGCTGCTCTCCCAAAGCATCCCAACAGGAGAGACTTCACCACATTTTCATGGCAGTATTTTGGTGAAAACCAACAAAAAGATGCTTAGGCTGAAAATGACTGCCCAGTCTAAAGGATAAAATAACATCCTATAATTCCTTCCAATCTTCAAAAGACACTCTGCCATACCAGGTCTACCAGTTCAGCATAGTCTGAATAGTATACATCACACTTCTTCTCCAAGAGTCACAAAATATTCACTTGGATTTAAAGCTCCCGGTCAGAGATCAACTACATACATAGAAGCTCATTTTAGAGACTGAAAAGCAGGTTTTGATGCACAATGTCTATTATGAAGCTGTTTTGAAATGAAAAACTTCTTTTACTGACCACCTTTGCCTCAACAGTGGAGGTACTTCGTACACATAAAATAAATGGCAGAGCATAAAAGCCAGAGGTTTTCTGCCCCTGAGAGTGCTTTAACTAGTTAAATATATTACACAGTCATACAGGACTTACTATCCATGTTACAGAACTCCTTTATAATCTCATACTGTGTTCCAAACCTCTATCCCTTGCATGTTTCCAACTTCAGTTTTAGTTAATAATTTCTACCATCAATAAAACATTAGTTTCTTCACAAAATAGATGTCCACCTCATTTTTGGAAATGGCAAGCTGACTTGAGCACAGAGGTGAACTTAAATTGCTGTAGCACACTTTTTCCAATGAATAGCTCAATCCACTTGAAAAGCTAATAGCAACAGAATGTGTTTTGCGGTCTATTATTCTTCTCCTCAGCAAGGAGAACTGTGAGCAAGCTCGTATTTCAGCATACCAGGTCATGAAGTCTTGCTGTGGGAAAACTAAATCCAACAGGCAAGCATATTCAACTGTGCCTTAGAGCTTTTATCACTTGTTAAATACTTGCAAAAATATTAGAATCAAAAAACCAGCAACACACAAGAAAACCAAAACCGAAGTGATTGGCAACACAGACAAAAGCAAAATAGCAAACCCTGAAAAGTAAGTATGCCACATGCAGTGTTTAAAATGAAGAGTACTCATTTACTGAATATACTGAATGCTTCGAAGTGGAAGGAATTTCAGGTTCCCAAAATTTTATCCTAAAAAGCTATAGAGTTTCAACATGTTACTACAAAGCTGTGGATAATGCAGCTAGACAGGTACAGCTTTACTAGGCTCATTTACTTCTGTTGTAAAAATCTGCTGTTATTATATAGATTGCCGCACTTAGTCTATTTTTATTCAACAGAGAATTAGTATGAACCTCAGCTCTCCACTTCCCACTGCCCGGAAAACCTGGATGGCTTTCTGTCAAGAAGAAAACCACACATGACCCATCTCCAAGTTCCCTTTTGACACTCCACTCCCCTCTGCTGAAATTTATTATGTCTAATAAGCTTGTTAAAACTGCTGCTTTCCAAAAAAAAGGGAAACTGCACAGAAATTTAGCATTCTGAGAGAGGGAGGGGAAAGGGGGGAGAGAGATGTTTTGACTGAATGTGGGATTTAGCTCAGACTTACATACCCTCTTCCTACACACATTTTTGAAGAGGCAAATCAAGGGAATAAAACCTTTCTCACACCTTTACAGAGATAAACCAGAAAATCTTGCTTATTAGCAGCTATACCGAATTGCTCCAGCTTGCATATCTTTTTCCATGTAGTCAAATGCTAAATACAGCTGATGAGAAGAAATTCTGTATATTTAGCACTCTTACCAATCACCTATTTAGAAACTAAAAGATTAGGCTCGCAGATGACCTCTGTCCCCAAACCTCCCATAAAACATGCACCATATAAAAATAGCGCTGAGTAATTACAAAGTTCCACAAAAATGACCAACTTTCTAACAGACCAATACACCTGGGTGAGAGACCAGCTGCTCTCAACACACTCTTTCCTAAAGAAGGGTGAAAATGGGGTGTATTTTACTTGGTTTTCAAATTGAAGAATGTCCCAAATAGATGTTAGTTAGTCAAATATTTTTATTAAAGCGAATACAAAAATTCAAGAAAGGTTGACATGCACTGAGCTGTCCAACTTTGCTGTCTGGAGAGGTTATACTTAACTATTTTGAAATTAGGATGCTGCTGCTTGCTGTCTAATTGTACTCTATTACTCAGGAAAGAAAACAAAGGAAGTTTGGCGAGATTCATTAGCTAGAAGCCTGTAAGTGCTTTTGCTTCTGGTTCCATTACCTTCCAGACGTTTATTGATTTCCATACATTATTTATGCCATTATATATTCCACCTAACAGAAGATGCACTTGATTTTTCCCCTAAAAGCTGCTCATGCTCTTCTCCAGTCTTCAGACACTTCTCTGGTTCTAGTTCGTCACTGTTACTGCAAATTAGTTTCCCTGTTGCCCCCCCGTGCACACTTTGGTGACAACTGTTCGGGCTTGTTGGTTTATTTGTACACAGCTTCCAAGTACCATTTCATTTGTTCACTGGAGTTCTCTTTTTAGTTACGTGAATTACACTCACAACATGCAGTGGCTCACAGACACTTTATTACTGCTACATAGAAATAGTCTTTGAAAAAGGGCACTTTTATCTTTGTGATTAATAATTTTTACCTTCTCCCATCATTTCTTAATGGTCCCTAGTTTCTCTAATACATTTGTGAAAAAGTTATTTCTATTTTAAAATGCAAACTCAGACCTTTTTGCCATCTCTTCTAATACCTCTTATTTGCTTCTTGCTCTCTGTGCCATTACAGACAGATATACCTTAATTATCACGAGTACAGATAGCCCATCTCTTTTAAAGAGTAGTAAGTTTTAAACACTTTTGTGCATTTTAGCACACTGCAATTTATTAATTTCCTGCCTTTTTTTTTTTCCCTGCTTTAAATAAGAGCAACACCAAAGCAAGCTATGGTAAGATATTTTGTCAGCCATCTTCCTTGGTAAATAATTTCAGAATTTAAAACTTTGCACCTTACAAAGGTACATTTTCCAAAACATCACTATGATTTTTCATCAGGGTCATGTGATGTCCACATTAAGATCACTAGATCTGCTTTCTGATTTTCTAGGAAGTAATGTTTCCCTAAAGAATCAGCAAAAATGCATGGGCCAACTTTATGACTTCGTCCCCTCTGCCTTTGGACTTAGAACAGTCTGTTATTAGAAGACGACACAATGACACTCTGTTCTGAAGATGATTTGCAGAACAATGTTTATATTTACAAAAATCAAGATTAGAGAATAAACAAATTACACAGCCAGTTAGACTGATATGGGTGTACTAGAAAAATCAGACATGAAGATTTCAGACATTCACATTTAATGACAAAGCCTTAAAAATAACTACCTGATAATCTAATTCCTGCTATAGTCAATTAAACGTTCCATGCAGTTGATAGATCTACATCATTGAACTACCACTTACGGTGTGAGATTAAGATAAGAAATCATGTTGGTGCAATGACTACACTGTAAATTGGATACATCAAATGTCAGTATGTCTTTTGCCCTTCTGCACAAGACACCAATCATGTAAGCAAGATTCAAGAAAAATATGTATCTTGGAATTAAAATTAAGGCCTAAATCACACTAGGGTATCTTGACTATGTAATGAACAGATTTTCATTGTCTTTTACTACTGCATTTTTTTCAGATGTTTATACACTATCTCTTATAAAGAGTTATATGAAACATCATCTATTTCCAACAATTTTTAGCATCTTCCATATAACATTTAGGGAGAGTCTGTATTCCTTGATGAGATACATGTTACAACAGCTAAGTAACAGTACGCGCACTCTTCCTTTCTGAAATGAAGGAACCCATCCCAACAGTTTTCCCCTCCCCATGCTCCTGTAGGCAGGCCTCACTCGCAGAATTTCCCCCACCATCAGGGATTTCTGATGTTGGCCAAGTCTACATCAATTTGCTTTAACAAAACACTCAAAATAAACGTTACACTTGTAAAAATTTTATGTCTCACAGATACTCTTCCCCTCTGATATTTGAACTACATTAAAACTACCAGTGAAGCAAACTAAGTTACATTGGAAAAGCAACAATTCAGTATATCTTAGGAAACAAAGGCAAGCAGTATGCTATTTGCACTACCTCAACTGCAGTTGTTGCTGTAATCAAAAAGGCAGAAGCATTTAAATGACCTCTGCTCATTTAGACTGCAAAGAAAACATTCCCATCGAAACAGAGCTGCCTAATCAGTGATAGCTAGGCTGTACATCCCAGAGATGTACCCATTCGATTTCCATTCTGCATCTCTGGGGCAAGATCTTTGTATGTAGAATGCAAGAAATGTAATTAAAGGAAAAGCCCAAAAGACTAGGGTTTGTGTCTTTTTGTTTGATTGTTTAACTTTGCTTATATTTTTTCCTTTGTTATTCAAATATGGGGGGAGGAACAGGGGAGTCAGAGCAGAGAGGATATGATTTGGCCCCACCAGTTGGTATTCAAATTCAAAAGATCATCTTCCTTCCCAATATTTGTCACTCATTTCTCGCTTTCACATGCTAAAGGCATAATGCACTAGTTAGACATGGGTTTTGAGGTCATGGTAGGCTGAATGTAGCAGAACAATAACTAAAGCAGTACGAAAAGGAAGTCTGTTTATTAAAGTAATTTCGTGAATCAGAACTTTAAAGCTCCTATGGTATCATTCAAACACAACAGAAGAGAACATTTACTGTAAAGCAGCATTAGTCTCCTGAGGATTCACTGCATGTTTACAGAAATCTGTTTAACACTGCGACCCTCAACTTTCATTTACTAATAAACATCCTTGCACCTCCATTACACATCACCACACTGTCAGGAGCAGATCACACCTTTATGGCATCCTGAAGGGAGATGGTTCCTCTCAAATTCGTTTTAATGACTTCATTTAAGTTCCAGACTAAATGGAAGGACATTTCTGTTAACTCTTGGTAGTCTCAGAAAAGATACTTAATGTCTGCCAAGCTTCCAGATTGACACCAACCAGAATGGCACTAAAATTTACATGTTAGTAAAATGTGGACCTGAAATACATAGCCCTTTGAAGTCTATTAAAACTTTACCATATACTTCAGCAGATTTGGGAAAACGCTCGTGAGTTTACAAATTATCCCTCTCCATATACATTACCAACAAGAGGAAATATGGTTAGGATACGATGTTTCAAGATCAGGTTATAAGACCCAAAAGAAAACACAAAACACCACCATTACCACTTAATGTTTACATGTTCTTAGGTAAAGAACAGATCCCTGAAATGAAGCAACACATATATTAAACACTATTTCAAGAGACAGCAGTAACACAGATGGCAAAACACAGCCCAATCGTGCTTTCAAGACTGAAAAGCAGACAATGTCACAACAAAACACCATAATTTGATTATTATGCTGTCAGAATGAGACAGCAGTTACCTATTAAAGATTCCCCTTGCCATCTACCAAACGGAAAAAGGATGTGTACATCACCAACAGCAGCCACCAAGTGACTTACAGTCACAACTAGATCAACTTAGAACACAGTCCATAGTTCCAGGGTAGACACTGTTCCTCCAGCAGAAGACTTTGTGACAGTTTTATCCATAGACCTGTCCCAAGTTACTTAAAAAAATTAGAATGCTTTTAATACTGTGACAATATATGGAATGTGATTGTAAAACTAAGAGAATGCACAAGTTGTTTGGTTGAAGAAGCAACAAAACTCCAGTAGACGTTGAAGTACCACCAGAGAGGTCTACAAAAGAGTTTATCATCTTAGAAGCCAAATATGAAAACAGGTCCTTCCTCCGTCTGCTGATTTACAGCATCAAGCCTTCATTTCTTGACATAGAAATTTAAGAACTACAAGTATTTCAGATTTATCTATATACCTAAACACACTTTTAAATAGGGTCTTTCCTCTTTCTGTAGCTGCTGCTGTCATAAGCTAAATCAAAGCAAAGTTATAAACCCTTCAATTTTTTCCTTGTTACATTTATTCCAAGCTAAAGTCAAACAGCAAATTCTGGAATGGAGTTTTTAATTTCAGTTCTCAATTTTCCATTTCTCTGCACAGGTCCTTGCAAGTCTAACTTTTGCTTAATGAAATGAGTTTTTCTGACCTACTTGCAATGAAAAAGTATTCACCTGCATCATTTCTGGATGCTTACACTTCCTACCTGCTCTCACACAAGCAGATGGAAACAACTTAGTTAAAGAGCTATCATTTTTGTTGCTGCAGAGGACAGTATTTTAGTTTTTCCCTGAAATTATTCATGAATTAGCACAAAAGGTGGCGGCCATTTTTTTGTTGTTGTTGTTTTTAAGCAGTGGTAAAGATTTAATTTGTGAAAAGCACCAATATATATATTTTTTTAGTGTTTGTAATGCATTGAGCAGCAATTTCCCCCTAAAACTTGAAAATAGCAAGTGTGCTTCACTTTGTTACACAGAAACACTTTTTTCCCTGAATTACTTTAGATTTGTAGTTCACTGCCAGGTGCAGTTTGGATCTAAACCAAATTGAAAAGAAAACATTCATTCAAACGTGAGAGGCTGATTGAATTTAAAAATCAAATAGACACTTTATTTCTTTTGCAAGTACAATAAAAAGTCGGAATGGAATAAAAAGCTCTATTGATTTTAAAATTCCAGCATCAGCAACATCTCCACATGCAATTAATTGCCCACACAATTTAAACCACAGCTATGCAGGTTAAACACCTAATTCCATGACATCTAAATATTTAGACATTCAAATCTTCTTGATAACCTAGATTTAATAAGCAAAAAATATTGATTATGTGGTTTAATACTCAATTTTACATACAAAAGTATACCAGTTCTCTATTAAGTAAGCGACGGTATACAAACTACATTTTAGATGCTGTTGTTAATTAAAACATTTTTCAGTGTTTAATTTTCAATAAAAACCACAGAGAAGTATAAAAACATCCTTAAGTAGTGAATAAGAAATGCACAATTTACTATTTTCAAGGAGCGAGCTCTGAAGGAAATAGAGGTACAAACAAAAAGCAGGATTAGAATCAATAGTTTAATCAAGGGTTCCTGCCTACTGATTTCAGTCATGATTTAATCATGATTAAACAGGTTATTTAAATCAAGTCTCTATACTGTGAAATCAAAATTCACTTCAGTAACCACATTCCCACGACTGCCTGAAGGAAGGCAAAAACTCTAGAGGTGATGGTAAAATATCATATAGGAAAATGCTCAATACCATTATCAAAGGTAAAATTACTTCAACAATTCTACAAATGGTTTTGTTTATGTTGTCTGTTACTGGACCAACTTCCAGCCCACAGACAAGCTCTGTTACTTTCCCCGTTGTAAATCTACCACACAGCTGGGAGTTGGTCTGTTGATTTTGTCATTAAACGCACTGGAGAACAGAAGCTATTCTAAATAAGCAAAAATAATGAAAAATACCTGTCCTTGGTGAAGGATACACATCAGCCCCACTTCTTACAAAAGAGCCTAGAATAAAAGTTTCAACACTAGAAAAGCTAGAAACTGTACTACCAAAACAAAACAAAAAAATACACACACACAAAAAAGAATTAAGAATTCTTGATTATGTTGGGTCAATTATAGACTCATTCTGGATCTTGGCAGAAAAGATTCTGGGTTTTGTTTTGCTTATTTAGATATTTTTTTTCCTAAAAATTAAGCTTCAAACTTTAATATTAACAACACAAAAGGAGCTCTGCTAGGTATCTGCAGCCAAGTACTCGTATTTCTGACAGCAGTCAGAGTGGGTGCCTAAGAAACAATGCAGAATTGGGACATGGCAATTCTTACTACAACTACTGCCCCAGCCACAAAGCATTTGTCTTTCAAGAACTACCTCAAATTGATGTGGTTTCTAAGCATTTCATAACCCTCATGAATTTTTCTTCAACATCTTGGGGCAAGGAGTTTCAAAGTTTAAGTGCACCTTGTGTGATGTTTTTTTCCTTCTCCTTTTATTAGTTTAAACATAGTCATCAGCCAGTTTCCTCTCATTCCTCCAGTTTCTGTACTGAGATAATGAATAACCAACCCCTGCTTTCAGGCTTTGTGCCATTATGTTCTACACATTATATATTTTTACTATATATAGATATAGAAATTTCCCTTCAGCTTTCATGGAATTATTCCTCTGCAAACCTTTGATAATCCTTGATGTTCCTCTCTGAAATTTTTGAGATTAGGTGTGACAGGCAAGAAATGATTAAAACCACATACAGTGTGCAAGGTACAGGAAAACCCAGAGATCGTATACAGTGTGACAAACCAGCTACATTAACCGAAAAAATGTTTTTGTTAAAAATACACACTAACATTTATCTGTAAATAACACGAATTATCAAAGTATTATTACAGGCAATTCTGCCTTAGCATTTTCTCTACACACTGTTTTCAATAAGACATTCAGTAATATAACTGAACTATTCCATTTGCCAGCGCCTTGAGTAAAAAAATTTCCATTTGTCCCTTTTGTTCTTCCACAGGCTTAATTCATCTGGTGCGCAGGAACTGTATTAAATTAGGTCCTGGGACATTCTAAATTACAGTCAGTAAATTATCTTCCTGTCATAGGAGCTAATTTAACCATCTTAGATTGCTTCAGATAATTTGCAATTCTTAACTATTAACCATTAACAAGTCTCCTAATTTAACACAAAATGTCTCTGTTATTAATCTAAATAGTCAAATCTTCAGACAGTGACCTTCCCAAATCTGTAACTGTAACAACACAGTGGTTAAACTGGAAATTTCAAGTGAAAGGTGGCATCTTCTCTCCACTCCCCTTTACCCAGTCACAGCAGCGGACTGAATCACAGAGAATTGCCTTAAACCTCCTGCCAGGGTCCTCTGCTGAGACACACGGCATGTGCAGCCTCCTGAGAGGATACTTGGAATGCGAATTTCATTCCTCCCCAGTACCAAATTCCCCTTCCTCTGTGAAGCAGAGGATAAAGCAGCATCAACATTTCAACATAACCATACACAGTTTGGGTTTGCAGTTCGGATTATGGCAACAGATCAGGCAGTATCTGAGAACCATTTTTTTTTTCAGTTCATTGCAAAAGCCAAACACAGTCTCTTAATTAAAAGCTGAACTTTAAAATACTAATGGTCAAAATTAAGTTTTGAACAACACAGCCTTTCACAAGCTTTGTACTGCATTACTTAAAGCACTGCTGCTAATTTCACTTCTAGACAAAAATACTCCAAGCTACAATGGTGCAAAAGATAGAAAATAAATTGCAAAAATGCCATCTGCAAGTGAAGATGCAAGTGAACCATCAATTGGTCAGAGCAAACTTTAAATTCATTATGCTACCTGAACTCTCACAACAGAGAATATTTTTCTAAGTTAGCCCCAACAAAAAAGCTGCCTTCTCAAATAAAAAGGAATTAAATACAAGTTTAGGGTAGAGAAGTCAGATACTCAAGTTGGAAATTACCCAGACTAACAGAATTAAATACCACCACTCCTACAAAGGATGCCATGGGATTCTGTAAAGATCATTTCAGGATGAAGTTACAGTTCTCATCCACAACATGCCATTTGCACTAAACAGAGGCTGGTGCTAGTTTGGCATTCGCTACTCAGTTACTGAGTAAGTCCAACCCTGCTGTTTGGAAAAAAATGACAGAACTTGACCAGCCAGTAAAAGAATTACTGAAATTCACCAATTTTTCTGCCAAATTTCCTCCTTTGGGAGGGTAATTTAAAATTTTTGCATATACTATTAACCTTTTTGGAACAGTTTTGTATTTTTTTCCACAGTATTATCATCTAACATTTGGTATTTTTGGTGTAGCATAGCTGCATCCTTTAGAAGGGAAAAAAAAAAAAAAAGTCAGAAGAGCAGTTCCTTTTTTCCTTCCTGCCAAAGGTCATCCATCTCCCAAGACTCTCAACCCCCATCTGAAATTACTTCTCCTGTAAGGCCCTGAATGGTCACTTAGGCTTCTATCACAAATTCTCTGCAAACTAAGATAGTTCCCCAGCCAAAAAGAGTCAGCAATACTATAGCCATCAGTTTCCTCCCCACCATCCCTTAAGCCCTTTCTTGTCCAAGGACACTGGGAAAAATGCCTTTTCTCCTCAAATCCTTGCCCAGCCAGCCTCCATCACACAGGAAGAGTTCGTTCACATTTGAGATGCTCACCTTTTGCTGCTGTCAGTCACCTTACCCCACAGCCCCTCTCTTCAGGGAAACAAAAGGAAAACAGCAACAAGATAAGACCTTCTTGAGCCTTCCCTTGCCATGTTTAGTGCCCTTCCTCTCTCAGTCTCACCCCCTACTCTGGCCCCGTAATTCATTCCTCTTGTATTTTGCTGGTATTTACATTTTTACCCACATCAGTACTTAACTTTTTTTTTTTTTTTTTTTTTTTTTTTACAGTAATTTACAGCATCTAAAACCAGTGTGTTCTGAACTCATCAAGCTACTGCAGTTTATATAATTTGATTGCCTCCAGCGAATTATTTTAAAAGAAAAAGCTTCCAACATTTTGGATAATATGCTGAGAGTTTTGAGTCTTCAGATCTGGCATCTAATGTTCACAATGTTTATCTGAATACCAAGGCATCCTTTAAAAGCTATATAATAGTGGTAGATGAAGCATCACAGGAAATTGTTTCTATCCTCATACTGTATCTAACTTGCTTCATAATAACATGGTTCACAACTTATGGTTCATTTTAACAAATCCCATAAAAATACTCTGATGTGCTCAAGTCTCTATCAGCTATATGACTTAATGATCAATTCACCAAAAGACATCAGCAGAACAGTTTAAAGCCTGCGCTGGAGGTGGATAAATACAGAAATCCCTGTGAGTGTATTAGCTGTTTACTACATTACGATCCTGAGGGAATGCCGTGTGATACAAAGCAAGTCATCTACCCAGATTTTATTAGCTACAAATGCCAAAACTATCATATTATTTTTCTTTCAGATGCTCAAAAAAAGTTTGCTCAGTGATTAAAACAAAGGAGAACACTTAGGGGCCACAGTATCTTTCCTCATATACAGCTACTGTAAATGTAAGCTCAATCACCCCACAATAATTGTAGCATCAGGACAGCTGGGAAGCAAAAAGGTGCTAACCCAGGACTAACTGATCATAACTGAGGGCCTCCAGGCTACATCCTATGATATGTAATTTTTATTTTTTATTTTTTAAATGAAGAAACCCCTCCGGTAACAAAATAAAACAGTTGAATTAGTGCAAAACATTCAAAAATTAGTTCAAGCACTAATATACTAAACACTACTGGCTTCCCAGTGTCTCTTAGTTTGTCATGTACATTGCTTGGTGCAATACAGGCTTGTCAATAATTCACAAGGATGCCAGCCTCAAACTCATCCTGTTCTTTCATTAGCAGAGTGATAAGGTCCGAATTTCAGGACTCTTTGGGGGTAGGAAAGAATAATCCTAATACTACATCCACAATTCCATTACCACAACCACTACTTTTCAGAGCTTTCCCCATAGCTGGTTTCCTAAATTAGCTCACTGCTGATATACCAACCTCAAAAGAGAAAAACTGGTAAGTTCTCTACTTAGGTGCAACCACTCACTGACAGGCCAGGGCCACTATTAATGTGTCTACAATAAAGCCAAAGATGAAAAACCTTTTAACTGCATGTACCAACACACACCCCCTACACACATGTGCCAGCTCTGACCCTACTCACATGCTTAGATTTCCATCAGAAGGAAATCCAGACAAACACTGCAAGGATATATGATTCATCCCACTTCCTACCACCGAGGCAGGACACAGCCAGAGCTCTCGTGGGGCCAGGAATGTGCACAGGAGAGCATTCTGCCTCAGAATATAGGTCAGCCAAAATTAGCAAAGCTCAATCTGCAAAATTCTGCATCGGGTTTTTGTTTTTCCAAGACACAGTCAAGAGCGCTCCCAGGCCCCTGAGGGTGTCTCCTGTTGAAGACTATTTTCTTTAAGAGAAGCTTTCTGGTTTCTAAAAGCTAAATTCTTGTTTACGTGTTTAATGGTAGACAGCGAAGAAACATTCGTAATCGTAACCCTAGTTACTACAGTTATTCAGAATTGCTTTTAGGGAGAATGGGGAGGTAGGAATTTTTTCACCCATAAATTAGGAATATTCTTTAAAAAAAAAAAGAAGTTCATCACAAAGAGTTTGGAAACTCAGGTCTTTCATGATCACTCCTTGAATTCTGGCTTAAGAGCTACAAGTAAAACTGAAAGCATAATCTCTACCCTTAGACTGTGTTAAAATGTTTGCCCTTTGGATATGTCAACATTGCAGGTAACTGGGTAGAAGCTTATCACTCTACAGGTTTCAGCATACTTTCAAAAATACCCAGTCTCCTCACTGGTACTTCCATGTGGCAATATCAATTGGTCTGTTTTGTAAATGGTTTCATCTACCTGTATGTCAGCAGAAAGACGAAAAAGAGTATTGATAGCATAACTGGGCTGTTATGTAAATTGGACAACTAAACCAATTCCAAATAATGTTGAAGTATTTTCTCTCCCCACAATAAAATTTATTACTCTTCCCTTCAGTAAAAACCTTTGGCAGCCAAACAACTTTTTGCAGCTGTCACTAGGAAAGTAGTCAAAGAAAAGGGGAGATAATAGGTTTGGAAACTTGACACTCATTCTGTACTGTGTATTTTTTGTGATTATTAACAGTTTTGAATGTTACTGTTTTAAAGCTACTTGTTGTACATTCATCTGCTAATTTTTGCTAATATACTGGTCATAATTTTGTAAATATTTCTCTATTTGTGTTTAAATAACATTTACTTCTACCTATATAAGTGTTTAGAGTATCTGTGAAATATTGTAATCACTTGTCAAAACAAACAGGCTGAAAACAAGTTTTAAAGTGAGTGACAACAAGTTTTTTTAACCAAGTTAGCCATTTAAGGAAAATAGTTATAAATAAAGAAAAAGCTATCTAATTTTTCATTACAACAAACACTTCTATCCAAGAATTAAACTGCATAATTAAACATTATCAAATCTTAGTTGTAAATTAATTTTAATGAAAAGTGACTCATTTTAACCACCTATTACATTTAAAGTCAGACAACATATTTGTATCCATTTCCTAAAATATCTGTCATTTCTCTACAGTGGCTGATCAAACTTGCCAGTGAAAAATGTTTTTTGAGTAGCAACTTGTAATATAGCTATGGTTTATTTCTGTCAGAGGCTGACTGCTGAAGTGTGAAAGAAACTCATTAAAAATCTCTCACTGTGATCCTGCATTGCAAAGGAAAAAAAGAAAGAAAATACTTAATGAAGGATACATTTAGCCTGAAGCCACATTCATATTCTGCTTTTCATTTTACTCTATTTCAGTAAGCAATTAAAAGACAGCAATTAGTCACAGAAATACTATTCATACTGGTCATACTGGGAGATTAAAGAGGTTAACACTTATTTTATGTTAATATTATGAAAGTAATGAGGGAGATCAAGAATAATATAGTCACCTTACAAGGAATGTTAAAATAAATAGAAGAATCTCTTACCTTAATCTTAAGACAAGATTCACTGCACATGGAACTTCACTATATTCATCACTAACAGCAGGCTGAGACTATTAAAGAAAAAAAGCAAAACGTGTTATAATAGATGCCAAAGAAAAAAAAGTCCTGAAACACTTGCCATGCTAACAGTCTGACTTCAGAGAATATTTTACACATCCCCAAACTCTCAAAAGGCTTTTTAAACACATTCAGTAACAGTCTAAAATATAGCTGATACCAGTAAAACTGCTGTATTTGAATTACAGAGATACAAATGGCAAGGCCTATATTAAAGCACAAAGAGTAAGAACTTTTAATCTACCTTGCATCAAAACTCAAGTAATCTATTAAATAATAATTGCACAGTGAGAGTATCAAGTTACTATTCCCATTATTTCTGTATAGCAATTTTGATTCCTCAAGTCTACCCACCCGCTAAGTACAAGTAGCGTATCAAAGCAGGCATCACAGCTTGGAGAACAGCTTTCAGAGAAATCATGAATACAGATATCTTTCACACTATCACTCCTACCTCACAGACTGTAATACCCTGCCCAGCCCTCCACTAGCATTTATATCAAGTCTCAAGCATTCTACATGCAGAGTACCTAAGGGTCCTCTATCCTACCATGATTCCATACACAACTTGGCACACTGTCACCACTCCCAGAAATTCGTTTAAAGTTACAATCAAGTCCTCCCAAAACAATTTAACGATGTGCATCACAAACCTCATTTGATTCTTTTCCAGCAGTTTTTCACATTAAAGCTACATTTTTAATACGTTATATGAGATCTGAGATATACGAGATTTCAATGATCTATGTATTTTAAACAAAAATTAATGAATATTTGGAAAATTATTTGATTACTAGAATTGGAACAGATTTTTTTTTTCTAGCTCCATTAACTTTCTTCCATTAATATAAACTAGTACTCTTATATCTGCATCTTTAACAGGTCTGTTATGTCCACTTACAGGAGCATGTAGTCCATCAACAATGAACAGAGACACAACAATAGTGGCAACCTGCACAAGTCTGCGGGTATTTTCTGGAACATTTATGAAATCAAAAGCCAACAGAACTTTTTTTTTTCCTTCACCCAGATGACATAATGGGGATCTGCTCACCACTCCTTCAAAAAGCAACATCAGACAGAGGTAACTGCTCTGAGAAACCATTCCTATCAATACAATAGGTAGCAGTCAGTGACCAGAGCAATGCCTTTGAGGTGTGGCCTGTTGAAATCTGCTTCCCCTGTGGAGGCCATGCTTCAGAGATCATCATCAGAGCTAGACTGACCACTTCCATATGTGCTGCAATTATGGGAAACCATTTCCAAGACTTCACTAATACAAGACATTAAAGCTTACAAGTGTTTTTAAAAGAATGAAGGAGTATAAATGATCCCCAAAATGATCTTCAAGTGATACAACCAACAGGCATGTAAAACTACTCAGTGCAATCAAGGTCTTCCCTCTATAAACTGACTCTGGCACTTGAAGCCCAATTTTAATTACATGTTGATTTGAAATCCCAGAGTAAACTCCAGGGTGAGGCAATCCCCAAGTTTTTTGGGAGCAAGAGAAGCATGAGGAACAGCACACAGGCCCCAAGACATCTCAGCCCTTAATGGCAAGTTCAACAGGTACCAAAGCAGCATGTAAACTAGCTGTAAACACTGAAACACTGGGGGCATCACAGGAGCAAACAGGACCAAACCAGCAACTCTTTTTGCAGATTTCTGTGACACCATGAAAATCAGAAAATATAAAATTGAAGGTGAAGTGACAAGTGTCACCACCCATGGAACAGACATTTTTAAAAAGATCACCACTTTGGCTGTAATGGGTAAACTTCTTAACCCATTATTTACAGCACTGATGCTTCCTACACTCTCAGCACAAGGCCATGAAACTCAGTATGGTATTTTATTACTCTGAATTAATCTACTATTCCACAGTACTGAACTATTTTACTTCATACAGTATCAAGAATTTTAATTAGAAGCTACACATTGTGATACAAATCCTGAGAATGAAAAATTATTTGGACATCTTCTAGCTACTCCGAAACAACCATCATCATTCTGACAAAAAGACAGCAATTAGTGTAATCCAGTTAGGAGGACTCATTAAAAATGGCCAAATTACTTATCTTAACCAGTTCTCCTGGGCACAAAAATAACATCACTTTGAATTTCCTATCTATTTCATCCAATGTGTACTCAAATTAATTGCTACAGGCCCAGCTGCATGCAGCTCTATCCTCACAAGTACTTGCCGTACAAAGCTGCAGAACCAAATCAACAACACTCCCCCCTCAATCCACATTTTTAACAACAGAAATTGAAGGAGAAATCCCTTCACTCACACACTAGGAAGAAAAAAAAATGAAAGAGACATTTTTACCTCCATGTTCTCCTCTTCTTTTACTCTTCGTGACTGGAAAACAAATGCAGTCAAATATGAACTATCCAGTTTAATGCATTAAAGATCCAGAAACACTAACAATTAACATTAAGGCAGAATACCTTGCAAAGTACAAATGTCTTGACACAAACAAAAGTTACCTTTTCCTGAGAAACAGCAGCTTTGCCTTCCTCACTCTTCTCATCCATTTCATCATCACTCCATTCCCAGTCTCCATCCTCTGTTTTATGGAGGTGACCACTGGAACCCGGTACTCGTCTAACCTACAAAAGTATTAAGTGCTCTCCATTACACAGACATCTTTTGTCGTCACTGATGTTCTGGTTAATCAACAGCTCTTCATGATTATTATTCTATACACTTTTGTTTAGTTTATAGGAGGAGTTCCTAGCATAATCGAATACCTGACATCTCTGGTCATTTCATATTCCTCCCTTAGTTTCTCTCCTGCACAATCCATTAAAAGTGGATTTAATGCAGAAAACTGTACAGACCATCAGAGGAATATCCTGCTCCGTTGCTTAAGGACAAATTCTGCATTACCTTTCCTGTTTCCAATACCAGGCTCCTAATGCACTAGTTTTAGCTACAGCTGCACAATCAGTGGGTTCTTGCTGTCCACATGACCAGGGAAACAAGGGAACTCAGAGCAGGCAATTTGCCTGGCACTTGCCGTTATCATTTATTGTCCTACAAGGAACAGCCCTGATGTAGTCTGTGCAATTGCACAAGCATTTTCCCCAACAACTATATACTAACCTATGAGAGGACATCAACCACCAGCAAAAACATGTTTTTCAAAAAGAAAAGAATGTTTTACAGAGACATTCACATACTACATGCACTGATCAAAATCTCTTCTGCATCCATTTTCAGTTGTTCAGAAGACTTATTCTAACTAGAATGATTTTAATGGAGCTTAATGATGCTAGCAGAGTTATAGTAGAAAGCTTTACTGATTTTTTTTTTTACTGATCTTTTTTACAAGATTTTAAATAGATTGCCTTTTAATAAGCAATAAACAAATGGCTCAAGGAAAAGAAAGTAAGTTACTTCAAAATAAAGTATTGTGTTAGATTAAATGATTTTCTTGAAAGGTGTCTAAAGGCAGAAAACCAAAAGTCTAGACTTGTACTTTGCTCAGACTGATTCCTACCAGCACACATTCACAGGAAATCCTAATTTCTGCTATAGTAAAGTCCCCAACCTTATTCAGCCTTCAAAAACGCAAAGTTGTTGTCTACCACACCTTTTTTTTTTTTTGGTAGCTGCTTAACATTTGCATTCTCTTAGAAATGAAGTTGTGGAATTTTTTTTTATTAAGAGTGGCTTTTCTCAGTCTCAGTTTTGTTAAAAGCCACAAAGATTCAGTCATATAAGGAAGGCATGTATCTTAGGTGTGGCTCAGAGTAAGAGAGGCACACCATATGAGCAAATCGATTGTCTCTTCTCCCATCATAAACCCATGTAGCTAATATCACGTAGTGGATGAAAATATATTAGCTTAAGTTTCTGTTGTAATACATACGAATCAACAGACTTTTAATACTAGTAGAGCTGTTTCTATTCAGATTTTCTATTGTCTTTCTCATTGCACATTTGTTAAAATGCATACAGATATGAAGTACTTTAGGAAACAGCTATCTTCAACTTGTATTTGAATAAAAAAAAAAAAGGCAATGGAATAAAATACAACACAAAATGTAAAGGACTAAAATGTACATTATGCACCCAAAGCTTTTTAGTCTTTGAATTTGGAGCAGCAGCCAGAGAAGGACCTTAGAGGGCAAAGATATGGCAGTCAAGATAATCTAAGAGTTTGTTACTATGGGAAGTCACAGTCAGGGGACATCCACCAGCGTTGCACAATCCTATACCTCCATCCTGGAACCAGTGTGGCTGCACAGTGAGCTGACTCAGCCCACCAACCTGTGAAAAAAACACTAGTCTTTTTTTTTTCTTTGAAATTTTATGTAATAGCATTGTAGCGACAATTACAGAGTTTGGACACTGTAGTAGCACCACATTAGATATATGAATCAGGGAGGGGGGCAGCAGCCATTGCAATGTTCATACAGTTCATAACACAGTGATCATACTTTTGATAACTACAGGATAAATGAAATCAATTTTACCACTTGTTCTTAAACACTTGTCTTTGGGCACCAAAGATCTGTCTTTTGTGCTCTCCCAAGTCCTGATTTACAAGGACACAACATAATCTTTAACCTGTTTTTAACCATCTCATGAAACAACATGGATGATGAAAGCAAGCATATTTTTATAAGGTACATCAAGTGCCTATGCTACAATCTTCAGAAGATTTTTCACTACCTCATAATGAAGTCTTTCTGACACTTAGATTACTCTTGAAATGTTCATCAGTCCGGTATAGCTCTATATTCTTTTCTTGCTTACAGGACTACAGAACAAAAAACACAGAAAATGCTTTTCTCTAGCATGTACACTAAGGGCAATTATAACAGGCCTACCAGCAGAGGAAAATGAAGAAAAAGGAACAGAGATAAACAATTACCTACTGGCCCCATTGCTATAATTATGTTTGAAATGCATCTTAATCGAACTGGTAACAAAGCAGATATTTTTCTAGACAACATTCTTCCACAGCTTTGTGTTATGATCATTTCCTTTCAATTTACAAAATGGTTGTGTAATAGAGAGAAGCACTTTGCTGAAGAACACAGACATGTACTAACTGTAGCTTGTTCAGCATTCACATTCCACAATACAACAGCAGGAATCTGTGCCACAGGTACCGCACATCTGTAGCAAAAATATTCAGGTACCGCCCACTGAGGGAGAAGGAGGAAAAGATCATCCCATTTTATCCCATCAAACTGCAGCCCCTTATGGGAAAGTTTACAGATTCTTTCCTATGGCAGTTGGCAGCATGACCTTCTTTGAAATGCTTCAGCTTGTAAAAGTTAATGAAAAAACAGTGCAACGGGCCAACAAAAAATCACTACACAGAAGTGATTATGAGAGTTTGTGGGGACCTGATGGACTACTTAACACTCAATTGTTATCAGAAAAATATAAACTGGATGGCTACAAATGGAAGGCTACAGAAACCTATGTTCACCACTGCAAAAAGTATCCACCTATGCTTTGCCAATAATCTCAGCTTCACTTGGTCACTGCAAGAAACTCTGGAAAAAATGGTAGAGACAGCAGCAGATCTGAAGAGATCACACAAACTGGCAGCAATAACATCAAGATATTTTCAAACAGCAAGGATATTCCTACCCAAATTCACAGAGACAGTGAAACAAGAACACCTCTCTCAGGACATCTCAAATCCCACTTAGAGAATCTCTTCTATTTCTGACAGATCTTAACTCCCAGCTCCTGCTCAACAGAAGTGTTTTTTGTTTTCTGAAATGCATGTTGAAGATAAACTTAAATACAGACAGTAGAGCTTTTCTGCCTTCAAAATGAAGCGTTACAGGAAACTAATGAAAATGAGTAACATCAAGTGTATGCAAGACAGAGCACTCATCCTAACTTCTAGGCGGGGGAACGGAACCTCTATCCTCTATATGTAGGGGAAAATTTACCTGAAGACAAGGCAGAAGAAAGCTTAAGTACCTAAGACAAGTATGGTTCGAAGACGTAACTTAGGGATGAGTACTGCGTAGCTCTCAAAGGATGCCATACAGTGATCAAGAAAGCAAGCAAGCCCAGATTGTGTCCTGTTTATCAAAACTTTTGATGAGATTCAATGACACTTTACCCTTGAGTGATGAGACAGAACTATTTTCTTCTAGTTTTATCTTACAAAAATAAATTGTAACATTTGACCCATATGAACTATCCTGAAAACAATGCACCATATTCTTCATTTGTACAGTGGGAGGGGGAAGAAGGTGGGAATTTGGGTGTCAAGACTAAAGATATATTTGGCAACTGAATCCACAGTTTGCCGTGATTGTAAATTCACGATTCAAACTGCTGGAAAGATGACATGTCTGTAGATATTCATCTGCAAGTCTAAAACAGTCAGTGGACTTCAGCCCAACTCTCCAGTCTTTCTTGTGTTGGTGATGAAATTTGCAGAGAAACCCAGCAGCATGAGAATGGGCATTTGTCTTCAAGTGACATTAGCCATTAGTACTACAGGTAGCTTGAATTCCATATTCTCATTAAGATCCAGACTGTGGAGTTTTCTTACCTGTTCATCCAGCACTTTAGAAATTAACTTTGCTTCTAGGCCAGCATCACTTAAGACAGACCTTATACCTTATAATGGTTGCTTGTAAGAAAACTAATGGAAGGTCATTTATCATTGTATTGGAACAAATCAGATTCCATTCCTCAATGAAACGTCATCTCTTTGGACAAGAGCTCTTGTTCTCACCTTTCTTTTGTGAAGCAGAATAGCCTTAAGTCATTAATAAATTCTTGCATTATGACTAAGTAGTCGGAACACCCTTCTGAGATCCTGATGCAGGTTCTCTTTCTTGTGTGAGGGCAGTGTGATCACAGGGAGCATGAAAAAGGGAGCACAAGTATCAACCAGCCTCACAGAATGTACTGCTTAGGATATTAATTTTGATGAGAAAGGAAGGGGAATAAGAACAATCTTAGCACTTGTCCTAGCAAGAATACATCACAGGGGTTGTATTTGGAATCTTGTAAATAAGTACCTGCAATTTTACTATTGGTTTATCATTTCAAATACTATTACAAGACTGCTAAAAAGCAGCATGCATGCATTTGGCCCCTATCATTAAAGCAGTTCAGAATGTTCTATATATTTCTCTTATCTTCTTGCAGGCCTCCTATTTTTATGAAAGAAAATAAAGACACAGACAAAGGTAGTGATTTATTCAAGTCCACAAATCAAATCTGAAACAGCATGAAACCAATACAAACTTTTTTTTATTTCTACGAAAATAGGAAGTTCTTCTACATGGCATGCAACTGCAATTTCTCCATCAGCTTTAGTCAAAATACACAGCATTGATGGCTCTTTATGCAAGGATTATCTCTCAGTAAATAATTCAGAGGGAAACGGAAACAAGTTAAAACATGCACAATTCTAAATTGGGGTTTATTGTTTTAAAAAAACAAAATGCTCCTTCCAAAACAGAACTAAACTGATTCATAACTTTAGCTAATAAAGAAAACAATGCAAGCCTTCAGCTTAACAAAGACAAATTAACACATATTAGAAAACATATTTCACATAAATCAGAAGAGCACACAGGGAATAAAAAATGGGTTTGAATGACTGGCATTTAAACTGCACCCAAGACAAACGCAGCTGAGAACATTGTAATCTGCAACTAAATACACTCTGTAGGAAGAAAAACTTAAGACATTGCCAGCATTACCACAGCTGTGGAAGAGACAATATGAACATCAGCTGGAACACAGAATGCTTAGACAATGAGAGACAAAAATGTAACTACCACAAAATTATTAGATAACAAGTTATTACTGTGTACACTGGTTATTCCAGAATAAGAGTCACATAAGAGTCACAAAGATATAAGAATAAATTAGTCTGTTGACAAAATTATTTGCCCTTGCCCTTTTAAAATAGGATACAGATCATTAATATTCTTGACAAAAAATAGCATGCATACGCTTTCCGGGAGAAAGTCTGCTTAACCAAACGAACATAGCAACTGTAAATCTTAACCATCAACAGTTAGCTCAAAGGTTGCCTGATACAGAGAGAACTCTAGCATCAGAATGCAGAAGCTGCCCACTTTCCCAAAGTTTGATGAAAAGCAGAATACGACAAGGAAGCAAAAGAAATTGTTGTCTTCTAGGCACTGAAGTGCTTGCTATATGTAGATATTACAGAGAGCGGGGGAAGAAGAATCTATTATTCATCACTGATTCTTTTGCTTCTGCAATCTCTTTACAAGTTTATTTTTGTAGGGGGACAAGGAAGGGAATGAATGTTTTCTGAATGTTAAGATCTTTCTACTTCCTTATTCACAGCTACTCAAAATAAAAAAGAACTTGGCCTGGTTACACATTTAGTGTTTTATTTCAGTAGCTAATTTTTTAAAACAAAAAGGACATACTGTGGGATACCACTGAATACAGGCATAAAGAAAAAACTACTGCATTTCATACATGGTAGAGCACATCATCTAGATCACATTTAAAAGCTTTTTTTTCCAGTATGAGTAATAACTATGCATCTATTGTCTTCCTCATTCAATAGAAAGACTACTGAACTAGCCATCCTGATTTGTCCAGTATTTCAAATATTTAAGCTTTAATATTTAACATTAAAGTCTCTAGCAACTGAATATTTGGGATAGAATCACATCCAGATTTATATTTTTTAACTCTGCCCCACAAAAAAAAGTAAAAGTAACCTGAAAATATGACAAACGAGGTGCATTTGTGCAAGCAAAATTCACAGCACTAATGAGCACTAAACACTTCAGTTATATAGAAGATGCCACTACCATGCTCCATACACAGGTAACTTATATCCCAAAAGCAATTTGTTCCTAAATTCTTAAAAAGAGGCAAATGTGTAAATGCCATCCATTTCCAACATCTGCAGAAGCCTTCACGGAACCCTAATCCTGCTCCCTATTATTTCCTAGCTATGTAACAGTCTGCTATTCTACAGTTTGCATGCTGTAGATTCCCAAGTGGAAAATCTTTATCATTATTAAAAAAAAAAAAAAAAAAAAAAAAAAAAAAAAAAAAAAATTCTCCTGGAGATCTTGCATCTCATGGAATCAAATAGCTTAGCTTCTTCTAGATAAAATTGTGTTTTATTTTACCACTGATGCTGTTCAGCTACATCTGCTAATACAGTATTCAAGACATACACGATCCAACATGCCCTAGAGAGTGAGAATGACAAGCTGGTTATTTAAACACGCATTTTCTGCAGTTTGTCCTAGTAAGAGGCCTGATTTGACTTTGATGCTGGAAAAAGAAAGACCCTAAAGACTTCTCCCTCTTCCAGAGGAAGGCTTTCTCCTAAAGACACCTTGACCAGCACGGCACTTTGTACATGCTTTGCTCCCTGCTACAAGACAGTTACCGCTTTTATAACAGAAAAATAAGAGTGGTCAGAACTCACTGCCGCAACCATGGCTGCAGGAAACACAAAACAAACATTAGCTCAGAAAAGCAATATGGTGGTCATTCAACTAAATATTCTGCCTATTCCAAGAAAGCTGATTAATTTATTCCTGAATTTCAAGGGCTTTTTAAAAAAAAAAATACAATTAACACTAAGCTTACTGGAGAGGAGACAAGGAAACAGTTCTACAAAAATGAATAAGTGTTTACAGAATTGTTCTTCATGACATTATCTTTTCTACTGCTTCAAAAAGCTCCAAGATTTTATTCAAGAAAATTATTGTGTTATTACAAAGATCATGCTGTTAAATTTTACACTTAAGAACACTTTCCTATTTATTACACTCAATTACTCTCAAATATTTATTGTCATTACTTCACACAACCTTTGCAATGGCAGCAAAAACTACAGAATTTTCAAAACAGTGTCTCGAGTAGCTTTTTTAGCATATGAAATTACAGCAGCTTTTGGATTCAAGAATTAATGGAAAGCCTCACAAAAAAAAACAAAAGCCAATATTAAATCTCTCTTCACTTGAGGAAGAAAAAAAGAAAAGCTCAAGTTTCTTAGATAATTGACAAAGGCCAAGAACAGGCAGGTACCATTACCTGGTAAACTCCCAAGTATGGGAGTAACTGATGCTTTCCCCTACATCTTGCATTAACATCAGTTATACCCCAGCTCTTTCAGTAAGGGAGGGGATTAATATTCTGTGTTAATACTGGCCATAAATTATACAGACTAAAGACATGAAGGAAACCTGTCAACATGGATAAACACAAGCACACCAACAGGAAGTCCAAAAGAAGCTAACAAGCACATTTGTAAGCAACTTTTTGCTTCTCTACTGTGTTCAAAAAGATGCCCTGATACAGGATCATCTATTTAATAGGAACAGCAATAAACAGTCTTGGTAGAATGACACTTACATGCCTCAGTCAAATCTCAAAGGATAAACCAGCTTGAAAAACGCAAGTACAAACTCAAACGCAAGTGGTAAAAAGAATTCCAAACAAATTCAGCATCTGTCCTTTGCTTCTTGAGTAAATTAGTCCATGACTCTAATTTTCAAATGCCTTCAAATAAATTTGTGTAGTCACATAACTATGGAAAATTTACAAAAATTCACACTAAACTAGACAAAACTTCACTTGAACAAATTTGCCAGACAACAGATTAAACAAATTAAAGTTCAAGCGTTTGTGATTCTGAAATTTTATAAAATCATCATTAGAATCCATGTTTTTTCACTGGTTTGTGGAACACAAACAATGAAAACCATCACTGTTTATCAGCCACAGAAAATAAATCCTAAACATGCCTTATTTCTTTAATATATATATATATACACACATGCAACAGAATCCTACTATCCAGCTACTCTCTAGAAACTTCATAAAGAAGTCCAGTTTATTCCAGACAGCTTGAACATAAAACTGTCAAGAAAAAAAAAAAAAAAAAAAAAAAAAAAAAAAACAAACAACCACCAACTAGAACGTTGTTTTCTCACACCATCATACTACAATTGCCCTATGTTATGGATTCAAAAGTAACTGGATCATCAGTTGCCGTTTAACATAATAAGAGGAATGTAAACATTAAATACAGGCACTCTGATTTGTTGCTGGAAGCAAGGAGGAACCACTTAAACAATGCTGTACATTTCAACCTTTCCCTAAAACTGTGTAATGGTTCTTGCAGGAGATAGGACACCACTATTACAGATCCCCAGAATTTCTTAAAGATAAGATGGCTGAATTGCTCTTTAAAGTACTAGTATTAATTGGTAATTGATGAGGTAGGTAGGTTTTCTGTTTATACCCCCCTTCCCCCCCCCCCCCCTTTTTTTTTTTTTTTTTTTTAAATTACAAGGCTCAAAAGCTTCACCTCTCATACAGATTCAACCTAAGAAATTTACCATGCCATTTGCTCCTGTTACTTTTACACGAAAAAAAGAGGAATAGGACATTACAGAACACAATTCTGTTTTTTAGCAGATTTTGCTCTGTGCATTTCTCTAAGAAACAGACCAGTTCCCTCCATACTCATCTTAAGCCTGTTGAGCAATCAGGTTTTACAAACTTTACCTTCAGGCCTCTTTCAAACCTTTCCTGAATGTTTCCCAAGATACATAAACTAATTTAAATCCTCACATCTATGCATCTATTTGCATTCCAATGCAATGAAGGAAATCAGCTTCCCATCAAATTTATCCAATCAGAGCACAAACCTTTTGCTTAAAACAGTTCTAAATTTAATCACAGCTTAGCACTTGGGGTAAAAGGCAGATATTGGAGAATTCACTTTTCTACAAAATATTTTCATGCAAAAGATCATCATTCATTTTGCATACGAACATCTACGCTGTAATCACATTTTTCCAAAAAGAATCTGAGGTACAGGAGAGAGCCTGAATTCCTCCATGTATATGTCATCCTCTGTTCAACAGTCATGTTTCCTCAAGAGATGGAGGAAGTCACCATTCAACTGAGTCTTAAAGGCCTGTGGATACCCCAATCCCTTCGCTGTTGGTTGTTATGCTCCCCTGAGTTCATTATGTTGGGAAGTTTCGTTTCAACTCTGATGTAAGCCAAAACATCCTCCAAACCCCAAAATGTAACTGGGAAGGGTTATTTTTTCCCTCACCAATATCTATGCAGATTATCATTATTAACGGAATGTACCACTACCTTTCTAAAATAACATCCAAATATTTCTGCTCTGTAAGAACCAGGTGTTAAGATACTACAGTAAATTGCTGTTTTGATGTTTGCTTTCCCTTCTCTTAAGCCTCTCTGCACAATACAAGTTCTGATGTGGAAGCACCTTTTCTAGATTTTTTTTTTGCCCTACTTGCAAAAGTAGTTAGACAGAACTCTAAATGTTTTATATTTATGTGCAGGAACATTTTTGTTGTTGTTGTTGTTGTTGTGTTGTTTGTTTTTTTTAAATGCAGGGAGGCCTAAGATGCTGTTTTGACAGCAAGCATTTTAACCTGACATAGAAACCAATTCTGCAATAATTCTGCTCTTTCAGGGCCAGACACTAATTTGGACTCTCATCTCTGAATTAAAATTCTGTTACGTGCAAGCCATCACTCAGGACTATGTAAGTCCTTTCCCCTTGCAAGATCTGGGGAGGTTTGCTGCATCACAGCTTTCACTGTACAGGTAGCTTCAAATTCTCTATTATGCCACCCACGTCTCCACATTATGGAAACATTCCTAGGGTTACAATTCATACCTGCAGAAAATGATAGGTAAGGCTGGCCCTGAACCTTGAAAATTAACCGAAGTTACAATTCATGTTCTACATCACATTAATTGTTATTGCTTCTCTATGTTGTACAACCACATCTAGGTTCTGCATAAAGAGCATATTGAGAAGACACAGATGAGTGAAGGTTTTGCTGTTGCTGGGAAGTTTCTTTAGGCATTTCTGGTGGGTATATTACATATGTAAGAGAAAAGAACCTTTTGAATTAAGAACACAGAGAAGCTCCTGGGAAGCAAACATGTTATTTGGCGTACACATCTCCTGTGCTCTCAAGTCTCAGTCTGAAAGTTTTGAATTTCAGTATTCCAAAGTGACCTAGCCAGAGGAGACAAAGCATCATCAGAACTTCAGGTTGTATGTCCTAAGTCAGAAAAAGCATGAGCAGTGAACATTCTCACATATACATTATCTCACAAGATAAAGGAAATCTTGTGGTATCCTTCAAATCCAAGAAACTTTTAATTCCAACTGAATTTTTCAATTCCAAGTCAAGTGTAACTGGTGTCCACAAAACATGGAAACACTGATAGAAGTTGTTATCCCATTTAAAATTTCGTATTAGAATTATGATCATAATGTTTCATTTACTTCGGTATTAGGCTTTCAAAATCAAATTTTGATCCCGCATTATTTGTCTTCAATAATTAACTGTACTTCTTCTGTTAGAATTAAAGTACGTATTAGCAGCTATCCAGCACACCCTTGCAAAACAGCTGTTTACTTTGAAGTGTGCAATGTCATGTTTATGAAACATATATAATTACCTTCAGAGAGACAAGTCAATAAGGGAAAACTGTGAGACACTAATGCAAATTCACAACTACTTATTTCTTCCTTAATACAGCAGAAAGGACTGCAAAAACTGAAATGGCACCTAAGTCATTTAGCGCATAAATTTTGTTTCAAATCTCTAAATTACCAGTTTTACTCGCTACTGGAATCATTTACACTGAAAATTTCAAGTCAATAATTGCAAGATCATTACTTTTTTTTTTTTTTTTTTTTTTCACAAAAGAACAATGCATGAAAGAGATGGATAATTTCAAATTGCATAGGACTTCCTTAACTCTCTACTGCTTCTTGAATAGTGTCTCTTTTATTTAATGGATAAAACGGCACAAGTCAAAGAACAGACGTGTTTATTAAAAAATAAAAAATTAAATTAAAAAAAAAAGAATTTGCTTTAAATACATATGATACTGGTTTGTTTTCAAAGCCAAACACAAACAGTATCATGCTCAGATGATGAATGTGACAGAAAAACTGAGAGAGGAAGGCAGGGCCACGAATTAAGAAAATTGCCAGGAACACTTACCTACACACACAGTTTACACATTGAATACAGGGGAGCAATCAGAGAGAGGAAAATGAAGGTATTAAAGAGACCCAAGCTTATTCAAGACACTTAAAAGGAATTAAGCTGTTCAATACTAAAAATGAGTATAGTTCTCAAAAAAGTTATAAATGATCATGAAAATAATGAGCATAAATCTACAATTTTCATAAAATCCAAGTATTTAAAACTCCGGTGTTTATATTTTAGTATGACATAAACAGCACACATTTTACCAGGCTTTAGCATTTAACATTGCAGACCTAGAGGTGCTTCTAACTTTGCAACGTTCCCACAGCCTGCATGACTACAAGGACTGAACTTGTACTGTGTTAGATACAGCTGCCCTCTGCTGTCTGTGGCTCTCCCACACAGCAGTTAGGATGCACAAGCTTTGTAATTCAGTTGACTTTTTTCCCTTTTCATTTTACATAGTACTTAACCGTATTCAAACTGTGCATGCGCAGGTGAACAGTCTTCTCCCGAAGCTACTCTTCAGTGCTAAGCATAAGTTGAACTTTGCCTGCACGCTATTACTATTCCAGTCCATCTTTCTAATCTGCTAGCCTTAAACTGCCTGTTCTGATTAAAACCTTGAAGTTTCCAGTTCTTTCCATCATTTTAACTTCTCGAGCCAGAAGCACTTTTCAGCTAAATTAATTCCTGTGTAATACCACTGGGCAGCATAATCTCAAGGATGTCCTGCTTGACCCATTCTCCCCAACAACTTTAAGAATACCATTACAAGACCTCCTGATCAAAGAATATACCATCAGCATCATGCAGTTTCTTTATGCTGTCTCAAGTTTCTAGCCAGAACTCATTCAACAGGGTCTTTAAGGATATACTACACTCGCATTTCAAGGTAATGAAACTCTCCTCCAGTATTAAGTTTCAACAACTTAGACAAATGCTAAGTATTTAAGTTACTGGTCTAACAAAAGAAGTTCTCATCATTCACCAACTTCATGTTAGTCATGGTCTAGACATTTTTGAATGGGTCAAGAGGTTACGAACACAACATTGGAGTAACAGCACCGATCTGCTCATTCACGAATGACGATGGCTATTTCACTACATAAATGAATTCTGAAGTTGAACTATGATGCTTTAAGAACTGGAAAACACTATCCAATACAAAGTTGGATTACTTGTCAATGGTTAAGATGAATCACATGTAAGCTTTTAAATGCCGCCAAAAAAAAGTAATACAAGTTACATGTATTATAAAAAAGTTTACAGCCATCTGAAGCATAAAAGACTCAATGAGACAACTATTCCATAGTTCCTTTTAAAGCCTGTCTCTTCTCTAACAGATTAGCTTCATTTAAGAGCACAAAATCCAGCTTCCTGAACTCTCTACAAATGGCAAAACCATACTATGAAAGAACAGATGGGCGAACCCATATACATCATATGAAGTTCTTCGTATCTTATGGCACAACCGCATTTAAGTGTAACTGACAAATGTTGACCACAGTCTTTTCTTTTTGTTTTGTGTTAAAACAAAGCTGATGAAACTGTAAGTGTCCACCTCTTAAAACATTTTCCGATTCCACTAACCACAAATGGAGGCATAACTTTCCGATTATGTAAATTTGACCCCCCAAAAAATCACATTTCGTGGGAAGTGTTTCTGTTAATTTTTACTTTCAACATCTTGCAAACAAACCTTGCAAAAAAGACAATGCCCTTTTCTCCTCTATTTTTTTAGTAATATTCAACAACATTAAAAATAGCTGCACTGTTTTTTTCTTTGTTTTTGCTTTTATTTGTAGCAGTTCTATGGGTAAACTGAGGAGTTAATACTCTGCGGTGGAGTGGCCTCCCCAACAGAGTCTTGCCAATACATACTTATCATTCAGTTGCTGTTTTCCAGAAAAATCATACCAAGACAGCATCTGTCCATTCTCCTTATATATCAGCCATAATGAGGTAAGCATTTTTTGAAGCGTCAAGAATCACAGCAATGAATATATGCTTTTATTAATAATCTGGGCTCATATTAGTGTTGCTCTCTGCTTTACAGAAGGTCTGGAACACAGCTGTATGAACACCAACCCTTGATGAAGAGCTTCTATTAGATCAAATCCATCACTGCAACATGCAAATGTTGCAAATGATACCTTGCTTAGGTCGTATCATACTGCTCTCCCTACTAGGATTGTTAATTTCTTTAACAGGATAACATGCCATTCGGATCCATTTCCCTTAATTAGCTCTACCACAGACCTAGAATTTCAACCCATCAGTAAGGGTATTTCTACTGAAATTTTAATAAAAACTGGTATCACTCACACTAATCATCTCTTTATGCTGTCATTTTTTTTCCCCAGTAACTTACAACTCTAAGGTTTAAAGAGCTTCTATTAACAGTGCAGAGCAATAGCACCTTCCCAAAAACAGAATTCAAGCCCAATTACTCAGAATTGTGTTTTTTTTGTTTCATTTTTTTTTTAACTAGTAACAGTTCAGACAGATATTAAATGTAACTCAGGCACACCTTTTTCCCTGTTCATTTTGTAAAAGTGGCAGTTATACAGGAGGTTCTCAAAATTAAAGAAATGCGATTATAAAAATCACAGAATTGACAAATGCCCTTTGGGCATACAGAGTACGTACAGTAGTAATTAATTTTTTAGTTTGACCGGATTTCAAAGCTGACTGTGGAATTCTGGAAGCTGCTTCTAACTTCCTATGTTCCAATACAGCAATTTTAGTCACAAATGAAACAAAACTTAGAGTTCAGTCCAAAACTAAAACTACTTCAACACGTGTTAAAACATGTATCTATACAACAGCTTAGCAAGAGCTTAACAGGGGTGTAACACAGCCCTGATCTAAGCAGGACAGGACAGGCTTCTCTACCGTAACACCATCTAACAAGCAAGAAGCTTCAGTCAGGCCTCCCACATTTCAATCAGCAACAAAAGTGTGGCCTTGGAGAGCTGTCCCCTGTTTGTCAGACCGCGCTGAGTTTGGAGCATTTACAGCAGCCATTTCTCCAGTTTTTCTAGACACCAGCAATGGTCTCCCAACTGAATAGTAACATTAACGAAACCCTAAATGGCCAAGTTGCATAGTGTAACACTTGTTTCTGTAGATCGGTACTGATACGCATTTAAGCAGGTTCTGCACATAAACAGGCAAGATATGTTCCTCCTGGGCCAGTCAATTCTAGAAGTGTTTTAACATTATCCTTGATTACCTGAAGTACCAGGAAGAGGCATCATTTCAAGATTAACACAATTAAAAACGAACAAAGGCACATGGGTAATACATGCACAACAATGTAGTTTACAACACAGTAGTTTCAACCCACGCTGTAAGACCTGTTGAATCTTATCCATTTGGTTTTTATAATAGGAAACATCTTTACAGGCTTGAATGTTTTCCTCACACATACAAGACCATGTGTACCTGTGATTTCACAAACAGGCCTGTATTCATATTTAGTCAAAACTGCTACCAAATGTAAGTTGTAAATACAGCAGCAAAACATGAGAATACTATGTCAAGAGAAAAAAATTTAAAGTTAAAACTACATTGAGGCTGGAGTTCTGAGCAACAAAGCAAAGTAACTGTACGTGCAGTAAGTGCAAGAAAAAATAAATTACTACAGGGCAGATCAAATACCTGCACCAACAGTGGTACTGTAGATCATTAGTTACAGGCATTTCTTACCCAGTGCTACAGAAGATAACTGAAACAGTGATGACACCAGTTCCTTCCTATCTCTTACCCAGAGACATTCTTTTTTCCATTACAAGGGTTGTTCTTTCCAAGGGTGACCTCTTAGACATTTTATATGTTACATGAATGTTTGAGCAACCGAACTCTGCTTAAAGCTTTTTTATTTAAGAAAAAAAAAAAACAAAAAAAACAAAAAACAAAAAAAAAAACAAAAAAAAACACACAGTTTTAATATTAAAATACATTTATATTTTATAGTATTTTAAAACAGCAGCTACATGCAAAGTTGCAAGTGAATTAAATTTTAAATTCCTAATGAATTTTAATATTGTAAAATGTAAATAATTTAGTATTTTCACAAGCTAAAACCTTTTTTTTTATTTTATGCTGCAATTGAAAGACCTATAATTTATTACTCTAGCATCATTCAGCTTTTACTTACTAAGAATCACTCCTCCTCCAAATTAAGAAGAGTTGTACAAAAAAACATTCAACAAGCTGTTGCTGATGGCACAAGGGAAGCTACTATGAATTCATTTTGCAATTCCAGATGCTAACTTAAAAAAATCAGTATATGTACATGGGTATATATGAGTTAATATGCAGCTCCTATAGCTGACCTGAGGACTCAACTGAGAGAAATTCTTTGACGTCCATGCTCTGTTGGAAACAGAGTTAGTACTAGAGCATGCCTAAATTACTCCTACAATGCCCAAGAAGGAAAATGAAAAAATGCTCTCTCTCTACTTATTTTTCTCTCTCCAGTTAGGGCAATTTTTATGTGAGCATTGCTGCCACCACATGGCCAAACAGCTGAACTTTGCATTTTGCAGATAGCGCACCGCTCAACAAGCTACTACTACCCCTACACTACAAGAAGCCCTCTCTTTCCAGCTTTGTTTTCCAGCCTCTCAAAGTCCAACCATTGCCACTGATTTCCCAAATTGCTTCTACCTAAGAAAAGAATTAGAAAGAACTCATACTATACTGAACCCACTGACAGCCTCTTCCTATCACAGAACACCAGCTATAGAAACAATTACATGAAACATTCACAAAGACAACAAAATGTTACAAGCATCAGTTCAGTTCACTGCTAAGAACACATAAGAATAGTCCTACAGATGTCCAATAACCCTGGAACTGGTGTGTCACGCAAGGCTGCAACAGTTCTTTCCTGGAAACACCCTCCTTCAAACATCTTCTGAGAAAGATGACTTTGAGAAAGTTAGACTGAGCACTTTGTCGTGATACCTGCAGAGGTTTAGCAATCTGAGCAGCTTTCTCATACTGAACCTATATCGTGAGTTTGTTTGGAATTAAGTTTAACTTCTCACAGACTACAAAGCAGGAGTCTACATTCATTCCTGTCTAGTAGCTCTTATGAACAGTAGCTTGCTTCATTATTTAAGTTTTAAAATATTTACCTGTTAAGAATTTTTTAGTTCTGCTGCACCTCACCTGGTAAACTCCTTTAAACAAGTGCCAAAGATACCACAGAAACATCAGCATATGCCATAGTAGTGGGATAACTAATAATAATTAGTTCAATATAATAATTAATAATTACTATTCATTAATAATATCAATAATATTGTTAATAATAAATAAGCTAATGGTTTAACTCCATACATTTTGGAATAAGGCTTTATAGGTCCAAGTAACTCAGGAGCCCTCTTGTAGAGTTTGACCCTGACTTCTACACATTTAAAATATTCAATGTTTAAAATAACCCAGAGAATGAGCTAGTCGTCAGTAATTACTACTTCAGTACCTTTAGCTTTTCCTTAGATAATCAGAGATACAAGTTAGTTATGCAGCTGATGAACCTACATGTATATGCATGCAGATCTGCCACTTTTCATTTGCACAACCATTTCACCTATAAGTTTCCAAAAGGGACTGGGGAAAAATAATCATATCACATACAATGATATGTACCATGCATCATTTTGACAAGGCCAGCAACAAAGTCAAAATGCCCAAAGGCTACCTTGAGAAGGCTATAAAGGAGTGCATAAGAGAACAGCTCAGTCAAGTCAATTAAAATTTAAGGGAATTAAACAGTCCCCGCCTTTCCTTGCATACAAGTCAAGAAAGAGGTGAATACACTCACCTTTTTTGCTCTTTGTGCTATATTAGGTGTTCTAGTGAGAAGCTTTTCAATCAGATATTCTCTATTCTGCAAAACCAACATTTCATAAGTTAAAAATCAATACAAGGGAAGAAGAAAAATCATGTAGATTTTAAGGCAGAGCAAAATTTACTTGTAGGGTTAAACATTTTACCTTGGCTTTCTGGAAAAATTTGCATTTTAAAAGTTCTGCTGCTGTGGGCCTGAAAGATCAATAATAAATTAGAACAGAAAACAAAGACCCCTCTCAGTGAATACAGTACAGGACGTTAGTTAAATGGTACGTCTCTAATACTTTTGAATTAGTACTGTATGAATGGGGAAATGAATGGCAATAACTACTGAATTAACTCATACATACTTACCACACATGAAAAAAATGTTTCCCTATGGCAAAGATACAAAAAAAAAAACACCACCACACAAAAAATCACTAAGTCATACATTTTTCTTTCTTTCAATGCAAATATATTTTACCCTTAATACAAAAGGACAAAAAAGAAAAAGTAAAGTAAAACATGCTTCCCCAAGTGACTCCATGAATGCAACTAAACCTTCCTCCACAGCAATTAAAGGTTAATTCCATTTTCCAAACAGTAACATCATATTTCCTAATTGCCTTCTTTCTTCAGTGATGCAAGCAGGTATTCACAAGAAACAATACTGACACTATTAATTTGATGCAAAAACCAAAGAACCACGAGGAGCTTCACCCAACTAAACAAATACCAATTCAATAGCTGTAAGGTCAAAACCTACATATTTCACGCTTACTTGCAGTTCTGTTCAAGTCTATTTCTTCCAATCACCTTCAAGTTTATATTTTTGAAGTTTCCAACAGATTTTCATAATCTTACAGCTACTGAAATGATTCCAATAAAGGGATTTGTCCCCCTAGCTTCAGGGATATAAAGCTACACATCCAAACAAAGCCACATTGTGGTACTGAAGCAGACTCTGGAGAGAAAGAGAAGCATCTCTTGGGATGAAATAAAATCCTTCAGGTGTTGTTTTGTTTCAATTCTTTCTATTAGGAACTGAGGCCCCTACCCAATGCTGATTTCAATATGGCTAAATCTAGGGGAGCTGGAATCTCCGAGATTCATAATTTCCAAATGAACAGAAGCAACATCTGCTGTGGTTTTTCATTTGAATTACAGCAATAGAGTGGATACAGCTTAGATTTGATAAGACAGTGGAAAGTTTCCATATGGAAAAATAAAAGAACAAAAAGTCTGAACTAGTTAATTTCTCTGAGGACACATCTGAAGAGGAAGTGAAGAAAAACAGGAATGTATCCCAGCTCGCTCCTGCTAGAAATAATGAAACTACTCCTGTCATCAACAAAAAGCTTTCAATTTAGACATAAGACAGTAGTTCCACAGAGCACTTATTTTTCTCCCACTCCAAAGCACCAGACTCTAAAATAATGGAGTTCTTAGTGGTGATACTGTGAAAACCACCAATCTTAGCTGTAATTCACACAAACCTTGGAAGGGCAAAACGGCAGGGGAACCTTTTAAAAATCAGTTTCTGCATTGAGTTTTCAAGTTCAATCTCAAATCAACTTTAAACTTTAAAACAAATCTTTGTGACCCAGCACTATTCTCTCTCAACAGGGATATGCACATTTAAGAGCCAGATTCTTGGTAAAGTCTTATCCAAACTAGTGTTCATTGCTCCACCATTATTTATACCAGACACTTCTGAACAGGTCTGAAAGTGCTTTCTTGGCCTGTTAGCCACACACACTTAGGAGTGAATTACAGCCGAGGATTGTAACCTACATACTTTTCACTGAGGAGAGAAATACTCATATACAGAAGCCCAAAAGAAAAACATCATGGCCTGAGAGACAACAGTGCAATGCCAGTCACAGAATTTGCCAGAAAAAGCAGTCTGCTACACAATGACTACAGAAGTATCTCTAATGCAAAACTAACTTCCAACTGTGAAGAAATAAAATGTACCAATAACCCTACAATATAAGGACACTCTCTATCAAGTTAAGAGTAACTGGCATGTAGATCTCATCACCTATATGCTGGGCTAGTTGTTCAGTTCAGATCAATCTAGAGCATGAAAATACTGTATGTGTTAGAACACTACTGTTTCAACACTGGTATCAGGTAACTCTTAGCATTGTATATTCAAGGAGAGGAGGAAACCCATTTTAATTTTATATTTCTGTTTTCCTATTCATTTAATCTTTCCCTGAAAATTGCTGAACATAGGACACTTAAAAGAAACTTCAGAGAAGAGAATCATAGAATGGTTTGGGTTGGAAGGGACCTTTAACGTTCATCTAGTTCCAAACCCACTGGCATGGGCAGGGGATACCTTCCACAAGATCAGGTTGCTTATGACCTTGAACACTTCCAAAGAGGGAGCATCCACTTCTCTGGACAAAGGTTATACTTGATTTGCCAGAACAACGTTTCATTCTGATCCATAAGCAGCCAGCAAATTGCAGTGCTAAGCTTAAAGAATTAGGACTTGATACTAAGACCACCAACTGGAAGAAACTGAGGAATCTGAAATGACCTTTCAGTCACAGCAGAATTTGAAGGATTTCAAGAATAAATATCTTAACATGCAGTTATTTTTTTTTCTTAATTATATATGTCTAGTGTTACTTCCAGTATTGCTGTTATCCTTGAAATTTGACTTGCTTCATACCTTGGACTTAATGCTAGTGGAACATCAGCAAATGAAGAACATACCGTAATAGACCTAATCACACTACTCAATCAGAATGGCTCTTTCAGACCATAATCTTTTTTTTTCCCCCAGAAATGTCAGCTGTGAATGTTTTAGAAAAGTGCTATATTGAACACCCTCAGGAAATAATGTGAATTAGAATGTGCCTCCTCCACCTCTTCAGCAAGACACCTACAAAACTTGGTCTGCATAAAAACGAATAAAGAATAAATAAATGAATTGCTCTGGGAACCGGAAACTTCAGCAATAATTCTGAAATAAATGTTTAACATTTTCATCGTCTTGCCTACCCCATTCAAAAAATACAGCAAGAAGAATCAAAACACAAAGATAATCGCCTACAGTAATACAAGGATCTCTGAACAAGCTCAGAGCATTCCACTTCAAATTACAAAAATATCTCTTAATAAGTAATTTTCTCTGGAGATATTAAAGTTAAAAAACAATAAAAAGCTCAAGATTTTTTTTTTTTATTATTGTAAAGGCCAAGAGGTCATAATGTTTGGGTACCAATAGCTCTGTTCGATCAACTTGAACAGTCTTGTTAGATTACGGAAAACAAAAATTTATATCTTGCCTCCAATGAGAAATTAAGATATAGAGCAAAGAATTTTGTTTGATGAGAACAGCGAATTTAAATATAATCAAATTAGGTTAAAAAGATAGAATAAAGCGTAAGTGGCAATTCAGAGACAATTTCTTCTCCCCATATGAAGATACTGAAGGTTAGTATTACAAAACTCAAATCATATGTTTAAAGATGTTGTTTAAATATTGGAACCCTAAATAGTCTGTACATTTAAAAAATGTAATTCCACAGTGTGTGGCAATAATGACTTACCTTTTGGAAGGATCTTTTTGAAGGCATAATGAAATCAATTTTCTAAAGGATTTGCCATACTTTTTCATCATCTCTTTGTCCTCTACGCCTGTCTCTAAAGTAGGAGGATCATTTTGCAATGTCAGCATTAACACCTACAGTAAAACCCAGAAAAAGGTACTGTAAGCAAAACCAATTCAAAACATGCAAAAATTAAAAGAATAAATATTCTTCAGATATTTAGATATCTTGATTTACTACTAAAACAAAGTAGTGCTGACCATCACAACAGCATTTCTATGCAATCCTCAGAACAACGAATGGTATAACTGATAAAAAATACATTAAAAATAAAGGATATATACACCACTTTAAAATTCCCTAAATAGATGAGAACAAGTGGTCAGAATACTTAAAATGTTGGGCCCAGGTGTTGCATCCTTGCAGTGTGGACTTGTGAGAATAATGTGAACACATACGAGTGAAACAGAAAAAGAGGAATAGTAAGCAAGGTTGCTGCAATTGACATTTCTACTGCACAGATCAAAAAAATACAAAACACTGTGGTGAAACACTGCAACATTTACAGTATTTCAGACATAAATGCAGATCTCATGCCTGAATAATGAAATATATTTTTCTAGGATGTTATAAAAATAATAAAAAAACAATTATTCCTTTATCAGCTATGTTAGACACCATTCTACACCTTTTCAGAAATACTACTGTGTACAACAGTTGCTATAAATTTAAGCATCTTAACACTATATAGGATGGTGTATCTTCCTAGTTGTGAACTTTTAAATTTTTTAATTACTCTAGGAAAAATAAACATCAGCCACAAGCTTCCCCCCTTTCTCCCAGCTTTTTTTTTTTTTCTCCCAGTACGCTTCCCTAATAGGCTACGCTCTTCTTCAAGAGGAGGCACAAAACTCATTTCCAGAAAACTCTCAGTTACTTCCATTATTTTATCAGAATTAGTGACCCAGCGCTATTCTCTCTCAAGAGGGATATAGTAAAGTCTTAACACTTCTTAAGTGTTAAATCACTTTAAAAATGTCCAAATTGAGGAGACACTTTTTCAGAAAACCTCTACATCACCCTATTTGAAAAGCCAATAGACAAAAACATAATCAGAAAGACAGATGAAATCACAAAGAATGTACTACATACTTTTCTACCTTCAACAGAAGTGTCGTGTTTATTCTTTTTATTTCCTCAAAAGTGAATGAAGCAACCCATCTTAAATGCTAGTAAGAAAGGCCCAAAAGCCCAGTTTCATAGGTCTGTGCCTTGCACATCAATGCTCTCACACAGCTGCCTACACACCATCACCACCACCACCCACATTCAGCATCCACAAAGTTGCTCTACCTGTAGCCATTTGTCAATAGAAAAAAAAAAAAATTGCAATAACCAAGGAAGTTTAAAGACAGAACAAACTGATTTCTAGAACCCTTTGGCACTAATATAAAGTGACAGTTACTTTCATAGGAGGATATTTGTGATAAGGTGCTGCTCCTGTTGCTAACTCAATGGCTGTTATCCCAAAACTCCACATATCAGCCTTGAAGTCATAACCTCGCACCTGGAATAGAGCAAGAAAAAACAAGGTGGTGATTTCTCAAGTTATAAAAATTAAATATTTTATTTTTATTTTTAAACGTTTGTAATACCTGCTCCATCACTTCAGGGGCCATCCAACATGGAGTACCAACAAATGTTTTCCTTACTTTGTTACGAGTCACATCGCCTCCCGTAGCTAAAAAAGCACTAACACCAAAATCTGGGGAATAGGAAAAAAAAAAAAAAAAAGTTATAACCACTTGAACTACCAGTAACAAAGCAAAGGTTTCATACAGTAGAAGTGAAGTCAACTCATAAAAGTCAACTCTCTTTAATAAGAGAAACTTGGGGTGCAGAATAACGAGCAGTCACAAGGGGAAGACCTAAATGTACTTTTTGCAAATAAGAAGCCAGAAGGTAAAATCCACGTTACAAATCAGGTACCTATTCTTCAAAGATGAAAGGAGATTTTACTTTGTCAAGGCAAAAGCATGTTACAAGGAAGAATATCAGCCTTTGGACACAAAAATACTGAGTAAATTTTAAAGTCATGTATCATTAACCAAACATCCTAAAACTGGACCACCTACAGCTACAACTCTCCAGCTAAAAGCCAATAGGAAAACTCATATCTATTGTCCTTCAGCAAGCCTCATATTCCTTGTTCTTTTATTTAGCCATTACTTTTTTTTTTTTTTTTAAATCACTGCCATTACCTGCTATTTGTACAGAGCCATCTTCACCCAGAAGAATGTTGCCAGCCTTCAAATCTCTGTAACATACAAATAAGAAGTTACTTTTATGTAAGATGTAGAAAATACATTAACTTACATTTTATGAAGAAAAAAAAGCACATCTTCATATTACGTAGTTTCACAAGATGGTATTTGACAATTTAAAAGGCAGAAAGAGGAATTGAAGTATTACAATAAAACATAGTGCAGAATAAACTCAAGCTTTATCTTTGTGTACAGCCACACAAATTGGCCTTGGCATAAGTTGAGTAGAATTCAAGGATACATTTTTAGAATAAATATTTAGGTCCAACTGTTTTACCTCCTTTTATAGATGTAACTTCACAAATGGCTTCAGAGCTTTATAGCAAGAGTTAACACTTTCTCACATTGAAATGCACCACTAATACAAAAAGTGAAAAAAGTTGTCTTCTTTGATCTCCTGAGAGATCGAATGGTAAATATAGTGCAGATTTCTACCCAATTAAGTTATTAAAGCTCTGAAATAGCAACCGTGTTTTTATAGTGTACTTGGATTAAAAGTTACTTGAAACTGAATCTGTCAAAAATACGCGCACTTAAATGTCAACTACCTATCCATGTAACACACTACTCATAGATAACATTTAAAAAATACTTTCTAAAATAGAAATGTACATCCCATTCTTAATGCAGAAGATAGATAAATCTTTCATACAGAAAATGCCAGAAACATTAACAATTTCAGCAAACCTTTCCAGGATTTACTGAAAGAAATTAACACTTTGTTGTTGAAAACTAACATAACCTGCTTCCTTATACATAAAGGAGAGCACACTAAAACAACAAAACAAAATCCCTTCATTTTTGAAACATTTCCAACAGGAAAATACTGCTTAATACAGTGTTCCCCAAACCGCAGCTTTCACCTGCAACATACATAGAGAAAAGGAATGCACATTGTATTCTTTTGAACAGGACATCTGTGGTATTACAGTTTATAAATTAGGTATTATAAGGAGGAGAAATCTTATGTGTAATAAGAAGCTTTATCCTTAAGCTCCTTTAAAAAGATACAAGGGGAATTCCCAAATCTGACCTGAAAGGGTCCTGTTATCCCTAAAAGCTAATGAATGTTCCATCTGCAGCCGTATCAGTGTAATAAAAGACTACAAATTAAGTTTTGTGTTAGATCTTTGGAATTCCAGACCAGAAGTCAAGTTAACTGTTCTTTATTTCTCCATTTATCTCAATTTTCTCTCTGCAAAATGAGGAAACAATTCTTGATTTACATCAAAGGCAGCTCATTTCTAAGATGAGACGTTAGTAGTACACAGAAAAAGCCATTACTGTGTTATATCCCTGCCACCGCCATTATCAGTTCTGTCTACACTGAATTTTTTGTGATAACACTCTGTCATAAAGACCAATGCTAGAAACAGAGCCCCTTCTTGGCATCTTTCTTAAAAGGCAAATTCACCTCAGTAAAATTAATTAGGGAGGTCGAAGTACAGCACTTCCAATTTCCAAACAGTGGAAGCAACCTCCTGATCACTACAACAGGTATGTATAGACCACACTGGGGGGTCTACACAATTTATACCAAGGTAGCCAGCATAGAGAACATACAGAACATAATAATCACTTAGATATGTATACATCAAGATGCAGATCCATAATATCAGACCTGGCTTTATGTATAGTCATGTAGAGACATCTGTAGAATTGTATTAGACACTACTAATTATCAGGAAGAAATACATTCCATATTTATGCAGCAGTGCCCAAGTGCCTAAGATAATGTGTTTACTGTGCAATACAAACACAAATACATGTATAAGCCACAGACCACATTGCAAACTAAAGTCAGAGTAAATATCAGGAGTACCAGCAGTTACAGAAGTATAGACCACAGTTTTGGCAGACTTAGTGCAGCACAGGCCTATCTTGGCTATAAAAGGGACAGACAGAATAAAGACTAAACAAGTACAAAGTGATAAACCACAGTGAAGATTACAGCATCTGCCTGAGCAATCTGATTTAAAAATTACTGATCACATTTACAGTACATGAAATAGGCAATACAATTTGCTTAACAAAGCAACTGCAGCTGACCAGTATCAACACCCTACACATGCAACTTAGAAAATGCTTTTCACTGTATACATGCTCCTACCTGTGAATTTGTCCATTCCTGTGTAGATAGTCTAAACCTTCCAAAACTTCTTTAAGAATGGTTGCTATTATGGGTTCTTCAAGGACACCATTTTTGTGCTCACCTCTATTGACAATATACTTTATTATATCAAGCATTGAACCTATATTATAGATCCAGGGAAGGAAGAAAAAAGAAAAAAATATATACAGCATTATCATATTGTATTCTTGAAAGTTATTTCATCATTCTTCCCTTGTTACTGCAATTTATATCTTCAGCTAATGAGCTCTCAGAATAAAGCAAACTATTACCTTGTTCAAATGAGAAACAAAGGAATGGATTTTATCAAGCATACCATAACAATGATCCATTAGGAAGACCCGCTTGGTAAACTAAAAATTCAAGACTAATCCAGATTTAGACAACAAGCACACCAAACATGTTTTTATTACCCACCTTAAATTATAGTTCAGGAGTTTATGATGTAAACATGCAGCTGCAAGACTAGGAGATATTCTTTGCACACAAATGATGACTACATTCCTAGCGACTTGCGGTTTGACACTGAACTTCAGTTACTACTAATCTCAAGGAATTTAATTGAAGTATCTTCTTCCTGTTCAAGTATTTTTCAATACTTCACAGTACATCAGGGCCTCACTTGCCTAAGCCAGAAGCCTATTCAATTTAATCCTTTTCTTCTTCCAGAACCACATACCATTTTTGTACCATCAACTATCACCAGAATAGCTGTACAGGGTGCTCAGTTAGCTTAAGCAACAAAAAGGATGTGATATTTATAAGACCTGTCCTAGGGAAGAATATTCCTTGGATAAGAAATGAGAAATACCAAATAAAAAATCTTTACAAAAATAGAAGGGATTTGTAACTCAAAAAAAGGCCACATTGACAGGTATCACTTAATTCTCATCATTAATTTCCCCTACACAGCCTTAGCGAACTTTAACATAGTGATTTAGAATAAAAAATAACAGCAATTAGATTAACATAATTTATTTCAGTAATTCCTAGTATGTATTATCAATATAGAGATGTAGACTTTTTAAGCTTGTACATTGCTGTTATAACATTTAGCATGTCTAGGTCCTCAAGATTCATCCTATAACGTCTCTCTTGCCTTCTCCTTACTTGGTTTAGGTCAATTAACTCACAGACCACACATTAGAAAATTCATGCAATTTACTTGCAGCTAAACAAGTAAAACCAGTAACTTACCCCCACTTAACAGCTTCATAACCAGCCAAAGCTCATCCTTCACCACAAAAGATGTGTAATAGGTCACCACATTGGGGTGATTGCATTGACTCATTGCTTGAATTTCTTTCTGTAAGAAATACAAAGTCCAACGTAACATGGCCAGCTATCAGTTCTGCTTGTGTAAAGTGAAAGTTTAATTCCAAAGTGAAATACTGTAACAAAGCTGAAATATGCAAAGAATATGCCTCAAGGCATGAAAACGTTTCAATTTTACCTATAGATCTACATTCAAGACAATACATTATTGCAAAGAACATGAAGGATGCTTGGCCAGGAGATACAGGCATAACTGCATCAGTTTTCTTCTGATATCAGCTGAGAAATTATGTTTAAAGTCCCAGAATGAGCAGTGAAGAATAAGCCCACTCCAAGAGCTGAAGGTGTGGGAATAGACTGGACAGCAGAACACAAGGAGAGATTAAAACCTATTGCCTTTCCTGTTCAAAAGGGATATGAAAATACAATGGGAGCAGGAGGGAAAGAAGGAAGGAAGTGGTAGGACAAAATACACATCTACACTGGCTCTATTTACTGTGAGATGGACAGATGGACCACAGTCACGTAAGCAAACAGCAGCAGAATAGGAAAAAGCAATGTTACTAACTGAAAGCCTGAGGAAACAATTGAGCAAAGGAGCACACAATCACCAACAGATGCACGATGATGCAGCATTACCAAGTAAGGCAATCTACAACACAGCTGTACACATCAAGAATGACAACCTTGTCTCTTCTTTTCAAGTAGAGAGCCCTTCTCTAGTTAATCTTTCACTTAACTGTTCTGTTACACCTTTCTGGCTGTTCTTGTTGTTCTGCCAAACCCCAATGCCTTTAAACCTCCTTTGTATTTGAGTGTTTGGCATCACAGCAGCTTAAGCTCCAACAGCCCTACCTCCTTCTCCCTTTCTGCCTCTGGCCACACAGCCGTGAACCATCCCTGACACCAGATGTGCTCCTGGAGGGAGAGCCATTCCAGGAGCCAATCCATCCCTGAAAAGCCACTGCTTTCTGGTGGACCCATGCTACACCGATTCACCAGTACTCACTCAAGGCAGGCACTATGGCAGTCCCAATTAGGTGGATTACAGCTACCACAGAGGCAGTTTTCAACTTTCAGCCTCATTTCAGCGACAATTTTATAGACTTCGGGGGGAGGAAGGGAAGGCAGTGTTCAAGATCACAATCTCTTTACAATAAAATGTTAATTATGCTATTAAAACCTGATTTAATCTCATGCCTGTTGGCAATTAAGTCAGGCTGTAGTCTACCATACATTTCAGCTAGTAATGTTGTCAAGTCCTCCTCCCCAGATAACTTCTCAGCCCTGAACCACAGAAAGATGAATGTCTGCATAACCACGCAATGAGCCTAACTGAGCAAATTACAACACCGTGTTTTGGGTGAATTTTTGTTTGTTTTCTGGGATTCAATAGGCAGCAAACAAAAGAGAAGAAATCTATGCGGGGCACATTTTCCTTTCCCAGTAGATCTTAAAGCAAAGCCAAATCATTGTCTCTGCCTCAGGTTCTTAATTCAACTATGCATACCAAATTCTTACCTTAACTCTCCCATTCCATGACTATTTCATACCTTCTACTGGCTTATTGCTTTCCTATGCTGGTAATATAATGGTTGCTCATGAAGTCTGCTTGCCACTACTGGACGAAAACAGGTCTTAACTGTTTTATTAATGCATGAAAACTGCAGGAGTATAAATAATCATCTGAAATAAGCTTCCCAATTTAACCCAAAAATGCTTCAAATGTTTTGGCTGTCTGCAACAACTGGTGGCAAAAACTGAGCTATCACAGTAACCATGGCCAAAGGTACCTTGTGTCTCAGCTTTGGTGATTTCTTCCAAACAAGTCTTTACAAAACAAAGTAGAAATCACCCCATGAAAAATAAGGGAATAACTTTTAATAGGGAAAATGTTAATTTCTGATGTTTAATTCTGAATAGCCCTTATCCCATGCAGTAAGCCTCCATAAACTTCACTTATTTGGCTGAGGCCCATGACACACAGGTAAGAAACACTTAATTAAAATATACAGTCTAAGGAAGAATTTGTAGCATAGCGTCCAGGTGAATGCTCAGGAGCTCTCTTCATATTCACATCACTTTAGACATTTGGCAGCACCAAAGCCATAGTGGCATTTAAAATTTCAAGTCTTGCCCTTATCCCCCTGCTTCTGTGCTTCTCCCTACCCTGTGGTGTGTGTGAACTGCATCAGCAAACATGTCCAGGTTAAAAGCTAACTTATTTTCAGCCAGGTTATTTCTGATCCAGTTTCACTGATCAGCTGCACAAAAATATGTCAGCCTAAGGGCAGGTGGGTGACGCAGCAATAAGCAACTGCAAGACAACTACTTTCAGTGCTAAGCTGCAGCATTCACAGGACCTGGGTTCAGCTCCAAGTAAGCTGGCAGGTGACCGTTCTGTGGGTGTTTCCTGAGGGACACAGACATGTGGGACACTTTGAGGAACTGGACATACTGTGTGAGGGGCTCCTCCACACAGCCTACCTCAAAGGACTATCAGACCAGAACTTCAAACATTCTAGAAAAATGTACTCAAATTCCTTGGTGAAAGAGACAGTTACCTGGAAACGGCTCTGTCAGGGCCTTTAGGTAGAAGGCTTCATTTCACTTTTATTGAACAGCTTCGCAAGTTCCATATTGATCTGACAGTACTCCACTGTAACAGCTAAGCCTTGTAATGGATTCAGAACCTACCCTTCATGACATGCACAGCTTAGCTACTATCTAAAAGCCAGTACACAACACACAGCAGGCTTACTGCTATAATGAACATACAAGCAGTACAAAATAGCATTTTCATGCTATCCAGACTCTCATCTTTCCTAGAGTGCAGAGAGTAAGCCATTCTACAGAGGGCTTTTTTTGTTGTTTTATTTTTATTGTTTGGCAGGTTTTTTTGTGTTTGTTTGTTTTTTAGGGGGGTGCTTGTGTTTGTTTTTTTTTTTTTTTTTTTTTTTTTAAGACGAGCTAAAGGGATGGGAGAATTTATTCTGTCAGAACAATACTAAGGACAGGAACTTCTTCCTTGGCTTCTGAGGTTAAGTTACGTTTAGCACACAATAGTGAGAGCACAGGATGCTGCAGGAAACCAAGTATTGAATTTCAGGAGTTGGGCAGTTTGTGTGTAACGTTAGTATTATTTAAACCCCTCCCCCACTGCTTTTCTATTTTAATTGACACTGGCCCAAATCTTAAGTCTGTTTATGTGGACATCAAGCTTGCTGCAATTTCTACTTTGCTGAAGGCCACATAGCTGAGAATGTGAAGGAGGCCTTTGCACACCATCCATAGAAACTTATCAGCAGGATTTTTCCAAAACAGCATGTTCAGATGGCAGTTTTAAAGTATCCCCATACTAACAGAAACTGATCAGAGCAAGTGATTGAAAATTGAGCAGACTCAAAAATGTTAACAACAAAACAGAACATTATAAATATCAAGGGAAACAAAAATGTTAGCACAGGTGTAACAAGAGTTGTGAAGGCAAATGGTTTCCTTCTCCAGAATAGCATCTTTCTTTTAAAAGCAATTTTTAAGTCTTTATTACAACTGAGTCAGAATAAGTATACTTTCACTGAAAAAATAATTTTGTATGTTTAGGCGTGCACATGTGTGTAGAAATATATAGAAGTATAAAAGAAGTCATATAGCCTTTTTTCCCTAACCTTCTAACCAGGAATTGAGGAAGGCTGAATTTATGTTAAGCTCAAAACAGATACACAAATAAAAGAAAAAATCTTAGCACAGAAAACAATAAACTAAATTATTTTTAAAAAAAAAAAAAAAAAAAAAAAAAGATGGTATGGACAGTTGTCTGTACCAAAGGAAAGCAATATGGGACCAGAAATTCAAAAGCTATTGCCTCATGTATCAGACAGTGAAGGCATCTCAACAGTAAGGACAATCAAGTACTTGCCAAGGTAACTATATACAATCTGGTAAGTAACTGTAGTCATCTGTCTGCACAATCTGGGCATCTCTTGCAGAGTTTGGGCCGTTTTGTAGTTTGTGGGTTTTTTAATCTGTTGTGATTTTATTTCTTAATTCCCATTATTAGTTCAAATTCTGATGAATAAGATGAATGTTTGACCATTTAAAATATATTAATTAGTATTTTTAGTTTTAGAGAAGTGTTCTCACTACCCCAGTCTTCTTTAAGAACACAACAACATCCCATACAAACTGTTGCATAAACTGAAGGCAAATGCCATCGATCGCCAGGGGAAGAGCATTTTGGGTCCTCCACTGCAAACAAGCCATTTTATCTGAAGAAAACTGGATGGACCATACCCTCTGTATCAAATTCAAGATATCTTTTGCACTGGCAATTCCCTGCTGAGGAGATCATTTCCTTCAGAGGCAGGAATTTCTGCATTAGAAAAAGCCCACAGTCTCTAGGCAGTAGTATAACCTGTGGAACAGAAGAAAGTGTTCTCACTTTTAGAATGGTTCTGTCCTTCAGTTCTTGTTATGCTGCCTATACATAAAATAAGCAATTATCTTGTAAGCACCTGACCAGGAGCAATAGAAAGCAACAGTGCCTGTTTGCTTTTTAAACAAGTTTTGTGACTTTGGATTACCATAACCAGTGCGGAGGAAGAACTCTTTTAGTCCCTTTTACAAAGGGCATCTTATAGGTACCTCCCTCCTCTGATCAGTGACCCAAACAAATAGCATTCCTCAAATGGTTTGTTATGGCCTGTTGGATAAACGTGTGTTATTAGCTGTAACAAGAGTTCCCTTGTGTAGCTGGTAGTGTAGCCATTTTTAGTTTTCCCCACAGAAGACAGTATGAAATAATCCATCAACTACATTTTTCCACTTTTGGTGCTTTAGACATTAAGAAACCCTTCTAAATTTTACCTCCACATTTTTGATCATTGTTTAACCAAAGGAAAAAAATATCTTTCTCAGTGTTAAGGAACAAGAGATAACCAGACAGTAATATCTTGAAAATCAGATCTCCAGAATGCAAGGGGAAAGGTTTTTCCCACAGTTCCCAACAGTTGGTTTATCCCAAACAATTCAAATTTGTACTTGTTTTTGTGGCATTAGAAAACATACATAAGTACAATTTATTTTAGAGAAAGGGCACACCTCTTTCAGGTTATTTTCTGGTCCTTTTCTATTATCCTCTACAAAATTTTGCCCTCACTCCGACCAAGCAAAAACTGAAATGAAAACAGAGGAGCATCTCCCTCTAGACATTTCTCCCTTTGATTTACTTACAAGTAACTCATCCATACTGGTTTGGCATTTTTCTAAGTTGATCCTCTTTATTGCTACACGTTCTTGCCTGGGTTTGCATAGCGCTGCCTGTACAACTGCTGTAGCACCGCTACCTGAAAAAGGACAGAAAAGGAACACAGACTTAATATAACAGAAGTATAAAACCATGTCCAGTGCAAGAACATAGCATTTAAAATGAAATTAATTTTTTTGTCAACCCTTTTTCAGTGCTTTCCCCACATGCACATCTTTCTATAAGGAAGTCAGTTTACACATCTCTCAAATGCAAAGAAGTCTCTACCTCAAAGCTTCTGTCCCATACTCCACAAACAATTCCCAAGATAAAAACTTAAAATGATGTGCTCTCTTATCAAGTCACACCCACCTCTTAAATGCATTTCATATAGTTTGGGAGCCATCACACCTTTGCCTTTGGACACATCTGTGTCAATCAAGAACATAACTCACAGAGTTAACATGATTTAGTGTTAAGGGCAGAGGGGGCGGGGAAGAGTGCTTTATCCAATGTTATTTCTTTCTGTTGTTTCAGGTCAGTCCCTGCTTACCAGGCTTTTGTTCCCACTGTGCAATGAAAAGAAAAATACCATTAAAGTTGAATATGCCAAACTTTCTACAGGTTCATATGTGTTCCTGCTCATTCATCATGATTAGGGTAACATCCTACAAAAAGCATGCTGATTCTTGTAAAGAGCACAGGAGGCACGAGTATCACACCAACAGTAAGAAACTACGTGTTGCTGAATGGCCTGGCAGGGAAAGTCAGTCCCAGTTGATGTTTAAATCACATACGGTCAAACAATACACAGATAACAATGCTTGATGGAACTGAACAAAACATTAGGGAGAACATTTTGCTTTTTCAAAGCATGCTTTATTTGTGAACAGCAGGAGTAAGAGGGATTGTTGCTTCCTTTGTCAAGCACCCACTGGCTTTGCCTCAATCAGATGATTGCAACTAATATTCCAAGAGCTGTACGCTGGTTGCGCCTCTTACTGCCACATCAAATACAGCAGTGTGGGCTTCTTCAAAGTAATTACATCATGCTCATTTGAGCAGAAATCCAAAGTTCCCCAATGAGTACTTTCTACCTGCAATTCCAACTATTTTAATATACATAATGGATTTCTGGTAACTCACTGAATTGAGCAACATGTTATAGTTGCCTGCTCATACATTATGTTCTATTTATCCTCAATAATTGGCATGTCCTAGATGAATACAAACTGTGAACAAAAAGCCTTTTGTTGTCAAGCTCTACAAACGTGGATTGAGTTACAAGTTGACTTAAGAACAATTGAGAGCTTTTCTCTCTGCACATCTGAAAACAGCACCGACAATACCTCATGACTGAGAATTATTGTCCAAGTTTTAATTGCTATTTGCTTAGATATTTTCATATTTTCAGTTCATTCACGTGTTTGGTGTTTTGGTTCCTTCCTCCCACCCCCCCTCAATCAAATCACAAAGCTTTAACTCAGTGTATGAGTTATTAAAAAATGCTGAGCTCATCTTAAGAAAGAGAAGTCTCCACAGGACTAACTAGTCATTCTTTTGCAGGATGCGGTCACAGGCAAATATTGACATGTCCTGCTCTGTCTGCTTACAGAACAAAGTCTTTTAAAAATTCAATAAGCAATAAAAGAATTAAGAGATTTAAAAAATAAATAAAACATCCCAAGGACAAAACCAGCAAGTCAGCACAATGCAACTCTGAGATTTGTCCTACACCATTCCATTGAAGTTATTGCTCAGTAGACATCAAGACAAAACCCCTCTCTATTTTGGCTACACAACTGTAGGTTGAGGCAGGGGAGAAGACATGTTTTTTACCTACTAAAGATACAAGAACTAAGATTAAGACTTTTCTTGAAGCATCTTTTCTCCCTATGCCAAATAGCATTTGCTACTTGTGGAAAGCAATCAGATCATCACTTCCAAAATGGGTTCGTACACTATGACCACATAAAAGATAAACAGAAAAGCACAGAAAAATTATTCAGTCAAGCCATGATGAAATCCTGACTGATTCCTCAAGTTGAAGTACAATGCCAGTAAGAAACACTTTAAAACACCATGGAAAAATAAATTACTAAAAAGAATCCTGTCCCATCACTGACTCCACAACTACTACAGCACTTGTGAAAGTTCTGTGAGACCCCAAACCAAAGAGTATGTCCTTACTGCTATTTAAAAGTTCGTGATTACAAAAGTATTCCTGAGCTATCCTTATGCAGAAGTTGAAGATCTGTTCCTCTCTTGGCTACTGAAAATGGATGAGACGTAAGATTTTAGGACATGAACTAGATTGAAATTTATTTATATAAAAAGCTTGTCACAATGCATTTCCTGGTGTTTTCTCCCCAGACACAGAGGAGGCCTTTCAGTGCGATATTCTCCACCCTATGAAGAATATGATGCACTGACAATGCAAAAAGCTTTCTATGTTTAGAACAAAGTCAAACTATCTCTTCTTTCTTTTTGCCTTCTGAATACCATATGCAATACAATATTTTGCTAGTCAAGGCACTCTGTGCACGCTGCCTTCTAAGTGGTACCTACACACAAAGCCTGTCTGAAAAAACAGTTTTGAGTACTGAAGTACAAGCCAGGCACTTAGTGGCTATATGCCTCCTTCTTAAGAGATTTTCCCCTCTCCTCTTCTGGCAAACAACCAGGGATAAAGATGAGGGAAGTCTGAAGATTTCCCATCTGGTTTGAAGATTCCTTTTTGTGTAAAGGAAGATGCCCTACTCTGGGGTCTACTAAACAAGCAGAAATTTGAAGTGTTCCTGAGGAACAGCTGCTATAAAATGGACTATCCAGATAAGTAATTCAGTTGAGTGAGAACAGACTACGCAAGTTATGCTCCATCATACAGTGAAACAACAACCACCACCACAACCACGACTTCTTCATGTATACTGAACCTTACCAGTCTTCCAAAACCTACTCCTCATAGCTGTGACCATGCTAACTGCATAACTGAAGCACAGACTGGTTTAAACATCCCATCACTTCTCTCTTTAGAAAACAGATCTAGTATAATCTAAGTGTAGGCAGGATAAACCACGAAGCCTTTACATCCAGCTGTCTCCTGCAGAAGAACAAAAGGATCACCAGTTGACAGACAGGAAAAAAAATAAAATAAAAAATAGTTGTGTAAAAGTGATAGATTTTTTTCCCACTGCTTGAAATGTCATCCTCCTGCAACACTGGGAAGGAAAGTCAAGAACTCTTTTGGCCAATTTCAAAAGTTCACAATGAAATAATGCAATTGCAGTCCATATGAAGATGCCTATTTCTGCCTGTTGTGAAATAGGAGTAGGTCAGAGTAATCTTGAACTCATTTCTTACTGTCATCCTTCTTTGTAGTACAAGTGTGCACTTAAAACAACCTGTTCCTTCGTGCTCCCAACTATGCACTCTGTACGACCCTGCCTTCAGAGCAGCACAGCCATTAGAAATACTCTTACTTTGGTTCATGCAACAGAAACTTCTTCAAGAGCTATTATGTACAAATATATTTCACTTCTGAAAGGACATAACCTAAGAACAGAAATAAAGTTCTCTAAAATTCCAACAAACAAATCTGTCAGGGATTTAAGCTTATCTGATTAAGTTCCTTAAAGTTGTTCTAAATCTGACATTTTCTCTCTGCTTTTGAAGTAACTCAACCCTCGCAGAACCTGTTTCCAGCTGGCAAAGAGAAGGATCTTTGAACAACTACTGACAAATACATTTTAGCTTTACCTACACTCCCCTAGCCAAGCCTCAAAAAAGAAGAGCAAAGGCAAGATGGCCACACCATACTGCGTGCACTTTGCACGCACAGATACACATCATTCACAAAGGCATGCAACAAATCTCTTCATTTATCCCGTTATGTAGAAAGGTCTGAGACTTTCCACTCACTAACCATTATGCAGTAACTGTGTTCAAAACAGGCCTACAACTATTCCTTTTTCTTTTCCTCAGAAAAATAAAGACAGCATCCTCATTACCCTTGTAACAATTTACAAAGTCTTACTTTTTAGTAGCTCCTTTTTACTCCGATACAAACATCTTTTAAAGATTCTCACATTTGTAAGTCCCTTCAGATACTCTACCCAACTACACTTCCCTCCACTCCATAGTTCTTCTGTTTCGTCTCAGTACAGAAGAGAAAAACATCAAGAGGATAATGTTATTTGTTGGTGATGGTAAATTTTCTTGATGACTACATATGAAAAACAAGGTCATGAACGTATTACACCAAGTCCAGAGGAGGACCATGAGGATGCTCAGAGGGCTGGAGCACCCCTCCTGTGAAGATAGGCTGAGAGTGTTAGGGTTGTTCAGACCGGAGAACAGAAGGCTCTGGGGAGACCTTACAGAGGCCTTACAGTACCCAAAGGGAGCTACCGGAAAGCTGGGGAGGGAATCCTCATCAGTGAGTGTGGTGATTGAACAAGAGGGAATGGCTTTAAACTAAATGAGGGTAGGTAGGTGAGATACCAGATAGGTAGGTAGGTAGATGAGATACCAGAAGTAAATTCTTTACTCAGAGGGAGGCAAGGTACCAGACCAGGTCGCCCAGAGAAGCTACGGATGTCCCATCCCTGGAAGTGTTCAAGGCCAGGTTGGATGGGGCTTGGCGCAACGTGGTCTGGTGGAAGGGACAGAGGATGGAATTAGAACGTCCCTTCCAATCCAAAACATTGGAAATCAAAATTACCTCACGATTTCTCTCTCCATCTTCACACAACAGTTCTTAAGAACAAAAGCATTTCAAGATAAGCAAGCAAATGCTGCTTGCTTACAATTCCTGTCTACTTTGTTCTTAATTTAGGCTGCAATCAAATCCTTCCTCTTATAATTCACATGCATACCAGTTTGTTTATCCTTGTCTGTTAGGACACTGACAGAATTCGCTTAAAATACACTAAGTGTCCTAGGAAATCTGGGCCCATACATACAACTGCTAATTCTGCCAGGTCATCACTTCACAACTAATTTGCTTAACTCCTCACTGAGTTACATAAAATGAATTTGTTCTGCAATTAGGCATTTAAGAACATTACCATTATGGCAATAGAGGCATTAGTCAATCCAGTTGTTCTACGTACTTCTTGTGGTAGAGTAGTTTATGCAAAGTGTGAGGCCTAGCAATGCTTACCCCATTCTATGTGTTGAAAGCACATAGCATAAATAATCCAGAAAAAAAAAAAAAAAACTCTCCAAAGATGATAAAGGTCTATAAATACTTCTGATCCCACTGCAGTCTTAGGTAAATACCCTGAACATCCATGTCAATTACTATACATTGGGGAAAAGCTAAAAGAGAATTTCTATTTAAGCCCTGATCCAACCTGTGCTAAAGACAAGATACAGCAAGCTTGAGCATGAACCAAACATCATTCTCCATGCAGACAAATAGGGGGATTCACAGTCAGCAATAAAACAACACATAAAAGAAAACCAGAGACAAGAGGGAATTATTTTTCCCCTGCTTTTTGAACTCGTATTTTTACACATACACACACACACACAATAAAATAGTGAAAGGACTGGTTAGATGAAGTATTTTGTTAGATAAACTCCAGGAAATATTTTGAGGTTTGCTATGCAACACTGTGTTACAACTCCCTATCAAATCTGCAGAACAAACCTGCAGAACTAACCTCCTCCTGTTGTACACCCAACTGGGGCCTTCCTGGGATAAGGCGAGATGTGGACACGCTGTGCTCATCTTGAATGACTCCGACAGATTCCTAGCCATTTGGCACTTTCCCAACAAAAGACATGAAAAAGTTGAAGTGAAAAATGTGATTTGGTTTAAGAATGTTTCAAACACCAAAATGGATTTTGACTGTCATTATCCATTCATCTTCACAATATGTCTTTTTTTTCAGGCAATTAAGTAATTTATTTTTTTCCCCTTTTATAGTTGTACCACCAACTTGCTATCAAATTCACAAAGCCAAAAGACATACAAAAGAACATCTGTGTAAAGCATTTTTTTTGCTGCTGTAATATGTTGAGATAAAGTCAGATTACATCAATGACCTAACAGGTCTCACTTTTCTTTTTCAACTTTGTCATCCATATACAAATGCTATTTTGTATAGCATTATACAAAAATGTTTAAATACGTGTTAGAGGTCTTGAGGTTTATTGCAACATTTGACAGAACTCAGAAATTTTGCCTGTGTTTTGAGACAATAATATTTTTTCTCTTATCGGGTTACTTCAAAAGTATGTTTTTCACATCATTGCTTCCCATACACGTTTTAAACATTCTACCACGGACTTCAAACTGTTATTACGAAGAAAAGTTTCCAGGGATTCTGTGAAGGGATTTCTACACTAAGTCTGAGAGATCCCCCTGTCACTAATTAGCCTTCCAGAAAGGACTGCCAGCATAGGCATTCTGTTTTTCCTTCATTGATCTGAAGCAGCATAAAACACTTCGCATGGATACAAGCGCCACAAAAGGTAGCTTTTTTCTAAATCCATTTGAAAAAGCTGCTACAATAAACTTCCTTATCATCCAGTCAGCTGCACAACAAAAGAACACTGGGTAATAAATCTCAACTTAAACCAAAGAAGATTATCTAGACAAGAAAGAGAAATCTGACATTTTCTTCTTTTAAGATTTTGTATCCAAATTTGTTGTTAAAGGTCTAGTTTTATCTTAGGTTGAAGAGTCAGCACAAATTTCATAGGAAAAATCTTAACAGCAATATTAAGGAACACCCATGTCAGCTGCTTCCTAGATATGTGACAGCCTTGAAAGAATGAAGCCCTAAGCATATCTTTCTGCTGTTTCATACAAAGATACCACCAAAAACTTTTAAACCATGGACCCAGAGTATCATTGAAGGCTAAAGGAGTCCTCTAGAGATCACCTAGTCCGACCTCCCTGCTCAAACAGGGTCATCTGCAGCAAGTTGCCCAGACAGGATTTAAGCATCTCCGTAGATCAAGACACCACCACTCCTCTGATCAATCTGTTCCACTGTTCGATCACCATTACAGTAAAAAAAAGTTTTCTTATGTTCAGATTGAATTTTATGTTTCTTTTTGTGCTCATTGCCTCTCACCCTGTCAACTGACACTACTGGTGTCTGGCTCTCATCAGACATTGTCCCAGCCCTAAGCCTCAAATCAAAGATGCCCTGAGGCCCTTAATGATCTCCGGGGCCAGGGATTTGCTGAAGTTTTGCAGGCTCATGCCTGAAGTACAAAGCTGAAGAAAATCTTTACTGCAAGACTCCCAGAACAGGTTTAGTTTTTCCAAGCTGAGGCATGACCGGCAGGGTTCCATTTTCTACTTCTTCTAATCTCCTTCTTAAACATGCGTCCAAACCTTATTCAGCCCTCAGTTCTCAGAATAGCTCAAAGCAAAGCCCAAGAATAACACTCTGAATAACATCTGGAAGAAACGACAATTTTGAGCTATAGCTATCTATACAACAATAATCTAGAAGAAAATAATGTAAATTACCTATTAAAAAATGTTAATCTAACCATTAATTTGAATCATGTTCCTCAACAGCACTGGCATGTTATCACACCAGATATAAATGCACTGCTTCAGAAGTAGTTTTTTACTTGAAAACTTCAGAGATACAAGGATATTTACTCCAATACTCTTCTAGCATAGAGTCTGGTATTCCTAAACGACATCTACCTTAAAACACAACACAAAAACAAAACCTACCCAATCATATTTCGTACTAGAAACTTTAAATACTTTTATGTTACATGGCAAGAGAAGTTTCCATAGAGCTTAGTGATGTGGTTTTGGGGAGGACTTTTTAGTGTTAAGTCAGAGGTTGGACTAAGTGATCTTAAAGGTCTCTTCCAACCTAGATGATTCTGTGATGATAAATTTCAAGATCTGATTTTTAGTTGAAATATTTTCAGAAGAGAAACATGGACTCTGATTATCCCATCCTTCCTGTTCTTCCATCATCAGTACAGAAACCACTATTCTGTATACATACAAATGCAAACACATTTGGAAGGCAAAACTCACCCTGGAAATGGCTCTGCATAGCTACACCAGATAGGAAGTTCTTGTACTCATTGTACAGACCAGAGACCCCTTATCAGGTTATCTTCTTAAGTCCACTTCACCTTACACAAGCAGGATAAATAGAAGATTTGCTATGCTGAACCATATTTCATCCCCAGGAAAAAAAAAAAAAAAAAAAAAAAAGGTGTTAAAGGAATTATGTTCTTGCACAGAGTAGCACTACAAACAAACACTGCTGTTGATTTAGTTAGTTGCCACATTTTATTGTTTCTCATTTAGTTTGAAAGCAAGCACTTGGAACAACTCTATTTTCTAGGTCTTCTGGATGTCACCACATCCTGCATCATTCTCTTCTGAGAATGGAGAGCAGCAACCTACCAACACAAAGACAGTTCTGCTACCGCAGTCATGAAGATCTGCAATTAACATTACAGTGCTGAGCTATAAAGCATCTTTAGCTAGCTCACTGCAACAGAATACGTTCTGCTAGAATGAGCCTGTCATGGATGCACAGTACAAGCAAAAACTTACCTATTTCTGATTCCATTCCTCATGAAATAATAGAAAAGTTGGAGCAATACAAATGCTATCATAGTATTGAATTTTCATCAGGTGATTCTAATCTAATTTCAATAGAGTTCCAGCTCAGACTGGAAGCACGAGGCTAACAGAAATAAGTAAGTTTAGATTCAGTCCACATAACAAAATGTCTTCAAAGCAAAGAAGTGAGAAGGGAAAATAAAAATTATAGATCAGTTTTGATCCTTCTCAGTCTGAATATGATCCTTCTCAGAAGACAAAAGGTATAGCCCAAGCCCATGATCTTGTCCATATTACTTTTACAGGATAGAAACCACGATCAGCAGGTAAATACACAACATTTTTCCAGTATAGTCAATTAACTATTTTTGTACCAGTACCATAAAACAGGTATACTTGGCACACAGTTTGCTTACAGCTATAATCATTTGTTTCTATTAAGAAAAACCTCAGACATCCAATATTGATCTTGACCTCCAAGATCAAGAGTCTTAGGTTCATGCTACATCTATCTGAAAGCATGACTAGGAACACTGAAAAACTTCCAGTTTTCCACCTGCTTTATTCCACCATTTCTCTTCAAGTGCATTAGCATAGCTCAGCTTAAAAGCTATGCAACATAATCATTACAGCAGCCTTATACGACATCCTTGAGTTTCACCTACATTTTACTTCTGATCAGAATACCTCTGAGGCACGTAGATATTCACAGGAATAATTAGACTAATAAAACAATTCAGAAATCGTTAATCATAAAGATAAAGGAATAATGGAGACAGCTAATTTATCACAGTGAGGTTTCACCAAGCCATGGAGTGAAGTCACATGCTTAGTCAAATACCTGGGGACAAAGGACCAGAAACATTAACTCCATCGATGCCGCAAATTGAACACACCAGCAACCAAATGAACAATGGTGACAGTTACAGCTTTCTGCTGAGCCTCACTTTGCAGAAAGTAGCAGAACTGCCACACTCAGCACCCTTGAAAAATTGCATCAGAAGTCTCTTCAGATAGGCTCTTGAAAACCCACCACCTTTATCAGCACTGCCTTTGTCTTCACAGAGTCACAGAAGCTCCCCAAACAAGTCACCAGACAACCTGAAGTGTAGAACATTGTATGATACATGAAAGAAGGAAAAACTTTTAAAGCATGTTCTTACAATGCTGCTCACAGCAGCTGTTCCACACTGAAGATGCAAAGCCTGGCTGCATGGCTTAAGAAGAATCAAGTTTCCACACTTCCCAGCAGAACTCCTCCTCTTGCAGCACTCAAGCCAATTCTGGGCTTTTGGGGTCTGAAGTTCCAGACCTTCTCTTTCAGAAGAATCTGGGGTGGGGGAAGAGGGTAGAAAGCAGAGGGACGCGAGATCCAAGTGAAAAGGAGGCAGACGGATTCCAAGAGCTGGAAACACAGCATACGCTCATGTAAGTTATAATTATGTAGTACCAGTCAACTGGCTGACATGCTGAGCGTGATGATTATGTGTTCCTTTACCCTTCTGTTTAACAAATTATAAACAAGACTTGCTAGTTACTTGCAATAGCAACAAAATCAAAGCAAGTTAGCCAAAAATGAAGAAAACATGTACTCTCCATACCATTCAGATTACAATATAACTAACCTTCCTGACAAGTTTGAATCCCAATTGCATAAGCTACAATTTTAAAAGTTACTACAATAGCAAGGTTTGCTCAATGAATCACTTAAAGACCGTTGTCTTAAAGATAACAGAAACTACAGTTTTGTCACCAATCTCAGTATTTCTAGTACAGAAAGTTCATTTTCTTTGGAAAAAAAAAAAAAAAAAGGTCAAGACAGAGCTCCTTTCCCCAACACTGCTATTATCATGTGTGGACATGTCAAATAATAAACTAAGTGCTCTGCACAGCCTTGTCTGCAGCACGGCACTGAGGATGTTCTAAGAGGTATTTTTAATTGTACCATGGCAGTCTTTACATTGACAACTGAATTAAAAGCCACCCCCTTTACATTACTCAATGAGGATTTAACTTTTGTTTAGTTTCTTCAAATGGTTATTAGCTGACAGGAAATCTCAATCAATTATATCCCAAAATGTAGAATTTTAACCTGCAAAATGAACTCTCCCTGTCAAGCTACAGATGTATGAAGCTATGTTCACTTCAACTCACATCATGAATGTTTTGAATGCTGTATTCCATGTGCGCATACACAATATACTCATGCTGCCTTTATAACTTAAGAGTTATTGTTAACAACTGTAATTTGCTTTGGATCAGAATTAAGGTAAATACGCACGTTTGTTCTGACAAAGTTTTAGGATAAAGATGTCAGGTAGCATTAAACATTACTTATGAAATTACGCAGTTTTGTATACAAGAATTACAGGGGGTTTCAAAAACCCCTGTAAAAGCAAATATCCAAGGTGACTGATTCAAAAGCCCTTCAATTGTTCACCCCACCCCAAACATTCTCAAAAAAAAAAAAAAAAAAAAAAAAAAAGGCTAGTTAAGCAGAGGGATAAGAAATTTTTGAAAGTGTGAATGAGGCACAAGCATCTAAATAACAAAATACAGTACTGTATTTTACCTATTTAACTACAGAGAAACTTTTCAAAACAGCATATACTATGCTTACAAACTTGAACATCAGTTCCTAAGCATCATAATCAGACCCTCTCTACAGAGCCAAACTAAGATCCCTGATAACAACAAAAACAGGGGAGTATTCTCTGTCAGACAAAGAGCCTTTAGCAACACACATGCAGCAAGGGAAAAAATAATAAGTATTCAATTCCACAGAAACACCAAAGACCTCTTGGCTGTTAATGTGAGAGCAGCTCATAGACCGCTTACAATAAGGGCTACAAAATGAGCAGAACAGCCGTGAGCTATAAGCTGTTTTAGTCAAACTCCCAACACATTTGACTTAACACTGAACATCACAAGGTAGCAAATGACAAGATATTTTGGAGTTCAGTTAGAAAGGCTAACCAGAAATACTAGACGGAAGCCTCAGTTCAATTAAAGTAGCTTTCTAATGAGCTGCAACCAATGTAAAGACAATCCATCATTTGGAACTAACCCTTTATTTTTCCAATTAATTCTGCCTGTTTTCTAGATTCTTAATTCTCCAGATCAGTTGCAACTGGAGAAGTGAAATTATTGCTTTGTAAGAGGAGCAAGCAGCCATCCTAATGGCTCTTTGTCCCTAACGGAATCTTCCCCCAAACTATCAGTGCAGTCTTACAAACACCGAGTTACAGACAGTAAGAGAACATCAACTCCAGTGCAGTTTTCCAAGAGCAAAGTCTCTTGTTCATATCAATTAAAAAAAAAAAAAAATTTAGTGCTACTTTGCCTCATCCATGTGATGTACAACTCATAACAATATGAAGAATACAAATATAATTAAGACTACACAATTTTCATGCTTTTATATTGATTATCATTAAAACATTTGTTTTGTGGAGATTTCCATTGCTTCTCAGGAGGAAAAAACCTTGCTTGCGTGACAGCAATTGAGACAAATCTATTTCAGTTGTCTTATCCAGACTACTTGGAAATAAACTCAAACTGAAAAAAAATCTCAGAGTATTGGTTTTATTACCTCTGTTATTTTGTTTGTTTATTCTTTTAATCTAAGTCATATCCAGCTACAAAATAAATAAATAAAATCCACAGCACATTTTATCTTGATATATTAAAGTCACAAGAAGATTTCCCAAATCTTCACGAAATTAAGTCTGGCTGTCCCTTAATAGCAATTACCATTTTTATCTCTAACTCCTACAGGAAGGCTGCTTTGGACCCTCACCATCTGAACAGTCAGGAATCCCCTTTTAATGTCTAAATGCGTAGGTTTCTACAGCCTATATCCATCTGAATTAATGCAACAATTTCCTTATCTCTTAACTCTATCCTACACATTTACAGACAGCAATCAGAATTTCTTCTTGCCCCAGTAAAGATTTGGATACAGGCATTAATAGGAAGAGCCTCTTCTTTCCATGAGATCAGCCATGCAGCAAATCAAACAGGGAACCTGATCTGACCGAAAACTAACCCAGCAGAACTAGTTTTCTGACAGATCAATGAGATCTTCTCAACAGCTGCCTGTTGCAGCAGATTAAATGTATCATGCAACTGCATACCAAGAGTTTACAAAGAACTTGCTAACAACCTTAAAAATAAAACACACATGAAATAACATCTCCTAAGAAGCACAACTTACAGATAGCATTCTCACAGGCACTTGAACCTCCTCACAATTGCAAAGAAAGCAACAGACAGAGAAGGGAAGGCAGAAGAGCCATATTGTTTGACATCCATACCATGTGGTCTTGCTTTTCAAAATTACATTTGGCCAGGCACAGATGAGCAATAAGAAGCATTCACACTCTCATAAAGAGGGTAAAATTTCTCTAACCCGCTAAATCCACAGGATAGAGACACCATATATGACAAGTGATGATTTTAACTTTTTATCCTATGATCATCACAAACTTTTAAATGCCCCTTAGAACAGCCCATTGAAGTCATTTTGCACCGTGTATACTAATTACCATATGATATAAAGTTTACTCTTTTGTGAAGTGCTGTGATAAAGCATCTTGGAGTACCTCACCCTGCGTACCTTTCCTCCTGCAAAGCCCACAGAGACACTCCAATACATTATTTTTCACATTTAAGTGGCAAAGGGCTGTTGTACCTGAAGCCAGCCCTGAGGACTCAACCCAGTCCCTCTGGAAGAGCCGGGCAGTGCCTCCCACAGATGAAGGGCTCTGCTTTGGTGGCGCATGGTATTGCTCGCATTCACAAGGCATTTGACCTTAGCACGGCTGCTGCAAAGGGACAGGAACGGCTGCTGAGCTGAGGTCAGGCTGGATCCTTCTTCCCTCCCTCAGATATAAAGTTGCTTTAGGAAGCCCTCACCAAACTCATTCAAGTAACAATTCTGGAGATGTTGGATGAATGTTATACCCACATTTGGTCAACTGCATGGAATTCACTGTTTGTTTTACTGTTTTTAAGAGCATTGCAACCAAATTTAATGGTCTCCAGTATGTTGAAGCAAGTATATATACATATATAAGACTAATCATAAGATTTGTCATGATAAAAAATAAACCTCAATGCATTTAAGAAAAAAAGTCACATATGTAGCCTGAACTTAGTAAAAGTTCAACTCAAGCCAGCTAAGTTCACTATGTCTAAGAACCCAATTCAACACAACCTGGCCTCAACTTCCTCACTAGGCATTCACTTTACCGCAGAAATATTGATATCTAATAGCACTAGTAGGTAACAAGCAATAAAGTTTCCTTCAGATAGGTATTTGTGACTCCAACGAGCATCTACCCTTATAATGGATGAATTCTTAAAAATTATTATTTAGAAATGATTTACACTACAAAAAAATGCAGGCTTTATAAGTGGAAAGGAGAAAGACATTCAGGAACTCTCACCCAGCCCTTCTGCAGAACTGCAAGAGAAAATAACCACTATTAAAATAACTCATATGACTCACGTCACACCCTAAGCAACCCTAGACAAGGCTTAATCCAACACTTTCTGATGCTTTTTTCTTAAAAGCACTTAGAAGAGACTCGCTCCTCAGCAAAGATAGAGCTTATACCAGTAGAATTGCTTCTGCTTGGCTAATTTAGACCCATCCCCATGCTGAGCAAGATGAAAGCCTCTGGGAAACAAACCTGTGCCTACGTGGGGCCTTCACCAAGAGCTGCTTCAGGTGCGTCACCTCCCTGGACCTGTTGGTACCCAGCTCCTGAACCCTCTGCCCTCCTTAGTCCCTTCTCACAGCCTAGGAGGTGCAGACAAGCACAACTGGACCACTTAGGCTAGCAGCAAGTCACCCCACTTCAAGGAAGAAGTTCTCAGCTCTTTGGATTGTGTTCATGGAAAACAGCGTAATGACAGAACTGGGTACCCACAGCTCGCGGCCCCCATCGCCAACATGCATTCTGGTTGTCCTCAGCCTGACGGTGGTTAGCAATGGGTGTGCGATATCAAAGATCACCACCAGCATCACCAGGCAAAGCTCCTGGATTTTTTCATCAAAATGGCCTCACGCACACGCCACAACCCCAGTCCGATCTGGCTTTTACCACCTGCAGCATCTGCTCCAAGTTCAAAGCGTCACGCACAAACACAAGCAAGTTTTCCCAAAGTAGTTTATTAGCAACAAGCAACGCGGAGATCAGGAGACAGACACCTGCCCGCCCCACGCACTGCTAGCCACAGCCACCTTGCCACACTGCAGAACTCCACACGCATGGGGCGAAGATGGAGCACGTGTGACTCGCACTGACCGGACAGACAGACGGACAAAGCCACTGCGGAGGGGGGGCTGGCAGCAAACCGGGACAAAAGTCGGGGTGCGCCGGGTGAGCCGGGCTGCAACCCCCGGAGCACACGGCCGGGACCGGGGGCACGGGGAGGTGGATGGCGGGCGACAGCGACCGCTTGGTGGGGAGAGGACAGGGCTCAAGAGCAACCCAGAAAGACGACAAGAAAAGCGAAAAGGAAGTCAGGGCGATGTAGCAGCAGGTCTCCGGGCGAGCTCTGCCTCCCCCATCCAAGCACCGGAAAAATGCCGACTAATCGGAGCGGATGCGCGCACAGCTGCGCGCACGGCCGGCCGCGCATCCGCAGAGTTGCCGGGGTCCCGGCGGAGAGCGGGGCTCGGCGCGGGGCTGACGCCGCCTCGCAGAGCACCGGGGCGAAACCCCCCGCGCCGGGCCGGGCCGGGCCGGGCCTCACCGGGCGGGGCGCGGCGGTTTCTAGAAGGAGCCGCCGCCCCCCGGGGCCGCCGCCGGCGGGCGGATAAAGTTTGCGGCAGCCGCCGGCGGCGCCGCCGCAGTGCCGGGCGCATCCGCCGCAGGCAGCGAGCCCCAGCCCGCCGGGGGCCGCCCGCCCCCCCTCCCCCCGCGGCATCCCCCCGCCGCCCGCCCGGCCCCGCTCCGCTCCCCGCCGCACTGACCGATGACCTCCTGCAGCTCGTAGGCGTCCCTGCAGATGGGCCAGCCGACGGCCGGGGCGGCGGGCGCCGCCTGGGGCTGCTGGACGTGGACCGGCGACTCGCCCGGCTCCGCCATGATGCTGCGGGAGCGCCCAGGCACCCGGCGACCTTCTTCAAACTTCCCTTCCAGCAGCACCTTTCGGCCGCGCTCCCTCCCGGCCGCCCGGCGGAGGGAGGGAGGGAGGAGGCAGGGCACCGAGGGGGAGGAGGCAGAGGCGGGCGCCGCCGCCGGCCCCGGCCGCTCGCCCCGCGCCGCTGAGGGGAGCGGCGGTTGGGCCGCCGGCGGAGCGCGGCCCGCGCCCCCCTCGCACGGCCCCGGCTCCCCCTCAGGCGGCCCCGGCCATCTTCCTCCGCGCCCAGCCCCGCGGGCGCACCCCCGGGGGAAGCCGAGCCCCGCGGCGGGGATGCCGGCGAGCACCTGTTAGGCCAGCAGCAGCAGCGGCCGGGCACACAAGCCTTGCTGCCGGCAGCGCTGCTGCCGCACGGTTGTGTTGGAGGTTCAGGGCACCGAGAGCCGCTGGGGTTTGGCGGCTCCGAGGGCTCCGCACGGCAGCGAGGCGGCCCCTGGGGACAGGTAGCGGGGCCTCCCTGCAGCCAGCCCCTGCCCAGCGATTCCAGCAGATGTGCCAACAGAGGTCATAGCTAACCTTTTCCACTGCTTGCCCTCATGCAAGATCAGATTTTAAGAATCCCTCATGATTCTCTGCTATTAATATTACCATGGAATTTTGTTTTTTAAACTTTTCCACCCTCTTAGCAGTAGTGCCACTGTTGTATAATGCCAGCAAGATTTCACTTACTATGAAATAATTTAGGAAAAAGAGAGCTATTTGTACAGTCTGCAGTCTCACGCCTACTTTGAATGCTTTGCATTAAAAGATTTATGGAAATCTGAATGGTAAAAGATTTTCATCATAGATTAAAAATTTCACTTCCTACTACAGGAGGAATTTAAGGTCATTGGAGCTAATAATGGAAACGTGAGCAGGAACCTTCTCAGAACAAGCATTGGTTAATATCAAAATCCAATCTCAAAGTTGTCAGGAAGCATGATGAAGTGTGCTATAAAGCCATAACAAAGGGATACACGTAGCTTGTTAAATACTTAATTCAGTCCTAGGTCAATTCAGGATGAGCCTCTTTTACTAAACTTAATGTAGCTTATTTGGTAAAGACTTTTAGTAACTAGAAGCAAAAAGAAAAGATCTATTTTACCGTGTTACTGAGAAAGCAGAATAAAAAATAAGGTTTTCAATCACTGCTTAACATTTCAACAGGTGCATAAGCAACTTGCAAATGGGGACTCATTTGTGCACTGAACTTCTATTTTCTTACAGACAAGAGCTAAGCTCAGTATGGCGACCCACAGTAATAGAAAAATCATTATTGCGTGCTTTTGTGCTGAAATAATGATTTCCCTCAAACTAGTTTTTAAAAGCAATTCAGATATCTTCATATACACACATTAGAAATTATCTGCCACAAAACTAAAGGTCAACATGACTTGGAAGAGGAAGTATTAAATTGTCATTCAATATTAAGCTCAATGCCAAAACTAGACAAACTTGTTGTTAGTAGAGAAGACCTTTCTGCCAGCAATAGCATGGAAAAAAAATAAGACAGCATAGGGCAAATCAATCAGCACAGAGAAATGGGTTACTCACTAATGATGGAAAACAGCCAGCTTCTCCATCCGTACTCAGCTGTTGCGGGTGGTGGCAGGGGGATGTTTTCAGTTCCTGAGCCATGAATTCCTGTGATGCTCCTGCCCTTTCACTAGCTAAACTGCTGGTTTATATCTGACACCATCATAGCACTATAAGTCCTGGGACAAAAATCACAACTTCGGTAATTTCTAGGGAGTACCTGCACTCCCCAATTTCTTGAAATTAGCAGCTTTTATAGGAAGAATTTTTCAGGATAGCAACTCAACAAACAGAGGGACCTGTGGGAAATGCTCCGTGCAACCTGGATAATACTCAAAGTTCCAGAGCAGAGTACGATAACACAAAAGAAAGCAACAGCAAGACCTTGAAGCAGTTGGTTTGTGCTAGTAGGCCAGCTGCCTTTTGGAAGCAGGTCCCCTGCTGGAGATGTACGGGAATAGTCCTGCTGCTTAAAGGAGTTCAGGAAATACTGTTTGATCATGCTTCTTAAACATTGAGTGAATAGCTATCCGAGATTCTGGATATCCGCGATTCTGGACTTTGTGAGCTAGGACTCACAAAGTCAGTGTTCTGGACGTCAAAGAGAGCTCAGAACAGTCCTATCCCATCTGAACATGGTGTGGTCTTTCCAAGTGCTTCAGAAATGTAGGACTCAGATTTTCGAAGCCACTGGATTGAGTCATCCAATGATTGATTTCAAAAGTGAAGTGTTTTACATAGCCAGCCTACAAAAATACTAGTGTTATTTAAAGGCTTGTAGACCACCACAGGAAAGAGTTAAGACAGTGCTCATACCCTTCAGTAGCCCCCCCATAGTACCATGTGAAGACAGAACAACAGTGTTCAGAGCAAAATAATTCTGGCTCGATCTGTAGGTTTGAAGGATTTAACTAAGAATAATACTTGTGTCCACAGCAACACAAGTGACCAATTAGTTAGCCTTATAAAAATACCTATATAAATATATAGGTAAATATATAAATATACCTTTATAAGGTCAGAAATAAGCATAAGGAATAGGGGTTACAAACAATAACACATACCACTAGAAACACACCCAATCCTTTTTTTCTGACAAAAAGGGAAGAAAAAAATAGGAAGAACAGCAGGCACAACCTACTGCCACATAAACCACAGCAACCACAACCATATAAACTAGCACAAACTTAAACAGCAAGAAAGAGCTATCTTTGCTATCACCTCTGTCTTAGAGACACAAGCAAAGCAAAGCCATATTCTCACCCAAAATTGGCCTAATATTGCAGTTATAACCATCACATGGTACAGCACAGCTGCCTGCAATTTTGTACCTTAGGTTTGAAAGCCTCTAATTTGATAGGAGTGAGGAATGGCTGTGCTTTTAAACGACACCATTGAATACAATGGCTGATACAACAGCAGCTGGTGCTGATGGCTGGGGACTAAATGCTTTCAATCACCCTTTCACTTCTAGTAAATATATAGTTAAGTAGGTAACAGACACATTATTGTCACTGGGATGCTTACTTTCATAAAAGCTTGTAGTTTAGGTTAGTTTTTGCTTACACAAAAAAAGCATTAGTATCTTTTTGGCAGTATGAATTACAAAAAGGGTCTTAATACACTGGGACCTTTGGTTCATTAGTCACTGTGTCAGCTCTGCTTTTGCTAAGTCTCCCTGAAATTAGTATCTTACAGGGCATAGTGACCTTACGAAACAAGTTGCTTTTTTTTTTTTTTTTTTTTTTCCTAGACTGAAGGCCTTGATGTCTGTGTCTCTTCTCCTCTGCCTCCCTTCTTTGTAAAGCTTTGCAAGCTCAGCAAGTTTCCTCCTTAAACTCAGGCTGTAAGATTTTGTGTTCTGGGTATTAATGATTGTTGAATCAGTAATCATTAAGCTGCAATTCATTGTTATGTAGTTAGATTGGCCTTTTAATTATTTCTTCATATGCTATGCACCAAGCTGTTACTGGTCCTTGCAATAGAAGCTTCCACTGCCTTTCTGGTAAGTGCATTCAGTGCCCCAACACCTACCCCTGTGATTAGTGGCTTTTCCTATCAGAAACAGAATGAAGCCCTGTTTTCTTTCATGAAAACGCCAAACCTTTTTCTTAAGTATTTTCTTATTTAACCATCTGATTTTTCAGGCCACAGATGCAGAAAATACTCACAACTTAGTCTCAACTGCTCTGAACTCAAGGGACCATGATGGGCATTTTGAAGAAGTCACTTAAAATAATAATGGAGCCTATGCAAGCTTCTTTGCAGAGCTGGAGAGTGGAGATGGTCTCATACGAGCTATTTCTTCAGTGTCACAGCTAGCATTGCATGGTAGAACTACCATTAAAATAATTATATCTTCATGTCTTCCCCATCCAGTTTTTGAGATGAAACCATGAGAACGCATATTGCAGCTGACTTGCTGCTGTTACCAAGCCAGCCAAAACTGAAAATCACCGGTTTAAAAATGACTGGCTCAGTCCGGCACCATAAGCATTGGTGGCTCATCACCTACACCATGATGGTGCTCCAATGATTATATATTTCAAACATTCCAAATTCAGAATTCTGTATACGCTCAGAATATTTATACAGCAGTTAGTCATGCATTGACAACAGTAGCCTTTTAGCAACATATACTTTTTGGAACGTGCCAGAATATCAATTTCTGCTATGATGATTCAAATGAATTTAGGATACAGTCACCATGAAGATTACACTGGACTAAAGATTAATGTTGCTTTTGAATTCCAGTTTAATATTATTAAGATGTTATGGGGGTGTCTGAGTTACTGAGGCTTTTAACAGGAATGAACTCTCTCTGGCTGTGGATGAATAAAAAACATAAATATGTTGATCTAGGAGCTTCCATGGCTTTCATGACTGTGGGGTATGAATGTCTCATGCATATTAATAAATTAATATTCACATACTGAAAGGCTGGGGAGTATAATTATCTCAATTTTACAACTGGAAACAGAGAGCTTTAGGGATTTGCTAAAGGTCGTACAAGAATTCTGTAGCAAAACTAGGACTATTATGCATTTTCTAAGGATGAGATTCCACATAGTCTCACAGCGAGATCAGGCTGGTTGCTAATTCCCAGTTTGGTTCAGCTGAAAAAAAATTAACTAGTTTACCAGGCAGACAAATGAGTGAGAGAGGGGATGAACTGGAGAGGCATGAGAAACTGGCCAAAAGTGGAGAATAGAACATGGTACCATTTCAATGAGAGCACAGTTTTAGATTTGTTAAATGGTTACGGAATGACAGTAAATCCTAAACAAATAACTTCATTATAAAAGGCTATTCTTTGCTTGTGTAAATGACCCTAGCCTTTCCACATTTTCCATTTATAATATCAGGAAAAGAACAGTTCATACTTTACTGGAAAGCTACAAACTTCAATTCAGCAACGTTTGTAAAGTGCTTGAGCGCTTGAGATTGAAACACTAAAAATAAAATGTTTTACTTTTACTTTGAGGGATGTAAGATGAAATCATTTTGTAATCTTAAAGCTGTAAGTATGCCTGTATATGAAACCCAACTATTAAACAGAAATTTATGACGACTTTTAAAATTACCTTTTTTTTTTCTTTTTTCTAATGGAAAACCTGGAGTCAGTACTGGTGGGCAGTGGTCAATTCCTTCTGGGAAATCAAAATGGCAGTTAAAAATAAAATAAGCTTTTCTCATATTTTATGATTTCTTTCCAGCATTATGATTTACAAATGAGAAATAAAGCTGTCCAGAGCCCCTGGCTAAGTTTCCCCTCGAGTAATTCAACTAGATTCCTAGTCTAGCTCAAGCATCATAAAAAGCTCAGGCTCCTATCTCTCAGGGCAGCTTGTTCTGCTTTTGGAGGACGGGCAGAGCTCCTCAACCTCGGAGGGAAAGGGGTTGCAAACACCACTGGAGTGCATGCAGCCCCGGCAACAAGGGCTCAGCACCAAGACGCCTCCAGAGCTTCACATGTTGAGTGCTCCCTACACCCACCATTAACAGCCAGAGCAGCAGCACAGAGCAGAAGCACTCTCAGCAGAGCTGCAGATCCAGATTGCTTTAATTCCTTCAAGCCTGAGAAAGCACTGAAACATGGCAATATACCCAAAGGGGAAAGGTCAGAAATTGACATCCTTTCGTATTTATCAGGCAAAGCTCACAAAGCTTACCAGTAACAAGGCAAGCTATGAAATAGTGTATGAAACAAAAGTCCTGTAGGAAATGAGTAGTCCACTCCAGCAAGATTAAAATGACAGTTAACACATTAAAAATAGAACTCAATTCTAAAGAAAAATCTTTCTTCCTCAGAACAGTGAGAATCCTGTAAGATTTCTAAATACTGTAATTGCTTTCTCTTCCACCTGTAAGAAGAGCAGTAATATCCTTAACTGTTCACAGTAGTAAAGAAAAAAAAATGTTGACTCAAATATTTGCATTTTAGTCTTCTTTAAAAGACCTTTACCAATTGTTTTGGGCCTTGCACCATTTTTAATTGAAGAAAATGTGTTTTCCAATGTATCAGTATAAACAACATTATTTTCTAATTCATGTCTTAATATTGGTATGGTTTCTTTAAAAGTCCAATTTATCCATGAGTGATAGCAATCTAAATATTTTAACACTGCTTTTACTACACAAGAAACATAAAATAGGCAGGTTAGACACAACCTAATTTTCAGTTTTTTACTGGCATATTATTAAAACAAACAAAACATCACCAATAGACAATTTTTCATAGATGCTGTACCCATAAAAGCCCTACATTTAGTACATCCTAGTGGTATAACATTCAAAGAAAGCACTCCTAATTTTGTTTCAGTCATTACCGATACAGTAGAGTCAATCAATACAGTATGTGAAAATCAGATACCCTGGTATGAGCAGGTTTTTATTTTTTATAGCATGTAATGTGTACTATGCAGATACAGATATGAAAGTCAGAGCTCTGAGCTGGTGCTCTGCCCTGTATGATTGCCCTTATGAAACTATTTACAGCAGTAAAAACTCCGCTTTCACTAGTTCTGATTGTTTTGCTTATGTAAGAGCAGTTATTGTTCTAATATAAAAGCAGAATTTTTCCACAGAAAAACATATTTGGAAATGGTGCCAGTCAAATGCAGCTTTTCCTCTGTTGGTAAACAAGTCCTAGCACGGGCACAGCTTTGTCTTACCAGTGATTACACCATCACGTGGCATCATTCTGGTATGAAAGTACTCACTGATGTAGGTCATGCCAGTTACACAAAGTGTCAGCTGAACTGATGTAGTTCTGGCATTTGATCTTTGAGTGGCACCAGAGAGAGCTGTATGGGAGAGGATGTTCTATTTCCACACACCAAGAGCAATGGGAGTCATCACAGCTCTCTCTGGAATGTGTAGGGCCCTGGGTAAATATTGCTAGATAACAATTAAAGGCAAGATTAGTATTTGATGCGAAGAACTGGGCAGCTGGAAGCACTGGAACAGCTGAAAATCTGGGCAGGCAAAATACAACAGGAAAATACTTAAACAGAGCTTTCATCTGAATCTGCAGGGTCAAGGAAAATAAAGATAATAATAAAAAAATAAAATAATAATAATTAAAAAAAACCTCTTGGAGTATAACCTGATTCCCCACAGTAACTAAAATCTCTTTAACATCATGCATATAGAAACTGCTTACTTAGAATATGTTTACTACAAACTTGCATTACACAGACTTGAGCAATGCACCATGCATACATTTGAAACGTCAAAGTGCCGTGTCCTGTAACCTTACAATAAAAAAGGAAAGTGAACTTACAAGGGAATAGGCAACCTGTTTAAGCTGTGCACATTTAGGAAGTCAATCTGGTCTCCTACACTGGGTTGGATTATGAACAAAAGCTTCATTCCAAGTCTTTCAGGAGTCCAAAATCTCGGCTAGCGGGCTGGCACACTGAAGCAACTGAAGTTGTTCAGGAGGAATGTGTAGACAATGGAAAACAGCCTGATATTCCACACAGGGCTGAGAACCAGCACAGCCCTGCAGGAAGGAGCTCGGCAAAGCTCAAAATTAAGGATGACTTGCAGGTAGTCCTGACAGTAGTAGCATGAATGAGAACGATACCTAACATATAGAAAACAAATAAATGCTGGGAAAGCCTTTGCTTCCATGACTGGACAAAAGCAAGAGGTGGGTACTTAAATAAAGATTAGATTTAAAAAAAAAAATACTGTCTTGAGCAAAATGTGAACTGTAATTGCCAAAAATATACCTGAAGAACAGAGCTTGTAAGGTTAAGGCCATTAGCACAACTGGGGACAGGAGGTGCCCAGCTGCACCTACCAATTCTGGAACAAGATCCCAAACCAATGTCAACTTTGTTTTTAGACAGCAAAGTGCTGATCTGTAAAATGTTAGAGAAAAAAAAAATCGTAGGCTATGTGTGGATTTAAAAAGCAAACAATAGAGCTGGTAAAATTTTATATGGGCCTCATTGCAGCTTCTGTGTCAGATTTACTGTGGAGGTTTGTGATGCGCCACAGACACAACTTCAGTGAAAACAAAAAGAGTAGCTTGGTGACGAGAAAAAAAGGCACTGGTAAAATCCTTCATAGGCTTGTGTATGTTGGTGGCAAAAATATATAATTTAATATTCTCAATTTCCTGGAACAGATATGCTAGAGGAGTATCTCAGCTAAGCAGCTGATTGACAAAGTCAGAGTCGTTTAGCTGGATAAACATTCTAGGTTGCAATTTGTGTGGCACAAGTCTGAGCATGTCACAGTAAAGTTGGTGTCTTTTTCTTCCAATTCAACAAGATAGCTGAAAGTCTTTTTAAAGTAATACCATCCGTAATGAAAGGGACTATAGTGACAGCATCACATTCTGTTCCATTGATGCCATATCCTGTTACTTAATAGTGCAGACTATAATTTAGCAGTTCTAACAATGAATCGTTGTTGGTAACCTACAGACATTTTTCACAAAAAAAATCAAAACTGGAATACTAATAACAGGGGAAGCTGGAGGCAGAAAGAAAGAAAAAAAAAAAAAAAGATATGAGAAACTACAAAGAAATAGAAAACCTCAAATAGCAAGGGTGGTGAGTCCCTAGGAATGAATGCTGCTTTGAAACAGACAAAAATGGAAATAAATCATCGTAGATATCAGAGATGACAGCCAGGGTTACCACTCCAGCCAGAGACAGTGAAAGGAACATAATGGCTCCAAACCCAGAAAGGAGGGAGACCAGATGCTACAGAATGAGATGTAAGTATTGTTTCATTGCAAAGCTGAGGCAAGATCACCAAATCCCCTGACACAGAGCAAGCAGAACAAATGAATTTTCCTTATCAACTGCAGCAGTGATATTTCAGCTGAGAATCACTGAATATCATTTTTAATCTCTAAGCCATACAAGTAAGTTCCAGGTATCACCTGCAAATTTTAAAAATACCTTTTTATTTGTAAATGTTGTCCAGAAAGGAAGTTGAAGCACTAGATCGGGCATGATCACTTACGCCACCCCAGCTGAAGGGCAGGAACTCCTTTGCCTGCTACAAGGTTTTCAGCAAGCAGATAACTGCCTGTATTCCAAGAATCTATTAATAACATGGTTAAGGAAGACCAGACAGTCTTTGAACCTGCTTTTACACCTCACAGTTTTTCTCTAATAGGCAGAAACATAGTGGCCTTTAATAATGAGAAGGGAAAGGAGTATTTGCTTTGCTGCTTTGTCAGACTAAAAATAATTACCAGTTCTTTCTCATTAATTCTCCCAAGACTCCTAACAAGTGATAATACATACAGGGTTTTTTGTTGTCTCTCCCACAAATGTACTCCCAAAGTTATATAAGAGCATTTTTTGCTGCTTGAAACAGAGTAATAAGTAAACACAAATATGTAGGAGTTACAATATTTGCAATACATATTTCTTCTGCTGCAGTAAAATGCTTCCATTTTAATGGAGCAAACAATAGAAAAGGTTTATTTTCACACTTATTGTATCCTATTTATTGGTATTCCCTGACACTGTTTACTGTCTAAATGCTATATTGAACAATTAAACAGCAGTATATGTATACTTATCTACATATAAATCAGAAGATGCTCTTTTTTAGATTCAGATGTTGTCTGCTGAATGCTTTAAATCAAAAAATAGGACTTAATAAGGGTCTTAGATTCTGGGCTATAAAGTAAATTAACGACTCCAAGCTCAAAGAAGATTTTTCCACAATAAGAATAAAATAGTTTTGGTTTTGTTTAAATTTACATTTCTACTGCAGATAGTACTAGTCATCTTCAAAGCTGCTCTGACAAATTCTGACAAAGCATTTATTCAACTGTGTAACTTCTGTGAAGCACTGGTATATAACCTAGTCAAAAAGCAGGAGAAAGAATTTAAATCTGTTTAATTTTTTTTTACCCCTCTTCCCCCCCAAAAAAAAGAAAAGACAAAAATTTGATAGTTATATTCACAGAGAATCTAAAGGTGCCTCACAAGAAGTCCAGGACTCAGCCAGGGTGTTTTTATGCTCCCTGGCATCAGTACAACAAAAGAAGCATCGTCTTATGAATGATGAGACACTTAGGAAACTGCCCCTGATGTCATGGACCCTGAGCTGGAAATAGTGCTGTTCAGCTACCAACGCCATTAGGTCTGTTTTCTCACGAAACATATCCAACCATGTACCCAACACCTGTACACACCAATGACAACATGAGATCTCTGAACGAGTCTCAGGGTTCAAAATTCACCATTACTTTTAAATGGAAATCTTATATTCTGGAGATCCCACAATGACTGTGTGCTACTAGCTAAACATATCCAGCAGACTGCCTTCAGCCAGGGGAATTGCAACCTGACACACACATTATGAATCAGGAAAGTAACCAGTATTGATTTGTATTAGTGCTGATCTCATATTCCTCAGCAACATTCAGGTGACATTTCCATTCGCTTGATGAATTAGAAGTTCTTTTGTAGAAGCCAGCCAGACAAATCTAAAGGACTATTACTTTCAAATGAGAGATATCATAACAGAAAGAGCCTGTTTTCTCAAGTTTTGAAGCATTTTTAACCTTGTGCCCCCCGAAAGTTGCCAAGCTGACTAGCATGGATGCTAGACGGATAATGGAACAAGACAATTACCACAGACAGACAGCAGGCTTCCCCAGGCTGCAGAGATAACACGATCTCAAACTCCATCACCTCATCAGTCTCCAGTACCTCTGCTGAGACTGCCACAAAGCATCATTTAACAGCAGCCCCGAACTGCAAGACAATGAACTAATTTTAAAGCAGCTGACACTCACTCAGCCAGATGACAGGGCTAGATACAGCCTATAATCACAGAGGCAAAAGGGCCTATCTCACTTGCAGATTGCCAGTTTCTAGATTTGTACGTTAATTTTTAATTCCCACTCTCGCCTACACTTTGCTTGGAAGTTCAGCTGTCTAAGCAATTTGCAGAAGCTTAAATTATTTTTAGCAGGTGGATGTCTACATCTTTCTGCTACTTATACTCAGTACAGTGACGTTTTGTTAGAATATAGCTTATATATATCTTTATACTCCCAGAAACAAGGCTACGGGAGGGAGGAATATCTCATATCATTCTAATTGATATTGTTGGGGAGACAAAGAGGAAAGAGAAGTTTTTTAGGTCACAACTTCTTCATTTCTGAAGCAGACATGGGAAACTTGGAGATAGACACTGATCAGAAGCAGGGACACTCAGGGATGGAAGCACTCCCTTACCTTACAAGGAGACCGTTTTTCATGGAATTGTCACTCCAGCTCTGATCTCTCAGCCCTTAGCCTAGGCTGCTTTCCAAAGATGAGCCTAGGAAGAGCACTACATAATTTTGCTACATATTAAAAGTCATAAATTCACTACAGAGATCATTTTTGCTGTACAGAGCCTGCTGTTGTTCCAGAGCCACTAACTCTATATCCTGCAGGCCTGACAACATCGCTGCTTCCCGCCTTGCTGTCAGGCTTCTGTGCCTCACAGGTGCCAATTATCCTTTTCCCTCAATTGTTTAAGGAGCTTAAACTCCAAATAGTCGATCCTTACATGTATTTGCCAGAATTTTAGTGATTCTGCTCCAGAACTGAAGCTAGCCCGTATGTACAAAAGCCTTCTTAATTCTTTCCAGCAGTATCAGTGTTCTGTACAAGATAGGATCTTGTATCTTTATCCCGCCATTGCTTTACAACAGTACCACTCCTTACTCTTCCATGTACTTTGTTTACTTTTCCCATGGGCTTTATATGGGCTTTATCACAGATTGAAGGGGAAGCACACACACATTTAGGAGCATCCAAGGGAGAATCTTGTTTTGCTTTTAACATTAGATGTATTCCAAGATTTAAAGCATTTTTAGAAGGTGTCTGGGCTGGGCAAATCCACAAGGGCGGGTAAGCCAGGCCCACGGGTGCCAAGAGGCAGCAGGGGCAGCGGCGGCCTAGTAGGCAGGATCTGGCAGGATCTGGCCAGGCAAGGGGGTAGGCCCAGGGATGGCAGCCAGGAATGGCCAATGGTCTGATGGCCACCAGGCGAATCTGCAGGGACAGGGCAGGTCCAAGGTGAAGCCAGGAAGCCCAGGCAGCAAGGCAAGAGATGAGGAAGAACAAGCCTCGCACAGGCTCATCTACAATGCAGTTTAGGCAAAGGCTTGAGGTTAGATGCAGGAGCAAAGGCTCCAGGAGATGCTCCTCACTGTTCTCACAGGAATCTGGTCCAGGCTGTATTAGAGCTGGCCTTGAGCACAGACAGCAAAACCTCTGCAAGGGGACCTTGCCTGGTGGTGCACTCAGTGCCCTGGAAATCCTGTGGTTTCAATTTAAGTCTGCTTTGTCTGTTGGGAGTTCCAGCTGCCAAAGGATAGGAGCTGTTGGTAGGACCTGCAGTCAAAGAAGTTCTCCTTGACTTCAGAGGTGCTACAGAATGTGAAGAGAAGCTGATGCAGGTTAACATTTGTACTAGATGTGCTGTAGTTCTTCACTGTGATCAAACTGAAAAATTCAGTGGTTGGTTGTGTAATTACAGTCACATCTTTAAAGATTCTTGCCACATGCTGGAATTCAGACAGTTGGTAGCTGTACTTGTCTCTTCGAAGTTCTGGAACATGACCAGGTGAGGTGGGAAGGGCAGGCAGAAATAACTTGTCAACAAAAAGTTTCTCTTCATGTTTGTTCAGTCCACCACTATTTCACTTATTTATATTCGTTATCACATTCTCATAATCTTACCTGCTGTTAAGTTATCATTCCTTGTCTTTCCAGGCATTTATCTTTAAAAATGAGTTAGAAGTTAACAGCAGAATTTCAGTGCCGAGAACTACTAGCTAAAACATTTTCTTTTAATCAGAAAGGACATCTAAATTCTACATCGTTCAACCAAGTCTTATAAAAGTTACTTGATCAAGAAAGTTTTCAGTTTATTTATTCACACCGGTTTAATTCCCTTGTGCATATAAGTATGCATAATGAATGTACAATGTAATGTGGTTGGTATACAATGCAGTTTAAAAACAGAAATAAAAACAAAAACAGAAACAACTTTTTTTTTTTGTAAGAGAATTGCAAAATCAGATTGATTGTTAACATTAAGACACTATGAGAAATTGCAGGTTACTGAAATTGCCTCATCACCTTCTGAACCACCACTCTCAAGGATTGAATAGTTGTTTTGCAAAGCTCTTTGGAAATGTAAAAAAAGCCACCCCACTACCATGCTGGCATACCAAAAATGAAATCCTTCCACAGTTTATCTGTCTTCAGGTACAACATTTGGTATGAAGAATGATTTTTTTAAAATATCTCTAATACTTTGTTTTCCTCTTCAAAAAGATACTCCAATGCAGAGCCTGCTTTCAAACTTCAAAGAGTCCACGGAGCCCAGAGGGCTGGATATCAGACACCCACTGTCTCCCAGGAAAGCCCATTCCTCCTATCTTAGTGGGGAGGGAGCAAGCTGAGGCACTGGCAAGTGAGCAAAACATTAAGTGGATTCATTGTCCTGTGGTACACTGTGATGAGATACGCCAATGGTCATGGGAGCTACTGCTTAGGGCGTCACAAGGCTTCATTTGGCCCCCATTGGGTTTCCTTGGCTGGAGGCTGTTCATTCAGCCTCTTTGAGACAGAGGTGTCAGCATTGCACCAAGCATTCCTGGAGTGGGAAAGCCTTCCAGCCCAACACTACTGAGCAGAGCAGGGCTGTGATATTCTCACATTGTACCAACAGTCCCTTGGCAAAGCAACTAATTAAATTAGAATGATGGAGCTGAAATTTATATCTATTTTCATTACTTGGAGACTTAATAAAATCCCTATCTGAAAGTAGAAATTGTGGACCACATAACACTTGAAGTGATAAGCTATTGAAATAGGTCCTGAGAATGAAATAGCGCCTTTTAATGAAATTCCAGGTCTGAAAATTATGTTCCCTGTCTTTCTTTGCATTGGAAGTTTTGAGTCTGTTTATGACTTTTACTGTAAGAAATGCCTTGATATAATTATTATACGCCACAAAAAACATCCATGTAACCTCTCTGCAATGTCATTATGCCAACTTAAGAAACTCCTATGAAATCTTAAAAAAAAAAAAAAAAAAAAAGATTGCTTTGGTGGTCAAATATACCACAGTATTTTTCAAAAGCACTGCAATTTTAACAAACGTCTATAGGTACATAAAAGGAAGAAAAGAAGGACCTACCCAATCTCTTAACTATCACAGTACTTTATTGTTGCATTTCAGAATCCTTCATTCCATCAACTTTACTTTTTATTGGTCTTTGACCATGGTCTTTTTCTGAAAAAATCACTAATACTCCTTGTTTTCTACTAACCTTATTCCAGCAGTTCAAAATTCATATCATATCTGTATTACAGCCTTTGTGGAATAGTTTTTTTCAGTGGGTTCTTCAGATTTTAACAGAAAATAAAGTGCTAAAATTTATAGACTTAATGCTGAGACAGGAGCTGAAGATTGGCTCCCAGCTCTGTGTTCAGATGAAGGCTCCATGCAGTTAAAAGCAGGTGGTCTCAAAGCTATAGCTGCACAAAACGGTATGAGACAAATCTATAATCAATAAGACCTGTTATTTGGATACTGGCAAAATACCAGTTCTTACAGTGCAGTGGATAGAATACTTTATCACAAGAGTACCTACGTGCAAATCATTCAGATTTTTTAATGCATGATCTTTGAAATCACAGAGTGAAAATTAAAAAAATATTTTTCTTGCCTTCTGCAATAGCAAGTAGTTCACCAATTGATGCAGCCATCACAAAGTGCAAATCACGTATTTCCTGGCAGTTAACATCATTACCCCTGCGATTGTTTGGGCAAGCTTTTGACTGTATGCTCCTAGAGTTTTAACTGATTTGGTCCTACTTGATCCACAGTAACATGCCAAGGAGACAGTGATCCGCTTCTCCTCTCTGTCTCAAATGTTCTTGTTGCCTATGCTTTGATCAACCCATATGTCTCTGGTAATGAATTCACAGATAAAGTGAGCTTTTGCTGGAAAACATCATTCAAATTTAAAAGGTGGACATTTTTTCTTCTGTCATACTAACAAATGATCAACCAACCTAGAAGAATTATGTGGTGTTACTTGATCTCTAATTGTCTATGTCCTGATTAACTGTCATTTCTATCTCCTATTTTGTCTTCCTGCTCTTGATTGGGTACTTCTTATGGTGGATATATAGAGACACCGAACCTCTGCAGTTCCACTGATAATTAAAATATTTTAACTGTTTCAGGAAAGAATGAAAACATCCAGAAGGAAAGATGATTTTAAGAGAGATGATATTTTTGGAGAGAGCTGCTACTGCCCTTTCTACACTTACCCTTACCTAAATAAATCACTTTTGCAGATGTCTGGCAAAATCAAATTATAGTGACAATTTAATCTGATACATCCATCACTAGGACTGCAGTCTGTCCTTAAAGGAGAATGGACTTGCTCACCAAATTGATTTTTTTTGTCTCCCTCTGCTATGATTATCCACTTTATATACCTAAAACCAATAGAAAAGGTCATCCCAGTTCACAAGCTGTTGGCTAAAAAAATATGTAGAGACAGAAAGACTGCAGAAAATGCTGTCCTCCAGATTTGAGGCAACAATTTGGACTAATGCTAGGTCCATATAGAGGAACAGATTTGGCTGAAAGAACCCAAAGAACAAGAGAGTATGCATGCAGCTGAATGCAGATTTCTTGAGGATTCTTTATTTATTTATTTATTTTGAAAGAACTGAGGCCTCCATCTTCTTTCCAAACTATAGCTGAAAACTGAATTCACAGTGAGTAAATTCAGGTAAAAGCAGCAAAAAGCAGCATGTGTTTTTTTGGTTGGTTGGTTGGTTGAAGTATTGTATTTGCAAGAGGCCCTCCTTTAGACCATGTAATGTAAACCTCTACCTGACAGTGCATGCAAGTGGTTGTTATTTCTCTGTTGTGTAGTTTTCATCGTTAATTTAGTGAAGTACAGTTCTTCAGGAAATTTTCTAGTGGGCTGTAAAAAAGACAGATAATTCTTGATAAGCAGTAACAGCAGCAGTATCTGCAGCCAAAGGAACAAATTTATCCTCCTGTCAGTCCCTGTCCTTTAGATCCCATCCTGTAAAGTGGATGTTGTATAGAAGTTTGCACCAACAAAATTAGAACAATGTTTCTGAAAAGGTCAAATTATGTGCCTTTGCAAGAAATATTTCTATGTTAGAAAAAGTACATATTACAGAATGTAAGCGATGATTTATCGTGTTTTGATTCCCATGAAAGGAAGGAGAATTCAAGAACTCCTGTGTTAGCACCTAACACAGTCCTTTTACCCTACAAATTGGAGGGAAGTAGTTGATACCACACTGTCTGTTCCTAAGCTGAACAGAAAATGCCAGCCCACAGGGAAGTTTGTGAAAATGCAGCTCTGACTTCCCATGCACATCAGTGTTCCAGATGCAAGTCAGCAAGTACTCCTATATGGAGACAGGGAATGTGACCTGCAGTCACAAAATAGCTGCTGCTGGGGGTGTCTTGAAAAATGGTGGTCCAACTCTAGACCATGGTCATTAGTGTAGTTCCAGCTTATTAATTTCAGATGAACCAGAAATAACTTGGTAATGTTTTACTCAAGCAACTAATATGGAGTAAGAAGACAACATGCATTGTGTGTGAAGACCCACATGAATAGTAGAGCAGTGTTCAGTGAGACATCAGTGTACCTCAATTTCTCAATTTTAATTTTGCAATTAAAAGGAACTTTCCAGCCAATATTTCCGCTTCTTTCATAATTACTCACCAAAAACAAAGTTTCATCAAAAAAGCAGAAAAGGTGGAAAATACTTAAGCACAGAGGTAATAGCACTAGCCCTTACCCCAAAAACTTTTACTTGTTGAAAGGTGCGTTCTAATCCTAGCTTAAAATTTGTAGGAGGAATATCTTCAGCCATGAGAGTCAAACTGCTGCTTCATATACTGCTCTCTCAGGAATATCCTAAAAAGAAATGTGGCAGTACTTCAAAGGATGCATTAACACAATACTCTTTGCCTTTTCTATTGCATATCCTGCTTTACAAATCTGCTGTGCATTGGCTAGTTCTCTCAGTCTTTGTTGGGAGGGAGAGTGAGGTCTGGTACCCTCTGTGCTCCTACTCAGTCTCTTTCTAGCAAGTAACTTCTAAAATAAACATATTTCAGACAGATTTCCTAATGCAAGTAGTGCAGTTGACTACAGGTCAGACCTGTCAAGCAGTAATTTTGAAGGCTTCAGTGTGAAAAGAATAGGAAAATTCTTCCCCTCTTTTTATAAATGGATGAAGTGCCATTTCAAACATGTCATGTTGTAGGTTCCATCTCAAATACCCTGGAAGGTTCTGTTCCTTCAGGATAACCAGCTGCTCAGAACACGGTGTAAGTTCCCCTTATACATGCATGTAGGCTTCTCAGCACCACAGAAGTTACTCCTTGTGAAAGCTAATTCAAAAGGAAAGATGTAAGAGGAACTGACCCATGATTATGAGACAACATTGTTCACATCCCTGTGTTTTTACTAGCTCTTCCCAGCAGTATCCTCCATTTCATATCTGTATTACGATCTGCCCTGGTGAAATTAGATACTAATTAAAAATATCAGACAGTAAATATAGATCCAATATTGCAATGCCATGGAAGAGAAGATACAGAGAATTTCCTAACATTATGTTAAGCAATTTTCAAGTCAAATACAATTGTAGTTTATTTATCTACATTGAGATCAATGAGCTCATTTTATACTGGAAAATAGAGCATCATTTTCCTTAAACAGCAGTTTGCCATTGTAGGACATAATAACCTTGAACATTCAAGTCAGCAGGAGATTTTTTTCCTTTTACCCAAGTGGCATCAGGTTCCTGCTCTTACTCAGATACATAATCAGCTAAAAACATCGGGTTTTTAACACATAGATAATAAGTTTCAATCTTGCATCTATCGAAAATGACTAATGTTTCTGTCATCAGGAAAATACAGCTTATAGTACACCCATGAATTACCATAGGTGTCCTTGGTACGTATTCATGTATGAACTGTATGACCAATATGGCAATCCAGCGCCTCTAATTGCTTGCAAATAAAAGAATGTGTGTCAGCTCCAAAAGAACATTTATATCCAACCATGAGAGCATTGATATTCTCCATAGATCTTGCAAAAGATAGATACGTGTAATAAAGCACATGAGTTACTGTATTAGATTGTCAGTAATATGCATTTTAAAAAGACCCTGAATATGCATTATAACATGGTCAATTAAATATGTTTGTAAGAACCTGTCAGTAAACAGGAGAAATTCACACTTCTGAAAATACGGAGGCTATCTGCATCAAGAATTCAAGGTTAACTATTTAGTTTTATTCCTAGAGTCTATTTTCACCTTGATGTATGAGCATTAGTGCAAGTGGATGCATGTCAATGTACAAATACTTCAGTGAGGAAGTGCTAACTCATGGTTAGAACAAAAGATTAAAACAATAGTAGCTTAAACTACTTCTTTATAAATAGCTCTTTATGGTATATTGGAATTGATTTCACAGTAGTGAGCTAAACTAAAGGGGCACAGTGAGACCTAATTAACATTTGCAGCACATTGTGTCTGGGTGAAGAATGCTAATAGAATCCCAAATTATTAGTGCCCACATGTCTTCTGTACTGTGACTTACAAAGAACTGTCCAGGTTGCCATAAAGCATTACACAGACACAGGTATATAGAGACACAGAGATACTGGCTGATATACCATCTCATCAATTGGTACCCAAGTCTTATTTTTAATAGCAATTTTCTTTCAAATTACTGACAAACAAATAATCCATCTGGGACCAGTATTGTATCTCTAGAGTTTTTGACATGATCAAATCTGAGACAGTTTTATCACACATGAAAAACAAACACTATTCCTACAAATCAAGAAACCAAATGAATAGACAAGAAGTTGAAGGGATGCTAAGGTATGCTAAATAACATCTAAAGTATATTTGTCCTTGAAGAATATAGAGAAAGGGAAGATTAACTACAGTTGGTTTCCCATTTAAATATATGTCAAAAGGTCAGTGTTGCTTCCTGCTAAGATATTTAGAAAATAGATATAAACTCGGTATCAATATATTACTGGTAAAAAATCATCACTGAAGTTACTTTCATTTGTGTGTGGCATACAACTGGTGCAGGACCCAAAGACAGTGTCACAAGTGGAATTTGAAGTCAAACTTTAGCTTTTCCTGTTTTAACACATTTTAAAAAGGAGAATCAAGCAAGGTGAGCAAGAAAGCTTCTAAGAAAGTAAGTATCATTAACCAGATAGAAGTTTCATGTGTGTGTTTTTTTTTTCAGTCCAGCTTTCAGAGATATGTCCTATACATTGAAGGGCAGCCTTCCCTGCCCTCTTCACTGGCCAGGAAGGACCTGGTTCTGAGAGATGCCTGTTTGAGGGACCTTAATTTGCAGCAAGCTGTAGTTAGGTTGCAGTTTAGTCTATTTGTCCAGCCACTCCATATCACTACAGAAATCATTGCTAACTCATAGGAAGACAATTCGTCCTATGAGGAAAACCAACACCATAGGCAGCTGCTCCATATTCAAAAAACCTTGGAATGAGGGATCTAATTCATAAAAGGCATCTCTTTCACTGCCATCCCATTACCCTTCTTTATAATTCAATTATACCATTTTTATACCATGGACAGCACGAAAGGCGCTCAAAGCCACAGGGCTGATCACAGCAAACAAGCAGCTGTTTGTTGATGCATATTTGATATCTTACAGTCAAACAGCATCAGTTTTGCAAATTAGGCTCCCAAGTGACAACCGCATTGCCTGCAGGTGGTGCAGGAAGTCTGTGAGGAAGAAAAAAGGGAAGAATGTGAAACAGCTCCTTCTGAAGGAGCTATATTTGATTCAAACTCACTTTGTTTGTTGTCGGTTCTGACAAGCATCAGCCAGTGGAGATGCAAACATGGAAGGCTCAGGAGTGACAACAGAACTAACACCACCTTTCTAGAGATCTCTGGAGGAAGATGTGTGGGGGGATTACCCTTTATCTCCCCTAAAAATACTTGCAAGAGAAGCACTAGACAAAGAGACCTCCCAATGTTACTTACTATCACCGTCCCAGTTGCTCCTGGTTACTAAGCTCACTGAGGCACTCAGAATCACAGCTGCTATAATATCATCCTTGGTCTCCGTGGTCTGGGCACTTAGGCATGCACAAACATCCTAGTTTTGGCTGCAGGAAGATCCCTTTCTAAACTGGTTTAGACCAGGTAATAACTGGCTTGCACAAGGAGCTGTTCTTCTCAGGAGCTGATTGCCGCTGGGCAGCGTCAGGAGTTTGCTCCTCCAAGGCAATCAGTAGATCCAGCTTACAAGGAAGGTAAGCACAGACATAACCAGTGTGTGCTTCTGGAGGAACGCGGGGGCTTTATTTGCATCAATTTCACTTGGTGTAATGCTGCTTCTAACACATATCCTAGATAGCTGCCACTGCTATCAATGAACCTTGTACGACTGAAGGTTACGAGTTACTACATGGGGCTAATATTGTAGGAGGTCAAATCTACGGAGCAGATTGCCAGTCAGAGAAGGACAACTAAGGGCTGTCCTGGCAGGTTGCAGGGGTGGATTAAGAATGTAGAAGAGCTGAGCTGCCAGGTCCTGTCTCCTCTGAAAATGTCAGAGACTGAGCTAGAACCAATGCCTCAACTCTATCCAGACCAAGCTGATTTGGATGCACGTGGGATCCAAAGTTTAAGCCTAATTACCAATAATCTTGGTGACAGTCAGTTGAAGATCTCTGCCAGCTTTATATATACAACCACAATGTCTATTTGCTGTGGAAATGTTAATTACTGTATTTTCATGATTTTTTCCTGTCCTGCAGACTAAAAATATCCATTTTACAGCTGGAGAGGAAGCAGAACCACAGTAATGTGAAATGATTTGCTTAAGACCACGCTGTGTTTCTTCAGCAGACATAAGGATATGAATTCTTATTTCTTGGTTCCCAGGCTAGTTCTAGTCCCCATTCTTATCCTCATATCTTAAGTAGTTGTTTTTCTATGCTTTTACAGATTTTCTTCTGTACACAGAAATAAGTGGGTGCAAGCATTTAAGACTCCCTAAATTTTGGGTTTGGTGGGCGAGGGGGGGAGGGCGGTGGGACATGCTTGAAATTAAAAAACAAAGTAATTTTTTGAAAACCAGAATGAATGTTGTTAAGGAACTCAGTCCTCCAACACAACTACTTATATGGCCAGCTGTTAGGCAGCCCTGCTAACCCTGTTTTACGACTACTTCATAGTGTATTCACGATGAGAAGTGCTCCAGAATTCTTCATTCTGGGTAGAGAAAAACACTTAATTCTTGGCTTCGAGGAAATCTTGTATCAGATTGTTCACATAAGCATTACTGAAGATTCGCCAAGGCTGATGTGTCCAGGAAGTATCAAAAAGGGAGAATATGCACAGATAATTTGGTGGTACCCAAATCATCAAAATATTTTTATGAATATATTAATAAAGCAACTTCGTTATGTTCAATTTAGGTAACTATTAAGGAGTTATTTGCCATCTGCTTTTTAAGAAAGGTTGAATTACCCTCAATCAAATATACTTGACTTGTTGGGGTCCCTAAATAAATTTTAAATAAGGTTTAAAAAAAACTGCAGCAAACGGGCTTATTCTATATTACCACAAAAGAATATATTAAAACTGCTTTAAAAACTTATCCAACAACCACCCCAAACCCATAATTTTATTGTATTTTAATACTAAGAAACTGTAGCATAAGTGTGGGGAAAAAAAAAAGTATTAAGGAAACTGATGTTTATTTTTTATCATCCCAATTTGCTTCAGCAATAGAAAGAAGCTGAAATTATCTGACTGAATTGTAAGACTGTCATTTAGGAAATTATCCAGGAAAATAAAGCACAGGTTATGAAGAGAGAGGCAATTTTTTAAAATTATGCTTCACCTATCCTGGTCTCTTTTAAATTCCCCAGATTAAACAGAACAGACAGCATAGGACCAAATAATTTTTCAGTCTGAGATATGCCATCTACTGTAGATTGGAAGGGAAAAATTAAACTAATCGTATGTCTCATAGGAGTCCAAACTAATTTAAAACTTAAAATGAAGCATCATTGTAGGATCCTCAATGGGTTATCTGTTGCCAAAAGAGCAAACAAATCATTACAGGGAAAGAAAAGAATGGCAGATACCCTGTGATAGGAAAAATCATTGCTTTGTTTATATTTACAATATATACATTGGCATTGTTTATGTTGACACTGCAGCATCACCTGTGTGGTCTTTGTAATTCCATGTCAGAAAGGATACCACAGAGCTCATTAGAGTGGTTTCTGGAAGAGGTGGTGATCAGAAAACGATGATCAATCAAGGGAATGGAAAAAACTCCCCTATGCAGACAAATTAAAAAAGCTAAGGATTGTTTGCTTTAATGCAAAAATAAATAAGAGCATGGGAGATAAAAAATATATTATGAACTATCTTGAAGCTTTCCACCTGTATTATGTCTGTAGATGAGAACAAGGCAACATTCAATTAAATTAAAGGATGGGGATACAAAAGTAATGAGCCTCTACACTGGACACCTAATATAACCTTTGCATTCACTGTCATGAGGAGAACGATGAAAGCTGACAAATAATAGTCAGAGTGTCACTGGATAACAAATATCCAGAGTTGTAACTATGGACAAGGCTGTCTGAAGGGTGTTAAGCTTTGGGGGGATTCATAAAATCTCCAGCAGATTAGGAAGAAATCTAAAGCATGTGTAGGGGGAGAGTGGAAGACAAATGGTTTCCATCATCTGACAGCTGCAGAGGTCTCACATACTCTTCTGAAATACCTTGCACTGACTGCTGACAGATGAATTGAGCCCTGGGTCTGATTCAGCTGCCAAATTATTGGCTTGTTCTGGGACAGATGAAAAAAAATAAGCTCTTGGCCTCATCTTTTGCAAATGTATTAAATGCCTCAAAAGAACTGGCAATCAATCAATTGCAGTTATGTAAAATACTAAAGTAGCACCTGTCTGATGATGAATTTCAGACATGAATTTACAAGGCTGGGACTCTCCTTCAAGTCCTGCTTGCTATGACCTGTACAGCTATGTGTCAGGAGAAAAGCTGTCCAGCCTCCTCCCAGGCCATGGAAGGAAGTTGTACCTGCCCTGAGACCTCTGGGCTGGATTCTCAGCAGGGCTGACTCAACAGATGTTGCTTTAGCCTCCTGCAGCAACAAAGTCTGATCCAAAGCCTCTGCTCTTTCTTCCTACAGCCCATGTAATATATCAGGCATAAAGGTTACAGGCGGTTCTGCCAGTATGTAGGTATTGTGCAGTAAATTTTGTGAAGCCTCAAAGTGTCAGGGGAGACCTGTGTAAAAAAACTTGTCAAATTGAGCTTTAGATACTTGAATTTCTGAGGCACATTTGTGCTTTTTCCATGGGGAGATCAGTTCTTTTCTGGGCTGCTTTCTATTGCACAGGGTGAGAGACAAGGGCAGGAGGCTACGACAAGCCATTAGAGAAGAGCAGGCTAGCTGAAGGGAGAAGGAAGGAGTTTGAAACCACTTGTGTTTCAGATGTCTCACATTAAAATACATCAGAATACAAATTGCTCTGCCAACAACGGTGTTTGAAAACATATTGATTATTTAAAAACAAACATACTTCATCCGGTCATAATTATTCCTAATGTGGCACTTAAATGGTGAACCATCACCCAGTAACTGCTTTTGTTCACGTGTGATGACAGCCTGTGCTTTATCACATGTTAGCTTGTCAAGTGAGACCCTGGGCTTTATGCTAGAGGTCATTTTAACCAGCGAATGACTGCAAACTTCTAACAGCTTCGTTTACACTAGGGTTTGAAAAGGTGTTAGTAAACAGAGCATGCTAAAATAAAGCTTTCTCTAGTAGAGTCTCAGTGGAGTAAGCACCGCCACGAGGTGTATAAGGATACCAGCTGCCAAGTAGGATGAAAGATTTTCCATGTTGGAGTATCCCTTTCTCCTAGCTCCATGCCTGGCAAGATGGATGGGATCTGGCTGCCTGTGCACGCCACTGCCTGACACTTCACATGCCAGAAAGCTGACAGCTTCCAGCTCCAGCCTCCACACAGCATGTGCAAGGAGGCCACATGTCCAAAGAGGCAAGTTTGTCTCACAGGTGGGGCCAGATCCTTCAGGCTTCCAGAGAGTTACCCAACATCACAAATTCATTTCCAATCTGCCACCTTCCTCCAAGAATCCGGTTGCTAGTCTGATGACAGTTTGGCTTTTTTTTTTTTTTTTTTTTTTTTCCCATTGCAGCCTCAATTTCATAGAATGAACTCCTAAAAATCTGGCCCTTGGGTTAACTGGAGCATATGGTAGATGTTGCACATACCTTAGTAAATTGAGTGCTGTTTTACAGCCAGTAGGAATGCCCCAGGAGAAGATTGTGTCTTTGCTGTGTGAACGTACCTGAAATAGTTGGAGTAAAACAACTTTTCAAGAGAACCTGTCTCAGACCTCATACCTCTAAGAGTTCACCCAGGTTAATGACTGTGAGCTCCGCTTGTGCCTTTCAAAACCACAGGGAAGGGTGGCAGCACGTGGACTGCAGCTGTTGCTCATGCCTGGGGTATGCTTCCCTCCTGACATGTTCACACAGGTGGCATTGCAGCCTTCATCTTTCCCTAGAAGGGTGTGACTGCAATCGTTTACCCTAATTGCTGTATTCCTCTTTCATCATAAATTGTAAAAGCCAGCACCCCCACACACACACTTTGGGTACTGCTTCCCCTACTCAGCAGGTGGCAAGTATGGGCAAAAGGTCCTCCCATGCTCCATGTCCCCTTCTGTGCTTCCAGTGCCTGGGGGCCAGCTGGGGACCAGCTCCCCTCTAGGCTGTTGTGTTTTGCTCCATTCAGGGCCCTTACAGAAGCATCAGGTGCAAGTCACAAAGTGATGATTTCTGGCTGTGGGGTAAGTGGCATCTGGCTCCCTCCATGGTTTGGGCATTGGAAGAAAAAGAATTCAAAAGTTACGTTTAAAAAAAAAATCTTTCTCTGAGTAGATCTCAGGTTTTGGGACTGTCAGGCATAACAAAGCAGCCATGCAATTATTTTTTCCTCCAGCTTAGTTTTTCTTAGCTTCTGGCATGTCTTCTTGCTGATTCTTAGAAAGTGAGATTTTAGGTGTTTATTGCTGAAATCTTGAGTGATTTAGAATGTATGCTTAAAGGTAGTATGACTTTCAGAACTTACTTATACACCGCTAATTTTCTAAGCAGTTAATGCTTTTTAAGGACTCTAATAATTTATTAGCACATTTCATGTGCTATAGCTGATGCAAAAATGCCCATTAATCCTCCCAATGTGCAAACAAGATAGATGACTATTAAGTCCCTATGGCAAGCCTTGGGAATAGCAAAGATGCAATGACCTGAAAATTGTATCCGTAGCTCCTTTGCCTTTAATTAACATAAATTCACCAGTGGAGTGCCTTTCCTCTTCTTTATTAATCCCTTATCTCCAGTTGTGGATCTGTTTCTTGAGCAATTAGGACAGATAGCTTACACTTTCTTGATTCTTACTTCAGACTCGCAGGGGCTGCCCAGCCAGGCTAGATAAGCTGGGGGTTGGAGGACAGGACACGGCCATCCCGTGTGCAATACATTTCCAGTTAAGCGAAAGATCCCTAAGTAGGTAACTAACAAGTTTTCTACCTCATACTTGTGTATTTTTCATTGCATGTTTCTGAATATGCATTTTGTCTCCTCCTTTTCACACAGTGTCAGCCCTTCCACACTTCAATTTCTTCTTTCCTGACTGCTGGCCCAGAAGTATCAGACGCTGCATAGGATTGTGGAGGATGCCCACTTGTGTGCGGGGCAGAAGCTGCAAAAGACAGGTCAAGGCTCCTGCCTGAAGTGACAGAAGCATAGTTCAGTATAGGACAACTAAAATGTTTCTACAGGAAACAGAAGTATGTGCGTCACTGTTGTTCTCTGTGTTTCTGGGGGCACACAGTGAAGGTAGTCTACTGTTTTGACTCCAGTTGCTGTTGATTGTCATAAATTTTCATGCATCTTTTGTTTCTGGTTTGCATTTCAGAGATACACAACTGTCCCTGGAGCCAGGCAAACGAGAGCTGTGGATGCATGTGGTTAGCTATGAGGAAATCTGAAATCGCTCAAATCCTGATGCGGCTACTAGCATCACCACACAGCTCAAGAGTGTCAGAGAGACTGGGATGCTAGCAGAGGCTTTGAGACACTGCAGAGTGAACACTGTAAATAATGCAGATTTTCATTGATAAAGAAGTTCATTATGATACTCTTTCTCTCTGTGCAATTACTTTTATGTTTAGTTTTGAAATGAAGAGGAATGTGGACTTTTATCTGTACATGGGGAGGAAAAAAAGCAGTATACTATTTCTGTGCAAAAAAAGAAAGTTTAAAGGAGGCAGTAGGGTTTCACTGAGGCAACAGGAAAACTTCAAAAGCGGTAGCATGTTTATATGGCTGTTCAGAGTTGCAGATGACTAAACTGTGTTTTAGCTTAGAAATCTGTCCCTATCAGCTGAAATACTTTATACTCTGTGCACCTCTCTGAATATAGCTCTTTCCTTAAGCAGGAAGGGTCTTAAACCACGTAAAACATTCCCTTAACAAGTCCTGATGCCAAGGAGATTTAGAAACTTACAGCTAAGTGAAATAATGGAAAAGGCAAGAATCAGTGTGCTGGGAAATAAGGCAGTGAGTCATGGTAAAAAAGGGATCTTTAGGAGTCCCCAGTTAACAATAGTATTGCAAGTCTATGTAGGGAAATACATCTAGTGACTTAATGGGCAAAATTGATAGGATTAGAAGGGTGCTGAGAAGCAGATGATTAGAGTCATCTGTTTAAGAACAAAATGACATTAAAAGTAGAAGGTCATAGGATTTAAAGATTAGCAATATTAAGTTTAGAAAAACAGCAAACTCAGAAGTCAAAACTGCCAGGCAGTCTCTCCTGCCATGTTACCAGTTACTGGAGCAGGGAAATAATAGTAGTATGTGATTGGCATAGGTATGTAGTTTGGGTTATGTACAGAGATGATTTTGTTCTACTTGTAAAATCACTGAAGTATCTCCGTATTAGACTTTTATTTTTAAAAGCCCTTAATAGCCATCCAAGGAAGGCAAAGACTGCTAATCTTTTCTTTAATGCCCATCCTGATAGGTGTTATCAGAGACAGACAAGATGAGAGGAAAACAGAATTTGCTGCCAACAGACTGTATTAGAATTGCTGGATAATGCCATGGTATTTACCTGAAACCTGTTATCATTTAAGCAGTGACAGCAGAACAATTAAGTGCTAATCTAAGGTAGATGTTTCTGATTACAGTGCTTCTATACAGCTAATGTGGCTACACTGTCAGCTGGGTCTGTGTAGCCTTGGCAAGAAGAGGGAGGTGAGGGTGGGAACAGATTAGTTTTCATTTCCCCAACAACCTTTGGGTCCCAGGTTCTATTAACATATGAGCTTCCCCCATCATGGTATTTTGTCTTTAAACCAACCTTATGGCATGGCCAGACCAAGAAAGGGTGACTGCTAATTGCTACATCAGCAGATCTCACTTCAAGTGCTGGGCTATGTTATTCTTCTGTGGCTTTGAGCTACTAGAATTGGAAATAGCATCTGAAGTGGCCCTTCCTAAGGTATGTGATGTAACACTTTAGACAAGATGCTGATCTCTGCTCCTGCCAGGCAGACAATAAATCATCCTTAAGTCAGCCACTATCAAGTGCAGTTCCCTTCATAGCTGCTTCACATGACCCCTGAGCCAGTCAGAGGTGCCATCAGAGCATGAACTTCTTCCCTTGTTGCTGCCTTCTGCTTCTCTGAAGTCAACAGGAAAAAAAATGCTTCTTGATAGTCTTTTCAGTTGCCCTTCTTCTCTGGTACCCAAGCACTTTGCAGGAAAAACTGCAAGCACCGAGGTAAATAAAGAACGAATAGTAAGTTCTTCAAGCACAAAGCTATCCCCTCAGCAGTACACTCTCCTTACAGCCACTGCCTTTTTCCATCCTTGAAGTTGCAAATCTTAGAGTGTTGTTCCAAAATCAACTGGCATTGGTGAAATCCTTGCTCATGCTTGTATTTGCTTCACTCCATGCTGTGCTTTACTAGATGACTAAACATGCTGAGAATGTTGTGATAAACATGCCAACTATCTTTGATATTTGTGGGTGAGTGAATTTGAAAGCATATTTTAGTAGCCTCTTAATTCCTGTTCCAAACAGCCTCTGCCTATATATTTGATGCTGTTTTCTCTCAGTTCTTAGGCTGATTTTGTAATCAAATCAGTATGAAACCAAATAGAACATAATTATATAAGTGCACCAATAAATAAACCTGTTAACCCTCTCAAATAATATTGCAGTAAAAATATACACATTCACAGCTCAAATTTAGTGAATGTTGAGTCTGAATAATAAGTGAGTAGAAAAATGACCACATACATAGGAAAGGACAGAGGAGAGGCAATCAAGTGAGAAACAAAAATGGCTTAGGAAGCAATGAGAAGTCTGAAAGAGGAAAGCATTAAAAAAAAAATAATTGATGCAGAAAGTCAAAGAAATAAACAGCAATTAGTGATTCAAATACCTAATTAATATTCTCTTTTTACAAAAGAACACCTGCAAAGCATTCACTGCTGGGTCTTTGTAGTTATTGATTGGTGGAAGGAAAAAAGGAGAAAATTGCCACTGCCAACTGCGGTTAAAAGGAGTTGACAAATTGACACTAAGTGCTCCCTCACATGGTGACTATCCACACTGTTATTAACTCAGCCCATCCTTTCAGACGCTTGTACTTTGTTTAGTGTTCAGTGTTACAGTTTTTAATTCCTGGGTTTGCTCTACATTGCATAATGGTTTCTGCAAAACATAAGTCTGAACTTACCAAAGGGGAAGTAGTATTTTTATAACTTTAATTTTAAAAGTAATCAAAACTTAAATGTATGAATGCTGGCTGCTTATAATTCTGACAAAACGTTAGTACTTCTGAAGTGGAGGGTTTCTTGTTCTTCTAATACTGCAGAGGCTGAGTCAAGATACTGTGGAGTGTAAAATTTTACAAGTTGTGTTGGAGTCTCAATCCTAAGTCTTTGTTTGGATCCTCTGCTTTCAGAGTAACTTCTGAAATACTGTTGTGATAAAACAAATACAGCAAACATAGTATTATAGGACAAAGAAAATCTTCCATATTCTGCACGAAGCAGAGGATTATAGCAGTTGCATTGTGACTTTGCCTCCTCACAGACTTTAATGGGATCTAAACACCCATGTAATAGAAGGTGTAGTATATGACCCAAAATAACATGCCGGGGAGTGTTGATTTTACCACACAGTGAAAAGTCAATCTAGAAACTGTACACTGATAAAATGGCAGAACTTCCCCCATCCCTAGGTGGTGTTCTAGAAGACTTGAAAAATATGACATAAAGGGCTTAATCTGATTTAAATATGTGGCATTTATTTAAAGATGAGCACACTATAAGGAGTTTATTTTGCAATATAATACTGCTTTGTGTGTCTGGCTCAGCTGAATGACAGCTCATGTGAAGTTTGTGTGTGTTTTGAAATTGTGTTACTATAGTGGGCTACCTGCCTTCCTCTATAGTTCCCTGATAGAGCTTATGTTCCTGCTTTGGTAAAGGAAGAATTCCCTACATGACCCAGACAGCAGGGTACAACCCATCTCAGCTCAGTTTTCCACTCGTAACAGCTGCAGTTTTCTTCTTGTGATGAGATGGGAGAGAACTGCCTTCATGTGAGTGATTCAGGTTCAGTTAGCATCATGTCAGAACATTTCTCTCTGTTCCCCATCTGCCCCGGAGGGCAGAACAAAAATGTGTTGTACTTGGTGATCAAATCCACTGGAAGGTGCAACAGGATAAAGAAAGATAACATTCTCCTTACTTTAAACTGTCTCCTTTTAAATCGCTTTCCTCCCCCCCAACCGCCAACGCTTTGGGCCCTAGTCAGCTGGATTTTCGTTCTCTGATATCCTAAATGCATAGTCAGAAATAAGTGCATTGTGGTTTGCATTATTTCATTTATTTGTTTCTATGATGAGTTCTTATTTCTAGAAGCAGCATTTTCTTCCTGAGGTTTAATTACTTGGGGTTTCAGTAAATTAAAATCTCTTTATTGATAAACAGTAGCCAACAATGACACTGATAAGCATGTTAGTTAAAAGGTTGTTTAACATCAAGTGATACCATTGTTTGTTTTTTCTTCCAATGAATATCCTTTCCAAGAAACAGCTATTGTTTTGATTGAAAATAAACTTTGGAAAAAAAATCTTGATTTCTTTAACGAAAAAAGTCTGCCAATGTTAATTGATATTATTCAGCTACCCTCATGTGCTTGGTTTGGAGTTCTGCTATTTAATTAAGCTGTCTTGATACAGACCTCACCCACCAGGGAAGCTCCTGAGCTTTTGCAGCTGTATTTATTTTGGTCTCTTTATGAACATGGTTAGCTAACAAAAAGTGGTTTCCAATGTACAATTTGTTTGTAACGTTTCTAAATTATAGCCTGGCCCCCTTCATTGTGTAGAAGTAGAGGCTTCCTCAGCACTGTAACAAAAGCCAGCATGTAAGGAGCCAGCACTAGCACAAAAATGTTTTGCAGCAGTGCTGATCAGCAAGCATATAGATACCTGAATTTGGTTCCTCTGAAATGATCAAGACCACCAACCTCAGCAGTATCAGCTGTTAACTGGGAAATTAATGAAATATTACATCTGTTCCGCTGCTGGTGAAACAATGTCCCCTGCAAAAGTTCTGTTTTGAGAATGTAGATTCACTGGCATATTGAATCTCTTCAGGTCAGTTTCTAGAGTTTTTTGATGGTACCTCCAGTCAGTTAAAACAGCCTTCTCATTTGCTGTGTTTCTAATTTGTATGAAGTTTAAATGTACTCTAGATAAAGCAAAATAGCAACAGCCTATGATGACAGACAGAAGATAATGAGCTCAGCTAACTGCCTTCTCAATTGGTCTGATGGCTTTCCTTCTGAAGTCAGAGACAAAACTGTCATTGACTTCAGAGATGGACTGTACACAAACGGTATAAAACCATTAATACTTTGTGGTTTTTCATATGTCAGTTTTTTCTTACCTCAGTACAATATTCTAGAAATTCTAGTTAGAGAGACAAAGGTCTCATAGGCTTTGAATTTTTCCTTTAAAATAAATGAATCTCAACAGTACATATTTTGTTAACATAACCAATTGTATCCTATATATGTTTCTAATAACCACTTCTAATCATGTTTGGTAGAATGTCTATATAGTTGCATCATGGTATACAGAGTATAAGCTTACAACAGGATGTCTTAGCAAGTACTTCTTGTGGGAAGAAGTACTGACTCACCTCACCAATTTCGCATTCTTCCGTGGCAACCTGTGAGGATGTCTGTCTGTCTTTGATGCACCTCCTTTACAATCCACCTCACGTTGCAGAGCAGGAGGAGCATTAATCACACTGGTATTCTCCCCTGCACAAGACAAAAGTAAACAGTCAATGCAAAATTGTTAGCATTTCCCTTTATCTCTCTTGGTGTGAAATGCAATAGAAAAAAATACAAAATAATCATCAAGCAATAGAGCCAATTCAACCTTTTCAAGACTAAATATTACTTCAGAAAATGTAGTCTTTATTACAAATAAGAAAGCTTTTAGTAATGGAGGTCTAGAAAGAATCATTGCTGTTGGTTGTTGTTCTCTCAATCTTTTTTTTTTTTAAATTGATGTTTCAAGTGTTTAAGCGTTGCAAATATGTTTTTGATAAATGAATTCTTAGTGAAGTTACCATAAAACAATTTTCGTGAATCATTCAGAGACCTATGAAATGGAAAAGTCTTGAAAAACTCTAAGTTTGCCTTATCCTTCTGGTAAATATCTCTAAAACTCCATTCTGATATTGTTTTTTGAGCTTTCAGAGATACATGACTAATGTTGAGATGTCATGTGACATCAGTACAAATACACCAGTTTATTTGCTGTAACTCTTTCTTAGTCTACTAAGAAACTGGTAATCCAGCTCTTCTGGCCAAGGACCTTCTGTACACATTTGGTTCCTCAGTGTTCGGTTTACACACTAAGCAGTGAAGTAGTAGCTACTGAATGTAGTGAATTTTTCATGACTGTCCAACACTAATTATACAGATTATGCTAAATTCCCTGGGAATTCCTTCCCTTCCTGCAAACAAAAGAGCACTGAGATCAGCACTGATGCTCCCCAGCTCATACACATCACAGTCTGTGAGTACAGGAGGGATGGCTGATGTTATTTGCTCTTTTATTAGCATGGCTTGGGGCAAATTCATTTGGATTCCTCTGTGTCTGCTTCCAAATGAGGATGCTTACTGGCCTACTACACAAACCAATACACTCATTTTTCCTCTACTTTGTTTTGTGCAGCCTTGCTATTTTTGTGTGAGGAAAAATTGACATGGAATAGTTCAGCTGGAAGAGACCTTCAAGGAGACCTTCAGTCCAACTGCCTGACCATTTCAAAGCTCAAAGTTAAAGCATGTCCTTGAGGATGTTACCCAAACGTCTCTCAAACACTGACAGGAATGGGGCATCAACCATCTCTCTAGGAAGCCTGTTCCAGTGTTTCACCACCCTCACAGTGAAGAAATTTTTGCTCATGTCTGGTCTGACCCTTTACTGGCACAGCTCTGCTGGCTGCAGCCATCCTGCCATCGGCAACCAGGGAGCAGAGAATGGCACCTCCGTCTGTGCTTCCCCTCCTCAGGGAGCTGCAGAGCAGCAAGGCTGCCTCTTAGCCTCCTCTTCTCCAGACTGGATGATCCAAGTGGCCTCAGCCTCTCCGCAAAGGATGCATCTTCCAGCATCTTTACCAGCTTCGCTGCCCTCCTCTGTATGCTTCCAGAGCATCCTTCTTAGACTGGGGAGCCCAGAAGCATACACAATATTCAAGGTGGGGCCACACCGACATTAAACATGGGTGAATGTTATATGCAGGTGAACAAGTCCTCTCAGCTCTCCTGCTTGATGCTTGAATTGACACACAAATGTTTACATTCCTTAATCAGTAAGTTGCTAAATAAGCCACTAGTTATCCCAAAACACATAGCAGATGAGAATGAATTGAAGGAATGATAAATCACTGGAGAGATTTTGCTGGCGTGTCTATGCTATGGTGCACAGACACAAGAGAGCTCCTTGCCTGCTCTGCTGGGCCAGTCCAGTGGGTGTGCGGTGGCTCCGGCTGGCGAGCAGGAACAAAGGCTCGAGAGAACACAAATGGCTGTGGCCACCCATTTGAGGAAGTGTAGGCATGAGTGCAGCCTGCTAGGATGGGTAAAATGATGATGCTGGATGAGGCCTAAAGACAACACTCAAATCAAGCTATTTAATTACTTTATATAATAATATAAAGCTATAGTTTTAAACCTATATACAAGATCTGGCAGACAAAGTATGTTTGTGCTTTTTGTTTTCATTGGGGGAATAAAGAAGCATCCCTTTTTCATAATAAAGGTAGAGAAATTTTTCTCTTGACTAGTAACCCAGCATGAACTAGCCACAGAGAGAGCACACACGGGCAGAAACAAAGCTTGAGAAGCCTGAAGGTGGTGTTCTCTCTTTTTTCCTCTCCACAACTCCAAACAGAAAGGAGAAATAGAGTACTATAGGTCTCATCCAGAAAACTTTTAAAGCCATACTTAACTCTTTCGGTGTCAGTACCAACTACAGCTATGCTCTGGGGATGGAGGAGACAGGCTGGTGTGTCATCTTCCTTTTATAGAGTTATGGCTGTATTCACAGTAAGTTGCTATATTCACAATAGAGCATGGTCAGCACTAGAGTTATCCCAGCAGGGAGTGTGGCTACCTAGTTATCAGACTAGTTCTGTGGTACCTTTCCCATTTTGCTGACACATGCAATAATACATGACTTTCAATCTTGAAAGCTTTGACATTGTCACTACAGCTAGGGGACCTTTTAATGGCTATCTGGAGCTTTAAAGGTATACTTGGATCATATAGTTCTGATGTGTCTGATTTTAACCAATCTTTTGATTTATATTTTGCTTCCAATTCACTTAAGTGAAATAACCTTACTCTAGCAGTGTAAGAAAATGAAAAATGGATGCTTTGACTTGAAAATGTCACGATAATATATGTTATGACTGGGGGAGATGAAAATACTTATCTGATAAATTAGCATGAATTCAGCGATTGTTTCAGTCAAACCAAATGTGTACTTTTGCTGAAAACAATATTCTCCTCAGGTCTCCCTGTACAACCATGACATAAGTACAGCAAAATTTATAAGGATGAAATTCAAAACAATGTAATAAGAAAATAAAAATATATTGCCAGCAAGTTGCCTATCATCTAGCTCAGAGGCAAATAATAATTTACATCTATGTGGGGTCTTTAAACCAAATACTAAATGGCAAGAGTTTCATTCATGTGTGAACACGAAGTATTAACAGATAACTAGTGAAACAACCACATTAAAAACAGCTTTATGGGGAAAAAAATCAATGAGATGATCAGGTGAATATTCTTCTGGATACAATATCACCTTGGAAGCTGGCTGAAGATGGAAGTGAGGAAGGAAGTGGGTTTAGCTGTGAGGGTGATTTCTGGAGTTCTCAGGACTTGTTTGCTAACGCATTGGATAACTCAGGCTGCCAGGACTGGAGCAAAGCTTGCAGACACGAGAGCGGAAGTACTGATCTCTCAAAAACTCACACTGTCAACGCAAATCCACTGTAAACATTTTGATGGCTTAGCATTGAAGTAGCTTGCTTTTTGTGCCAGAGTAACTCTCCAGTTGTCTGTTGTTGTCTGTCCTCTCACAGCTGACATGAAGCTGGCATAGATTCCAGGCTGCATGCTCATTGTAGAGCCTGGCACAACTGTGTCATCAGTCAGTGCCCAGATTTTACTGAACATGGAAGCAAGGCTGGGCTATTGGAAGTCTGTGGTCCCCCAGAGCATCTCCAGATGATAAGACAAGATCTGTACAGCTCTGTGTACCTGGTACCTGTGTACCAATAACCTGAACAGTAAATGTTGACTGCTTGAAGGTTTGGAAATTCCCTTTACTAAGTAAATCATAATGTGACTCTGGAGCTCAAACCTGGCCCCATGAGTAGGCATGAAGCAGATGTATCTGAAATGCCACTGGAAGTATAATGCAGTATATCTGGTTTGTCTGAGATAAAACCACAGCTGTGCAAAATGAATCAGAAGTTTTATTTCCAGATAATTTAGCCAAAATTGGCGTAGAAGACTGATTACTCTTATCCTAGTGTGAATAGGGTCTAGTTCAGTTTACCATAAGCTTGGGTGGTTACACAACATTGAAATAGTAAACTACGACTATCATAATTACAATGCACACTTTGGCACACTTCCTTTAAATCAGGAAGACAAACCGAAGTGAACAATGGAGAAGAATGAAGCATGGACACATACAGTGACTCAGGCAATCCCTGCTTCCTCCTTTCCTTCTGATCAATCCTCATAGAGCAGTTCTGCTTCAGGTTGACTCAAATTGGAGCCCAGCACAATGCACAAGCCTTCCTGTGGCACATAAACCACTCTTTCAACTACAGCTACTTGTCCATAAGTCTTTTCACAACAGTCAAACTAATTACCATTGCATGTCTCCCCAAGTGTCAAAACTTGCTTGTCTGCCAAGATTTAAAAAAAAAAAAAAAAAAAAAAGGAAGACAAAAGTGATATAACCTGGGGACACCTACTGCACCTACTGTACTGATGTATTTTAAGCCCAATTACACAGAGCTCTGACAGTGATTTGAATTCAGGGTACATCATTTGGTAATCGGGTGAAGTCACACTGATCCCTTCAGACTAATAACAAACCCATGCAGGAGTCAGAAGTGATTTGAGTGGTCCAGCATAGGTCTCATAATGAAGATTGCCACTCCAGCCATGAGGTTTTAGTTTTTAGGTGACTAGAATACTATCACTAGAATAGCTGACAAAACTAACAGCACAAGAAACTGGAAGCCCACAGCTGTTGGGACCAGCAGGCAGAGTCAGAAGAAAGACAGCCCAGGACCATGCCTCAGGGTGCCACATCCACATGTCCATGGTCCTCCTGGTTCCCCCCCCACAGGTGAAGAATGGCCACACAGCACCCATCCTGCTCTCGGCCCTCCTGCTAGGCATGCTGCTGCTGAGTGTCCCAACAATTGCCAGGTTTTGCTGCAGCTTTTCGGTTTGGCTGAGGAACTCCTCCAGGTGGCCAGTAGCATGGCACAGATGCAGTGGTGCTGACAAACAGATTACCAAATTCATTCACAGAGATTTAGAGGTGCAAAACAGCCTCCTGTTTACTGCAAATGAACAAATAAACTATTGCAAGTTTTAAAAATAATAATAATAAAAGTGGGCTATTACAAAATTTAAAATATTAGGGCTGCTTTTGAGCCCCTCCCAGGAATATCTCCCTCCACAGCACAGGATTCAGGCGTTCTTATTCCATAGTCCCCTCTTGGCTCCTTCTACATGATTGCTGCTACAATTTGAATGCAATTAAAAGCTTTTAATTGGTCATCCTCCCAAATGTTTCAGAAATGCCATTTCTTTTCAGATAGGCTTAGAGAGCTGTTGCCCTGAAATAATTTTACTCTGACACAAAAGTCAATTATACTAATTGTTCAGCAGGAATTAACCTGTTATTCATCATCATGTTATTACTGTTGCTAGGCTCACTTTGCAAAGATCCGTTCCTTTCCTGTATCTGCAGTGCCAAGTGCCAGAGCCCGTGAGCCTCTGCAATGTCTGGGAAAGAGCTATCTCATTGTATTGGAAACAGACATAAATATTGAATACACTTCTAAACTGATCGGAATATTGAAATACGCTGAAAAAAAAACAGGTCAACCTTTAGATGCAGAATAATGATAACAATTTTCTGATTAAAATTAACTTTGCCTTAAATCCAATTATCATTAACGAAGCAAATGGTTATCTGCATATTGACAGCTATTAAAATTATATCTGAAGAGCTTTTCATCAAGAAAAGCTTTCATCTAGGAGTGACCAGAAGCACTGAATCAGAAACTTCACAGACACAGGGGATGTTGGCTCAGCAATACGCCAGAAGCACCCAGTGGAAGATTCACCTGCATGGCTCATCAGCCAACCTGCCAAAACATTCCCTGAAATTTTCCTAAATGTCCTGCATGGAAATCCTCTCCATATACAAACATGGTTAATTTTGTTAAATCGATAGCATGTTTTTCACAGTGTGAAGGTGTTGTGTGTATACCATGGAGTTTTCTTCAGCAAAGAAATGCCAGCACACAGATGAGGAGCCATGTAATTAGTTTTTCAGGCAAGACAAGTAGAGTCAGCAGGGAAAAAAGAGCAAGCTGGCAGAAAATGTACAGCCAGGATGATAAAATTCTGGAGTTCACCTTGCACAGCACTCAGCTTCTCTTGGCATTTGGTAGCCAGCTAGAGGGGGTGATGATACAGGGGTGAACACTGAAGCCAAATAAAATAAAGCAGGGCAGGGGAGAAAAACATTGATGGTGTAGGGATAACGTACACCTACTACCTGGAGTAATTGTGTCTGTGCCTAGACCACCCTGCCTACAGCCCAGAGGCCACTGCTCCGCTAGAGCCTGCCTGTCACCTTTCTGTAAAGTCTGGTGGAGACAACTCTAATTTTCCTCTCGTAGCTGGAAGCGGGCAGCGAGATAAGTAACTGAAAGTGAAAACCTACGTAAAGACAGTACGATTTGCTTTATCTGGGGACGCCAAGCCAGAGCCCTCACCTCAGTTTCGCTGCAGCTGAGCGCTGTGCCCGCACTCTCCGTGCCTCGCTCAGCGGGCTGAGGTCGCGAGGTGCCGCGGCCGCTCCCCTCAGCCGGGACGCCGGCTCCTGCCTCAACGCCTCAGAGCCGGGGGCAGCCCCCTGAGGGGCCGCCGGCCGCGGGGTCCCGCTTCGCCGGGCTGAGGAAGGGGCTTGTGGGGGGCTTCCCGTGGCGCCCCGTGTAAACGTCGGAGCGGGGCGAGGACCCCCTCGGTGCTCGCCGCCTGGGGGCTGCCTCAGCAGGGGAAGGGGCGGGGGGGAGGGGGGGAAAGGCAGCGGCGGGCACCCGGCGGCCGCGGCCCCGAGGCGGCGGCGGAGCAGCGGCGTAACGGCGGGGAGCGGCCGGGAGCCAATGGGGGCCGGCGCGGCCGTGTGACAGGCGGGGCGGCCGCTGCCCCCGCCGGGCGGCCGGGGCGGAGAAGCGGCACAGCCGCGGCGCTCGGTAGCAGCAGCAGTACGAGCAGCAGTACCAGCAGCAGTACGAGCAGCAGCAGCAGTCTCAGTATCCGCGGCGGGGCTGCCGCACGGCTCCGTCCTCCTCCCCCCCGGCAGCCGCGGTGAGGGAGGCCGGCGGAGCTGAGCGGAGCGGAGCAAAGCGGAGCGGGGGGCGCCGCGGCAGACAAAGCAAAGATGGCAGGGATCCTCGCCTGGTTCTGGAACGAGCGGTTCTGGCTGCCGCACAACGTCACCTGGGCCGACCTGCAGAGCACGGAGGAAGCCTCCTTCCCGCAGGCGGAGGACCTCTACCTCGCCTTCCCGCTGGCCTTCTGCATCTTCATGATCCGCCTGCTCTTCGAGAGGTAACGCGGAGCCGCCCGGCGGGAGCCTCCTGCGGGGAGCGCGGGGCTGGGGGGCCGCCGGCCGGGGGCGGCCGCCTCGGGTCCTCCTGCCCCGGCCGGGCCGGGCCGGTAGCGCCGTGCCCCCGGCTCGGTCGCGGTGCGGGCCCGATGCGGGAGGGCGGCGGGCTCCGGGAGCCGGCGCGGCGCGGAGCGGGCGCTAGGAGGCGAGGTCGCCCCGGGAACGGCCCCGGCCTCCTCCACCTGCGGCCCGGCACCGGCGGGCAGGGCCCCGGGGCACCTGGGCACGGCCGGGGCCAGCGGCCACCACCCCGCCGGCGCCCTCTGAGGGCAGGGGGAAGCTGTCGCGACAGGAGGGGTCGCCCGCGATTATCGCCGCGGAGGGGCCGTGGGGCGTGTGTGGGGCGGCTGGGGCGGAGCGGGCTCTCCTGCGCGCTCGCCGCTGTGCCCGCGAAGAACAAAGAGCGGGGGGCCCCACAGCGCCCGCCGCCCTCCCGAGCGGCGCTGCCGGGGCGGCGGAGGAGGGCAGGGAGGGACCGAGGAGGAGCAGCAGCCGCTGCACCCCGGGGAAGGGCTGCCACGGTGCTGTGGCAGCGACGAAATCGCAGCCCTGCGGGGCGGAGCTGCCGCCTGGGCGCTCCCTGCCCTGGGAGCACGGGGCCGGGGGCTGCGGTGCCCGGGGCAGGCTGCGGGTGCTCCCAGAGCCGAGCAACTTCGGTGGCACTCTGCTGGAAGGCAGCAAAACTTGTGGGGAGCACGGAAAGCTGAGCTAGCCGCTTGTCCCGGATGGAATACCGCAGTACGAGTGCAATTAAAGTACCCGGTGTCGGTTAGGTAGCGCCAGATCACTCGCTGGTTGCTGCTTCCCTTTGCCGTCTGTACAGCGTGTGCCTCGCCTCGTAGTGCTGAGGGCGGGTGCGTGATTTTGCATCTCTTGCCATCTGAACTGCAACGCGTGTCACAGCAGGGCTGTGTTAGGGGGCACAGCAGTTAGTCATGGAGACAATGTCAGCCTAAACTTAGAAACACGCTGTTTCTGCCGGTTCTGGTGCAGCTGTGTAGCACAGAAGCTACTATGATTTCTTAGTAGTCTGCATCTACCCCCACAGGCTAGCTTTCTTAATTCAATTGAAGTAATTTTTAATTTGGAAGACCATTATATTTGTAAGTGTTGGCTATGCAGATGAGGAATTGGGTACGTTTCCATACCTCTTCTATTTTGGCTAGGTTGACTTTGAAATTCAGCTTTGGAAACATGTATTGGTAGCTTGATAGTAGGTGAGAGACCTCCAAAGAGGTTTTATTAACAACTACTTGAGTATGTATTTGTTCCTTTTTAATTTCAAACCGATTGTAAGACTCCAATGTGAGACTAGAATCAGGCCATTTTATGTGAGGTTAAGCCACACAGCCTGGTACAGTTGTGATTTTTAACATACAGCATTTTACTAAAGCAGGCAGAGCAGAAGTGACTGGACCTGCTTCCACTGATCAAAGTAGGAGGATTGTCTTTGAATGAGAGAAAAATCAAGCCTCGTTATTGCTCATTAGTAATGTATTTCATCAGACCTTGTTTTTTTGTTTTCAGGGAGCAAGAGAAATACCTCATGTGCATCATTAATATGAGGTTTGCAGTTAATTCAGTTGGTAAAGCTGTCTGAGATCTGGAAGGGACAAGAGCAGGAATATCTATTAAACTGATGATTTCTGCATTTTTCTGTGTATTAAAACAGATGCATTTTTTTCCTTTCAAAACTCAGTGTTGGTGACTGATGTTATACGTGCTGCATCCTGGAAGAAGCTTTTGCAGATGTGTTCACTGATTTGGCAATGGTAGTGCTTAAAGGACAAATAAAAATAGATGCTGTAAAACAACTTTAAAAGTTCCACGTGTACTTTAAATCCATGGCTGTAGTGAATTACTTGTAACAGAAGCGTGTCCCGTTTCCTTCTGCAAGATACCTAACAGGTACTCTTGTAATTCTTTATACTGGTAGGCAAGCAGCCACACAGTGCTGAGAATCTGGTGATTTAGTATCCATTATTTTCTAACTCCTTCACAGTAGCTGGCTGCCAGGGTAGAATAGTTTTACTTTGCTGGCGCTAAAGGATGACTAACTTCCCAGATCTTACTGCTGTAAGAAATACAGTTTCAGGTGGAGCTATGATTTGGACTTCACATGTCTGCTTACAAAGTTCTCAATATGGCTGGGGGGTAAAACTTGTCATGCTAAAGATGAAAAGTTGACTTCATTCATATCTATATGTACTTTATATACATATAGAATACATATATTTGTGCGTCCATGTTTTTGTGTGCAACTGTAAGCATAGAACTTGAAAATTTTGTTCTATGTGTATTCACCTATTATTAACAGAGTTAATCCTTCTGGTTGCTTGGTGGATATTTTTGGTTGTGGTGGGTGGTTTTTCCATTTGTTTGTTTCGCTATTCCTTTGAATCGTCTAGCAAAGTCCAGAAAAGAATCTAGACGCTTCTGAAATTGTTTTCTTTTCTCTTTTAAATAAAACACTTTTTCTTCCATTTCCCTACCCTGTCATCACTGGCCATCACACTTGTAGATGAAAGGAAAAAGTAGTTTAGAAGAACATTAAGCGTGTTCTGAATCGCTTCGGCAATTGGATCTGATGATGATGAGTGCTCTAGAAATAAGCTTTGCTCACAGGTATAATCTCGTAACTGTGAGATTTAGTGGCTCTATCTGCTAAGGCCATCATAGTTATGGATGAGGTGCTGGAATATGTTAACAGCCTTTCCTTTTTTCCCTTCCTTCTCATTTATCTCTCTCTTTAAACACAAAGTATATTTTAGAAAACTGTAGCTAAGTGCAATGATAGTGTTACCTAGTAATTCAGAAGATGACATGAGTTCAGCACTGTGGTGGTAATGTGGAGATATTTCTTCACGGTATCCATTATTTTTTTGTGCTTTTTGTTGTTATTTGTTTTTAAAGGCACATCACCAATTAAGGATCCCCTTTTGTACTACCCAATACCTTCATCTATAAAGACACAAGAGTTTTTATTACTACCACTCTCTCCAGATCCTCTCTAGTTCTAGAGTGGGCAAAACAGGTTAAAGCTGAATCGAAGTTGATCTAGCTAATAGCAGGGTGCTGCAGCCTCGGTTGGCCTAAAAAGATAAAGAAGCATCTGTTATTCTGGGCAAAATATGATTTTTCTTCTTTCTTCTATGGGATCTCATAGATCTTCACTGCTGAGTGCAACAGCCTTTCCTATTGTCCCAAGCGTGTCCTCTGTGAGGGGCATGTGGCGACAAAAATAATATTTGCTCAGCAATCAGTGTGCTTGTCTGACACACAACAAGAGGGTAATGCTCCTCTCCTTTAGAGCCATCGCTTGAGGGAGAGGTTGGCTGAATCATCCAAAAGATGTGCTAACTAAACACATTTCTGATGTGGTCCAGCAATCTTATATCCGAGTCAAGTAACCTTTCTTACTGCGTTCTGTACACTTGGCTCATGTTCTCAAATGTCTTGGTTCTCTTCCTTGCACTGTGGTTGCAATGTGCTTTCTTTCTCTTGCCTTGCAAGCAACAGTTTGGGCTCAGATCTAATAAAGTAGCTCCATAAATTGTCAATCTGGGATTACAGTGCCTTTATTGTCCTCAGGCCTTGTTATAGGGAATATTTCTCTAAGGTGAAGCTGATCATCCTCAGCTGATGGAATGGTTTACATGGTCAGAGATAGCTTGGTTGTAAACAGGAGCAGCCCTCCAGCTGCACTGATTTAAACTGAGCCAGCCTCCTGGTTTAAGATCAGTCAGATCAAGATACCGTAGATGCAAAGCATATGGAAACTTGTGGCTTTTGTATGATGTTTTTCTTTTATAATGATAATTCAGCCTCAAAGGTAACCTCAGCTGGCTCATATGTAGTGAGTGTAACTGTAATTCCTAGTGGATCGGGGCGATGTGACACAACGTATGTGTGAGCATGTATATATATATCGCAAACTGTAACAAATAATTCAGGTGGCAGTACATTAAAGCACTTAAAAGGGTTCTGATATGTAGCATATACATACAAATTTGGCTTTCATCATCCCTAAGATGTTCAGAACTCGTGCTCTCCTATGATAACAGGGAGGTCAGAGAGGATATAGAGCTTGGAACAGTGAGCACGATCTTTGTGCATTTCCAGCAGCTCAAAACCACTTCTCAGCAGGCTGAGTGAGGCAATGATTGTCATTTTCACTCATCCAAACCTGTTTGTAGGCAGTGACACTTGTAGTTTTCTTGCTTAGTTCCCTGTGTGTTATACCTGAACGATCAGATCATGTCTAATTCGCATGTGTGTAAGTGGATGCAGGTGATCACTGACAGGAACTTCTTCGGTTCTATTTTTATTTATTTTTGTAATTTCTAATAACATAATCAATGTGGTTTTATTGTGTTTTTCATTATTGTTGTTGAAAACTGTTTGATAAATACTTAATTCAGTTGAAATGGAATTAGACATGGAAATTGGTAACTCCCTTACGAAAAGATACTGGCAATGTGAAGAAAGTGACAAGCTATTTCTTTTAAACTTTAACCCATTTCTTTTTTGAAATAGTAGAATCAGTAGAGCACTAACAGTAAATAGATTTAAAATGAGTGTATATCTTGCCGATTGTGCTATCCATTTCTCTGTTTTTCTTTCGGTTTAGTTATTAATCTTCTGTCATTTACATTTTTGTTTATGCAACCAGTTTTTGTTTCCTAGCGTTGCAGTGTTTTGGGTTTCAGTCACTAAAACAACTAGATATCTCACAGCAAAATGATTGGTTTTGCCTTTCTAGCTCTGAGCAGCACAGCGTACTCTCACCCACCTCAGGTGTGAGTGCTGGCTGCTACGCATCGCTGTTGCTTGGAGAAAACCGTAGGTGTGTGTTCACATGTAAGCCGAGCACGTTCCTTTAAAAGAAGGCAGAATGGAGAAAATAGGTACCATTTAAATGTCTCTTGTAAAGGCCCATTTATAGATGTACATTAATGCCAATCTCAAAATTGGGAGTTAAATGGGAAATATGTGTTGAACTCCTGTAGAGAATGCCATTAAAACCGATTTCTAAAGTATCCAAGTGACAGCCAAACCACATCCCAGCTGAAGGAAAGGTTCCAGTGACAAGTTACTAGAGGATACTGGGAGCTTATTACTCGGGCAGAGCTGCTATTAGTGGTGTTTTGTCTGAGAACAGGTCCCAGCAAGTGTTAGAAACTTCCATTCAGTTGTCTCCTGGATTCCTGTAACTGTGCAGTTTGATCCAAATTGATGGTGGCTCTTTTTGTTGCTCCTACTTCTGCCTCTGTCACTGATTAACAGGCATTTGCTAAGAATTTCTTCTTGGAAAAAGAAGAGTTTCTGGTATTCTGTTTTTTTTTTTTGTTTGTTTGTTTGTTTTGCACATCTGCAGACAGGTTTCTTACCAGTCCATAGAAAATATTTAGTAGATTATCATTTGGGTAAATCTGTTCCCATGACACTATCTCTGTTAATTGTCAGCAGGGTGGAGAGGATGGGGATGCTGCAGTGGAGCAGTGCTTACTTGACCATGCTTGTTGTGTTGTTTTTTCTAACAGTTGAAAAATATTCCATGTTTACAACAATTTTGACAGTTGATTAACATTTGGGATTTCAGTGCCTGTCTCAAGGTCATCTTGGAGTCTTGGAATAAGTTAAAATTACAGTACAAGAGTGCATGGCTTTCATAAGGGGCATAACCTCAGGTAGTGTTCAGTAGTCTACTTAAGACTGGAATTAGCACCTCACAGATGATCCAATGAGTACTGATGATTCTTTGGAGGTGTTCATCTAATATCTTGATCACTTTGTGAGCTCATGCACCAGTGACTCCCTTCACTCGTCAGACATTTAAAGGATTTTTCTGGGGGGGAGACAGGGATTTCTGGTCACCTGAGAGAGCAGGAATCACTAATATTTTGCTCAGAGGTGAGCAACGTTTCTGATGATTGGCTAGTCTAGGCTCTTCTATCCTCTGTGAGGAAGTCTTTTCAGCACATGATGAAGAGTTGCAGTCTTCAGTTAGGACCATCTGACAGTCACTGATTTCTCACAGGGATGATACCTTCCCAGTTACTCTGAAGTAGTCAAATGGTGACAGAGGAGGGAGAGTTAAGTACTGAGCGTAGCCAGCTGTCAGCTTAGAGATGACTTTCATAATACTGGTGGAGCTGTGACTTCTGTACCGGAAGCAGAGAGTGAAATATGATGATTTTTTTTCCTATGTATTTAATACATCTCAAAATGTCACATTTTCCCTTTGTAAACTTTCATACTGTTGAGCTTCATGTAAATGTTACTGATGTTGCATAACCAAATTTCAACTCTCAAGATAGCTGTCTGTATAACTGCTAAGAAAATCTAAGAGCTGTAAAGAAGCATGATACTCAGATCTGTTGTATACTATGTAAAATACAGATATATTTGTATATCAGCCATTAATCTAAGTTGCATTTTGAATAGGGAAGAGCAGAATGCTGAAACCTAACCACAATGTATTAATGAAATATCTTTCAGATCCATTAAGCTAATCCTCATGTTAATATTACAACAAAAGATGTTCCTTAGAGCTTGGTGTAAAATAATTAAAAGCCTTCTTTACACTCACAGGTCACATTAGGATGGTTAAAGGAATACATCTGAACCACTTGCATTTTTCCTCAGTGTGAGTTCAGTAAAAGCTTCCTTTAAATAGTACCTGCTCTGTCTGGGTTTCTCTCCCAACGCTGGGGGTAGGTGGGTGCAGAGACTAACCTGTGGTACTGTAAAAATAAATCAATCAATCTAGCTGACATCATTATGCTAGTGCAAAAAACAAAGGTTAGAACCTAAAGGGTGTTCATTGGCATAAAATCTTAGATTCCTGATCTTGTTTGTGTTTGCATGTGGGATGACCCAGAGGAAGAAATGGCTCTCTTGTTTCTTTTGTGTGGTGAGATCACATCTACTTATTGCCTGTTTGCCATCCTTTGAGATAAAGTTTACTTGTGCAAGCAGAAGGCCAAAAAAACAACCAAAAAAAAAAAAAAAAAACCAAAAAACACACAAGCTTGATAGAAATGAGGCTGAAATCCTTACTCTGGAATTGGGATCTTTTTACTCCCTTCCGTCTGGTGGCGATAATTCAGTTTCTATAAGATATTGTATAGATACCTCACCTTTTGCTGGTGCTGTTGTTTACCGTGTCACTGGGACTCTCATGATTTTGAAAGAAAGTGGAAGTGAAGGCCACTCAGCTTCTGCTTTTCTGTGATGTTTGGCATCCTGTAGGTACGTGAAACTTCAAACTTGAAAGCTGCTTTTGCAGTAATACTGCCTCCTTGGGCAGATACTACAAACAGGCATAGCTCTCTAGGCCGGAGAGAGAGGCACCTTTATGAGGTGGCAGGGAGCTGCTTATTTGGAAATAGCAAATGCTGCACAGAGCCAAGTAAGGAGCCCCCACTTGCTCATGAGGAGTTGCAGATCACAAAGCGAGTAACTGAAAGGAAGATTGGAGTGGTGTATAGTAACATCTGCTGCACTTGCTTGTCTGTTCTGGCTGTGTGGTGCGTTGGCTCCTCAGAAGGACGCAATAATCCACATAGCTGGAGGCAAGGTGCTGCGCTGCTGAACAAGGCCAGCTTCTTAGGAAATAGAGGAGTTAGCCTTTATAAGGCACCTTTGTAGGTGGGCAGAGTAAACGTGGAATGTTAGTCTACAGCTACAGGGATCGTAGCATAACAAAGAGAAAATGAAAGCTGTGATGAAATGAAAGTGAGCTGAGAAATGTTTAGCATAGCTGAAAGCGTGAACTCAGGTGGCAGGAAGCTTCAAGACCCTGCTCTGTAGGGAGGAGGCCTGCTCAGCTGGGGAGCCGGAGGGCTCCAGCCTCTGGAGCTGACCCAGGGCTGTGGCTTCTCTGGGCATTGCTGTAGAAGATAAAACCAGCGTGTCATCAAGACCAGAATCCTTGCTGCAACTGGTGAGACCAGTTGCTTGTGTTGAAAACAAGAATGTAAAGGTCATGAGTGAGAATGTGCCTGCTGACAAGCTTTTCCCCAGTTGTCCACTAGATTTGCTTGGACTTCCTGCTCTTTACAACTAGCCGTCCTCCAAAGCATGCTGCTGAACGAGATGATCGGGTCCAATGGGGTGTCTTTATTCCTCTTAAGGACATTATGTTGGAAAGAAGCCTTTGGGAAAAAGAAAGTCAAGCAGTTAGACCACAAGTGGGAGGGTGTTTTGTATGTATTTAAGCAATAATTGGGTGGTAATTGGGTGGTTGATACTTATCTGACAACTTTTCCCACACACCTAGTATGAGAGAAGGGAGAGAACCGAGATGATAAGAGAACAGCCTGAAAATATGAATGGTTCCAAAGCCAAATGCTCCCTAGGATTACAACACCCTTTGAACTAAATTAACTTTGCAGTGATTGCATTGACGTGATTATGACAAATTGAACTGCAGATGGAGTCCTGGGAGTGCTGGTGGACAGCAAGTTGAACATCAGCCAGAAATGTCCCAGTGGCATTCACGGCTGCAATGGGAAGGGGGCTGCCAGCAGGGCGAGGGGAGGGTGATCCCCTGGTACTCTGTACTGGTGAGGCCGTGTTTGCACACTGCAAGACTCAAGGAGGCACCCGGGAGTCCAAGCCTGCAGGAAGATTACAAACTCTAGTGGAAGCCTAAATAGGTGAGGATTAGGTTGAAGTTCACTGTGTAAGTCTGCAAGTGAAACTCAACAAGGGCAGAGCACACAACATTTGATGGGCATCTGCATTTTTTGTTTGCTATAGAATGGGTCTTCCAATTGCTGTTATTGTAGTCCGGCATGTGAACAGACAGGAAGTACATCAAGAAATAGATTTGGATTTTTTCTTCCTTTTCTCTTCTTAAGCACATTCCTGTTCCCGTGTAGGATCAATACTTTGAGTTTCCTACAGCATCAAATCTGATTATAACAGGCAACTTTGAGGATAATTTCAGTTCTGTTCTCCATAAATTGATTCTTCTCCACACTGCAATATTTTAAGATAATTTTGTTCTCAAAAGGATTCATACTTTAGAAAACAGGGAACTCTTATGTTCCCTGTCGAGAGGGAGTGATGGTTGCATACCTTACTGGAAAAGCTTTTATTCCGTTTGTGTTCAAGATAATAAGATTAAATCAGTCTTAGACAAAAACCCTGAGAAATTAGTCTCTAGTTCCACATTTCCTAGTTGTCTATATAGCTAATACACATATATTTGGAAATGTTTATATATATGTGTGTATGTGCGCGCAGCACAGAAGAACTTATAAATCACACTGGCATAGTGTCACTCTGATGTAATACTGCTTTCCTATTTTATTTAAAAAATCATTTAATTAAACCTTGGAAAAGCTATGAAATTTTGGAATATCTCATTTTCTAGACCAGCCATCATGTTGTTTGTCGGGGTGGTAATGAAGCAGTTTGATATTTGACAGAAGAAACACCCTTTATCCTAGTTAATTAATGGAAGTTTTTTTTTGTGTGCATGCACTAACCTGGAATTGTTATTTTCTAGAGCATTTATATGAAATATGACCAATATTTGGTTTTCTTCCAATTTGGAATGAAATGGAAATTTAGAAATGTCAAAATTTCCTTAGGAACAGATGTCCTGACTTTCAGCCAGCACAGTTAAATGGGCCTGGTTATAGGACAATGATGTAGAGTTAAAAATGAGATCTCTATAGCATTGTAAGCCTCCAAAAGCATATATTCTTGACCAGTTCTTAATTTTAGAGTTATTCAGTTTATATACGTATGCATGTTGCCTATAAAGTTTTTGTTGTTGTTGTTTAAATCATAACAGGTTAATTTTCTTGAAAATAGGCTGGTGATTTGCTGGAATCATAGCATGAGCTCAAACCGCCAGCCCGGCATTTTATTTTCAGTTGTCAAGATGAAAAGTGCATCAGTAGAAATGGAGCAACACTACTTCATCTTGCTTAATGTTCCAATGAGAGGTGACGTCAAGTTTTGAAGAGAAAGTAGCACTTGGTACATACATAACCTTAACTTGTGTTTTTTCTTGTTTCTTGATGGGGATAATTCATGCATAACTTCACTGGGGTTTAGAGCTTTAAATAGTGACAGCAAATCTCTTAAGTAATGTAACTGAAAGAATAAAAAACGGCCAAGTTATGTTGAAGCATTTGCATTTACACTCATTTTTAAGTGCACTGTAGTTAAATCTTTGCCCTGTTCTTGAGGGTGAGTTTGGTGACACACATCTATAAAATCTCCAAACATGATAGCCATCACGTCTTTATTACAGCCCTGGTGCTTCAATATACAACTACAAGTTTCTGATTGTTTCAGATCTTCTGAAAAACTGAGTGTTAAGAGTTCAATAAGAGTGCGTTATCTGGGAACAAAATACATGATTCCTGACACACACTCTCGTATGTCTCATCCTACAGCTGTGTCCTCAGTCTCAGAACAAATGTCCCTTGCTTTTTCCTCTTATCTTATCTTGAAAATAATGTTTATTTCTTGTTTTGCATCTTTCTAATCTTTTTCTCCTCTTCTTCATGACCCTTAAATGTTTTCTGTCCTGCAACTGCTCTTGTCTTTGCAACTCAGGAAGAATCGCAGATGGTGCTTTCTTTTTCTGATTTTATTTTGATTCTATTGGTTGTTCTGTCTCAGGGAAGGTTTACTGGAAGGAAGAGTCAAGGCAGCAGATCCCAACATCTAAGCTTTGTTGTTGATAAAATCCTTTGTAGAGATTTCAAATAAAAAGCTATATTAGACCATCTTTACATATAAAAATGGTCTTTAGAATCCAGGTGTTACCACTTCCATATGGTCTTCTCTTTCAGACTTCTGTTAACTGCACCTGGAGGCTTCTGTGAATCTCTTCCAAAGCTTTAGGCCTGCCCACCACACATGGGCCAGAAAATCCTAAATCATACCCGAAGAATCGAGATTACAATGGTCAGGGCTTTCCATGCTCCCTGCCCAATGAATTCCTACAGTAAGGAACTGTAAATTTATGAAACATCCTAGACTCTGTACATCAGATTAGCTGTCTCTCTTGAATTATTAGCATTCACTTGCCTATATTGCTTTTAGTGTTAAGAGTGCATTAATTTTGTGAAACTGCATTACATGCATGAAGAGAGCTTTGTCACACAGCTTTACTTAATTATTTACATACTGGGCAGGTCTGCTGGTGGTGCAAATCACGGTTTATTCAAGGGTGGTCAGGTTGATTTATACCAGCTGGGGATGCATACTGCTCTTGTGCCTGATTTATTTACTCACAAATGTCCAGAATCTGGTCTTCTGCCAATATAATTAAGGAATTAGCTTCTACAGAATACAGGTGTTACATCAGTATAAAAACTCTGTGGAAGAGCAGAAATGGTGTGTCATTATATATAGATACATGTAGCCATTTGAATATTGTTTTAGAAATTATGAAGCAAAAGCCGTTTTAACGCTACACCTAGATAGAAATCAAAGTAATCATTTATATGTTTGTTTTTTTAAGTCCTTTTTTCTTTCCTTTACCATGGGCCACGCTTCACTCTCTCTGCCCTCACTTTTCGTTCCAAGACTGGTAATACGTGTGCACCTGTCTGTGATCCTCACCTGCAGAAGGTTAGTTTACTGGATGTTAACTGGAAAAAGTTGATGCATTTTAAACACATGTCCTCCCCCTTTCTTTATTTTGACAGAGTACGATGTGAGCCTCTGTTCCTGCATGGCATTAGGTGACCAGTCAGTAACAAGATCACGCAATAGCGTTGCTTCTCTCCCTTAATCCCTTTTGAACAAGAGCATCAGCTAATATTGACTGTAGGCTTCAGGTCTGCAACTTCATGACTGGCTGGGAGCAGGTACCTTGTCGACAGCTTTCCACGTGTCTTGCCCTAGGTTTGCTATTTCACAAAGCCACTTTGCAGCGTGAGGAATGTCAGCTATGTCTGTGGTGGTAGCTCCTGTCGGCACATGCAGGGTGACCTGGAAGGAATATCCTGGTGCTTCTGTAACAGGGACTGGCGATCCTGCGGGGGTGTTGGCAAATCTTTCTAAACTGTGCTGCAACTGCGTTGCCATCAGCCTGTGCAGCAACTGGTTTAATGCAAATCCAGGTGCTTCTGTGTACACCATAGTCACTGTCAGAGTGGTAATATATCTATTAAGAGCTTTGTTGGGTACATGTAAACAGAAAAAGGAAAGTGCCATCCTTAATGATGATGATGTTTGTTTCACATGTCGCAATTCTGTTATTTAGAGAGTACAACTGTGTGTGTGCATATGTATATTAAATAGGTTATAATCACGACCTCCAAGGCCATCCCAATAGATCTCTCTCTTCTTCACAACAGGGTTCTCCTTCTATCTTTTCTGACAGTGCTGCAGGTATTTACTTGCATGAAATTACACAGAGGCTTCTGAATGAATATACTTGCATGGAGAATGGGAAAAGTGAGCTGGAAAATAGCTCCGGATCCATTTTGTAATTTTTTTATTTTTTTTTAATGATTCCACTTTAACCAGGTTCTCTTCAAGTGAATGTGAGGCAAATGCCAACCCACCAGCTTTGCCCACAGGAGAGCAGGTATCAACCCAAAAGAAGAATCACGGGAGTGAACTCTTCAACTGTAGCCTATGGGACAGTTCTCACTTCGAAAATGTTTTCACATTGTTTAATGAGAACTATCACAAATATCATAAAGCTTTCAGCATTTACTGCAGGATAAACTATTCTGCTGAATTCCTAAAGCCCATTCCCTCAGACAGTTTACAGGGTATGAAAAGTTAGTATTTACAAGGTTGTCTTAAAATTGTAATTTTAATGAAGGACTTAGTTTACTCTAAGGCTTTATTTATGATGTGGTAAACCTAGCACACTGTACTTTGGCTCTCAGCTCATAGTTTTAGATTTAGATCTTGATTTTGCAGCTGGATTATTTATGGTATAAATGAAATAGTGATAAAATTTAAGTTCTTTCTGTCCTACTGTGGAACAGGCTGAGGAATTTTAATATTCTAAAGCCTCTTAAATAATGGTATTAAAATGTGTAATAAAAACAGAAGTTAGAATTTTTCTGTGCCATCAATAAATATTTCCATCTCAAATGACAGATCATGACAAGTCAGCCCCCTCATATGTATGAGCAAAGAGAATAATGTTTGTGGCAATACAGTGCAGCAGCAACATGGCACTTCTCTTGCTTGGAATTTAAGGTTTGAGGAGTTCATTGCTCCCCATGTTTTCTGTCTTCTCTCTACGTAAAAATTGTTAACAGAGGGGTTGAAGACCAGAGGTGGAGTGGGGCAGAAAGGAGCATGCAGCTGCGTTTGCTGGTGTGTGGGAATAAAGAGTGAAACTGTAAGATACAGAGTGTGTGCTGGGGGAAGCATGACCCATGTGTGTGCATGCACCTGGGAGGAATGCAGTGTAACCAGGCGTACCGATTTGTTCGTTCTCACTAGAAGCAGTCTGCATTTGCAACTGATCCCATGAAATATGCTTCTAAATTCCAAGGTACGTGAGAACGCTTTTTTCCTAGGAAAGAAAGAGACTTCCTGTACGTGTGATTTGTCTGCCCCAAGTCAGGCAGGGGTCAGCTCTGAAAATTCTTAAGAATTATTTTTTTCTTAAGACAGTAGTGGAAAGCCATAGTGTTTGTACTGTTGCAACCCCCTCCCACCTGGAAGGGTGTAGCAGGCTCAGGCACCCTCCCCACCTTCTTGCAGCATCTTTAATGAACAGAGATTACAAGTAAGAAAGAGAAGAGATGCCAGCTGGCAAATGACCCAAAATGATTACAGACTGGTGTCTATTTATCTTTGCTGATGGCATCCAGAAATCTTCTGTCTGGCAGAGACAGCACCCTCTCTACTCTTTCCAAATTAAGTCATTAACGAGGTTCCAGATTTGGTTGGAAAATACAAGTGCTGTAATTTCTGGCAAGTGTTAGTGGAAGACTGGGTCCTCATCATTCTCCAGAGCCCCATATGGTCAGTGAGAACAGGAACACCAAAAGGAAAGGCAAGACAAGTGTAAAACTTTGATGAGGGCAGGTGACCCTCATCAAAGGTGATTCTGTAAATTGAGGTGACCCTCAATTTACAGAAGTTGCAAATGGCCCATTTCTGAGTGCTGAACTGCCAGCTCCAAGGACAGAAGATTCACAGCTGGGTGTTAGATGAAGTGCCATAGCACAGGATGCCAGTATAGGCAGGAAGAATGGGAAATGTGGATGGAGCAAAAGATAGAGCTTGCTCCAAAGATGGAGCAAGCAGGTGAAGTTTGAGTCTGATGGACATTTTGTGAGGCAGACAAATATTGTTACATGTAAAAAAAAGTTCTCTAAAGTGGGCTCTAGCCCTTTATTCAAACTGTAAGGAACCCATTGCAACTCCCTACTGAACTCTGCTGTTGGCAAACAACTGGTGGTAGAATTCCTGACTTTAAGACAACATTTTCAGTCAGCTGGGTGCGGCTCCATTGATAACCGTAGACTATGAGAGTACAAAAACCAGTGTTCAATTGGTCTAGGGAAACTTAGTGTGCTAATGTGCTTCCCTGAAGACATGATTAGCACATTACATTAAAAATAATGCCGAATAATTGTTTTTGCTTTATGCTATACTCTAAGGAGGGATGTGTGTGTAGATGTGTGTCCATGTGAGAGAGAAAAATACAGTGATCTTCACTAGTAATTCGGAATAGCTATGATTGCCTGGATCATCTAGAAACACAAGACATTTTCGGCAATAAATTGATAGACTTGCCAGATGTTCATTATGGCGAGAACTCAATAGAGGAGAAGAGCTGTTCATTGAAAGATTGGTTGTATATTTTCACAACGGCAGAAGCTTGAAGAAAAAATCCACAAACTTTAATCCTTTTGAGAAATACTTAAGTAGTGAGATCTTCTGTTAAGTTTATAGTTAGAATATTAGTCATAAGATGCTTTAATGATCCAACAGAAGAAATTTAAACAATTGGAAAATTGTGCTTTGTTTGCTCAGAATACAGTGTGACTGCTCTTGGAAGTTTCTTTTGAATTGTATAAAATGCTGGTTTGGGTTGCTTTTTAAATAAATGGAGAAATAATTTCCAGCTTGATTTCTGAGTATAGTGTAATTTTAGCTAATAGTTTAAGAGTAAAAATAAAGTTTGCTGTTTTGCAGGTATCTTTACGGAATGATGCAAATCTTTGATTGAATTGTGGAACATGAAATACTTTTATAAATGAAACTGGTCAAAATATCATTTGTTTTGTCTATTAAATGGGTTGGAAAAAAAATCTGGATCTCAGAACACTTTTCTCATCATGGTTTAGTATTTAAAAAATGAAAGCTAAATGAAGGAAATATGATGTAGATATATACAGACATTCTATCTGACCTGTGTTGAAAGGCTTAATAGAAAGTGAAGCTTCAAATTTTTATAGAAACAAAAGATCTTCATTACGCTATCATGCATCAGTACTCTTTGAGGAAAATCATTGAAGGTTAAGATACAGGCTTCAAAACTGATTATTTGGTTTGCTTGGAGTGAGTCACAGCACATTGGATACTGCTGCCTGACAGTGCAGAGGGTCCAGGATGTTTTTAGCTTGTCACTTTTCTCGGAAATGCTCATTTTCGTCACCTTCCTTGGTCCATCTTCTCATCTCTTCCCTGTATGTAATGCCAGCATTGCCACGTCTTTACTTTCCTTCCAATCCAGCAGACATTAAGCAGTGTTCGTTAGGTTGCCTTTTACATCCCACTGGGTCCAGACTCTAAGGGTCCTCGTGGGTTCAGGTCCAAGATGCCTCCCACTCTTAATGTGTCACTGTCAAAACAAACCAACACCAACAAAATAACCCCAAAATACCAGCTCCTCACCCCTAATGAGCAAACAAAATCCAACCTTTTCCTGAGGGTTTCCATAGCTATTTATCTAAGGTACTGAGACAGTAATTGTTTATGGCTTGCTGAGTTAAGGGTGAAAAATTATCCAAGACTGTAAAAGTTCAACAGTGACTGCTATAAATAAGGCCCTCCTAAGGAACAAAGGCCAGATGGGGCTGATTTAGATGAATTGTGCATAGCACTGCCTTGGTTTCAAAGGAATTTAGCCAAAGGCAGGAAGGATAAGCGTGAAGAAACATCAGAGACAAAGGCTCCCGGTGCGCATTCTTGCATTTCGGATGCATTGTGCTCTTGTCTGCTGCTCAGTTATATAGGCTGCTCTAAAGGGCTCCTCCAGGTGCTACGTGGGATTGCTGGTGGGAGAAAAAGGCCTTGTCATCATCACAGAAACTCCACCAAGCACCTGAACAGAGAGAGAAATAATGCTTCTTCCCATTAATTCTGGCTGAAATATAGCCATGTATTTTGCCAGCCAGATGTCCAGTGTCCCAGCCTGGGGGGCTTGCTGGCATTCCCCTGCCTCCGTCTGTCAGGGTTGCATTTTGGGGCACTTAACCATGCCAGGGTTTGGGGCTGTGGCTTGGCAAACCAGTCAGGTTGGCCATCTTTTTCTTCTTGCAGTAACTTGTCAGGCAGCATGCTGCCTGTGGTGGAAATGGAGTTGGAGAGCAATTTGTTTTGGTATTCAGCTGATACTGAACTGCATCTCAGTGGTGGCGGCAGTGCTTTGCTTTTTAATGATGGCTCTGAGTGCCTTCTGCCTGTGTGACAGAAGGAGAGAAATGAATAAAAATGAGTAAGCTGAATTGGACTGATTTGGTCCTAGATTTAATGAAGGTTAAAAAAAATGCTTTTTGTGACAGTGAATTGCAGTCTTTGAGTCTTCTTTTTTCCTAAGAGATAACTATTTAAAACATATACAGAATGAATAGTAGATATAAAAACTATTATTACAGTTACACTCTGGAAATCCCATGTCAAAACGGAGATAGTTGAGTTTTCTAAAACTGATCACTCCCAAGTTATAGGAAATAGACTAGCAAGATTTCATTTTAAAAATGCTAAGCTTAAAAAAAAAAAAAAAAAAAGGCAGATAAATTTCCATTACAAGTACAGCAGAAGTGGAAGCCCAGCAGTGCCTCTCTTTGTCCTTTCCTAGCCACTCTCTCTCTGTCCCTTGCCCCCCCCCCCCCCCCCTTCACATCCATTGTTGTTTGGCTGCTCATGGGGGCAAGCAGCATTCAGTGCATATGTTCTAGGATTAGGATTTGTGAATCACAAAAGATTGTGAGGATTGAAATTTTACCCCTCCCATCTGTAGTTGCATCGATGACCCACCTGATATGGACTGGGCTCAAGTAATTGAAGCCCCACATGGCAGATCTGCTGTGTTCGTTCATCGATTTCTTCCGTAATTACCGCAAGCTGAAGAGAAAGGGTGTGGGGAGGAGCAGCAGCGAGGCTGGCTGGCAAAAGATCTGACCTAGTTTTTCCAGTCTGCATGGCACTGGCACTGCAGGCAGAGTCGGCTGTAAATCTGCCTCTGTAGAAGAGCATTTATTTATTTATTTATTTATTTATTTATTTATTTATTTTTGTTCCCCACGTGAACAGCAGCGTTTATTTTGAATGTTCAGTTTTGGTGGTTAAAATGCAAACTGTTGTCAGTGCGGTGTAGTGTAATGGAAATGTGCACATCTGGGAGGAGGTGAGGGAAGGCACGTGCTTCTGCTGGGTTGTTTTGGGCTTCTCTGCTTTCTGCTCTTCTCTCCCTCCCCCAGCCCACTGTCACTCCTCTTTCTCCGTTGGGTAGCTGTGTGATATTAAACGCTTGCTTTTTCAGCCTGCCAGCAGTTCTAATGACGTGTGTGCGAAGCACATATTCCTCCCTCTGTGCAAGAGTCGGTGTGATTCTGCTTTGCACGCAAGGTTAAACAATGCTGAAATATAACATATTTTTTAAAGTTTTTGGTAATGTCTCTAAGCCTAATCATTTTGCCTTCTTCTTTCTATTTATATCAAGTGGTCATGGCCTCTGCTAGGTTTGCTTGTTTGTTCATTTTAATTCCATTACTTAGCAGTGAAGGACCAGGGATTTAGTACCAGTAATGTAACAGCAAGCTGTCTCTTGTTTCCAGCATGGGGATTCATGACAGGCAGATGACTGGTGCTTTGACCCTCCAGATGCTCTGGATAAGCCTTACAACAAACATCTGAAGGGGGGTACTCAGCTGCTGAATACATACATGTATAATTCGTCTTCTACCATTTGATCGCAGAGAGGTTTCCTTACAGAGCTGTGAGTGCACGGCTCTGCTGATGTGCAGGGCTCTGCCCCAGCATGATGGGTTTTCGCCGTCCTGTGTACTTTGATAACTGGTTTTGTTCTTGATCCTCTTGCATCTGCTTCAGGAAAACCATGCCCACCTGAAAGTCAGGGAATGGACTCTGTTTCTGAAGCTGCTCTGGGCTGTAGCTGGAACTGCAGCCAGGGCACCGGATACCCGGGATGCCCATCCTCCTAGGTCACACCCTGGCTTCTTACCCGGCCTGTCCTGAGGCTCCCCTTTATCTTGCTGTAGCACAGGCACAGCTCCACATAGCTCTGTAATTTCTCAGCATTTGCTCATGATTTCTGCTGTTTTATGGCTCTGGCTCCTCTGTTGGCTCTTCTCAGCTAGGGAGGCTCTTGAGGTGGGCAGGAGCTGATAGTCATGAGTTAGCAAGGATGAGCGTGCTGTGATGAGTGATAAGCAGAGCAAAGGTGGCGCCCTGGTCAGGAGAGGTTGTGTCAGCTTTATGTGAACTCCTCAGAGGCTGGTCCTCTTTTCAGCTGGCCTGTATGTGTCAGTGAGCAGCATTCAACTACTCAGAGCATGAAAGAGGAGATTCTGCACACCTTGGTACAGTAGTTTTCCCAATCCCCCTCCCTTCACCCCTCCTTGTTTTTGCAAGTGTTCTTCTCTGAAGCTGGGAAGATATTGCCGTAGGTAAGAAGTCGATCTTGCAGTGGAATGTATTTGTCACTTTTCCTCTTCTAAGGTAAAACTTGTGATGATGCTGTAGTTTTGGCTGTTCCGCAGACTTTTCTTTGTGTTCCTTGGCCATAGGCATGGAGGCAGTGGTCACACTCTTCAGGCTGTGTCTAATGTTTCTCTTGAGGTCGGTGACTGACGTGCATGCCAAGAAAGTGACTGTCAGCCAGGATGCTGAAAGGAGATGCACACTCACAAGAGCTGCTCTGAGTACCCTTCTGAAGCAATCGTGTCTGCTGATCTGACATTTCCAGTCCAGCTCTAAGTGAGCTACAGTCCTGGGCTGATACTTCTTTGTGTATCCTGGATAGAGATGTCACATCTCATTTGTCGTCAGGGGAAGGCAGAGTTTCATGTATAATTCTGTGTAAAGTTGGTAATTATCAAATGTTCTCTGCTTGCAAAGCCTTATGCACTTCAGGCAATCTGCAAATACTTGACTGATGTGCTTTCTGAACGTTCTGGGGTATGTGTAGGAGGGAAGTGCAGGAGTCTTAACAGTGCACTGGCTGAGTGTGTGGTGGTCTGCGCTAGGCAGGTCAAGTTCAGTAATGCTTCTCACACCTGATCTCTGGCACTGCTGGGTGAGAGACTGGGTGTCGCTTCCATTTGGCGAGCCAACGTCCCCAGGTGCCATCCAAATAGCCTCAGTGTTTGTTCCTTCAAACAATCTTGTGATTCTTCATTCACACCAGAACGCTCCATTTACTGTGTTACCCAGAGCAGTGGGATAAGCATTAAATGCCTGTGGAAGAGGTAATCCCCAGTGAGGTAGCACATTTATTTCTCAGTATTACTGGGTGGTTTTTGATGATAGGGCTGGGTTATTATAGGGTTAGGACATTCAGGAGCACCCAGGTTGCTTTGCTGCTGTCATACCATCACCTTTTCTGGTCACAGCTTACTTAAAAGGCATAAAGTTTTTCATTTCAACTTTTTAGTTATACTCCTAAATAAGAAGAATGAATTTATAACCAGTTTGCTCTATTTAACAAATAAAAATCATGGTTTACAATTGATTCATTTTTTTTTCTAATTCTGCCCAAAGATATTCTATAATGACATGATTATAACTCATGGGCTCCCAGTTTTGGTTATTAGTTTCTATTTTTATTTCCTAACAGAAGGCACTGATCCAATGAAGAGCAGGGCCTGGTTCCTTTGTAACGTGGTGGTGGTGGAGTGGAAGAAGCTGCTTTTATCCCAGGCAGCATGCACTGTGGTTGGTTAAAGGAAACAAATAAACAAACAAGACAACTCTATTGATCACAAGGAGATGAGGAGGCATGGCTCCACTAAACAGAAATACTAAGAGTAACAAATACCTGCCACTTTAAAAGCTTTAAATGAATGTTATCTTACCAGTGGCTGTATTAAGTTGCTGAGAAAAATCTTGGACCGAGCTTAAAAAAATAGGTAAGAGGATTGTACCAGTTTATTTTCTGGCCTGTTTTGCCATACAAAATATGCTCGCATACGTAAAAAACGTAAGTGGTTCACATTACCCCAGGTAGATTACTTCTTTACTTCTTTTTGCCATGTGCCGCAGCCATTCCCATCCCGCTGACACTGGCAAGTATGCTGCTGCCACCGCTGCTGTGGCGTGGTGAGCCCAGGGGCTGGCCGGGAGCTGCGTGTGCTTCATGTGCATGCGGTGCCACGAGGCTCCTGGCCTGGCGCTTCCCACTGCAGCCGCCAAGGGAGTAATTGCCAAAGTGGCGTTTGGGTGATCCACAAGCAAATCCTATTATTTGTTAATAGGATTTGTTCTCGCACTGCTTTGTCCAATCGCTAATTGTTTATCACGCATTAGGAGTACAATGAGATGCCTGTCAGCTGTGTTATGAGCATTTGGTGTGAAAGACTTGCTGAGCCTTTGTCTGCACTGGTGGGCTTTGCTTTGGGAAAAAAAGCCTCAGTGTGGAAGGCAGAAAGCACGGGCTGAGACTGTTGGGCACTGCTGTGGGTCCTTCCCCCTGGGCGGCCAGGTGGGAAGGGCTAGGGCTGGGGCTGGGCAGGAGGGGTCTCCAGGGAACCCTCATCTCTTCTGGCCTGACCCAACCCTTCTGAAATTCAGTACATCATGATACATGTCTTACATGTATGTGTTTCTGTGTTTGAATAGATTTGTATGTTCATACATGTATGCGCTCTTCCTGCTCTTGTCTCTGTCCGTCATGTAATCCCATTTGGGCCGTGTGTCTTTTCATATGGAGATGTATTACAGCTGGCTCTTGCTTTGGTTGTCCCACGCTTGGTATACGTACATATATACGGGTATACACATGTACACACGCACATATACATTTTATATAGAAGTGGATGAATACCTTTGATCATCTTGTGTGACTAATACCCACCAGCCAGGATGAAAATTGCTTCCTCTAAAGTTCTTTCAAAAGATTAGATGATTTTGTGACCTTGCTCTTGGAATTAAAGTTTAACCTCTAAGTCAAACCAACCATCCCTATTTCAAGCACTTCCAGAAATTCAGCCATCCTACTGTGAGACATCCACGACCTATTCCCTCTTCAAAGGGAACAGTCTTCACCAGAAGATTTAGTACGAGCTTTCATCTCGGAGTAGGAAAGTTCCTGAAACATGTCGTACTTTCAGATGGAGGGGGAAATAGGATTTGCACCAGAGTTACTGGTTCCTCATCAAGAGCAAGGCTTTTATTTCAGTCCTCTGTCATATACCATGCCAGACCCACAGTGGGGCAAGCAGTCACCCACCCAGGAGAACAAAGAGGAAGCTTATGAATATTTAATGACTTCATGGTGTGTGCTCATCTCTTTAGACCTGAAGTCTGTGGCTGTCCCAGGTAGCACAACGACAATATCCCAGAGCAGAGCACGCCTGTAAGTCCCTCAGGCAAGCCTGGCTCGTTTCCTCAGATGCACAAGCACACCTGTGCTGGCTGGGCAGGGCCTGACTGCAGGACCCACTGAGTAAGGCAGCAGGGAGGGGTCCTTGAGCCAGAAAGGCCTGAAATGTTTTGGAGAGTTAAATTTTTATTATCATTCCATTGAATGTAAAGCTGCTTGTGTCTTCTCTTCTTTCAAAGAATGCCTGCTAACGTGAGGTCGCTTAATGAGTTCTTGTTCTAGATGAACAATATAATAGCTAAACGTTTCAGACACTTTTTAGTATTTTCAGGAAGATGTTGCTGAACTGCCCAGTTCTGTTCTGTGACTTGCCGTGGGCTTTTAGAACAATATTGGGTGGATTGATTGCTGTTAGAGTGATCACTGGGGATTTTTAACTGCATCCTTCATTATTTTCTCTCCTGGTAGTAAATTGATCAGCGTAAGGAAAATAAATGAATATAAAACTGTAAGAAGGCAGTGATGTAATGAGCTATCACATAATGACCACACTAGGAGCTACCAAGGAGGAACCTGGAGTATAGCACTGGCTTTCTAGTGAGCGGTTACGTTATTTATCAAAGTGAGTACTGAGGCTTTTTCTTCTTTAGACAGTTGCTCTGAGGCACCTAGTAACTTCTGGGCCATTTCCAAGTGGTAGGTAACTGCGCTTCTTTGTATCTTGGAAGCTGCCTTGAAGAATGAAGGAGAACGTATCCACATGCCAGGCTCCTTGGCTGCCCTTTGATGCAGGTGCAGGTATTGCTCACAGATCTTGCTGCCTTTTTTTTTTTCCTTCCTAGTTCACATACTGAAAATGTGACCGAAGTAAAACATAAAGTGACGCTGCAGAGCTTTGTGGCTTAGAACAGTAGGTCACCATAATACACTAATACAATTAGGGTGACCTACTGTGATTTTAAAAATTAAATCGGCCACCTTCCCTTCCTACTATGCTTGCTTTCTGCCCTTTTCTATGTCCATCACTTAATCCCATTTGGGCAATGTGTTTTTTCATGTGTAAACATTTTACAGCTTTGGTTGCCTTAGGCTTGCCAAAACAGTGGTACCTATCAGCTCTGTGTTTCAGGAGGTGGCAGTGAGGAGCAGGAGACAGCTCAGCGGGGTCAGGAGTAGTATGGAAACAGATGCACTGGGAATGACTGTTCATTTTTCTCCAGTACAAGCAGTAAAAGGCGAGAATTGAAACCAGAGGGTGATGCGTTCATAACAAAGGGAGAAGGTTCTCTTCACACAGCCTGAATTTAAGCTGAGGAGCTCTTCCACAGGCTGTCAAAAGTTTGCATGGTCTCAGTAGGAACTAGTAGGAACTATTGCAGCTTGGGGAGGGGATATGAGCTCTGTGGGGACTACTGCATGCAGAGAAGGCTTTTTTGGTCTAGAAAGTCCCTGAACCACAGTTTTTTACAAATTTGGAGAATATTTTTTTTTATCTCTGTTGACCTCTAGCAGTGGGCTAGAATTTTGGGGATGTAAATTTTAACACTGACTCTGACTTGTATGTCCTGATTTTACCATATGTAAAGAAAGGGTAGGAGTGATACCTTCAGTATTGTATCATCCGTACCTTCTACAGCTTTGGTAATGCCCGCTGAGGTCTACTGAGAGGCAACCCTGTGTGTAAGAGATGTGTGGGACTGGAGCGCATCTCCCTTTTCCCTCTGTCCGATCCATCCTTGGAAAGCTACAGAGTGACTAAATTCTTTATTTTTAGACATTACAAAGAAAGAAAGCATTAGACAGCTGGCTGCAAAAAATATTTATTTGCAACCTTTCTCCACATTTGTACAGTTCTTCTTGCTTTCTGGCAAGAGTCCTGTTATATTTTGGACAAGCAATTTCTCCATGATTCAGGTCTTCAGTCTCACAGTCTCAGGAGAAACTAAAATGCTTAGAGCTTTATGCATATGTATTTAAAAAATAATAATAATTTAAAAACAAAACAAACAAACCAAAATGGTTCCATGTCTGGAAAACACGGGCTGAGGCTACTTCTATTTGTAAGCTGTTGGACGAGGTTTGTCTCCCATTTCCATAGGGACTTCCTCACTGGACAAGCAACAGGAGCGCTGCTGGTGGAGGCGGCACTGGAGCATTCTGCATCAGTGGCTGAACACCCCCTGCTCCACTCAGTCCTGCTTTTAAGCTAACCTGCATCTTGAGATAGACTTCTCCCCTGCATTTCTGCTCATTGGAGAAAGGATTAAATAGGTTTGTTGGCTCAGTGGGGCAAAAATATGATGGTATGTGTGAATAGAGGGTAGACTGAGGGCTGTGATGAGCAGGGTCTGCTGGGCTGGTTTTGATTGGAGCTATCAGGCATGCAAAGGTAGCTGAAGCCAAACTGATGCTGCTGATCATGTTTTTTTGTGATTGAAGCAAAATGTCAGGAAGACATTGGTATTTTTGACTTTGCACATTGTGGAGAGAGAATTTTTAGATACCCATGTTTAGTCCAAGAAAAAAAAAAAAAAAAAAAAAAAAGAAATGTGAGAAACCCAGTTGCAAAAAAAAAAATATCTAATTTTACTATAATAAAGTGCTTCAGGTTGGTCATGTTCTTTGAAAGGGTAAATCTATAGGACAAAGCATTTCATAGTAGTGCTGTTGAGTGATGACAATAAAGAATTGTCAGTAATTTGTTTTATTTACTTTAAGTGGTGTGTGTATTAGCACTGCAAAAAACAGCAGGCCTGCAAGCTGAAATGCAGCTACTACATCTTTTTTTTTTTTCCTTTTGATTACAGCTACCTCTTCCAAAGACTGTTGAATAATGTTAAACGTTCTGTGAAAGTACATGTGGACGGCAGGCCTTGAATCACGTACCGCCCCCAGGCAGATTACTGTGACCAAATTTTCTTCTCTAAAACTGATCTGTACAAACCCATTTTTCACTTATATTGCATCCAAAGTATGAAAAACACTTAATGCTGAGTGCTGTTTTGCTAGGACAGTATGCTGAATTTATAGGACATTTTGCTTCCCAGCTGAAAAATTACTGAAAGATTTTTGAGGCGAAGCTTTGCTCTTGCAAGCTGAGGTGGAGCAGTTTTATACGGCCCTGAGCTGAGACAGTACTGCAGCACATGGTTGTCCTCCCCACTCACAGCACCTGTGCCTGGAATTATAAATCAAAGAAGAAATCGAACCAAAGCTTAGCTGTAAGTTTGACTATGTCAATCTTTTTCAGAAAGAAGAAGGGAGCCCAGGAGCAGTGCTGTGGTGTGACCAGGGCTGTGGCAGCACGCGAGTGCTGGTGCCTGGTATTGCAGATTGGGGTCCCGCCAGCAGAGCAGGCGTACAGCCATGCACACGCTTCTGCCATCGCTGGTTCTGGCACTCTGGCTGTGCTAGGTGCCAGCAAATACCTGCACTTAGAGAAGTGCTGGATTGTGCTTCCTTCTTTAAGAGAAGCAGTTCCTCATTCCAGGCCATTAGTTCCACTGGCTCTCACTAGCACACCGGGCTGCTACCAGCCCCACTCCCTGACATCCAAAGGATGCCCAGGTGCATTTGCTGCTGCCAGCTCGATGGCTGCTTTGATTTTTGTTAGGGGAAATGAGCAATGCCATTTCTTAGGGAGGATTTCAAATAGCTTCCCAGCTTTGTGGTTATGAGGTAACAGGACATTTGTGAATGATGGTTTTCTTTGTGGGTTTTTGTCTGTGTTTGGTTTGGTTTCTAAGCCTTTTAAAATTAAATATACAGTACTTTGTAGAAATGCCGAGGTTGAAAACACGCATGCTTGAGAAAATTTGTCAGGTCAAAACACAAACAAAAAATTTTCAAAACTTTAGAGGAAAAAATTAAAACTCAGAGTTTGTTTCCCAGCAATCATTTTTTCCCCTCCAGGGAATATAAGTGCTTTCTAGTAATTTGAGCCAAAGAAAGACAAAACCTCAGTCATTCGGTAACTTGAATGTTCCTGAAAGCTACTTAGCTTTTCTTTTTTTAGAAGCATATGTGGGTTCCACAGTACAGTGCTTTGTTTTTATCACTTGGTGGGGGAGATGGGATAATGATGTTGGTGTGTCAATAACAGATAATGCGTCTCTACCATGAAGAGAAGGAAAGGCACTGGACCTCTTAGATGAAAAGCGTATCTATGTATCTGTTTCTGACATCACTTTAGAGATTTGGGAATAGGTACTCTCTGAAAGGCTTGGCACTGAGCTCTCCTGCCCGCTGCCCTCTGAGGCACTCCCCATCACGCTTGGCTTGTGTGCTGGGCAGGCAGTGCCTTGCCTCGGCAAGGTTTCCTTGTGAGAGTTGTGACCCATTTCCCAGCACAGCCAACACCTTTTGGAGAACTTAACTTCTCTGTATAGCTACTGGTGAGGTTAACTGGCTCTGAACTGCCTCAGCTTCAGGCCTTGTATCCTGGTGGTGCTTCTGCAGCAGAACGTGTTTGTGTTGAGAAACAGAAAGAAAAATCAGTTCTGGGCAAGGTATCCTGAAGTGACTGGCTGACCTGTCTACTGAATTAGTCCTAGAACTGTCAAGATTTGTTGTTGTTGTTAGTAATACAGGTAACTTCTGAATTAAATAGGTCAGCTGTACAAAAATAACAAAACAAACTCAGCAATTGTTTGTTTTGTAGCAGTAAATCTGTTGAGTATCTGCTCAGATACAAGTCTCTTCTGCTCCTGCTCATTCTTGTGGTTAGAGCATATTCAGATTGCTGTTGAAAAACAGCAATGTCCAACAAGTTAGACAGTTTCAATCATTAGTCCCTGAAATGATTTTTCCCCCTGTCTTTAGGGAGCATGAAGTAGATGAGTTGGGAAAATTTGTTCTGCATCACGTTCAAAAAGAGAGCCCAACTCTTCAAAACCAAATTGGGCACATCGTTAGCACAGAGAGGAATTGTTGCTGGTTATAACTGCATTTGCTGGTATTTATAAATATACTGGTAGGAAAAAATGAGTTTTGATGGATGTGTTTAAGTTGCAGGATTAGGTTACTTATTTTTTTTTCATTATACAGCTTAGAGTTGGCTGCGTTACCAGCATCAGCAGTCCCTTATGCAAGCACAACTTGAGCAGTGCCTATGTCAAAGTGAGTTTTTATCAGGTTCACAGAGATGCTGTATGTGTGTAGTCAGAGTTTACCACTTAGCTCAAACTAGAGTTCATTATTCTTGGAGATGTCCCAGAGTTGCCATGTGCACTTCTGATTCACCTTAGTTTTCCCAAATTGTACTCCCCTCGTGTACCAGCTGGCAACTAACTCAAGTGTTTTTGTGGTTGTGAGAACTAAAGCAAAAATGTTTTTTCTCAGTGCTTGTGGGGACTTTGTAGCCAGGGTTCTGTCCAGAAGCTTCGTTACTCCTTGGATCTATTAGCACAGCTCACATAGGAGCAGTCTCAGCATTTTTGTGCAGATGCTTTGAGCCGGTTGAGATACCTTCCCAGAAAGCAGATCGTTCGGCAGGTGATGGGTGGCCTCTTTGACATTTGGGCTGTAATAAGAGGCCTGTAATCCTACCGGTTTGTTCAGAGGATGACATACTTTTAACAAAAATAAAAGGCAAAATGGACTGGATTAAGCTGTGATCAGCATTAAAAAAAAAAAAAAAAAAAAAAAAAAAGTGTATAAAGTATGTCACTGGCACTGATGAAATCTTGTATGTGGGCTTCCATAGTGAAATTGGCCACAGAATAAAACTGTTCAAGTGAGGGAAGAAGCATGATGTCTGTGCTTGAAAAACATTAATGGAAAACTGTTTTCTAACTCATGGGATGATTTTTCAGAGCCTGATATCCATTAAAATGTGTCATATCTAGACAGAAGAAATCATTGTTTTACAAGACTTGGGAGAAATAAGAAGGTTGATGCAAAACTAAGAAATGACAATAATAGGTCAGAAACTGAAATTAAGTCAGTCTTTGCTTGCAAACCTTGGGAGAGATTTCGAGGTTGTGAAGCAGACAGGTCACTTGTCTCAGTGCAGTTAGCTTGAAAGACTTCGACTAAAAATTGAACATCTTTTCAAAAACTTAACATACAGCAACATTCAAAATATATTGCATGTAAATAGAGGGACAGCTCTATTGTCTGATAGGGGGAGGCCAATGACTTAAATAAAGTTCTAATTTTATTTTGTTGGCAGTTATTCCTGGGTCTGGGGCCTTGTAAGACTTCCAGTTCTGTCCCTCATGATGGCAACTTAATTTAGGTTTGCCAACTTTAAATGCAGAAGTATAAAATATTATTTTGCATCTACATCAAAGAACCTAGTCTTGATTTAGATTCTCTTGAATGGGTAATTTTGTCCTTATCACTTTGTATACATGGACATGCATTCAATAGCTTTTTGGAAGATTATATTAGGACAGTATGGTAAAATCAAGGAGCAGGTAGTAAAGTATCTTCCCATAGTAGAAAAGATATATGAAAATCTGTAGTAAAATTTTTGTTCATTCTGCAATGCAGGGGGAAGGCTGGTCATGATTTCTGGGTCCCTTTCTTATCAGCTGGTGGAGTTTTGCGTACAGGAAAGGGTTAAGGGCTTTTTATTGGTTTTCCTATTAAAAAGAAATACATTGCATTAAAATGAAGCAACGTTTATGGTTTTCAATTTCTGTATTCTTGCTATTTTGTTCTAGAGATAAAAATGTTGGTGAAATCAAGTGAGCCTCTAAATAGAGCAGAAACACTTGGCCAATAAGCATTGCAAAGTAGTACAATTTTATCACTTCAAAGGCAGTGGGAAGGAATCCAAACATGCTTTGAACTGGTTAACATATATAACGTGCTAGCTATCATCGTCAATTATTTTGAGACTGATATTTCTTAAACTGAATGTTTAGGACAAACCGTTGTTTGAGTATTTTCTTTATGTGTTAATTTTGCTTAATAGTATTTCATTTCTTAAATCACATATTCATTAGCTCAGCTAGCTTGATAAATTTTTTTGGTGCTGTCTGAAAAGTCTTGCAGACCTTTTAGGCTGTTTTAAAAAAATCTCTGATGCCTCTTAACCTGTTGGAGGCACTGCAGAGGTGTGAGCTTCTTCAAAGCTACTGAGAACCTGGCAAGCATGGATTTGCAAAGGGTGACTGTCTTGGTCACCTCTGAAATAGCAGATGACCTGCTGGTAGGGAAACCCTGGTGATCCAGGAGGGCTCTGCAGGCGTATTTCCAGTGGCTTAATGAAGAAGTTGCTTATCTTCCTAGAATTCAAGGATGTATCTCTGTACATCCATTTGAGCTAGGAACGCTTCTGCTTCCCCTCCAGCAGCTCCACCCCCTCAATGTGACTACTGGTTTTACTGAAGCACCTCCAAAATCTCCTAGTAATGTTACGGAATAATTGCCTATGTATACTTGTTTTCTACTTAAATTGAAGGGAGAGTTTGAATCAAATCTGTGGCAAGGATCTGATCTTGCCATACTGCAGCATGGAGCATGCGCTTTGGCCCCATATCATAGAATATCCTGAGCTGGAAGAGACCCAAAGGATCATTGAGTCCAACTCCTGGCTCCGCACAGGACCACACAAAAATGAGACCATGTGTCTGAGAGCGTTGTCCAAATGCTTTTTGATTGCTATATGCAGGTTTCTGACAGGATTTGGGACAAATATTACACATCACCAGTAGGTTTCTGATTTATAGTAAAATGCAGAGTTGAAAAAAAAAATCAATTTACTTTTCTGCTTCCTGTGACACTTTGAATTATTTGTTTAATGCAAACTTTGCTAGTGCTGATAAATATCAGCCTCAAAGGATTATGAGGGCCAACACTAAGATGCCTAGTTAATTTTGGGACTTGATGTAATTTGTCAAGATGAATAGCAGTAAGCTAAAAGGGTTATGGTAATTAATTAGTAAGGCTGGACTATGCAATAAAGGAGTATAAAACTGACTCTGAGTGAAGGCATCTCCCTTACTGTTTTATTGAGGTTATTTGATTTGTGATATTAAAGTTATGTTTCCAGTTTCATGCATCCACAATGATTTGTGTTTATTCAGGGTCTGACCCATTCCTATTTCTAAGGGAGAACTTTCACAGGGTGTGGAAGATGAAGAAAGAGGAACCAGTTTATTAACTGTAATTTTATGAACATAAGGAACTGTGTGTCTGGTGTAGAGGGGTAGGAATGGCTTCTGAAGAGTCCGAGGGTTTGGGTTTTCATTTCAGCTGGCATCAAAGGACATGGGATTTGGACTTCTTCAAATGCAGCATTGTGCCCACTATAGCCACCTCAAGGAGTAAACTGTACCCAGCTGGCATTTAGCTCCTTCCACCAGGGCAAAACTAGTTTGTTTCTTTACTTCTCTTCTTCCCCCGTGTTCATTAGGCCATAATGGTGGCTGGCTTTGTCTAGTGGACATTTGCTAAAGGGCAGGCTGGAAAGGCAGCATGGTATCTTTATCAAAGTTACCTGCCTCTGGTGAAATGTTGCTCCTTTTTATGGTCTAGTATGTATGGGGGGCTATTTTGTGAAGGGTTTCTTGTGTCCTTCATAGAGAAAACACAATTCCCAAGTTTGGGGTGGAGCATGAGGCCTCGCTGTCTCTGCTCCACATAGTTGAGAACTACAGGCAGGGTCCAAACTGTGGTGGCTGCCTCTGGGAGGTACAGGCCGCTGCTAGATGCCTGTCATGGTTGGGCAGGCAGCACGGTATTTATAGGCCAGCAAGGGCAGAGTACCTTCCACCTGGTTACTCTGAAGTACCCGGTGTTACCTGAATGGTCATCTGTGGCTTTTTTGGTTTGGTTTTGTTCTTAAATGTGGCTTTAAACAGTGGATGAGGAGGCCGCCTTTAAAAAGGTTCTTGAATTCTGAATTTAATTCCCTTGCTTGTTTTGTTATTTCATTTCTAGATAAGGAATGGATGGGGCTGTGTTTGGAAAAAAAAAATTTGTCCTTTTAATTTCTGTGTAATTGAATGCCAGCTTTCAATTCAGCTTCACTGAAATCAGTTGAAAGAGAGAGATTGCTGTGGTGTTTGCTCAGATTTACATGTGGGGAGGAAAGCTGGTAATATATTCAGTTCTGCTCTCCTTACTCTTCTACAATACTTCTTTCCTCTTAATTGCAATACCTTATGCAATAAATAGTCCCATGGGTTTCAGTAAGACTGTTTAGGGAATTGAATACCACAGTGCAGAAGAAATGGAAAAAATGAGTAAAGCTTTTAAGAAGTACAACATTTGGCAAAACGCTCTGTTTGTGCATGTATCAAACACTACTTTTGTTTCATTATGAATCAATTTAAATTATTACAGAAAGCTGAGTGAGAATTATGATAATGATGCTTTTTACGTTTGGTGTGAAATTTTGGATCCTATTGATTAAATTATACTTTAAAAGTTTCATTTTAACCTTGAAAAACAATTTTAAATATTGCAAAGTATAGTTTAAGCTTAAGTTTTCATAGGAAAAGTCAAAAATCTCTCTTAAATCTTATCTGTGCTTTCTCCTGTGTTTCTCTACACATTTCATTAGCAAGACATGTCATTTTAAGAATGGCATTTAAGCAGACCCAAGAGCTGGGCTTAGGTTTAAATGAAGATCAGCTCAGCATGAAGCTTGTTGGAATTGCATCTGGTAGAATTTTCTAGCAGGGACTCTCCTACCCGCTTTTGACCTTAACAAATTCAAAGTTTTATTTTTTTCTTTTGAATTAGCATATTTAGGGAAATGTCTTTTTATTGGAGTAAAGGAATGATGATCACATTCCTTCCATCAGCAGAAGGATAAGAGTTTTTTTCAGCTTTTTGTATAAAACATGGATGTAAAGGGACTGAGAATCTTGGTATCTGTTACATGTCTGGAAGTGTTTTACTAGTCCTTAGAATTAAAAAGTAAATTTCTAAACTCAAACTCTATGTGCATTTTAACAGCTTACTCAGCTGCACCTTTTTGATTACCTGATAACAGCAATGATCAACTCTGATTTGTATATGTCCATGTTGAACTAAAGAATACAACTCTCACTTTGTTTTGTCATCTAGTTTGAGATGAAAAAAAGTCCCTTCAATTTTAATAAAAGCAGGTTTTATGTATCTCTTGCACTTTAAATTGGAAACTTGTATATTACTTAGCTAGTGTACAAATTGCATATTTTCATATAACGCAAATGCTGAGCTTATATTTCACTTTAATCAGCAGAAGCAGCAATTTTAGTTCAAAATAGTACTTAAAATGGTGCTTGAATGTGTATAAGAACATTATAATTTTGAAGAGCACATGGTTGTATTCAGGTGGATAAACACAGAGCTACTTAACTAGTGTGTTAGTTTTGTCTCTGTGGCAAATTAAGTCTCAACAAAATAAAATCTTTGAAGTGAAATCAAGAATTACTTAATTCAAAGATGGCAGAAGTTTAGGAAACTGATGGTTTTCAGGGGACAATGGGATCCAGTTCTCACTTCAGTTACCACTGCAGCTGCATGCACTTGTTAGAAGTCAGTAAACCTTATTTTACCCTAGTTCCTCTTCAGCTGTATGGATTGAGTCCTATTGTGCTGGGCACCACAGAAATGAAGAACAAAACGATATATCTGAGCCTTAATAATTTACAGATAGGCAGGCATGTACTGCATAAATATGATTTATTTAAGTAGTGTCTTGAATTACTACTCCCCATCAAATTTTCCTGTATATTTTTCCAACGATGTGACTCTTTATAGTAGTTGCTGCTTGTGAGCAGAGGGTAAGGTTAAATTCTGATGTGTTCCTCTCAGTATCTTCTCCTTTCTTTTCAAAGGAGTTAGCCTCAATACATCTGCACATGCTTTTCTGTGGTGCAGAGGCTGGTACCTCTGGTGCTATTGACAGATATTACTGATTCCTTTACTATGCCTATATGGATGGAATTCCTACAAAGACTTTGTAGCTATTAATCCCACACGTGAATCCCTTAGACTTCGGGGATTCAAGAGTGGGACCCATAGTTACAAATAGTTTAGTTTTTAATGGATGGAGTGGTTTTCTTTGAGTGTAAGCTATTTAATTCATCTCTAAAATATGTTAGAGATTCCTAGTTTATAAACTGGCTGAATTTATAGATTGGTGTTTGGATCTGTGACAGTGTTGTGCTTGAGCATAAGAATTTAGAGGAAAATCTATTTTTTAAGCAAAGTCTTTGAGTCATGGCTCAACATCATTTGAACTTCATGGTTCAGAAAATTGTATTGACTGGGCATCTTCAATGCTTGCTGCCTTTAAGGACTGTGTTTGAATTTTCACTGTGCAAAAGGAGTCCTAAGGCAATAGCTACTCTGGAAACTGATCTGTGAAAAAGGCCTTATTTGGAGGAGGAGAACATTACGTGCTCTTCAGCTCTGCAAGCTGCCCTGCTCTTTTCATTAGGCAGTGCTTCTCTGGGAGGCATTCCTCTCATGCTTTTGTTCTATGCTTTTTTTTTTTTTTTTTTTTTCTTCAACATGAAAGAAAATCCAGTTTCATGTGCTCTGTGGAGTTCATTTCATCCTTCAAAGTGCTGTTACTTATTTTGTCATGTAATCGCCTGTATGAACTTGCTTTTAAGCTGTTAGGCTAAGTATTGGTTCTTGTTGGCAGGGTTATAATGTTTGCACATTTACCATATGTCATTGATTGATAACAGTAATGAAGTAAATAACTGAAGGATTTCACTTACATTCTTTTTTCACTCTTCTGTTTCTCGTAGGTTCATTGCTAAACCGTGTGCCTTAGGCCTTAAAGTCCAAGCTAATGGACCACAAAAAGCTCAACCTAATGCTATCCTGGAAAAAGTTTTCACAGCCATTACAAAGGTAGAGTATTTACCTAAATATTTATCTTATAAAGTGGGATATGGTATTATAAAACACATCTGAACAAAATGAATATAACTTCTAAATTCAGTACTGCCATTTTTACAGCTAATGTCATAACATTAAAGTGTCAAGGTTTTCATTGGCATGCCAACTTGAACAGTTGTGCAGCCCTTCATGATGTGTCCTGTAAGCTTTTGATTAAAAAAAAAAAGTTACGGAAATACTTCGTAGGTGCTGTATGGCCACCTACTTTTTTATTTTGTTTCCTCCCTTTTAGAAAGTTCCATGGAATCCTTGTTTTTTTTTTTTTTTTGTTTTGGTTAGGGTGATTTTTTTGTGTGTTTTGAATGAAGAGCAAATTATGAGATACTAAGATGGACCTTACTGTGTATTCCATGAAACTCTGAAGCTACCCCTTCCAGGGCAACTGCTTGAGAGCAGGGTGCTGATGGTTCACTGTTGTCCTAGCCGTTTGTGATTAATGTCCTTTGAATTTGGAGGGAAAAGCTAGAAAAGTATGGAGAACTGACTGAACGGTATTCTAGATTGCAGGTTGTTCGTTGTTTGTTTTTTTTTTTTTTTTTTTTTTTTTTTTTTTTTTTTTTTTTTGTAGAAAATGAGGTTTTTGCCACTGCTTGCCACTGTTTCTACAGCTGCTGTTGTACGAGATCTTCAGCTAAACCTGTCATCCTGTCCATTCTTCTGCTGTAGTCTGAGTTTTCACACAGCACTAAGCAACGTCCTTTAGCTTCTTCTGAAAAAGTCAACAGACAGTTCTTTGTAGTGCAAAGGCCTGTGAAGACCTGAATGATGAAGCCTCTCTTTTGCAGAAACTCGGCAGTTCCACCTTGGCTCCAGGCTGCAGCAGGGCACACCACAGCAAAGACACTAATTAGCTAGAATTTCAGAAACTATTAAGATAACAGAGGGCTAAATTGGGTTCAATGTCAGAGACAGTGAAATACACCATGAATATGTCTTCTTTTTGCGTCCTACCCTATGCTGAGATCATCAGAGCACTTGGTGCAATTTTTGTCTTGTTTTCAGAGAAAGTGATGCATGCCTCATTTCTATAAGATACAGCATGTGTGCTCTCTCCCTGACTCAGCTGGAGGAAGAATTAGATTTTTAAAGTCAGTGAGAGTAGCTTTTCTCAATTTTCCATTGGAAAACTTAGTGGCTACTTTGATTCACTTAAAAGGTAAATAAAAATAATAATTTCTGAGAAGGGATGGGAAGTTCTGAGAACTTCCCCCTTTTCTCAGCTAGTTCTTTTATTTTCCTTTCTGACTTCTTTGCTGGAGACTGATAGAGGAAACTTCACCCTGGCAAAGACTGCTGCTTTACCCTTTGCTACATTTAACAACGTCTTTGTGGTGGCAGATGTGTATCTTTTTCAATGTATCTGACTGGCTTACAAACCTAAACCTAAAGCTCCAGAAAATAGACTGTCCGATGGCTTTTCCTTAATTAAAAAAAAAAAATAAAGTAATCAGGAGGAATATGTAGATTGTCCTTATGCAGTACCATACATAAATGTGGCCTGTTCCACTCTTCTCTATTTAGTATTCAAATTAAGAATAGATTCATTTTATTTTACCTTGCCTTTATGTTGATTTGCAGAGAACAGCCACTTGAATGGAAGGAGAGTTTTACATTTACTGCTTTGGAGGATAATTCTGTGTAGCTATTTTAAAGAAAAAAAAAATCCTTGTTTCCCAGGTGATTTTCTTTTTGAAGTTGTCATTTTGTTTAATTACTTCATTTTTTAACATTAATATGCACAAACATGGGATATATCCTCTTCTTTCTGTGTCAGTCAAGAAATCTTCACTTCTGCAACTGACAGTGGGACCAAGGTTGGAATATACAAACTGTGTGGCAGGCAGAGGAGCATTTGTAAGCCCCTCTGCTTGATAGATATGTCATTTTAACCTCTGCTTACCATCACTTCCCAAGTTTCATGAAAGGTTTCATCCAGTTACCCCCTGTAAGTTTTTATCAGTAATAACCAATATGCAATATGGCAGCATATGTCAATCTTCTTATATCAATAAGATACTGTCACCGTAAACATATTTTGGTGTGGATGTGCCAGCAGAGATTTCTGTCATTTTATTTCTATGCATCCATTTGTCTGACAAGCAGTCTATAAGCCATTGGGAGGTGGTTACAGCAGTTCTAAATTAAAAGTGGCATTACCACAATTGGGAAGAGGAAATAATTTTTATCCTTCTCTGTTCTGTAGCATCCGGATGAGAAGAGGCTGGAGGGGCTCTCCAAGCAGCTGGACTGGGATGTACGCAGCATTCAACGATGGTTTCGACAAAGACGCAACCAGGAAAAGCCCAGTACTCTTACGAAGTTCTGCGAGAGCATGTAAGCAAACTGTCTTTACAGCAGTCTTTCTCCTTTCTCTGTACAGCTGGACAGAGATCTGAAATGGAGCGATAAAAATAAAAGCCAAAAAGCCCTTCCTTGTTTTTCTCATCCTGGGCTTGACCCTTTTACTAGCACGGCTTCTTGAGTGCACTTAATTCTGAGAAACTAGAGGCTCCTACACTTTCTTTGGGCAGTTATTTTTCACCTACAAGGGTTTACTTCTAGGGACTGCTTCCAAGAATCCAGCTGCTCTTCAAAACTGGTTATCTATACATAGTTCTTTTTTCTAATCAGACCCCATTGTCTGTGAGTCAGATTTTCATGCTGACTGGATTTAACACACTAATACTTAATCTGCACTGAAAGAGTGTGAAAAACTAAATCTACTTAATACATTTACATGTTTTTCTTAAAGGAGGAATGATAGGTATTGAACTTAAAACACAAAGAATGCTAGTTTCTTTGAAAGACTTATTAGTTATAAGACTCAGCCCTCCAGCACTGCTGTAATGTTGGTCCTTTGATATGGAAGGTCGTGCATTTAAGGCAAGTTTTACATGCTCCAAATCAAGAGGCTTGGCAAATAATGCCATAAACAAGTATCGGCTTTATCATACCCTGAGGTCAAGTAGTCGTGTTATTGCTGGCTTAAAACTAGTTATGCTTTCTGTTAGCTGGGAAAGAAGTGTTAGACAGAAATGTCAGCACCAATAGAGGAAGCCTATTTAAATTTGAAAGTGAAACTTGGTTATTTTAAATCTATTTTTTTTTCTTTTTTTTTTTTTAATCCAAACAATTTTACATGATTTCATTAAAAATTACAAGTAAATAATTTTTTTAAAAAAAGTATATATATGTGTGTGTGTGTGTATATATATTTCTTTGTGGCATACATTATGGCAAAAGTGTGTAGATAAGAGCTGTGAATGCAAACTGGAAGGTGAAATCAAGCTGAAATGAGTGCCATTAACTTCTGCAGGAAGAATTAAGTCCCAGCTTCATTTAGAGAGGCCCATTGGGCGTTACTGCAAGATGTATACTTAATAGTAATGACAATACTTGTATCTCCAGAAAGAAGCAAGTTGGTGTGAAGAAGAAATGGATAGTTAGCTTTTCTCAGCTCATGGTTTGCAGAGGGTGCAGGGGGAGTTGCCTCTGGGGCTCCACAAGTACTATTACTCTAGAACATGCTGCTCTCTGTGTGAGCGCATTGCCCTGATAGCGTTTGCAGCAGTATAGCAGGTGCCACCAGGTGTCCTGTCATGCATGGAGTTGGTGGCAGTTAGTTGGAATAGCACCAGGAAGTCAGGGATCCCCTTTTCTCCCCTCAGTATGGCTATGAAACGGGTGTCTAGTTAAATCAGGGCACTACATGTGGTGCAGTATCTTTGGAGCAAAGAAATCCAGATCTGCTCAAGGCCAATAGCCTTTTCACATGTAGTTAATTGTGTGACATTTTGGATGAAGAATCCATGTGTGGACAGCTGCTACAGAGCTCTAGGGTGCATGAAGCACATGTTCCCATGGCAGAGATAGGAACGGCCGCACTCCAAACCTGCAGTAACTCGAGCACCAGTGGAAGGGTCAGAAGCCCTGACAGAGAGCAAAACATGCCTGTAAGTAGCCAGCAGGCATAACGTAAACAATGCAACAGTGATCCCCACCCACACCTTCAGTTGTTGAGCTGCTGTTGTCCTTCCAGAGAAGTCTTCCATTTTGCTGGCAGCTGAATTGATTGGCAAAGACTTGGGGAGAACAGTGACAGAACCCACAGCAAGTGTGGAGCTGCCTAAGAAGAGCTCCAACTCTTTTTACAAGCAGACAGTTCAATTTACTGCTAGTAAAAGTGTTCCTTAGGCACAAAATGGCTTATTCCATGTTGCACAGGAGAAGACAGACATGCATGAGGGGATGCAGACTGTTTCTGACTGCCTTATCTTTCTTGCCAAATGGATATCTTGGTTACTACATAGAGGAGTTTCAAAAGGGCAAAGGATGACAGTGAAATTTGATGATAAATGCACTCAGCTGGCATGAATGACACCCAAGATCCAGACCCAGACAGACTACAACAGTAACTTTTTCACTAGATTTCTCTTATTTCTCTTGCCCCAGATTTCTCAATTTCCCTATCCCATTTTCACCCCCCCCCAAGGTATTTCAGTTATGGTCCTAAACAGAGTGCAGAGCAGCTTCAAAATCTACACTTTTTTTTTTTTTTTTTTTTTTCCAAAACAAAAATCAAATAATTCTTTTTTCCTGGGTTTTATCATATGTCCTGGGAATTAGCATGTGGTAGCTATATGAAGAAAAACATAGTAATATGTCTGTAGGCACTGCCTGTGCAACAGTCTTGTTGTGAAAACAAATGACTTTGCAGTGACCTTAACCAGCAGTCACCTCAGTTTTGTCTCAACCTTCTCTTTCAAGTGAAGGTGCCACTTGGTTATTGGAGCTGTGGAATCCGCTGATAGTGAGACTTCAATGGCATCATGTACCTGCTTCAGATGTTATGGTGATACGTACCTATACAAAACATGAAATAGATGGTATCAGCGGGTGATGATTCATTATCCAGTGTTATTCAGAAAGGCAGTAATAAACGGGGTGCAGAGGTTTATTTTACCAGCAAGTTGATAGGTTGTTTCTCAAGGATTTGATGGTTCTGAAATGAAACTTGGAGTTAGCAGTAGGATGTTTGTAGTCACTGGAAAAGACACCCACCTTGTACAACTTCAGATTGTAATGCTCAGGTAGCAGCTACAGGAGTGAGTCTGTGCATAATGTTTCTTTCTCATTGGGAATATAGACAGTTTTTCTGCTTTCTTCACTTGATAGATCCAAGATGAATAAAGGAGAAGAACTGGCAAACTGTGCACAGTGGACTTTTCTACTGCTGTGCATTTCTACTGCTTTTTATTCCTTTGTCTCTGTCCTCATAGTGTAGCCTAACATCAAGAAAGAACAAGCTTCCTCCTTAACAAGAGGAGGGGAAGAACCTTGTACTCTGCTCTTTAAGCATGCGGCACATCAGAAAACACCAAGTGGATTACCTTGAATCTTTTCTAAGGCTTGTGTAATTTGTATGTTATTCATGGAGAGTATCTGCAGTACTTTACAAGGCTAAAAGTTGTTTCTGCCGAGGACTATTGATCTGCTTATAGGTGGGTGGCATAAATTGGTCCAAATGCTCTACGGACTCATCTGGAGCATAATTCTGGCACAAATATATTTAAGGAAAAAAAAAAAAAAAAGACTAGCCATTAATGGAGAGCAAGTTCCCAAAAATGTCTTAAGGGAGAATGTTACATCTGAATATAGAAGAATGGGAATTCCAGGCATGGAATAAGCTCATGGAAAAAAGGCTTTGAGGTATGCTACGGACAACTGGGACAATGTAATGCCTGGAATACCTTGAATGGTAACTTTGGTGACTGTCAGACAGAATGCAGGGCACACGAATATCTTTGTTAATATGTCTGAAAGACAATACAGTGGTGATTTCCAAGTGACTTCTAGGTTCTTGGCCGCTTCAGTCTGTTGTGCTGCTGTTGCTCACACTGCCAGTGCCTAGGCATGTCTGCTTTTCTCAAAGACTAAATAGCATAGAAAGAACAAGCATCGTGTTCCCCTCCCTTGCTGTCCAAAGCTGCTTATTAGAGATATTTGCATGGTTTCCAAGGAGGAGCTGGCAGATAGATACGTCCAAGAGTATTTTTTGAGTTGATGCAGCAGTCTGCATTTGAAAACATGGAAGCGTGCTGACTGATGAGCTAAAGATTTTCATTTATTTTTCTAAACATATTTGTGTAGAGGAAGTTTGGATAGTAAAGTATCTGTAAGTGGGGTGACTTTTAGTTTTGATGTAGGTGAAATAAGAGTCTCTATCTCGCCTCCTAGACAGAACATACCCTTTTCCCAGGGAAGTGAAACTGTTTGTGCATGTTTTGGGGGGGAAGATTGCTGTATGTATCTATCTGTGTACGTGTTTATGTGTATAGAGAGATATATACAATATAGAATACTTTTTCACTTGTGCACATTTGTGAAAATTTTGTGGGCTGTTTTGCAACTTCTTGGTCTTATTGCTTTTCTTCACTAGCAGGGTAATTCTCTTCCGCAGAATTGCACTAGAAAAATAACTATGCAAGGGAAAGAAATTGAGACAGCTGCTTGGTTGTTGAAATTCTGAACTGTGCTGATATAAATCTTAACAAAGCACATAAAGCACAGACTGATGAATTCTTTTGTGTGTAGCAGTAAAGCACTAGAAAACAAATAGGCATCAAAAATCTTCTAGCTCCAAATTTTGAGTGGCCTCAGGCCCACTTAAGTCAACTACAGAACACTGCTGAATACAGTGATCTTTGAGATACAAGCAAGAAGAAGTGGTAAATGATATTATGGGTCCATTTAATTCAGAGTTGTCAATACAGATTTTCTGCTGCTTCAGTGCTACATGCAACAGAGAACTGACCAGTGTTTCACAACTAGAAAAGAGAATGGGGGATGTCTGGAAAGCAGTGCTGCTCCCCTGGGATGAATGGCTTCTAAGTGTGAATACAAAGCATACACCCAAAATGGGAAGGAATTCGGCCACTGTCATATGTCTAGCTTTTCATATTTGCAGGCATCTTAAGATGACTTGGAGTCCTTCTTTGGAGAAACCCAAGGTTTCTTCCTTGGAAGTTTCTCAGGTTGTTACCTGCTGCAGGAATTAGTAGAATTTGTAAATTGCCTGAATGTTTAGACATCATGGAGGAAGCAGTGCATTGGGTGGCCATGTGGACCAGATGCTACTACACTCACTGATTTCAGGTTTCTTTTATAATTTTTTTTCTTATTATTATTGGCCACTGACAAGGTGACTTGGATAGATAGGATTCAGCCAGCATGAGCAGATGATTTGCTGCTGATGCATATGTATGGGACAACTCCTTATTCTCGATGTGCAATGAGTGGATTGCATGTATATGTATTTAAGGTGTACTTGGAGGTGATTAAGTATTTCACATCTCTTGAGGGAGCCAGGCTCTGCAGATATGTAGCCACTGAAGTCACTAACAAATTACCAGTATTAAAATCTGTTTCTTCTACCTTACTGGGTGCACTGTCTACTCGAGTGAAATGGAAGCTTAGATCTGCGGTTGTGAGTAAAGGAATTCGTAAGGACAGCAGTAAGGATAACTCCGCCTGAAAGCTGGTATTTGAAGTTAGCCCACAGATTAGACATTTTGTTTTTTAAACCTGACTTTAAGGAGTAGAAGGGTTCTGTTAGTTAACCATGACATGACAGGAAAGTGTGATAGTTGCTGTTTAATGGCATAGAGCTATCAAATCTCCTTTGCCTTCCTCTGCGGGTTTCCATGGGGCAGGAGTGGCTGTTCCTCCATGCTGTCATGGATGCTGGGCAGAACCTCTCCACTGCTGCCCTGGTCTGTTCAGGAGATCCAAAGCACTGGTAGCTCAACAAGCTGCTTGGTAGAAATTGCATGTCTATGTAGTATGTTGACAAAAAGGCAGAGATTTTTTCATGTTATCCTGGATTATTACTATTTCTAACTGGGCAGATACATAGTTCTGCTCCTCCCTCTCCCTCTAACTTCCAGCAGTGAGCTGTGTGCTGCAGCCAGGTGTTCCTGCTACAGGTGGTACTTCTGGTAGATGATTATAGCAGAGCAGTCTTGCCTGAAAGAGAAAGCATTGAGGAAAATCCAAAGTTTCTGGAACTTTTTGTGAAGTGGCAGTAGGAAACTGCAATGAGCCATAGTACTGAAAGACACTAATTAATACAATTTATTCTTTCTGGGCCACTTTGTGCTGAAGCAGTTAATAGAACTGATCAACGTTTATACAAGTGAAGAGTTGAGTCATTTGCATATTTTTATTGCTGATCCTTAACTTTTTGGCTTCTTTTCAGTATTTCAGAGATTTCTGTGACCCTGATGGAAATACCCATCAGCCTTTCACAAAGACTGTTATGATACTGGAGCAACTACTTTGTAGTTCTGGTAGTAGTGTCAAAATAATTGCGTGATGTCTGTACATCTCTCTTAATGCAGTTGATTGATTTATTTTTTTTATTTCCCATGGCCTTACAACAAAAGGAATTGAGCAGGAGGGGTAAGAGGAGGATTATTCCTTTAAGCACAGTATCTGGGCTTATAGCCCAAAGAAGTGAGTGCTTTCTCTCAGGTAAAGCAACAAGGTCGTTTCTCCAAAGCTGCTAACTCAGAATGCCAACCTGTTAAAACAGTGCTGTTAAGAGGGAGCGAGGGAAACTCATTATTTCTGAGCTTCTGTGAATGACCCAGTTGCACTGAGAGTTAATGTCAAGCTGAAAAGTTGCCCAAGCTAGCTTCTTTTAACCTACATGAGTATCAGGTCTAGGCAAGGCAGCGTGAACACAGATTTTTCTTTCAATCAATTTACCAAAGTGTAGCACTTCGCAAATTAAATTTTGAGGCATCCTACTTTATTTTGGAGAAGCTTTTCAGTGTTACTGTTTACTGTTGCTGTCAGTACGCTCTAATTGTGCCAACCTTATTACATCAAAAGGAGAGAGAAGGAACTGCTACATGATCTGTCCTTGTAAAAGAATATGCCCTTTTTCAAATGAGTAATCTGAGAGATCCCTATAATTTAGTATAAATCAACACTTTGCTTGTTTTGTTTTTGTCTTTGTGGTGTGATTTTTTTTTTTTTTTTTAATTTTTATTTTATCCCCCAGTCCACAGTTGTGATTTTTCCATGTGGCATCCTTATTGTTTTGTACTAGTTACCCTTGACAAACCATTAAAGGTTGTGTCTGACAGCCTTCACAAATAAAAAGCACTTTAATAGTGTTTTCTGAAGGTCTCTCAATATATATTAATTATTTTTTCCTTTAATGAATATCATGTAACTAAGTAGAACTTCATATATGGGAACTTCATGTCAATTACTCCTGATAGCTTGTATGCCATAAAGCTGCTGGTAAAGGTAAATTGGTACCTCTTAAATAGCCATAAAATGCTATTAATGGAGGAAGGGTGTTCTCATTTGTTGTTTTTGTTTGTTTGTTGTTGTTTTTTTTTTTTAACTGGTAGAAGAAGGGAGTAAGAAACATGATGTGTGATGTCTATTGTAAAAATGCTGGAGAAAGAAGAATATTAATTAATACCAATAATCCATTTTTGTTTTTATCAAAGGTGTGAGTTTCATCTAATACAGTTTTTGTGATGTGTCTTTCAAAAAATACCAACTTGAAAGTCTCAGGTCTCAGTTACTGTTTTTTTTTTTTAATTATCTTTGTCTTCGCAATAGAAACAAAGCTGAAAAATCAGGGTGCACCTTCATTCTCTTCCCCAGAGGTCTTATCTCCAATGGTCTTCACTTTGTGAACACTGGTGTACTACTGGACTCACTTTCTGTAGTGATGCTGCTACCTCCTGCCAAAAGGAAATGCAGGCACTACTGAAAGGATAATTCATTGAAAAGATAATTTGCTCCAGGCTTTGCTCTAGACAGATGATATGTATATAAAACTTGCCAAATCTGACTCTTCCAGCTGGGATAGTCTTGTTATCCAGGCAGGGCTAGTGCCTCCGCGTTGTGCCATAGGGCATGCAGCACATGCTTAGTGTCAGGCTATAAAAGCACTATGTTGGCAAGATGCAATACATCAGTCTCGCTATCTGTGAAACTGTGATCCTTCTTGCAGGGCAGAAATAGCAGAAAAACAAAAGCCTAAACCCACAACCCCCACACTTTGGAGCTATATTTCCTATCAATGTAATGGAAATCCTGGGCACTTGCTATCCAGTGTTCCAGCTCAGAGCACTGTGGATGTGAACCACTCCAAGCTAGTTGGTCTTCTGCAACCTTGAACTCTGTAAAATGTCTGTGAAAGGATTCATACATCAGATGATGTGGATTTAATGTTGGTGTTAGTGTTAGCAGCAAAGGCTAACTCTGATAATGCTCAAGAAAAGTTGTCTTTGAAGGGAATATAATTACTGTTGCTGAATCCTAAAGAGATGGGTTGCCTGTCACCATTCCCCAGTGTACAGCTAGACTGGTGTGAGCAGACCAAACTCTTCCACTGATGTTTTTAATTAGAATTTTCATTAGATGTAGCATGAAAGTATTGTGCTTTGCAGATGCAAATAGCAGGACAGTGACTGCATAGATACTAAAAGGATTGTGCAGGAGATCAGAGACAATAGAAGAAGTGCGAGGGTTGCCTTAGTAAAAGATAAAAACATACAGAAATGATGATTTGTACGAAGAAAAGAAACAGCAACTACCTGTCACACAGTGGAAGAACCAGGCAATACTTAATCAAGAAAGGGAAGAAGCATGTACAAAACTGAATAGTGAAAACAGTTTTTCACACCCTGAGTAATTAAACAGGATTTCATGTTTCTTTCATGGTATTCATTGCTCTCCTGAGGCAGTAAGTCAGCAGTAATTTGTAATTAAAGAGATGGCTGTATTTACTTCAGCAACTAGAATATTCAGTATTGTGCTGATAAATAAATTGTAGCCATAGTTTGCATCAAAATCAGTTGTGAAGACTAATTTTTTTTAACTGCAGAGTATCATGCATGCTAAAAATGGAGTGTGGAGGTAAGGGAGAGAAGAGCCATGAAAGCAAACTGTGTTGGCCAAACAAAGGGCATAGCAAGGAGTACGAGCTGAGGTGTTGGCAGAGCCAGATTTGCGAGGCAGGTGGGTGAGGGAGGACACAGGCTTTCAGTGAGATGTGGAGGGAGTTGGAGTCCATGAAATTGTTCTGGAACAGGGAAAACATGACCTTCACTGGGTGCCTGAAGGGTTTATTATAGCTGCAGGTAGCAGCAGGGAAGTTGAGATGAGTCATGGTTGTCAAAAAGGAGACTCTAATTGAAGTCATCTAGCAAGTGGCAACTACAGTGTAGAAAGAAGTAAAGACAGTCTTGTAATTGTGATCTGTGTAAAGTACTGCTATTTTATCTGTAAGATTTACATCTGGATGATGGGATTGATACAGTCAAGGAAATGTTTTTCTCTTGGTGTTATATCTAATAGCATCACAGAGAAAAAACAGAGAACTTGAATACAAGGTCTAATATGAGGTAAAAGAGAATGGGGCAATTATACTGAGTCTCATGTGTCAGCAAAACTATTGGTGCAAAAAGGCGTAGAGTCATGTATGGCTATAAAAAGCTACGAGAAAAATCCTGCTCCATATTACATCAGCGTGAGATGTTGCTCCTTGAGAATAACACTGAATAGCTCTGTATGGTACTGACTCATTTGTCTGGTAGCAGGGTACGCTGAGTGGAATTTGTTTCCCTAAGCCACGTTTGAAGACAGTGCGGAAGGGTATTGATGAAGCCTTTTCATTTAGTGTAAATATTCTTTTTCACATGCGATCCAGAGCTGGCTCACTGATGGCTTCCCTCTCAGAGAGAGAGAGAGGCTAAGACAGTGCTTGTTGCCTTGAGTTACATAAAATGTAGTAATTTTTAGCCTGAGGCCTGTAGTTGTTTTACTCTGATGGGGAACTGAACTCCACCACAACTGCCATCTCAGTCCCCCCTCCTCAAGGGAAAACCAGGTGAAAATACAATCAGAAGGGGTGTAAGGGTTGAGATAAGGACAGGGAGATTGCTCACCAATTACCATCATGGGCAAAACAGGTTCAGCATAGGGAGATTTATGTATTGCCTGTAACAAACAGGCTATAGCAGCAAGAAACTGAAAGCAAACTGGAAGTCTGCTCCTCTGTGGGCCTCTCCACAGGCCACAAGGGAACTTTGCTCTGGAGCACCTCCTGCCCTCCTTCTGAACTGACTTTGGGGTCTGCAGGGCTGTTTCCTATTTTCTTACTCTATCCCAGCTGCCGTTGCCCAGCAGTTTTTTCCCTTTCTTAAATCTGCTCTCACAGGGGCACAGCCAGCACTGCTCACTGGCTCAAGCTCTGGCCAGCAGCAGGTCCCTTCTGGGGCATTCTCTTCTCACACAGGCCACCTTGCACCACCCCTGCTATCAAAACCTTGCCACATAAACCCAATACAAGGTCCTGAACACGTGAATAATTTAATGGCTGGCAAAACAAGCAGTCCTGATTTAAAGTCATGAGTACACTGTGCGGCCACTGAGAACAATTTTAATCCTGCCCTAACACTTGCTCTCTGATGAATCAGGACTGAATATCACGCCTGTGCCTCCTCTCCAATGCACAGCTTGCTCAGCACTCATGCTTCCAGATGCCCAGACTGGGCGTCACAGCCGGCAGTTCTGTGATTTACAGTGGGTTTATGCCTCCAGCTTTGCCTCTGGGAGCATCTATATTCTCAGGCTTTGGACTATTCACACTTCTTTGATGGCCAGGCGGGCCTGAGTAGCTAAATTATATATTCTTTTATGGTTTTGTTGTGTGCTTTTGTGCTGATGCTTTCTCTCAGTGGCTTGTAGTGTAGTTGCACAGGCTGGCTCCAACTGTCATTTAGCAGCACAGGCTATCGCTGCTGCTCTCATAAGCTGTAAAGGTCCCTTCCTGACCTGTGTCCTCACCTGCCCGTTGCCTGCATTGGCTTGGCTGCACAGTGAGCTCATGGGAGTTAAATGTCACCCTGTGGCAGTACTCGCATCAAATGGGAAAGCTCAAGTTTTGGTGCAGCAGAGGAGGGAGAAGGGGTTTTTGTTGCAGCCGCTGGCCCCTTCTGGTGCAGCCAGGCAGGAGGACGTGGGCTGGTGGAGCAGGATAGGGTATGCCATGGGTGCCACAAGTGCATCTCTCCCTGCTGTCAGCTGTTTATAAGTGCTTAGATTAACAGTGGCTAAGAGAATGACTGCATTTCTGTTGAATAGCTGTTCCTATGAGTATGTTTACAACCTCTATCTAATCCTTCTATCCTTATTTCTCAATTTTGAATAGAAAAATACTGGGTCTGTGTCTCAGCTGGGTCTCAGGGCGTCTCTGTGCCCAGACACTGGTTAGGTGTCGGGAATCATCAGACCCCTCCCCTTGCTGTTCTGCTGGAGCAAGCAGGTGAAGATGACCATGCTGGTTCGTCAGATTATGCTCACTGTATTTCTAGGTTGTGCTGTAAGCACTTTTCATTTTGAATTTTATGAAATTCCCCTCTTCCCTCAAATTGGATTACTTAAAACTTTGATTTCCCTACTTTTATTGCCTTCTGTGACACATTTTTAAATAAAATTAAAAATTTAAATTAACTGATATGCTAGCCCTCCAAAGATACCATCGCTTAACATTATCACTGCACGTTAAGCAAGGTTATAATAAATTAACTAGATTTCTTTTCTCTTGTGGTTTGTGTGTGCTCATCATTATTTTATGTTATGGAAATTAAATAAATCTTCCCAAAGTTTTAGTTACTGTGTATACTAGATCAAAATCACAACTTCAGTATGGTAATTAAAGACAACTAGAGGCAAACTGCACAGACTGCAGTAGCTGCTTGTTTCTTATGTTCTGTGTGCCTTAAATTGTCCGTCTCTTGATGGTGGATGAGGCTGCCTCTTTAGTCAGTCTCAGTTTTAAATGAAGTTGTCAAATGTCTCAGATAGTGGCTTGAAAGTGAAAGAACACCTAGACAGACCTGGGATTTTTCAGAAGAGCCACAAGGGAAGTACAGGCTGAGTCTGGGATGCTGCAGACTTCAAGACTGCTTCTTATGCCTGGTAGGTGGGATGAGAATCACAGGGCTTAAAAACTGATTTTTGATGATTTGGGGAAGATCTTTGGAGAATTCAGTACCAGGATTTCTGTCAGTTTGTCTCTCTTGTTGCATATGAAGCTTTGGGCTTCTTTTTCCTCATCATTTGTTAGTGTGCTTGTCTGTGATACTGATCTCTTCTAAGTGGTAGTTTTCAGGTACTGATATCTCTAGTTCCTAAATTACTGTCACCTCTGATTTTTTTCTTGACTTGTGAGTTGGAACATAGACTGGATTTAAAAATATATTTTATTACTTCTAAACTTTGAAGGCTTTTTATTTCTCTGAAATGTAATTTTCAATAATAAAACCATTATTGCCAAAGTAGCATAGCAAATAGTGTAGAATAGTTATTATCTGTTAAGTGAAGGTCCTATTCACTTCTCAAATCCATAATGATGCTCGTCAGTTCTTTATTTAATCTGCGATATTGCCTTTAAAAGTATAACAGCTGTATGGAAGGGGGGAAGACAGCAAAAACACTTACCTCCTTCCCTCCCTTTCACAGCATTCTTCTCTTTTCATTACTTTCATCCTGTATGTTTGATGTTTGTTTCCATCATATGTCTTAGTGATTAGTTAATGATTATTGCGCAATATTTGCCTTATACTTTGTTCCTCCATATTGCTTCCTCTTTTCTTAGAAAGTTATAGTTCTTTTCTGACTACGATATTTTCTTTTTCTTTCTTTTTTTTTTTTTTTTTTTTTCTACCAGTCCAAACTATGCTTTAGTTTGACCTTTTACATATTCACGGTATGAAAGTGGCATGACCAATATTAGCTTAGGCAGTAGTAACTTTATGAAACACATTAAAACAAGTATTTATTCCCGGAGAGAGATTGTCAGTTTCAGAATAAATCTTCCATTCTCATGTGGATGTAGATCTTTGCTTTATGAGTAAATGCAGATATCCACCAGATAACCATCCAGAATAAGTCTTACTCTTATTTTCATTTAATAAAAAGGACAATTCAGGTACCATTTTTACTCGATTTCTGCTGTCTTTAGACTTATTAGCTGTTCTGCATGTGTAGAACTGGTAAATGTTATTTGCCAACTTTACACTGAAACCACACAGATTTGGCCCAGCTGGAGGTTCCCAGAGATGGCTTTTGTAGCAAGTTCTTCTCTTCCATAGGAGATTACAAATTGTACAGACTTACTTGGTATTTTTCAGTCTCTACCACTAAACAGAAATTTGAGTATGACTTACCTGTTCTCTATGGGTTGCTAGTCACAATCAACACGTATCAAAATATCTTGCACTCTGAACGGTAGTGGCAGTAAGTTTTTATTTTATATGCAGCAGTCAGTGAATTGGCATGCAAGTCCTTACTTCTCTGTTCTCCTTCTTATTTAAGTTGTCACACGGTTTTCTGCTGCATTTGATTACCTTTCATTTTGTAGATACGTGGACTATGTGCATCTGTTCACGGAGATGCAATTACAGAGGAGAATTAGCTTCCACAATGTTTAATATTTTTTCTTTACAGGCACTTAACTACATTGCTTTCTGTGTTAGCAAGTTGTCTGATAAAGTATTTTCATGCTCTTTGGAGGAAGCTGAACTGATTATTTGCTTAAAATTTAAATAGTTTGCAAGCTAGTGTGGCAGCTTATGATATACAGTTCTCTTTTGTTTTCCCCCTCCGTTTTCTTTAATAAAAGCTGAAAGCTCTAAACTGACCTGGGTCAAAGTAATGCCTGCTTAATGCTGCATTTGTATGGCTGTCAATCAAAATGCATTTATAGAAAGATTTCCCTTATATCTACATGGAAATAAATTTTTGACTTGGCAGAATATTTTTTATGCTTATATACTTTTAATATATAGGCATAGCATCCATGTATATCCAGAACTGTAAGGTAGGTGACACAGGAGTACTGCTCACCACAAAAAAGGCAAGCAGTGGCCTATGACTGAGAGGATACTGGCAGTGGCCTCAGCAAGAAGATGCACACAGTGCAAGTAGAGGTGAGAAACATCAAGATCAATACCAGTAATTGTCCAGCACTTGTTTTAGTGGGTTAAGAACTAATCTGAAGCAAATGATATAATGCTGGAGGAAAGTAACTTTCAACATGAGAAAAAAAAATGGAAACAGGTAGTATAATGTGGTCTAAAATGATAATTACCTGTCACAAAAGTTGTCTTATGGATATATGTTGGTCATCATGGCTCAGACAACATTACTAGGCAAAAAGCACAGAATCATCCAGGTTGGAAAAGCAAATGCAGTTTGGAAGTTTTTAAGTTTTTATTACTCTAAAACTGAAAAAGAGTGGGACACAGTGTCTGTTGTGATTGCTGCAGGGAAAGTGAAGGGCTTTTTTAGAAAATGTAGGTGACTTGTGAGATTACCAGTAAGGACAGAGAGTAGAAGTTCAGGATGGAATGACCTTGGGTCTGATTTCTCTCAAAGTCTCCTGTCAGCTGTGTGCTCTGAATGTCACTGATGAGGAAAGCAGTTCTGTCAGTCAGAGCACAGGGGAGAGTTCATGGCAGCAATGTCTGTTTTCTGTGTGTTCTTCCTATGAGCTTTCCCATGATGATAGTAGGGCAAGATTTGGCAGTGCTAACAGATCTCTGAGGTCTTATCAGAGCTTTATTTCATGTTGTTCTCTCCTGGATGCCTTAAGGGCAGTTACATAACCACAAAACAGAAGATATATAACCTAGAAAGAATTAGCAGAACACCTACTGCATTGTGCATCTTTTGTGGTCTAATTATATAAACATGCTCTATTATTTATAAAACTGCATCACTGTGTTTCCTTTCCTTTTTTTTTTTTCCTGCGCTACTAAATTTTGTTCGTAAGACTTTTAGAGCTACACTTTGAGCATACAGATTTAGGACAGGGTTGGTCTCAAGTGGCACTGTAACATTAAATATTAAATAACTGTTTCAAACTGCAGCCAAGAGGAAAATCAGATGCCAGCCAAATCTTAAGCCATAAAATTGCAGAGGAAAGTAATGAAAATTTCTCAATTCATCATACCTGCTATTTTGCACATCGTAAGGAACTGTCTATAACAGATTCCTTCCTCAAATAACTTAACCATAGAGCTTACCTTTTGCTTCATTGCTCCAGTGCAGCTCAACAGCACTACCATGCCAAGAAGGGCAAGAAGAAGATCTTTATTTATTTTTAAATTAACACTATATAATTCTTGTTGCATCTGTCAGGCTGTAAAAAATGCAGCAAATTATCATTAAAGAAATCTTGGGGGGAAGAATATTGGAACAGCAGGTCTATTACCATCAAACATGCTGTCACAGAGCTTTCTCTGTGTGGTATGTATGGATTTTGTGGAAGGTACAAACGGAAGCAGTATTCTGCTTCTGCCTGGTTTCTAAACCAATGGGAAGCACTCCATGAGGCTGTCCTACGTTCTAATTGTGTTTCTGATATGCTTTGTGTTGGGTTTTGTGTATATGTTTGTCGTGATCTGAAGTACATGCAGAAGGGATTTAATAAAGCTGTCAGTTTATTTTAAATAACTTTAGTAGATGAAGGAAATTGAGATTGGAACTAGGAATAGAAGTTCTTCAGGAGATACCTCTGAAAACTTGCATGTGAAAACATGTGCCCATGCGTACCAGGCAGAATGCTCAGTGTGCCACGAGGATTATCAGCCTCTTTCACATGCTGTTTTTTGCCTTCTGTGTGGAAGAAAGTTGGGACTCTGATTTTCTACATTCTTTGAAAAGCTGATGTCTCAAATGAAGGTGGCAATTCATTGCATTATGCTTCTAGATAGTGACATAGACTGTGAAGTGTTAGTAACCATCCACCACAATTCCCTAACGGGTCTGCAGGATACCAGTGCTTTATTGCTAGTATGCATTAGGGCTTTGATCAAGGAAGGCCAAAAAAAAATGTTGCCCAAAGTAGAATGACATACAGTACCAGTTGAATTGTCACATGAAAATGACTTTCAGAGCTGGAAAGCCAGTTGAATTGACTACTGCCAATCTGAAGAGCCCATGGATAATTGCTAAATATGAGGGGGGTTTTAGCACTGTCTAATGTGAACCGTTTGAAGCGTGACATTCTTATGTTACTGTCTGCAGCCCTAACAGCAGCAAAACAGTGGCAAAGGTGTCTCTGTAAGTGACAACTACAAATCTGGGGGAGGGGGAGAAGGTGTGAGGGGTTGTTTAATCTGCAGTTGGCAATGTAAGGTCTTTTTCCTGGGAGAGCAGCCATGCTGAGCTCACTCCATTAGACAGCAGGTCATTGGGAAGATGAACCTGATGTATTGGGTGGGGGGGGTAAGTTGTTTCAGTTCATTGCTCTAACAATTAATTTTTATTAGCTAAAGTTCAATCTCACTTTTTGGAGCAAAATTTTAAGGGCACAATTCAGCAGGGTGTTGAAGGAAACCTCTTCAGAAGTATGCCCGGAGTCTGCAAAGTGCTTAGTTAGATGTACACTTAAATAGTTTTTGCTGAATTGAGCATGATTGGGTATACCAGATTAATTGGCAGATGCTCTTCAACTTTTCCATCTCCATAGCGTTCTGTATCACGCTGAAGCATCTTTAAAATTTTATTAGTGGCTCAAAGTTAAAAGGGTTGAGAGGTTTTGAAACTGTCTGTACTTTGGATCAGGAATGCACTTACGTGTTGAACAAGAACAGTCAGATCTGTTGCTGTACTCTCCAGGTGCTTTAGAGCATCTGTTTTAAGACTACATTTGAAAAGAAAAAAATTCTTACTATGCTTTACTGTGATTCTTTGTTGCAGTGTGTCACATCCATTTTTGAAACATAACTGCCCTGATAAGTACAGCCCAACCTGAAAGGATTACCCTAAAGGCTCATATGTAGAGTTGATCTCACTCATGTTGGGCTCAAGCAGACCAGACACAAGCCTGGTTCAATCAGGAGGTCTTGTAGGCATGTTAGTGCAGGACGAAGTGAACCTTGTAAACCTTATTTTGAGCAGACAGATCAAGTCTTCCAGAACATTGGGTCCTTGTATGCATTCATCTGGGTTTGCTGGATTTAAATTAACCTAAGAAGCCTTTCAGGCCATACAAATTAAGTGTATTTGGGTCATTCAGAATCCGTGTGTCTGCACAACTGACTGGAGGCATGTTTCACATCTGAGGGATAGAGCAAATTCTCACAAAACAGAGCAGCTTCAGCTGTCCTCTTCTTTCAGTTAAATGTGAATTGATGCAGCAGTCACCCGGAATGGGGTGCTTCACCTAGTGGCCTCCATTGTGTTGTGTAAATGGGCCAGAGAATATTGCTGGGGAGGAAGGGGAACAAAAGATATCTTAATACAAACCTTGTGTTGCTTTTCCTAGTCAGCTGGGCTCTGCTGTTGCTGCTGTAGAACAGTTTGATACTTTCCCTATTGCAGAGAAATAGCTATGACCCTAACAGCAACCATCCCCAGTGGCCTGCAGAGCTAAAGCTTGAGCTGTGGATGACTGAGGACCCTAAGAGAGTTATCAGAAAGGGTCCTACAGAGGGTTTATGCTACTGACCAGAGATTTTCCCTTCCCTGTAGTCCGTGATTAATTGGACAGTGGTTAGGCTAAGGGCATTTTCCAACCTTGAGTGTTGGCATTATTACTTAGGATAAATTAAAGATCTCTCTTAATCAGCTACCACTTTGTGAATTCAGTTGGGAATGAGACTTGATAATCTCACACTAAAGATGTAATTTTCTTCTACAGTATGCTTTGCATACAGAATATTTTGCCTAAATTCCCAAAATGCTAAAGTGTTTTGGACACTCAGATGTATTGCCATGTGGACATGATTCCTACTCCTGTTTCCCTCCACTATATCATCTCTTCATCAGTAGACTGCACTGAGACCAAAACGGAGGGATAAAGATAGATATACTGTAGACTGCGAATTACAGATTTAGATAGAGTACTTGTTGGAAAATAATTGAATTTGGAGTTGAACCTTGTCTGTTCAACCTTGGACAAATCTTCTTTGCATGAGATATATTTATCTTTTATTTCCTGGACTTCTATGTATGAGTTTTGAGGGATTTGTACAGCTTCATGACATAGTTCCAGTCCCTTTCTTCTTGTCTTCCTCCCAAGTTATAGATTTTTTTTTTTTTTTTTTTTTTTTGCTACATAAAGCAGCTTCACAAGAAGAGATGGTCCTACACATGATAGTTTTGGGGCTAACAACCCATCAGGGGCATGCAAGATGTAACATGAGAAAACTGAACCTATGTTTTCCCAAGTCTGGCAGATGTTCTTACTATTGAGCTACTGAGCAAAAGGAGAGGTTGGGGGGAATGAGGACCGCTCATATGCCAATAAAATATTGGCATAGTTTTAGATTATTGGCTCTCTGCACTGAGGTAGGAAAGTAGGCAGAGAAACATGTGGTCATTCAATTCATGGTGTATTTCAGAGGCAGAGTGATCTGTGTGTGACCTTGTGCAAAGAATTAGTGATATATCTACAGTTAAATTCCTGATAGTGTGCAGCCAACAGCTCCAGATCCGTTCTTATCTTTTCTGACTCTATAGCTGAAGCTGATGGAAATAACATCCCTCATTTCTGTCCATTTGTTGTATGTATATGTTTTTAGACTATTATGCTTCATTAACGTCACTCACTCTGTAAATGGCCTTAAATGTTGATTTAATTTAATGTAGATTTTATAGGTCTCAATATATGTTAGTTTGTAGATAACAAGGATCTAGTTTTTTTGGTTTAAAAAGACAGTTACAAGTGAAATATCTCCAGTTGCTAAGACCATTGGTGTTAGCACAGTAAGTAGTAGTTAATGTGCGACATTTACTAAAGCGTTGAATATAGTTACTTAGCTAGTTAGACCAGATATACTTACTCAATGTATAATAAGAAATGTCTTAATAACTTAAAATTAATTTTCTCCCAAACCTTCTTGTACTCTCTTGTGGTTTAACCCAACAGGCAGCTAAGCACCACACAGCTGTTTGCTCACTCCCCCCACAGTGGGATGGGATAGGGCATCGGGAGAAAACTTGCGGGCTGAGATACAGATAGTTTAATAGGAAAGAAAAGGGAGGGGGGGGGGAAATACACAAAACAAGGTGGTGCACAATGTGATTACTCACCTCTAGCCAACCAACACTCATCCCATCCCAGAACAACAGCAGCCCCACCAACCAACTCCCCCCCGTTTTATTGTTCAGCATGATGCTACGGGGTGTGGGACGTCCCTTTTGGCCAGTCTGGGCCACCTGTCCTGGCTGTCTCCCTCCCAGCGCCTGGGGCACCCCCAGCCCTCTCACTGGCAGGGCACCATGAGAAGCCGAGTCCTTGGCTCTGTGTGAGCACTGCTCTGCGACAACTAAAATGTCAGCATGTTATTGACAGTATTTTCATCCTGAATCCAAAACATGGCACCACACCAACCACTAGGAAGAAAATTAACTCTGTCCCAGCTGAAACAAGGACATAGTTATCCATTTGACCTTGGCCAGTGGATGTTTTACTGTTAATTGCTGCATCATACCAACTTCAGGTCCTGGTAAAATAATGTGTTAAACTATTTAGACTCCTGTGTGGGTATTGAGCCAGGCAGAATTTCCCTCTGAAGCCTACAGAAAAGGTATCTGGTTGCCTGACACAGAGCAATGAAAAGTCCTTCACTTCACTGCAACTGTAAGATGCAGGGGACCAATTCTGATGGCAGTTTGACCAACTCAGAAGATTATTGAATAGCTTTTGTGAATGTTGTTCCTCAGAAAGGAGCATGTTACCTTTATACTTATTTATTTATTTATTTAGAAGATCAACCAGCTTTGTCTGTCATCCAGTCCTGAGCTTTTCTTTGCCTTCTGATGCTCAACCCAAATAGACTTGTTTGGGAGGGTTGGCAAAAAGATTAAAGAATACTAACAGCATCTATTATCGTATGCCTGTATCTGTATATCACCTGTGGAGCACTTGAATGCTTGGAGCAAGTTGGTAGCCTTTGGCAGGTACAACTAGTATCTGGTGGCTTTTGGCTCCGAGTTTTTTCTAAAAGCTCCAGGAATTCTCCTGTGGGTTAGTCCATGGTTTTGGCACAGATCTGTGGCTGTGGCAGTAGTTTGGGGTGAGGGTGGAATGTTAGGCTTGGAAAATCAGTATTTGTGAATTTGCACATTTCAGAAAAGAGCTGCTTCCTTCCACTGAGGTGCCAGCTGCAGCAAATGCTGCAGTGGGAGGCTTTCAGAGAAACACACAGGCTGGAAAATCCCTGAGCTCCACCATGTAAATCTTAACCAGCACCATATTTCAAATACTTCAGAATGCCTTCGCATTTCTCGAAAGCAATTTACAAATGTCCTCAAATATGTTACAAATTTTGCTCAGAGAAGTGTGAAATAAAGGGGATATTGAGGAGATTTTTAATGTAACAACAGAAAAAAAAAAAAAAACACAAAACTTTGAGGGATCTATAACAACTTCTCATAATTATGAGTAAAATAAGAACACTGAAAGTGCTCAACAGTGAGATGAGGATAGACAGTTTTTCCCTTCTAATATGTATATTTTTTTCAATGACAGTCTTGAAGCTTTCACTAGAGGAGGTAGATGGCTTTGAAGTTAAACAGCAGGTTTACTAGCCATAGGAGTAGCCTAATAAGAAAACTACTATCCAAATAAAACCTTGCTTCATATTGCTTTTCTTGCTGTTTCTTCCACATGCGTGGCCTGAAGGTTTCTACCAGCACAACTACTCTCCTACCCCCCACCCACCTAAGTACTCTTTTTTTGCAGTATCTTAACAAAAGTGCCAGCATGAAAGCTGTGAGCTGTGTTGCTGGTGTTACTGAAGGGATTGGTGTTTATATAATACCAAATGAATAAATAATCTCTGCGGTGCTCTGGAGGTTACAGGGTAAGACACAGTTTCTGTTCAGCTTAGGTATAGCAGTTTAAATCTCATCGATGTTCTTACACTGTCCTGTACTCAGCTTGTCATAAGGTTATTTATGTCTGACACAGCTTTCCTTCTAAATACTTGTAAAAGTAGCTCTGAAGAGTAAGGTTTGGGTTGACCTTCTTACACATAGAAGCGTTTTCAGTTTTGACACCCTTCCAATAGTTTTTTGTGCACACTTCAGTGGCAATTAACTGTAAGCTAATAGTTTTGCCAGTGAACAGAAAGTTGCGCTGTAAAATGCGTAATTGAATATGATTCATGCAACAGTATTGCCTCTCTAATGAAGCTAAATCTCACCCTGTTGTAAATGTTATGAATAGTAAGTCACTGGTGTTTATCTCAAGCATGTTTGTGTAGTCACTTCAACCCTTGGAAAAAACAGGGATTCGTGTAAGAATTTGCACTGCATAAAATTTTGATTTTATTTTGTTATGCTTCTATTGACCCTTTTTTCTTAAGCCAGTCGTGGGTCCAGAAGATAGGAAGATACTTTCTATGCCTTCTTTTGTTGCAAAAGGAAGAAAGACCTAGAGACAATCATTTTGTAGGGTTGGATTTGATCTCCTGCTGGCTTCTCTCTCATTTTCTGTGGCACCTTGCTTTTGGCTTCTAGTTAGCCTCTGAAAAGAACACCTAGAAGCCCAGAAATTATTTCATGTATGCTTGGGAAAATATGGAATATAAAACTCTCCAGGAAATGTGCGGTTAGGAAACTCTTTAGAAGCAGACATAAGTTATGGATATCTACTTGTATCCAGCATGTCTGTCTGATGCAAATACACTTACTAGAACTAAGAGTGAAGTGCTGAAATCTGCTCTGCAAAACTGGCTATCTGTGGGTGATTCTTTTCATTACTGAAGACCATATTTGGTGTTCAGCACTCTTAATGTTACCCGTTGAAAGCTTAATAAAATTTCTTGTTATGGTTGTCCTAATAATGAAGTCAGGTCCTTTAGAAGCATTGCAGTAAGTGTCTTTCTTTTTTCTGATTGCTCAATAACTCCTAAGTATCAGAAGTGACAGCAATCCTACGTGTTACATTTTTAAAGTGAAAATCTAACTTCTTTCTACACAAACGGCTTAATTTTAACACTGCCTTCCCATGTAAGACAGCATCAAAATGAAACCCCAGGTAAGCAGGTATAACCATAAGAACCTCTGAAACATGACAGAGTAAGCAGGGAGCTGGGAAGCATGGCGCAGATGTGTAATTTAAACAAGTACTGAATTACTGCTTATTTCAATACATTGAAATCACATGCAGAAGTGCTTCCCTGAATTGGAGTGCAATTTTCAAAAGAAAGTGTTATCAGGGTATAATTAGTGAAACATGGTTTCTTAAGAATCTCCTTCATATTTGAATTCTCCACTTAGTAAAGGGATTGAAGTTTTTCCCACTTAGAAGTGGTGATGACTATCCTTAATTCTTTTGGTTTTTCGTAAGCTTGGTGGACTTTCCAGTACCTAATAACAAGTGAATTTCTTTGCAACAGACATGTGGGAAGTGGGGGAAAAGGCAGCAGATGAACACAATGCTTGATAACAAAAGCCTTAGAAAACCAGACCAAAATCTTGCTTCAGATTCTCTTAACGTGACATGGGTTATGTTGTGTTGGCAGTACTATAAGAAATGTGTTGAGCTATGAAGTGTGTAAACCTGGTATCCTAGAGTTAATCTGTTGTACCTTTTGCAGGTGGAGATTTACATTTTACCTTTATATATTTACCTATGGAGTACGGTTCCTGAAAAAGGTAGGCACTTGCATTATTATGCTTTCATAACACATTATGGATTTGTTTCAAGTCTTGTATAGGTATAATGTAGAACACAGGCATAAAACTTACATTCATCAAGAACAAAATTAAAATTTAATTTGCATTCATAAAATGAGTTGCCATTGGCACTTATAAGGAATATAAGTGCTCATCAATATTTAATGGAACAAAAAAAAACAACACATGGGTATACCAACACGTCTAGTTCACTTTATTATTTTCGTTATAGGCATTAAAATGGCAGAAAAGTTTACCAAAGTATTCAGGTCAATTTCTGCACCATCCTTATTTAAATGCCTCTGGTAGAAGATGCTTTTTAATAACAATCTATTAGTGATTTTAAAAATGCTGTGGTTTTGCTCATTCTTTGTCTGGTACGCTGTGGAAAGAAGTTTCCATGGAGTTTCCTATCGATGCTGTGTTTTTGGTGATTTAAAATAGAGAAGGGTATTGACAGCCTCTAAATGCCCTGGCATAGGTCTGTTAACTTCATCCTGGGCAGTTATATGGGTTTGTGGTTCAAACTATTTTTGCAATGTTGCTAGTTCTCAGAGCTTTTGTGCAAATCAAGTGATATTTTTGTAATTCTGAGAGATGTAATTTAGGGGAATGTGTCGTCTCAGTGTATTAATGTAATTTCATCTATTCATTTTGGACAAAAATTAACATAAGAGAGTGTGTCCTAAATGTTTCTGATGTTTTGTAATGCAAAAGTATGGAGAGTGCAGGGTGTAGAGAACCATCATTTTTACAGTTGTAATTCCTGAGGCTGTTCCAGGTGGGTCAACTCAATGCCAGCAGGGCTGATGATGCCCTGTGCAGGGAGGAGACATCAGCTGTTGTCAGCCCCTTACCAGTGGTCAGCCCAAGATGCAGAGTGTGCACCTATTCTCCAAATAGAGCAGAACCAGACATAATGCACAACCTCTCCCTCTCTCCTTGAATGCTCCTGTTCTGTGTGTACTTCATCCATTAACATGCTCTGTGATTTTTCCTGTGAGCATGGCATGAAATAGGAAAACAGTTTTAATGATAAGCCGTTAAGTGAATGTTGCCACTGTGCTGAACGCTCCATGCTCTGTGGTTGGTTTCTGACTTGTTAGGATGTTTTGCTCAATGCGGAAGACGTCACTACTCAAAGTCAAGTTATTCTACGTGTGTTTGACAAGAAGAGTTGCAGTGGAATAAGAAAAATGTATTTTTCTTTTCCCTGTGCCTGTATTGCATATGATATTTCTAGCTTGTTGGCAAATACATAGTAATACATGGAGTAATGTTTTTCAGCTCAAGCTCACACTAGAATTTTGGGCAACAGTGTGGTTTGTTTTAAATCAATGAGATTAAAGTTTCATACTCTTCAGAATAATATAATTGGCAAGTAGGGAATCCTTTAGGTAAAGCAACCTTAGTCTTGTTTTGCTTTTCAGCCTCATAGAGCTTTATCTTATTTTAAATATATTGCAAATGTGTTGAAATGTGAGAAATGGTAGATTGTGTAAGAAAAGTTTTAATTTAAAACTAAAAGATGTTTCAGTGATTGATTTATATTTTTTTGGTGGCCACAGACTGGATCTCTCTTGAAAGTATTGGAGTGCTTAATTTCTTTTGGGAGAACGATCTTGTGTCCCTTATGGTTTCAGAATTACTGATTTTCTTCTGGCAACCTCTTTTGGTTTGTTCTTTTCCTGTACCTTTGGAGGTGAGAATGGATAAAATTACTATTTTGATATTTCTCAGCTTCGAAGTAGACAAACAAAGAAAATACTTTTTGAACCTGCTAGCTAAACTAAAGTCTTACGATAACAATTCAGAAACTTCCTTACACAGTACAAAGAAAGTGTCTGTCCTTGGAAAAACTCTGAATACCAGTATTTCTAAAGACTGAAAAGAATACAGAAAATGCATGCTTCATTACGAGCATTGTGAGCTGGGTCTAAAGGCTGAGATGACAATTGTCATCCACATCCACAGTGTGGATGTTGTCCTCCCTGTTCAGAATATCACTCAGTTTGAGGAGGGATTGCCAGCACAGCATGGCTGTTGGAATGAGATATACCAGTATTTAAACAAACTAGTCTTAACAAAGATTGGTTTTGTGATTTTGCTATAATTTTAACTTTCAACATGTTTTAATTTTTACAGTAAACTTGTTCACTATGTAACTGTGTATACATTTAATTATTTGTTTTTACACATTATTGTAAATTAATTGCATCATTTTACGCTATAGTCATTATTCCAGTGTTCTACTTCATATGCTCAAGTCTTCCACATGGGAATGCAGGTAAATTAGCAAAATTATGACTGTATTTATATTTGTAATTGCATTATCTCCCCAGTAACATTGTGTAACTAAAAGAAAATACAGTATTTTTACTGTTCATCAAACACTGGATAGTTTACTGAGCCCACTTAGGAGGGAAATCTGAGTTTGAAAGGAATAAAATCCTGACCCTGGAATCTGGAGGAGAGCTTCTTTGAAAGCTTTCATTACTAAGTTGGATAATCCTTTGTGGTTTTTTGTTGTTTTTTTTTTCTTTGTGTGCGTGTGTATCTTGTCTTTGTTAAGGGAACAATTGCGATGAAACACTTACTTGCTTCTTTAGGAAGCTAGAGAAAAAGCATAATCCCATCAGAGCAACACACTCACTAACTGAGAGAGTAGGAGGAAGAGTAATTATTGCTAACACTCCTGTTTTGAGGAATGGAATATGCCACCAGTATAGCAACACATTTGAAATACTAATATTGACTTTAAAACCTAAACTAATGCTTAAGTGATGGACATTTTGGACAGCTGGATAAGAGATTTTATGTCATGAGTACGCATGTCAAATGCTTAAATGGATATAAGAAAGTATTTTTAGAAGGGAAACCGCATTTTGGTGATTTTTAAATAACAGAATCATTCAAGATGGGTTCATTTGTCCATTTCTGGATAGTTAAGATCCCAGATTTGAGAAGATTTTTGCCATCTCAAGTGGGAAGTGTTTCTTATTGGCTGGGCTTGAGACTTGCTTTCATGAGGTACTCCCTTGTTCATGTTCAACAGTGTACCTACCTTCTGTATTTTTTGCTTTGGTTATTCCTTTCTAATCAAGCCAATTTGCCACACTGGTTTTCAAGGTCTTGCTCTCAGTAATACTGTATTACAATTTATTTTTTTTTTCATGTGAAGAATATATTGCTTGGGAGTACAGAATCCTGTTTAAAGATGATGTTCAGTGAGTTGGTGCAACTCACCGTCAAACTCTACAATGACTTGATTTATACAGGGGCTGGGAAGTTGTCACGGAATTGCAGGGATGCTGTGACTCCATTGCTCTCTTGATCTCTAGATACACTAGCAGCAACTTGTCTGTGTCTTAGGTGTGGGGCAAGGCTATCTACCACTTAAATATGGTAATCGTTGACTTGTGGATCTTTGGGGCAGTTGTATTTGCACCATTAAGCTCTGCAGTAGACTGCACTGTGCAAGATGTGCCTTTCTGCCATGGGAAGTAACACCACTTTCTTTCTGAAGACTGTTACGCAGGGTTTTCCAGGCAAGTGCTTTCTCCTAATGCCAGCTTTAGCAGCATGGTTGCATTGCTACGTGTTCTCTTTCTGTAGCTCTTTCATCTGTTGGTTTATTAATTCTCAATAATAAAGCCACTGGTCTCCGCTGGTGAAGCAAAAAACATGTGATAACCTGTACAAAGACATCTGGTGACATAAGGGGATCTAAGGTCTCTTAGAGGTTTTGAAATGTGAACCAGCTCATCTGTACAAAAGGCTATCCTTAGAACACAAATGCCAGTGCATTGTCTCTTTTACAGTTTCTCTGTTGGCTCTTGAATTGCCAGGCAACAAAATACTCTGACCTCTGTACTATGATCCTTCCCTTCTGACCTGATCTAGTCTTCTTGCAACCTGCCACTCCTTTGCTTTGCTGCACATGCTGTTGCTGACCTGTTGGTTCTCTTCTGTTTACAATTGGCTCTCCCGTGGTTGGAGGTAGAAATTCACCTTTACTTACAAGACTGGCACGGAGCCTGTCAATTACTTAAGCACCACTCTGAGCTAGTTTTGAGGTCCTTTGCTTTGTGCTGGCCCCTTGCCTAGAGATGAATTTCACCTTTTGGATTCTTTCTGAAAACACATTTCTCATTATGCCCACAGCACATGAATCATTGCTACTTTGTCTTTTACTGTCACCTTCCCTGTTTGCTGCATAAAGCAATATTACTGCCTCAGCAGTGTCAGCAAAAGGGTGGATTTCAGTTCCGTTGTGTCCCATCAAGCTACCAAAGGAAGATCTCACCAGGATACTGTGCCAAACCACCATTCTTGCAAAAAGTGCCACTAGGTCTTTGGTGGCTTTGTAGAGCTGACAAGCTTATATAGCTTTTTTTGGAGGAAGATGTGCCCAAGTTTAATAAGACGTAGTCATATAGAGGACTTCTCGACAACTCTGATGATATGAGACATCAGTTCTTTGGTCACATTGGTCAATTGCTGAGTACATTCTTGGAATTCTGAAACTTCATAATCATTGAAAACTGTCTCTGTTGAGCTGTTCTCTTAGGTCTGGTCATTTTCCAGTGGCAGAAACATTCTTGATGCACAGTGTTCAGTCATAAAAAACATCATAAATCTTATCTTTGTTAAACAGTATTTTCAAATATCTCTATTCACCAGGAAAAATATCTGATGCAAAGTTTTGTTTTCTAATTTTGTGTTGCTACATCAGAACCAATCGGTCTAAAGGACTTAAATAAGTCTTTGTTTTCATGGTCTGTGCACAACAGAGACCTAGCTCAAAAGTGTGTACGTTGTCAACTTTGCCTTTTTTGTGATAATGCATCATTCATTAAGTGACATTATAAAAATGAACCTTTTTCTTACAAGGTGTACTGTTGATGGCATATCCCATGTTCAGCTTCTCTGATTGTTTTCCTTTTCTTGGGCATAAAGTAATGGTAAAAATGCAGCTTCTACCATTCATATCTGCCTTCTTCAGTCAGGAGGTGTTTTTGACTGCAAGGTGCAGGTATATTACTGGTGTTCTCTCATAAATATTTGCAATGCAAATGAAATAAATGCCTCAGTGAAGTGAGAGGATTAAGTTCTTTTGTCCCCTGTAAGAGAGGAGAGATGGCAAGGTAGTTGCTTTATTACTCATAGATGGACCACACACAGATGAATAGCTCACAGCCTTTGAGATACTCGGCCAAAGCATTGAATCACCTACAAATTGTGTCTTAATATGTACGTATAAGAGAGCAACAGACTTCAGTATTATTTTAATATAGAGGTGTTAGTATTTAATTATCATATTAGACATTCCTTGTTTTCCCAGCTCCTGTGTGCCTTCAGCCTTTACTTTCCTTTGCGTCAAAATAAGTAAATAAATATTACAGAGCCACAAGGTTTAATTTTATTAGCAGTTTTGCAGTCATTGTCTGTAACTGGTGAAGTAATTAATGACATTTTAGTGTCAAAGCATCTCAAAGACAAAATTGTTTCCTTGGTTTTGATTTCTTTTTTAAATGTTCCTTATAAATTTTTGCCTCTGCTTCAAGTCCTCTCTGACTTAACACTTTCAGTTGTAGCTCATTATATTACCAAGTGGCATACTAAGGCTCCCAAAAGAGACTCTCATTGTTGGATTAAGATACAGATTTATTCTTGTTCTTCCAAATTTCAATTTGATGCAAACAAGCTGTTAACTTTCTGTGTAATGAGCATGAGGCAGTTGTGAGGAGATAAGGGTGTTATCTCCTCAGCTGCTGCCTCACAGTGCCAGGCTGGAGCCAGGCTGGGCCCCGCCATCTTGCTGAGCTGGCTCCAGCCACCTCAGCAGCATGGCGGCCACTGCGCTGAGGGGCCCAACAGGTCCCGACTCAGTATTTGAAACAGCTTCTGGAACTTCTGGTGCTTTTTGAGAAGAAGGGGTCAATGTTGTTGTAAGTCAGAGTTCAAGCCAGTTCATTTCCTCCACAAATAATACCATTTTCAAGGGCAGATTTGGTGATCAATGTTCTTCTATGTGAGGAAGCAGACTGAGACACTGACCACCAAAGAGAAGGTGAAGCTTTCTTTTGTTACTCAGTGCTCACTCCATTGCTACTTTCCACAGCAAATTTAAATGATTTCGGGCTTAAGACTGAGTGGGCCACAAAATCCCTTAATGCAAAGGTCTGATGTAGATAAGAAATTATCTAATACAAAGCTGGTATTTTTCCATGGGTGGTACCAGGGCCCTAGTAGTTCTGGAAAGATTTTCATCCTCATAGATAATGCGTGACAAAATGGTGCTGGGTATTGACTTAGAATACCTCTGTCCAGGCTAAGCTGTGTGTAATGACATGGACTCTTGCACAGAGGTGTTTTGTCTCAAATACTGTCATTACTGTGAAGTATGAATATGAAATAATGATATGCCTGCAGTTCCTACCAGGAGTTGGCATAATACCCTCCATGCCCAGAGGCACGTCTTCGCTTTGTAATAACTGTACTGCAGCATTCTTTTTATCTTCATAAATCACTAAAATTCAAAGCAGAAAAGAAGATAACTAACCAACTATATTTCTACTCTGATCATGTATGTGCAAACTTTTCACCTTTTTAACTGCAGCTGAGATTTTTCAGCATGGTGCTACAGGTTTGTTTGTTTGCATGTCTACAAAATATTCCCTTGTAGAGCACCACACCAGCATTGGTGCCAGCAAGACACTAAGTTCCTGTAACAGTAAACTGACTGCTTTGCTTATTGCTAATATAGGAACAAGATAACATTTTTTTTCCTTCAACAATATTTGCAATGAAATCAGTAATGACTTGGTTAATTAAGAGTTGGTAGTCAATATTAATAGTTAATTAATAGTTAATAGTTAAAATTTGGATTCGTTTTGGTGATAAACAGAGTGAGGAATTCAGGATTGGCTTGTTACATGCTTGCTGAGTCTTGGTGCTAAGCAGTATCTATGTAATTCGGTAGAATGAAAAACCTTTACAAATATCTGGAAGCAAAGCTTCCAGGCAACGTTTGGTGACTCTTCACATTCATTTCTATTAATTGCCCATGAGAATTACAAAGTCATTAAAGAGCATGAATTCCCCTCGGTAAGAGTCTTGGGAGGTCTATATTGAGACTTGGGAATTTGAAGTCATGTGGTTATCCTACTTGGAAAAGGACCATCTGACTGGATTTAAAAAAAAAAAAAAAAAAAGAACACCACTTTTGACTTACTCTTTTTCAAAATTAGTCTTGAAGTAAAGCACATGATATCAGGATACTATGTCTGCTTAGAAAATGCCAGGTGCAACAAGCTTTCATATTTCTGCAGGTGACTGAGGGGCAGTTCTGCATCTCCCTTCCTAAGCTATCCCCATACAACAGAACTATTTTGTTGAAACAGCTGATCATGAAATTGCAAGCGATAGCAGTGCAGATCTATTTCAAAACAACAGGAAGGCCATACTAAACTGTGAATTTGACTCCAGATAGAAGTAATGTGAATGTATGGAAGGCAACTGGAAAGATTGCAGTGTGATATGAAGTGGAAAAAGCAATTCCACTTCCGCTTTTCTGAAAAGTTCTTTTTTCTTGAAACTATAGGATGATTCACTTTATCCTTAAGTGTGTGCACAAACCACCGGGCTAAGGGCTGTGTGACAGCAAGATGTGGCCTGTTACTCTCTGAACGTTTCTGCATGCACTTAGAGATGACTTGGCTTCCTGATGCTATTTTTTTGTGAGTGAGGTTGCTCCATTTCACTGCTGAGGTGAATCAGCGCATTCTTTGCCTTTTTTGGATCAGAATAGCAACAGGAGTGCACACAGTTGTTACAGTCCTGGGAGACTTGAAAAACATCTGAAAATGTCATTTTGAATTGCTTCTGACTGAGAATCTTAGAGCCTAACGTCAGACCATTTGCATTAAAAAAAAAAAAAAAGTTGATTCATGGTGTGGTGACTGGTATTTGACATGTTTTCTGTAATACACTTCATCTGTATCTCTTGACTATTGAGATTGTTAACCTCCAAAGAAGTAAATAGTTGTTGATTCCCACAGGTAAAGTAAAGTACTCTGTAGGGTTTATATTTGGGGAAAGAGGTGTCTCTGTGATGAAGTATGAGTTCATATTCCTGTGGGAAGTAACTCAAGACTCGGACACAGGAACAATGGGATGTTTAGCTGGAGTGGTCTCTCATTTGCCATTCAGGTTTTGTTCTATGTTTTCTTCTATTTATCTTACAATCAGTTTTGCAGCTATTTGATATTTTGGTATTAAACAGTTTGGTAGTTTCACTGTATGCTGTTTCTTGCATTAGTTTTATCACTGATAGTATATTTTCAGTTTTCTTCAGAGCATCATGAGGTCTGTTCTGGATGCATTCATATGTTCCAATGTCATCAAATACATTTACATTTATTTTAGCTGTTAAATAAAGTGACTTCGGAAACACTGGCGTACACTTTCACCTTAAAGGAAATGTGTCTCTACTGGTCACTAAGCTAATGAGTTGGTAATAGCTTATTTCAGTCAGTTTAAGAACCTAAGAAATTGCAACTGCTGTCACTCTGCTTGCTCTGGTTACCAAAGACAAGATGTCCTCAAGGACCTCCAAGAGGTAGTGGGCTCTGGAAGTAAAAATACCCTGAGTTTGGGAAGAATTAGCAATAAAACTGCTGGATTACTGGAAAGCTTGAATCAAAACTTTGGAAATTAGGCTGATAAAATGTGATAAGGCTGTTTCGTGAAATGAGGGGTTAACTCTGTAGAGTCAAAACTAATTATTAAATGTAGACTGACTGTTTTCCAGGGGGCTAGATGTACGTAGAGCCTTTGGCTGTAAGTATTCAGTCTACAAAAAATTAAGTCATTTTTTTCTCTGAATTTGGTGGCAAGAATTGTTTGGTAGGAAATAATCATGAGTATGCCCAGCATAAATTATAAGTGGTTCCCTGCAGTGACTCAATAAAGCAACTTGGTTCTGTCAGAAGTTACTTTGCCTAACGAACAAGGAAAGTTCTAATTCCACAGCTGTACATGAGGCTTTTTTTTTTTTTTTTTTTTTTTTTTAATCCTGGTGCTGTTTTTCCTTAATTGTTCCCATGAGAGCTGAGCTGTATTCCTGAGAAGCAATGAAGGGTACAATTTGGTCAGTTACTTTTTTCTCCATTTTCCTGATCTGGTTAGTGTAGCTTTGGAAAGAATGACCTGATCTTAGAAAGCATGGTATGAGTGAGACCTCTGGTAGCTTCTACTGGCTGCGCAACATTTGTTTTCTGGTCTGTTTCTCTGAAGATTTCTCTCATGGATTATCTAAAGATGAATAGCTGGGAGAAGGTATGGCTTTATCCTTGCAATTCTCTTGGAAAGACTGGTTTGTCTTAGCAGCCCGTTTCCCTATGGTCAGTTCTGTGTTGTGCAGCCCAAGGCTTGTTGGTACATTTTGAGGAATGGATTTGGGAGTCCTGGAAGACTACAGGTTTGGTGTGCTCCCGTGCACTACAGGGAGGCTGCATTGTTTCATTCTTTTCTTGCTGCCATCTTTTTACCATGATCATCGTATGTAGTATCAATATATTTTCCTGAAGAAACAGATAGCAGTGACCTTGCTTTTACAATCTCAGTAAGTCATGTTCCAGCGGAAGTGCTCCAGGGAGTGTCATCCTTCTGAAGGCTAACTGTTCCCTTCAGTTCTCTAGAACAGGGAGAGAATACATCTGAGGAATTGTCTTTGTACACTGCAATTTCCAAAGTGCTAGTGGGACTGGGGGTACTTCTGACTCGACCCTACTGATGCCATGCCCTGTAGCCTGAAGGTTCAGCAGGATGGACGTCGGCTGCTGCTGTGATCAACTGGCTCTGAATGTGCTGAGGAAGGAAGCCCGGATGCAGCTGCTTTGAAGCCAGCTGGTCCTCCTCAGTTATCCAGTGACTTTTTGCTGTAGTCACGCCATGGGAGAGGCACATGGTGACTTTCTCAAAAGCCTCACGCTGCTTGCAATGCTTTATTGAACTGTGATTTTTCGGAATGCTTTTGAAGTCTTCCTGTCAGTTTCATGAGCCAGCAGCTGTGCTGCAGCAAAGGTGACTGCATCTACAGAGAGTTGTTCAAACAGTCAAGCGGCGCACAACTGCGAATAGCTTTCTTTTCCTAATGTCACTGATTCTGTATACACATTGCTGAAAAGGATTCATTTTAGCTTCATGACAGGCTCCAAATTTGACATTTTTAACTGCTTTACTTGGGAAGTTGCACCATATGTATGGTTACTGTGCACACCAAGTCATGGTACTGTGTGGTCTGCAGCTGAACAAAGCAGCTAATAAAGGAGAAGATCACTCACTGTGCTTTTAAACAAGCTTATGTTACTCAAGTTGGCACTGGTTTGAGAACTGAAGAAATTGGAACTAAAGAAAAATGGGAAATAGTTTTGGAAATTATCCTGTTTGAAATGAAGCCTGCAGTCAGTGGGCTGTAAATGTTCATACATTATTGCAAATTAGATTGCAAGTATAAATACAACTATACATTCTTACAGGGTACGAAAGTATAACCAACCACTATATAGTGCTGATGCCATGCTTTCCCAAAGCCTTGTGTTTTACAAGTCTGATGGCTCAGAAATGTCCTGTTGGGTAAGAGCCCTTGGGCTGCATGATGACTCTGACAGCACTGCTGCACTGCCACTCCCTTCCGGATGCACTGATCAAGCAACTCATGATTTCTGAAACCAATGGATATGGAGGTGCCAAGTGCATTTATTTGGACTTTGGGATTTTAGTTTGACCTGGGACTATGAAACTACCTTTTCAGCACTACAAAAGAAAGGCTGAAGGCTGAGCTGCAGTTTAAATTGAGTTTTAGTTAGAATATTAACAATATTTTTCTGGAGGGAATAACAAGAGTTTAAATACAGAAATAGTTTCAAATTCTTCATGCAAGTCTTCTGCAGTGCAAAGAGAACGTCCTTTGTGTGGTGCTTTTGGCTTCTACTGTCATTAGCAGTAAAGAATATATGTTTTTCCTTAGAATTGTATGGGAATTGTAACATGACGTACGTCATTCTTGCTTAAAGTACTGACATTTCTTCCCATTAGAAGCTGTCCTATTTCAAGGATCACCTGTGACAGCAGAATTTGCCAAGCTAGCAATTGGTAGCTGTGGCTTTTTTAATCTTTTTTTTGATTAATGTTACAAAAAAAAATCATCACAGGTAGGAATTGCTTTTGGCAGATCTAAACTGTATTAGAAAAAAATGTGATGCAAAACACCAGCAGCTGCCAACCTGACAAATAAATCGCTGTAGTACTTGCCTGTGTCTGCTTCCTCTACAGGACAAGAGGATGAGCATTAAAAGTTATTATAGGATGAATAACAAATAGAAAGTTTGGTTTAGTTTATGCTTACCTCTGAAGCACCTAAGGAATTCGATGGCAGCAGAATACGTTTCTGGTCAAAACTCCTTACACTTGCATGGAGCAACACTGCAGATGAATTTGGTATCACATCCAGGGACTCGATACTAATCCTACTGATCTAATTGAAAACATACAATGCCTTACACAGTTTTTGGTATTTCTAGCAGTAGAACAAACTTGATTCCATTGAAAAAGTTTCTCAGCTATTGGAAAACTATTTACAGAACATGTTGCGTGTGACTTACCTGATTTGGAGTGGAAAAAAAACAAGCTGGATGGGAATGGGCAGCACTTCGCTTATCGCTTATTTCCATTTCATGTTCCTGCATGTACTTCTCCATGAAGCTGTTGCTTCTGGCTATTCTGATGAGCAGAAAGACACGAGAAGCACAGTATCTCAGAAACATTTGCACTGCTGTGAGTACACAACATATCTGACAGTTTGATTCTTATGAGACTAATTAAGCTGGGGCAAACTCTTCTCCTTTTAGCTCTGAGGTACAAAAGCATGAGTTTTTGAAATATCTGCCACCCTGGTTTATTTCAGACCTGGCTGTAGAAAAAAGCAGTGTGACAGCAGCTGGCAGCAGGAGGTTTGCTCCAGAGCCCTTTCTGCTTCCCCTCTCTCCTCCACTCCTGAATTAAGTGAAGCAGGTGTTCAGCTGGGCATGTATTCTAGTCTGTGTGTGTTGTGGTGTTTCCTTCCCATGTTAGGGCCGAAAAGTTGTTATATTATCCATTACTGGACCCTTGTAACTGCTTTTGTTCACTGAGCTTATCTGTCCCATACTGGATAAATACTCTCATTTAAATGAAGAACGTCAGGCACCACTCTGGAGTGCTTTTAACACAACACTGATATTTGATATTTTACTGTTCTATTAACGGAAGGATAATGTGATATGTATGCCACTCAGGGAGGAAATGAAGCTTGCCTTTGTCAGATTGTACTTGCTCTAGAATTGATTTGGGCTGTTTTTCTTTGTTGTTGTTTTTTTTTAATCGGAAAAACAAATTGCTCAGTGTTTGTAAGTAATGAAAATTGTTAAGCTAAAATAATACTGGATGTTAAAATCCAATCTAGTTTGATTTTTTTCCTGAAAGTGGGGCTCAGCATTGGGTGCTAAATAACATAATTTCTAATTTGCTGTGAAAACAGTGAAGAGCACTTGTGTCAGTCTCGTAAAGGATGCCATTGTGAAAAATGGAAATGCTGTATTGCAATTTTAAGTATCATGAGTAGAAAAGGTTTCCAGCAAGACCAAAGTTAGATCCATCTAATGGAAAAGGAATTTGTTTCAGATGTCTCTTTCAAAAGGGCATAAAAATGGTTGAGGGCATTTAGGAGAGATTAATAGAGTGCTTTGGCTATCTGAAACATAAATCATGAATCATGCTGTGAGAAAGATCAAAGTCAGCAGAGAAATTTAATTTTAAATTACTCCACTACTTCAATATACATTAACAGGGAAGAATGAATGCAGTTTGGACACTGAGGTTTTGTAAGAGAAGGCCAGTTAGTATAGGAAATAATCTATTGTGTAAGCCGTTTGAAGTTAATATAATAACTGGATCAGGCAAAAGACGACAAAGCTAAGCCAGATGGCAGAATTTATTCGTGGCTGAAAGAAAATAAAAGGTTTTTTGAAAGAAACAGGCAAAAGGAGACTATCAATGATATTCCTAATGAATACCATAATGACAATGAGGACAAATTTGACATAAGCAAGGGAATGAAAAACGACGCAATAATTTAAAATATATCTAGAATTGAATTTCTCTTTGTTTGGTATCCAGCTGGAGATATTTAATATCCACGGACACCAGAGTAAATGCTCTGTAATCAGCAGTTTGAAGAGTTAAGGTGGTAGGGAGCCATGCCCCACATTGTCAGTGCTTGCACCTTACACCACTGCTCTGGTCAGCACAGGGCTCCTGTCCTGCTGCAGCCTGCTAACCAGCCTTGACTTGAGCACAACACTTACCAGCTTTCTGAAAGACATGGAGTTTTCAATGTCCTATATATAAAAATAGCAGATCTAGAGGAAGTAATTCTGGAAGCATTTTATTTGACCAACTTTAGGATAAAAATAGCTTTAATTCATTTGGAAACTACTGTAGCTCATTCTTACCTCTAGCAAAGTATTTAGAACAGTGCTCTGCTACTGCAGGAGCTTTCCTGTTTTATTGTTCAGTTGACCAAAGCTGTCCTATTTTCCACAGCTAATTACACTTGAGCAAAGAGTGCACGTTTGGATATAAGAGCAGGTTATTAATAATCCAACTGGTGCTTTGAATTGCCATGATTGAGTTGATCTTACTGTTGAGGCAGTGACTCGGAGCCCCATAGCTTTATCTTCATTTAAGCTAATATGACCTTTAGATCACTATGTATTTTTACAGTATAAGGCTTCGAGTCATAAAGCTGTTTCACTTCACCCTTTGAGTGCTAGGGAAAAGAAGCTTACCAGATAAACAGATACGTTACTGGTAGTTCAGTGAGCATTTCTTTTTTCTTGTATTGTATTACCTTCCACAGCTTCCTAGTTAATTTTTTCGTAAAGCTACCTCATTCTTCCTGCCTATTGATGGTCTCAGTTACTGGCTGTGGGAGATGGCAGACTTTATCATCTAGAAATACTCCTTTAAGTTCAAATCTAATTATGAGTTTTGCTTCTGTTTTCTTAACTGCTGTTGTTTCACGTGTAACTTAAATAAGGAGTTTCACCAGGGATTATAGATTTTTTCTTCTTCCTTGAGATTTGTATGGTTCAGGAAAGTGAGGGAGCAAACCCTTCCTTCTTGCCCAGCTACTCTAGGTGTTTGTTGTGCCCAGAACTTACAGTTCATGATATTAATCCAAAATTAATTACTAATTGAGCAGTTATAAAACACCAGCACAGTTCCTTTGCTTCCATCTCTACCAGCCACTCTTCTTGCTAGCTGTTTCAGTAGAGGGCTGCATAAGAAAAACAGAAGTTATGTCTGAATGGATCCAGTGGGAAGACGACAAATGGAAACAACAAAAGATTGTATCTACGCACTTCCTCAGCAGGAGGAGAAATGGAAATAAAAGAAGAAAAGTCAACATAAAAGTTTATATAGGCTTAGGCAACATAATTTCCCAAATCTTTTAAGATGTCCATTTTACTCTGCTTGGTGTGGTAAATGTTCTCAGAGCCATTGGCTCAGAACTGGGCAGGAAGCAGTGCCTTGTAAACTGTATTCTTACATTAAAATTAATTAATGTTTTCCCACAGTCTTTTATTCTGCTAGAGGAAAATACAGTATTTGAGGTTTTCCTCACTGGCCTTTTCCCAGGCAGTTCCCACTACTTGTGGCATTATTAAATACACTGCTGAGGACACCAGCACCCCAAGGGTGAATTGCCCTGCTCCAGTATACGTGCACTGACCTCAGAAAAATACAGCAGTTGCAGAAGGGGGAGGGAAAGAGGCTGCCTTAGTCCATCCTTATGCCTTGTTTTAGCTGTGCCCAGTGATGGAACTTCTTATAGAAACTGGTCCTATAGTGAGCATCACCTCAGTGAGGCTGGAGAGGCACACAACAGGCGCTTTCAGGCTGCCTGCTGCAGCAGCCTGTCTGGATGGAGCTGTGCTGCCACAGCCACTCCTGGGACTTGATCTGCTTCTGCTTCTGGGAGTGGGTCAGTTACTCTGTCAGGATTTTAGTAGCAGCAGTGAGAGGAGTTCACTGCTAGAAGATTTCCTCACCAGGTAACTGCACCAGATGTTTCAAACACTCTTTTATCCCTGGGGTTAAATCTTGGCCCTGTGACCTGGAAAAGTCCTGTATTTCCTATTCAAAATTCTGCAATTGCAGTAACTTCCTACCTTTCAGATGTCAGGGATGATTTTGAGACCTTGCTGCAATGTGCCAATGCTAACCTCCAGAAAAACACAGCTGTTGCAGGAGTGGAAAGTGGAGGGGATTTTGTTCTGTTTTTCTCTATACAATCTTCTTCTGGCAGGCAGTGTAAGTTCATAAATATCTCTACCTTAAGCATCTGTTTTTGTGCTTGAAATTGTACCTTGGTGCTCACTCAGGAAAGAGTTGTTTTGTTGTTACTTGAGATGGACTCTGCTTCCCTTTGTGAGCCATGGGCTCACAACATGTCAGTAAATCAAGTCCTGATGGCACACAGCGAGTCTGGGGAAGGAATGAAGCTCACCGGGGATTTCCAAAAGTCAGCGTCAGTAGGACGATGTAGGATGACAACGTAGGATGTGGTGAATGCTTCCCTTCAGCAAATGGCATGGAAATCAGCAGCTGGTCAAAATCAGCCAGATGTACTCTTCTGGCAGATCAGCCACAGATAGTAGGTATAATTACAGAAAGTAGATATGTAATGATGAGTTTAATTATTAACCACTTTCCTGTGTGCCTTTGGGTAACTGTAGTGTCAGAGCAGAGTGTGCTGGAAACCCTGGAGCTCTGTTGAAGCTGCATCCTGTAGGAAAGCGAGGAGCATCCTGACATCCCATAGTTTAGCAGCGATCTTGGAGCACTGCACAGCTACCAGGGGTGAACTGACCTGTTTATCTGCTTTAATAATTCTCTCTTGGGATTTTTATTGGTCTCTTACATGTATAACCCTATGCAGTTCACCCTCTTACAGAGCTATGGCTTGCCAAGTGTAAACCTCAACACTTGTTCTTTTCAAACTGATTCCAGAGCCATGGTTGCATGTTGTCTGTCTTAATAAAATAAATTCAAAAATGCCCTCTTAGATGCAAATTCTAGGTTAATTGGTGTGGTCTGGCTCTGTGATCAAAAAACACAAGGCAGCTGTAAAGCTAATGGGTTTACAGCTGCTTTGCTTCCCCAAAGTGTTATCTGGCATCTGGAGTGCTCTGCTGAGCGGGTCTGCTACTTTTTGTGCACTCCTCTTACCATGCAGTAAGTACAAAATGTGTTGAGTTGTGTCACTAGGAAACCTGCTATGCACAAATGAACAGGATCTTTAGCCCAGCTTCTACATTTCCATAGACCTTCAGCTGCTCTAAACTATCTGGGTATCACTGGCAGCCCAGCCTCTTCGTGACAAAGCAAGCAGAAGAGGAAGTGTCAGAATAAGAAGGTACTCAAACGAGCCCAACTGTTTGATGACCAGAGTCGGTAGCAGGACTGCTGATCAGAGCAAGGGGAGGAGGTGCTGCAGCTACCAGCCTCTCTGGCTGCAGAATTCCTCGGTTCTGTTCAATGCATGCAAAACTTCACCCAGGGGCCTCTAATGAGTGTCAACTGCTAGAAATGGTGCAGGCCTCTTTCCTCCCGACACCTCCATCCTTTGGCAGATATTAGGGCCCTTTCCCATCCTCTACAATTATCGCTTCCTTTTGCCATCTTCATTTCAGAGTACTGGAGAGTGATTTTCCACATCATTTGGAAGTTGAAATTGTGTGTTTATCAGCACAAGACATAAATGCCACAACAGACCTACATACATGTACATCATATCTGCAAAGGAAAAAGTGGATGTACGTGGTGCATTGAGCTTACTCTGCCTTTCCAGAAATGATTTTATGTAAATAAATCTGAATTTGAATTCATATTTTTTTCTAAAAATACTCTTGTGCACACATTTGCATTTGAAATGTCAAGTGCATCTTTCAGTGATTGTTGTTAATCTTGGCCTTGGAATGTGTCCTTCTGTATATTTTATAGTTTCCAATTAGTAGAAGTATCATTTTTAATTATGTTTGGAAGTCAGCACTGCAGATTGCTAAGGGGAGCGGCTGGGCTCTACATTGCAAGTGTTTTTTCCCAGCACCTTGTTTCTGCAGACACAAAGCACTAAACTCTAGAGCAATAACAGTTCTACAGAAACTTATGACAGTTTGCTCAGTCATAATATATGAAAAGAGCACCTCAGGATTTTCGTCGGCAATGTGTCATACTGTCTTCACTTATGTTGTGAACTGTGCCAAGAAATATGATGAATGATTGCTTGGGTCTGTGAAGAATTTATGAAAATGCTATTCCTGGTGTGAGCAGCAAACCAAACCACAAGTCACTGGGAAGAAGAGTGTGCAGAAGTTGATACAAAATGTTAGCCATGGATTTTTCCATTTCGCATTGTCAGTACTTAGTGATTTGGGGGCGGTTAAATCCTGTCTTTGCAGAGAGCCTTGTCTGATGACTCCACAGTTTATCTTGCCATAAACAAAACCAGCCAGTGCTGTTGGCATTGTTTGCTGCTAACATCCTGAATAAAATGCCTGTCCCGACAGCCACTGGATGCTGAAAGCTGTCTGATGTGATTTTTAAATGGGTGACACTTCAGTATGAGAAGTACTTTAGTACCAAAATAAATACAACCACAACAAGGAATGATATTAGTATGGTTCAGATTCTGTTTTATGTAGGGTGTCTTTTGGAGCAGAACAGGTTAAAAACATCTCTAAATGATCACAGAAAGTTTCTGAGACATTTTAAGTGTGAAGTCCTAAGAGGCTGGGTAAATTTAGGGAAGGCCATAGAAACTGAAAAGCTGACGCACAGCGTTCTGGTTATTCCTATGTAAATCTAAAAATCAAGGAAAATGAGGAAGAGTTTATTTTTCGTTCTGCTGGAGAAAAAATTGCTGCAAAATGCTGATACTTGTGGAAGAAAAGAAATGTCACTTCATTTGTGTCACATTGTGAAAATAATCATAATAATGCTGAAAGAAACATGTTCAGAAAATGGAGCCCTTACCAACATCCAGATAATCATGAATGTGCCGCTGGTGTACAAATGATCATAATAAAAAGAGCGATGTGCCCAAAAGTTTAAAATAAAAGTTACTTTTCTGGTTGAAACTGAAAAGGATGCTGCTGAGAACTGCTGGAGGTTTTCATTCGCATCATTCCCCTGAAAAATCAGTAGTGATGCATCAATAACTTTTCCACAGGAATGTGCATGCCACATCTCCTCTAGAATATGAAATGGCTTTTTGGTTAAGTCAGCCTTTCCAGAAATCTGACACAGACTGAGGGCTCAAACTCTCGTACTCCCTGGTCATTATCCTCTCTGCTGAAGTGGCACAGGGCCGAGGTCTCGGTCTCAGTTTTGTTGCTGTGGGCCATCAACTGCGGCTGAGTGCAGCAATGAACAAAAAGTGGAGCAGCTTTGACCAGAGAAACTCTTCTGAGATGAGTATCTCTTGGCTATCCAGTACTTTGGCTGCTAAGCTTGCCAGCAGAAGTCACAGGAGCTGTATAAACTGTATGCCTAAGGTCACTGATTTTAATAAAGCAGCTAACAGCCCCTACATGGACAGAAACACAGGCCAGTTCTCCAGGTGTCCTGTTTGTTTGTTTGTTTTTTTTGTGTGGCTAGCAGAGTATCCAAGCTATGCCACTATATGTGAGTGTTTTACCCCAGCGGGTCTAGTTAAACGTGGATTTTAATTCCATTTTGCTTCTCTAAAGAAGAAATAACAACAGAGTATTTTCTCAGCATTTCTTGGCTATTTTTTAGTTGAAGCAGTGCTTGGAGTACGTTCAGAGAGCTAATAAAGATAGGCTTAATGACTAAAGGACGTGGGTTACAACTCAATGCATTTTGCTTATTTTAGTAATAATAAATCAATGCACAGTTTATAAATTTTATTAGCAAGGAAGAGCTTCTCATTATTTTCCTTTATTGTTTTTCCTTTGCAACAGCCTGTGTCTGTTCAGCTGTGATTTGTTTTACAACAATTAATATCTGGGAGTTTTTCTGTAGCTTAAAAAAATAACAGTGTTTGTCCATTACATGCAGAAGCATGCATTTTCATTGGTGTCTATTTTTCTTATGAGAGGAAGGCTGCAGGAATCTATGCTTACACTGATTGCCATTAGCCCAAGAAAGAAGATGGGGAAGGGAGCCAGGAGCCACCATGAGGCTGGAATTGGAGAGATGCACTTTGTGAAAAGTCTCTCGGTCTTACCATGAGAGGGCGGGGTCACTTCTGCACCACGAAGTAGTGCCTCTGGGGTGGGAAACTACAGAGGGATGCTTTGTGAGCTGCCACAGTGATCTGGCTTTCCCTCTAATGTCAACAGCCATTCAGCTTACCATGCTAAGAGGATGCAGGTGTTAAAAAGGGGGGAAAAAAAAAAGGCAATTCAAGTAAATTCCCTCTGAGTACTTACTCGACCAAGTGATGTGCTAGAAGAATGCCTATTAATATACTGAATAAGGAAAAAGTGCTAAATTTTTTAACCTTAATTGGAAAAAAAGTGAACAGTGAGGTACTGTTTAATTTAAACATGAAGAAGATTAAATGCAAAACAAAACAAAAAAAACAGAACTGTTAATTATGAGTAACTGTCCTTCTGCTGATGTTCACTAAACTGTTCACAAGGTGCTGTTCACTAAAAGCACGAAATTTTCAGTTCCTGGGTAATAAAAAATAGGTGGAAGTCTTAAATACTTTTATGCGTTGCAGTCAACAGAAAAATTATATTCTCCTCCTCCTCTGCTGTCACAATTGCACTCCCACATAGGTAAGCTGTAAAGCCTGGAAAATGGTGGGGTGTCCGTCCCCTTGAGCAGGAGATCATGTTCTGCCTGCGGCGAGAGCACGCAGCTGCTCATGGGGAACAGAGGAAACAACATGCAGGTATAAGATGACAAACCTTTCAGTCTAAGGTTAAGAACAAATGAGCACAGCATTTTCAGGGCTCGGTTAATAAATGCTGACCAAGAGGAAATGTTCTGGCCTCAGCTGTACTACTTGTTTCCACAAAGAACAAGAACCTGCTCTAACTTGATGAAAGTAGAAGAACAAGTGCCATAAGGTATCTGTGCATGTATCAGCCAAAAACTAGTGAGGTGGGTAGATACTTGCCAAAAGTATTTGTTACCTTGACTTTAATTGATGCTAAAAACACTATTTTCCATTGCACTTTATAATGCCTATAGCTGTCGGAGACAAAATCATGTAAAGCTGCATCCAGGTACATTAAGCAAGCCAGATAAAATCTTGATCACAAATGGAAGGGGATTTATTATTACTCTCTTTAATCACAGTGTTAGAGAGAGGTTTGATGGAGCATTTGACAGATATTCCTATAAGGAAAGTAAGAGAAAGGAGTTTTTTTCCTTGATGCTGTAAATGACAGCAGATTCAACAGCTGTTTGTCATCCTTCACTGTCATTGATACCGCACTGATCAGACACTTTACTGAAGTGTGGTAAAGCTTAAGTCTCCATCTGAGCTCCTTTGTTATGTAAGGGAGGATTTCAGCACTGGGGCTGGTGCTTTGTGCCTGACATTATTGGTACTGAAGTTTTTAGTATTGTTTCCAGCTTCAGGAAGCCTTTTTGTTATCAGGTTCCTTGCATTTCACCTCCTCCGCAGGCATTACACTTCCATTTTACTTCTTGTTCTCACTATTTGGGTATTCAGTAGGTAGTGGAAACAGTAGCATGCTTCTTTTGTTCATCAAGAAAGGGTCTGTTGCAGAGCCAAGCCAGTGACCTTTTCTCCCAGTCTGTTGTGGGACTTCCCAGGAAGAGCTGGGCTCTGCCCAGCAGTGAGCTTGTCCGGTGCAAGAAGGTTCATGGGTTTGTCCTGTGAGTGCACACAGGGTTCAGCTGAGCCCTGAGCATGCCTGCATTAACTCCCTTCTGGTTAGTTTGCCCACGTCTAGGTGCTGCACTGCAGTTCAGGATTCTCCCCGTCCAGCCACAGCCTGCCCAGATTATCCCTCAGCTGTGGGGTTCACTAAGGGATGCACCCCACTGTTCCAGCTGGAACCACGTCTTCATGGAGAAGTGAGCTTCAGGCTAGGGCTGCATTGATTGTGGAGGTGGGATGGGGAGGTTGTGCTTACGCTACGTGCTCTTTCTTAACCTCTTCACTCCAGGGCAACTGCAACCAAAGTCCAGTGCTACTACAGCAGTTAGGGTCAACTCTGAGAAGCTGAGGCAAGTCAAACAGGGGAGACAGGGAAGGGAAGAGGGGTGGGAAGGTGGTGTAGATCCCCCACAGTGTTAGCCTTCACTGCCTGCTTCTTGCCCACCTAGGATCCATTAGGTTTCCAAACAGCAACTTGGAAGCATTTTGCTGGAGGTGGCAGTGTGGCTTGCTGAGCCTTCTGTGGCTCAGAAGCAGCAGATTTTCTGCACAGTGTTGGTCTCTGAGACTTAATAATAATGCATGGAGTGCATTGCTTCTCAATTTGTGGTATCCTTTCTGGCTTTGTGGTAAAGTCTTTCTGGATTCTTCCAGTGAGGCTTATTTTATTTAGTATTCAGCATTTTAATTGAATGTAGACCTCTGTATCTGCAGCTCCTATAGCAAGCATCTCTCATAAGAAGCCTCAATACATCATAATATTTGACAGAGAAAAATGTGCATTTTTTGCTAGCACCTGTAATTTAGATAGCAAAATAATTGGGTAGGAAGCATCTCTTAGTTCTAGCTGAATCTGATATGAAAGACAGTTACAGCTTTTCAAACCTGGCTAAAACTATGAATTATCCTACAATATTTGTATGGCTCTAATTTAGGCAGCTGTCAGACAAAAATTCTGTATATTAGAAACAATTTTAGAGAGTCTGTGTCTGTTTCCAAAGACCTTTTTTGTTGTGGGAAATGAAAGGAACTCACTCACCACAGTAAGTACCACAGAGAAGTTTGAACCGATGAATTGGTTGCTGTCCCGAACAGAGAGATGGAGAGATTTCAATGGACTTTTACTGTTCTTACAGCCTCATGAGAGGCACATCAGAAACTCCAGGAGGTCTGTTACTTGTAAATGTTACTTGTTGTAACAAGTATCCTTTTCCATTTGAGGAGCAATGGTGGTGTAGGTGTGCAAGTTTTATTTTGTTTTCTGAGTGAAGGATGCATTCAAAAAACTAGGAAGAGCCTTTAATAGTCATCTTACTTCAGTTAGCACACAAAGACTCTTTGGACATTGTGTAAGACAAATCATAATTAGAACTAAAGTACCAGTTGGGAATTGGGCTATAATTCTGACTGCCATTTGTACTGTATTTTAATACGGTACAAATGCTTCCTATTTATAAAGACTCTACTAGTCTGATTCTCAGTTCGGGACTTTAGGCTCCAGATCAACATCCTGCTTAGTGTTCATTTTATTTGTTTTGATGCTCCTCACATACTGTATTTTACATGCGTGTGTTGTTAGGCTTTGCCTGAGCTGGACTGCTCCACCTGATGGTGAAAGCAAGAAAATGCTTTCTTCCACACACACGGGATTCGTTTGGGACAATGATCTTAATGAAAGCATGTAGTGCTGTAAGGGTATGTGTGTCTTAATCCAGGGAACCTCCTAACAATGTTCTGCCACCTTTATACATGCATGTAGGGAAGCTAAGGTTATGTAAAGGAGTTGCACAAATATTTTGAATCCACAGCTTTCTTTCGTGTTTCTAATGAGATACCCAGTGGGTGGGTACTTGTGCTGTAGACGTGTGTTTCTCAGTCCAGATGCCTCCAGAACCTGAGATGCAGCTGTGCTTTGCAAGACATGCATAGCAAAAAGGAGTTGCTCTTGCTGATGCCTAAAAAGGGAAGTGTGGCTGCTTGGTTACTGCTGGTTTGGACGTTTTCGTATTGCCCATTGTAGATATATTTAACAGTTGAAGATGTTGGGTAGAAGGGTTTGCCCATATGTTGTTTTCTACATAGAGCCTATTCAGTTGCACAGAAAATGAAGATAAAACTAAAGAACTCTGAAGAAAAAATTGCTTACAGGAACAGATTTAAAAGGCTTCGTTATCTCTTGTGGCATTGAAAAGGAAATAATCATATAAGTCTTTTGGAAACATGAAAAAAAGAAAAAAAAAAAAACAGGACACGTAACTGAGCTGCATGTCTCCCAGTTTTTTATTTTGTCCAGAATGTTATGTACAGAGTGTTTATTTTTTCCTTTCTCTTTCAGACACCGTGGCTTTGGAATACCAGACAGTGCTGGAATGGGTACCCATATCAGGTAAAAGCTACAGTGCTGCCTAAAATCAGAAATGGCATCTCTGCAGTGCTCTGTTTGTACTATGGTGCAGCTCTATGTCAATATGTTACTGTGAAGAGGCTCCATGGTGTTTCAGAACATTGTTAGATGCTCCCTGTCTTGTTTGTGTTCAAGATGGGAAATATGAATATAACTATCACACCTATTTTGATATGAATCACATGATCTGAAAACAGATCTGGGAAATCTAACTGTGAAAGCAGGCATCTGCCACAGTGGAGGAACGGCCATTTTTTTTTACAAAGTTCTGAGGATGCTGAAAGTTTTAGCAAAGCCAGAGATTCAGCAGATTGAGAAAAGTCATTCAGAAAGTGAGTTACAACTCTTAGATGGTGGTAATTATACCTGCTATATTGAAAATCATGCTACAAGTTGACAGGGTCCAACAGAAATTATGTAATGAAAACCATTATTAAAATCATTGTCTCCGAGACAAAAAAAAAAATCTACTGAGTGCTGATCAGGTTTATGTACTGGTTTTTCAGTTTGATTCTTCTTTTTCTTAACTAAGTAAAACTTCTAATCTCTTGTTTGTTACAGTCCCTTTGTAATTTATTCAACACAACATTGCAGAAATACAGCTGGACTTACAATAGATACGGTCAATTTAATCATTTCGGTGACAACTTACCCATAAGTGCAGATAAGTGCAATAAGTCCTATTGAATTAAGTCTATAGGTAATTGAAACCTAGTATTTTGACTAAGTTAAACTTAGTTAAACTTAACTTAAACTAAACTAAAGTTAATTAAACTTAACTTAAACTAAACTAAACTTAACTAAGTTAACTTGGTTAACTTAACTAAGTTAAACACTGTTGATCTTTTCATGGAGGGAAAGCCTCATTCCCCCCCATTATCATTGTATATGGGTATAGAAGTTCTAAAGTTATTGTTAATAAAGCAGCTGACTATCTTAATTGTTTTACTAGAGATTTTCCCTGGTGAGTTTTCTTGCAATAATGAATTTAATAGTTGCAGCTCATTACTACCATTGCTAGCTCATGTTCTTGTCCCTTTTTATTACACCTAATTAAAAGCTTACTGACTGTATCACTAAATCAGAAAAGGGTTGTATTGGCCCAGGCAATAGCTTTAAAAGACTTATTTTGAGTGTATACATTTTCATGAAGTATAAGCATATGTCTATATTTAAATAACCCGTAGGCAACATTCAGTGGGCACCTAAAGACTGTTTTTCAATTAAAAAGAATCAGTCTACAAAAGGGAGTGGGAATAAAAGAGGCAACTGAAATGCCTCTTGCTGACTGAAATATCTCTTGCCCTGCTTGGATGCTTGGTTGGGCCAGTGTAGACTGTTCTAGAGATGGTTCTTGAGAGATGCCCTCGGAAGCATCTCCTGTGCCAGGGCCCCTCTCTGTCTCTGTGATGGAAGATATGATTAGCAGGAAATCATGAGGAAATTAGAGTAGCTCCTAGGACTGTCTCCTAGGCTGGGGGCTAAACACCCTATGCATGCCACCAACTACCTCCTTTGAAGTTACCCCAGGTTGGTTTTGGTTGTGAAAAAAACTCTGTCTTGTTATTTTTACTTCTTTTGCTTTTAAACATGTATTTAATAATGTTTATCAAGCAAGATGCCTGGGTAAATTTATATATTTTTTTCTTCACAAATGTTAACATGTTCCCAGAAAATGGTTACAATCTTTAAAGGAAGGCTTTAATATCAGAAAGAGTTAAACCTGTTTAAAAGTCACATTTTTAACATGTGCAGATGATATTATATACTAGTATCATATTTCTTTAATCTGCTCTATTATTGTTTCTTTTGCTGTGCTTTATACACGCATTAATGAGGTACAGCAAGATGTTTCAAGTAATCTTTCAAAACAGAGTATGAAAGGGCAGAATTTAGTTTGTTCTAGGTTCCTAATGGATATCATAAGTTTTTGGTATTACGATATTACAATACTGTAAAGATTTGTCAAGAGGGTAGATTGGGGAGCTTTTTTTTTTTTTCCAGAACCATCAAAGTTCAAAAGAGGCAACCATCATCATTTTTCATGCATAGGATGCTTATGTATAATTGAGTAATCCCTTGATGATTGCACATCTGTCCTATAGACCTCAGATACCTGTCATATCAGTTAAACCCTCTGTTAACCTTTTCTCATCTCCATCTTCCAGCCGCTGATGCCCGACCTTCATTATTACTACATTGTTGAATTGTCATTCTACTGGTCCTTAATGTTTTCTCAATTCATTGACATCAAAAGAAAGGTAAGAACATCAAGACTAAAAATATTGAAGGCTTTAAACACATACCTTTCTTGACCTGAGGAATATCTGTATTATCTGTGCAGTGGAACTTGCAGATAGTTGTCACTGAGAAACTGGTGTTGAGGTGCTTGTTTCATTCTATTCCTTGTTACTATGATGTACAGGGTTTTTTTTTCTGCGTACGGGAAGAAGAGCCTGGTGTAACCAAATATTCAAAGGGAAATGGCATCAGCTGAAAAGATTTCCTGCTCTTAAACAGTGACTTGAATGAAATTGATCACATACATGTATTATTTCTACTAAGAGTTTAAATGATGATATATCACTGACAGAGCAAGGCTACCTCATAAATTCATACCATCTTTTTTGTAAGATCTATGAAGGCTTTGAATTTATTCTATGCAGGCAGGGGAAAAAAGGGATACGTTTAATATTAAACACTGATGCTACATCTAACCTTTAGTTATCAACCAAACCTCTGCAGCAGTGCTACGTAATTGTTGAGGTTATCACTGCAGAAATGTGCTGTGTCTAATCAATCCCCCTACATTCATATTCAGCTCTCTGCTCTGAGCCATTGGCTGTACTTCTCTTTTTTGTTCTTCAGGGGGAGGAAAATTGAACAACATTGCAATTGCAACATTACATCTTTAAATAATATTTAATTGATTCCTGACTAGTTGTCTTCCTTGAAACGTAGTTGGAAGATACTTGAACAGCACCTAGGTATAGTCAAATACAATTCTGAAAAGGTCCATTGTGACAGTCAATAACACCTTTCTTTGATATATCTCCTGGGAAAATGCAATAGCTATTTCCCTTGTGACTTTGACAGTTTGTTCCCATTGGAGAGCTGAGCACAGAGTTTTAGACTGATCTTGTCCATATATAGGTGCAAACAATCTTTTGCACCTATATATGCATCTAATCTTTCTGTCTCTCTGTTATATATAAATGACTTAAATATATATATATATATATTTATACACACACATAAAAATGACTGCTGAGAAGGCTTCTCGGCAGCCTACAGTAGAAATAGAAGGGGAGATGGAGGTGGAGAAGTGGATTGCTAACAGCTAAATAACACTTCAGTCACAGATTTGCAGTGCTTGACCCCAGAGCACTAAGTCAAAGCAGCATCCCATACATCTGCGGTGTCTGAGCATGAAGCATCAAACAGAGCGGGAGCACGGTATTGTAGTGCAGTGATAGCAAGTCAAAAGCCTTTCATTATAAGCACCCTGCATGAGACAGTGGAGAGAGATGCCATATATGTAAATAAAGTATGAGATCACCAACCAGTTTGCACTGTGGAGGCAGTTCTTTTTGTATTTTAAACAAAATTGATAACTAGGAAGATCAGACTGGAGAAATGTGGCCATGTGCTGGTGTCAGACAGTAAAACTGCTGTGTCCAGGGGCAAATGCAAGCTGTCAAGGAAACCCGTGAGTTGAATAATGTTAATGCTGGCAGCTTACAGTAGTTGACAGACAGTAGTAGCACACGCTCCTGGGCATCAGGGCAATGGCAGCCGTCAGCCGGATCACAGCACAAAGCCAGAAAGTCCTCTCTGACAAGACAGCTCAGGATGTAGAGGGATATCAGACAGACAATGTATCAGGCTAGCGGGAACAGAGATGGTGCTAGGAAAACATGAGATGAGCCTCAACGCCCAGATCTCTCACATCAGGCATTCAGGAGCCCCAAATACATGGGTATATATACCAACAAGGAAAGGCTAAAAGTGTTACAAGTTCTCAACCTGTCAAATAAGGCAAGGGCAGGAAGTGTGATATTGGCCCAAGACTGAAACACTTGGCAGATTTTGAGACCTGAAATGTCTCAACAGATTGGCCCTGAAGGCCATGTTCCTAAGCTACTCTATGCGTTGCGAGACCCTCACTTCACTAGGCCAGCAAGTAAAGGTGCCAACGCAGTTAACGCTTCAAAGCCTGCAGGAAGTATGACCTTGACAGGGACATCAGCTCTTGCAGCACCATCATAGTTCTCTTTTAAAGAGCAGATTTAATTTTAGTTTAAAAAATGTGGAAACTTCGTAATGTACTCAGTATACAATGTGAGATACAGAGCTGGAAGAAGCAGCATATTTGCCAGCTAATATCAGACATGGCGATACTTCATGATAGTTTATGCAGAGCAGATTAACAGTTCTCAACCCTAGAAAACTGTTGATATTTTCTTGTTACTGTGAGAGAAATACTTTTATCTAAGTTGTGGTTATCATTTTAGATAGTTTTAAATTCAATAGGGACTGTCTTGTAGTCTGGGAGGATCAAAAGTGCCCTGGCAGCCTCATGCACTGCGGGAATTCAGCCAACTGGTTTTATGCAGCTGGCTTTCTCAAGGCAAGGTGCCGTAGGTCTTCTCTGAAAGTGCCAGTGCTTGGCACTGCCGTAACTCCAGCACTGGTCTTTTACTTTGTGTAGCTCAAGAGAAGTGCTACATACTGTTTTCAAAGTCTTTTATTCTTCCCTAACAACAAATTCATGCCTTTAAAATGACTTCCAATTGGTATGCTGATTTTCAAACACCCATTTATCTTTATTCAGATTTTATAAGTTCCACCAGATTGTCTCTGCCTGCCTGAAGAGATATGAGCAAAATTTTAAGACTTTTGTCCATACCTGCTACTGGCATCAAGTTAAAGCAGTGAACTGAGTAGATTAACTTTTACAGTTTCATAATGGAGTGTTATTTGCTTCATAAACATCTACTCTGTTGCTGTAATGATGTTCTATTGTTAAGAGTTTCCATCCATTTTCAAAAACTGTAATCTAGTATCTTTTTTTTATTATTATTATTATTTTATCTTCTCTCTCCTGCTTCCCATACTCCTTTCTGTAAAACACAGAGAAAGATAATTAGATTGGCAAACTGTGTTACTCTCACAAGCCCCTGATAAGTTTTAAAAGCAGTGAGGCTTATTTAACATGCTTTCTGAATACCTGAAGTATTGCTTGCTACAAATACATTTGAACAGTATATTTAAGGAAATTTACAAAACTTCCACCTCAGTCAGTGTTTTAACAGGTTTGTAGAAGATCTACAGGCACATGCCATCTTTAAGAAGTTACAGCTGGAGGCTATAATTGTGCTGTAAATAAATGCATCTTGTGCAAATGTGCATACAGTTCAAAATATATTTTAAAAGGAAAAAAAGAAACTGTTCCTGTACAACTACTCATCTACTGTGTATGGATGAAAGTGCTTGAGTGAGCTGGGAACACAAGTGCCTCTTGACATTATAGAGACTTGCAACATCAGTTTCTGTGTATTCATTACCTTTATGTGTAATTAAAATCTAACACATAGCATCTTCAAGTATAGTAATAATTACTGACATGAAGAAATGGCACAAATGGGAAAGGACAGACCAGAGTAACAGGAGTATTCTTATTTATATCACACTGCCACTTTCTTCTAACAATTTTCAGTAGGTCAGTCCGGCATCTCTGTTTCAGAACTGGCAGGGTCATACAGCTGTCTCTTTTAAGAAACATTATCGGGGAAGGAGTTCCCTGGACAGCATTTCTGTAAGTAGTCTCATGCAGAAGTGCAGAAGACTGCTGCCCAAGAGCATTAGGTCTGCTTAGGAATAATCCATATTGTCAGGAAAGCCTTGAAGAGTTCCCAAGAGGGACTAGAAATGTAGTGTTTGTATAACATGAATGTGGCATCTATAAAAACAGAGGAGAATTTCTGCTTGGCTTCCTTGCTCATTTGGACTGCCAACGTGCAAATGTAATTGCAATTAGCAGGAAAATAAAAGACAGTGCCATAGCACTTGCAGCTGAAGCAGGTAGAGTGCTAGGCTGCAGAATGGCCATATGGGAACGCTAGCACCTTACTTATACTCCTGGGGAAAAGGGTAGGTGCTTTGTTTTTCTGATTATGGCAAGGTCAAATGGTCCCTATGTGGGGATTTCTGGTTACTAAAATGACTAAGATATCACATACCCACTCTCCAGTAAGATCCTCAGAAAGAGGAAAACAGCCTATATTTTTCCTTTTATTCAGTCTGTTTTAAGAAAATTGATTTAAAGCAATGGCTTGAGATGCCTGCTGAACGTATATGACTGTGATTCAGACTGCTGGAGAACAAATAATCTGGCTGAGGAATGTTGGATGTATATCAAAGTAGGATACAATTTTATGCTTTTAGTCTGGTTGTGGGTTTGTTTTTTCATCTTTGTGTTGGAAATACTGGCAGTGCCTATTGATGAGTAGTCGTAGAAATAGAGGAGCTTGTAGCACTTGATAGCTACTCAGCTCCTGGGAGGAGGTCCTTTCCCTATGAGGGCAGTGAGTCAGCTCCAGCTGCAGGTTTTTTGCACAGCCTCCAGGTGTGCAGTGCAGTGCAGGTGAGTGCTGGTACTGGAAGTACAAGTGACATGGCATTCCCTGAACACAGAGGTGCCTGCTCCATTCCCAGGGAGAGGCAGTGTGCTGCTAGTTACTCTTCCCAGCACTGGAGAGAGAGAGCAGTGGGCAGCTGTAGCTACAGCTGTCCCTGTGTTAGTGGGAGCTCACCAGCACTTTCCCTGAAGAGCCTCAGACCTTTCTTCCCTTTGCAAGCCAGGTTCTGCCTCTCCAAAGGCTGCGCATCGCAGCTTCAGTTTCTCTGCTTTGAACCACTCAGCTGGAGACAGCTCAGCAGGACTGGCACATAACAGCTGCCACAAAGCCAAGCACTGCCTCCCAAAATGTTTGGTGAAGAAGAGCTTGCCTGGAGGAGCTGTTTCTCGTGGCTTCCTGGATCTGTTCCCTTAGACAGCCCTGCATGAGGGCCACTGCTGAGAGCTGCTCTGCTAGGTGGGCACCTGATGTTTGGAGGTACTCCCCAGTCAAATGATGTCTGTGACCTTTCCTTTAGGGTTTTGATACTACATACTCACGGCTGTTTTTTTTTGTTGTTGTTGTTTGTTTGTTTATTTTATTTTTTTCTTTTTTAAAATGATTTGGTGCCTTGCAGAGAAGAATCTCATCCCTATAGGTTCTGTTCTCCCAGTAATCAAGCTGGGAGCTTAAGCCAGGCAGACTCTGCTTTGCCTGCTCCTCAGCATGTGTCTGGGAATTTTATGGTCCAAGAGTTTTACTGTTCCCACCTTTTTTCAATAGTAACAGTTACTTTTTGACCAAATAACTCTGTGAGTTACTGGTTTTAAGACCAGTTAATCTGCATCATTTGGAAGGCAGTAGCTTAGATCTGAGCAGGAGGAGCTGCACCAGCTAATTTAAAGACTTTTCTGACACCAACACTGTGTGAAGACAAAGCAGCTTCATTAAAAACAAACAAGTGAAAAACTGGAACTGGGATTCTCAGCTGTGAAACTACTCAGTTGTGCTTGGCAGGTGACTGTCAAAAGCTCTTACCATAGTGGAAATATGTTTCTTGTATTTCTGTAGCTATTTGAACTCTTGTGAATGATGCATTATTTTGCAGGCTGCATGTTGATTGCTGTATAAAAAATATGGTGTAATTTATTTATAAGTACATGAGGCTTTTCAATGTAACTTCAGTCATAAATGGTTCATTTGGTTTAATTACTGTGAACTGAGAAGTGTAGGAATTTCCTAGCTTTCAATAATCTTTTTACCTTTTGTTAACATACAATGACCACTTTATTCAGTCTAAGTGAAATATATGTATTAAGTAGCAGGATCTTTCTGTAACATAACCATAATGCTGGGTTTAAAAATATCCATCCATTTTTGTATAAGAATATTGAATCTCACTATTTGGTTCACTGTTGTTTTTTGTTTTGATTTTTTTTTTCTGCTTCTTGCTGCTGCAGGATTTTGGCATCATGTTTACACATCACATTGTAACAGTCACCTTGATAACCTTCTCATACGTAACCAATTTGACACGAGTGGGAACCTTGACCTTATGTCTTCATGATGCGGCAGATGTTGTCCTAGAGGTGAGAAAATACGTGTGTCATCAGTGTCTCTACATGGTACTCTGGGGCTCACGTGTCAGTGGCTGGAATCTATTTGCTATGCAGAACAACTATTCCCTCAGCAAAGAGGCCAGTTCAAGAAGGTAGTGGTGATTAATATAGCACATTTCCTTGCTCAAATACATTACACTTGTAGCAGTGCATGTTTGTGCTTTCAGGCTGGTTTATCCCTTGGTAAGTTGCTTGTATAGAGCAGAGTCTGGTAATGCATTACATGCCGTGGAGGGTTACACATAGATTTTAAATATCACATGGTAATATCAAAGGTTAAAGATTGTGAAATCTGGAAAGTGGTGGCTGTGTTGGATAGAAGCTCCTGTTTCTTGACCAGTCTGAAGTGATGAGTTGAGGGAGAATCCTGTCTTTCAAAGAATCAAGGTGTCCTTGTTTGATTCTTCTGTGCTTTGCTGAGCAGAGGGCACTGGCCAACTTCTCGGCTGTTCTGTGTACAGGCAATGAGCTCAGTGCTGGTCCTGAGAATTTTCCAGGTTCCTGTGCCTCCTCATCTAGATGCCAGTATGAAGCAGCTGGCTTTGGAGAAGAGGGAATGATTGATACTCTTTTAAGTCAAGATGGTCTCTAACTTCTGTAGTGGAAATTTAGAGATTTTCTCATCCTGTACATGCATCCATTTTTAGACTGCTCTGAGTAATGCTAGGATTGCTCTGTGAACTCTCCAGCAGGATCAATTAATAACTGTTTTGTCTACAAGTATTTTTAAAGTAGTTTCAAGGATCCTGTTACGCAACAACGCAGCCTCACTGTATGATTCACCTATCTCAGAATCAAAATCCTGCCATTTTGATTTGATTATGCTGCAACTGTTTTTATTTTTTAATCCGTTCTTAATGTAGAAGTCAATGACTGCCTGAGGCAGAAGGTAGCAGAGAATATGTATTTCTGTGGTTAGAAATAATTACATCTTTACATTTTTTTTCTGTTTTAGTAGCAGATCTGTGTATATCCATTCTACTGCCTGTGAATTCCCCCAAAGTTTCTTCATTACTCTTTTCTTGCCACCAGAAGGACATCCTTGACATTGTTCATTTCAGATCAGACTGGTGCTTGTGGAATGAGTAAACTACCGTAGAGTAGCTGTAGTAGGCTAGCTAAAACCTTAGCCTGAGCACGCTGAGATATACATTTTTGATCAATTCCTCTTGTTCATTCACTGCCCAAAAGAAAGAGAAATTGCTATTCTCACATGATATGCAAACATTCAGCAAATACATTTCCCCATGAGACATAGTCTTTAGTGGTCTTCCTAGTCAATTTGTTCAGTCTGTTTTACCTGGAAATACTAAAGCCACTTATAAAGAACAAGAATCAAAACCCCAGGGAAGCATTTACTAAGAGAGCCATTATGACTCACTCAACAGACTTTCTTCTGCCGGAGCAGTGGGTCACAGCCCCAGTGCTGTAGGAGAGGAGATGGACTCGTATGCTTTGGGACATTAGTGATGGAAAGTCAATGCAGAGGAAGAAAAATATTTAGCTGCAAAAGAAGCTGGTAGAATTTCTTGCTATGACGGGTCAGTTGTGCACCTGATCTGTTCTATGTGTTACATATTTGTAGAAATGGAAAGCTATTTCCAGAGGCCACTAGACTTTTTCCACCTACCTATTTCATAATGGAATACACCCAATGAAAAGCTGATTGAGGATGCAATCATTTTGCTATTATTGCAAAAAGTGGTAAGTGTTGGTGGAAATACTGGAAATTAGCGTTTTTCCACAGATTTTAAGGCATCTGCAGGTAAAGAGGAGTCATAGGATTCGATGAAAGAAGAGCAATGGGTATTGTCTTCCTGGACTTCAGTAAAACCTTGGTTGCTGTCCCCATAAGATTCTCATAGAGAAGCTGCTAAAGCTGGATGAGCAGACAGTGAGGTGGATCAAAAATTGGCAAAATAGCCATGCTCCAGAGGGTAGTGGTCAGTGGTACAAAGTCTAGTTGGAGACCAGTAGTGAGCAGGGTACCCCAGGGGTTAATAAAGAGTCCTGTCCTTTTTAACATCTTAATTGATGATCTGGACAATGGGGTAGAGTGCACCCTCAGTAAATTCATAGATGAAATGGGGGAGAATGTTGTCTCATTCAGGGACAACTCAGCCAGAGGGCTGAGCAGCCATCCAGATGGACATTGACAGGCTGGAGATGTGGGCTGATGAGTCTCATGGAATTCAACATGGAATCTTGCCAATGTTTAAAAATATCTGAAGGGAGAATGTAAAGGGGTCAGAGCCAGACTCTTTCCAGTGGTGCCCAGTGCCAGGACCAGAAGTAATGGGCACAAACCAGAACACAGGAGGTTCCCTCTGAACATCAGGAAGCACTTTGCAGGTGATGGAGCACTGGCAGAGGTTGCTTGGAGAGGTTGTGGAGTCTCCACCCTTGGAGATCTTCATAAGTCACCTGAAAGTGGTCCTGGGCAACCTGCACTAGGTGCCCATGTTTGGACAGATAACCCCCAGGGGTCCATTCCAAACTCAGCCAATCTGTGATTCTGTGATTTTCAGGAATCCATGGCTGTTCTCTTAGGTCTCAGTGAAAGTTATCTTAAGCCACTGAAGGATAGACCAAGCACAGGGTCACTTGCTTGCCTAGGAAACCAGTACATTAGCTTAAGTTGAACCCTAGGTCACTGAGAGGGTCTTAAGGATCTTTGCACTGCAGTACAGCTTGTGGGTTGGAAACACTGTGAATTAACCCACTACAGTAGGTAAAACCCCACCAATTTGGAGACCTTGAGATCCAGATTCATTTACCTTCCTACTTCAAACGAACACTGACATTTTTTATGCCAGTGTATGGATGTGAAGTAGATGGTTGCTTCTGGTGTATGAGCCTCACATAGCTGACTGTTGAACCAGATTCCTTTCTGTCAGGTTCCAGCTATCTCCTAACACACTTTTCAAAAAGAGCAGGGAATGGACACTTTAGACCAAGGCAAACAGCTGCACTGTAAAATAAATGGGTTTAAATAGACCAGCAAGGGTGTCTGTAAGAGCTAGATTGCTCAGCTGTCATCACAGTTTTTAAGCTTTGAAAATGGTGTTATATTGTGCTAGGTGGCCAAATTCCATGCAGCAACACACTCGTTTTCCCTTTTTTTTTTTTTTTTTTTTTTTGTAGTAACAGTAGTTCTGTATCAATTTTATTTGTAGATTTGTTATTTGAGAACTGATGACCCAGCAGCTGTACTGTTTTTGAGAAATGGCATGATACTACTACAAGTTGCTATGGCAATATCAGCTCCACACACCAAAAAAACAGCTTTTTTAGGCTGCCACCATGGAAATACATCCAAAATTCCTAGCTGAACTTTCAGTCATCTGAAAATCAAGATGTTAGTAACTCCTCTGCTTTACATGTTGGCATCCAGAGTGTTCTCTTTTCCCTAAACCAGACTGTGAGTACAAACTGCTAGGAAACTCATTTGTGTCCAGCAGAATATAAGACTGATTCAGAAGTCATGTGATTTCTCTGCAGCACTTGTGGCTTTCCTTATATTTTGTGAGCTCCCTAGTTTGTTTTCTGTTAGTAAGGATATCCTTTATGTTCAGGTTTTGAACAGAAGTATTGCAGACAGTACGTAATATCCTAAAGCACAGGTTGATTTTGGCATCTGGATTGTCTGACGTGAGCATTCAACAGTTACAGATTAATTGTGTTCATACTGATAAAATTAGACAATGCAAAAGTATCTCACCATTTTAGGGACTTCTCTGGTTTGAATTCTGCATTCAGAATAGTATTCTATATGCATAATTGTAGTTATTTTGCTTCCTCTTAGCCCTCTGGAAAGTCTGTGCAAGTAAGCATTTTCTGAAATAGAGTAGCTGGATACAGTCCCCTCAGAGGGACACAGACAGTGGCCACTTAATAGGGCTCTTCATGTATTTAATTGTGCAGTGACTCTCTGTAGACTTTTGGCACAAAGCATAAAGAAAAACTGTTCCTTCCTTGAAGCAGATGCTGTAAAATAAGTAATTTTGCTTATGCACATGAACTTTCTGGAAAAAAGCATAGATGCCTTAAAATAATCTTGCTTGTACATGCTGTTTTCTCCAGAGGTAAGAGGACAGGGCAACTTTAGGAAAGATAAAAGTTTTAAAGAAAGGTTTGATTAAAGGTTCTATAGCTGGCTTCTCCACCAAGGAAGGAATCAAAAGATGACATTAAGATATATGAGAGAAGCATGTAAAAATAGGCTTAGGGCAACAAGCTGGGAGAGCAAGAATGAGAGGGCAAGGAAGAAACAGGAGCAATAGAAAGCCTTGGAAAAAGATTTGAAAGAGGGGAGTATAATCTTAGAGGTGGAAACTGCTCCATAGAGGCCAAGAAAAGAGAGAGACTCTGGGAGAATATAGGATATTGGGCACAATAGAGGATTTGAGAAAATTTTGTATATAAAAAACACTAGAAGATGGAGAGCATGGGGCAACTGGAAGATGGATAGTTGGTGAAAATGAAAGTGGAGCCCAATGGGAAAGAAGGAAGTGTTTTATTAGGTCAGGTTCAGAAGAATAGCATATTGGGAAGATGATGAGAGGTGGGTAGGTTAAAAGGCTGGGGACAAAAATAGCACAAAAATAATGGAGTTCAAAAGAAGGTTTAGAAGAATTTTGTGAATCTGAAATTGTAGGATTTCAAAAAGGAGATGGAATAAGTGGAAGAAGTACTCTGTTTTCATGCAGTCTGTTTTGTTTTGTTTTGTTTTTGAGAAGACATTTTCCAGCTGCTTGGTAGAGAGGAGTTACAAGGTCACTGGGAGGTGACCAATAAAAACGTTAGTGATTTCATCAAAATTTAATTTCTTCTTTTTACAGCACAATACCGGAGAGTTCAGTTGTCCTCACAGAAGTAAACAGACATTTCTTTCTTTTACAGGCTGCCAAAATGGCAAACTATTGCAAGTATCAAAAACTGAGTGACCTTCTGTTCCTTACGTTTGCCATTGTCTTCATTGTCAGTAGGCTTGGCATATATCCTTTATGGTGAGTAAGCATATCATTTTTGTCTAATGCTAAACATCAAACAAGTTTGGAAATAGCTATGTTATTAATTGAACATGATTCATTGACATTACTCTGTTTCCCAGAGCATCGAGGAGAGTTTCAGACATAACCAGGTGTTGTAATAGCGTATTTACTAGAGTGCCATTATATTTACTGTGTGCTAGACAAGAAACATATGGGGCTTCTGCTGGTTTTAAGGTAGAAGTGGATTGAAAATCACATGGCTTTGGGTTAGCAGGTAGTTTTTTGTTCTGGCAAGAAGTTAGAGGGGGAATAAGATATTAGTCTCTGAAGATGCTGACCAGAGGCTATGCTTGAAGCTAGGCTCTGCTCATTAGCTTTTAGTGTACGCTTTATAAACAAGTTCAGCTTAAAGAAAACACAGGGAGCTAAGGAAAGTTCAGCTCTGCTGAACTGTATAAGGATGTTATTGCCATGCAGATTTGTAATACTGCAGGCTACTCCTTTTTCACCCTTCCTTTGAACTGGGGGTCCTGGGGAAGCTGTATAATACATGCATCTTCAGGGTAATTATACAGGTGTTAATGTAATCTCACCTCTTCCCAAAGGCAGTCACTTCCATGTGCACTCACTCTCTCTTCCTAGGTGAGAACACATGCATCTATACACACAGACACAGGCATTTGGTTCTTTAGCTAGGATCTTCAACATCCAGAAGGCTGCTGGTGAGTTAGAAGACAGCCTGATGCACACCAGTTCAGAAACCCATTCAAGTTTCTCTGCAAGCACAGTATGAGTTACCTTTGCCAAAAAAAGAAATGCTCCCACACAGGCCAATGTGTTCTATGTATGAGCAGGGCTGGGAGAAGGCGTAGATCTCACTCTTTTGTGTTCAGGATCTTTCCTTTCTCTAGTATGAACAGAACTAACCCAAATCTCTGTGACACCAGGAGGGGTTTGTCATTACAATAGAAGATGATGATGATAGCTTTGGTTTGGCAAACCAACAGAAATACCAGAAATGTTACCTTTGGCAAAGGTTTAATTAGAGGCATTACCACCAAGCTCCTTGTTTAAGCATACAGATGATTTACAGATACTAATATCAACCTCTGTCACTTTTTCCTCCCAGATCCTATATAATGGTATCTCTTTAGGGGTTTGTTCAGTGCAAACAGGATAAGACCAAGGTGCCCTTAGGGAGCTGTGTCATCAGGTCATATTAACAGTAGAATGTAGAAGTCTCATTTAGTGTTTAATGATTCCAAAGATAATGTGATAATGCCTAGTCCCTACTGCGCTGTGAGTTGGTAAAGCCCCATGACAAAAGGAGAAAAGGGATGGATGCACAACACGCATATTTAAAAGTGCTTGTTATTTTTTCCAAGGAACAGTGATTTATTTCTTAAACAAGTTTGCTTCCCTTTCTTTAGTTGTTTCTCAAAGCTAACTTGGCCATACACTGAATTTCTGTAAATAAAGTTGATTTTTCTACCTGTATGATCTCAGACAGGAAAAATGGTGGTACATCTGCTCATAGGATTTAGTCTGTCACACCCTGTCTTATATTAGGAAATGCAGTGAAGACCAAATTCTACCAGTGCAGCTCTGCCACTGGAGACTGCAGTGTACATGATTCTGCTTCAGAGAAGACTCAGTCAGACAATGACAGCTTGAAATAGAAATCCCACTGCTTATTCCTCTCTCCTCTAATGGCTTTAAAACAATAATAAATTTACACTCCTTTTTGAGTGCTTTGAGTGTGTTTTTTTTTACAGAGCTAACCTGGGAGGAATACAGAGCATGCAGGGATGAGGTTAGGAAAGGTAAGGCCCAACTGAAATCGAATCTGGTGGGGAATGTCAAAAGCAACAAGGAGATCTTCTTTAAATACATAGGTGACAAAAGGAAGACTAGGGAAATACAGACCTACTGCTGAAGGAGACAGGGGACATGGTAATGTGTGACCTGGAAAAGTCTGAGTCTTGGACAGCCTGCTCTAGGTGACCCTGTTTGAACAGGGATGTTGGACCAGATGACCTCCAGAGGACCCTTCCAACCTCAACCCTTCTGTGATTCTGCAAGCTGCCTTATGCATTTATCTGCAGCACTAGCAGAGTATTTAAACCCCTCTCTGTGTTATTTGAACTGGCAAACAGGGAACTGCTGACTTTAAATTTTGTTATTCAAACACAAACTTTACCAGATCACTGCTGTGTGCTTGCCTTGCTGAATAGTCAACAAAGAGCAGATTAATCTTTTCAGAGTGCATGATTTTGAAGGAGGTCATTAGTCCTTTATGCATTGAACTAGAAGCAGCTGCCTAATATGCTTTTTCTCTTGAGACATCTGAAAATCAGCAAGGTCAAGTTTTTCCTATCTTTTACATCCTTAGTGTGGTAGTCAAATTTTGGAAAGTCTTTTAACTTTTAACCGTTTTAACTATTTTAACCTTTTTAACCCTTTTAAGTATTAACCTGAAGTGTTTAAAATAACACTGTATTTATAACCATAACTGAGGCTCAGAAACTGAAGGTCCATGCCATCTAGAGTGATTTCCATGAAGTGTTGCAGCCAAATGTTACCCTGCAGGAAGCCTTTGCTAGGACTAAGCAATATTTTAAATTGAAGGTTGAGAGGAATGTGGTCAACTTACTGCCTGCCTAATAGCCATATTTTGTTCATATGAAGCCTGAAGTGTGGAAGAATGTGTCACCACACTTGTGTGATTAGGTGGTATCATTCAAAGTAGACTCATGAAGGCAGTGAAGATAGAGGGACTGTGTGAATCACAGGGATTTAGCAGTAGACAGTGTACTCCTCTTTCACAGATGGAGTGGTTACACTAGTGATCACTCTGCCTTTCCTCCCCCTTAATTGACAAAAGTGCACATTTATCTATTTTGAATTTGTGAATGGTTCAGTCATTCGCTTGAGCCTTCAAAATAGGATGCTGAACCATAAATACTGTTTGAATCACTCTCTGAGTCCACCTGGCACCTGACGCTCTTAGTAATAGTATTTTACAAGTCTGTCTGTAGCTTGAAATTGTCATTTTCATTATTTTTATACCTTTTCTTTTAGTATTCCAGCACTTGAGCTGTGGAAATTTATTGCTACTTTATAAATGGTCAGTATTCTCATAGCAAGAAAAACAACCACATTGCAAGAAAAGCGAAGTCCTTGCTTTGAAGTACATGGAGTATAATGTGCTTAACTGCATGAGTAAGAAGCAGAATATCAGACTCCACTTACTTCTTGCCAAACTGAGTAAAACTATTTAGCCCCAAAATACCTTGTAGCAGAAAGGAATAATTGGAGAGGTATCTTCAGAAGGTGACTCCAATGAAAAGGGAAGCTGTTGGTGGAATGTTATGTGCAAGGATGCTTCAATTACAGGGAATACAGTACAAGTATGGTGTGTATGATGTGTGATTTCTGATACCATCTTATTTCCAGACTATAGCCTTCATGTACATGCAGTTAATGGTTATCCTGATCTGTAAACATGAAGTCTAGAGGCAGCTTCATAGTTTTCAGCTGTAGTGTGGGCATTGCATGTGAGAGTCAGAGTTAGTAAGGATGAAGCATGGGACATACAAGCTTGCCTGTCAAAATCCTTTATTTCTGTGAAGCTGCAGTTATAAATCTTCACCCCCATTAGCTTGCATGTCAGCAAAGATGAGTCATTGGAGTGGCAGCAAGCCAGGAAACATAGTTTTGCCCTCCTTTTCCTTGTTGCTGAATATTCAAAATAGCAAAATTTGATGCCTGATTAATATTACATAAATATGCAAATTTTTTTCTAGCATAAAAACTGAGAGGTATAAAATTGGTGAGTGTGCAATGTAAAAGGAAGACTGTAATTTATAAGAAAACTTCCCCCACACAAGAAGGCGAACATCCAAGGCAGGGTTCCAGCAACGTCGCTTATGAAGCGCTGGCATGCTCTTGTGCTCCAGCTTTGCACAAGTGCCATTTAATTCCGCATAAAGGTGCTAATAAAGAATTCAGAATGTATCAAATGCTGTTGTCTGAAGGTTGTTTAGCAGCAGGGCTAAGACAAAAGAAACAGGCAATTAGGTATATATTTAGCAGTCTTTCTACAGGCATCTGGAGTTCATTTCAGCAATAATTCAAAAACCCCAGGACACTTTCTGCCTCCTGCTGCTAAGCGAATGTAGGAGTAAAGCTGCTATTTCCACTGACAAGACATTTTGCTTGTGAAATTCTCCCGCTTGCGCATAATCACTGTTCTAGCAAATTACAACATAAAATACAACTCTCTGTGAGTCGGGGGAACATGATGCCTTCTCAGGTGATAGAGGACTGTAGAGAGAATGAAGGCAATCTCAAACTGAAGAATTGATAGAAGTGATTCAAGCCCTCAGCTAGTCTAATCAGGCTGTGCAAAACTGTTACCTCGAGCCTTTTTTCATTTCAGTAAGCCTTGCAATTCCTTTTCCCTAGGCCTCAAACATTTCTTTTTGATGTAGTTACACAGACAGTCTTCTCTGTTGATAAAGGAATGGTTTGCTTTTTGCTGCTGTTATGTTTTTCTTTCAGTATTCGGACAGGGGAACTCATGGGGCTGTAATATTTATTAATCATTTTTTGAGGTGTGCAGATGGCACTTCCATTCGAGGAGGCGTGGGTCTTAAGAAGGTGATGCTGTGTAGCAGCCAAGATTTTCCAGTCTCTCCAGTTTTCTTTGTTCATTGCAGAGGTCGTGTTCTGAGAACTGAAACTCCTGAACGCTGGCTATAGAGGAAACCCAACACTACTCACCTGCTTTGCTTATCTTTCCATAATATGTGGGTGGTTTTTGTTGTTGTTGTTTTGCTTTTTTTTCTTTTTGTTTGTTTGTTTTGTTTTGTTTTTGACAGGGCTGTTTGTATAGATCTCCTAATGCTGTGAAGAGTTTGGTATCTGAAACTATTTTCACAAAGTGACAATTAGGGTATTTCCAAGAGCTTCAGTGGAAGAAAGGTGGCTGGCATGGAGAGAGATACAAGGTTACTAAACCCATTCTCTGTTTAAAAAACGTGTGTTAAGGTAACTGGAGAAAGGTGCAACTTAGGGGTTTCAAAGAAAGAAGAGAACACTTCAAGGAAAGCAAGGCTGATGATGACCATGTGCAGGTACCAAGTTGTATACATGGTCTGTTCTGAAAGTAGTAAATTGTAAATTCATGTTCCTTTGTGTTTCTCTGAATAGTACTCATATGAGTTTGTGTTTTGCTACTTTTAATTAATTATGTTATATGAGAACTAGAACACACTAAGTTTCAGGGAAGTCTTACTGGCAAGTGCCACTGTCAAAAGTCAGAGGAGCAGGGAAATGGTGTTTGCACTCATGAGATCTGTGAAGTCGCAGCATGCCCCCGCTACTGTACCACATTAGAAGCTGTGAGCACAGACAGTAAACCACTTTGGTTAGTTGTTACAGCCTTGTGTAATGTTAGTAGGTATATCTAACTGGTTATTCCATTTGTGCATCTGTTTGAAAAGGTTCTGTCAAAAAAAAAAAAAAAAAAAGGAAAAATAGTTCTCACTGTAATGACTCAAAGCTCTTTCTGGTGCCTGTCTTCTTATTGACTCCAAAATGCAGTTGCTAAATGGATTTTTTTTTTTTTCTTATGCCAACAAATCCTGTATAAGCGCAGGTCTGGCAGACCTCAGAATAACTTGGTTCCATGTTATTCTTTCATTTTTAAAGCCCATGAGAGTACAGTCTGGTTCATGGCTGATTTCTAATTGCCTTTTCATGGCAGTGAATATCTGCATGACCCAGACAGGCATGGTGTGATCCTTGCTGAGTTAAAATTAACTTCTTTTCACAATGGTGTGCTGGAACAAACCCTAGTTACTTATTACCATCTTTCTCTCATCTCTGCATGACCAGCTGACTAGCCCTTCCTGAATTTCATCACTGATTGAACAACAGTGTGGAATACAGCACATAGTGGGTCTCCAAACAGTGATCCAGTATTGCCAGTTTGCACTGTTCTGTCTCCTTCCTTCTATCCTGCAATCAGCTTCTGAGTGAAATTGCAGCTTGAGTTATGAATAGGGCAGCACAGAGCCCCCACTAGTAGCAGCTGCTTCAGAGATTTGCTGAACATCTCTTTTTCCTAGCCTTGTCCTGTTTCTAGCTGATATTGACTGGTTTTGTGCAGCTCTTAACATGCATGGAATTTGAATCATAGTCTTTGATACTGTTTTTCTTTCCTGGCACATTTTCTGCTGTTCGGCCCTTTGAGCATGTGTATTGTGGGAAGGCAGCATGTGGACCCTGACAGAGGCACCCTGTTTCATTCCTGTGAACATATTGGTAAAACAGAAAGCTCAAACCCACAAGCATCCCACTACATCAAAGCAGTACGTGGGCACTAGCTAAAGCAAGAATTCTGGTCATTTACTAGGCATGGTAAGAACCCAGGTAACTTGATAAATCCAAGCTGCCCCAACCTCATCTGGACTCTATGAACAGTGTTTCATGATGGCTTTAGTTATTCTCACTGGATCCTGAGGCCAGCAAAAACCTTTCTAGCCTGGCTACTATTATGTGTACAACTGGGCAAACATCTCTAATTGTTCTACTGTAAAATCAGCTGCTTTTTTATTAGGAAAGTAAATCTCTTCTGACACTGTTTTAAGCTCATTTTGCTTAAAACATTGTCTGAAATATAGCACAATCTAGGCTGTTTGTGGGTAGCAGATATTGAAGGAATAAATTCTTATTTTGATCCAATGTACTTGATTCCCAATATTATTCACACTGTCAGTGAGTGGATGCTGCAGAACTAGCAGCAAAAATTATCTAATGTGCTTATATTTCAGGCCGTTTGTAGCTTCAGGAGGTAACTTCTAACCAATTAGTTTATCAAGAGCATTTAATAAGTTTTTGGCAACCTAACTGCAATACATTTGAAGAAAATATAGACTTCAATGTATGCATTTTTTTTTTTAAAAAAAAAGGTTTTATTAATTAAGTCTCCATAAATTTACTCATGACTCTTGTCTTAGCTCTTTAGCAGATTACAGATAATGTTGTCATCCTATCTGTTTTTGACAAAAGGTTACCCAATGATGTCTTTTGTATTGCCTGGTTATTTTATTTCCTCAAATTGTTTACAGCACTTGTGAACTCAGGACTCTGAGTACTGTATGAATCAAAACTGAAGTCTTTGGAGTGCCGAACCAGCTGTTTACAGAGAAGCTATAAGAACTGGAAAGGTTACATGTGTCATTCACAATTGTGGGTTTGCAGTGTAAACAAAAAGAAGTGGCATTTGCTTGGTATTTCAGTTTCAAAGATTTTCATGTGATCACAACTGGAAAAAATTGTATAAAAAAGGATTTCATCAGGACTTCCAAAGTCAATTCCTATCCTCGTTTTTAGGTTCTACAGCCTGTTCCCTGTGGCTGTAATAATGCCTTCTGTTGTCAGGGACAGGCTGTTCAGACTGTGTACTCACTTTCCTTCTTTTATTAGGAAATCTGTCCTTTCTAAAACCTGAGGTCTGATTGAAAACAGGACAGAGACAATTACCAGAATGCTTCTTTTGCTCAGAATTATTCTGATGAGTGTAAATGTCTCAAGGGAAGGGAAGCAGCTTTGGTGGTGTTCCTGTGGCCAGATGCTTTAGCTGCTTTTAAGGCAGCTTCACGGGGCATGGTGACTGGAAAGGAGGCTGCACTGTGGGTTGGCTCTGCCATGGCAGTCAGCTGAAGTTCTCTGAAATTGCATCATTTGCAGGAAGGAAGGGAGAAAAAAAGAGGCTGGACATGGTTTTTATCTAAAGGAGAGGTATGTGAGGAAAGTTTGCCCCCAAATACATTTTAAAGCATAACCTGTTCTGCGGAGGGGAGAGCTGTGCTGATGCAGAAGTACCACAGGCAGCCCATAGGAGTGCTGATGCTCCGGCTGGCTCTAGGTAGTTTCAACACTGGCAAATGTTCTGCCTCTTCTCACCCCCTTTTCTTTTAAAGGCTTGAACTGTAGCAGGGGTGTTTGCTGCTGGTGGGGCATGTTTTATAATGCCACCATGTTGATATAAAAGCATAACAATGCTGCTGGTTCACTGCAAGTTGCTGTATTATGTGGGGCATAAAAATTGTAGCTGTACAGAAGTGTGGGAATGGTAGTTAACTTACCAGCTTGAAATAGTAAATGGCTTTTGAGTACCATGATCAACAGCTATGATGCAGCTAGAGTCTTATTAGTGCTCAGCTAGAAGGAGGTCATTACAGCAAAACACTTTGGAATAAAGTCAGCACTCATGTAAGTGAGCATATCCTGTTGGTTTTATCAGTGTTGCACAATGGCAGAGTGTGAGCTATGACAGCTATGAAAGTACAGATCACAGTTGAGGAAGCTGGATTGAACTGAAAACTGTTCAATGCTGATTTCCGAGCCTTTGACGTGGAGGAAGTTCTTATGACGGTTGTGGAGACAAAGGTAGAAGTCATAAGCTTTTTGTTTCCCCCCCCCCCCCCAAGTCTTTTGGCATTTCTTCCACAACTGGACCGTAATACCTGAGTCATTTATTTGAAAGATAAGTCACTGACAGACACTGTGCCACCACACTTCTTTAAGCTGCATGATTTTTTGTGTATTTTAAAATGATTCCATTACTCTAGAGCCAGGTTCTCAGAAGCAGACCAATGAATCCAGAGTGCAGTACTCCTAATGGGATATAAGCCACCTGAAAGGCACTGGGTACCTGGCAGAGAGGTCACTGCAGCTGTGATGTTTTGTGGGTTTTTGAACTAGTTCTGTTTAGCTCCTGCATTAGAGAAGGTTTGGGTAATCTTTTCTCCTGAACTGTCTGCCATCAGCATCAGTGTGTGCTCCTAAAGCAAGAGGGAGAAATATTCATTGCACACAGGTACTGCACTTACTTGTAGTTAACAGAAAGAGTCATGAGGAAGCCTTTTATTTCCTCTGATAGCCTGTTTTGCAAGGATTGGAAATTGGTCTCCTATAGTTTACACCAAACACCTTTCCTATTTAGAGAATAGCATGAACTGCAGGCAAAGGGATCTTGATAACATATTTGCATGTAAAAGTTTTATGTGTGCTTGGAGATTTTCAGATGTGGAAGTGTCGTTCTTAGCATAATGTTGTTTCTGCCTGTGTATTGTGATCCACAGGCCTTCACACAAGCATTTTGCCAGAATACATTACTGATACAACATTTTGCTGTGTATAATTACATTCTGCTAGGAAATTTGAATTCTTTCCATATCCTAGTGTCTATTGAAAGACTCTCCTGAGATTTGAGATTTGAGCTTGGATTGTGAAGGTGTCTATGACCTTGTATTCTTGTGTTTTTTCTATCCACAAGAGTGGAAAAACTTATATTCATGCCAGTGGCTGCAAAATCAGTAAATGGGCAGTAACCGTTGATGAGCAGAAATTGAGTGAAGAGAAAAGCACAGCTGAACCCAGGACAGTGACAGCTTGATCAGAACGGTATCTTTTACAGTACATCAAACATGAATAATTTCCTGTCCGGTGCATCATTTTAGTTAAGTAATTGGAAATCCTATTGATCTACACAGGGCTAAAAATAACATGGTCTCAGTGTCAGGGATGTGATTTCTGCCAAGAGGTATTGTTGCTGATTAGTGCTAGAGCAGGAGCCACCGGTCTGCACAGCAGCTGAGCCTTTGTATTAGCACCGTGCTAGCAGCAGCAGGCCTCAGCTGACCTCCAAATCCTCTGATGTGGGGCTGGGATGGGTGAGCAGAATTCCACATGCTGCTGACCTCACTGATAAAACTGAAGTATGTGGGTTTAACATTGCTCTGTGTATGGACTCAGGAGTTTGTCCCTTCTGTTGCTGCATTTCGTGGAGATGTTTTATCGACTTACTGTCTAAAGGAAGAGGGTAATGAGCAGCACCAATCCAAAAATCTGAGGATTTCCTCTGAGATGCTCTTGAAAGACCATCTCTCTCTGTCTCTCTCTCCTGTTCTGTCCCTTCTTCCCTCTTTCAATGATGCTGTGTGAGTGACTGGTTCTTCTGATTGTTCTCAGTTTGCAGTGGGTTTATGCTGCTCCCCCCGTTTTTGCCATGCACTGATTAGTAGCATAAATCTTCCTTTGAGGCACTGAAAATCTCAGAGACAGCAAGATCTGAAAAGGGAAACCAGCTTGTTCTTCCACTCAGCAGGAACCGAGAAGCATCTGTTCAAAGCAGTACAGTGGTACAGACACAGTCCTAACAGCAGCTGGCCGAGCTGAAACTCAGAAGAGGGAGAAGTTGGCAGTACAATCTTTATATACTGAATTTGCTATAATTAAATATTTAGCTGTGCTGCAGATTGAGGGTTCTGGGATATGCAACACCACAGACCAACATTTCTTGAAGTTAATGGCTATTTTGCCCATCATTTCACACCCATCTCACAGAAAATGTTGGGTAGCTCATCTAAGGTCATGCATACAGAAACATCTGTCAGGTCACCTGTTGCATAAAGGTAGCGTAGCGTTATCACCCTAAGTAGCTAGGGCAGCGTGAGTTATGAAGTCCTGTTAGATTTCAATGAAAGTCTAAATCCCAGAAATAAATCGTGACTACTGATGAACTTACTGATATATTGTCCTGTGGCTGATCAACATGCGGATGTACTTTCACACTCTTAGTGTTATGGGATTTTTACTTAGGTAGTCCATACCAGTTATAAGCAAGCTAATGAATTAAGTCTCCCAGCATCTTTGTAAGACAGATAGGATGTATTGATACCTTATATCCATCTTTAGCAATAAGTATACCATGTAAAGGAACCTGAAAATGTCTTGTATCTCACAATAAGGTAATAGAACAGCTAAATACAGAATATAAGACTCCTGTTTCTTTGATCTCTGGTCTTGGTCACTATTTACCATGTGTAATGAAGAATAAAATATGTTTTGAGGTAGAAGTAAGATCAATCCATTATTTTTAAAGGAAAAATTCAAGGAAGCAGAAGTTTCTGAGCATAGGTGGATAGGTGGATAGGTGTAGCTGTTGGATTACTTGAACTAAATAAGATCTGAATTTCATTTGTGCCCACCTAGATGCAATTAGCTATTTGCTCTATAATGAATGCAGTATGCAAGATGTCCCAGTGCAGCCGTTTATGGTTGAATATGGAATAACTTGTATACTATATGCTTGGCCAAGAAGATAGACATCAATTCTGAAATTGTTTAGACACACAGGTTGATGTTTTGCTGTCCTTCGCTATACCTATTCCGCTGCAGTAACCACAAGCCTTTTGTTCAGCTTGTTGCACGCTCAGTGCATTGGTCTCTGGCAGTGCTGCAGGAGCTCAGGCAGCTCTCAGTAGCGTTCATTTCAGCTGCATGGTTTTTGCTTCCTTTGGATTTGATAATAGTGCCCAGCATGGCAGACGGCCCCATATGCCTCATTCTACAGAGTTTATCATGTGTTTCCTGCTTGCCTGGAAAACTGCCTACTCTTTGCACATGGCCTTCTTTCTTGTCTCCTTTCATTCCTCTAAAGATCCTTTCAGAAACAAACACGGCACATTTTGCCAATTCTCAGATAAATTTAAATACACATTTTACTCTTCCACCCATCCATCTCTATCTCTCTTCCTTCATCTCCCTTTCCTTGTTGCATTTCAAGTGCAAGACAAGTGATCAACTAACCAAGAATTAGTTTCTGCTGTCCAAAAGCCTGGACTTATGCCCACTAAATTGATGGGAGGGAGCATAATCTTATCTGAGTCCTGTCTTGGTCCTTGTCTGAGACCACAGATTTCTGTAAGAGTAGATTGGATGATCTTAAGTGTTGAATGTGTTTTTATTTGTCTTCATCAGCCACTGCTTAATTCAAAATGCTAAACTGAGAGCTTTATGCTTCCAGGTACACAACCCCACTTGGGAAATATTTAACAAGAGAAAAGAGAAAAATATATTCCATGAAATTCTGGTGTTTTGTTCAGCTATTAAAATCTTTCAGTGCCCCAGGAAGATTTCTGTAGGCCAGTACCTGTTTTCAAAGCAGAAGCTAATATTTTGTGTCAAATTGCAGGACCTGAGAAATGCTGACCAAAGTTTTCAGAGAAGTAGAGCACTTGCATCTTAAAGTAATTTCTTTCTCTGAGATCAAATCCAACTTTTTAAGTCAGAGAGACAGGAATCAAAGTTTCCACCATTCATTTTGAAAAGCTGGGATTTAACAACTGCAGAACTGAAATATTCCAGCAGCAGGTTTGCAGGTTTAAGTACCTAAGCACCTTTCTGAGTAGCTGAACCAAAGGTTGATTTATACATTCATGCCATAGATGCTCTTTCCTTCATGTAATCCATTCTCATGCTGCTTCTTCCAGCCCCTGTTACTCATGCAGTTGGTTAAAATACTTCTGTTGAATTCTTTCAAAAGCAGAATTGGTGCAAAGTTGTCTAACTTTTCTTCCTCCGTCCCTTCCTCATCTATAGGAAGAATTACTCTCTGTTTTCTGTCCCATTAACCTTATGATTTCCCCCCATTTCAGGCTTTTGATATGAAATAATTGATTCATATTTAGAAAAAGTCTATTTGCTTTCCTTCATTTTTTCCATAATTTTCTGTAGTTTCCACTCAGCTTCTGCTCAGCCTTTTGTGCCTAGATGCTGTAAGCATTAGCTGTATCTCCACAGCTAGCCTGCACATCGTGTCTCTGACCCCTCCTAACATTACTGAGCAATTAGTGAGATCTTTTCAGCAGCTTTTATGGAGAGTTCCAGTCTGTCCTTAGTATGCCAGGCACAAGCAAGTTACAGAGAGTTCTGCTTTTCCAGCGCAAGCTTATTTCCCATACCTCGTACACAGTAGATGACTCATTTGCACAGTGAAACTGTTTTTGGAATCACAAGCACTCTTTTTGGCCTTCCCATCTTCGTAATATTTTGCAGTCCTGCAAGAACAGACCATCTGTGTCTCTAATGCTGCTTTTTTGACTTGACTACTATGGAAGTCAGCAGAGATTAACTCAGGCCAGTGAATAAAAATTCAGATAGAAACCTGTAGAAACTGCACTTAAATTCTGGAGCACATAAAATTCTAGACATAAAAGAAGACAGTTGGATGTAAATAACAGTAGGCTTGCATACAGGAGTTGATGTAAAGTTTGAATTTGATATCGTAGTTTGAACTAAACTAAGTACTGGTGAAGTAAAACAGTGCTGACTACAGCTATGTTTTGATATGCCTGAGAGTTTCCCCTTGAATTATGAAGTGGGGTATTGCAGTGCCATGGAGCAATGCTACCATTGGCAGAACAAATAGCAGAAAGCTGAGACTGGAGAGTTTTAGCTGACAAAAGCAATAATGTGATGGGGTTTTTTGCATCAGCTGGAAAACAGTTTCTTTTTCTGATGTTCACTCCAGAAACAGAAAACGTTCTAAAAAACACAGCTGGATAATAAGGTTATAAGAAGTCCACTTGTCACTAAATTGCAAAGCATTTGTAGTTTAGCATAAGAAAGCAAAAATAAAAAGGTAAAATATTTATTATGAAATGCCCTAGAGTATTAAGGCCAGTGTATTAAAAATTGCTGACTGATTTTTGGCCAATACTGTTTATACGCATAAATCATTACCACTAAATGTTATTTTCTGGGTTTGCTGTGTGTACGTTCCTCTTAATAAAATATTGCTTGAGCTGAATTTTATATGGAAAGGATTATGGCAAGCTTGATTGTTTATTAAAAAGTAGAGCCCAGTATCTCTAACACTTCAAAAGTAAAGCATACTGTCCTGAATCCCTTACAGGACCTCAGTTAGATCCCTTGCCTTCAGACAAAGCACATCTGCTGCCATCTAGTGGCTACAGGCTGATAGCTAAGTAAAAAAAATACATACCAGCAGGGAAAATGGATGGAGATTGACAAATCCTCATATTTCCTCCTTTCTTGGCCACCTCCATCCTCCCATAACAGGCATTCATAGATCGTTATTTGTTTCCAAAAATGCAATTGTTTTAATGCCTGTTATTCACTTTCTACTGTCAGGCTATTTGCTAACGTCTAGATCAAAATCATCTGTTATATCAGTGTTATGGGCAGAGAATAATTAGTTCTGTATTTACAAAGCTTTGCAAGTCATATTTTAGCATCACTTTCAGTGCCTGCACTAAAGCTCACTCTCAGTCTTGGAAAACCCCACAAGGGGCGGAATCCTGCCATGTGTATGCCGTTGTTTCATATACTGGTAAAGTTTCATATTAATGGAACAAGCTCAGGCTGTGTTTTCTGTTCTTGATAGCACTTTACTCACTTTGTTGATGTCAAGAAAGAAAAGACATTCATAGCTGTGTACGCTGAGGCAAGCCCATCAGCTTCTGTCAGGACTTCAGATGGCAGTGTGCAGGGAACCTTGCCCAGCTCTTTGTACAGCTCTCCCTTGTGTAGCAAGGGAGGTTGCAATCACCATCCCAGCCTGGGAGTGTGGTTTGAAGAGCACAGTACTGCCTGGGAGTTGTAGTGCAAAGTAGCAATCCTCATGCATTCTCTTACCTATTGGTAATAGGCAGTTACTAAACCCAAACCCATCAGAAGTCAAGATCAAAAATAAATAAATAGGTAATTTTTGTTATTAATCAGGGATGGGGTTATTTAAGAGAGTTGACACCTGCCAGCTTTATAAAAGAAGGGAAGAAATGCACTCTGAGAATTGTTTTTTCCTATACATGATGTTTGTTAAGTGATGTTAAACATTGAAAGCAACATTTTGGTGGTGGTAATCTCTGGAGACACCAATACAATTCAGTCCAAGTCGCTGTTGCTGTAAGAAGCAACTATATGGGTGGATCCCATCTTATCACGTATTTGTCATCTTGATTTATAAAGGTCTTTTTTTTTAGGTTGTTGGCCTAAAGCAAGTGTAATTATTTTTCTGTTTCATTCTCTTCTAGGATATTAAACACTACGTTGTTTGAACTGTATGAAGCTCTGGGCAATTTTCCTGCCTTGTGGGTCTTCAATGTGTTGCTTGTGGTTCTTCAAATTCTGCACTGTTTTTGGTCTTACCTAATTGTAAAGGCAGCCTACAAAGCTATTTCAAAGGGCAAGGTAAGACAGCACACCTCTGTTTCGTGTTTACTCTTTTTAACTTTTTCATTATCAATACATGGTTACTTCTTAGGTACTTGTTCTTTCTGATCCATAACCCATTACTAAAGGCACATGTTGTCTTACATAAACACATCTTTCCTTTTCATGGAATTTTCTTCCACTCCTAACAAATGTTAAATAAGTTAGTACATTCTTTATAGTGACTGTATTTATATGTGCTTCCATGCTTCTTTTTTATAATCTGATGCACTGAACCAAACTACATTCCAGAAATCGGATTTAAAAAAAAAAAAAAAAGGCAAACTGCTCTTTAGTGACTGCCAGTTCTGTTTCTCTTCTTTATAGTAGTTAGAAAAGTGTTAATTTCCCAGCTGGTAGTTATAATAATACAAACTGAAATTCTGTTGCCTTTGCTAGTGGCAAAGTTACAAACCACAATCTCTTTTGGATTTTGGTATAATGAGATCCTGCAAAGGGCTATGTACTTGCTTTCTAGGAATCTCACAGCAAGACTGTTTGGGATGCGATGTAGTATATTGCTAACAGTGTTAGATTTGATGGGGAGATGTAATTCACAGAAATACTAGCCCCAGTACACTTCCTGTGCAGAATCTGCACTCATATTTAGATTAAAGAAGTTTACATTGATCATGTAAAGTACAGGGTATTTTGCCCTTAAACAGTAGAGCTCATAAGTTGATATTTTAGACATGTGACCACCTCTGAAGGGAATGGGATTGTTCTGAAGATAACTGCTTTCTGTGAATGTATTTGAGAGCTCAGCCTCTTGCTGGACAGAGTCCAGAGTCTGCCACTCGTTCTCGTGGCTGTGTGTTCTTGAACTGTATTATGCCTGAAAGCCACACTTCGGGCTTCTCTGCTTTTACCAGTTATTACCCTCAGCTGTCCCATTTGAATTAAACCAGTGACTTCAAAAAGTGTTTCATACTGTCTCTTACTCTGCTTGTTTATCCTTTCCCTTGTGCTGTGCTGGAAGGCTGGGAAGTGGAACCCCTTGCATGTAAGTTTCTTTAAATTTACTATGCAAAAGATGTGCTCTGCACAATAGCAGGGTGTTGTTTTTCTTTTTTTCTTTTGCTGTTTCTGCTTGATGTTTTTATCCATTGTTTGTGATTACATATTTAAAGGAAGGCTGTCTTTAAAGGGTGTTTTTGCTTCTTTCCCGTGCATTGTCCAACACCATTCAAACCCTCTTCTATTCATAGTATCTGAGTGTTATTGCATTACAACCATTTTTACACATGCTGCTCTGTCACCATTGAGGAAGCATATGTGAGAGCATAAGTCCTCTGCCTTGTAGTTCAACCAATTGCACAGAAGGAGGAAATTAAGATTGCATGAAAGCAGAGTTAGACACTTGCAAGAAGACAGTGACAATGTTAAAGCTGCACATACACGACTTGAGGATTCTTCCTCTAGATCTTAACTTTCTTCCTCACTTACAACCCTAGTCTTTCAGTTTCCACAATAAAATAAGCAGTGTTTTCACAGAACTTTGTAGATATCTTACAGTAGATCTTCTTTCTTAATTATGGTTTTATTGTTGTATTACTAGTATTTACTAGAACTAGATGCATCTAGAGGCCATTTGAAAAATTGCACCAATGTAGTTCAAGAGTTTGTACCGTACACCGGTGTCTTTCCCCACCAGAAACTAGTCTGAGGAAATTCTTCATTACTGTGAGGCCTGTGTAGTGTAAAACTCTGAATTGCACCAGTCCTTGCAGTCATCCTTACCTTACTTCTGCTTTGCCGTCTTAGGCACATCGAGAAAAGTAGGTCAAAGGATCATGAGGATAGAAGTCCAGCCTGGTGGTAGGGCCAGTTTGCAAGTCTCAGTTGTCACACACAGGATGCTCAGTGAGTTGTAGTTCCACCACAAGTGTTAGACATTAATAACCATTACTTTCTATGCATTACTTTTATTTATTTTTTTTCTCCTATAGAATAACAGACACAGGAAATAAGTCTTCCTGAAATAAATAGAAATGTAGATCCTCTATAAATATATCTCATGTCAGTTTTGCAGTCACTCAGATTATTTATTGGGCAGAAAGTGTTGGGACAGAACTTTTCCCAGCAAAATATATCCATAAATCAAATGTAATTTATTTTGGGTCAACACCAAAACCAAAACACCTCACTGATTAAAAATAATAATAATAATAATAATGTCAAGACAAATAACAACATCTGTGTTATAAAGTGTATTGCTTTCAGGTGTTTTTAATGGAACAGTTTGGTGAGTCAGGGAGGGATTTTCCTAAAGAGACAGTTTTGCAGGGAGGCTGCAACCAAAATGGTGGCTGTGCTACCTTCATAATCAAAGGCACATCTATTAGAGCATGGACTGAGGATGTGAATCAAATTTCCTGTTGCAGAACAGATATAACCTTTCTGGCATGTCTTAGGAGAGGTCCCTACCTGGTCACTACACCTACCTGGGCAGCCTGCTCTGAGGAACCTGCTTTGTCAGGGGGGTTGGACCCGATGATCTATCGAGGTCCCTTCCAACCCCTACAGTTCTGTGATTCTGTGATTATTTACCTTTGGAACAGCTCAGCTAGTAAAGCAATTTCTTATCATTAAATTTGTAACCAGTCCTGATAATCTATTTCTTAATTTTTGTTATGCTTAGGAGTTTTATAAATCTAGGTACATATTTTCTAAATGCACTCTGTAGGAATTACTCCAATGGGTTCTTTTGGAAATAAACAAAGATAATTAAGTACTGCAAGATGTGCTGCATTCATACCACGTTTTATGTACATGTAGAAAGGCCCTGGTGTGTCACTTGCTGCACTGTATAAATGGTCCCATCATACAATCTTCTTCTGGTTAATTGGCTTCAGGGCAGGATGCTAGCAGAGGATTTTGCAGTAAATTTAATATATTAAAAGAATTTAAAATGATGCAGAATTTTAAGATCGTCTAGTCTGCCCTCACGTTGATCACAGGCACACTCTGAGAGCCCATTCTCTTTTGTCTGATAAAGGTGTAATTCTGAGCTTAGTTCTATATCCACAACAGTTTTAATACAAAAGTCCCTGTATATAAGACACTGAAGTAATCTGTTAATTGAAGCTGCGTAGGTATGGTATTGAATTTCTGACCTCAGCTGAGTCCAATTTCACAGGTGTCAGAACTGCTGCCATGCTAGACATTGACATTAAAAAGCAGTTATGCTCAGGCGTATGGGAACTTTGTGTTCCTTTCTTCTCTGTTCCCAAACAGAGTAGTGTTACTCAGGTGTTACAGTATTGTAAGGGTGGTAACTGCACTGGGAGCCTCAAAGGCAAATAGTCATTTCTGAAGCAACAGCTGGAGAGCAAAATTGTCTTCAGGGGTTTCTGGGATGGCGGAGGACTGTTGTAAGCAAACATATATATTCAGTGACATTCCCTGTTCTTTAATTGTTTTAATTTCCTTGGTGAAAAGACTTGCCATGAGTTTTGTCACCTTTATGTCCACTCCCTATAGTAAAGTCAATTGTCATTTTCAGATGTGGTAACTTGCACAGGATGGATAGATCCAAAAAGAATTGGGAAGCTCAGCTATACAGTCAGGCATGGACAGCTGCATCTTTAAAAGCTGCCTGCATCTTCGACTTCATGCCTCTCTCTGTTGCTGCCGATTTTTCTTTTTCTTTTTTTCTCTTTTTAAACTTCTCTCATGTACTTTTATCAGTTTTGGAGTTTATCAAGACCAGTCTGGATAAAGCTCTGGGATAAACCTTCGATGACTTCACAGATGATCCTGCTGTGAGCAGGAGGCTAGGCATAGACTTCCTGAGGCCTGTTCTGACCTGAGTTATCCTATGATCCTACATGTTGGCAGTGCCGCTGTTACCTCCTAGAAAAAAAACAGCCCTGAAAAAATAGGGTAGGCAGGGCTTTTTCTTTGCAGGATTTTCTTTTCTGTTGCCCTTCTTTGCTCTTCTTAACCTGTCTGTTGTTGGCTTCCCCACATTTTTACTTGTTTTTGGTGCACATGACTGAACACAGCAAAGCAAAGTCACCTCAGGGATTCTGAAGGGACTTAGTGCTCAGTTCTCAAACTTAGTGATCCTCATTTATGATCTTCAAAGAGCTCTACAATGGAGAAGAGCAGACTCCTTAGTCTAAGGAACAGAATTCATCCAGTAAATGGGTATAAATTGGCAGGAATGAAGTTCAGCTGGAAATTAGCAGGAAATCCCTAGCAGTTAAAGTCAGCGTGTTTCTGAAGCAGCTTTCCAATGGCACACTGGGGCAGATGGTTGAAGTGCTCGATAACGTGTGGGGTTCCTGTGCTAGGGACTGGACTACAACTGGTGTTCCCGAGCACTGCTCTCACCATGTCTCAGAGATCAGAGACTGGTGCAGTGAGGTGTGTTTAGGCCAGCACTCCTACCTCCTACAGCCAGCCCACAGCACAGCTCCTGGGAGCCATGTGGAAGGTGATGGGGGAGAAGTTAGTACTTATAAATAATAAGTTAGTACTTTAGTACTTTTTATTTATTCTGGCATTATCAGGTCAAAGAAAATCACCCCAAAGGAAGTATGGGAATCCCTGTGCCAGTTATGAGACTCCCCATGTCTGGAAGACAAAGAAAATGGAGTTGTAGTGGGAGGGCAGAAGGACATAGACTAGGTTGAACTAGGGAGCTTGGACTGTGGTTACCTTTAGTTGGGGCACCACCCTTTGCCTTGAACTCTGTGCTCTCCCTTTGACATAATGCCTTTAATGCATCAGGGCACAGTTCTCACCCTGCCTCTGCATGCAGAGGGTGTGTGTACAGGCAGCTGTGTTTGAAGCTGTGCAGGCAGGCAAAGGCAGAGAATGTGCCAGAGCTGATACCACTTTCAAAGCTCCAGCTGAAAGCTGTTTGAATTCTCTGACTCCAGCTTGAACCAAAAAGCTCAGTTCTTTCCTTAAAATTATCTACTGCTTGCTTCTTCTTCAAATTCTGCAGGTAGCAAAGGATGACCGAAGTGACATTGAATCAAGTTCAGATGAGGAAGAAACAGTACCTCGCTCAAAGACCCCGCACAGCTCTATCACCACTAATGGGACCGGTGGTGCCAATGGGACAAACGGGTATATCACTGGTGGCACTTGCTCAGAGGAGCATTAATCCCTGGGTGTCATGAGACACAAACAGAATGAACTGTTTGCTATGGAAGTAAATTATAAGTTGCGAATGTGGTTTCTTCATATATCTCAGCATCAGAAAAAATTAGGAGTATAAAAGCATTCAGATAGTGCACTGCCATATTTCCTGTTTGTGAATGAAGACAACACATCATTCTGTATACGTAGGCATGCTGTATGTGTATGTAATTGACACAATGGGAGCAGTATTTTCACTTGTACTGTCTTTAAAATATTATTTATTTTGTATTCTTTCTGGGAACTTCTGAACAAAAGGGAATATCCTTTCTCAAACTTTTTTCTCAGTGGTGGAGAGCATCACGCTCAGATCTCTTCTGTCCATCCCTGTTGCTTTTGCTGAGTCTGCTATAAGTAATAGTTGCTTGATTTATTAATTACAAAAGACAGAACATAGCTTTACAGATTCTAGTTCCGCTTCAGATATTTTTGCTATCTTTGTGTTTTAAAGTGCTGGTTTTGAAATTGCCTATCAATTCACAGTGGCCGTTTCTCCAACAGAAAGTTTTAAAACATTGGATTGATATTTTAAATAGTAGGTAATATGGTCCATTAGCAATTTGGGGAAAAAGAACTGTTGCCATTGTGAGATGTTATTTTAGCATAAGCTAAAATTCAAAATTGGTGGTTAATTGCATTAGAAGTAGATTTGATTGGTTGTGCAAATGCCCAAAAGCATTTATGTTAATGGTTAAGATACACTCATTCTTGTATTGTTTTTTATTTGTTTTGTTGTTGTGTTGTTGGTTTTTTTTGTCTTGCAATTTTTTGACCTCTATAGATTGCAGCTTTATGCGGAGATTCCATGTTGAAAGGTATTTGTTCAAGTGCACCATTGTGAATCCAGAACTCACTCCTGAAACTGATCTTGTAAATTAAGATGGATGAGAGCAGAGTTGTTATTGAAAAAACAGCAGATTGAAAGTCATTGCTTCCTCAAACACAGTTCAGTCTAGGTATCATTCTTATAATTATTGCCACTTTTTTGGTAGGCTGAAGAGAGAAAATGCACAATGCCATACATTACTAGAAGTAGTTTATTTTAAATGCATGAGAACTTGAGCAAAATTCACTTAACATAATTCACAGCAAACTTCGAAGGCTCGGCAGTATTTTGTCACCTTCATAAAAAAAAAAAAAAGGTGTGTCTGTTAAATAATTTTGCTCTCCTACTTCATCCAATATTTACAAACCGTGTCCCAAAGAAGACAAAATAACACCTAAAACTAACATCCTCTTTTAACATAATATATATATATACATATAACACTTATTCCAGTTTCTAGATCACAGTTTGATGTAGGATGCTAAGGATCATACAACTCTTGGAGGACACTTTTCTGTGATTTGTGACAGCAGTGCCAAAAGTAGGCAAGGTTCTTGGGCAACAGACTCTATGCAACCTACTGTTTAACAGTATTGTATATGTGCACACAGAACCAATGTGCTTGTAGACCAAAGACTTATATATATATTTAAAAAAAAAATAAAAAAGGAAAAAAAAAGGGAAGGAATAAATCAGAAAAAAATGTAACAGTGTGTCTTCTGTACAGAAAGGGACTGGAGTGCTGTGTTCAGCTGGAAGCCTAGGCCAGGAAGTATTTCTTATTCCTTCCACCCTATGCAAATAGCAAAATATAGATGATTTCTATCATCATAAAACATGTTTAAAGGCTCTAATGTATACAGACTCCACTGAAGAAAGTTTTGTTGCCACTTCTCTCTTTTTGAAACACTGCAATTCGTTCCATTCTACTCGTGACTCTTGAAAACTTTGGAAACCTTTATTATCCATAGGGACCATATGCATGTTAGTGAACGATGTGCTGAAAGTAAAGACAGAATGGTGTGAATGAAAATAGTACCACCATTTAGTAACAAATAAAGGTAAGAAAACTGAAAACTTCTAAATCATGTGAGGAACACTGTGTTTTACAGACATCCCTTGAAAAATCCAGGCGCCTTGTAATTCAACAGCTTCAAAGCTTATATGTCCCTGAGCATATATGAGGGAGCAAGAGAGTCTTATTCAAATCTCCTTCTCCCCTAAAAGCTTCTTTGCCTCTAATTTTTCTAATCTGTCTCCTGTGACCCTGATTTCATACAGTTATCTGTAAGGCCAGGTATATGTGTGAAGATACCATGATTGCAATAGAAGGTATCCCATCCACAGTATTTGAAGTGGCAGTTGTTACTAATTACTATGAACATTATAGTAAGGTTTTAAAATAAAATTTTATTGGGATATATTGAATAAGCATTGTTAGTTCTGACATCTGACCTGCTGAGAAAGTTCTTGAGAGTAACAGCTTAGAATCATAGAATTATAGAATACCCTCAGTTGGAAGGGTCCCGAGATCACCAAGTCTAACTCCTGGTTCCACACAGGTCTACCTAAAAATCAGACCATGTGTCCAAGAGCATTGTCCAAATGCTTTTTGAACTCCAGCAGGCTTGGTGCTGTGATCACTGCCCTGGGAAGCCTGCTCCAGTGCCCAATCACCCCCTCAGTGAATAGCTGAAACACATCTTCATAATGTTGATTTCTACCTCTACTGGACCTTTTCCTTCTGCAAAGATAGGTATAAAAATGGCATTCTGGTAAATATTTTGTTGTATGTGGGGACAAAATGTTGCTCTCAACTGTTGGTGTACACCTGTAGTGCTGTGATATCATCGATATCAGGAAAGAAAGCAATTCTCATGAACAGTCCTCAAACAAGAGACAGGAGACCTTTGGTCTCTCTCTGTTGGTCCTCTCCAGTTGTGCTGTAGAGCATTGATTCAGATGTTCAGTCAAGGTTACAACCCTTGAATTGGCTTGACCATTTCTGGATATGTAGATTCTTAGTGTACCCCCACTGTTAAATAATGCAACTTGAATTGAAACTCTTCCTTTGACATTTAAAATAAGTTGTGTCTATTACTCACTAAAGCATGTAAACAGTTACCAAGATTCAGCTGATGTCTAGTAACTTACTCATCTCCTATAAACCAGGCTTTTTGGAGTCCATTCTTAGCAGCCTAGGATAAACTTAATACAGATATGTCTGGAAAATAGGCAAGGTAAGAGATTCAAATGGCATATTTGCGGAAATGGGATAAGACTAAAGAAGTGTCAAGTACTTAATTAACCTTTGCTGAACAATCGCTAAACTTTCAAGCTACAATTTTTAATGGAGATGAAAAATTCACACATTTTTTCTGTCTTTACTGAGAAGGATCAAGTGTTTTAGTGGTCATACTTGGCAGTGTGCTTTGATTTATTGCTTTGACCAATGGTTGTCAAAACTTTGGCTTCTTCTTCCACTCTGCAGAGATAATGTCATGCAACTATTTCCTTTTTAATTGAATTTGTTTGCTTCTCTACTGAAGAGCTTTGCAAGGTGCTTTTGGAGGCCATTAAGTATTTAGAAGATGATCACACACATTCCTGAAAATTTATTAAAGTGATTCGCATGGCTCATGGTAAATGCGATATCTTAGAAAGTTCTGTATATTCGTAACTTTTGTAGAATTGTCATTTTAGTCATTTTAGTCATTTTTGAAATGAGGGTTTGTATTCCGTAACCTATTTGTCTTCAAACTCTATGCTCCCTTTTTATAGTACAGTACACAACACAGTGGTTGAGATGTTGAAGTAGGAAAATGAGGAAATGTTGTGTAGAGTTTATTAGTAAGTAGAAAGAATTTGTCTTCTCTCCCTAGCCAGCCCAGAATATAGTAAAATAAGATTCAGGTCTCCTTTTGTTTACTGTTTTTCATATTGGCATTTTTCATACCAAAAGAAAAATATGTTGCTGTTTTTGTTGTTGTTGTTTTCTCCATTAAAAAAAACCAAAACACTTATACATTGCAGAAATTGGTAGAAATATCTGATCAAACAACAAGGGTGGATATTGGCGTCGTTTGGATCTTGATTGCTGTTAAATAGTGCTAGTTCTAAAATATCAAAGTGTCCCATGCTGTTTCCTTGTTGCCATTTTGTAGTTTTTATATGTGTTATTTATTTAATGATTCCAGCAGAACTGAAATGGGTGTCACATCTTTAGGTGCTCCTGTTTCAGCCTGGAACCAGTCTGTGTGATTGCTGATGCCAAATCCTTTTTCTGAGACCCAAGTACATGCACTAAAGCTTTGCTTATGGTAAAACGATTCTTGTTTTAAATCTATATCTGTTTTAAGTGAAAATCACGTTCTAGTTCTGAACAGAACACAATGGCAGAAGCTGTTACCCTGCAGCAAATGTCAATGATGATCAACATGAGTTGATTTAGATGCTGCATGTTTTACGCAGCGTATTCTAGTAGGAAGCCTAATGCCTGTTACATTCATCTTTTCATTACTGCAGCCTTCTGTATTCTCGGAGAAATATGGGCTATTATTGGTTTTCTACAGTTGATGCTTTGGTATTTTTTTAATCTATTTGCTACAACCCATTTTTGTATGTCTCCTATTGTCTACTACTTGTGACATTTGTGCAAAAGGAGCTATTGAATACTTTTTACCCTTCCTGTAATGTAAAACCTATTAGGCCTAACTTCAGTGTTCTGCAAACTATAGTTGCCTTTAAACCATAAAGCAAAACCAGTTTTTTATTACTTGTTTTGACTGGTTTTGATTTGGAACAGGGACCTAATGGGAACTTCAGTAAGACAACCTTATTCTTTATTTCTTTTCTTTTTGAAAAACACTAGTGGAAGTTTGGAAAAGTGGCATAAATGTGTAGCCTTTAAATTGTAAAGATTTCTGATTGTAGTTGCAATGAAAACACAGAGTTTGAGTGTGTCTGTACAGAATTCTGTTTTTGAAACTGCTTTCAATTTGAAAAATGGAGGAAATACCATGAATTGATGTTATGGAGCTGTGACGATGAAAAACCAACAAGATTGTCTTACATGACCTAAAATGATTTGTGTAAGGAAACACATTTTACATCTTCTTCTGTTGAAATTCAACTTCTCACAGTCCTGGGATTTAAGTAGATCCATAGACAAGCTCTCATATGTATTGTGCATGTTGACTGCCTGTTGCAAATCAGGGTGAGGCAGATGACACTATTTCACCTGTGTTTTCATGACAATCCTGTGCTTGAGCAACTCTTTCAGAATGCAGTGATGTGTAGGAACTCCACTGTCCCAGACACAGTGATGTGCTAGCTAGCTGAAAGTCCTTTTATGTATAGCTATTGTGTAGAACTTTGGGAGTTATTTTGTGTTTAACTTGGTTGGTTTGGTTTTGTTTGTTTTTAATATGAAAAATAATTATCCCTCATAAAGTCTCTGGAACCAATCAGTATTGTGGGCTATTTAAATTTGGAGACACTTTCATAATAAACATAAGTATTAGGAATCTACTGTCACTTGCCTTCTCTTTTTCATGAAATGCAAATGACATTTTTCCTTTCTTTTAGATCAAGGATTGTCATCCGCACTGCAGATGCCAGCATTTCTAGAGCAGATAAACTATGTTTTTGCTGAGGTCATCACTGCGGTATTTTCTGGTATTTTTTAGTTGAGGCAGTTCATAACAATAAGTGTCAGAAGAGCAAGTTCTCTCTATATAAAATAAAAATAAAATAAACTACAAAAAAAAAAAAGTCATTTTGCTAAGATTTCAAATGTAAAATTTTGAAAGTTATCATTTCTGAAATACCAGCTTGAGCCTCAGAAAAACTGTAATTTTTTTCAGTACAAGTGGTCAGAGTTTTTTTTTTAATTAGACATTCGTTTGTTTGTTTCTGGTTAGACTATCAGTCAGTAAAGCACTAACTACTTACCTCTTCTGGAAGTGAGAGAAGAGGGCCACTGTTGTACAGTGGTTCTCCAGAGAAAAAGCTGTTATTTTGCCAAGGAACCTGCATCTTTCAGGCCTGTGTCATTACGGAGTAGACCAAATCTGCTTGCTTATTTATGATAGGATTCTGTGTTTTTTTTTCACTGCTGTTAAGAGGAAGTGGGGTAAAGGCTTATAGGTGGGTGGCTGAGGGTTTGTCTTTTTATTTTGTTTGTTTGTTGTTTTTTGGTTGGTGGATTTGGATTTGGTTTGTTTTTTAAACAAAGACTAGCTATGTGTAGCAATGCCTGAGCTGGAGTTTCTTTCATACGGTCACAAAAGTAGAGCTTACAAAATTCCACCGTCCGGCAGCCTGTGGTGCAGCACTAAAACATTATGAGGAATTACTCAAATGTTGCATAAACATATATACTATTATGCGATGCATAAAAAGTATTCACACAACTTCAGCAGAAAATTAAGGAAGTAGTTTTCATAACACAATTACCAGTTATGTAGGAATCTTCACATGTCATGTGGAAGATTTGTCTTTCGAAGAGAAGTAAACCTGGGGATTTGCATTGTGTTTAACAAACTAAAGAACTAATTCTGTGATGCTGTAATTACTGCAATTGTTAATATATGTCTATTATAATATATAAAGCAAATCTTGCAGTGCTTTTAATACAGCATTTGAATTCTTGTTATTGAAGAGATTTATTAAGAGATGTAATTATTCTTTAGTTTATTCAGTTGTATGTCTAATGTCTTTTGCTTCCTACTCTATGTCTACTCCTCGACTTACATAGTACAGGAAGAGCCACTGTGTACAGAAAGTGGCTCAGGATAATATTAGAAATAGCAAGAATTCCTTGGTGTACTGCCTTTAAGTCTGTAAAAGACCCTCTGTACAAGAAACACCATCTTAGAAGAAGCCTCAGGAGGTCAGTGCTGCTTCGGAAGAGCTAAAACCCAGTGGTTGCCCACAGAGAATGCCATTTGAGAGACCAGCACAGACTCCTGCAGGACAAGAGGTGAGTGGAAGGAATCTGAATGTATAAAGGTGTTAAGTGGGCAAATTTCAGTGTGACGCAGCTCATCACACTGTGATGGACAGAGCCTGGGAGCTTGCACAGAGGAATTTCCACTCCACACCAGTAGTCCAGGCTCTGATAGCATGGATGGAGGATTGCTGTTTCCCTAATTTATCCTGGTTTTTTGCTTTTTTTTTTTTTTTTTTGTTTTGTTTTGTTTTGTTTTGTTTTGTTTTGTTTTTGTTCCTCTTTGTGCCCTGTTCTGTATGATGCTATTCCCGGCCCTTTGACCTATTTCACGCTGCCTACCTTTGTCAGTAGGTTGCCTTCTTAAGTGGATTTCATAGAACAGGATTCTAATTTGTGCTCAGGTTTAGAGGAATCCAGGATGGTTGTAATGTGATTTCCACTGAGTTCCCATGTTTGTTTTACTGGGGAGTTTGAAAATGTAAACACACTCAATATTAAAAAGTTTAAGAGATATCAGAGGTATATTGGTATGAGTAACATGTGTGAAGCTAGAATGCATGTTGGGCTAACTGTGGTGTCCAGAATTCTTGCTGCTGATTTCTCTTCCCTCTGCACTGTAAAAGGCAGAGATCACAGCTTTGTGAAAACCCAATACTAAGCAGCTGTCCATTAATTTTGGTAATCCAAAACCTATCTGTGCAAGGCAAATGTAGGTTAATTTGCTTTATGCAAATAAGATTATTTTACTTTTACATTTATTTTTCATTAACACCTATAACCTGCCCTGTGAAGCTTAGCTATGCAAGTGTTAGAGGGGCAGGGGTTGAGCACTTTGCAGATAGCTGGATTTCCCCAGACTGCTGCTGCTGGTGCATCAGGGGAGCCACGGGGTTTGCTTTGCTTTGCACAGAGGAAGCAAGTGAGGCTGGCTGTAGGAGGCAGCCCATGCTTTTGGACTCCTAGTTCAGTCCTAAAGTAAAAATGTGATGGAATCAAGAGTGAAATTTAAAAAAAAAAAAAAAAAAAAAAAAAGTTCTGAAAAAAGTGTTTTAGAACTAGTAGATGAGAAGCACTGAAAGATTACCCTGGAGGTAAACTAGCCCTACTTTCATGAAATTCAGTTAATGCACAGTATGAGGGGCTATGGATTGCCACATAAAACAGCCTGCAGAGAGCCCTAAGGTTAGGTGTGTTGGCAAAATAAACATATTAAGGTAATACTAAGGTAAACTATTAAGGTAAACATATTAAGGTGTTCTGGGGAAGAGTAACCCTACCGACAGAGAGAGTGGGAGAAAGAAATTGAAAAGCAATAGTGATAAGAAAGATTTTGGAATATTAAAAACAGCAAATTGGGTTTGAGCTTGCAGTGTTGGATGTTGGGGAAAAAAACTTCCAGTGCAATTGTGAGGCAATCTGAACCTGTATCATAGAGCCGGGAGATGACGCTGTCCTCTGTACAGCTTGAGTTGGTGGTATTCTCAGTAGCCTTCTTGATTCAGGGTTATCAGAACAGCCATCAGGGGACTGATTAATGTATTTTTTAAAAGGTAAAGCTTCAAACACACTGTTTCTTATCAACAAAATCAAGAAACAGAGGCTTCTCTGTACTGTTTCAGTGGAGATGGGGAAACAGTGTGGAAATGTCATCAGGCAAATACTGTACAGGAAACTGTTAGACCAGAACTTGCTACATCATTCACATAACCAAGCCACAACTATGGAGCAAGAGGCAACAGTTTTTAGAGTGCCATTTAGAATGGATGTATGTATATTGACTGCACTGATGAATATTCAAATCTTCACTGCTGTATATGTAAAAGGGCTTTGGTTTTAGTAATTCTGCCAGAGGATGGTCAGTGACAAATCAGTGTGCTGCTTGTTTACATCTCTTGCGATTTCCAAATCCTAATTTCCAAATTTGAAGCCCAAGACAGGTCTCAGTAATGGATATGCAGTTTGCAAAAACCCAGGAGTGGGAACTAACAGTCACACTTCAGGGGTGCATCGGGCCTGAAAGTAAGAAGTGTCTGTACTCAAATGGGCGTTGCAGGTGGTGTCATTAGTGAGTCCTTGTGAGGGAGCCCTGACTCAGTGCCCAGCCTTAATGGTACAGCTACCCAAGAGTGAGCTATTTAAATTTCCCAGCATTTGCAAGGGGGAATTAGCTCGTGTGTCCTGGGGAACTTTCAGGAAATTATACTCATTCAGAGAGTCTCCTGCATCCCTGAAATAGGATTAGTCTTCAGTCCAGGTCTTGAATGGTGGTCCTCACTGTTACACTTCACACAGTGGAGGATGAAGTCAGTTCTCCATAAATATATCCTAGGTAAGCAGTAGATTTTGGAATATTCGATGATTGATCTTCTAGTATATTCAGTTTCCTTTTGGTGAAGTACATTAGCACTCTATAGGTTTCTTCTTATTGAAGTCAGTGGGCCAGATTCTTCCACCTGTTAAACCTTCTTCTGCAGCTGTACTGCCATGTGAATGAACACTGTTCTTCGTGTTGTTAATTCTGTCCAGGTACCATTTACGATTATTCCCGACTGATGATCCATTTCATGGAGATCAGTGACTGATATTTTTAGTCCAGAAATAGATCCCTTGTAGAGCCACAGCACAGCACTGCTGCACATCTCATTTACTTAAGTGTAGCAGAATCACTTTTTGTCCAAAAATGAAAGAAAACAGATGTGCCAAACTAATCTTTTGGTATTGGTAGCTAATTATTCTGCACTCATGTCCTAGCAAAATGATTGTCTAAACATGGAGCAAATGATTGTGAAGAATTCTTGTCTTTCAGTAAAGGCAAATATGCTCAATAGCAGCTCCTAACAGAGGCTTACTTCTAGAACCAATACATATACATGTCTGTTTTTTTAAAAACAGTTTCAAAATAGACTAATTTCAGGCCAATATAAAACTTGATTTGACAAATTCGGTTCAAGTTCTGCCTATGGTCTGCCCTAGTCATCTTTTTGGATTTTTTTTTAAAAAAAAAAAAAAAAGACAAACTGACAGAGCAGATTTTTCTTTAAATGATGTAACTATTTGTTCTGCTAGGACTTAGTGCGCTTGCCAGGCAATTCATCCAGTGTGTTTATAGGCTGCCAGACTCAAAAAGGAGGAAAGGATAGTGCTGATTCTGAGAATGATTTTCTTGGGAATGAGATCAGTACTTTCATTTCATGATCTCTTCACAGACTCCTTAGGGGTGTACCTAAGCTGGACTTTAACACTCTTAACACATTGGCTCTCCCCATGAACAGTGATGAAATATCAGAAGAGTGTCTCTTAAACCCAGTAAGTAAGGTGTCCAGGAAGAACAGATGCTCTTCTTGCTGAAATTCCCAGCACACTTGTCTGTAACCACTGAGATTGCTGACTGTTAAGCTTTTATAGTAATGTGTATGCTACTCCTGCAACTAGTCCAAGTATCCAGCACAAAACTGAACCGGGAATTTGGCCTTGGGTATCTAAGCAAGTGTCCACACATCTGTCATAAGGAATAAAACAGAGAAATTGCAGAGAAGTTTGCTACAGCTATGAGAAGAGCTGGCAGGAAATGCTGCTGCAGTGCAGAGGACAGGCAGCCTCGTTTGAGTGGGACATACACACTGGCCATAAATACACTTATAAATTGATTAGGGCTAGTTATCTAATGGATTTAAAGTCTCACCAGAAATACTAATGCTCTGAAAAAAAACTGCATAACAACCAATATGAACCTGGCTGGAAAACCAGAGCTTATACTGTGCCAATGCTCTGCTGAGAGACAGAGAAATATATGCAGCTTATTTTGACTCTTTCCAAAATAGGACAGAGTAAGGCTTCCATACAACTGCATGACAACAGCATTTCATGCCATATTTAGGCAACTTCTTGCGATCTCCCCACTTAAAAATCCTAAAATTCAGAGGTGGAATGTGATCCTTCTTTAATTAAATTGCATCAGTACCCTCCTGTGTCTACTTATCTAGCAACTTTCTGTCCCATTTCTGGGCTCATTTTTTTTCAAGTAGTTCAAGCATCCAGCATAAACTGAGCTGTTTGGCATATGAGAATTCTTATATAAGACCTCAGCTGTGAGATCTGACATGTATCCACCATAGAACTTAGAACAATGCTATCTGGAAGAAGAAAAATGTGTTGCTAACTGTGACGTTATCAGCTGCCATATGGATAGAATGAGTGCTGAATCAAAACAAGATTAGATGCACATTTCTAATGCTTGATATTACAGCCAAATGTAACTTGAGCTCAGACTCTCAAAACTCTGTTGCATGACATCCATCTCCATTATAAATGGGGTGATGTAGTAACTCCCCAAAAGTCTGGGCCAGTGCTCAAACTTTAACATATTCATTCAAGTCCCAGTGAACAGGCTGATAGATTAGTTTTCTTCTCTTACCTTAGTAAAGTATACTAAGTGCTAGCAATTTAACAAAATGATTGGGCAACCACATCCATTCCTAAGTAACTGCATGCCATTTCTTAATATTAGAGCTGATCATTCAACATCTTTATACAGCTTTGGATTCACTTAAGTCTTCTGTGTGTATAATGACAGTAGTTGCATCTTACAATTCTTTCATATTTTATTCGGTGTATTGGATGTGCCAAAGTGTACCTTCCTACACATCCTTTATAGGAAATACTAAGGTTGTTACAAGTGGAAGTCACAGAGGTGTCTGGCATGTTTACAGCCAAACTCAAAGTCATGCAAAATCCATCTCATTCTTGGTTTTCTTTTGAACTTGAACACAGTTCAGAATCCCAGAAATACTTTTGGCAGTGTCCCTACATTCTCAATACATGGGAACATACCACAGTTGCTTTTCTACTACAGGAAAGCATGCCTTTGTACCTTGGGAATAATTTTGTCCTTACTTCTTTCCAAATCAGTGTTAAATTTAGTCAAATACAGTTAAAAGGACTGATGTTTTGCAGGCTCCCTTCTGTGCTAACCCACTCTGCTGGTTTGAATAGGCTCCTCAAACTTCTCCCGGGATGTAAAGACTTTCCGTGTTGATGAGTCTCTGCTTAATGCCATTACTGTAGTAAGTAACAAAAATACTTCATTTGAAAGTCCTCTCTTAGTAAGGGCAGAATTACTTGTGCTTGCAGATGCACAAGAGCAATGGCACAAGAACTTGTTCTGTTCTTAGAAAAAATATTACCCTGTGGTGGGTGCCAACAGTAAAGTGTCATGGATTGTGTACTGTATATTTTCTGATCAGAGGAATAAGATCAGCACTGTGTGTGACCAGGACTTTTGGAATATTTTCAGAAAGCATGGGTATGTTCATTTAATTAGGATTCCTTTGCTCCATCCTGTGCTATATTCGCTCCCCTTTCTTCTTTCGTTATCCTGTTCTCTTTCTTTATATTCTGGATTTCCTGTTCTGTACCAGCCATTACAGACAAGAAATGATAGTGGAGGGAAACTTCAGCAAGACCAGCTAAGGCAAGTAAACCAACTTTCTCATGTAAATTGCATAAACATTAACTGCAATTTTGGTATTCTTGATTCACTGCAATGCTGTCAGCAGAGCACTTAGTAAAGGTGGTGTCTACTGTAACAGTCCCAAGCAGACTGTCAGAATCATGGGCTACCTTTAGAAAAGGCTGGAGCCTAAAATGCCGGATAATCGCTGCAGAGTTGCACATGACAGCATGGAGGACTGCATGTCAGAAGAGGTTTTCCTCTTTCCATGATTTTATCAGATGGCTTCTCTGCCTTTGCACAAAGTATAGGATAATACAGACCAGTAAGTCATGCTGATAACTGGTGGCTAATGTTAAAAGAATGCAATTATCAATTTGCTGCATTGTCTTTCCATTAATGGGGCTGTGTCAGACATAGAGTTAGACAACTAAGTATCCTTCTTGTTAGCTTCATTTGTAAGATTAGTTGCCTGTTTTTATTTTTAACCTAAATAAGCATTTACTTGAATTGTGCTTTAACTTAGCTAGTACACCTCCCACAAGGTTGCCCCTCTATCACTTCTACATTCTCCTTGCTTAGCCAGAAAGTTGATGTGTGCAGACTGGTCTCAAATGCCTGGAATCCTTTATGATAATTGTCATTGATGTAAAGTAAACGTAACATGCTTCTAATCAAAACAGTAGCAATAGATGGTTGATATTCGTTCAACAGACCTGTTTCTGTGCCAAGCCAGTTATTCCAGATGAAGCTCTGGTGCAGAAGATACAAGATATTGCAAAACTGAGCCCATGATCCTGTACTCAGTGCAAAAGAATTCAATGAGTCAAGCCAAAAAGCATGTTTCCGTGTAGTCAAAAAAACAACAGGTGAGTCAATAGCAATTCGCATTGTTCAACATGCTGTGACTGAAAAGGAGGGAAATTGGATTAAAACTAATTGTATCTTCTTTCAATTTCTCATTTCAGTGCATATGCACTTTAAAATATACATAAGATCATATAAAATACAGTATGCACTTGTATGATTAAACACTGTTTGTAGCAAACTTTTGAATCCAAACTTCTTAATCCAAATTTGAAAACGAGATAGTGTTGCAGCTATTGCTGTTTCAACGGTGTATTAGAAATCAGCAAGCAGGTAAAGGAGAGAACCACAAATCAATGCTCTGCACTGAGGGAGGGTAAACAGTGCAACCATTATCATACTGTTTTAGCAGTAGCAGCCAAACAGATGATAAACTAGCATAATTGAGGACTGGTGCGGGCCCCCATCTACTAGGTAGATTATAAAGTGCTGAGATATTGCAGTGAAAAGAATGGCACCATTTAAGGAAGAAAAAAAAAAAAACAGATCTGTAGGAAATCAGGCCTCATTAGCTCTGCGTCTCCTGGAACAACTTGTTTATAAGCTCAGGATTCTAAAATGCTTTCTGTGTATAATTGTTAGACTGATTAGGGGTAACAAGAAGAATGAAGTCTCACTGTCTGGCAATCAAAGCTGTTCCCCCCACCTTTCAGGTATACAATCCTATTTCAGCAGTAAAGCTTAATGTAATTGGGTTGCAACTATTTCTTTTAAAAACGTAATGATATTACTATAATTACTTAGTATAGTTTATTCACACAGTTAAAAAACATACTGTAATCTGCCTGTGGGATTAGATGATTTATGTATGTATGTGTTTGTTATATCTAGTTCAGCAGGGATTTACAAAGGTTATAAATCACTCACAAATGATTGCATAGTGATTTTACAGTATTATGACAGGACTCATGTAGACAATTCCAGGGTACTCAATAAATGCACAAAGTTTACAGAGGCATTAAAGATAACAAGTAATATAAAACAATTGAAATATGACAGAAACTCAGCATAACTTCTGTGTCTTTCTTAATTTTCAGAAGTGTAGCCAATACTTGTTCTTTTGCTTTTTAAAATATCTAGCAACATGCAAGAGGGTTTATAAAAAATGTCGATATACTCAGCATAGCCACTTCCACTTTTACTTGAGTAGGTGTGTAATAAAACTGTTCTGTTAGCCAGAATGACCGTTATAGTAATTCAATTTCTTTTCAAATCTGACCTTCAACTAGCATACAAACAGTGATTGTGATTAAATGCACTCTGTACATTACTAATATTTAACATTATTTTGTCTTCACAGTGCATTTTCAATACCTAGTAAATTCAATGCCCTTTTTTTCCAGATTTTTGCATTACATTGGGAAATAAATGTGATGAGGAGCTGAGCATACACACTGGTGTCTACCAGCTGTTTTCTCTGTGGTCAGCAGTAGCTGCTGGCCAATGCATGGCAGCTAAGTACAGGTGAATGGTCTGAAAGGGAAAGCAACCTTCATGGCTGGGCAAATTGATTTATGAAAAAATAAAAGCCTTTTCTGACCCTCACTGAAATAATATTTATGTCTGCCTTGAGATAAACCCAATCCTGCTAAATAGATAGAGCACTAGCACCAGCTGGAGGGAGATTTTTAACTGCGTGTCATAATCCCTAAACTGCATTTGCTTTTAAGCTCAAGAGCTTGTCCCACAACCTCTTTGGGATGTTTCAGTTTGAGTGCTGTTCAGTACTTGGGGGTCCCAACAACTGCATCTGTTGAGTTAGTATTATTCGAGTTCTCTCTATTATTGGAATGAGCTGTCTTGTGCAACTTCCTTACAAACAAAATTCCAAATTGCCAGATTCCCATGCGTGAAGTTTTGTACGCACTAAGCGCAATCAGTAAAAGCACAAATGTTTTAAAATTTAAAGACAAAATTTCAAATATAAAGGCTGTTTCAGGGATTTCACAAGCTAGTTTTTACTTCATATATTGTAATAAGTGAAACAATTCTATTGTATACGCTTCTAGTTTTAATCTGCTTTTGGAATGCCTAGCTTTTTTCTAGAGGAAGTAAGATCTGCATCTGATTTTCCTTGGTTCATTATTCAAACTCCAGAAGAGGTTGTAAAGGCTTAAATTACACGATAAACATTTTAAACGTTGAGGCTTGCTTTAGGAGTATGTGCAGAATATTTATAACCAGGCACATCATCTTTTTGAGCAAGTAATTTCTTAATCATGTAAATTCCAATGCCGTGGTTGTCACATATTTTATGTTCTGTACACAGCAATCTTCGCAAAGTAACTTTGCTGGAAGCAATAAACCAGCTACTCATGCCCGGGATGAATGTGAAAAGAAATGATGGCAGATGAAAAGAAGATACAGGCAGTAAGTCTATTCTACTTATTACTCAGAGCATGTTTCAGTAATTTTTCTACCCTCTGAAGATGACAGTCAAATGAGATATGCTATAGTGCATCTAAGCAATATGTACAGCCCTAATGCATAAAAGTTCCCTTTGAAAACATTGAAGTGAGGTGGCTGCATCCTGCTGGATGTTTTGCTTCCATACAGCAGCTGTTAGATAACTGGTAGCACTGTTTTGCTTCTTACAAGCTAGGTGATTTAAAATACAGTTCTCATGAGAGTGGGCAATGTTCTCAAGTGTTAAAAAGAGTAAGCAGCACCAGACTTAGGTGGTCAAGTGTAAGATGAGGAAGACATAGAAATAGGGTTCGGTTGTGTGGCTTTTCCCCTACTCCCAGCATAAGATTATACATGTGAAGCATGAACAATGAGGGCTGCTCTAATTCCATTAGTAAATAGAAGACCGACAATTTTTAATATGTAATATAATAGGTAAAACCTATTTTGTATCATACACTAAAGACCATAAATATAAAACCAGGCTTCAAAAAGGATAAATAAATGCAGCAGAAGCATAAGGAAAAAAAAAAAAAAAAGTTAGCTACCAAGTATTTTCCTACCACCTGTAGAAAGTAAGAGGGTAATCTGGCTCTCATGTTTCAGAAAAAGATGTATTTTTCAAAAATAGTTATGGCTAGTACAAAGGTTTGGTTTGTGTTGGTTTGGTTTGTTGTTTTTTGTTGTTTGTTGTTTTGTTTTGTTTTTTGTTTTTTTTAACATTGTGCAACAACCCCACTCACCTCCCACATCCCTGCTCCTTGGGCTTCCACTTTTGGGCTGACTGTCTAACAATATGAACAGAAATACTATGCTAACCATGTTTGAGAACTCATGAAACAAAGGCCTTAAATCAAAATTTAGCTACTTGCTACTGGATTTACATTTACATGTCTGGAGCCACTCAGGTAAGCAGTTGATTATAATGTTGTTCCAAGAATGATCAAAAATGCCTCTAGATGATAGTGGACTAAAACATGGTTTTCATTATTTTTCTTTATTTAAAGATTAGAGTAAGACATGAATAAATAGATACTTACACAATACACAAAGGAAAAATAAGAAGCGCTCTATAGCTAGGAACAGATTCATAAGCTAAGTTTAGGCGGACTGTTTATAAGATAAAGCAGTGAAAGCCTTTCTGATATTGGCAACAAATGCAGAAAAGTTGTTAGTTTCTCTCACTTTCTGCTGGAACTCTGCTATACAATCCAGAGGAGGAGTACAGGAAGTCACTAAAAATGACAAAAATTTAAAAAAATTAGACTTACAAAAAATTCACTATTAGTGTTTTTTTCTGGGCCTATGAAATAGAATGTCGTCTGCTATATTTGTATGTTTTAGTTTGTCATTATTTTTGAGTAATCTATTAAATTATTTTCCTTCAGTGAAGACAAAGCCTCAAAAGAGCATACAATTCTTTTTGTTTTTCAGTCCTCCCACTCAGTGTTGTGCTCCTACTTCAGTTGTTAGAGCAGTTCTCAGCCTAACTCAAAAACTGAGACACATTCCTAAACATTTTTGTTGCTCTGCAGGTGTGAAGACTGAAAATTGATGTAGCCCAGCATGTGATAAACTTTTTATTTCAGCCCCATTTAGACTTGAATTAGTAAAAAGTGCAGTCTGCTGTGTCCATACCTAGAGGCATAGCAGAGTCTGGAGTATTCTTCTAGAAGCAACTCAGCACAGTACTCAAGTTACTGCTGCTGGTCTTTGCTATCTTGAGTTAAGATCTGGAAGGCTGTATCTCTGCAAAGAGGAATTCTGCATTTCTAGTTTCAATCCTTCTCCTGTATCACACAATAGTAGGGAATCAATAGTGGGGAACAAATTTTTTTCTCTCCTATTGGCTTCTCGAACAGATTGAAATACACCTGTCAGCATAGACAGGTGTATTCTTGCGTAAGAGTAAGAGGCAACAAGTATCTATCCCTGTATCTCTCTACTTTGTACCAAGCAAAGCAGCAAACAGCAATTCCATAAACGGAGGAGTGTATGTTTTCATATAAACAAGAGAAACTATATTAAGGTATATTAATGCTGCAAAGTTTTCCATGCATAAATTAGAAGACAAAGATGACAATTTTTTTTTCCAAATATAGAGATCAGATTCTGTCCTCTTATTTACAAATTTAAAGTCCACGTACCTTCATAATCTCCTTGGTCATTTATGGAAAGGGTAAACACATACGGCTTGTCAGGATCTTTGTGGTCAATATGTCTGAATATAAACTGTAACTGTTCATCTAAAGCAAATACAAACAGAATTCATTAACGCTTCACTTAATAGTCACAGTGATGAATAAAAATCACAATATTACATTGTTTTAATTAATGCTTACAATACTTGCAAATTCAGTAAACTTGTTTTCTTTACAAGACAAATATGTTTTAATATACCATCTTCTGCCATTTGAGGAACAACGGTAATATCTGAGCTAAGGAGTGGGAATAACTTACTTGGAGTTGGCAAAGTTACCAACCATTATCTTCCTCAGATTTGCAAAGACATCTGAACTGCTCTTCAGTAACAAAAGCAGCTGTGAGCAAGAGCCACAGTCCAAGGCCAAGACTATGGCTGCTAATCAACCAGCACTCATGGTCAGCGAGTGTGTAATTGAGAGGAAGATGACTCAATGTAATACACTAGTCTACTGCAGAGTAGATGTACCTCCAAGGCAATTCTTCAGTTGCATGAGCTGCTACATCCTTTGCTACATAATTCAGCATAAACCACATTGTATCACTGCATATGGAACTAAAGAAACTGCAGGAACATACCATGAATTCTACGTATTTCCAATCCAAGCCGCTCTTCAAACAACTCTTTAGACTTGCAAAGTCGTTCCACTCTCTCCTTAGCGGCCTTGTTTTTAGATGATACCACTAGGATTTTAAAAGCCACAAGAAGTACCAAGTAAAAATCAGTAAAGCACAAGAAAAAAATAAACAGTAGTAAAGCCCATCAAGAGCAAGCGATAAAAACACTTCCTCCTCTAATTAAAAACTCTCACCTTCCTTTTTCTTCATCAACTCTTCTTTAAGTTCTTGGATACTGTCAGTCAACTCCTTCTTTTGCTCTTCTTCATGGTTTAGGTTAGATTTTATTTCTGTCAACTGCTCTTGATTTTCTGATATGTGTTTATTCTGCTGAAGAATCTCTGAAAGGAAGCAAGAAAATATGAACATTTACAGCTGATGAATTAGGCTCCCACTAGTTAGCACTCATCTATACAGTTTGAGGTAACTGAATAAGATCTAATGAAGTGCATACTGTAAGCATCAAGTATCAGGATGAAGTAAAAGTTACTCAGAAGTAAAGCTATGAAGTCAGCAGCTCCTCTGATACTGTCTGTATCACATGCAGTCTGTTTCTGCTGCCAGACACAACTCGTATCTTCAAAGCACAAGGACAGTTGATCTTGTTCAGAGACAAATTGACAAAAAGTACAGAATGGTAATGCTGACTGATATTCCATGTGGCAACTATATTTACTTGAGATTCTGAAGTTCAGTTACGGAATTCAGAGCAGTTAATCCTGGACTGATAAGCTGACCGTATTCTGTTTTTATCATGCAGGAGACGTAACTAACCTCACAACATTTAACTAACAGTTTGCAATATTTTACTAAGTAACAATTTTTCTATTGCAGTCAGCAAGTTCTGGTACTTTGTTGTTTTAAGTGTAATCACTTATTCATTCTTCAGCACCAAGAATGCTACAGAGAAAACTTTTAACAAATCTTTATCCTTTTGTGTCATCAGTGAAATTCTCCAGCAAGTTGCTTTTGACTTGCAGTTTGCATCCTGTAACTGCATGTTTGGTTTGTGTTCTATCTTCGTTCTGACTTCACAGGTTACCTTTTAAAAGGGAAGTTAAACGTTATTTAGCTGCGTTGTTAATTTTAGAAGTACTACATAGTAAGTAAAGCACCGTACCGTTTCTATACTCCTGAATTTTATCAATCATCAGGTCCCCTTCTTTCAGCTTCTTGGCCCATTTCTCTGTAAGGACAAGAGACTTGTTACCCGAAGAAGCCTGGGGATGGCTTAGAGAAAGCGGGGGTGCAAGGACCGCGCCGCCTCCTCACCCGAGAGCACCTTCAGGGACTCCTTGCACGAGTCCCTCAGCGCTAGGGTCTGCTGCAGCTGCTCCGTGCCGTAAACGCCCTTCAGCTCGGCCCAGAACTCCTTCATTTCCCTCTCAACGAGCGTTATTTCGTCCTCTGCCTTTACGGTGGCCATGGTCACGGGGCAGCGACTGCAGGCCACAGCCGGGCTCCTCCGCCGGGCCGCAGCCGCCTTCAAACCGCCGCCGCCTTCCCGCCCGCCCAACGGCCGCTCTCCCACTGGCCGACGCTCTCGCCCGCCTTACAACAAGCCCGCCGCTGATTGGCTCAAGCTGCAGTCGCCCGTTGGGAGCCGCCAAGGCGGTAACGGCTGTGAGGGGCTGTGAGGGGCCGTGAGGGGCCGTGAGGGGCCGGTCCCGCCCCGCCCCGCCCCGCCACACGGAGGCCGCCCGGGCGGAGCCGCCCTGTCAGGGCAGGCAGAGGGGGCGGTGAGGTGGTGGTGGGGCGCCGAGGCGGTGGAGCTGCCGTCCCTGTCCCGCAGCCTGTCCCCGGGGCGGCCCAGCGGTGAGGCGCGGGCTGGGGCTCTCCCGGGCGGCCTGCAGCTGCCCGAGCCGCCTCAGGAGCGCGGCGCAGCAGCACTGCCCGCCCCCCCCGCACCCTGGGACGGCGCAGGGCTGGGGCAGGCACCAGCTGTGACCCCAGGTGGCAGCCCTCAGCTCGTCAGGGAGGCTGCTCAGCGTCTGTGCCCACAGCTAGCGAATTGCTGGCTTCAGCTTGCTCAGGTGTTACTCAGGTGATCTCAGCATAGCATAGACTTAATACAGCTTTGAGGATCGCTCTGAAACCATTCATTATTCTAGTAATTTCCTTGTAACTACTATTAACGAGGACTGATTAGATGAAGGCGGCTGACCAAGAGAAAGCAGCTGGTTCACATTAGCATTTGCTTAAAGCTCCCCGGGTCAGCCTAGCCGCAGAGCAGTCCGACCTCCGCTAGGGCAGTATGGGGCTGGTGAGCACTGCCGGAAGGCCTGAAATGTGGAAAGAAAGTAAGAGCTTCCTAAATACCTCTCTTTTTAAATATATAATTAAGTTACATCGTCTCAGGGGTTCTATTTGGAAAATGTTCATTCCTAAGAAAATAGTTGTCTGTTGTTGTATACGGTGTTTACTTGTGAACTGACTAAATTGCTAGTTAGTCCTTGTAGCTGGTCCAGTGCCAATGAAAACACTGATGTGGAAATCAATGTTATTGTTCAATTAACTAAACATAATGCAGCAGAAAGCTAGACCCAGTACATAGGACGCCATTAACAGCATTTTAGAAAGTGTTTACTTTGATGGTTTTTCCTTCCCTTGCAAACATTTGCTTAGCAACGTCTGACATGGGTTATGTAACACCTGCTCTGATGTGTAGGTGTAAAGGAGATACAAACATCTTGTCCTCCCTTCTGTGGTTAATCAGTGTGATTTTTGATTCTATGTTATTATTACCAAGAATACAGAGAGTCTCTGTTTTTACATGTCTTGGAAAATAAACTGAGAAGCTATCAATAAATTAAAAACTCTTTATGTGAACAGGTGTGATTTTAAAGGGTTATGCATTGCACAAGGAGCTCATTTGCTCATGTAGAGACCAAGCACTGGTCTTGGATTGTGTAAAGACCACAAACAAATCAAAAGCTTTGATTAAAAACTTAATGCATGCACTTCCTGACTATTTTATACAGATCACTGGTGTTTCTTACATTTCTACTTGCTTAAAAACGGCAAATAGTTTTATTTCTTATATATCTCAAGTGACTTAGAAAGACTACAGGTATTACAGATGCATTTTGCAGTGCTCTGTGTAGAAAAGTAGGGAGTAAAAGCCTATTGAGGAAGCAGTTCTCAACTGTTGGAGTTGAAACAAGTTCTTAAATACAGTATTTCCACGCATGTTTCTGCATCTTTTCTTTGCTCCTCACTGAAGTTAAAAAGAGCTTTAGTATCAGAATTTTATAGATTGCCAAATATCACATGCAGGACAGCGGATGACACGTCAGCTGTTGATTGCCTGCAGGATGAGGCAGGACCCAGAGCGGGGCAGGCAGATGAGAACATTGCTTGTACTGCCTCACTCATACAAACCTTCTCATCTATTCCAAAAACTTCCTTCTTGCTTTATTTGTCGATTGTGGGTTTATTTATTTTTAAAATGTTTTTGTAAACATGACTGTATGTCCAAGAAGTACGTGCTGCTGAAACAGGCAGAAGAAATAGGAGAAAATTAAAGCTTATGTTTGCTGCTAGCTGTTAACAGCATAATTCTGTCTTGATTATGTCTAAGGTGCTTATCTGTCTAAGCAGTAGGATAATTAGCAGTGTATGAATCAGCAGCAAAATATTTGCAATGAAAATTAATATCAGGACGTTGGTATTAAAAGGTTACTTTACTGAGGTGTTGCCAAGACATGCCTTCCAAGATTACATCTACCACATTTTGGGGGCACCAAAGTGTGCCTGAATGGTTCAGTCTGAGAAGGAGGATTCAGCCTGAGCAGATGCAGCACTGTCCCAGTGCTAGCCAGGGGTGGACTTTTTAATATTCAGAAATAATGCAAACAAGTTACTGAAATGGTCCTGCACGTCTTGTACAAGAGAGACTAGAAGGTGACCTCTTCTGTTGGTGGTCTCTTCAGAGGACATTGCATTGTACCTTGATGGAAACTTACTGCTAAATAATTTTTCCTAATAGAGCAATAATTATTTACCTTATTACAGTTGCTGTCTTAAATAAGTACTATAAATAAGATAGCTGTTACTCAGCCACTGACTTGATATTTACATGAATGCTTAGAGCTAATTATTTATAAACTAGACTGAAAAGTAGATGAAAGCTTCAGGTTCTCCACTTCTTTTACACACTAAACCCAGATATGTACAAAAGAGTGATTGTTGTTGTTGTTATAAATTCTACTGATCTTTAAAGGAGGAATGCTTTAAATTTGTAGCAAAGGGGCATTTCCTCTAGTACTAACATGCGAAAAGCTATGTGGGAAAGATGTTTCTGAAGAAATCACTTATTGGGAAAGTTAGGTCCTACCAGATCATTTGCGTGGCCCCATCCTGGGCACCCTGAGGAGTACTAAGCTGTAGGGCTTGGCAAGAGACAAACCTCCCCAAAGATCTGCAGCCAGAAAGCTAGGAAATATTTATGTTGAAGTATACTGAAATTTAGTTTTTAAGAAGGTTTTCTATGAAATGAAGGGACACGTATTGAGGTGGATATTTGTTCAACGTACAGAAAAGTATTTTGGTAGTTATTTCAGAAACAGTCCGTGGAATTTTAAATCTTTTTTTTTTAACTTTAAGGTCTTCTTCATGGCTTGCTGCGAGTGATAGCAGTAAACAGTATAGGATTTACATCTGCTAAGATGTTTCTAAAAGCAGACTATTAATAGCTAGGTAAAGGTGATACTGTGTCAGAAGAGAGGTCTCCTAAGTCCATTCAATTATCACGCCTTATTTGTTGATTCTGCTTTGGGTTTCCGTGTGACTTCCCTGACTACACATCATCAAGCTGCGTTAAGCTGTTGAGTCTCTCCTCAGCAAAGGCGGTGAGGCAGCCCGCATCTCTGTCGGTGCGGCTTGTGCTGTTCAGCCTGGGCGCCACGCAGAAAGTGGCAGGGAAGTGCTTGGTGACTGTGTACAGCTGCTTGTTTTCTGCTTGTGGTTGTTTCAGAAGCACAGGATACCTTTAATGGAAGATAGGCCTGAATATTAGAGCCAGATACAGAACTCTGCTTGTTCCCTTGCATAGGACTGCCTGTCAGACAAGAGTATCGTCAGACTTTTGGCATCCATTTAATCTCTGGGAAAAGCGTTTCTTCTGTAGCCACCTCCCAGGTGAACACGATCTTTTCCTATGCTGCAGTTATTAATATTAAAGTTGCTAGGTCTGATGCGCTAATACATTATTTGCTGTGTACTCTTAAAATCCCAGTGTCTGGAAGAATCTGCCCCTCCTCTTGGCCATTCATCCAGAAGAAGCCAAGGGCTTCCCATCGAAATACTACAGGAAAGCACTGCCAGCCACCCATTTGGCAAAGGTCTCATTTCTGCTGGGCTGGGCACCAAGAAGGCATCAGGCTTCAGCTCCTCCTGGCAGAGGTGTGCAGCACCCCCATGGTGTAAGCAATGTGCAAGGCTGGTGATGCTGCGTGAGATGATTCTGAGACAAAGCTTCATCTGCAGTGTGCCCTGATTAACGTGGCCTCTTGTACAAAGGAAATGGTTGCTTTTTTGTGCTTTGAGAAAACTGCTTTAAGAGTGGATCTAGTGTCCAACAGAATCATTAATGTATGGATGATGGCTGTATTTTCCTGGACTGAAAATGTGTTGTGCACAAACAGAATAGTTGCCAAATTCAGTTTCAAACTGAAATGAACAGCTTTAATGACAGTTCTGCAGAGACCAATCATTTGTGTATTCTTTCTATCCTTTATAGAGGCAACACTTAATGAAGTATACACACTACTAATGTCCATCCTGCAGAGAAATGAACTGTGAAAAAATTCAAGCAAACATGTTCCAACTGTTCACACAAAGGATTGCATAAGTCACGCATTGTGTTTCCACAAAACTTTCCCCACAATTTGCTGCTGACCAGCATGTACTTCACTTAGTTTCCTCCAATTAAAATTTGCAAACAGAAAAGCTTTCCAGTGCTAACAGACTCATGTGCTTTCCTGGAGATTTGGAGCCACGTGTTCCAGGAATGGCTGGGTACACCCCACCGATACGATATAAAGGCAACGTCAATCACCTTCTCTCACTTTTTAATAGTTCCCTTCCATGGTTCTCGTTCTCCCTAGAAACTTAAGATTAAAGGAACTTTGCTATATTTCAAGTACAGTCTAACCAATTAAGATGGATCTCCTTCATAGCAATGGCGTGCTTATCATTCAGCATTTACAGAGGGACTACAGGGCTTATCAGGATTTTCTTAATTTTATGTCACATGTTGGAGATCCTCGCAATATATTTTCAGTTTATTTTCCTCTCTGGTTTCAACTCAACCAAGTGGTTGGTACTAAAATGATATGGGTGGCTGTCATTGGTGATTGGTTCAACCTCATATTTAAATGGTAAGAAGTCATGTTTATTGTAAAATTTGCTATTTCTAATGATGGTTACTGCATGTTCCTCAAGTTTAGAAAACATTCTGCAAACGGTGTAGTGGTAGACTTTCCTTGTACTCCTAAACTAGGAATTCACACTGAAGTTATTTAAGGTGTGTTTGAAATTAAATTTTGATAAGACAAGAGGAACCTATAGCACTATTATGGAATAATTTTGGCAGCATAGTTCTTTGTATTCATTGTAAGTTTATTTATCATGCTTTGTGGAGGTGTTCTTATATAAAAATATTTTTATTGCATCTTTGCTTCATTTCACTTTTTTTTTTTTTTTTTTTTTTAATTATTATTAGGATTTTATTTGGTCATCGTCCATACTGGTGGGTGCACGAAACAGTGATTTATCCCAATCAGTCAAGTCCATGCCTTGAACAGTTTCCTATAACATGTGAAACTGGACCAGGTAAGAAATGTTGGAGATCACATTGATACATTTAACACAATGTTTTCTGGAGGGGGGAGAGGATGTGACTTATGATGATTTTGTATGATGTAGAAATTTTGAGGTGGCCTATGCATATGTAACTTGTATGTTGTATGCTACAGCCCTGAGGGGGTTCTGGTGTTTATAGAAACAAGATGTCAGAATAACATCGCAGGTTTCAGCATGAGTATTTGTTAAATTAGACTTGTGGCCACTCAAATTGATGGAGATGTATTTAACCACGAGTAGCTGAGGTATGCCATACATTGAGGAATATGACAGAAATACAGCAGTTTGACACATTCCCTGTAAGCATGTTCCTGCAGGAGAAATACACATTACTCAAGTTTGTCATCCCATATTTTTTAATGCTTCTCTGACTCTCTGGGGAAAAATTTATGGGCAACTAAACCTGTACCAATATGACAATGTTGTAAATACATCAGTATTCAACTAATAACTTGATGCTCTGTTTTTTAATCATAATTAAAGTCTAAGTCATGGAAAAATAGTATGCTTTCTGGTCAAGATACCAGCTCACCCCAATATGGGTAAACTGTTACCTACTTGATTTCTGGCTAAAGTTCTGGACTCTGTATAGATGAGTTTTCTGAAAAATTAAGAAATTAAACTTTTGAGATGTAACTGACAACATCCTTTGAGGTTTTGTTAACCTTTAACCCCTCCCCTAAATGATTAGCTGCCTGAGTAACTGACAGTGGGTATTTTCTTTATGCCAAAGTTATAGTTGTCATTTTTAGCTTGAACTTTTCCTTTTTGTCTTTATTAGGAAGCCCATCTGGGCATGCCATGGGATCCTCCTGCGTCTGGTATGTAATGGTAACAGCAGCACTTAGCTACACAGTAAGGTGGAAGGACAAATCAGCAGTTACCCTTCACAGGTCAGCATCTTTCTGTTATTGTAATTCATTCTGATGTTTATTTGCATGTTATGTTTTTAACGGGCTCATTTTAACAACATATTCAGTCAGTTTTATCCAGTTTGTAAAAACAAGCAAACAAACAAAAAAACAACTTTATTATGGTTTACTTCAACTGAAGTCAAATAATATTAAGAAGATTTGTGCATTTCTATATGTTGGTGTTTATTAACTTAGGGTTATTGCATCACGGTATCTGTGATTCAGCTTCTATTAAGGACTGTCAGGTCTTTTGTGTCAGATATGTAAAAACATTTAATATAATTCAAAATATTTTATCTTTTGGTTAGTACATAAATTTACTGCTTTGATCAGTCATTGATCCGTTTTAAAGGAAACACAAAATACTGGCAGAGTTCAGTGTACCATGTTATTCAGCTCTGCAGGGAAGCCTTTTAATTACTTTGGTTGTACTTTCCAAGCTTTATGAGATTGTTCCCATGTTATGTGGATTTTGTCATCAAAATAATGATCTTTTGTGTTTAAATATGCTGTCATGATGCTAAATATGTTCAAAGTGCTAATTTAACTTGCCACTGATGCCTTTCATCACTGGATGTAGCTGCAAGAACAACCTCTCTCACTAGTATTTTAGTACTGACTTTACTCTTTGATCCTATGATTCTAAACTTTTCCGCTTGTAAACCTCTGCTTGGGAAAAATATGAGCCCAATACAACCAGGCGTGTTGTAAATTACTATGTGAAATATCTCAATTTTTAAGCATCTTCATTTTCCCTTTCAGACTGACATGGTCATTACTCTGGAGTATTTTTTGGATTATCCAGATCAGTGTGTGCATCTCAAGAGTATTCATAGCAACACATTTCCCTCATCAAGTTATTCTCGGAGTATTTGCCGGTAATGTTGCTAATTTTACTATTTTTTTCATTATATATGCAAAATCTAAACATCCTGAAATATGATATGTTAAAAAGATTTTCAGTAGTGCTACTCAACCTGCAGCTGCAGTGGTGCTCTGCACTCTGGAAGATCAAGGTTTGCTGACAGTCTGTCTTGTAATTGCCTTCCGTACTTGCAAGACAGTTTGTATCTGATGTCTGTGACTCACACAGGAGGCGAGACCTGCTCCAGATGACAGCCAACTCCAACTGCATTATTGCCACAGGCAATATGCTACACAGTGTTTACTGATACAGGCTAGCACTATAGTTTTTGTACTGGCTACATCTGATCTTCATCTGTGCTGCCTGGGTGGAAGGTAGCAGGGAGGAAATAGCTCCTATATGGCTCTACTTTCCTCTCAGGAGGAATTTATTTGTTGCTGTTCATTTCAAGTGGGGTCCGAGGCAAACCAGTATGTATGCAGTTGGGCCAGAGATCTGGGGCAGAACTGAGAAAAAGCTGTCAGCAGTACAAACTCCCCAGGGGAATTTAGGAAGATTAAGTATGTGGGGGTGATGTTTGTTGTTTTTATTTGTATGTTTCAGATTGGTATCTGGCATGTTCAAACGATGAACAGTATCTCTAGTATCTCTCAGATCTTGAGGAGGGTGACCAGAGCATGGAGTAGGGGCTGTCTGCTCCCATTCTCTTTAACGTATGCAGAGAAGGCTGTGCAGCACTGTTAACAGCTTGCAGTCCAGCCGTCCCTTTTCACAACCAGGATAAAATGAATAAGAAAGAGTATAGTTGCATTCTGTGGCTTTTCCTTCAATGCTTAAAGCCTGTGTGGGAACTGGTATTGAAAGGTGCATTGCTGAGGCCAGCCTTTGAGCAGAGGACTTTTCTAGAAAAGGAATGTTCTAGTTTACATCCCATATTTGATAGGGTGTCATCTGGGAGATACAGTCAAGCCTAAGGCATGTCTCAGATACAGAACACGCAGTGTTTGGCATTTTATGTTTTTTCTTTTTCAATTTATCAGGTATGAGTGGGAGACTTGTGTGTGCGTGTACCACAGGACTGGTTAATTCTGTGCGTGTATATATATATGCATGTATATTTGTATGTATGTATATTCTGTCTTCAAAAGTCAAATTCTACACAGGCAGTGTAAAAAGTGCTTCTTCAACATGTAAGCGTGTTGTTCACTGTAACACTGACTTTGTAATCCACAGGCATACTTGTGGCGGAAGCATTTGAGCATGCCCCTGCTATTCAGACAGCAAGCCTGAGAACGTACATCAAGACAAACCTGTTTCTTTTCATCTTTGCCCTTGGGTTTTACCTAGTCCTCAAGCTTCTTGATATTGACTTGTTATGGTCTGTTCCGAAGGCCAAGAAGTGGTGTGCCAATCCAGACTGGATAAACATTGACACTACTCCATTTGCTGGACTGGTGAGGAATTTAGGTGCACTCTTTGGCCTAGGTCTCGGTATTAATTCTGAAATGTTCATCGCAAGCTGCAAAGGTAAAAATAGCTGTAAGATAAGCTTCCGCATATTGTGTATAGCTGCTTCTTTAGCAACACTGCAGCTGTATAACGTTGTTAAGATACCTACTCATACTGAGTGTTTGTTTTACATTCTCTCTTTTTGTAAGAGTGCAGCTATGCCTCTGACTGTAGTTGCCTTGGTTCCATACTGTGTCCACTCATTAATGAGGACAACTGAAAAGAAACTTAATTAGATAAGTTTTCGAAATGGTTGGCAATGTAAGGATGGATATGAGCTGTTCAAGAACCCTCTGCAAAGACAGTTCTGCTAACTCATTTTATCCAAGGGAGATGCCACTGCATCTTTGATGTGTTCTTGGTAAGTAGCCAGTGTATCTAACATCTGCACATTCAGGAGTGACTTTGGCAGCTCAAAAACATTAAGTAGCTGCTGACTTTATTCTTAGAAATATTGTAATGAAGGATACTGCAGTATGGTTTTCTAACAATACTCTGAGTCATGCTGAAGTTTTAAAGTATAATTGAATAGTTTTGTTTAGCTACTTGGTGGTCTTTTAGTTCTGTCCACAAACTAGATGGTGCTTCAGTTGTATATAGTGATATTCAATATTTTTGATTTTTTATAGAGATACTGTGTGCTAAACTGCTAGCTAAGGGTGTGACAGTATTATACCACCTACAACTGTACAGCTGGCCCTATGAACTGTGAAAAGGCCAACGTAATTATAAGAAAAGCTTTCTATAGGCTTAACTTATTGAGCTTCCTGAGTAAAACAGCTTCTGATTAAGCCTGATGAGGAAAAACATTTAAATTTGTCTCAATTAGACTCTGTAGAATATATCATTGCATTACTGTGGTTTTTTCATTTTTACTTTTTAAAAATGTCATATAAATCATGAATGCTAATTATTATACCTTTGATGTTAAAAATGCATGTGTATGATGTGGAAAGTATTTGAGTCCTCTACTATACAGAACAACAAATGAAGAAAGTTATCAATCGTGAAATTATCTTGGCATATTCCCTCAAGATTGTTGTTCATGCTTCTGTACTGCAAAGGTAAATTAGTCTAATTCTCTCGGTTTGAAAGTCACAAGCCTGAATCAGTTAGTGGTTATGTAAATCAAGAAAATGAAATTGCAGAGTAAATCATTGTAAATTTATATTCTTGTATGCTTAGTTTATTTAAGCACAGGAGTAACTAATATTTTAAATATGTTTGTTATATAAAACTAATGCTCTAAATATATACACGGTTAGATATTTTTCCCTTTTTATTCATTATTTAGCACCTATTGTTGCATATTCTCTTTCACTGCACAATCTCTAAGCACTACTTTCCTTATAGTACTGAGTATATGTGCAATGTAAGGTTATAACAATATGGGTAATTAGGGCTGTCTGTGTGTGATCTGGTAACAAGGCTTAGAAGATGTAAGCATACTATTGCTTTTAGACTTCCAGTTAGTGCTGGGATGACAGAAATGTGAAGAATCTCATTTAATTAGGAAAACAAGGTGAATAATTTTGGGTTGGCCCTTGGGAATGCACGTGATATAAATTACAGAGGCAAACAGAATCATTGAGGTTGGAAACGACCTGTAAGATCATCTAGTCCAATCTTTAACCTAACAGTGCCAACGTGAAACAGGCTCTAATGATTAAAGCAGACAGCCAACAACGCAGCTTCCTTACTCATTTTCAGTTAAGGATTAAATACGCTTCTTTAGAAAAAAATAGCACTTTGATGTTGATTATGTGATTTCACTAGGTTCTGATAAAGAAATGCTATAACTGAAATTGTGTGAAAGCTGAAATTGTTTTGTCTTTTGTTGCCTGGAATTAAGAGATGGATCCTAATGAAGTTTTCACCCTTCCAGCTTTATTTGAGTTTCAGCAGTTGGTACAGTAGTTGCACAGTTTTGTAAGAAACTCCATTATGGTGTGGCTTGTTACAAAGTGGGAAAACTGCCCCACCACCCCTTGTAAGTTGCAGAATGACTTTGACAGTAACAATCTGTTGCTGCAAATTATGATTTAAATTTTAGTACTGTAATTTGGACTTTGTCTCCAAGTTCCCAGTTCCTAAAGGAAAGAGGCCCTTGTCCAGCAGACAATACCCAGTAACATATTCCAGAGAAACATGCAGTAGACCTTAAAACAAACTGTTCCAGATACAAGCTTCAGTCAAAGGTAATTCCTGATCTTTGTTATTCTTGAATGAACTGTTGTTGTATTTATCAACTCTGCCTAATATAAACAAGTAGCTAATTAAGGCTTTTTTTTTTTTTTTTTTTTTTTTACTTTTATTGATTATACTTATGGTATCTGAAAATACTTCCCGAAGGCATTATCATGCCTTCTGAAAAACACAGAAAACACATTATCCATCACCATCTCAACAGAAGTGAGTTAAATAACTGTGCTGATTAACTGTAGAATTTTACATTGACTTAACTAAAGCATTTATTCATTTTTAAAATCTATTTGACACCTTTGAGTGGTGAGAGCAGGAGAACTGAGTCTTACCGCTTTCTGTTCCTCTTTGATTTTTCTTTCCTTAGTGTTGTGAAGCTGCTGCCTTCTTTGTGAGTACTTACTGGTTTTATTGGAAGGGTTACTGGTATGTCAAGCTGAGGGCTCCAGCATGTTAGCACTGCATGCAGTGGAAACCCAGCCTTCCCCAACAATACAGCTGAAATAGGCATGGCAGGGAAGGGTCAAGGTTTCGCACAAGTAGCTGTTGTAATCCTCTGCAGAGCCAAACATTAGGAGATATTTGAACCTTCATCATGCTTTGGATTGTTTTTTTATTCATACAGCTCACCTAGAGAGAAGTGGCAGTTTCCAGAACACCAGACTGGAGTCTTCCTTGATGGCTAGTTGTGAGGAAGGACAGGACTGTGCAGTCTCACTTGGGGGTGGTGGCAATTCCCCAGCTCAGCAAAGATCTTTTCATTTTTGGGCTTGCTTTCCTTTTCACTTAGCAGTGGGCTAAGCTGCTTCCTGCATGCATCAGCCTATGCGTAGTCCTCTACAGGTGCCTGACCCAGAAAGCTACATACATTTAACGTACCGTGTAACTCTATCATAGAGTGCTTTGTGACACGAAGGGGTACCCACATATGCCTACCTCCTGCAGACTATTTGTTTAGAGAAAAAAATAAATCTGAAACTTAGTATCACAGCAGTTCAGCTAATCGGGGCTCCAGTGGTAACAAGCTTATAATACGCTCCTTCCATGGCCATCAGTTCATCGTGGGTGCCCCTTTCGATGATGGTTCCTTGTGACATCACGGCGATGATGTCAGCATTCTGGATTGTGGACAAGCGGTGAGCAATGACGATGCAGGTACGCCCTTCTCTGGCCTTATCCAGTGCAGCTTGTACAGTCTGAAGGCAACAGTGGGAATGGCAAATCAGGTTGGGGCTCAGAGCTGGAGAAGGCTGATTGCTTCAAACTCATTAACTATATTGTGCAATACTTGTACAAGTGACTACAAAGCTAAATTGAAGGTTATGTTATTGGTGTGCTTAGCTGGGTCATGAACTTAATCTAGTAGCAGTACAAAGAAGGGGCAGATAAGTATACCAAGGAGTAGAAACTGAACGGTAAGGAAGGCGTATTTCAGCTGTCACGTTGAATGTTAGTTAGCTCAGCCTGGATATGCTTCTAAATTTCTAACATTTGTCTAATCTGAGTGTAACCAAGCCATGCAAACTATTGCCCAAGCTCTTAGGCCCCACAGTGTTTGTTTTTTCTGTCCAAAAGCTGTATTTATTGAAGATTCCCACTGAATGCTTTGAAATCCAGGGAATTAATACGTACAGTACTTTAAAAGTGCTGCCTCTCATCAGCAGTCTAACAGCCCCTGTAGCTTGCTGTTGTGTTTATGGCTATGCTTCTAGATCTTTCAAAAAGATCGTTAAAGGTATAAGTGCTGAATTAACAGTGGTGAATACTTTTGCGGTGATGTGGTCTTTGTACAGCAGGATGTCTCTGAAGAACAGAAAAAGGTAGTGTACAGCCTAAGCCATTGCATTAATTTTGCCTTATTTCTGATCGCTGCAAACTTACCTTTTCACTTTCTGTATCTAAGGCAGATGTAGCTTCATCCAGTAATAAAATTTTAGGATCTCGTATGATGGCCCTCGCTATAGCAATGCGTTGCTTTTGCCCACGAGACATCTGGGATCCTTGTGCCCCAACATTAGTTTCATATTTCTGAAAAACATATGAAAAGGGAGATTTTTATCTAGGTGTAAACAATACGTAAGTACACAAACTGAAGGAGCAGCAGGAGAGGCAAGAGCTCTGACCATTGCTGTCTCCTCCTTAAAGAACCCAGCAAGGCAAAAATACTCTGGGAGTAATACAGTGTTCAGGGAGACATCCTTGAACCATGTGTTTCAGTACACTGACAGACCCGGAAGAAAATTTTATGGTAAGATGATGGCTGATTTGTCTGATGCAAAAGATCCCCCAACCTAGATTTGGGTAAGAGGCTAAAAGTGATCGAAGGGCTCATTGGACAAGTGCTTTGTTTGGGTGCCTAAATTGTATTCATACCTTTTGTATTCGTACAATTTATGTCTATATCATTTCTGTGCATTTGCATACTTCCTAAGTGAACGTGAGCAGCCAGTTTCAAAAATTCTGATTTAGGGCATCATGCCCTAATTGCAAGGCAACACTCCCACAGCTAGGGAACAGGAACTGTATTTCCTGACTCAGTATAACGCTTTGACTGCTGAACTGTGCTTCCTCTTCTTTCTTGTCAGTTGACAAGAAAATCTTCCGTTTTCTCCTAACTCAGAATTATAAATGTTTTTTTAAGTTTTGTAAATATTTGCCTCTTGAGTAAGAACAAAGGGACAGCTTACACGCAAGCTCTCAGGAACAAAAGGAGGCTTCTTTGCTCCTACTGGTCTAGCTGTAAAAGCAAGATAATTCACTTCAGCAACTGCAACTGGTTTTGGTGAGCCTCCCTCCAGTGAATGCTGAGCAGCCTGTCCAAGTCCCACAGCCAAGCATCAGTTGTACTTACTTCAGGAAGTGACATGACAAAGTCATGCAGCTGAGCTTTCTGGGCTGCTTCTATGACTTTTTCCATCGTTGTGTCTTTGCTGTTACTGCCATATTTAATATTATCAGCAATGCTGCAGTCAAATAGCACAGGCTCCTGGGACACCACTCCGATTTTTGATCTAAGAAACTGTACGTTTACTTTCTTGGTGTCATGTCCATCTATTAACTAGAAGGAAAAAGGAGAAACCATGAAATGTAATTCCAAAACAATCTGCAAAGCCCAAATAGTTTACAGCAGAACTAAATGATTTAGCCATATTACTTATACTTTAGTAATTCATAATTTAGTAAGAATCTGCTTATGCTTCTTTTTGTATGATGAACAGTTTCTGCGTCTGTGATCCAACCAAACACTAAACCATTTGCTTGATCTTAACTCCAGCTAAATTATTTAATTGCTTAAGGTTAGGCACATGATTTGTTGCTTTGCTGGCATAGTGATCACAAGACTAATTTTTTGCAAAGATCTCAGACTGGATGATTAAGTATTTACGTAAGAAAAAGTTATAAAGGTTTTTTAAGCTATCAGTAATTGAATAACTGGAAGATAAACCTAGACAAATGCAACCCACAACGAAGCTGCACACTGAGGCTATATATTTAGTGATGTTCCAGACTCTCTGTTGCTTCAGTCAGGCTCGATTCTTGCTTGTGCGCCCACAATGTCAACCACACATTACGTGTTCCATACAGAGCTACCACAGTGAATGCCTGCGGCCTGCATAATGTGAGACAGCAACTGAGGTTTACAGTATTCTCATTTTGCCTGAATACGTTGGAGTTGATACTCAGGGAGTTGTCTGAACAGTCTTCATTTGTCTGAGGAGCTGAAAACCCAACTGCATATGCGTACTACCTTGGTGAGGTTGCACAGTAGGACACTTTTGGAGGAGTCCTTGTAGCATTGCTGGAAACAACAGTACACAAATCATGCTTGCTTTGCTTACCACACTTCCTTTCTCAGGGTCATAGAAACGCTCCAGAAGCTGGACACTTGTGCTCTTTCCACAGCCACTACTTCCAACAAATGCCAAAGTCTGGCCAGGCTTCACAGCTACAGAGAGTCCTTTCAGGACCTGAATATCGGGCCGAGAAGGGTATGTGAATTTACAGTTAAGAAATTCAATGCTTCCCTTGAAATCATCCTAGAGAAAAAATAAGAAAGACACTGCAATGAGTTCAAGCTTGAAACTGAGTCATAAAGTACAAAATAACTCTTCCTCTAATTCCATTCTTGCATCTGTCATTTAAAATTTGATATTAATGCTTATGAAATTAGCCCAGAAAGAGGGATTAGAAATTTACTGGTGTAGCTGTTCTACAGATGGTCAGTAGTCATCACGCTATTGCTCTACTGATGTGGCCCTGTACTACACCAGCCAGAGGTACCAATTGGAAGTGGGATCACCTGGCAAATTGGTAAGTTAGTTATTTTAATACAGATACTGTTTAAATACATATTTGGTGATCATGCAAACACATCTGTGCAGAATGCTTTAAAAATATCAACTGAACTTTGTAAGATTAAAAACATAGAGGAAATCTGGTCAGTTTTCCAACTTTCTCAGAATTGAGAACTTAATAAATTCTTAAAGGAATCAAGATACCCTATTTTTATGGTATGAGCAAAGTCTTTAATATACTTGTGACAATTACTTTAAAAATGACTTAATTCTGGAAAAAGTTATAGTTTTTTGAATTTGCTGAGTCTGACTTTTCCATTGACCAAAAATAAAGCGTTTTAATTTTGCCTCATTCCAAGATGACTCTCCTTCTCAAAAGCAACCTCAAGTTTTTGATATAAACTTAAAAAAAATATACAAGTTAGTTATAATTTGTTTTATATGTCAACTTTGGAACAGAAAGCAAAAGTGTGCTATTCTGTGAGTCATCCCAATTACTCCTATTCTAATTTACAGGAGTTTTACCAAACACATTCCTAACAGTTATTCATAATAATTCCAAATTCATAATAACAAATTCCTAATATTTACCCAAACAAATTCTTAATCAGAATTTGTATTAGGAATTTGTTTCAAACAACTTCCCCACCCTCATTGCTTTTTAAATTGTTACTGCAACTTCAATGCTTATATTGAGCCGAGGAACATCTCAAATTACTTATCTGTTTCCACTCTTACCCATTTTTCCCCTTTTTCACTATAAACACTGATTTCAGGAATCCGATCAATTAGTTGAAAAAAACGTGCAGCAGATGTTTTGGCTTTGGCATAGTTCGGGGTGTAGGAAGAAGCTCTTCCCAAAGCAGTCCCACTGGTCACAATAGCAGAGATCACCCTGCAGGGAAGGGGAACACGATCGTTTGTGGGAAGCTGTAGGGAAACTGCGTGCTCCACCCAGACCAGCACAGCTGGAGAGGAGCCTGGGTCTGGCTCCAGGCACGCTCCTACCTGAAGACAAAGCTGTAATGGAGTCCTTCAGTGTCAACCAGAAACCCTCCGTATCTGTAAGAGACGGAGTTGGCAATGAACACTATGCTCTGGGCAAAGCCAAAGGAGATTCCATAAACGTTTGCTTTTTTGATTGCAGCTCTGTAAGGCATAACCAGGTTCTTCTCAAAGGTGTCAATAAACATTTTCTCTTTCCCTATCCCAGCTACAGTTCTGATGTTAGAAAGGGCTTCACTGGAAATCTGGAGGAGAAAAAACAATTATGAGTACGATTTCCTAATTTTTACTTGGAAAAGTAGTGCTGCTCTTTCACAAATGCATGACATTAATCATATATAAGCTTATTCAAATATGATACAGGCTGGCCAAATATTGGCCAACCTAAAGAGAAACTTTACATAAACCAGATCTGTGCTACCATCCTCAGTAGCAATTCTCTGCTCCATTAAAGCTAAGTTACTGTAAGTACACTTACAAAATCAGGCATGTGCTCTACTTGTGACTTTTTTTATGTAGTGAGAATAAACGTATCCAACAAAAAAGTTTTACGAACACTATTATTTCCTTGATTACATGTATTTATTAATTAAGCATGTATATTTCAATTACACTACTTAATTTACTTATACCAGTAATCAAGGAAACAGGTAGACAGGTCGCTATGCCCAACTTCTGTTTCATAAATTAAAAGCACTTGAATGTGCTGTCTTTCCATTCCATCTCAACCCTTACTGTTTCTCTTATATCCAAACAAGCCTGATGCGATGGAACCTATAAAGGGAAGGTGATATTTTGACTCTAATACCAGTGACATGAGGATTTTACCTTGCACATAGACAGAAAGTAAGCAAGTTCTTGTAACATGGGAAACTGAGATAATCCCCATGATCCTTCCCTAAGCTGGAAACCTCTCTGGAGCCTTAACTATTAGTTAATTTTAGGTTTTCTATTATACTTGTTTCCAGTCAAAATTTGAGGTTTTATCCCCAAAACAGCACTACAGTTTCATCTATAGGAGTAAATTTACAGTTTGAGCCAAGTTTCACTGTACTTAAGTAATTTTATTTGGAAGTTGGTTTAATAACACTATAGTTTGTCTGGAGTTTGATAGTCATTTCAGGGTGTGACGCTTCCGTATGTAAACAGCTTATGGCTGTTTTCAGAACATACAAAGAGATCCAACTATAAATCATTACAAAGTATTCCATTCAATTTCAGGGTATTTTTTTTCTGGCCAAATTTAAGGGTCAGATCTGTTGCATTATCACATAATGTGAAGGTACAGATAGGTACGGTAAATTTGATTGTTCAGACTGGACTCTTCCATGCTTAGCAGTCTCTATGGATCACTTCCTCACATCACCTGTCTTCTAACTCCCCTGTATTTATGATGCAGTTTGGTTTCTGCACTGTTGAACTAGGTATATTCAAAAGGGATCAGGCTCTGAGTGATGTGCCAGAACTCAGCAGCCCTGAACTCAACTCAAAAGAAGTTGTGTGTTCCAAAGGCAGCAGGCCTGCCCACATTACACACAGTAAATATTTTTGTAGCTAGGGAGTTCCCAGTGGCATTTCAGTATTTTTACAAGCTGAAATTTTGCAACTTATTTGCAAAAAAATGTAAGTTTCATTACATTTGAATTGCTGACGGTCTCAAATTCCCTGCTTTTCAACTGCAAAATAAGAATTGGTTGCAAATACAGTTTTTAAATAACTTTACCCGTCCAGTAGCTTCCAGAGCCTTCTTGTCCTGAGCAGCAAATCCTGTCAGCATTTTAGCCTGCACAGCTCCAGACAAGGCCAAAAAGGGCAGGAAACACATTATGACTAAACTCAGTTTCCAGCTGAAGTAGAAAGCAATAATGATGGCCACCCCAATATTGGTAAAGGAATTGACGATCATTCCTATCTGCGATCCAGTTGCCTTCAAATAAAATAATAAAAAAAGATATGATTGACTTGTGGTCCATTAGTAACTTCAATAATCTTTAAATAATTCTTCCTATAAAACTTTACAAATGTGTAAATCATATTAAAATATGCTCTGAAGAGGCTTGCACGTAGTTTCTCTGAGTCTATGGAAATTCCTGCTGACGGGGGTTTGGGAGCCACCTCTCTCATTTGCCTTTTAAATTCTTAAAATTTCCTGAATTAGTAGTTTAAAAAAACAAATCCACTATCTTCAGTCATGCTGAATCAGGCCAATTATTTGTAACAGAAACATCTGTATGTTTCCTTTATTTCTAGAAAATTACTTGCACTGGGGCCAAGTAAAATGGTGTCTGACTTAATGTCTAACAAAGCATCAGTTCAGATAGGTAGTGTGCTGACAGTTCAGCACGATTTAATCCTCATCCCCTAAGGAACACAGCACATGGGGATAGTGGTTCACTTTCCCAAATAGTAAATCCCACTGAAATGGGCTGCATGGATCCTTGGCTAGTGCACCTTCCAGTATTGTTAAATGGTTTTCCACTGGACTGTCAGTTTAGATCAAAACTGTCACAAACAGCAAGAACAATACCATGCCAAACACTCGAAAACATGATTACTGGTGAATGTTGCTAAAATATGAATCTGACATTTTTGAAATAAACACATAAACATTGTGGCAAAAAGCTAATTCATCTTCAGAAAAAAAAAAAAAAAATCAATGAAAGTTCTTGGATGTTCCTCCTGGTTCCACTTAGTTGGTATTAATTTCATTGATTTTTGTGGGTTTTGTTTTGGTAATACAGACACAAACAATGTAAATGGTGATCCTAGTTGTACTTTTAGCTAAATACAGTGATAGTTGTTCCAAGTTCACAGTCTATAATAAACAGAAAAAAGCTTAATTGGCTGACCAGTGACAGATCTACACTGACTTTGCCTTTTGCATGCTAGTTAATGTCTGTGACGATGTGCCAAAATAGGCCTATAGTAGAACTATACTATAATCTGTGCCTACAGTAAAACAGTGTTAAAGTCTTACCCCTTGGACTTGTGATGCATCTGTTGCAAGTCTTGTGGTCAGGGCACCAGGGCTGTTCCTCCGGTCATCAAACCAGCCAATGTCTTGCCCTAGCATCGCCTGGAAACCAATTTTCCTTAAGCGTCTTGTAAGCAGCTCACCAGACTTGGCGAAGGTGTATCCCTGTGGTTCAAGACAATAAACAAAAATTTTGTACAGGAAGAGATACACACAGAGTAAGAGATCAGAAACAAATTTACTTACATTGCACTGCTATTACCTGTAAAAACTGTGTAAAAAATGAAAGAAGTCCAATCAAGACAAAGAGCAGGCAGACATCATTGATCTGGGTTTTTTGTTCTTCTTCATCAAGAACAGAGAAGGTCTTTGAAAGAAATGCATGGTATAATATTAGAAGTGTCAGTTTAGGTACAGGTAAAGAAGGAAGGACAACACCAAAGGAAGTCCCCAGCTGAGCCCAAGAGACAGGACCACATCTGGCTTCTACGGCTCAAGGACAGGCAACCTGGGTGCACACTACTCTTCTCTGGCTCAGTCTGTCCAGAAGGAGAGAGGACAACAGGAAATGTTATTCTGCTGCCTTTGGGCAGAAGTGTGTCTCCAGGAGGAGAAGCATCTGTGTGTTCATCCCTGTTTCCAGAACCATTAATTCACAACTTATTGTCAAATGCAGAAGCTCTGCCTAGAACCAAAGCCGTAACACATGGCTCTCCCTCACCCCTAGTAAATGCCAACTTACTTCCCTACGGTAAGCCTGGGTACAGCATACTGCTGTTAAACAACAAGTTTATTATATTCAGCATCTACATAGACTGAGATTATTTGCTGTCCATGCATAGTTATAATTAGCAACCGCATCCCTCTCCCCCCAGTATTGGCTGATAACCAGAACAGCAATAAAATAAATAACGCAGGGACAAAGCGACACTGCAGCATCTTCCTGACCTCCTCTCTAATCTATGACAATTTGAACCTTACAAGGCCATACGAAATGAAGTACTCATAAGTCATTACACTTTAGGATGACTCTCCTTGCACAACACTAATGATGTTATAATTGCTGTAGGCAGGCTTCAAGAGGAACCTATTGTCTTCTACTGAAGGATTGTGGATATGTGTTTATTGCTGAGTACTTAAGAAAAAGCATTAGAGCTTAAAGTACAGCCCCTCCATCCTGCGCCGCTGCAACCTCCATTAAATTTTTCTTTTATCTGGTGTTCTTTATATCTGGTCTTCTTCAACAACAGCTGGTGTTACTGGCTGCTGCTCAAGTAGTGGTACAAATCTAAGAAGCCATCTTTTAGCAATTACTTACACTCACAGCTGTTGATATGTAGGTCAGTTAACTTACCTGCAGTTGTTGAACTATTGCTACTCACAGGTATAAGCCACAGTTTATGTTTGTACTTCTCTGCTAATATTAAATTCATTCTAATTGGATTTCACAGGTAAGAACTGTGATAAATTGCCTCACCTCTCAACTTCTCAGCCTGCTCTCTATGTAGTTAAATTGTGCATTTGAGCTTTACTTAGATCAAAACTATCTTAAACTCTTCTAGGTTAGTAGCTAACATTAGAAAGAGAATAAGAAATTTTCATTATAGCTGCAACGTACAAAATTTCCACAAAAATAAACTTAATTCCTATCTTAAAAGGTCAACCCAAGTTATTTAGTGTTCAAAGTGATCCATACATTAAAGTAACAGTGAGGAATTAGAGCCTGAATTTGAGAAAAAGAAATAGCTGTTCTCTATTGGGAATTCTACTTAAAGTGCTTTTAACTTTGTACATAATAAGTACCTTGGCTGCAAAATAAATCCTGCAAAATCCAGAATGATAATATCTAAACAGCACTTAGCAATGCAAGCTAACGTCTGCTCCAGTGCCGTGCTGTGATATTCCTTTTCAGTAGCAAGGGATATTACTTTCTCAGACTAATCTTTGTTTGAAGAAAGTCACCAGATATGCTCGGATGCAAAACTCTTAATTTAATCCATCATAATAAGAACAAAACAAAATAGTCTGCTGCTTTTCCTATCCCCTTAGTGAAATCCACTGTAGCTTCAGTAGTTTCTGTTTCATCCTGAATTGAACAGGTTGTGACCAACTTTCAACTGGCTTTGTAACTTATGTATCTACAAAAGATATAGCATAGTTTTCTTTCCATCACATGTTCTAGTTAAACAATGGGACCGAATGAAAAATAACAAAGGTGAATGGATGAACCATGAACAGATAAACTGTGTCCTGCAAGAATTCTGGATTTGAGAATTGTTGTAACAGTATGTTAGTATCACCATGGTATGCACTATCTAGACAGGAAGGTAAAATGCACTTCATTGTAAGTCATGTCACACACATTGTTAGCGTAACACATAACCAGCAGAGTAACTACTCATCATCGCATACATTTGTTAATGTGTATGTGATATTAATTATAGTCCTATGGTACTGTTTCTGGTCTCCAGGCTGAACAACCCCAACTCCCTTGGCCAGTCCTTCAGAGGACAGTTGCTGTAGCCCTCTGATCATCTTTGTGGCCCTCCTCAGGACTTGTTCTAATACATCCATGTCCTTCTTGTGCTGGGGGCCTTAGGGTTGAATGCAGCAGTCCAGGATAACATTGTTTGGAAAGAGATCTCTTTACTGCAAACAGTTGGAACACATCTTCCAGCTGAGCTTCGCTAGCACATGATTTCCCATACTCAGACAGTTCCACAATGGGAACCAAAGCACAGAAAGAAGAAACAACTGAGAAACGTGTTTCACAAGTACACTTCTGATCTGAACTGAACAGCTAAAAAGACATATCCAGTGTTACCCAGATCTTCACTGACTTTTGGGGACTAATTTCTGAGCACCTTCAAGGCAGACTCTCCTAAATTTACTCTGATTTTATAGCTGTGGGGATTTTTCCCCTCACTTCTCCAGTGTATTGCTCCCAGAGTACAAGCCTACATGTCTGTCACAACATCGCTGCAGATAGTCAAACAGCTTGGAAAGCAGATGCATGTTCCATCTGCCTACCTTCCTTGGCAGCAGGCAGAAATTTCTTAAATGTATGAATAATAAAACACAGATGTTGGACTTTGCTCATGTTGGCTGTGGCTTGTTTTTTCTTGCAGCCTCTTTCTTTCCATGAACTCAGACCTTCAAGAGGAGGAATGCATCCTTGGCTATAAAGGCATTCAGCATCCTGAAGGATGACTTGAGGCCCTGACCTCCCAGTGTTTAGAAAACCTAGCTCTCAGAAGGAGTTAAAGGTTAGATTCATTGCAGACTACACAAAGCAGTGCCTCACCTGCTGCCTAGTGAAATTCACAGCCCTTGGCATGAGGTCTAGACACTAACAAGCGTTTGGAGACAGCAGACCTGAGGCTAAAAGGCTATAGCATATTGGCCAGGAGCCACTAACTGGACCACCAGGGACAGCCTTAACAACTTCCTGGAGAGAAAGACCAAAGCCAAAACACCCACCTACACCACCGCACCCCACAGAAAACCACAGTGAAACCTCCAGTTTCTAGAAGCATGTCTACCCCTTAGATCCTGCATTCTTTGTACAGATACCTAACATGACCTAAACAAATAAATGGGGATTGCAACACAAGTTTTACCCTCTCTCTGATAGTTACCTGAAGCACTAAACCATACTAGCATTCCCATTTTCTTCCCAGTGAATTTGTCATTACTTTACTCAATAGGAAACAACACAAATCCTCTTGATTCTTGACAATTTAGGGCACTTTCCTGGGCATTGGTTACAGCAATGCTGAGTTCCTTCAGCAGCCCTCTAGTTTCCAACTAACTTGGAAAATGTTTTCCCCAAAAAACTGTTTTACAAAAGGAGGAAGCATCCTCTCTTTCTATTCCAGCAAGTGTTTGAAGGAAGAAACAGACACAAGCTCTTGAAAAGTTTCAAGTGAGGCTTGCTGGTAACACATTCCTTAGTGAATGACAAGGTTTAAAAACACATTCCTCTTTCCTGCTTCTTTCATACTTGTTGATGCAAGTCTACTTTCTGCTGGCAGGTATGAAACCTGTTACAATGATCTATCTCTCCCTGGGCATTCTGCAGGGAGCAGACAGCAAGGAGCTGAATGTTCCAGTAATGAAATATGAAGTAAAATGTGAAGTATTTAGGGGGTCCAAAGCTTTCTTAAAGGCTTGACCAAGGCTGCAGAATGAAATGCTGCATGGAGGGATTTCTGCAGGTGTCCCTCCTCACCATACCTGGATGCAAGGTATAGCTTGTCTCACCTAAAATAAACCGTGTGTGTGTGCAGAAACCCACCACCAACAGCTCCTGGAAAGCGAACATGAGAGATAATGAAGCACACATAACAAATGCTAATAAGCCTGCCCCATCAAAGAGCTCAAATGATAGCATGATGACAATGATATAAATATCCCTACTGAATAATTGTTTATAAGCAAGAAGCCTAACCCCATTTGCTTGACAAGATCTAAAGACTCACCCAAAACATGTCAAGTACTGTTTCACAAGTTCCTTCGCTCCCTTCTGCTTAAGAGCTAAAATACACTTGAAAATGTTAGCATTACTTACCCCAAGAATCTGACTGAATAACAAAGCGTAGAGAGGACTGACTGCTCCATTCACAGCTGCTCCCAGAGATCCCAGCACCATGTATGGCCATTCAGAGGCATTGTATTTCAAAATCCTGGTAAATGGTACAGGCTTGATGTCTTCCTCCACAACAACAGGTTCCTGAAAAAAACAGGTTGGATTTATGAAACAAACACATTCTCCCAGTGATGTTCTGCCTATGACGGTGAGATACATATCATTAACATTGTCAGTTAAATGGCTATGTCCAAGTCCCAAACAGCTGCTCTAGCTTTGTATGGGAAGGGGCAATGATGGGCCTTGGCTGCTGCATGGAGCTCTTTCGCAGGGCTAGGGAGTCACAGGAAGGTTACACAAATGACTACTGCTACTGTCCCTGGAGAAAGAGAGACAGATTCATGCCTTATGTAGCTCTACCAATTCCAAATTAAGAGGTTAATTAGGAGCAGACTTTCTGCTACAGAAACTCAGACTGTTCCCAGTCTGCTGTCTCCAGATGATGCATTATGCAGTACTCAATACCAAAACTTACGCTTCTTCCTCACAAGGGGCTTTTTATGTCTCTCCTGGAACGTTCTTAAATATGATTTTACAGCACTGTGGGTAAACACATTGATCAGACTCTGCATCAAATTAATAGGTGTGCAACATAACTAAAATGGAGATGTAAGAGTGAGAGCCAGAGTCAAGCTTTATACGTGCTAATTATGCCTCCCTTTTGTGAAGCATCGTCAGACTATGGACAAAATTCCCATAATTACTCCCAGTACCAGCAGAATATTGATCGTCAAATTATAACTTACCCTGCAGTTTGATTTGTGCAGTATTTCTGCAACACTCAGTGTGCTGAGCTCTGCCATTCATATGTCTGGAAACGCCCAGACAAAACAGACACTGTAAAGACCCATCTGCTGGAAATGGGCAAGGATGAATGGGTGGAAACATTTTTTTTTTTTTTTTTTCTCTTCCTTATGAGCTAGTATCAGAGTCACAGCACTAAAGCCACTTATTTATCCACAGAATAGGCTCAGCAATAGCAGGAACAGAGACTTCTAACTGCTGTTTTCTGCACTGAATATCTGTAGCCCTGCAAAGCAGGGCAGGGAGCTTCATAAGCAATTTGCAAACCCACTGTGAGCATTCCTAAAGAACTGGTTCTATCCTGCATAATTTTAACGTGTTTGTTATTTTCTATATTACTTGATTGCGCAAGGACACTTGTCAGTGAAAGGACTCTGGGCCTGTTAGCAGTGAGGATCTCTCTTTACTCACACACCTTCAGCTGATTTTGAGAAGAAATGGAATTTACTCTATTGAACAAGAAGTAGCATCATTTCTATTACTGAGTAGCTATCACATTTCACAGACTGAGCACCTTGAGCTTTTTTGGTTAATTCAACTTTAATTTATATGCCTTTTAATTAATATGTCTTTTTTAACTTGATCTACAACGTATGTTGTTTTAACAAGAGCTCATGGTCTGCTAGAAATTTTATGTGGAACAATAAGCATGAGATCCATCAAAATACAGCTTAGAGGATATAGAAGATAAGACTTGAAGTGGTGGTTTTGTTTGAGAAAAGTATCAACCCCAAAAGACATATCTGTCTATAACAGAAACATACATTTACAGGTTCTCATTAACAAGCAATTAAAAGATGTCCTTTTTGGTTGCAATTTAATAATGAACTATTGGATCTGACCTTTTTGGTTTGTCCATCATCTTCTCCATATGAAGACATAAGATACAGAGACTCTGCCTGATCTCCCGCAATGGATAATGGAGGGTCGGGGACGACATTGGAGAGCTGAGATCTGGACCGCTGCCGAAGTGAAGCTCTGTGAAGGAAGACAGATATAGTCTGTTCTTCACAGTTCAGTAACATAATACTTGCTCTCAAAGCAAAAACAGTTTTCTTAACAACTACATCAGGTTTCACCGAAGCAAATCATTGGACTCCCACTGACTTCTTTCTTTTCCTGTGTTCTCTCAACTTTTGAGAAGAAAATATCCCACAGGGGGAATAAATACTTTTCAAAATCTTACTCTACCCCACCACTCAGATGTTGTCTTCTGTGTGACCTGCACTGTTGTTGTTTTTTTTTGAGGAAAATTATGGTGTATCCTACTACATTTGCATAAGCTACTAAGACATCAAGTCAATTCACCATTTTCAAGTAGTTCAGTCCAGAAAAACAGGATGCTGAAAAAATCCAGCTCTCTCCCCACTGAAACATGACCCTGTGATGTAGGAGATACATTCACTTGCATGTCTGACGTAGGCTTGCCAGAAAGAAATTATAGACGTCTAAGTAGACTGTCTGGCTTGTAAAAAGCTTTCACTTTCATCAAGAAGAAGCCTTAATAAAACTGTCCTCACACATTTTATCATTGACCTCTCAATGTCTTTTCTTAAAAAAAAAAAAAAAAAAAAAAAAAGAAAAGTGAATGGATTGAAAGTGCATTAGGCAATATAAGTGCATGGCTGTATGATAGTAATATCAGAAATGGAACATCAATATAGAAAGCCAGAACCTTGCAAGAGGGTCCTATGTCTAGAAATGGGAGTAAAATTGTCTTTCTATTTATCCATGGACCTTCAATCATTAATATATTACCCAAGCTCTTGCTTTCCAAGTGGATGGTGTCTCAATGAGATGTTTGAAGCCCTTCCACCCTTTTTTAAAAACACACAGACCAGTGATTAATTAACATTACTGGGATTATGGAATGGTGGGAGAAATTTAGAAATCCAGAAATACTGAGATTTACATTGATTTTTAAGACTTACCGCAAACTGGCCCGATAGCTTCCTCTGCTGAATGACTGGATTTTCTCAAGATTTGGCTCAATGTTATTCTCTGTTGCTGTAAAATACAGTATATACAGCTCTTTAGTTTGTGCTAAAATTACATACAACTTAAGTCCAGTGTTGATTTGTAAAAAAGTGCAGTCACCAAGCTATAATTGAAATACTTTGTAGAAGGCAAGGAACGTAGCACCACTTTGCTGCTCATCCTACATATACCCCAGGTTTTAATATTTGTATTTGACAAGATGAAAATATTTGAATATTGGGCCATCTCACTTGGGATGTGAATGCCCAACGCTGTTTCCCTATTTTGATACTGTAATTGTTCTTTTAAGACAATCATATCCAAGTTATGATGCTTCCAAAAATAAAAAGGTCATTCTACTAGACCTCCATTTCCAGAAGCTTTGATTCAAATCTTCCTCTAGTAAAACAAACAGGGTGGTTTCAAAATACTCTGTAATTTGCTTGTATTTCAAATGTGACATGGCTGGACTGTTAGCACAAAATCAAAATATAAAATGGCGGGGTACTGCTGATGAGGATTAATATTTCAGGGCAGATCTATAGAATGAAGGTTATTCAGTGTACATGCAGTAAAAACCTTTTGGTTAGGGCTATCAATGTATTACTTTGCTGATTGCTAAAAGTCAGTCATTAAGAGGGTGGAGAAAGCACTTAGCCCCATTAAAAATAATCTATATTTTGTGGAATTCTACATCACTTTGTTAAAGAAAACAAGACACTTACTTTCTGTTGCTGCTCTAGTAAGTGCTGCGTCTCCTTTACTCTGCAAGGTCACCAACATGAAATAAACCCCTTTTCTTTTCATGAGTTCCTCATGAGTTCCTCTCTCCACAGCCCTTCCATGCTCAAATCCAATGATGACATCAGCAGCTTTGATGGTTGACAGGCGGTGAGCTATAGAGATCGATGTGCGGCCGAGGCGAGCCTGACAGGGAACAAAACCAGCCCCAATCACAGGACAGCAAATGGAAACACTTGGAACCAACACTCTATCACCTAAAGTTTCTCTAAATCAAAGGCAGTCTTTCATAGCCCACATATTCCCCACAAAAAAAAAAAAAAAAAAAAAAAGGAAAGGAAACAGACACCTGGGTTCTGCTACCTGGGTTCTGCCAGCAGTCTAAGCTATGTGAGAACATCTTTTTGCAGTATGAAGCCTGTGAAGGGGCACTGCTGCAGCACTAAGCGTTTTAACTTGGACTCAGCACTAACACTTGTTGGAGTGCAATTATCTCCAGCTTTGCAGAGAAACCCAGACATTTTCAAAGTTCTAGAACAGTCAAGTACACATGATGGATCACTGCAATATTCTTTGCTACCAGAGAAGAAGAATTATTCCTGAATGTAATTCAAGTGTTCTGAATGTGTTGCCTTAGCAAAGTCTTTCTTGGATTCATGGACTGAAGTTAGGAAAAATGACCAGGATCGCAAGTGACACCTCTCTACAGACTGTAGATTCTTCTTCAGTCATCTGACAGTTATTGTCTGTGTGTAGCATTCCAATGGCATTAGGAATGGCCTTTGTTTTAGCAAAATTTACACATGACTAAGCTCCCTTTATATTAAATGTAGAGAAAAACTGGCAGCTTTATTTTGACTTATCTTATATATTTACTGTAGAATTAGATGAATCTACCGGGGATCCTATCAATTTTATTGGTCACCTCTCTGAAGGCTAAAAGGAGCTTAGCACAGCTGGTTTGGGAGTAGTGGTCTATGCTGCCAATATTTAGTTTTATTGGATGAATCAGACAGTTGACAAGGAAAAGAGTCTTTCTTGGCATGGATAGAATTGGTGAAATCTTGACAGTCCTTAGCATCTTATTACTTACTTCATGCCAAACTCCCCTCATAAGGGGTTTGCTGTGGGACTCAGAACACATGGACTAGATCCTAATTCACACAAAACAAGATGGAGCATAGAGAACCCCAGGATAAGCACTTATCTCTGGAAAAAGGGAACTATCCAGTTGAAGTCCCAATGCAAGAAAAAATATTTCCTTCCAATAATACTAAGGTTCTATTTCTCTATAGGAATACCATTAAGAAAAGGTCTTTACTGCTTTGTTGAAATTCAGCAGCACTGTCTGCAGAATGCATTCCAAATAATTTCTCCCCTTGTAAGTCTAACTTATGTTATACTATAGCAAACCTTATGAAGTGCTTCTTGGACAATAGCTTCACTTTCATTATCAAGTGCTGAAGTTGCCATATCCAGTAGCAGGATTTTAGGGTTTCGCACAAGGGCTCGGGCAATAGCTATCCTCTGCTTTTGACCTCCACTCATCTGGCTTCCACCCTCTCCAACATGAGTGTCAAATTGCTGGGTAAAGGAAAAAAGAAGAAATTTGTAACAAAGAGGTCTATTAGAAATCAACGTAGATACTGGTACAATGTCTCTCAGACTTCTCCTGGGAATAACTTGGAAAATTTTTCATTTTTGAAAGAAAAAAAAACATCATTAGTGCACCAAATGCAAAGGAAAGCTGATGAAGTAATTTTCTTCATAATGAACAATGTTGTCTTGCCTGGAGCAAAGTGCCAACCCCAGACCAAAAGAAGCATGTACTGATTTAAAAAAAAAAAAAAAAAAGTGCAGTGATCTGTTTCGGCTTAGAACAACTCTCTCAGCAAAAGCTGCATTGGAGAGGAAAACACTTGCCTACTCTCCATCAGATGACTCACCAGCAAACTTTCCAGAGAGCTGGATTTGTCTGCTGATGGCATGTGACTCATGAATACTGTGTCTCCGATTCATGATTATCACACCAGCTTCAGGTAGAGAATTAGATAAACACATACAGCCTAAGATCTAGACAGCCAGAATAATTTATAATTATGTATAATATATATGTGAACTTGGTGAAATCCACATAGTAAGACCTAATTAACTCTGATCTGAGGACAGGTTACTGCCTACTCTCCATTTTAATCTTCTGCCCATCACAAGTGGCTGCATGAGGGGAAAGACATAGAGAATCTCTATTTTTCCATCAAATTTTACTTACAAGGCACAGCATACCTGTGGCAAGTCCATGATAAACCTGTAAGCATTGGCTTGTTTGGCTGCTTTGATTATGTCATCCATGGTAGCCTCATCCCGACCATAGCGAATGTTCTCTGCAATTGTGGTAGCAAACAGCACTGGCTCTTGCTCAACAATACCAATCTGTGAGCGTAGCCACTGGATATTAAGGGAGCGAATGTCATGGCCATCCAGAGTAATCTACAGAAGCCAAATAAAGCAAGGACAAGCAAAATAAAATTCAAGGACATTATTCCCTTCGGTCCAGAGACAAAGAAAGACAGAATAAAAATAAAGGGCTTATGATGTTGTTTTTCTATGCCCAGTGTAAAAAAACAGCTTTCATAGAAGAAAAACTACAGTGTAGTCGCAGAAGTGTACAATAGTTCTAGTGTGTAGGAGTTGTGCTTTTGATTTAATTTCCCAACACCTCTCTTTTCTTGGTCTCACAAATAAAGCCAGGCAGAAAGTACCCATCAAAATTTCTTTATTTAAAGGAATTACAAATTTGAGCATATACAGATGATGTATGTTTTCCATTAGAAAAATGGATTAACTGCTCCATAGAGGGCCAGGCAGAAGAATAAACCATCCTCCAACGTCTCCCTGCAGACACTTTTAAAGACAGGTAGTTACTTTCAAAGGGAGCAATTTCTATTTTTTAGCCTGATCTACTCACAAGGCCTCAAAGTATGTCTGTGTACCTCATTTTCTAGTCCTTATCTTTCATCTGTGTAAATCAAGACCTCTAGCCAAATTTATTCTTTTGCCTCAGTACTGGGGAGGAAGCTAATGAAGGGGAGGCCTTTTTTGTAAAATGCAGACAAGCAAAAGTTACAAAAATTTTCTTCTTGACAATGGAAAAAGAGAGCTTGTTGTGAGCAGCACCACTGTATTTTCATACATTTTCTAGTCTCCAAGATTCCAAAGTACTATTAGGACATATGATGAAATGTTCTTTGTGAATATTGAAACTTTTGGCATGAAAAACACAAGAAGGAATCATAGAACACACACCCAAATGTAACGGAGTTCTGCATAAGTGAGTTTTGCAGACTATGCTGACACTAAGTTGGTTTTTGTCTCTTATACATTCAAATACAGGTCACCATATGTGTGATTTGTGCCAACTAGGAAAACAGAAAAAGAATGAGACTTAACAGATGTAGTTCATATCCTTAGACAAACTATTATTAAATGGTAATGGCAGATGCTAAATCAGTATTATGGGATAATGATTAAATGTTTAATACTGAGTTTCCCGTAACATAAAATGGTTTGTCACTCCTGAATTATTTTATCTATAGGTACAGATTTTATTCAGGTTGTCACTGATTTTTATTTTTCTCCCAGCAGTTTTTCCCATAATTTTTGATAATATTATCTATTCAGTATTCCCCTGAGAGGGGATTTCACTCATTTCTTTATTGGATTATAAAAAAAAAAGTTCCTTAAAAAGTTCCTTTCCATCTCAGAGAAGAGACCAAGTCACTCTTCGGAGTCCCTAAGACTAGAGAAATCCCTGCTAGAACAGGACACTCACCATGCCATCAGTGGGGTCATAGAAACGCTGGATGAGCTGTATTGTTGTACTTTTTCCAGCTCCACTAGCTCCAACAAAAGCTGTTGTCTCCCCTGCTTTAATAACCATATTAATGTTATCCAAGATCTGGAAAGAAAAAGGAAAAGAGAAAGAATCTATTCATTCTAATTCTCTCACTGTCATATAGGCAAGCAGCAGGAGGAGATCCATCCTATATTCTTTATCTTTACATGGAGATTCAAAGTAAACACACAAATTTTAAAAAAAATATATATAAAGAAAGAGGAAAAAGGAAACGTTTTTTTTATTTTGTTTGAAGAGTTCATAAATGCAGAACACAATTTTCCATGACAGGCATCAGATTTTGATATTTCTTTGTTCCTGTTTTTCGTCATTAAGAACTAGTGAGGCTAGTTCCATTGAAAGAACTTGGTAATAAATCCCCTTTAAAGAACAGTCTATATGAATTATGAATGCCTGTTAAAGCATAACTGTTAGGAATGTAAAAGTGAAATTATATAGAATAATCTGATACTTCATATGCTTCTTTGTCTGCCAAATGCACTTTCCAAGGAGGATTTGTCACTTCAAACACAGCAGTAGAGAAATAATGGGCTATACAGCCAGTGCTCCTGTACCTTCTCCTAGATTGTAATGGGTCACGTGATACATCCCCAGGGTAATGGAAGATTTTTAGAAAATTTCCTTGCTCAGTTCAGCTTATTACTTGGTCTCCTATTCTTGCACAAGTTGATAAAAGTGCACAACTGATTGCAAGAGAAGCTGTATGCAGATGAACTTTCTGAAATCTACAAGTTTATGTTCAGCGGCAAAGAATACATATGGCAACAGATATGTCAGAATGGTAAAACAAAATAATGGTAAATAGAATTACACCATTGATAGAAGAATTATTTACCGCCTACTTTTAAACAGAAGGTCTAGGCTTATGGAAAGCAAACTACTGAAAATCCAGAAATTGCTGGCAGGATATATTTTTTATAGTAAACGTGTTCACAAAAGAGATGATGAATAATTACCTTTACATCAGGTCTGGAGGGATAATGGAATGTTACATTATGAAATTCAATTTCACCTCTTACTTTATCCAGCTTGTAGCCATCTTCTGACATGCAGTCAATGGTGGGTTTCTAGGGCAAAATGTATTGTGTTATTTACTTGCTGTTAAGCAGCCAACGCTGTTGCAGTAGATAAATATTCCCAATACCATACAAAGCCATGGCACCTTTGTTTGAACAGCAATTGGCTGCATTGAACCAGCAGCAGGATCTGCCCCTGGGCTAGCAGGCAAGGAACATGAAGTGAAAGACTAAAGTGATGGGAGAGCTGTCACTGGCAGCTAGCGCAGGCAAAATGAATGCACTCTCTTTTCCTTTTATGCTTACTGCACTTACACAGTCTACTATTCAGCTAGGTTTTGCTGAACAGAATAGTTAGAATGCCTCATGGATGCAGCTAAGTTAATTTTGCTAGCTCCTCAGGACTAAAATGGCTACTACTTCGCACATATAAACACACTCTTACACCACTGGAAAAAAAAAATAATTGCTGAAAACCTACACACTTCATCATTTTGCATTTCAAGCATCCATCCCTGTATGCCCCGTCCTAGGAGATGGAATTCTGATTTGAGATTTTTCCACAAAGTGCTTTGGGTCTCACATATGTTTGGCAAGGCCTTGGGTATTGTGGAGCACAGAACTAAGAAATGAAGTAATCCTGCAAATAGGAACTGCAGTATGACCACGTAAGTTTAGTGCCAGAGAAAATCTGTATGAGGGCAGAGCTGAGCTTTTACTATCAAATCACAAACCTAGAAATGCAGCAAGCAGATGGATTGAATTTGTCACCCTTTCCTCTACATGGACAAAATCTCACATTAGCTTTTTTTTTTTTTTTTTTTTTTTTTTTTTTTTTTTTACCCTAAGGTTATCTGACTCGGCCTTATCTTGAATTTTGTGATTAATCATTACTGTTGCAAATCTTTTTTTGCTTTCTAAATTTTTCTCTAAAAAACACTTCCCTTATTCATCTCTTTTTCAGTTATCTTAGAGCAAAAGCCTTAGATTATAAAGTGCATTTATAAGGCATCTATGTTATCATTATTATAGAACACTGACGGGTTATGAAAAAGTCCATTAGCATTACCACAGCTCTTTGAGTTTCTTTATATACCATTATGTGCACTGTAAAGACAAGCAGCATTTTAATGTGTTTACACACTTTTAAATAGGCACAAGCACAGTAAGGCCTGTCAATGACCAGAGATATAAAGTACTGTTAAGAAATCTACAGTGTTCTGTCGGCCACTAAATATATGCAGTTAGAGAAAGGCATCCTCATGAATAGATGCCAATGGCGCTCAGACTTTCTTATGCAAGTTTATTTCAAATATGTATCTGTACAGAGAATATTGTGATGAGCATTTCTGAATGCTGCAAGATCACTGCCTGCACTCATCTGGTCTCCCTTTGACTCAAGGTATAAATCCACCTTTGACACCTAAAGTCAATAGAGACACAACTTTTGATACCATCTTGGGGCTGGGAGCTAGGTGCCTGATCAAAATTTGACTGCAAGGCAACTGATAGTGCCTGCCTGTACAATTTTTGTGCACCTGCACTAACCAGGAACCGTATGCGAGTATGAGGTATAGGAGTAAGAAACAGCAGTGGCTGAGGTAAAGCTTCATTATGCAGAAACAGGCTGCTTAAGGAATCTGTTAGGCAACCTCTCTGAGCGTGTGTGCATGCTGCTAGACTCTTCTATTGCACAGTCAATCTTTCCTTAATTGCTTTCATTTTTCCTCATTTACACTGTGGATAAACTGCAGCTGCTTGAGGCTTGTTTATTTTCCCACCACACAGTGACACAGCTTAGAAATGTGTTACTTACTTTATCTATTGTCTCAAAAATGTCTGTTGCAGCCCCACGGCCAGTGGCAAAGGCTTCTAGGCAGGGAGATGCCTGACCAAGATTTAAAGCTCCTACTAAAACACCAAAGAAAACCTGTAAAAGCAGAAAAAGAGATCAACAAAATCTGACATCAAATCTTTATTACAACTGAGAGTTTAGACAGGCAAATCAAACTACAGTGGCTTAATGAGTTCTTGTGCATCAACCGAGCTGCAGTGACTCACTATGTGAGCATAATTAGCTCACAAAAAAAGCAAACAAATGGCTCTTAGAAACAATTTTCATTATCTTTCACAACTTTGCTTCCAGGTTGAACTAAATCAAGTTATCATATTTGCACTGGCCTAAGCATATATGCACTCATATCTTTACTGACTTCTGCTAACGTGTTTTTTGAGCCACCTTACTTCGACTGCATGCCTATGCCTTGAAACAAGGGCTGAAACTGAATGTCAATGGCAAGTAGATTATTTTGGAAATGTCTTTGACCAGTAAGCAGACAAGAGTCTACAACATTTAAAAATATAAAGCATTTTAAAATGCATTACAATCTTTGTATATTGCAGTTCCTATCTAAATCAATACAAAACTTACTTCTGGAGCAGGTACCAGCTACAGGGAGTATTTTGGTCTCCCTCACACAAAGAAGTGTATGGGCTACTACCAATGCTGGATATGCCAGTATATGAGATTATGAAATTATTATTTCAGTTCTCTATTGTGACATCTGGGAACATTTGTCATCTCTTCATAAATGGCCTTAGGTCTTAAGTTGACCATTTCTGCAGGTAGCACAGATGCTCACTGTTTCAAGTCCTTTCCCAACAACCAAAGGGAAGAGTTACTCACTAGCGACCTTCCTGGGAAAGCCCCACAATGTTCTTTTAGTCTAAGCCTAGGACAACATGACAAAAAATGAGCCACAGTACCCATTCATCCTGTCAGGACTGAGAGAGGACAAATGCAGCTGGACAGAGCATCCAGTATCAGAGGATACTTCAAGAGTCCAACCTTGGATCTTGGCCTTGCAGATCAGAAGCAAGTGAAGCTGGAGCACATCAACCAAAATTTGATAGATCTGATAAAACTTTGTTTGGCCAGGTTCCTCTTTATCAGTGGTTTTATTTTTATCAAAATAAAAGTTCTTCACAGAAGGCAATAACCCAGATGCCACAAGGCAACACACGATATGGGAAAGCTAGTTTCTGATCTCTGTCAGATGTGTACCAGGCTCTCAAATGCAAGCATTATTCTGATCACCGTAGGCAGCATTTTGAAATATTTAAAATATACATGGATTTTTTTTCATCTTATTCAGTTGTGTCATATACTTTCAAACATACTGAGCAGTGACCTTGCAGTAAACAACCAGATACCAGAACATCACAGGTAAGTGTTCTAGAAATGTTTTAAGAAGCAATCCAGAAAAGTTGCAACAAGCTAAAATAGGTACCTGTAGAAGAGTACCAGGTGAATATTCATCTTCTTCAAGGACAAGTTTAGAGCCATACCAAAAGGCTAATGCGTAGCATAGGAAAATTACAAACCACATGTATCCAGTGAATAATCCCATTATTACTCCTTTTCGAATCCCCCAGTGCTGAGCAAACACCAGATTCTTATCATATCTGTAGAAAAACACAAGTGAATGAAATGAACTTGACAGTAAAATTAAAATAAACAAAGACCAACAGAACAAGGTGTCTTCAGTGGCTGACTGTGCTGCAGTGAACACAGGGGCCACGTGAGGTTGATACCTCTCAGTCTGAAGCGAGAGACCCCGACTACTTCTGCTGAAACCAGCAGTGCTACCAGAGTGTGAAATCACTACATGTTCTAGTACAACAAGCACAAGAAATACCACACTCACTGCAGATACCTCGCCAAGTGACTGGCAGTTTTAGCAGAGTGGCATGGGATTTGACAATTTGCCCAAAACCTCAGAGGAAGTTCTACAATCATATAATGCTTTAAATGAATTCAAGAGAAAACTGTTTAACATCATCAAATCTTGGTGATGAAAAGCACTGATAAATATTAAGTGTAACTGGGAAAGATATGAGCAGCAATCGGCAATCTTGGCAACAAATGAAGCAAATAGTTTAGATTCAATCATCTAAAATTCACCTTGCCCTTATTTTTTTCTGTTGAGCAAGTACTTCTGAAAACCTAAGACCAGCTAATTAGATATTACAGGTGTTTTAGGTAGAATTTAGTCCAAATTTGAACCAAATATTCTATTCAATTTTAGAACCATGTCTCCAGCATCAGGTTAAAGATTAGGTATGTCTGTAAGAAGATGAGGGTGACAATGACAAAGTGTTCAGGTAACTGAGAAAGACATAAGATTGTTTTCATCTCCCTCAGATATTTTTACCAGTATTTTCATTTAATTAGTTTTAAGTATTTATAATGTTCATTTACTATTGTTAAGTACAGTTTCTGTAACTATCACTGTTACTACTTTCCCTGACATCTTTTAATTAAGTTGTATTTTCATGCTCCATATTGCAATATTTAAAATAAAGCAACAAGTAATACACAGGTACATGTCAATGTACGTAAAAACAACAGACAACAATACGTGACGAAACTTTTCTTTCCCAATCCAAGAAGATTTTGTTTTTAATAATACAAACATTCCTACTTTACAGTGGGCACAACAAATATGGGTCTTTGTGGAGGCTACGACACTTGCAACTAGTTTTTTTTTTTTACTTAGCTTGAAAGTACCCAAGGTTTTCAGATGTGCTGCAAATTTGCAAGTAAGTTTCTGCAAGTGAGAATGACTGGACGATAGTATTTCTGATGTTTTATTTCACTGATTTAACTATGAAATTGGTTTTCTATAAATAATTCTATTTGAAAACTAAGTTTTTGCAACATACATACATTTAATTCTCAAAGCTATTTGATGGTCACTGTTTCAGAATTCAGAGACTAATTGAAGTGGATTTCTGAAGTGTATTCCAGTGCTATTTTGCTACAGGAAAAAGAAACCAGAGACTCTTTATAATTTGTCTGAACAAACCTTTCGACCTCTTTCTTCTCCCCACCAAAAGCAGCCACTGTTCTGATGGATGAGAGCACTTCGTCAGCCACAGCCCCAGCTTTTGCATAAGCCTTTAGTTCTCGGCCTGTCAGTTTTGCCACAGCCTATGAAACCATAAGAAATGTTGGTTACAGCTCAGCTGTAGGTGCAGACAAGGACTGCAGTGAGCAGTGCTGATTGCCATGCAGTGCTGCCTGCCCTGCATGAGGTCACTCTGTTAGCAGCTCTGCTCCTAACAGCACACTGCCCACTCAAAGGCTTGTCTTTGTGTTAGGGTATATACCTCTGCAGCATGTTTTGCATAGCAGTTAATCCCATTTGCCAACAGCTCTGCTCCTAACAACTAGAAAGAACACCTCACAACATCTGCTTTTGCTCCCTCCCTTCCTCTCTTGGCTACTGGGTGGGTTATAGCAGACCACAGATTGAGGATGTGTGCATGCTGGGAGGAAGGGTTAGGTTAAGCAGGAAGAGCAGCCTTTTAGCCACTTAGCAGACACAGCCTCGGGAAGAAGAAGCAATGGAACTGATGGGGGAGGATGAAAAAAGATGTTGACCACCACTAAGCTTTGTTTCGTGGGACAACAGTAAGCAGCTTCCTACACAGCATCTCAGAGCATACTGGCTGCTGAAAGATTACTTAGGCTCAAAAAATGCTCACATTAATGGATGAAAATGTTATCGTGGACTGTTGTATAGAAAGCTACTGTATTGCATCCGGAGCCAAATACCCCTGGAAATTGTAAAGCATCATTACTTGTTTGCCCTCTTCAAATACACTACCCTAAACATCTATTAGCCACTCCTAGAGGGGAGAAAAAAAAAAAAAAAAGGCTAAATTGATGGTGGGGATGCTTTCTTTATGCTACAAAACAAAGACTTGGGATAGTAAGGTTCATAAGGAGGAAATGGATGTGGGTACATGAAAGGAAAGAGATGGGGACAGAGAAAGAAGAATTAAAATTGGGAAAAATTAAAACTGGGAAAATGACAAACATAAAGGGGAATGAGGTCAGAAAGAAATTGCAAATGAAGTAAAGATGCATTTTGGAATAGATTTCATTCCCTGCCAGAATGCTGTTCTCCCACTTCACACTGAGTCATTATTCATATCATCTGCTTTGCAGCCAGCACATTGCAAAAGGAGAGCAGGAAGAAACAAAATTTGTCAGAGTTACACTAGAAGTTTGATAGCAAAATGTCAGCAAACTGTTCCTGAGGTAAAGAAGAGAGAGAGCTAGTCAGAGGGCTGATCCCAACCAAGGAGCATGAGAGAATGTGGAGGAGGAGCATGGAGAGGAGGTGGCAAGGCAGACGATCCTGTGATTCCCCTCTTCCTCCTGGTTCCTCTGCACACTGACAGGGAGGTACAGGGTGTGGGTGGAGGAGCAGAACAGGAACAACTGGGAGGACACAGCAGCTGCTGGGAGCTGGGACGGCTTGAGGTAAGTCTGAGCAGTTGTTTTTGAAACGTTTTAAAGATCCAAGTCTGGGTCATATCTAAAAGCCTAGTCATAGAAATTAAGTCCCACATCTATTAACCATCTAAACCTGGTGTGGAGTAATAATCAGATGCTGTAGGCCAGTCTCTGATTTCAGCAACCATAAAATTCATGCACAGGACCCCATGGAAGCTATGCTAACAATCCCGTCTTGGAAGCCTGATATATTATTCTGGGAATCAGAATACGCAAAGTGGGAGTGAAGCTCACACACACACCAGTGCTGCTGTGACCAGAATCTGCCTCTCTTGACTTTAAAGGGATGTAACAGCCTCCACTTTCAGCAAGCCTCCTAGCTCTATGACATGACCTTCCCTGCTCATCACACCTGAATGTGGACCTCTCAGAATGCACTTACCAAGCCATAGATGGCTGCTCCAACCCCAATCAGGGGACTGACTGCAATGATAACAAGGGTCAATTTCCATCCACTGACAAATCCCAGGAGGAATCCACACACAAAGGTGGTTAATCTCTGGATGAAGATTGCCACTTGATCAGCAATAGCCTCGTTAATTTTGTTAACATCACTAGGAGGGAAAAATAATAATAAGATGGGTGAGCAAATCTATCCTTTGTGTTGCTGTTCTTGGCCACATGGGGGTTACTTTTCTTTCCTTGGAGAGGGCCCTTTCTCACTCCTGTTCTTTCCATCATTACCCATTCCAAAGACCCTGGGCTACAGTGAGAAAAGCTGTTACCTTTGCAATGCCAGAAGGCACTTATACATGAGTACTACCAAGAAGATACTGTCTTTTCCTAGGAAAAGACATCCCGCAAGCAGTCTCATTCACTACTGTGCTCCAGATGATTCAAAGGAGAGGGCAGAGACATCATAGCTGGAAGCAGCTATTTGATAAAGGAGAACTAGAGTAGCTGATACGGCATTCCTCCCATCAATACAGCGCTAAGTACAGCCTTGCTGAGGGGGTAGGAGGAGGGCTATAACTCTCTTTGTTGTTCCACCTTCCACCACCTCCCAAATCCTCTCTAAACCTTTTCAGTTAGTTTGTTCTTTAAATGAGAGGGAGAGCAGGACAATAGATGAGTGCTATGTTATTGCTGGAAGCACTGGGAAAACATGACAGCTGTATCACATGGGGGAGAGTGGCGTGGTGGTTAACATCATTTGAGCCCTACGCAGCTGCACAGTACATTTGTCCTCACTTATCCACTGCCAATGCAGAAAAAAACGTCTCAAAGCAAAACACTCATTATACTTCTACCACTCTTGGCTACTATCTCACCCCTGAGATTAGAAGAACTAGGAAGTCTTGGAACAAAAATGAGCAAGCAGCACTGACATTTAAGTTGCAGATTTGTTAGCTCATCGATGTATTAAGTAAGATTACAGTCTTGTATTGAAAACAGGAGAGTGCTGAGTTGAAGAACAGGTTCATATTTCTTCTTGAGAACGTTTTGCGTTCAGGAAGCTTTATGTGGGCACAAGATAGTATTGTTCTAACAAACAGAGAACTGGGTGTTATTTATTAGAGAAGTACTGTTCAGTTCATCATTTTTGTCAGAGAAATTCCTCACAGCCAGTTACACTTGGCATTTACTCCTCATAAAAAGAACACCACAGAAAATCATAGACACCACTGGGCGGTGAGTAAAGACAAAAAAATTCCCTTCAACTTCACAAAAACCTTTTGCAATCGTCCCTACTATTATGCAGGCATGACAGAGAACAGAGAGCCATCTAGAGTTGGCATATTCATCTTGCAGCTGCCTTCATCCTGTAAACAGGAACCACTAAGCGAAGAAGCAAGCTTTAAACTCCATTTTTCTCAGAGCTAAATGTTCACTCAGGACAAGAAGGTTGCTCCACCTACCTTGGGTCCTTTTCTAAAGGTAGGTGCTTGTACCTGCTTTAGCAGAAGATTAAGTAAACCTTGTTCTTTTCTTTTAAAAGCTAACAAGAGCAAAGTGTATGTGTAATTTTCTTTTCCCTTACATGAGAGGGGGTTCAAACCGTCATCTCGAGTCTCAGAGGGGCGTGCACTGGCAAATTAGAGACTACTCTGAGAGGACTGGGCACAGAGTAAGAGAATAGAAGGACAGGATGGGGTGACAAAAACAAGCAAACAAAATTCACTGACAGAAAAGGTATAAAAGGGAAATAGTTGTAGCTTAAGAGTTACAGCACTCAGTTTAAATATGGGGGAGACCATTAGCCTGGTCCCTGCTTCCAGGTACATAGCTCTACTTTATACTAGAAGCGTTTGTCAAATGCCTAGTTATTGGCACTCTGTTGTGCTTGGAAAAGAAGTGTACAAATGTTCTTTCTTGCGTGTTTTTTTCTCAATTACTTACTCAGAAATTCGGGTGTTTAGTTCTCCTACAGATGTGCAGTCAAACCAGCCTATATCCATTCTCATTACTTTCCTGAAATATGCTTTCCTGATTTTCTGTGTCTGACGAGCTGCAGCCATAACCCATAAGCATATCTGGGAAGAGCATAATGTGGTTGATAAATTGCAGTAAAAAGTCTTTCTACTCCCAACAAATGGGAAAAGCAATTTGGCTAAAATGGGAAAAAGCAATTTGGCTATTGATAACTTACTATATTCTAGCTACACACACACAGTAGTTGCTTTATGCCCCTGATCTTTAAATAATCCAACATTTTTTTAAGCCTCTGGATCGAGCATTTGTCTCAATTTTGACAGACTAGGAGAAAATGCAAGGTTAATTACTTGTGCTGTTACATGAATGCCATAGGAAAAAAAAAGTCCATGTACAGCTGTAAATAATATAGGGATGGCAGCCATTACTCTTCAGCAAAGCCCTCAGTTTTTAGGAAGGAGAATAACAAATGGTTTTTGTGATTATAAAAAGCTTCAAAAGCAGCAGATTCTAGCAGATTCTGCAGGAATTGTCCAAGCTTGTGGCTTACATGTATATCAGTCATAAGGTTTGAACCACTACTATAGAATATGTAGAGTGTGATTCTCCTCCAACACCAATTTTACACTATTTTACACTATTACTTTTATAACATCTCTATATATGAAACACAGTGTTCAACTCAGTTGAGATGCCTACTAGGAATCTGCATGCCCTTTAGCTATTATTTCAGGAGGGCATATGGCTTCCATAGTAACCACACTTGAGCAAATAATTCTTCTGGTGTGAAAGGAACAGCATGCGTTTACCTCACTGGGTAAAACACATCTGTGTACAAAGGTATGCATGCACAAATCCAAGGAGGTATCAGATTGTCAGAGCTAACATATTTCAGCTGATAGGATAAGAACTGAAAGTGTCTGCTCTGCTCAAGCAAGCTGTTGACTAAGCAGTTAAAGGAAACATAGTTATTATAAACTTAATTATTTAGTGACTTAAACCTTGAAATCAAAATAGGGAGCCAAATACTGACTTGGAGGTATCCTAACACAAGTACGGCACAACCAATTCCTGCATAGTAACCTGCAAACTTGGTCATTTCTTGTTCAATGTCCAGCAGCCTTAAAAAAAAAAAAAAAAAAAAAAAAAAGAGTTAATGATACTGTTTAATGTTTCTCACATATTTCTAATCTGCCACTTCTTCAAGCCTAGAGTCAAGTTAGGTGGTAAATCAGCTTGTTTCATTACCAGAAGCATTGTTTCCCAATACTGAGGCTATTGCTAGCAGGGGCTGGTTTGTTTGCTCTCCCTCTGGCACAGGGGTGTGTAGCTGGCGAGTATCAGGAAATTTGACTGCATCCTGGAGCAGCTGTGCGGTGTGCAAGGGCCAGATGAGAAACCCCACTGGACTGCATGCTCAACAGCAACACATGTAAGATATTTTTTTCTGGGAAGGGCTGCCCAATAAGTTTTCATTAGATGTTGAATTAGCTTATTTTGTACCATTATACAAATAAATATCACTTGAATTTAAACAGTGTTTTACAGAGCAAAATGAAGGAGGTTGAAGTAAATTCAAGTATTACTTTCTTGCAAACCTGAAATGATCATCTCTTTCAGCTCAAGTAGTAGTATTAAATTATTCCCAATATCACTGAAGGGCACTGAGTTGCTGGTATTGCACTCAGATTTCTTTGAAACAAACATTTTTTTGTTGGTTATCGGATATTCTTTGAGACTTTTTTTTTTTTTTTTAAATGTCCTGCAAAGAACAAGCTTTATTCTGTTTCCACCGAATTTGGTATACTCACATTCTAAGCCAAAAGAGAAAACTATGTACCTGACCTGATCTCTTGCAAAACACCATCATGAAAATAACCCAGGTGTCTATCATAAATACCCACTACCATTTTTAATGTTTTAATGTATCCTACCTGATGGCTAGTTAATGCCTGAGAGAAACAGAGGTCTGTAGCAAATCCTGTCACAACTGCCAGCCCCTTATCAGGGGCTGGTTTGGACAGTCTGGATATAATTTGGCCCCGGCCACCTACATTTAAAAATGTGGATCACCTCTCATATGCTCTGAATTTCAGAGACCATTAGACAAGTGAGTTTTAATTTGAATTATCTAATTTACTACCACTCAGAGATTAGAAAACTCTCAGAACGATGCACTGCAAACCAAGTCATAAGAATGGTTACAGGTTCAAATTTGGCTTTGACAGATTTCCATATATGAATGATTCATCTAGACTTCCTTTATTATAACTAATGGGAAAAAACAGGCACTGTTAAAGGGCAGTCCATCAGACCTGCCTTAGACATGTCCCATAAGCTAAAATGAATTGCATTCCAGAAGTGCACTTTTCAATGATTAAAGTTTAGTGAACTTGCTCAGAAGTCATCAGGCACCTATAAGCACCTAAGTCCTAACAAAAATGTCCAGAAGACATTATTACCTAGTAGGTCATCACAGAAAACATCTAAGTCATTTCAGATGCATAGCGGATATATGTTATCAGAACAATCACCACCAAAGAATATCCTTGCTGACACCTAAAGCTGAATGAACAATATCCAAGCTGTCTTTCTCTCCCTTTAGCTCTGAAACAGGCCTTTGTAACAAAAACCATGCTCCTTTTATGCCCTATGGATACAAAATAGAAACTTTAAAAGCTGAGCTTGACCTTCTGTAGCAATACACTGTAGACCATAATAACACAGCCATCATAACACAGTAGAAGAAACAAGCACATGTACTACTTACCCACATCTTATTGTGGTGTTCCTTTCATTCTGATGAACTGTACCATTAATCCACACTATGGTGTTATTTACACATATCTTGCCTGGGTCTTTAAGCTCTTGCATTTCAATGTCGTATTCAATAAATGTGTCTGCCATTGCACCAAACACAAGCAACACGCCTGGCTGGGCTGCTCCATGAAGAATAGCACAGAAACTACCAACAGCCATCATTAAAATTTCCATAGGTGAAGAAAATCGAAACTAAAGAGACAGAAAAAAAATATGGTCTCTGCTGAGAGGTAGTCTCCATGTTCCTTGTATACTGATAAATCATTAATCAGGTGGATCAAATACAAAACCATTCTCCTTAAATGTCAGCATTTCTTCAATACAGAAAGAAGACAAATCTCTCTCTCCAATCTAATCTAATTGCACCTGTAATTACAGTCTCATAAATTATGATGAGCTCCCCTTAAGTATTTGACAGCAGAATCCAATCATGTGAATGAATGTATTATCATATAATATTAATAGTGCAATATCATTCCACATTATCATCATTCCAGACAGTAGCTAAAAGATTAAGAATAGTAATTATAATCCATACATATAGTCAGCTGTGCAGATTTCTTGAGGGAGAAAGGGAAAAGGAAGGAAGGAAGGAATGAAGGAAAAAGCCTTAGGGCAATGTGCAAAGCCTGTGAATAGAGCTTGCCAATTTCTCAGAAGTCTGGAGTGCTGTGGTAGAAAGCCACCTAAATGTCTCAGAGCAAATTCTCGTAGTTAATATCCTGAAAAGCATTAGCTAAGCCAGTCAACTGTGCACAGGCTCTTAAGCTACGAGAAATATATAGAAACATGATTCATTATGCAGTAAAAAAAGGATTGCGCTAAGCCCTATTGCCTTACATTTGCCATGGGCCAAGAGCATTGACACATGCAGCTGGTGACTCAGCTAAAATACAGTGATTTAAGTTACCTTGGTCACAACTGTGTGAAGTCTGATCCTCAGGTTGAAGTCGTGTAAATGTATAGACCAAATTGTGCATATATAAAATTACTATCAAACGCTATATATTTTGAAATAAGAGTATGAAGAAGAATTTTAGCCTGTTGAAGAACCTGTCCAGGTTCTGTAGGTGCTATAAAGTGTTGGATAGAAGAAGGTGTGGGAATTTGGAGCACAAATAGAAAAGGGACGTTGGGACAGAAACAAGATAAACGGAAAAACAAGTCAACATACAAGAGAAATAAATGTGTTTTTTTTTCTGGGAAAAAAAAAAAAAAAAGTGTGAACTGTAGTACTATCACATTTTTGCAAACTTTATTCATAAGAAAACTAAGAATTCTCTTATTAAAAGAGCCACAAAAAGTACAAAGATATGTGGTATCTAATCTTTCAGCACCTCTGATGCAAAAATATTGTGTTTAGCAATTGCACTGCAGGAGTTAAACAGCTGTGCATTAAAGGGTACAAAATTCAAACCCTTCTGCTCAACAAACAAATATACAATGTGGAACAGAGCTTTCTTGGTTTCTGTAGTTTTAAGTCTCTGTACATGCTTAGTTCTGTGTAGGCTAGTTCACAGGGAAGGAAAGACTTGTGATTCCTGCTCCAATTGCCATACAGAAATTGCATTTTGTATTTTTCCACTATTCTCTATCTCTGGGCACATCCACAGTTGTCAGGTGTGGATTGTCTGTTCTCTCAAGCTAAAATTTGCCACATGGATGTAACTGCACTAGCTCAGTACTACAGTCAGGACCTTATTAATTTGGGCACATTACAGGCAACATGCAAAAACTACATGCAAAATAGAAATAATAAAAATTGTTGCATGCTGCTGGGTTGCATATCTCTTTTGATGGGTCTCCAAGACCCACCAAATGCACTACCTAAGGCTAGACCTACCACACAGTGTTGAGCATTTCCAAGTTTCTATAGCTACCAAATCTTATGATACCAATACAGTAACTACAAGGGACCTAAATTATCTGCCAAAGATTGCACAGCGAGTTTTTGGCAGAAATAAGATTGAACTGAGGTCACCGAGATCCTTAATGTGTAACTTAACCCTTGTCCCCATATCTACTTGTAGGTTCAAAATAACTTGTGTAATAGACATTTATGACACAGATACTGATACTGAACTACCAAAATGAAGAATAGTTCTATTAAATTCCTATCGATTTTAACGGCAGGATCTCATGCCAAATAGTTTAATTCCTTACAAATTTGGCTTATTCACAGCTATTCCCCAAAACAACCGCATACATTATTGTCACTTATTCTACAGAACCATATAGACATCTATATTCATTGATTTTATTACCAGCTGAAAGAAGCCAACACGGACAATTTTTTCTTTCTTTTCTGGTGACCTTCAAGAACAGAAAACATACAATTATAAACTTGTATTTTAGTATTTATTCTGTTCTATATGCAAAGATAGTACACAGAATTGAACTTAACTCACTTTTCACTTTTCTTTTTTTCAGAAGGTTCTTCATAGGCATAGAAATTCCTAGCAAAGAAATGAGATTTTAAAACCATTTCTTCTATTTTCTTCATTAGTTTTCTGAAATTACATTTTGTTTGAGATATTTTGCCTAAAATTACTGAAGAAACAAGCCATTTCAGATTTCTTTGGAGTCAGTAATTTTATGGTACTTTTCAACTTTAGACGGGGACTAGAGTGGAGGTTAGATTAAAATGATCTGAAGGCTTACGCATTGTTTTTATAATCAGCACCTCAAAACATCGGTGTAATAATGGATTCTTTGAGGTCAATTAGAGAAACAATTATCATCCAAATGTTTGGATAGTCCTTATTTTGTGATAAAATGCTTCAATTTGATATGATTACATAAAATTTGTTGAATATTCCTAGAAATATTGATTGTTCCATTTGTGTACGACTTACTCTGATTTCTTGAAGCTGTTACCTGTTGGGGAAGATAAATCCAGAGTTAATAATTATCACTCAAGTACAAAATCTTCTGCAGGCATATGAAAAATAAACCCTGGAATCCCATGGGAACTGTTCCTAAATTATAAAGCACCTTATTTCCACTAACACATCAAGTGAGGGACAAGACTAAAACTCCCCTTAGCCAGGGGAGTTTTAGGTTAGATGTTAGGAAGAACTTCTTTACTGAAAGGGTTGTGAGGCATTGGAACAGGCTGCCCAGGGAAGTGGTGGAGTCACCATCCCTGGAAGTCTTCAAAAGACGTTTAGATGTAGAACTTAGGGATATGGTTTAGTGGGGACTGTTAGCGTTAGGTCAGAGGTTGGACTCGATGATCTTGAGGTCTCTTCCAATCTAGAAATTCTGTGATTCTGTGAAGAACTGACATGGGTCTAAAAATGCCCTAGCAAGTTAATATCAATATATGCCTGTTTTCTCTTGAAGAAGTAGTCTTAAGTTCTCAGTCCCCCACATGAAAAAATGCGCCAAAAACATTTGCCAAAAGTCAACTCGTTTTCATTGTAAACATTTTTTTCTAGTATTGAGCTAGTTCACTTGGACACTGTCGCACCACGAAATACCTCACAACAGTTCAGTTTGCTGACAGTCCATGTGTGCTCTCTGAAAGGAGGGAGCTGTAGCTCATCATTCTTGCCTTCCAACAACTTAGGGATTGCAGATCCTGCAGAAAAGGGGCAGCTGTGTCACTGGAGAGTAAGAATAGACATTGGTGTCTTTTCTTGGGATATTCTCTGAGGAACTGTAACTTAGAGAAATGGAACTATGCTACCCGATTCAATTGTGCTGTAGTCCCCAGGACAGGTCTGTATTTAGCTTCTTTTCAAGAGATGGTATTAAAGATGTCATACCTAAAGTGCAGCTTGACAGTTACCCCAAAGAAGTGTCATCTTAAGTGCTGAAACATTTGCCATAAGTCTGTTGACATGACAATGCATAAAGAGCATTCTATACGCATACATACGTAGATAGCACAGTTTGGATAACCTAATGGCATATGCACCTCGCTCAAGTTTACCATGTACTTGGCAACTTAGCATCAGACTCAGAACCATGGTATGCTTTTCAACCAGTCACCTTCCTATTTTCACATCTAGTGATAATACATGTATGTAGAGCATGGACTAGTCTGTCTCAAGGAGCATATACAGAGGGACTTTGCCTCACAGCACTCAGAGAGAGTACAAAGAAATCACTGCAACCAAAAATTCTGCCTCAGTCATTTTCTTACCCAATTGAAGGTTTTTGCATTTCCCAAGGCAGCAACATTAGAATTAAGCAGTCCGAGTTCGGGACTGAGCAGAACAGCTGATTGCATCTCCTATATGAAGTTAGTAAGATAACTTTATGTGGCTTTAGCCAACACCACTTTTATTCTGCTCTGTTTGTTACCTAGGGATGGTAAAAAGAAAATATATTTTCAATAAAGACATACGTACATCCCATGAATTCCAGAAATTTTCCAGAAGGTTTTATAATTCCAAATTATTAGTACAAAGAATCATCTGGTGTTAGAAAACAACTGGTTGTAAAGGAAAAAGAAACATCTGTTTTCAGTTTGCTGGAGGTTGGCAGCTGGTGACGTCTATAATGATTTGAAAGATTTGAAAAAGGCTAATGGGAGGAAAATTTTAAGGGGAGAACAAAAGAACCTGGTACCTGGTGAAAAAGCACAGCATTCTGAGACATTGATTTAGAGAGCAAAATAAGCACACTCCAAAGGTGAATAAACCTTAATCTATAAATCTGAAGAGGAAAACAAGAGTATAGCAATGCTATTCAAAAGTCCAAGGAACAGAGGTACAGCTGTTGTGGGCCTGCAGTTTCTAAGCAGGAAGAAAAATTGGAATGACATTACCTATGCTTAAATTGAAGGAAAGAAACAGATGAGTAATAGTTCACAATTGTAATTAAAAAAAAAAAAAAAAAAAAAAAAAACTAGAAAGACAGGACACAACATGATTTTTATAGTAAAGAAAATAACGTAGGGACAATGAAATAATATATTAACCGTAAAGAAAAAAGCTATAGTAATCTTTGATTTATTTTTTTTTTTAATTACAATTTGAAAAAGCGTAGAATCAAGGAAAAGCTGCAGAACATGGTCAAGAATTTGAGTTTTTACTGCTGTTGTGAGAACACAGAAAAAGGAAGCCTGAGAAAATCTGATACTTGAATCAAATGAAGAAAAATTGTACTCAAAAGGCTCCCAACTAAAGTTGGCTATTAACTATACCTACAGTTGCAGTGTTCAACTTTTAACCCAGAGTGTGATAATTCTTAGTAACATGTACAGAACATGGTTATTGAAAAATACCTCACTGGAAATTAAAGAGTGGAAGAAATCACTCAGCAGAATGCCAGTATCATTTTAAAGCACTGATGCTTGCCTTGGGAAAGGTGCTCTAACAGTTCAGTAAACTGCACACTACATTAAGCAGAAGACAGTTGCATTTCTGAGGAAACTGAGAAACCAGAGACAACACTTAATAGGCCAAAAACTCCTAACTGTAAAAAGGAGAGTGGGTATGATCCCACTAGAAAGTCTTTTGCTAAAGTCCTATAAAGAGTAAAAACAGCAAGTGCAAAAGACAAACCAGTAGACAAAAAGCAACCTTCCAGCACAGCTAGATAAATACAGTCAATCTGGGAGATCTAAATAAATGGCTGGAACAGACATGAGGTTTTCTGCCCTAAAAAGGCATACCCCTTTACCCTTTTCTGTTCAGTCTTTTCCCCCTCTCAACAAATACTAGTACCCAAAATGTCCCAAGCACTTAAACTGCCTTCAGCTAGCAGCCTCAGTTAAAAGCTTTAAAAAAATAAAATTAAAAAAAAAAAAAAAAGAAAAAGGAAAGTAAGTGGGGAGGTCTGCATTGCTTCAGCATGCAGAGAGCTGCTCGTTTCACCAGGATGCAGGGCAGCATGTGCTGGGGTAGTAGTATCCTGGGAAGAGAGCAGACTTTCAGAAATGCTCACGTTGGTTTCTACTTCATTCATGGGGCCAAAGTTGCTGCTGTTGGATTGCAAGTTTTAAAATCAGCCACCCAAACCAGCATTCCAGCTCTGATTTTATCACAAAATCAAAGAATCATTAAGGTTGGAAAAGCCCTCCAAGATCATCTGGTCCAACCATCCCCCTCCCACCAATGTTACCCACTAAACCATTTCCTTCAGCACCAGGTCCAACCTTTCCTTAAACACCTTCAGGGACAGTGACTCCACCACCTTCCTGGGCAACCTGTTTCAATGCCTAATGCTGTCTATGAACACGTTCAAGCTATTAGGAGAATCATGTCCTTCGCTATCACCTTATCAGCTCTTACAATAGATTTGAAGTTCCTACCAAAAACAGCACCTTGGCTCTGTTCAACAGGAGGTTATCTATTCCAGGAGAATAATCCCAGCAAAGTGAAAGATACTCGATGAGGATGGTTAAAACCAAAAGAATAGTCTGGCTGGCACAGAGAGACAGAAGGTGGGAACATAACACCTTCTACACACAAAGCTCTTGTTCATTTCCTAACTTCAAACCCCCCAAAAAATCACATGTACCATCTGCTGAAAGAACAGCTGCTTTTATATTTGCATATGCCAGTCAGTCTCTACAAAGATAAACACAACCAGGGCTCAGTCCAAGACAAAAATGAATACTCCAGATACGTTCAAACTCTACCATTATGCTTACAGTCCCTTAAGACATCCTATTGCGGATGAAGATTTTAAAGTCAGCCACCAAAAACAGCATTCCAGCTTTTATTTTATCATAAAATCAAAGAAACAGTAAGGTTGGAAAAAATCTCCGAGATCATCTTGTCCAACTGACCCCCTACCACCAATATTACGCATTAAACCATGTCTCTAGGTACCACATCCAAACATTCCTTAAACATCCCCCTGCAATCCCATAAAACCCAAGGAAATTCTGAAACAAATATGCCCTGCCACATCTCTGGCTCACATTTACAGCAATGACCTTACAGTGATTATTGCAGAGATTTTCTTAACCGTCATAAAATTTTTCAAATGAAATAAAACTCCATAGTCTTTATCATTGTCCAGTTTGATTGCTCCAACAAATCTGATGGAGTCAAAGAAAAAAAAAGAGAACCTAAGACAAAAAAGCACACTCCTCATCTAGCTGTTCTGTTCAGAGCCCACCTAAAAACACCTATTCCTGTGTTGGAGCAAGTGAAACTGGGAATGAAGGTCATTTTTGTAAATCCCAATAATGCCCGTGTTTAGTACACAGGCTAGTTCATGCATGGCCGGGAGCATTTCGTTAGGTTCTGCAAGAAGGTTTTTAATGAAAGCTTAAATAAATCCAGAGTTAGGCCCCAGCTGGCAAGGATTTTAAAAATACAGACTTAGACGTTTACTTAGGGAACCTGGTGATACTTGAGTGGTGGAATCCTCTTCTGAACCCCTTTTACTCTACGTATGATGCAGGTACAGATGTACATTACATTTTATTGCAATTTATCTTCCATTATGTGCTATTGTTTTGCTTTCTTGTATAGTTCATATTTAATATAAAATTTTAATGCCTCTCAGATCTATCTATCTATCTGTAGGTATCACTACAGATTTATACGTTTAATGAAAGCAGCTCTAGAAACCAGGGTAGACAGAACTTTTGACTTTTTTTCCATTTACTTGTACACCAAAGTGCTGAATACAAAAAACTAGGTAGACACTGAATATGTAGGCTGGTAAGTAAAGATCGTCCCCCAGAAAGGATTGTTATACATAGCTTTTACAGAAATGTTGTTTTGCAGACAGTATACCCCACGGGTTCACAGAACAGCAGCAGGTGCTACATAAGAGTGTTATTTATTACAGAGCATTTGCTTTGTATTCTGTTGACTATCCACTCCACTTAGATCACCCACTACCAGTTTTACATGCTTTATAAAATCTGAAACTGACTGTAGAATAAACTCCTTATATTTACCATCCAAATCAAAAGCATAGTTATCCTCTCCCAATCTCTTGATGCTACGTAGAACAACAGGGTCAGACATGTTGATCAGTTACTCAAATCCAAAGTCCTGAAGAGAAGGGGTGGAGAAAAAAAATAGTATCAGCATATGTTAGCCTTTGAACATACAATAATATTATGTTAAATTCCTGCTTACCTCATCCTTGCCCTCATTTTGCCCTCATCCCAGGGCAATGCCCCCGATTACAGCACAGGTTGTAACAGAATGGACAACCCAGGCACAGTGAAACTAGAATAGAAAAACATCCTGGAGAAGGATCTCCATAGCACCCCAAAGTGCAAATCCTTCAAAAGGCTTCAGTACCTCCTACCTTAAATGGAAGTGGTTCTGACGAGCTTTGCAGCGTACTGCAAACAGCCCTGGTCATATTAAAATTAACTACTGCTTTTATGCAGATGACATCTGTAGATTATAGCCCAAAATGACAGATCCTGCCTCAATTACAAGGGAGCAGTGAGCAGGGCCTGGCCAAGCTGCTAAGTGGCCAGTAGAACCTTAACAGAGAGAACCCTTCTCTTTTCTTGGTTAATTCTAAACATCCAAGGAATAATTTAATTATGCTTGTGTCATTTTGATGGATGTTTATCAAAGATGGAGACCTCCACAAGCAATTGCAGTGCTTCACTATCCTTATTGCTAAAATAAGGTTTTTCCTAATATCTAATCTGAATTTTATATGTCAGAATCTAAGCCCCCTACTTCTTAAGCAATCCACCATGGATATGGAAATAATACTCTTCCAATTTGCAGGTAGGCTGTATACATTTGGAGAATACTAAAAAGTTTCCTTCTTCAGAAGAATAAAGCATTTCATTCCATTTTCCTTTGTTGGCCGTACTTCCCAAATCTCTGATAACTCTCACTAGTCTCCTTTAGATTCTAGTAAGTCTTTCTTGAAGTGCTAAGTGTGTAACAGCAGTATAGCACCAGTCTTAACCAACACCGAAAAAAGAAGGATTATTTCACTTTTCACAGATTATACTCCTGTTTATACAACCCACTGTGACATTCTTTTTTTTTTTTTTTTTTCCACAAAAGCATCACACTGTTGATTCACATTCAGTTTGTAACCCACAAAACCACTTAATTTTTGCAAACAATTTTCTACAGAGCCAGTTGCTTTACAAACTGTATTTTCACAGTTGATTACTCCTGTCTGCTCTTACCAGATTTTTATAGCACTTTAAATTTTTCAGCCCATTTTTCCTGTTCATTAAGATGATTCTGAATTCTAGTCCTGCTCTTCTGCATATCTGCAGTCTCTCCCATTTTTATGTCATGCTCATATTTAATAAGTATATCATACATTCTGTCACCCATATCATTATCAATATTACTGGATTATACTAGAAGTAAGACAGACCTCTGCAGAACTGCATTCAGTATCTCCCTTAATTTGGGCATTGGTTCATTAATTGCTACTCTATGGATGTTGTTTTTCTTGCCTGGAAGTTTCTGATGAGCAGAGAGGATTTGTTGAGCCACTGGTCAGTACATTGACCCCTTCACGTTACGTGATCCCCTAGATTGTGAACCAAATTCTTTCTTTAAGTACATGGGTAAAGCCAAATCAGTACTCTAACAGCAAAAAATCTGACGAGGACTACAATAGCCACTGACTAGGTAAAACCACAGGGTTTTTTATTCATTCCCACATACAGTGAAACAATTTATAAACTTAATCATAATTTTTCTGTTCTCTCAGACAGATGGCAAATGGGCCAAACAAGGCTATGCTATTTCCTTGGTTAAAGTCTCTACCATGTGCACATTCCCAACTACACTTTTTAACAGAGAAAGCATGCAACACCCGCTTCTGACTAGAAAGGAAAGCATCATATACACATCACCCTGTTTCACATGAGGTCTAATCTACAAACCATTAAATTTCAATTCAGCTGAATTTGCATCTGGCATATAGAAGAGGAGTTTTAAGAAGGGCTTAATTTCCAGATAATAAAGTTTTATATTGAAAAACTCAGTTTATATTGAAATAGAAGTAGGTTCCCTTAGTAGCAAGCCTATATTCCTGGTATTTTAACTTCTTCAGTGAAAATACAAAGCTTGATCTGTTTTCTTCATCCTGCCTTTTGCAGTGCCTGATAAATTGAAATAGTTTGAAACAGATCTCCAAAAACTGTTTTCTCAAATTATCCTAAAGTTCCAGAAGTTTCTTAAAAAAAAAAAAAAAAAAAAAAAAAAGATTATTAGCTAGCAAAACATTAGCAGTTTTTTAATTGGTCACAATGTCAAGACTTTTTTTTAAGTGTCAATTTAGTTGTGAGGTTCAAGCTAGAGATCTGTAAACAAAGACTCTGCTACATTTACAAAACATAAGTTTAACAGTGAGGAACCCTTCACAGTGAAGTGATTCTAAGGAAAATACAGCTTAAATATGCAACTGATCTTAAGGCTTGACTGTTTTTTTTAACACTAGGTATGTGTTTCTAGGAAGGACATGTTCAAAAAAATAAAAATAAAAAAATAAAGAAAGCCATGAGTGTGAGAAAAATAAGACTGTGATTTTTTATTATTTACAGATTTCTGGTTCAAATGGTTAAAGTGTCTATGACTGAATTTATGACACACAGAAAATACAAATTTCAACCATTCACTCATGTTTCCTTCTCCAAACAATGATAATTTTACCAGCAATTTGTCCTTTTACAGGAAGCCATCATTTGTTTCCAGTTCTAGTACAAACTGCTTTGCTTGGGATAGCACACAAGTAATGGAACTGCATAGGGAAAGCTGACCTAATAGACAAACAGCTGATTTTACACTGAAGTTAGCGCATTTGGAAATGTTACCTGGATTATGAAAACAAGTGTTCTGCTGGAGTAAAGAAATTATATTTCTTCCTCTTCTGCAAACAAAATGAATCTAAACCTTAAGGGTGGTATTTATATGCACATTCTAGCAGCTTTAAAATACTTCATGAATTCACAGCAATTATAAACCTGATTTAAATTAAATTATATACAAGCATAGTACTGATTTTGTCTCCCATCTAGGAAGTGGTTAAAAATACAGTGCATTCCTGCTTCAGAAAGATAAAGAAGTGTCATACTGTAAATTGATGAAGGAGGCAAAAGCTCAGCAAAGCAAAGTCATTCTCTGCCTCATCATCTTTCAGCTATTACTTGACTTTGAAATCATAATATCTATACCTATATACCTATATATCTATTATGAAATCATAATATCTATATTATTTTTTTAGTGGAACACTGTAAAAATCAGTCTGTCCCTTCAGTGCTGTCATCATGCTGAGTAGTCTCACTTCAGTGCTTATTCTGACACTGTATTTTAACATTATGATGTATCTCACAACTCTTTTAAACTTGAATTCTGATGCAGTTTTAAAAAATAGGGGAAAAAAAAGATGAAAGACTAGAGTAGGGATTCTTGTTACAAACATTTGCTAGGGCTAAACTTTCTGGAATTATCTCAATTTTTTTTTAAATTTTTTTAAATGTGACTGCCCAATATTTCAGGAATAAAACATTTTTTGCTCTATTTTCTGAAGTTCAACGCATCAAATACTATCCACATACTATCCTGTCCAGCAGGCATCATTTATTACCTTATATTAATATAGAAGATTAGCAAGATGAATTAGAATACTAAAATAACCTACCTTAGGGTCTAGACGTTTATCTGGGGACCACTTACAACATCTTGAAAAATACAGATGTTGATATCTCCATTAAGAATTATGTAGATAATAGAAATCAGAGATAACTGAAGATTATTAGATAATCTCATCTGCCCCTGAGTATACAGAATAAAAACTAGCAACAGAGAATATATGAGAAACAGCACTGAAGTGAAATTGCATTTTACTCTAGCCAGTAAAGGTATGACCACAGGATTTTTTGATAAACAAAAATGGATAAGGAACTCAAAATCCAGATTTTAAAAAGAGTACTTTGCAAACAGTGATAAATTAATATATGCTGTAGAGGGCATTGAACGCTGGTTGTAAAAAGTTCTATCCCCCCCCCCCCCCACTTTTTTTGTTTTAATCTATGTTGCTCAGATATTAATGACAGCATACATGCAGAAAGACACTTTGCTTCAAAATATGACCTGAATGTCTTGTTCTTCAAATAGTCCCATTCAAAAAGCACTAACTGTACAGACAAAAATTTAGCATTTGGATTAGATTATTTTGAAGGAAAAATACAGGCACCTTTCAGTTCAGAAAGTTCCATCAGTTATCTCTGAAACATTAAACATGATATATTTGTTACTCACCCGTGGCTGTAAAAAAACACCTATTGTAGAACAAATTGGAAGAATTCTGTTCAATTAGTCAGTGAAGCACCCAACCATTTCCCATTATGTTTTCATTATTCTAACCCATTTGGCAGGACTGAATCTTTAAATTGGGCATTGGCTATTTGCACCTGGGTCAATAACCACACGGTCACACTGGTTACAGTTCATTGACATCTAATGAAGGGTTTAAATTTGACTAATGTAATCTCACAACATAAAGTCAGGCTACTTGGAAAGCAATTATACATGAAGAGACCAGACAGTTCTCTGGAAAAAAAAATAAATAAATAATAAAAAAAAAACGTTCACAATGAATGTATTGGAAGAGATTATTACTGCATTATTTATCACTATTAGTATAGAATTACTTTATTACCCATGTAATAATTCGGTGTAAACTACTGTCCTTGCTGTAGGCAGCAACATCAGCTGAATAGTACAAAAGTTGGTTTGGAAGTTATGCTAAGTTCAGATTGAGAACTTGCTCAGAATCCCGGTTTTCTAACACATAGCTTGCCTGTTTCCAGGACATATACATTTTTAGTATTCTTCCTTTAAAAGATGAACATTTAAAAGCAAGGAAACTACTGAGCAGTAGTGAGCTCTCACTGGAGATGAGCCCACTGTGGACTTTTTAATAAGGGACAATGTCGCGGCCCCAGCCAACATCACCTGCAGGGTTTACAGGTAAATGGCAAACTTGGTTTAGTTCCCCTTTGAAATCAGTTCTCACTACAGAGAGCCTTGGCTGACAAAACGACATGGAAAGATATTACCTTTATCTTAGTGACTGTTGGCTCCCCTTAGTTCTGTACTCTCAAACTTTCCATGAAAGGTCCTCATGCACATAAATGCATCAGAATCAAACTTAGCTCACCTGAGCTGTTTCCCTTTTTGAGCATCATTCCAGTGCACACAACAACAGCATTACCAGACCCAAACCTGGTGTCATCTCCCATTTTCATAACAAAAAGTCATCTACATCTCTACTAAAGTACACAGCATAGCCTTGAGAATAACACTAAGATAATACTATGGTACTAATTATCTTGTCCACCACATATCAGAGCCATAGAGAAAAATAGTTACTTGCAGTGCAGGATACAGGAGTGGAAAAGGTGGAAGAAAACATAGCAAGGTGAAGAAAATACAGTACTCAGTTTTGGTCCCACTGCCACACAATCACCTTCCTGTTTTACAACTTCTAGAGGAAAAATTGCCAAATGCACCTCATCTTCTCAAGCTTTCTTGCACTTTGTCTCCTTCCAGTGTCCTGGGAAGGGAAAACTCAAGCTCAAGTTTCTATTGCTAGATTCAGCCCTAGAGACCTTTCAATTAAAGAAGAATTAGTCACTGAATTAAAAAACTAGAGAGCAGGACTTCAGTAAATCCAGGAGACTGAGAACAGATGCTCCCACCTATTTTGGTAGGAAACACATACAACATCTCTGAGCCGAAATAGATGATAGATATTAGTTACTTCATGAAACATGAGCAATACCATCAGAATAATTCCCCTCAGTCACAGTCTGAGTTGAGGGGAAACCGTTTTCCTTACAGCTTGCATCATTTTAATACCTCTTTGCACAGGAAGAAAAATATCAAAATTCATTGAGCCAAATGAAGTTAAATAATTGCTTTTTCCCTGAATTTTAGGGCTGTTTAGGCCAGTATATTGTCAGAGTTATCCTCTCTTTTGTGGATTTTTTTCCAACAGTTTGCAGGAACAAGTGAATAAAAATGAATCTTAGATATTCCTGGACAGATCATTTCTCAGTAAGAAATGAAAATCCATGTGCTATTTTGGCAGAGTACTCCTCTGCTCCAAGCTGCAGTCTACAACCCATTGATCTTTATTGCAGTATTGAACAAAGGTAGTAGCAGCAACCACACAAATGCTTCCAAAGCTTCCGCAAAATACCCAGAAATTTAGCTCTGTATGCTGACAGCTATGGAGGAGCAGGTGGTTACATTTTTCTACCAGGTAAACAGATTCAGTCTGTCACTGCAGGCTAAGGTTCCAGATGATCAGCTTATTTCAGTGTTTTGTGCTGAAGTCTGTATGCAAGAACAGCAGTCTGGACTAGCCTGCTGGACAGAAGGCATTGAGCAGACAGCTCTCGCGCTTCATTAATTTATTTCGTAGCCATTCATAGCCAAATTAATTTTTGCAGCTAATGTACAGTGATCCCAGAGCTGAGGAGCCAAAAACTGGATGACTTTGACTTGAGTATAATTCCTATCTTAACTGTGCCACATACACTGATAGCACTTCAAATTGCAAGAATTTTAAAGCAAATCTCAATATCATAGTACACTTCTGCTTCCACATTATGCTTTATCTGTATGCCCTTTGAAAAACAAAGCAAACCGATTTGTTGGCATCTTTATTTTTCCAGGTCTTTGAAATTATATTTGTTGTTTTGCTCTACGTGTTATCATCATTTTTACACCTAAATAATATGAAGTTGAAGTAAAATGAATACTGAATAAAGCTAGTTGAATCTATTTTCTTGTACCCTGGTTTTTAAATAAGCAACATTTTAATTAAAGTACATGCAGTTTACAGCTTGAATTACTAGGCACCTGACTTCCACATCCATTCTTGGAGTAGTCATTGCATACTACTTATCAATTTTGTCTGAAAAAAAAAAAAAAAACTATCACAGTAATAAATATATTTAGAGGACACAAATAAAAAAATCAGGCTGGAAGAAAACAGAGTCCCTTCTCTGGAACTCTGATCAGGGCAAAGACTGGAAGAGTGAGAAGCTGCAGGAACTGTCAGTATAAGCATACAGTTGGTCAGATTGGCAGGTACCCCCATGCTGTCTCTTCATTCTTTCCTTGGCACCGCAGCAATTACACAAACATGACTTAGTATTCACCTTGTACAAGGCAAAGTGAATTTTACATGGAGCTTACTGTTCTGAGTTTTACACTATTGAAAAGGAAATTATGTTAATCCCACGAGGTGCTTATGTACGTTACCTCTTTCAACTTAGCACAAATTTTGAAAAAGTTACTGCCATTTCTAAGCACCTTTAGCAAGTATTCTACACAAAGGAAAAACCTCCTTTTTGCACCTAAGGGAAGAGCAAGTCTTCCTCTTTTGATGCCTGCTTTTATGGCTTTAGCTGCAAGCAAAGAATTGTTTGCTGGTAAGAAGTCAACGTTCCTATTTTGCAACCAGACTACATTTCTTCACTGAAACAGCAAATAGTTGATACTTCCCTTACAGTGAAATAAGGAAAGTACCTCTGGGCACAATAGGGATGTTTGTGTAAAGGTGATCTTCTCTTGCTATGGAAAGTATGAAGTCCAAGTGGGTAATTGCCAGGCGTGGATACCTTTGGGTGGGAGGCTAGCACACAGAACGAAACAAACATTTCTCCTCCCATGGTCTAAGTCTGCTCAATGTCACCAAGTCATAACACATTTAGTTCTTGGCCACAAAAATATGCTATCCTGAAACTGCAAAACAATGTCTAGAGCTGTTCCAGCAAGTAGGTTGGGAGATACGGGGTGAGGGAATTACCTCTGGTTACTTGCCCTGTTTCTATAGCTAGCTTCTCACCATCTGCTTTTGAAACATACTAACATACTAGAAGCAGGATATGCCACTCATTCACCCCCTTGATCTGACTAAAGTTTGTATGTATTTTTTCTCGTTTGTATGTATTTTTTCTCGTTTGTATTTTTTATCGTCCCCCTGTACTCAGCTCTGGTGAGGCCGCACCTCAAGTACTGTGTTCAGTTTTGGGCCCCTCGCTACAAGAAGGACATCGAGGTGATTGAGCGGGTGCAGAGAAGGGCAATGAAGCTGGTGAGGGGCCTGGAGAACAAGTCCTACGAGGAGTGGCTGAGGGAGCTGGGCTTGTTCAGCCTGGAGAAGAGGAGGCTCAGGGGCAACCTTATCGCTCTCTATAGGTACCTCAAGGGAGGCTGTAGCGAGGTGGGGGTTGGTCTGTTCTCCCACGTGCCTGGTGACAGGACGAGGGGGAATGGGCTTAAGCTGAGCCAGGGGAGTTTTAGGTTAGATGTTAGGAAGAACTTCTTCACTGAAAGGGTTGTGAGGCACTGGAACAGGCTGCCCAGGGAAGTGATGGAGTCACCATCCCTGGAAGTCTTCCACAGACATTTAGATGTAGAGCTTAGGGATATGATTTAGTGGGGACTGTTAGTGTTAGGTCAGAGGTTGGACTCGATGATCTTGAGGTCTCTTCCAACCTAGAAATTCTGTGATTCTGTGTGATTCTGTGATTCTCCATTCCAAACTGTTGTGCAAATAAAAACATCAGACAGGAAAAAAAAAAAAGGTAATTTTTGTCAAAACAGTGATTCAATGTGTTGAAATAAAAATAAAAACTTTCATAAAGACCTCTCTGAGAGTGCCTCTCCCCTCCTACTCCCCCCGCATCCAGGCTCCTTGGTTACCTCAGCGGTTCTTGTCAAGATGGCGCCTCCTCATGGGCCTGTCTGGCCTGCGTGCCTCAGCTCTCCCAAACACTTCTCCAAAATGCCTTCAGGGCTTCTGACCCAGGGCCTCTCATTACCCCCCCACCCCCCCCCACCCCCTGAAACTAGAAAAATATATATAATTTTTATTGATTAGCCTTCTGATTTTGTTCTTCTTTGGTTTGTGGCCTCTATAAAAAATTAGATCTTTACACCGCCATATCCTGCAACTGAGGGCAGGTGCAGCACCTTTCGGTCTCCCTTGCAGGCTGGAGTTGGAAACAAAGTACTCTGACTGAAAACCTTGCAATTTCAGCACTTCAGTATTTTAATATGAAGTCCCACCAGCCCACTGACTAACAACCACAGGGACCAGAAGTTAACCATCTACCACACTGTCCAAATCCCATGTCTGTAGACATGCCTGTTCCTGTAGCAAAAACAGGCCTCGATGAGCCTTTTCTTCCACCAGCTTTACTAATTCGGCTTTTATTTTTATTTACTAACCTAATTAAAGATTAAACCCATACTATGTTTTCCTTATGTTAACCTACTTGTTATTTAGTTAACATCTTCACAGCTGCAGCAGAACCGCGTCCCCTGCTCCAGCAGTCTCTTCCCCTGCACTCCCGGTTTGCCGCCCAGGCCTTCCCGCAGGAGCTGAGGCATCGCGAGGCCTCAGGTCTGCCTCATGCTCTGGGAGCCAGCCTGTGCCTGCCACCAAGCTGTAGCAAATAGGGTGGGTGCAGGCAAGAAAGGTAGAGTGGTAATTTTAATGCTGCCATAGGAGAAGGGAAACTATTCCCTCTGCTTGGTCTGCAATGCTTGCATATGCAGAGAAAAGTTTCCTTGTCTTAACAAAGCAACCATGAAACACCACATGGGGTGGGCAGCTGCCTAATTACTTCATCACACTTTCTTCTATACTGATGCTGCAGAGGAAGTTAAGCAACAAAAACTAGCATCTCTGCATTGCAGTTTTTGCAATACCAGTCAGCACAAGAAGCTATCATTCACCAGCATACCGATTTATGTAGAGAAGCACCATGAGCAGCCACAGTACTTGCAATAAAAATAATGTAGTATTATAAAACTATTAAAATTGTTAGTAAATTATAAATTAAAATTATATAAAATATATACCTTAATTTAAAAATTACACAATAAAAACTTGACATGTCAGAACAGAAAGCAGCTCTTATGTGCAGAAAATAACAGTGGTATTCCTGTTCCTATATAGGGGACTAAAAACATGACAGGTGTTTGCAATTTCTTTTTAAATTAAGTTTTGCCAAAAGAAAATTTGGTTGTAGTACATGCAACTTCACTGCATCTTGCTCTGCAGAGATGGGTTGTCTATAAGTAACAGTTGTAAAGATCTGCACACTGTTACATGTATTTCAAATTATTTTCTTAGCCAATTGCATTAGGTATCTCCTGGAAACCTTTTTCCATAAACATTCATAAAGACATGTAACTTGGGGAAAAAACAACCAACTATACCTTAATAACTAGCAACTTTTGTTTTTCATTTCAGAAGAACGTGTCCAAACAACTTCAGTAAAAATGCTTTTCTACGTAGTACTCTTCCTTGGCATCATCTCTCTGTGGTGGCATTGGAGGGCAAGAGACAGGATGAAGGTTACAAATCTCAATGGCAAATATATATTCATCACTGGATGTGACACAGGCTTTGGGAATATGGCAGCAAAGACTTTTGATAAAAAGGGATTCCGTGTTTTTGCCAGCTGCCTAACTGAAACAGGTGCCAAGGAGCTAAAAGCTGAGACCTCTAACCAACTTCAGACAGTGCTGCTGGACGTGAGAGATTCAGACAGTATTAAGAAAGTGGCTGCATGGATCAAAGCTGAAGTTCAGTCAGAAGGTAAGTGCCAAGATATCTGCCTTCCAAAATTAAAAATAAATTAATAATAATAACAATTGCAATAAAGTTTCCCCCAAAACACCATGCTATGTTCACAGTTTACTCTAATTGACACTTGACAAGTGTGTATGGATGTCTTACTGCCTTCCAGAAACATGGAAGGAGATCTCACTAGAGGCAGGGTTTATACATCTGCTTAGTGGTTAGTGACAGCTAAGTATCTGTGAATGCTTCCTCAAGAAGTCAGATTTATTGACATATCATTATAAGAACGGAAATCCAGTTCCTGGAACCTTCATCTAGATGCTTACACTCGCATGCACTTCTGGATTTAGGTGTGAGTGCTCAGCAACTCCTGTGCTATGTTACAAGGCTAGGGAAAAAACGAAAGAAATTTCTGCTTAACAAGCTTAAAGAATACTTACTTTAAAATGTGAAAATTTTTAATACATGACTTCTAAGCACTCACTCTAAGATAGCAAAAAATATATGTTCTTGAAAACTATAGGGAATAGATGTAACTACTCTGAAATACTGCTTTGCAGGCCACACACACAAAAAAAAAAATCCTGTTTTTTTTGACCCAATAAGTCATGCAAGACAAATTGCTGCTCCTATTACCAATGCTAATTGATTTCAGTTGGACTAGTATAGTAGGGTTTACAAAGGCACAAGATTCACGGGCTGGATTCTACTAACTTTGAGCCTTAAATCAGGTCTATTATGATGTGCCATAGTACCGATTATACTTAAGGTTAAAGTCCAATCTCCATGTTACCCTTCCTCTTTTCATAAAAATGCTTATAAATCATTCAGATTGCTTTTATTTAAAACTGTGCTTGGTTTCCAGCAAAAAGTGATCTTGTTCCCCATGAAAAGCTATGAGTAAGGCCAAACCAGATTTGTTGTCCTTTTGACCCATCACTGACTTGCTGTGAAGTCTCACCCAGTTCAATTATTCTACCACATACAGCAAAAATTTGCTTCCTAATGTTCTTTTTTTTTTTTCCTTGCAGGTCTCTGGGGACTTATTAATAATGCTGGAATTATGGGGCCATCCGCTCCTACAGACTGGTTGGATATTGAACACTTTAGAGAACCAATTGAAGTTAATTTAATTGGACTCATAAATGTTACAATAAATATGCTTCCCTTGATAAAACAAGCAAAGGGAAGGATAGTAAACGTATCCAGTGTTGGAGGTCGCCTAGCCTTCAGTAGTGGAGGTTATTGCCCTTCAAAGTTTGGGGTAGAAGGATTTAATGACAGCTTAAGGTATAACATACTGTGAGGAAAGACTGCTCTTTGTTTCCTAGGCTAACAGACTAACTGAAAATCAGCACATGCAGAACAGAAGCTGATCTACAAGCCTGGCACTTGATATAAAACTGAAAAATACTAGACACTTTGGGATAATTCTTTTTAAAAGCGCCTTTTCTCAGCATATATTATGTCACTTTTGAAGCCTGGGATACAAAGCCGGTTTGGCACATACGGTGTGCTGAGGTGGTACTGTGGTGTAGTTGGTACTCTTGAATATTCATAATTAACTTACCTCAGTGTGCACAGGGGCCTTATTATAGAGAAGGTTTGACTCAAAGGAACTGAGATGTCTCTGCAGTATGAACCTCATTCTCCTGTTTAAAAGTGCAACTGGAAACTGCCAACAGCAGCCCATCCAGAGGGAAGGAAAAACATACAAACAAACAAAAAACCACAAGCACCACCACCACCAAAACCACATACAATGAGTTTTTGCACGATATTAATTTCTGTCTAAGCTTTGTTCTCCAAAGTGTCTTCTCTTAACAATACGAATCATTAGAGAGATCTAGAGAATATAACACACTAATTCTGGAGACCACTATGGCTTCTTCATGTAAAACAAAGAACAATTTGTGTGCCTAAATATATAGGGCCATTTTAGATACCAGGAGGTATCCATGACACTTGCACAGGGCTGACAGATAGGAGACATGACCAAAAGGATGTGTACCAATCTAGAGCATCAGATGGAGGTTAAGAAGGACTCACTAAGACATGTGAAACGTCTCTAGATACTTACGTTTAGGCAGCCAGACAGTCTTACAGGCAAGTCAGATAACTAATGAGCAACTGCAAGGTGAAATAGGGTGTGAAATACAATATGCTAGCTACTGCACAGTCACTGCCTATATATGTTCACACTCTGTTAAACAGGTAAGATAGTTCATCCCTATTTCATTTTGAGATAACAGGTTCAAAGTTCACAACTGTGCGTGCCTCACAGTATTTGTGTGCTGGTGTGCCATGTAAAACCAGAAATAAAAGTATTAGTACAGAAAAAAAATATACAAAAATATTTAAAAAAATAATTCCACAATATTAATAAGAATGTCTAATGAGATTAAATTGTTGCATTGTCTTTGCAGGAGAGATATGAAAGCTTTTGGAGTTAATGTTTCTTGCATTCAACCTGGACTGTTCAAAACACCATTATCCAGTCCAGTAAAGATTCTGAAAGAGAAGGAGATTATTTGGAATCAGCTTCCTCCCAGCACTAAAAAGCAGTATGGAGAGGAGTATTTTCAGAAAGGTGAGGCCATTTGAATAAAAAGAATCGATGTATTTCTTGCTGAGAAAGCCTTGCAAAAGGGCATTATATCTTCTAATCATTTTGACTTTTTGAAGAGACTACATGGGAAAAGTTACTCTTCAAATGCCTCTGCATCACAATATGGTTATCCACACAAAAAACCCGTTCAGGGAAACTTTATTCAAATCTCAGTTAAAGATTAATTATTTGTGTTGGAGTGTAGCTGTTGAGCAAACTCCCAAACAGAAAAACATTTATCTGATGATGTAAACAACCAATGTGCTTGCTGTGTTTTTCTGTCATTATTATTTATTTATTCAATAATCAAATAGGGATAAATTCCCTTTGCTTCTGCTAACCCCAGTGGTGAGGAAGCCATTCAGGAATTGCCTGACAGAGACTACTTGCTTAAGCCTGCTTCAACAGAAACTGTTTGTCTTGGGCTTTCTTGCCCATCAAGTTTCTTCTTTACAACTGCATTTCACAGCTTTCTGCAAAGCAATTTCCTTACTAAGAGAGACTCATTTACAAGCACCACAGCATTTGTTTCCCTTGGCCTTTTTCACAGTTAGGTTTATTCTGAGCTACTGTCACTGCAATACAAACCCAGTTGTGCCATGACTATGCCATAGTAAAGGGTAACTAGGCTAGCTCAGGAGTAAACTATATCACAACATCATTATGGATGGGGTACTTGGTCCCCAGAAACTGCTATGAATTCTTCTGTAGGGAGAAACAACAAATACCAGTTCCTTAGTGAAACCGCACAGATCAGTGTTGGATGAAGAGTTAAAAGTCACTTTTCCTGTCACTGAACAGTCTTTTATTTGAGTTTTACAGATGCAGCAAAGAAAGAAAAACTGACCAAGATCTGCCTTAACAAGGACATTTCCCTCGTTGTTGAGTGCATGGAGCATGCCCTAACAAGCCTCTATCCACGCGCCCATTACATCATTGGGCAGGATGCGAAGTGGTTTTGGACTCCCCTTTCAAAAATGCCAGCAGCTGTACAAGACTTTTTACTCCTGAGAAACAGAGCAAAGCCTGCAGCTTCCCACGCAAACTAAATCTTTGCCAATATATTCTTCATTGCAGACAAGGCCGATTCTGTAAGATTTGTCCTTTACATCAACATGATACAAACCATACCTGAAATACACCCTCATGCCCTATGAATGTAAGAAATACATCTATTTCTCCAGTATCTGCTACTATTAAAAAATAAAAATAAAAAAACCTACTTCTTTTATTGCTTTATTTCATTTCTAAAGTGTAAACAAGAGAGAACAAAGGAACTAATAAACTTCCAGAAATGGCTGTGACTTTTCAGCTCCTCCACCTTTTAGGTGCTTAGTTTGAGAACCCTCAGAGGTTCCAATTTTCACAAAGATCCACGCAACAAAAGTATCCCAAGAAAGCAGAGAATGCAACTTTAAGCCCCCATAGATGGAAGAGTTCTGTCATCTCTGGAAGGGGAAGGAATGGAAACAGGGCCTTCCTCTGAGAGAGCTGAGAGCTGAGCTCTTGCAATAGAAACTAGCAAGGACAGCAGGAAGTGTTCTTCCTGATGCTGATTTTTTTTAGCACAGTAACACCTATTTTGAGGCCAACAAAAGAAAGGTGCAGTTCTAACTAGAGACAGAGCAAAATAAAATGCCTGAATTGTTCAGATGGTTGCAGTTCACATCATGTCCCACTTGCAGGACTCTGCAAACCCTGGGTGAGGCATTTTCCTGGTAATTATGCTAAATCCTGAGGATCTGTAAAGTCCAGCTCTACCCTGTGTTGTAAAGGATCTGTAGCTACAAAAGTGGATCCAGCTACAGGGACTCAATGCCTGCAATTTATGTACTGAAGAGCTAACGCATTACGTTTTTGTTTTTGTTTTGTTGTTGTTGTTTTGTTTTTTAATTGGAAGTTATTTCTTGGAAGTTATTTCTGGAAGTTATTTCTTGGCATAATAATAACCTTGTGTTTTGTGAGGTGCAGACCAGCTCTTCTCTTGTTCAGCTCCTGACAACACAAGTGCCTGCTACGATCCAGTGCTGCAGGAATTCATCATGACAAAGCAGCCAAGATACACAGAGACCCCACCTCACGCCTGCAGCTGTACATTGCTCAGGAAGTCATTTCCCACTGCCATGGAAACTGGCCTGCAACCAAAAAAAAAAGAATGCTTTCCCCACCCTAGTGAATTTGCTGTGATATGACCAGGTTAAAGAGCAAGTTACCCAGTGGCTACCCTTATGTTGTTGGTTTTCGATTTACTTTTGTCAGAACCTGCAGAACACTTTTTTTTTTTTTTTTTTTTTTTTACTTTTCTTAGTGCAGCTTATGCTTAGGCTTTAGTGTGGTCATTTCATTTAGATCTCAGTTATCTGAAAAGGTCATTCTTTCCAGAGAAGATTTGAAGTGAATACCTTTGAACTACCTATTGGTGGCATTGCTTTTGTCAGTTTGATTTTACAAATATTTTCATGCCAATCCAAGTAATAGAAAACTAAGCTCTCTTCATTTAACACAAAAGCCAAAGGCTTCTGTATAAGCTGTCTGGTGAGCTAGTGGCTTCCCTGTCCCAGTCAGCATGAGCTGTTAGTTTTCCAGGCATGAGTTCAGTCCATCTCTGTCACTGAAAAACTTATCTCCTGCAGAACAGGCAGCATGAGGCCCTAGAGATATGAATGGTGTCGCCTGAACTTAAAGCCCTGTCAGTACCTCAGACAGAGTCTCATTCTCTCTATAGACAAAGTTAAAACATTTTTTCCACCAAGATTGCTCAGCTGAAAGTGATTAAAGAAATAAAACAAAGAAAGTAGAAAATAACACCACCTGCTCCAATCTGTATCTTTAGAAATCAAAGTTTGGCTGGCTTATGTCAGCCCCTGTCAAACCACTATCAGCTGCTGCAAGACCCTAGCAATGCAATGGTTAGAGTAAAGTTCAAAAAGAATTTGGGACAAGGCACACTAGCTGTAAATATATTATTTAAATTAGCAATGCAGGAAAAATATCAGCTGCTCATTGCAACTGCTAAGACACTTTTTACTGTACGAAGGGCCAGATTCTGGTGGCATGTTCTCTACCAGCATGTTTTCCAAGATGCTAAGCAGGATCTATGCAGCTTTCTGCAGTTCCAAGGCAGAATACTGAGCCTAAATCTGCAGTAGAGAAACTGCTTTTAAACTTTGCCTCCTATATTTGTGTGGCAGAGGACTGCTACCTGCAACAGAAAGAATCCTGGCCTGACACTGCTGGATAAATGTTCATCTGCAACAGACTTTGCCTGCTGGTAGCTGGCTGTTCTATAGTCACTTCAACCAGAGAGCAGAGCCTGTTGTTTAAATCAGGTCAGACAGGACTAGGCAGAGGAACCAAAGAGGGAAGGAATCTGCCCACAAAGCAGAGGACAAACCTTCTCTACAGCTCCTGGCAGGGGTCCCCAGCCAGGCTGGGCAGCCTCTGATTGCCACAGGCGGGTCATCTGCTCAGGGCCAGATCACTTCCAGCTCCATCCTGCAACCGCGCTTGGATTCCCCAGCTTTAATTTTCTTCTTATTCAGTTAGTTTCAGATCAATTTTCACCAAAAGCTTATTCATTCATTCTACCACTGAGAAGGGTCTCTGCACAAGCCTCCTCTCTTTCTGCAACACCTGAGAGTGAAGGTCACGCAGTGCTAATGGGGAGGAGTGACAACTGGGGGAAAGGAGCTATGCTTGCACTTTCAGACAAGAGCAGCTGAATCACAAGTGCCCAGCAGACTCTGGGTCAGGTAGCCAACAAACTACCAAGCAGTCATATGTTAAGAGTCTTTTTTTCATGCAAATTGCAGAGCTTTTTTTACTTGCACAGTTGGTAGAATTCAAATTTTATTTGACAAATATTGCTTAGTTACTCAGGCAGTTGATTTGTTTAAAGTACCATAAAGCTGCCCCTGGCCTAGAGCAAATAGTTTTGTCCCTGAGAGCTGACAAACACAAGGATACATCTTCCTCAATCTTTGTCCCCAAAAGACCAAGTCCTACCAAGAACAATTCACTCACGTGCAGGGGTAAAGATGCAGATCTGAACCAATCCCAGTTAAATCAACGGGAAGATTCCTGCTGGTTTCAACACAATGCACAGGTCAGTCCTTCCCAACTAAGTTAATTCTCTCTAGTGATTCTGGGCAGTCCCCCAGGCTTTATGGATGACTACATATAGCCAGCAAAGCTTATACAACAAAGGTAGGATAGTCAGGGATGGAGCTTATCATGGAGGATTAATAGCAAGTAAGTCCCTAAGATAGAAGCATCACAGCACAAGTCATTAATTATTAACAGCAAGGAGAAGGACTGTGTCAGCCAACATAAAACCATCACACAGAATTTACAGAGGGATTTTTCTGAAAACTACCACCACACACGTGTTGGTGCACAAGCTTATGAGTTTGTCTCGAGCAGTTTCTATGTTCTGACATGGGAAATAACTGGTGAAGTCAACTTGTGAGCACCTGGAGGTACATGGTGAGCTTACACGTCTCCCCAGAATGTGAGCACCAGTGCAAGAACAGAGCTCATGTCTAACATTACAGTGAGCAGTACCCATTATACGCATTTGCAGAGTAGCTAAGAGAACAAATTAAGCACTTGTTTTTGAGTGCACAGATGAGAGAGAGAACATGTGGTCTCTTCCTTTCTAGGAAGGATTTTAATCACTTGTTGCTTATCTAAGCACCTACAGGTGCTGAATAAAACGCTAACTCAGTAATGTTCTTCAGAACATCTGGAATCTTTCTTGACTCCTCTATTTTGAATGACTGGTTCAGTCACCTAAGAGTTTACAGGGCTTTATTTTCCCTGTGTTTTTTACCAATGATGTGGTAAAAAAAATCTGAACTGCAAGCAGTTCAAGAAAAGCAGTTCAAGGAAAGATACAGTCATGCTGAGAAATCAGCCCTCATTTCACCGGACTGAGTTCACCTCCATGCAAAATACTGAGGAGGAGAGTTTGGGTATGTATTTCTTTTACAATGACAGATTAAGGAAGATCTTAAGTTACTTGCTGAACTGAACTCTCACACTGTCCTCTTTACACAGCCAGCAAAAAAGCACCTCTTTCCTATGAAACACAAGTGCAAAGCCCTGCACGTGCAGAAATAGCTCACGTAAGAGTGGGAGACATGATGTGTTTGTACTTGTTCAGTTTGTTAATTGAAAACTAGAGGTTTTGTAGCACTGGCAGGGTGGCTGATTATTAAAGTTTGTACTTTGCAGTATCTGGAGAGCTGCTGGGTGACCTGTCAGAGCACTGCCTGACCAATCTAAATCTTCCCCCAAGGGTTACGAGTGCTGCTTCTGAAGAACAGAGGCCATACACTTCCCTTTGCCAGCTCTCCCTCAGCACGCCTGGTAGGCCACACTACGCCATAGCAGAGCACTGACTTCTGCAGGTTTTGCACTGTAAGCACAGTGGTGGATAAAGAAATCCAAGGTGTATCCAGACCCCAAACCTCACCCGGCCTGTGGTTCTCTGGCACAACTGCCCAAGCACACCTGCTGTGAGAGTAAAACCGTAATGTGCCCCTTCAGCAGGGTCTACGTGCTTCAGCTTCCTATACTGCAGGGAAGCAGAGGCATGCTGCATTTTGCAGTCACCTAAGGATCTAAAAAGGGCTCTCAGTGTAGTCATGCTGCTTTTCGTTAAAATCAATTGCTTTTATAATGGCACTTGTGTGTGTGCAAGAAGCCAAGCTCCATCCCAGGAGTTCTCAATTTGCTAGGCAAATATCAGCATTTTAATGGGAAATAGAATTTGCCTTCAGCTATTTACTGGCTACACTAGTAATCAGAATTCAATATTTCTGGAAATATCTCAAAACTTGAAATACCAAGCTGACATTTTCCCTGGAAACACGCTCTTTGCCACTACAGGCAGCTATTTCAAAACTGTTATGCCCCTGACAGAGAAGAGCCTTTTTAGTGCTGCAGAATTATCATACAAGAACTATTTTCGTGCAACACTGCACATTCACAGAACTAGCCAATTTTCTTGGAGGAAAATTTTAACTGGAACTGCTTCTGATTCTGACCCAGTCTCCTTTCAGCAGATAAGACGTCATCTAGCAGAATAAATACTGGCAAAAGGCTCCAGGAGAGAAAAGCCCTCCACGGTGCTCAGCACCAAGTGTCCACGTGCTGTTGGAGAGGGAGCACTGGATGCCTGGTGGCTTTGGGACTGCAGGCTATGGACAAAGCCCAGGGATCAGGGGGAGGGATGAGCAGCGGAGGCTCAACACACAGCACTGCCCTCTCAGCTCCATGCCTTACAGATCTTCTGTGCGAATTACTGCTTGTGAAATTCAGGCACTGGTGCTAACCAGAGCAGTTCCAGGTGTTCCTCTTAGAGGAGTCAAGTGTGCAGCCTGGCCAGACTTCAGAGAGCCCCTGCTACAAGCTGAACCAACTTCTCTGTAGTGTTTTAACAGTGCTTTGTCAGAGCACACTCTAAGTCCTCTCACAAAATAAATGTCACCGAGTGAAACATTACAACAATGATTCCAAAGTGCACACATTCAGGAGCATTGTGATCCTTGTCAGATTTTACAGGGACGTTCACAGCAAAAAAGCCAAGTATCCAGCTGAGGTACCAGAACTAGAGGGCCAGTTTTTTTAGCCTTGACACAACAGGGAGACAGGCTGCTAAAACAGCTGGTGCAGCCCAGAGACCAATCTAACACCAAAAAACTTTAATGGAGCCTTCCTGCAGACTGCAGTGGAAGGAGAAACAAACTCTTATCTGCATATATTTGCTTAACATTGTCATATCAGAGAGAGTTAACCAGTAGCTCAGAGGTCCATATCCACAGCTACAGAGGCATCCAACTAAGTCAAATAACATTATTAAGTGGCAATGAATATTGTCACTGGTCATGTATCAGCTGTGTCTGAGGTCATTATTTAATGAGTCCAACATTCATTCACTATCAGATTCTGAGACTCTGTCCACACCTACTTGATTAGATGATGGTGGAATTTAAAATCAAAATAAACCCAAATCACTTCACTAACTCAGCAGGATCAAGAACACCAGAAGGACTCTAGCAACCAGACCTAATACAGTGAGTTTCCTTTACCATACATGTTTTAAGGTACGAAGGATGTCACACAAAAATCAGCCAAAGGAATGCTTAACTTCAGACATCTGTGAGTTACAGAAAAATGTAATAAAACACCCCTTCCTGTTAGAGTACTTGCAGGATTTAAAAATAATCATAAATTAATTTGTTTTCATGTATCAGTTCATTCTTTGAATACAATCACATCTGCACGTGTACACGTATGTAGGTAACTACTGCCTAAGTGACTGCTCAGCATCTGTACAAAAGTTTCTTTTCAGCAGGATGTCTGGAAGACGCTGATCAGCCTTCCCATATATATGGGTTTTAATTAATTTAGTTTAATTCTTGCACAAAGCAAAAGTACAAATAGAAAGACAATAATCAATTGTAGATTCCAATGGCAAGAACTGCATTCTATACTTATTAGAAATCTTTGTAATAAGTAAACAGTATCTTCCTCACCTGAGTCAGGAAACCTTGTGTTCCCTCAGTGCTTTTTTGAGGGCAGCATCTCCATGCACTTCCCCATTTATTTATGCAAACATAGTTCCCATGTAATATATTCTACTTCACTCTGTACCAGCACTTGACAGGTAATGAGGAAGTAGGCAGAAGGCTCAGAGACTGTCCCAATGGCTCTTTTGTCTAAGGAGGAGAGAGCAAATGGGTCACCGTCATACAACACAAATCACAGAACAAATTAGTCTGCAGACCCACTATTACAGTTTTGGCTTTTCTGGTCATCCTTGGGCTCATTCTGCTTCCATATTAGAAAAGCAGACTGGGTGGCATCATACAGACAGTCAAAGAGAATTGTCCTTCTTCACAAAAGAATTCCTCTCTTTCCAGTATTAGCACAAATAATTGCCAGAGTTCACAAAAAAGAGCCACCACCAGACACTCCTCTGAGAACTGACGCAGCCATTCCTTTTAGGCTGATGCATCCTGAGAGGACGGGGCTGACTAGGAAGATCGGCAAGTAAAACTTGCAAACAGTAGAAAACTGTTGAAAAGGAGGTCAGGAGAAGGTTTTGCCAAGGCATGTATTATTCATGGATTACAATTATATTGTGCCAAAGCTCTTAACCCCTGCTCTCCTCTAACTTACAGCGAGCTGGAAGGGCTGCAACCAGAAACAAAGCCCCTTACGGGAACTCGGTCTAAGGAAGCTGGAGGATGAGCCAAGCATGTCTACTTCATTGCATTTCCAGATCACTAACTTATTTGCTAATAGCTCTCACTTTCAGACTCACTGCACACAGCAATTTTGGCTTCCGTACTTTCCCTCGTCATTTACTGGCTCATCAGAGACAGTACAGAGTGAGAAACCTGAGTGGAAAGTATGTCTTCAGAGCAGGCTGTGGCACCAGACTTAGAAGTGCACTGCCTAAATGGCTTGACAAAAGGGAATTTTGCATCATTGCTGCATGTGTCACAGAAAGAGAGGCCAAGAGCTATGGTCCTGCTCCTCACTCTCCCTAATGGGCTTGGCTGATTCCAGCAGCATTCTCCAGGGCTGTGGTATTTGTGATAGAGGAGACTGCTGGCAAGGGTACATGGCAAGGTCAGTTACCAGAAAAATAACACAGTAAAACCAAATCTGGTCTAGCTAAGAGTTCTGGAGCCTCTCTGCTACCCGCAGAGTTTTTCCTCTTTCTGATAAAACACATTCTCTCTTCAGTTCTGTCACTTCCCAGTTCAAAAAAGATTCTCTTCAGCAATGTTTCTGGGCTTACCCACACTTTTGCTAACAGGGTGCCTAAAAATCTATCTATTCAAACTAGATCATCCCCAGGTGTGTTTTTCAGGCTCTTTTTGGTGCAGTTGAAGAATCTTGTCAGGGGGAGGGTGCTAACTTGTACTAGAATGAACTTCCATGGCAATAAAACTAGCTCACCCAATTGAAAACAACTGGCACAGGGCTCTTTAACCACTCCTGTGGCAAACCAAATAGTGTTTTTGCATGGCTGAATAAGTCTGATTTTTGTAATGCACACAACATCAACTGCACTACCTGTGATATCTAAATGCCTGCCATTTCAGTCAGTTCTCTTAGAGTTGTTACACATGGAGCTCTTAATGCTGCTGTCATGCATCTCTGAGCAATTGTCTAGAACAAAGGAAGAGCTTGTCTCTGGATAGCCATGAGTGGAGTTAAAAGGTATGGCCTAAGTTCTGGTTTTGGCACACGATGATATAAGATCTGCATGGTAAATATATTCAACTGTGACAATAAACATGTTTTTTTTTTCTCAGTGCTGACAGCTCAGATCATATTGTTAAGATCAGCCAAAGGGGGTCAAAGCACTGCAACTACCGGCTGTACCATGCAGTTGTATCAAATATTCAATAAGCTGATTAATTAATTAAGTAGCTGAAACAGAAAAACAAACAAACAAACAAATAAAATAAAAAATAATAATAATAATAATAAAAAAAAAAAACAGTATCTTCTACTAATACAACCTTCTCCCCTTATCATGCAAAGTTCCAGACCGTCCTTGAATGCAACAAATAAAGGCAAGATCAAAATAATAATTTGAGCTTACCTCCTCAACATTGCTGGTCCTCCGCAGGTTCCTGCTTCCAGCGACACGTTCCCAGTCAGGGTAAGCGCTGCTAACTTTGTCACCTCCTTCTGACACCTTCTACAGAGACTGAGCTCTGAGCCTTCAGCCTCTCCTTCCAGGCACAGGCTGTCCTCTCAGAGGCGTCACTATTTATCTAAAGCTCCTCAAGTAATTTATAAGGTAGTAAAGCAGCATTATCAATACACAGGGTTAAGCTAATATTTTTAGAAGCATTGACTAATTCTGCATGTTTAGTTTAGACCTTTAGACCCCAACCCAGGAAAATCAGCCTTTCCACTTTTACCTAGACTCTTCAGTTTTCACAAGAAGTGCACATTAGGAGCCCACATACTTCAGTGGATAATAGACCCAGTACAGTGGCCTCTATCTCCAACTGAAAATATTTTCCTTTAATATTTTACCCATATTCTTTTAGAGTCATTGCCTAAATTCATCAGAAATTTTGCCAGGTGTACAGAGTAGATTTAGACTTTTACAATCAGGTCCCAGGCAGCTGTATTCATCTCGCTGAAGTTTTTGCGGAGCGTGTGCTTGGCTCCCAATACTACATATGAAACCCTAAGGTAAGATATCACCACATACAGAAATAAATGATTTTGCAATCCTCGTAGGGCTTGTTGGCTTGGTGAGCAATACTTAAGAACACCTGTGGCACCCACTGACTGGCTGCGAATTGATGACTTCCACTCAGTGCTGGACATTAATCTACTGGGATTGATTGAAACCATGCTCAAGCTTCTACCACTTCTGAAAAAAATGAGGGAACAGTAGTCAATCTAATTGATGCCAAAGGCCTCATGGCATTTGTCGGAGGTGGCTACAGCCTGTCCAAATGGGGCATGGAAGCTTTCTCTGACATCTTACAGTGAGTACTTAAAAATATATGCATGAATCTAATAATGGATTCTGAATGTGCTGAGGAAGAGTGACTGTATGTTTGCCTCTTCCATTTTCTCTCTAGAAATCTTGCCTAAATAGGGAAAGTAAAAGAAAAGGGTGTTGGGCACTTGTTTGGGTGTTCAATCTCCAGTGCTATGAACAGAGCCACCAAGAAACCACTATGGGAAACATTTACCTAACATGGACAAATGGCTAGCATGCAGCTATCGATCACATGAATCCACTGCATACACAAAAGCTGGGCAAGCTGTACTTAGTGTTTATAGGCTGCTTGGTATATGCTAAATTACCAGATATACATACATGAAGCACTAGGACCTTAGACATATTGCATTTCCTGCTTACGGATTACAAAAGCGTACATTCACGTATCTTTCACTGAAGCCTGTTTGAATCCCTTTTATAAAATAAATTTAGTAGCATACAATCATGGTAATAATTATTAGCAGCCTGGTGTTGTGGTTCTGATACATACTCTTAGATCTCTGAGCTCTTCCAAGCTGCTGAGGTATGGAAAGCCGTTTTCCAAGCTCTTCAGACGCCACAATCAAACCACGGGGACGCCATGGGTCTCCCATCTGGAAAGCCTATCTGCCTTGGAGAAGACATTTGACTTCACAGCAGGGATCTAATTCTCAGACACTGCAGTCTTCAATGTCAATCCTTTTCTGCTGGTCCTACCCTGAAGGCCCTGAGTAGTCCTTTTATGTTCTCAAAGCTCAGTGATGGCTTTCTATACTTCCTCCACTTCTGTGGATGGATTGTCCCTGTCAAATCAGTTCTGAAACTAATCCAAAGATAACCCAGTCACCCTGGCTTCATTTTGCAGCTCTTTTCCTGGGGAGTTCATTCCAAGTCTGATGTAAACATAAACAGTCACTTTGCACTTGGCCTGCTACTGTCTTATCACAACATTACTACATTCTCCACTCTGAAGTCTATTAATTCATGAAATATGCTCATGCAGCAATTAGGGAAAATTAGCTGATGTCTCACCATGCACTGATAAATCCATTTGTGCAGAGCTGGCAATTCAGTTCCCTTTCCCCTACTATTGGTTCAAGAACCTCGGTACCATTACATATAATGCTAGAATTTTTACGGAACAGTGGTGACCAGAAAGCCTTTAATCTTCATATGGTTTCAGTAACAGAGTACTCGTTCCTCCCATTTAACAAAGTTTTATAATCAGTTCATAATTACACATCATTTCTAGCAATCAGATTATCAAATGTACTTCTGAAAATTAAGGTGAGCGGCCTTCACTGAAACGTGCTGTACTGCCTTGGGATGGCTGAGGCATAGCTCAACAGGCCAAGTCTTCACAGGGTCTAAGAAAGCTGTTTGCAAACAATTAGGAATGCTTATATAAAGAAAATATATGCTCTAACATAATATAATATAAACTAAAGACTAATGTACACATGGTCCATTCCTTTGTCATGCTTCAAAACCCAGCTGCCTGGGTCTCTGCAGTTGTCTGACAGGACAGAGAGGCCGTTTTCATTCTGAAGGAGTCACATTGTAACTCATACTACACACAGGGAACCAGATTACCAGAAGCCTACTGACCCTACTGCACTAACACTTAACCATTCAACCATAGCCATTTCACTATAAAGTACAGAAAAAAGTTCAAATCCAACTGAAAATTTTGCTCACCTTTACTTTTTCCCAAGCACTTTAATAATCTGCTTCTACTGGAAGATGAAATACAAGAAATAGACAAAGTTTTAGTTTGATAATACAAGGTTCAGAGGGAAGCGGCTGTTGCATCATTTGCAACAATGCAAAAGAGATCACACAGAAAAGTTGCAAACTACTTAACACTGCTATTTCTCAGAGTTAATGACCTCCTGTGCTTTTACAGTGATAGGTAGTGCATTATGAAGCTAATTTAAACATCTCATAAAATTGCTCTGACATTTGAAGACAAGAACCAAAGTCTCAAATATTAATTTATGTGACAGACTTTCAACTTACATGTTTAATGGTTATGCCATTATTTAGGGATTGGTATTGTGTTTTTTTTTCTTCTTCTAGGATACAGACTCAGCATTTTGGAGTGAAAGTAAGCATTGTTGAGTACAGTTTCTTTTATTCAGGAGTAGTTAATTCAGTAGTTAATTCAGATTATCATGGAGCAAGTCTTACCTCTCAAGACATTGGAACAGGTTGACTCCTGGTATTATAGATACCTATGGAGAAAAACACTTTTCTGAATGTAAGTACAAAAAGGGCTGTATGAAGGCTCAGGGGGGTATCATTAATGTCTATACATACCTGAAGGGAAGGTGCAAAGAGGATGGAGCCTGGCCGTTTTCCATGCTGCCCAGTGACAGGGCAAGATAGGACAAACTGGAACACAGAAGGTCCCATCTGAACATCAGAAAACAGGTTTTCTGTTCGATGACCGAGCACTGGGAGGGGTTGTGCAGAGAGGTTGTGTAGTCTCCTCCTTGCAGACTACAATAGCCACCTGGACAGGGTCCTGGGCAACCTGCTCTAGGTGGCCCAACTCGAGAAGGGTTTTGGACAAGATGACCTCTGGATGTCTCTTCTGACCTCAACCACTTTGTGATTCTGTGAACATTTGCTGGATTTCAGAAACTTCTGCTAGGAATTCACTGTTCTGGAATACATGTATGTGCATGGTAGATGAGGCCTGTTCTATTAGTTTCTCTAGGAGACTGGTGAGATGTGAAGGCCCACTATCTTCCTTAGTTCTGAGGTACTTAGAGGCAGAATGTCCAGGGGCAGGGGGAGTTAATTGGTATGACTGTTCATTAAGCTTATGACTTACTGAGAGCTAAAAATTTCAGCTGCACTTACAGTAGGAAAGATCTGGCTCACAACACGGACCACAGAAGTTTCTATCTACCCGGTTCTTGGGTATTTTGTAGCACTTGCTGGTCTCTGCTCTGCTGTAGCTGTACCTCTCTGAGTACTTAAGCCAGTAGTTTAAAGTAACCTTCATTATCCATCTACAGAAGCTGTTGCCAAACCTATAAATGTAAAGAATCCTCTCACAGAGAACGCTGAATAAATACTTTCAGGTTTATTTTCTTCTTTGCAGACAGAAAAGCTCAAAGATCATCAGTGAAAAGACTGTGCAACTCTGGTATTTCTAAGGTCATAAAATGCATGGAACATGCCCTGATAGCAAAGTACCCCAGGACATGATATGAAGCTGGATGGGATGCAAAGTTCTTTTGGCTGTTTGTCTCCTATGCCCAACGCTGTTTATCTGACATGCTACTCTCTATGATGTTTCCAACTCGAACAGCTACTGGGAGTTCATTTCCTGGAGTTCTAACCAACATTTAACACTGAACTACATCAACTTTATGGAAATAACTTAATCCTTTTAAAACTAGTTGTCCTCCTCTTTACCAGTTACTAAGCTGCTTAAATTCCCTTCAGAGAACGCTTTTTTCCCCTACTTACCAAAAATTCCTGAGTTTGGAGATAGACTTGTAAATTTACTTTTTTGTGCTGAGAAGTGATAGATCTGAAGTATATACATTCATATAATATTCAGCTATAAAGCTGGCTAGTACTACTCACCCGACAAAACATTTGATGTGCTTTTTGTTATTAAAAAAAAAAAAAAAAAAAAGAGAATCTGCTTTTCAAGTAGACTTCATCAACATACAGGTTTCTACTGAATTTGAAATAAAACACTGGTCCACTCATGTATCTTATACTTGTACCTTACAGAACATTATTTACTCAGACAATCATCTATTTTATGGCATTTGGTTACAGTCACATTCAATAGTTGCTGAACTTCACAAGCTTCCGAATTCAAGAAATGAAATCAAATAGTAACAAAGCCCAGCTATTGCAACATATTCCAAAAATTACAATTGCAGAATTTGACCACATCTAATCACCTGACTGTTCAACTGTGCACAGATAAAAACACAAGCTATTTTATCCAAACAGAGCAATACTTATATTTTACTACTTGTACTTTTAATACTTAGTCCTAGTATTAGTATAGTTTATGGGGGAAATATTAAAATAAATATACATTTACATTTCTTTCATCCTCAATGTGCTTTGTAAGTTAAAAGGATAATTATTTCACCAGTTAGATAAAACAGATCATTAGTGTATGCTACAGCCAATTAGTTTGACTGTACAAAGAGTGTGTTCAGAATGGTAAAACAGCAGTTGAAGTTACTGTGCCTCTTGAAGGCTATTTCTACCTGTTAAACTCCTGGCCAGAGACTGACATGGTAGTGTTCCTGGCGATTTGAAAATTGAAGGGGTAAAGGTTTTATTTGCTAAAGATCTGCGTTAGCGATTAATCATTAATGTGCAATTCAATTAAGCTTACAAAAATACCATGTGCAGGTCAGAACACCAAATGTAAGAAAAGCAGTTTCATCACTCTGAGTGTGTGTACTGGGGGGCAGGGCACCTGCATGTGTGTTAGCACGTGCAAGAAAGGGTCAGAATATAAAAACAGCTTAGTACTGTTTAAGTATTTCACTGAGGTTCTATTCTCTAGCAAATGACTTCAAGAATAAATTTATTTTACCTCTTGGCATGACAAATATCTGCAGTTATAGTTCTCTCTGCCTGGCCTGACAGTTGTAGAGAAATATACATTGAAAAAATTAAGTGTTATAATTTATCAGCCCTTTAGTGGCCAATTACAGATGCGCTGAACTCTAAAGATTGGCCCTCTTTCAAACAACAGAATGAGTCCAAAATTCAGGAGTTCAGCCAGGGATTAGCCATAAGGGAAAAATAAATTAAGTGAAGGCTAGAATCTAAAGCTTCTGTTGAAAAACAACCCCAAAAAAATTACATACTCCGATGAATACATTGCGGTACACTACAGAGTAGAAGAAGCCCATTTAAAGTTTAGGAATCGTTTGCCAACAAGTATATTAAAGGATCAAATTTACATACTACCTACCTTTAGAGTTTCCCAAGAATGGTTTTCTTCAACATCTGAGAAGTTAAAATTCTTACAGGGAAAAAGAAAAGCTCTGTCTATAGTCTCCAGACTAACAAAAGTACACAGAGCATTGACAAAAAAATTATGGAATAGGGATATGATAAAATAATACATTTATTAAATGTATTCAGCAGCATAATTTTCCAGTTGTCTTTTCTAATCAAAGTACATTACAAAATAATTAGAAGCATTCTAATTAGAAATAGTATATATTTTGAGAACTTGGACATAAAACAATCAAATAACAAGTCTCAATGATTGTAATTTAGGAATCTTTAAATTATATGAGTAGCTAGCCAGGAATGCCAATAACGTGTTCCTGCAGTGGTACTCAAAATTTCCTCAAATAGTTCATGCTGTGGAAACTACCTTGCCTAGTTAATAGAAAAACTGGTAAGACATACAGCATATACTGATAGAAGGTTACGGAAATAAGCAGATAACTACAAAGACTGCATTAGTAGAAATTGTTTCCCTTTCTATTAATGTCCACCTCAGGAAATAAATAGTCAATAAAATTAAACTTTCACATTTAAAAAACTGAATCATTTCTTAAATGAAGCAGTATAGTTTGTATTTTGCCGTTTGGAAATAAGCTGTTATAGAAGTCTAGCTACTTCATTTAATAGTACAAATGACTTCCAGAGACTCCAGCTAAGAACAAAGCTATTCCACTGATGATCAGGAGAGAATCTCATTAACTTACATACTCATGACACTAAAATCTAAATATATCAAATCTTTTTAAGAACACTATTAATGGACTGGTTTTAATGGAACCTAGAGGAAAAGTACGTCTTATGAATTGAGAGGAAATTGTTTGATCCCAGGCAGTTAAAATATTGTAGGAACAACATTTTGCGCAGGTAATTACTCAGCATAATAATGCTGCATTGACTTCTCCATCTTTTGTTTAGATAAACAGAGACACCCATTTCTACATCCAGTAGTACATTAAACAGGTGGTAAACGTGCCCAGAGCACCAGTAGAAGTTTTAAAAGGTGCCATTATATATTCAAAAGGTCCCATAGATCAATAATGCTTCTATATTCGCTTTGTATTTTTAGTTTAAACCTTTATATAATGAATTTATCCCTAAAAATGCAACCAATTTCATACAGGTTTCTACTAGGAACATCAACAAACGAGATAATCTTTGAAATTTACAAATGTACAATATATTTATAACATTACTTTCAGACAGCTTCAGTGCAAAGATATACATATAGTACATCATGATAATTGTTCATAAAAATAGCAATTGGCAATTTTGTCAAAAAACAAGGCATAGTTTCAACATACATCTCCAGCCACTGACTAAAAGATGTATATGTTTTTATAAAGCATTTGAATGTGAACCTTACTCTTCTGTTTATAAAAAATATATGTGCAAATGGATGTGTCTCATTTTCCCTAAATCAGTTACCTACTTACACAACAGAGTCCTCTTTAACAAGACTGGCTGTGTCTTTAAATGTATCCTCTGTTGCTGTATAAGCTAATGGCTGGTCTCTCTTCAGAGTAATCTTGGGAGGCAGTGAAGGAGAGGGAGGAGGGACATTTTCTGTGTCCTGTTGCTGTTCCTTTTCCATCTGAAACAATAAACATAAAATCAAAGTTTACATTCTAATGTACAAAATATCCAACCTTAACTTTCAAAAATGTCAACTAACTATTCAAATATTTAGCTGAAGTGTCACAGTATATGTTATTTCTGCAAGTCACCACCTGTAAAAGAAAGTCAAATGCTAATTCCACCTCAGAAGGTACAGCTGAGGAGATAAGCTACTCCAAACCTTCTCTGCACACTGCTACTTCTGTTTTAATGGTTAATGTCAGGAGTAACTCGATTTGTCTATATGCACATACCTGAGTGTAGACAACACTAGCAGTACTACTGTTTGTAAATCACTATTTACAAACTTCTAAGTTTTGGGGAAGTAAATCCTCTGGCTTCCTGAACTCTCTCACCTTGTTCGGGCATCACTAGAAACCCAAATTTTCCATAAAATGCAGCTAAGTTTTAGTCTCATGACTGTGCAACTGAGGTTCTTAGGTCACTTAGGCTTTCTGTAAATTTTAAACTGTACGATGAAAAAAGACTGAAATTACTGTATCAAGTCAGTAGAACTTAAAGTCTTCGTACCCAACCATGGGAGAATTCTTCCAACACACATAGCACTAGCTGGCATAACATCTTAAAAGAACTGGCTCCTTTGACTGCATGGATGGAAAAAATTGGGCTGTTATGGAAGCAGGGCTGCAGTATGCAGAGCCACTCAATTTTTGTGCTATGCTGAATCCAGGAATGAGAGGGCACTAGACACTTTATCCCCAGTAGTACAACAGTCTTTCACTTGTGCTGGGACTCTGAGCTTTACTACAATGCACCCGCAAGTGGAAACCAGCATGAGAGATCCTGGAGCAGGAGGTAGCCACTGTGCTTGGGCTGGGAAAGCTGGGAGGTGGGCAATGCAGCTGTGCTGCCAGCTGAGAACCTCATTTTGTACAAGACTTGATAATTTCTCTCTCAAAACTACTTCAGTACCATCTTGACCTAGGCTGGAATGTCTGTTCTGCTTCACTTAGCAACAGAATCTACCCATATCCTTTATCCTCTAAAAGCAAGAATGAAGTCCTGCAGTACATTAGCTGAAAAATAGCATTATACAATTTTAAGAAATACCTCTGCATATATTGGGTTTTCAAAATTAGTGTTTTGTTTCGTTTTTCTCTTGAAGAAACTCCACTTTGATTCCTGAAACATAAAAATTATTAGAGCTTTATACATTTTTTGTCTCTATTTCTCAGCAAAATGACAGCGCAGTTGACAGATTTCACCTTCCTTGTCTGCTAATTTGGTGATTTCAGCTGGATGTTCTCATACTGACATGTAATTTTAATTAATTGCACTCCTTTAAATATTTCAAGGCCTGCTCAAGTTTCTTTGAGTTCTAACAATCTTTAGCATGATAAAACGTATGTGCAAGAGAAAAGGTGCACTGTCTAGAACCCTTTTTCTGCAGATGTAAGTATGAGTCTTATTTATTTCAACCACTTCAGAGACTCGTCACAAAAAGAAGGAGGCCACAACTAATATTTAAAATATTCATTTATACCACAATAATATAGACAGCTTCTACTTTCTCACTAGTCAACCAGCCTCATTACATTATTCAATAGATGTTTCTAGCAAAAGAAAAATAAATTCATCTTTTATTATCAAATTATATAAATTTTATTTATATAATAAACTTTAAGTCATACTATACTTTAGTGTTCAAGGTTACCTCTTTAAATACTTTGCTATGTCATTCAAGTGACCTCTCCTTTAGTCTACATTATCCTTTACTATTGATTGTGTTTATCTGTTTGAAAGAACATCGAAACCTCAAATGAAATTAGAGCTTTTTTTTTTTTTTCTTAAACGAGGCATCTTCCCAAAGAATGTACATTTTAAATGTGATAGGAAGTAGGAAGGGAAACAAAATGCATCCAGTGCAATCCAACAGACATCAAAAGATGGACCACACACACATGAGGCCCAAGTTTCTTCTCTGCTGGATAATCAGCTATGGTTACTTTACCTGTAGCAGTATTCACAACACTAGACCAAAAGTGACTAACTTAATTCAGGAGAGCCTATCATTCCAGAAAAATAGATCAAAGGGGAGAAAAACTGACTTGAAAGCAACATAAGAGAAATTACTGAAGGACATGAAACTGCAATAGCAGGTTGAAGGAGATGTCATTTCAAAACTCATCACAGATACTTTTAAGTGCACAAGGTGTGAAGATAGTCCTGCAAACAAGCCACCATCAGCACAGATTGATTCTAAGACATAAATATGTATCTTCCTTTAATCATGAATAATCTAGATGAGGTAATACTTTAATCGTGACTGTTAAAATGTCCTATAAGAATACAAAAAAATGCTCTAAATATCCTTACTATTAATTTAAAATATAGATAAAGTTACAAATAAATGTGAAAAGACACTGACAGTACATTGCGACCAAATGTCTTATTTCAATTTTCAGTACCAAAAAGAACTGCATTTTCACTGTTTTAAGCAAATACGCACTTTTTATTGTCTTTTAATTTTCACATTTTATAGGAAAAATATACTCTGCTGCTTCTATTAAGGTGTAATTCATCAGGGTTTTACAAATTCTTGTTGAAAACACAAAGTAAAATCTCAGTTATAATCATTTCTGCTCTGGAACAATGCCAATTTATAGCTCTTACAATACAAGTTTCAAACTAGTATCTGCCCTCAAAATGGAGCACAACACATGGTGAAAGGAAATCCTCTGTTCAAATCTATCATCTTCAAAATATCTTGGTGTGCCAAGCAGAAAGGGAGTCTTAATCTCAACAGATTCTTAACTGCATGCCATGGGCCCTTCTGTGCTTGCATTCCTTTCCTTTCAGTTCCTGACCAGTTCATGAAATCTCGTAAATATAGCCTGGTTAGTTGGACTTGATGCAGATTTTGTACCAGCTCCATAGGATTATTTAAACAGAATAGAAACTATAATGCAGTTTCCCTAACAATTCAGTTCCTCTGATTTGGAGCACAAAACAGACAAGGCTGCCCTAGACCATGCATATATACTACCTGAGGTGCATCCGTACTCTGAGGAGGTTCCTTTGGACTAGCAGATATTACAGAGGCATACACAGGATTTTCAAAATTTTCATTTTCCTTACTACCAACTGCTGTTACCTGTAGGAGGAGAAGAAAAATCAACTTTCCTCAAACAAGAAAAGGAGGTCAAAAAGAAAATAAAGGGTGAAAGGCAAGCTGAAGTTTGTCTTACGTGTGTTGGTTGAACAACTGTAACTGCACTGGTCCCACTGGCTCCACTATCTCTGGTTGTATACATGGGATTTTCAAATGTGATTGGCTGTTTCCCTGACTCTACTGCAAAGTTTTCATTCTAGGAAGATAAAACAAACAAACAACAAAAAACAGTAACTACAGCACAATAAACACGTCTGTATTCCTACAAAAAACTAACTAGTCCAATTCCCCATTTCTGGGAAAAACCCATGTTTACTTTCACAAAGGGTTAGACAAAATCTAGCATACATGTATATTAAAAGCAAAATGTTAGGTTATTATCCACTGTTTTACTCTCTGGCTTAGCAGCATGGACCATTGAATGATCCAGTACTACTCTGTTTCCTACCTGGACAGAAAAAAACAAACAAACAAACAAACAAAGTTGAATAGCTGACTCAAAGTATTTTATGATGAGGAAAGATGACTCCCAAAAATCACACCTTCAACACAGAGAAAATATCAAACAAAGCATAATTCCAAAATAATCATTTAATTTTAGAGGCTTCAAACTGACACACAAATTAACAAGCATTATCTGAAGTATATGAGAATTGGATTAATTCATTTTGTCCCAGCAGAGAGATTGCTATATTTTTTGAGACAAAGGAGAAATGCATCCCCTGAGTTAGAACACAAGAGTTATGTCAGAAATAAAATGTTTTACTTTTTTTTTTTAATCAAATCTCTTATAAATTAATATTTTGCCATGTATAAACATTGTGTGGATAGCAAGTACTTCACACATACAGTGTCAAACATAGAGCTCAGCTACAGTGCTCGCAGCAGGTGGGCAAATGTGCTGACATGAGTATTTTGTAAGAAAACAGTTAGTGCCACATAGGCGTAGCCACCCAGGGCTAGCCAGCCAAGCATTATCAGGTAGAATGGTAATGCAAACAAGTACAAAATCCTACCCAGGCTCCCTTATCCTACCCCTTGTCACAGACCAATCACAGGAATAGTGGGGACTAATGCAGGAATAGTACATCAGCAAGTTCTTTAAACCTGCCTCACTTCTACAAACGACTGCCTCACTTGTACTACCTAACCATACCTCTTTACCATGCAGTTACCCTCCTGTTTGTTCCCTCAAATTAGCCTACCTTGGCTAAGAACAGCAACACTGAAAAATATCCCCCCAACATCCACTTATGCATATGTAATATTAGAATTTTAGGAGGAACATCCCACAGTTCTTTGCTGCTATAAACCAAACCCTGTGAATTCTTTCCCAGAGATGTACACAACGTTTTGGTTTTAATCTGAATGTATAGGGTGAAATAACGACATTTAAGTAGAAATGACTGGCATACAAATCTGAATGTTAATAGGAATGTAAAAAAATGCATCAGTTGGACTTCAGGATATGTTAATATTAGGCCAGAAAAATGGAAAGTTCCATAAAGTTCCTCCATGCATGAAAAAGACCTCAGGTAGTAATTCAAGCCAAATGTTCATGTGGTTGTTTCATTACAACAGCTGCTTAGTTTTAACAATTAATGTGCTTCTTTATTTAGAGAAAGGTCATGTGCACGTATTATGAGCTTGTCTTTGCTCATTTTATTTCATGATAATTTACTGTCAGTTAAGTTTGATATTTATCTTTAAAAGTTGAGGGATTTTCCAGTGAATATTTTGCAAGCAAGCACTTTTTATTCAAACATACTTGAGATTTGATTTGTAGAAGTAAAAATCTTTTAAGCATTGTACTTACTGTGGCAAAATGGGGAATAGTTTTTCCCACAGAAAAACTATACAGCATAGGAAACACAAAGACATGCTATTTCTCAGATGTGTATAACAAAACATGGATGAAATAGAGTTCCACTTGATGATGTCCCCCAAATTATTAAACCTGATTTGCTTAAACTTGCTAAAATAAGAAACTGCCCAAGTTGGTAATTTACTGTTTACTGCACATTTCAATCTGTTCTGCAAAACACAAAGATCCTCAAGAAATTCCTTGTTGCACTATTTTTAATTGCCTAATTGATGCCCTGTATATTCACACAATATGCTGAAATAGTAAAGCAAGCAATACATTTAATTTATACCATATACATCTTGAGAAAAGGTAGTCACATTATCTTTTTAAGAACAGTCTGCATTTGTCCCTGCTTTCAATGTACAAAACCTATTTCAGGAAATTATCTATTAATGTTCACTTCTTTTTCTAGAACACATTTATCATCTCACTATGTTTTTTACATAAAAGATTTGCCTCTATCAGCAGAAAATGACATTAGAAGAACATTACTGGAAAAAAAAAAAAAAAAAAGTTATTTCCAAATTAAACCTTACCATCTGCATTGCTCTGTCTATAGCAGATTCTCCTCCAAAACCAGAGACTCCTATGTCCATGCTCACATCTGCTCCAGATCGGAAAGTTACCCCATTGCCATTTTCAGTAGATTTTACAAGACTACTTAAACTGTAAAAATAAAAAATTTAAAAAAAAAAAAAAAAAAAGAACATATTATACGGAAAGGAAGCTTGTAAAGACAGTTTCTTATAGTTGTCTTTCTAAACCATAGATGTCACTTGAAATTATTGCTGGCTATAAGCAAGCTAACAAGGGCACCAGCGGTTATATTCCAGCATTAGTTCAGCAGTTTCTTCTCACCTATTTTCCCATTCAGAACGATCACAAATATCTTTTTATGTGCCCATGCAGACATCAAATAGGCTCAAGAAATTACAGTTCCCCAAAATTTAACTACATTTTGACTACTCTTACTTCAATGTTATTTACAGGCAAATGTATGAATTCACTCAGAAGTTCAAATTCACTGAAACTGATAAAAAATGAAGCTGCAATGGCTTGTACAAATGCGTGGATATAATTCCAACAACACGTATACTAAAGATGCTTATGCATGCAAATCACGAAGATACCTAAATGACACTGTTTTCATATACGCAAATGTTCAATCTGCATAGAGATTTACAGTGACCACAAGTACACATTAGGTTTGCATGAGAAATGCAAACATGAGAACAGGAACACTGTCAGTTTCAAAATAATAGGAGCAGCCAAAGGTAGTGGTGCATACCTAAACAGCAGAGCTTCTACCAGAACTCTGAGCATGGAACTTCCCAAAACCATGCAGCCAACAAACTGCAGAGTTAACCTTTGAATTCCTTTTGCCCAATTTGCCATAAATTGAAGGAAGACAGCACTATTGAAATACTGTTTCCATTTGTGTGTCCTCACTGGAGGTGGCTTGTGCTAAAACTCTTGTCTACAGCTGGTGCTGTGTGTGTACACTTTACCAGATGGTCCCCCTAGGCACCAGCTGATTCAATTTTTAAAAACTTCAGTCTAGGATTCTCATATATAGAGAAGTCCCATGTTAAGGATAACAGCTAAGCCTGAGATAACTCTGCAGTAAATGGATGAGTTAACAGATTGAAGAGGGACTTAACAAGGGCAGCACTACAGCATATTTATGGGAGAAACAAAAATTGTGAATCAAGCCTCACAGACAAAAAAACTGAACTCTCTATTTCACATAGCCTCCCTTATATGACAAGTACAGTTGAACAGTAAATTTTGAGCCAGTGCATTACAATTTCTACTTGTTCACTGTCTGATGATGCAGAAAATTTCCTTTTTGCAAAGTAGAAAGCAGGGAATTTCAGTGAGAAGCTTAAAAATCTCCTATGAACTCTTTGTTCTGTAGGGTTGATTTGCATGAAAATTTTGCCCCAATTTTACCACATCAATTCATAAATTTAATTTATTCAGCGTAGTCATTGAGTGAGGAAGCAGTTATAACTACAGCCATATGACTGATTACAATAATTTAATCACATTGATTTAAGAGTTACTGCTGTGAAATCAGTGCAAAGACTTTGAAGATGTAGCTTTATGGCTTTAAAAACACATAACTGGCTTGAAGATAAATAAAACTTTGGATGCATCACATTGTGACATCTTTTTCCAAACAAATTATTTGAAACCATTACAAGTCATATTACTTCATCTTCCTTTGATTTAAAACATCAAATATTTTTAAATTATATTTCACAAAGCTGGTTTTCACTGTATACGATGACTATTAGGAGTGCAGGCACCTACAAAAAGCCCACATTTCTCAGACACAGAAACAAAGGTTTGCTACAATTGCTCCATGTATTTTTAAACAGACTAATACAGCACTGCAGAAGAGCTCAGCCCCCAATGTTAAAAAGATCTCTTTGCCAGACCTGTCTTTCTTACACAATTTTGAAACAAGTTAAAACATATGTAACTATAGTCTTTTGTATCCTTCTGAACTGAAGGTCCAGTTCCAGATGAGGTAAACAATTTTCTCTAGTTCTGATTATTTTAAAACTAATTTGGAACGTGGAAGAGTTTGACAACAGTCGCTATGTTACTGCTTGGAATCAAAAATCCAATCAAATTGCTGCAACACTGCACCTCCATTTTCTGACAGAATTGCCACAAGACAAACAATGTGAATTTTTTCTAGAAATATTTAGGCACAAACATATTTTCAGTGTTCAGCCATTCCAGCTATGTAGCCTTTGAAACATACCTTGGTAGTTTGGGAAGCGCTGGTAAAACAGAGCCTGTTCGTCTGTAGTTAAAAAAGCCTCCAACCGCTAACACTCCAATTATAATGATTAGTATGACTGTCAACAGCACTGCTACTGCTGCTATCAAAGACAGAAGAATAAGCAACATTCAAGCAAACATAGTTGACTGTAAAAAGTATCCCAGAGAATTAAAAGCTTGGCCTTCCAAAGGCATCATAGTGAGTTATTACACATCCTTAACTCAAAATATCAAGGGTAATATATACTTGAAGCTTACTTGTTCCAGGAGGCACTCCCTTTGACAATCCTATTTCACAATAATTCCCAGTGTAGCCATAAGAACACCTGTGAATACAAGTAGAACAGCTGAATGACTGACTTTTAAGTCTAGGATCTTAGTGTTATTATTATATTCTGTAATATTTATCCACATGCCATAAATTTTAACTCTGTGCTTAGTAATGATATGTTTCACTGACTGTAAAGATAATGTCTATTATCTGTTTAGAATTAAAAATGGAAATAAGTGCCCAGTCAGAAAAAGCTAGTCACTGAAGGCAAAAGATTTTATTTCAGTGGCGCATTGATGGCACCTAGTGGCTGTTCCAAGACACATTTACTGAGTATTACTCTTCATACAGGTTTGCCCTGTTGTTTTTTTTTTTCCCAAACAGATGCATTGATTATTTATTTTATTTATTTATTTATTTATTTATTTGCATTTTTTGCATTACATTTTCCCAACAGATGCATCACTTATTTGCTGATATTTTTATGCTTGTATGTGTTTTTCTGTTGTTATTACCAACATACTGTTGCCTAAGTACAGCATCTTCTGAAGCATTTCCAACACATTTCAAAGCCTTGAATTGTTCTGTGTGACTAAATCAGTACAATCTGATGCAGAACTACCCTAACAACATACTGACTTACTTGCATTTCGGAAGACCACTTTCATCTATATAGCATGTTCCTCCGTACATGCACCTGCATGCTGGTGGCATTGTGGGAGGGGATTCAATAGCTGCAAAAATTGAAAGCCACGCATAGGTTATCAGGACATCTTCAGCCAAATAAATTATATTACAGAAAATTTTATTTATTTCCACAGACCTTATGTATACAAACTTACAGACTACCTTCATTATTAACTTTGCTTTTTTATGCACATACTTATTTTTATTTTTCTGCCAAATCAACTTATTTTAATTGAAGTAAAACCCCTTCTCAGAAAATAATGGCTTATTCAGTAAAAATAGGCAGAAGTAACTCAGAAGTTGCACGTGCCATCGCTCTATTTTGCTTGTGCAATGGAGCCCACCACCCCCCTTAAAAACTGTCTATTCAGAAAGCAGCAACATTTCACCTCCTTCACCCAAACTCTTTGATCCAAGCAGCTGGAAGAGTTATACAGAGAGGACTAAGAAGTGGTGATGCATTTATTTATGCAGAAAAACGGTGGATGGAAGTGAGTTCACAGCAATAAACAGCAAATAGGAAATTCCATCAACAGTGTTAATGATCCTTATTTAAAAGTGTATTGTACACTTCCATTATTATTACATCACTTTACTAGCTCCTCCCTCTGCAGCTCACACCTTATGGCAATAGGAGACAGCATCATCATTTATTAAGAAAATGCAAGTCAGAGGTAAGGAGGTTAAGTCTGTGTTAAAAATAAAAAAAAATAAAAAAAAATAAAAAAAAGAAATTTTATCTTTTAATACAAAAAGAATTCAGAGAAGATTAGCCATATAAAAGATGTCTGACATAATGCTGTAAAATTTAATTTATTAGATAAATGTTGCAAGGACATATTGTATACCATCCACATCATTGTAATCTGGGAGTGCTAAAGAAATAGAAATCTTGCAGTGGTGTACTTTTTTCTCAGGAAAGGCTGAGCAATTCTATACACTTTGTGCTCATGGAAACTCTGTGAGGGCTCTGATGCAATGCAACAACCAAGCACTAACTTCTAGTGCTTAAAAGGTTGTCCAGTACGTGATAATTATATAATGAGAATAAAAGCCAGATGACCTGACTTAAATACACCTGCTGTATCAGCCAGATCATCCCTCCATATGTCTGATTCAGTAAAGTACTTGCATTCTGAAAGCAAAACTTCCTCTGTTTTCATTTCCAGTTTCACAAATTATTTTACCTGCATCACACTCTGTTCTGCTTCCTTCTACAAACCGAGTTCCTTGAGGACAAGCACAGGTGTATCCCATTGGTCTTAGCAAACAGAGATGGCTGCAGACATCTTTACAAGGATTAGGCACTGGGAGGGGAGAAAAAAAAAAAAAAAAGTGTGATAGAAGCAGCTGAAGAAGTAATTCAGAATATTCCTGAGATATGGCAGGGGATTCCATATCAAACACCAAAATTCCAAAGTCTAGATCAATTTTTTAAAACAAGTGATGCCCAAACACCACATTTCCATCAAAGCCTTTATCTGCCTTTTCCTACATTCTTCCTAAGTGAGAGACCATGGCTGTTGAAAGCCAGAAAAGCACCAGAAAGCAAAGAAACAGAACATCTCTAAGGAATGTGGAGCTTTCTGATTCTGAAAGCTAAAACATCTTTGAAGAGGGGGTGTATGCTGGATTATCCTCTGGACATCCCTCTTGTCATTACTGGAGGCATGTCATAGTTGAAATGTCCCCCTCATAAATAAAACCACTTTGCATATACCAGGATAAACTCATATTGTGACTGCCATCTCTATGACAGTTCCAAGATAGAGGGTAAGAAGGGAAAGAACTTGACTATGACCCGTTACTAAAAGACTCTGAAGAGCAGTGTGATATTCTATTGCTGATTTCATTTCGGGTATGTAGAAAACACCTGCCAGACACCCCCTCCCTTTTATTTCTTCTTAAATTTTCAGAAATACATATTATCACATTATTAGAATACTAAGCTCTTTGAAAACATTGGTACCAACTTCAATCTCTTAGCAATAAATGGCTCATCCAGGATGCTGATCACCTACCTGACTGATTGTATCTATGCTGGTGATAGATGCGCACTTGAGTAAGCCACGGATTTACCGTCAACACTTTCACTTTTTCTCCACTTCCAAATTTATCTTTCTTCCAGACTTCTCCTCGTTCTTTAGCTATCCAATATAAATGGCCTTCAAAGACATCAAGGCTGTATGGACTTCCTACTTCTCAAAGGAACCAAACAATGGACTGTCAGCAAGCACATCTCTAGCAGGAGCAATACAACTGCTGTTCTTCTTCAGCTAAATATATCAGCTAATCTTTCATTTTATGACGTTTATAGCTGTAGATATGTATTATCACATGGCTGACCACTTAATGCTGCTGTACCTGCAGACAACTTAATAATATACATAAGAAAGCATGAATCCAATTTTCCACAAGGTTCCTAGATTAGTCATGTAAGGTACTCTCAGGGAATCTAATACCCAGGCATCATGAGCTCTGAACCTGGTGTGTTCTTTATCCCTGTATAAAGGAGGAGCAAACACTACCAAGACTTTGAAAAGCTCTTGAAAATCTAATTTCGCACATGAAAACCAAGTGCTTGTTAGCACATACTTTGGTTACTACTACATGGATTCCACAGTAAATTCTTACCTCCATGTAATACTACGGTTCTGTCTGTCCCATCAGGTCTCATGGATTCAATAATATTTTCTTTAGAATCACTCCAATAGATCCTATCGTTGTTCAAATAATCAATAGAAAGACCTGTTGGCCAGCCAAGGTCTTCAGAGATCAAAGTTTGTCTTTGCTGTCCGTCCATCCAGGCACGTTCTATTTTTGGCTGTCTTCCCCAGTCAGTCCAATACATGAACCTGAAAGGACGCAACCACAATTTAGCGTAATTCAGAATTTGGTTGCCACAATCATCCACTGAAGATTCATGGAACAGGTTAGTTGTGGAACATAACATTGCTCAGCAGTTGATGTTTTGCAGGTGAGATTAGCAAAGTCATGCTGAGTTAACTGAATAAGCATGTTTCAAAGACAGAAGATAAATACCAAAGAAGAATGTTTGCAACTTGTGACCTTATGTGGAAAGAGAGTGGTTTCAGTGGCAATTTCTCATTCTCAGTGGAAGAAAAACAACTGACTACTCTGGGCATTCATGAGTCACGAAAAAGCTGCAGAGCCCAAGTGACTTCAAGAAACCGTGCTGCTTCACTGCAGCCATGAGATGCACATACAACAACATCCTGTGATCCATCATTTAATACAAGATGGAGCAAGCACAACTGTTGAATGTACCAGCACATTTACACTGTTTTCCACTGAAAGTGGGTATTTCTGTACTACTTGGAGCCAGTAAAGAGAGGTTGCCATCAATTTCCCTATTTCAGTTGTAACAGAGAAATTTGGTGGGCACACAGTCTTACAGAAAGGAGATTTTTATTTGGCCTACTTAGTGTCATCACCAATGCAAGCACCTATACAAAATATAAACCTAAAATATGTTCTCATGTATACAATTTTCCTGACATGAGTAAGAGGAAAACCCTGAATTTGATCAGGAAAGCACTCCCATACTCTCTCCTGTAAAGTTTACCATTGTGGGGTTTTGGTACTGAATGGCATTGAAAATAATTCTGAGAAGTCCTGTAGTACTTACCCACTTTTTGGATTGACGGCAATAGCTGCTGGTTGATCCAGTAGAGAAAAGATAAGCCATTTTCTGTACCGTCCATCTAATTTTGCCACCTCTATACGATTAGTCCCTGAATCAGTCCAGTAAAGATGTCTGAATTAAACAAAACAGAACATTCCAAAAGTAAATAGCTTATACATGGGAGAGGAATAAAAAAATCTTCAAAAAAAAGCTACATCAAAACCAAACAAAATTAATAAAATGAAACAGAATTGATTACATCTGAACTTTTTCAGTCTGGAACATCCAATTCCTAGATATAGGAGTTTAGGAGATATGATCCACAGGCTCTCTAGTTTTCTCCTCTGTGGAAGTTTCTGTAGCTGCCTCTGTTCCCTGTCAAATAACCATCACTGAAGCGATGCTGAGAACTTTCATTGTTACTTTTAAGCACCAGAGAAGGCTAATAAGCATCTTTACAGATTCAGTTTTCCAGGTAACAATCAAGTTCATTACAAATAAAAACTTATCTACCATGCAGTTTATGGGGCAACTTTGAAGCTATCCAATTTATACGTCCACAGCTTCTTTCTAGATTTTTGTCTTCTCACAGAGTTGTTAATGAATAGTTACCATGTAAGATGAAAATGCTTTTAGTCCTTACAGATAGGGCACTTGGTCCATTCTTCTTTGGACTTAGCTTATCTTTATCATCTTGCCTATATTTTTTTCAACTTACATAATACACGTAACTCACTCAGTAATATCTACTCACTAATCACACACTGCCTTCTGATGGAATAAGTTATCCCCTAGGTGTCTTGGGAATGTGAGATAATACTACAGTTTCTGTTTTGCAGATAGGCAGAAGAACTAAGTGCCTCAAAACACCTGTATCAGTTTTTATATCATGTGCAGACACTTAAAATTGATTTTAAAAAATAAATAAAACTATCAAAATTGCCCTGGAATCAGTATACCATTGTTTGCAGTACTGAAGATGCTAGCCTCACCATGGTGCTGGTGATATATGTCCTCAATTCTTTATGTTACAGATTTCAAATACATTTGATAGAATTTATTTATATTTGTGAATTGAAATTCAGACACTCCCTCCCACCCCCAGAGACATTCAGTTTTCAGATGTCCTGCAGTTCACAAAGCTAACAGCAAAATAACTTGAAGCTGGAGGTTAGCCCAGGCTTTATTACACAGATCTTAAATAAATAAATAAATAATGCTAGAAGACGTTACTTTCCACTTGTCATGAGTGGCAGAATTTTTCAGGCTAGCGAATAGCTTCAGCCTGCCAGACTGGCTTTATTCTGCTCTAGAAATCAGCATGACATACTTTATGAGCAACTCTCTAACTATTTTGTAGAACTCATCACCTAACATAGCATACATCACCTAACACAAGGAATCTCAGTGACAGAAACTGTGTATCAGGCCCTGAACTGGAAACAGAAGTCTTTTTCCAATCTTTGCCTACTCATATACTTGAAGCATTACAAAAAAAATCTTTTTTGCCATCATCACAATTCAGCATTAAGTGCCACCTAGCTACAATCCAGATCTTAGGCATCTTCCAGTCATACTCTAAGGATATAAAATATAAACATTACTAATTATAGTTGATAACTATGTAATACAGGGGAAGCAGATGCCTAAGCTCCTTCTTTTAGCTTTCAGTTTTCCAGAAAAGTCATGCTTTACAATGATCTGCACGCCATTCTTCCTCACCCTATTGATAACATCATCAGGAACATCGAGAATTTGTGAACCACATTCAGAAGACTGACTCTAGAATCCTTCTGACATGAAGGCCAGCATATTATCACCTAACTGACATACAACTGATCTGCCAGCTGTGGAGTAATGTATATTTCCTCAGAGAATAGATGGTGCGGTCAGCAACATGCCCTTGGCCTATTAACTGCTGTCTGGGCAAACAGAACTTACTACAGGCTTTTGAACTACCAATTTTTATTCATTTATTTATTCAGGTATTTTGAGACCAAATATGTTGAGACAGAGAGAATCCATAAGGAAAAAAATGGATTTTGCACTGCCTGATCAAACCCTTGACATATTCAGTCTACAACATTTTTCTAGCTTCTCAGTGCACTTACCTCCCAACCCAGTCAACAGCCAACCCATCAGGATTAACTATGTATCTGAGATTCAAATCAACTTCCTTTGTAGGATTGTTTCTACTGCTGTCAAATGTGGGCAGATAGGCACGTTTGATGGCTCCAAACTGAGAACCCTGCCCCAGAATGCTGAAGTACACAATACCTTAAAAAATAAATCAAGGATCATTTTTAATGTTTAGTCATTCCTCATATTTTGAAAATCCTAATCTTTCTGAGCCTTTTATGTCAAGAGACTAGTTCAATTTTTAAATTCATAAAAAACAGAATATTCTGCATTAATTACATTGTGTTACTGCACATATTTTAAAGCCATTTATCATAGTTAAGAAGCACATCTAAAAACATCTTGGCCTAGATCATCAAGAAATGTGTTACATTTTTCAAGAGAAGATGATTTTAGCTTTGAACCCTTTGCACAGGATTTTGAGTTTAGATCAGTTCTTTCAAGACTTGAATCAAGGTTTGGGGATTGGCAAAAACAGAAGAGAAGAAAGGGGTTTGTTCATAGCAATCCTCTACTATTGCATAATCCTAAAGAGCAACAATTCCACAGCTGAACTCATATCAAAACAAAAGGAAAAACAGAATAAAAACTAGCTACACCAAAGCAAAGTATTAAAATGAACCACACTGATGCTGAAGAATCAAGTAGAGAGGATGGGCACATTCAGCCAAGACACGGCCAGTTAATCTAGTTCGATTTTGATTTCCAACATAAATTAAATACCTATGCTACCGAAATGTGTCTTTTCAAACAAACAACTGTACGGCTGAGTACTCATGTTCTACATATACTCACTCAGGCCTATTCCTTCAGGGTCCCAGTCATAATCCAGAGCTTGGATGCGCTCCTGGTTATCGATATAGTCAGAGTACTGTTCTGATGAGATATTGTATCTTCGAATCCGCACATTATCTGGCAGCAGTAACAATGGAGGATTACCTAGGAAATGATAATGAACTTTACTTCCTTGTATTTTTAGGAAAAAAAAACAACAGATAAAAGTCATTTACATTTAAAACTAAACTCGTGTTTTCACAGGTTCTCACTGAGTAAGCGGCAGAAAGGACAGAGGGCCACCCCTAAAGCTTCAGAGCTTTAATGTATTTTTTTTTTTAGTTAAAAAATAAATAAATAAATTTGGAAAATTCATTAAAAACACTGGACGTGCTTACCAATGAAAACAGTATTGTCCTTTTCACCACAGACTTTGTGCAGCCATAATCACTAAGGCAAAAATCCTTAAAAATTCTTGAACATCACAGTGTTGGCATACTGACACGTCACGTTTCAAAAATGGAATGCAGCTACACACAGTGCAGCTCAGCTTAAGCACCTTACCAAATGGGGAATGATTTTGGTAACTACAAAAAAATTGCCAGTATCTTGATCCAAGAACTGTCTCATTTCTTCTACCCAATGTATCTATAGTCAGAAGAACGCTCTCCTACATGACCACAGGTTAATTTGAGGTTAGCCTCAGTACTCTAATAATTTGAGTTATACTCAAGTAGAGTACTATTCCCACTCAAGTGGGAGTAGTAGTCCCAGCTGGCTCACTGTTGGTGAGAACATGCAACTGTACAGCCCTTTTGTCAATGACAAAGTCCAGCTGGGAGTCATGGACATCTTCACAAAACCCGTAAGAAGTGAAAAGGTATTCACCTGGGCAAAGAATACCTCATTTACCAGTGCCTTTTCCAACTAATAAACCTCAGTCTATTAAGTGTTTATCTGAATACAGATCCTTTTCCCCCTAAGACATGCACAACTATGGAACAATAAGGGAAGTGACTCCATTCTCTAATAAGCACACAATTCACTGCAGAAATGGGCAGCTTTACCAATAAAGAAAAAGACCTGATATTCTCTGTGTCTTCTGAAAACACCTGATTATCAGGCCCACAGCAGACACAGGCAAAGAAAGCCCTCATTTGTAAGTGCTGTGAGCTTGTACTACAAAGAGTGATACGGTTCTGGGCATAGACAGAACTTCAGGCACAAGCAATTTCACAATGTTATGAGCTACAATCATGATATCTTATATCACAGAGCCATGAAAATATCTACATGTCTAGAATATCTAGGTGATTCCTGAATAAAACCTATGAAGAATAATTTCAAAGAACTAGATCTGAGACACCAGCACATAAAGAAGTTGCCAAGCAGAAACCCAGGTACCATATTGCTACCATGCATCTCTGAAAGCTGCTACAGTGTAAGTAATTTTGTAAATATGATGTTGTTTCAGTCTTTCATATAATACTACCGTGTTGTCAATTTTTTCTTCAGCTCTGTATTATTACTACTCAACTATAATTATCTTCTGAATCAACTATCTACCTATTCAATGGCTGTCACACACTGTAGTCACTGCACTGAGGTATGTCAAAAAAACTAATGATTGAAGTTAAATATGAGCCAAAGTCCTTCTGTTTGTGTGCATCAGTCCATGAATAAGGAATAAGCAACCTGTCATCAAAGTGCCTTTGATTTGTACCAGTTTAATGCAACTTTCTTCTGATTAATTCTTTTGTTGCAAAAACCTAAACTTCAGGAATAGGCAGCATTAATTTCCTTCTGCTGACATCCACAGGATAAGCAGACTTTTGTTTTAGAGAAAATTTCAGGTGAAAGAAAGGCGGTGATCCAAACCAAAATATTATTTTTAATATTTACAACTGGAAGCAGAGATAAGCATTTCTCTTCCTGATTATGGAATGAGTGGAAAACACACATAATATTATGCTACAGAATAAAGTTTGGTTTTCATTATCCCCTTCCATAAAAAGAGATGATTGTATTCATTAAGTTGCTGTACAACACTTGCTCGTTACAGGTAGTGATCAATCTTGCTGTCAGTTAACATACCATTAGCTGCACACTGCTTCCCTTGTTGATCACCCACAGATCTGAAGCCATCTGCACAGAAACATTCATAGCTTCCTTTGGAATTTTTACAGTCTTGGGTGCATGTTCCGAAGATCTCACATTCATTGATATCTACACATAAGCAGAGAAAAGATACCTAGAGTTTAAGCTCTCCTTCCACATCCTGGCCATCTTTACTCCATGAAGCATTAGCTTATCCCTTCCCCACATAAGCTAAAAGATCTGTGATAATAAATTATTTTTAAAATCAGCCTTAGTTTTCTAAAAGAACTTCTAATCACTTATTTAACATAAGTCTTAACTATAAATTGCTAACAACTGTATAGCTTATGTTCAACAGATTGCTTTTAAGAGACATATTTTTCATTGTGTATTTTTGTGTTAAATCACCAAGGAAAGACAAAAGATGAGGCATGACTACAATAAGATGCAAGAGCAACCCTTGTTGAAATGTTGAAACACAGATACCTAGTCCCTAAGAAACAATATCAGCCGGAAGGACAGGGAGGAATGCCCTTTGATTGTGTTTAATAAAGCCACACAAATTGTCCACAAGATCTGGGAGCAACAAACAGAAGTGATCTTGTCAAAATATACTGAAATGGTAACCACAACCACACTATACTGCATAATCACTACCAACAGCCTTTGAGTAAACTCCTCCATATTTTATCTGCATATAAGCAAGAAAAAGCATGGCACAATAAACCTCTACTAAAGTTTGTTTTTTTTTACTTTTCTGTTCTGAAACAGAACCAAATGAAAGTGTAACCTTCAGTAAGTTTTCTATTAATAAGGAAAAATAATAGCAAGTTTTCATCCTTCAAATTGCAAAGATACAACTACACCTATATACCAAAAAGCAAGAATGTATACCCACAGCTAACAAAAGCCTAAAAAAAATGAACTGTGGAGCCACCTCTTTACTGAATGACGCCTACATGTTAGAAAACATGATTCAGCAAAATGGTTTAAGAAGCATGTGGTAAATGTACAAACATCCTGTTATAATGTAGGAGTGAGTAGACATATTAGAATGATGAAGTGACAGGTCACTGAACACTGATCAGTGAGAAGATGTTTAGAAGAATGAAAATACCATCACAGGAGTTTCGGTTAATCTCACTGGCCTTGTACCCTGGTCTACAGGAACAGATAAAGCCTCCTTCATTCAAGTTGGTACAGTTATGTTCACAGATATTTTCAGCACAGGTTCGTTCTGTTCCAGTATCTGAAAAAGGTAGGAATTAGACAATTATAACCATTAAAAAAATGTGATAAGTGATAATTAAGTGATAAGGAGGTTGTAATTTTGATCATTATTGTCTATTTGAAAAGCATTTTCAATGGATAATGTTAGTTTTCCTTCTGTTTTTTTCCTAAGTGAAATCCAATTAATGTGAACATCCTTTCTCTAAGGCAAACTAAAACTGGGTGGTAAAGGTCAGTCAAAAGAACTTCCAACTAAGAGTAGTTTCACTATAGAAGTAGGTGAACAGGGTCAGAGTAACAGCCATAAACATCCAACTCATCTCCCTTAAGAGAATCTGCAGCAACTGCAGAAACTAAGACGCATGACTAACTCCTACCTTTGCCAAGCAACTTCTTTCTTACCCAGTCCTTTCTCATTACCTAAACAAAAAGTGTTCTCAACTGCTGCCATACATGCCACAGACCACATATTACTTATATCTGGAAATTAGAAAAGATGACAACATACTCATCCAGTACCTAATCAAAAGCCTAGTGAAGTCAATACAGGTCATTGCACCAAATACACTGCCCTTTAAAGAAATGCCTATAACAGAAAAGGTACGTGAGGTATTCTGTATCAAATAGAAAATTACACTCTTCTCAACACATAAAATTATATTGATTCTGACTTACTCTACATATATACAAAGTCCTTCAAAATTCAGATTGTATCTAAGTAGGAAAGAAATAAAGAAATAACATATGGTTTATTGACAGCATGAGAAAAGATAGAAATGTATGACAAAAGCATTACATATTAAGGTCATTATCTCCTTTATAACATATACATCCCAGTCCTAATTAATTTTAAACACCTCAATTTCATATATATGTAGAAGCATAAATTCATTGTGTAGATACATACACACACACAGAGCTTTTCTCTCAACATCTCAGGTTTTTGATATTGGTAAGACTGGGAACGTTATCATCTGACCTACATTTATATCTATTCACAAACAGTAGAATGCTGACTGCTAGGCATCTGATTTGCATCGTTTCAGATCCTTCTTATATTTTCATCAAGTTATTGCATTAGGTTATATTACCTAAAGACCATCAGGGATAGTAAGTGATACAGCTACTTAAGAAGGGACTGCACTATAGGATCACAAGTTATTTGTGCTTTGCAAGCATGCTGGATTGTAATTCACTAGTGTATTATTTGGCACACTTTCACCTGAAGCCATTGAAGCGAACTAAAATTGCAAGTATATGGTCATATTACTACTCTATAACTCTCTTTATATGAATGTATAGAGAGTTGGGTTTTTATTTTTTTCAGATTTCATCAGAATAGTCTCTTGCCTCAAAGTTCAAGTCAAAGTTTTTGCATTTAAATGGCTGTTAGTAGATTCATGAGGCATAATTAATAAAAGTTGTGCATGCACAGAGGAACTCAGAGGACCCTCAGCTTGAGTAATGGCTGTCCCTATAGACTTCTGTGTTCTGTCTGTAAAGAGGACAATAGAAGCATCTCAATATATTTTTGATTTCAACAGGGCTGGAACAACTTCTGTGGGTTCAGGATCTGCCCATGAATACTTCTGTAGGTTGGCCTATGGCAATTCCAATTTAACTATTTGGTTGTTCTTGCCTCCATAATGCAACACTTCTCAGAACAAGATTAAAAACAAGATCAAACCTTTTTTTTGTGATGCATAAATGCTATGAGCCTAAAAAAGACAGTTCAGAGCACTTAATTTCTTAGGGCTTTTCACCCAAAGAAAGGAAAAAAATTACATTGTCATGGCTAACCAGATAATCCCAGCATGGGGTAATTAAAAACTAATATGTCTGACTATGCTATCCACGCAGAAACATGTATTGTTATCGCTCTCAGAAATGTTTATTTCAATAGCATTATCATTTTTTATTCAATTAATGTTGTTACTTACTGCAGCCCATTTCATCAAAATGGTCTCCACAGTCGTCATAATTGTCACAGACATAATGTAGAGGAATACAATTTCCATTACTGCACTTGAATTCTTCAGTTGTACAAGGTCTTGGGGTCGGTTCTCTACCTACAGTTGAGAAGAGAAACATTCCTCTATCACAACTTCAGTTACACAGTACCAACAGACAACACTATTACATATTGCTAATGGGGAAGCTGATGCAATGTGGTAAAATAATGACTAGAGTGACATTGGAAGTGTATCATAAAGCTAAGCAACGCCTCCTGACTTCTAGTCACACCCCAGTGAAGTGAAGAAGCCCTTCCACCTCCATGAAATGAAAGTTAGAAACTTCCTGTTAATAGTAGATTGAACTTTTTTTTTTTTTTTATAATAGTGCAAAGTAATTAATACCCTTTAACTCTATACTATACACACCTGCTGCAGACTTCAAGAGATTGAGTTATAAGTAAAATACTAATTTAAGAAAATTTTGCAATAAAACCAGCAAATACACTACCTTTTTTTGGTTGCTTAATAAGTAATCAAAAATATGATAAAACTATATAATATTAAAATCAACACAGTCAGTAAGAACTACCTCAGATATCTACGGGCAAAATCCTATTGAATATTAACAGAGCTTCTGCAGGATTTGTCCCTTGACTCTTACTATGTACATAACAGTGCCATGAATTCAGAAGTACCCATTTATCTATTTTTTTTTAAACATCCAATATCCATCCAATCCTTATTTATGATACAGCCAAACAATTTTTTCTTTCTTATTTCGGACATCATAGTAAGTAGACACAATTTAGCTGTTAGTGTTCATAATAAAACACAATTCAATTTTGAAAACCATACATTTTTCACACGAATCATTGCTTATTTTTGCTACTTACATGGAGACCTGTGAACACATAGCACCAATAATTAAAGTTTAAATTATTTTATATTGAACTTTAGTTTTCATATACTTTTGTTTGATTTTGACATTTCTGAAGGCCTTCAGTATTATTAGACACGTCACAATTACCGAATCTCCTATTTGCTGCTAAATTTTGTGTATACATACAGTGTTCTTCTTTTTCATCACTTCCATCTCCACAGTCATCTTCCTGGTTGCACAGCTCATGACTATATACACAGCGATTGTTTTCACATCGGAAACGGAACGGAGATTCACAAACAATATCCACTGAAACCACAGAGATCAAGTCAATCACACTGATACTTCATGCCATTGAGTCATGAGTTATCCAGATCAGTTTTATCTTGTAACAAAGATGTTCCGACACTACAGACAGCTTTAAAGGCTCACCTTTGAGAATATAAATTATCTGAATTATATCTTTAAATGCAACTGATGCTCTTATTTTAAACATTCCACTTGAAAACATAAAGTATTGTCCTTAGCTCTTTGATATAGCTCTCCCACATATATTAACATCTGCAATGAGAAACATACTATAGGAGGATGAAGTGAACTTGCATATGAAGCAAAGTTCTCAGCACCCATCCTGAAAGTAGTCGGTGAGAATCTCTACTGAAATGAAAATATTTAAATTTTATTTTCTATTTCTTCTCTTTATTATAATTATACATTATATTATGCTTTTTTTTTCATTTTAATACAAATTTTCTCTCTTACAGCAAAGGTGAAGTTCTTCGTCAGAGTCATCTCCACAGTCATTGTCACCATCACATTTCCAGTATGGCTGGATACAGACATGGTTTTTACATTCGAACAACATGGGTGGACAGTATGTACCATTAGGATATCGTGTTGCTGAAAAAAAAAATATTAAATGAAAATTTTGTTTTGTTTTTTCCCTGTTTTCCCTGAAAAAGACTCAGGTTGGTTCTATATATATATATATATAATTTTTTTTAAATACTCTTCTCTCCATAGTAAGAGATGCAGTATGCATCTGCAAAGATCTACAGCAACAACAGCCTGCAAGGACTAAGTACTTATTGGAAGCCAAAACTTAATAATTCAGGTTCAGGTGAATACTGAAACATAAATTTCATTCCCAGAAGCTTCTGAAAATAAACTGTCACAAATTTAGCAAACGTTGCTTGAAGCTGTTACCACTAGATAAGTAAAAAAGGTAAATAATGTCACTGGCACCAAACCTGAATGACCCAAGTACCTATAAAGTACCTAGATATAGGTTTAAAAAAAAATCTGTTACATCTGTGAAAAACTGAACTAGATCAAAGAAAAAACACATGACTGTCCTAATCCACATAAGTAAAACTTATCTTTGCCCTTTCAGTGGCTTCTCATACACATTTTCCTCCCCTTAAGAAAAGCCAAATATTGTGTGAACACAATTTTGAGAGATTAACTATCACAATGCAAATTCCAGGACATTTCTTCACAGTAGGTCAATACATAAAAGGAAGATGAAAACAGAAAAGTATTTAATTTCATTTGCTTCACTGCTACTTTACTAAACTCTATACACTCTTTTGAGTATTATAAAAACCCATTCCATTACAGAACCTTTTTAGAATACAGTATGACTGGAAGCTGTGGATCTTGCAACATGAGTGGGAATAGTCAAAAATTTTGATTCAATCATACATCTGTCTTTTGCTGGACTGTGTAAACATATTAATTTCCTAGTATTATGATTGTGTTTACAATTAATGTAAGAGAAGGCAACCCATTCATATATTAAAAAACCGATTCAAAACATTACACTCCTCAATTTTTACTGACATCACTGAGTGTTGCAAAATTCAGTACCTCTATGGAGTCATCGCAATCTCACTTAAAGAGACAGAAAAGTGCAAGTCTTTCTGGAAGTGAGCTCAATGAACACCAATTGCAAAGCTTGAAACTCACGACAAGTTGTTTCATCAGAGAAATCAAGGCAGTCTGCATTTCCATCACATCTGAAGCGCTCTGCAACACAGTGTCCACTATTACACTGGAAATAACCAGGGTGGCAGGTTCTTAGCTCTGAAAAGATTCAGAAATAACTGTTGAAATGTCTCCTCATTCAAATCCATACAGTGTTTATTTTTTGAGATCATCCGATGGAAAACGGCAACATCCCAGATGATTAAAATATTATCTGCTACTTTTGGTGACCCAGTCAATATTACTCCATTAAAGATGCTTCCCATAAAAGATCATTTTGCAGAAAAAGTTATTGCTTTAGAAACAAAAGTCTGAACATGTAAAAGGTCACATCCAGACAATACACACCACAGTCACGTTCATCTGAATTGTCTTCACAGTCATCATCATGATCACAGACCCAGCGGGAAGGAATGCAGTGCAAATTGTCACAACGGTATTCACTTTCTGTACATTCACGAGGACCTTAATTTAAAATGAAAGTGCAAATGTGTAAAGTTTCCCATCTGTAGATTTAAACATCCACACCTGTCTCATTAAACCAGACAGAAGCTGATAATGTTATATAATCATTAAAACTGAATATTTTAAAAGCCTGTCCCCATATACTCTTGGCATTTTGTTCAACAATCTATGTCTCTTCTTGACAAGGAAAAAGTATTTGTTTTACCACAGAAGTAATTTTTATTCCAGTTCGGGGAAAATCCAGGTTCATTGCTTTAGAAACTATATAATCCTACGTCTGCACACAGGGCAGAATTCAAATGTCACTTCCTACCGGAAAACAGGAATTTGTTTTGTTGTAATGACTGGATTTATCAGTGTTTTTACATATCAAAAATGCTGCCTTGCAACATCACTGTGATAGCCAGCAAAGAAACAGCTGTACAAAAAAGCACCAAATGATTGCTGTTGAGATCTGTCTGCCCCATTCTCATAAGAAATAGGATAGTTAAGTCAAAAGCTGAACATGACAGTCAAAAAAGAACTCACTGCAGTTGCGCTCATCAGACTGATCTCCACAGTCATTATCTCCATCACATCTCCAGCGCAGTGGGATACACCGATGATTGTCACAACGGAAATCTCCAGACGGACTGCAAGTCATCTCCTCTGCAGTGTACACGGTTTGCCAACAAAACATAAGACCAGCACACATTAGCATAGTCTTTGAATAAGATATAATGCACACAGAAGTAGACAGAGATTTATGTGACAAAAACTGGACTAAGTACTAGAAGAGTGATTAAGAAACAGCTGAAATAACTATATAGAACTGAGATGGAGACACAAAGAAATAAACTTCATGCTATCAAAGGAAAACACGGATCAATCTTTACAGTGCCACTATTCCAGAACGAGTGGTCCTAATAAATCCCACCCTCTATCCTGCTTTCACAGGAGCAACTGCTCCATCCAGAAAAGAGTAACTTGAGTTAATGACTACTAAAATGAATGGATTGTATTAGCCTACTAATAAAGAACCCTAGAAAAGAAAAGCATTTATTTTCTGACTAAAGGAGCACGGTTTTGGTGACATACATTTTTACAATTCTACATGCAGAGAAGAAAAATTACAAGTCATCCTGCCCTCACAGAGTGTTAACACTTTTGAGTCTTTTCTGGTTCTGATGTAGTGATGAGATGTCCTCTAAGCTTTGTGTAAAAGCGTATGAGAGGTTTCAACATAAATGTAAGAGTCAGGGAAAGTACCATCATACTTCCCATACTGATGGTTTCGGCAGTACAAGAGGTAAGTAAATGTAGAACACAGTGACAGTTTTAATAGTCTATAATGATTCAGCTCAAGCAAAATATTTCCCAAACATGAGCTGCACAATGAATCACTACACATAGAGGTTCTCCTGAAGACAAATAACTGCCAGGATAATTAACTGACATAAAATAAAAAAAAATCCCAGGTACATTATTACTGAAAAGACTTTTGCAAACTCAAGATGTTTATAACTTGAATAAATGTTTTTGGTACAAAATTACGTTGAAATGACCTCCTTCTTCAGACATACCACAGCCTTGTTCATCGCTGTTGTCCCTGCAGTCATTATTCCCATTGCACACTGCCCATAGTGGTATGCAACGGTAGTTGGTTCTACAGCTGAACTGCGTGTGGTTGTCACACCGATAAGCAGGACCCACTGAAATACAAGAGGCAATTGTCAAGAAAAACCATGCTTATTGCTATTTTGACTTTCAAAATCTGTCAAAATTTAGTCAGTTCCTTCTACTAAAAAGAATTATCTGCTATTTTCAGTGTTGTAAAAGAGACAGTAAAATATACATTTTGTGGTACGTTTTCCAATCCATGCTGCTTGTATTCAGCATATACTAGAAACCCATGACAGATTCAAAACACGTTCAATGTGGTTTTCCCTGACTATTTAGTGCTGGAAATGGTGCCAACAGAAGCCCCAAAACCAGAAGCAAGGGAAGGCAACTTGTCCTCATATGGAAAAGCTTGGTTCAAAGCTCTTCCAGATGACCGGTGACTCAAAGACACATGTTGCACGTTGGAAAGCACCACTGGTAAGTGTAGGCTAGACGGTGTTTTGCATTTGTTCTGCTTGTAATTTTTGTTTCTAAATCATGTGCCTATCATCTGCAGAAACTACAGCTTCAAGAAACAAAACTTTGTTTTTGTAAAAAGGATGCCCTATGTCATACTCTAAGGTAAAAAATGATGAACTGGCATTCCCTGCTTCCACACAAGCAATAGATCATATACGCATATAATCTTGTTCACAGAATATTTTTAGGGACCAAGCACATGAAACTGCTAGATTCAAGGAGGTCAGAGTGAGACACTGTCAGTCTTGATAAGCCAGCCAGCATAAGCAAGCTTCTTCACCTTCAAGAATGAGAAAGCAGTGCATTATCCACACAGAATCTACATTTCCTAATACTGTTTACTGCATATTAGCAACTTGCAGAAAAAATTCCTTTCCAATAAATTTTCATCCTCAGATAAATTAAGTAATGCAGTTTGCTTTGCATTCAGTGCACCATAGTTTAGGTAGCTTCCTCCAGCTAAATGCTTACTACATTCGTGGAACGGCTCATCAGAGTTGTCGCCACAATCATCATCCACGTCACACTTCCAGGATCCTGGGATGCAGCGGCCATTGTCACACTTAAATTGGCCTGGGGGACAGGTCCTACTTGCACAGTGAGTACTATCTTCATCCGAGTTGTCACCACAGTCATCCTCTCTGTCACACTGCCAGGCTTCTGGGATACATCGTTTATTGGCACATTGCCACTGATGGGTTTCACATTGGTGATTAGCTGGAAGAATATAAATTGGCTATTAGGATGCTGAAATTTACAGGAATAGTCTGCTGCAGCAGCCTTAGGTCAGTTGGGCACTTATCATGTCTATACCACAAATTGGAAGAAAAAGTCAGTAAAAGTCTAAAACATTAGCATTTACTTGACCAGTTGAGGTACAGATTTCTAATGCCACATGGCACATATCCCACAGGCATTCAGTTAGGCTCACTAAGGCTCTACATTCCTCTAGGAATGAGGCAGATACTACCTGCTCCTAAAGAAGAGAGGACTAAATCCAGCACTTAAATACGATTGAGACAGGGGTTCCCAGTTACTTACTAGAGGAGTTATGTGACATTCTGGTTCTGGCTGTACTATCAACTTAGACGCACACTGCCTGATACGCCTGTCCCTCTGAGCATGAATGAACACGCCAGAAAACATAGAAGACTGTGCTGATAACAGTTCCATAACCTATAAATGTACATCCTCTGTCCCCAGGGGTAAAGCTTGTTATGCTAAAGTTAGTTGTATCAGTGAACTGGGCGAGATCTGAAGGTCTATGAAAATAGGACTTCATACAAAGCTTCTAGACTTTCTATGTTTCACTGGACACTACCCTACTACTATGTCACAAGTACTGAAAAACTCTTCAAGAGGAAATAATACATTATGATTTCCATACATTTTCTAGACTAAGGGATTCTAACCCCACACACATGATGATGAGCAGAAGGAATGATATAGACCTAAACTGACTTTAAGTGTATACGGTACATCAAACCAGTGACGTTATGCAGCTGCCACTTTATACTTGTTAAATGATCCCCTGTGCCATACTTAAAAGTGTAGCTATTCGAAACTCATGTAAAATGAACATTTAATTGTCATTGTTAGAAACACTTTGCTTATGGATAGCAATGAAACTATCAATTATACAACCACAGTGTTTTCTTTTTCCTTTATTTTACTATGCTTGTAACTGCCAGAAGTACATTATTTACAAGCAGAAGACTAAGGATGTGCTTTTTAAGTTAGGTGTAAGTATGTGGAATAGGACAGGTTTTTCAGGCAATAACATTATTCCACAAGCATAACTAGGCTCTACTGCCAAAATTCTGCTATCACAAACAGCTCTCCAAAACAACCTTCCCACGTGCATTGGGTTTTGTGCAATGTAAAGTGTGAAATTAATTTGTCCCATCACACAAAATTCTAGAATACGGGAAAAATGAGCATGCCTGATGGACTGATCTGTACATTAGGAAGGCTTATATTCCTCATATTGATCAGGGCTTTACTCTTGACAAAATACAGAGGATCCTACTTCCAGTATCTAGTAGCTCAGGTTGTAAATTACATCAGTGAAAATTAACTTAAAGGTATAGAAAACATTTACATTTTATACTTTTTTGCTCTCCTCTACCCTGCTTTTGCACTGTGGTATACTGCTCTAGTAGGTGCGAAACTAGAGAATTAGGACCTGCATGTCCCTACCTAACCTCTTGATCTGTAAAAAGCAGATGATAACAATACATATTGTTTACATGTTTCCTACTGGCAAAACTCACTTAAAATTATTACTGGTAACATACCACAAAGTACAGGATCTTCATCTGATCTGTCATGGCAATCTGACTGGGTATTGCACAAGAAATGTGGACTTGTGCAGTTCCCGTCGTTACACTGGAACTGACCAACAGGGCAGTATCGGTGTGGACAGGTAGGGGGCTCATCAGAGCCATCTCGACAGTCCCTCTGTCCATCACATTTCCACCAGATAGGAATACACCTAACAAAGAGAAAACAATGTTTTCTTTGTTGAGGAAGCGTCTCTACAGATAAATGACCATCCTTTTACAGCACAAAAGACAATCTCATCTCAGCCTTATTTCCCAAAACTTCCAAGACATCTTGAATTTCATGTCTACTGCTTCATATATGCATATATGCTAATAAAATAAGCCAGAAGACTGTCTCCAGAAACAGATGATACTTGTAGGCCTCTAGAAGTAAGTTCATTGCAAATTAATTAATAAGGATTGAATTTTAAGGTGTATTTGTGGCAACCATCTCTCATGTTAGATTTTAATCAGCTTAACATGTTAATAATTCACCTGAACCTCAGCACAAGAATTTCACTAGGGATCATCATTGTAGTATTGCTTCAAAATGCCACCCAGTGAGGACAACTGCCTCACAGGTTCCAGAGCAATACAACATAAACACAGCAGCTCTTAGGCCACATTCCTCTCCCCCCAACGCACTTGTCTCAGAGAAAGGTTTTTTTTGCCCCCAAATCAGCTAAATGGCTTTCCTGGTCCATTCACAGACAGCACATGTTTGGCAGAAAGAGATACATTGCAAAAGATACACAAAAAAAACAACAGAAAGGTCCAGGTTTATGATTTCAACTGGAATATACATGCAATGTCATACTAGGAAGAAAAAAAATAATTTCAACATGGAATATACAAATATTTTTCCAAAATGTAAGGCTGTCTAATCCTGGCTTTGTCTTTGCTAGCACATCACAGAATCATAGCAAAAGCCGGAGGAATACCTGGTTTCATGCCCTTGTGAAGAGTCTGAATTCTATAATATATCTTTTAAAAGGCATCAGAAAAAGATGATGAACATTGGACTTACCTCTCAGTGTCTGCACAGAGAAACTGGGTGCTAGAGCACATTGGAAGGCAGTGTGCTGTACTACCAAACTGGACTATCATGAAGTTGTCAGGACATTCACAGGAATAACCCTGACCACCAGCTTTTATTAGACAAAGATGGGAACAACCACCGTTGTTGGTGCCACAAGGATTATTAACTGGTAAAACAAACAAACAAAAATATTACTGTACTTTGCAAATCCCAGGACACAAAGGTCTCAGTCAGTAAAAGACTCCTCTAATACTTTATTGAAAGCTTATATGTAGTAAGCTGAAAAGCAAAACCTAGATAAGTAGACGCTCAGAAAGAAATATTTATGATTTCATATACAGGAAATGTATGCTATTCAGTGAAGACTTCTAAGAAACTAATTTAAAATGATGCACTCCTAGTCTGATTCTATTTAAGCAGCTAATCAAAGACCACTTATATATGTAAAATAGAGGACTACATATATTCTGTGGATTTTATTTCCCTGAGCAAATGCAAAAGCTGAGTGTACTCAGGACTGCTTCCAATTAATCTTCAGTAACAGCCGGCCCTCTAAATGCAAATCTCATTCTTTTTTCTTACCAAATGGCTGTCTGTATGGATGGTAAACATGGATGTCAAACGGCCTGTGTGTGGTGTTCACGAGAACAGTCCTGTCTGATCCATCGTATTTGTTTCCCTTTTCAACAGTTCTTGTGTTCCAGTCAGTCCAATATATCGTGTCTTCAAAAATAGTTATGGCAAATGGATGAGGTAAAGTCCCATCATATACAGTGTGACGATGATATCCATCCAGGTCAGAGTACCTACACAAAGAAAAATGCACAAAACATTCAGAGAAACGATAGAATATCTTACATTTACTGTTTATGCTAATTGTAGGCCATTTTCAGTGACCAGGACCACGCAACGGTGGAATTGCAGCTTCTTTAGTCCCACGATAGAGCACTGTCCTCAGTAAATTCCTTTTAACACATGCAGAAAAGTATAACAGGTTATTCTAGGCAAAGAAACGGAATAAATGGAATAGAGGAACATCCACTGACATGTAAAAGTCTTCTCACATAAGTGTATCAGTTAGCCAACTGAAATTTTACACATTTACTGACTTACAGCAAATTATTATTGTCACATAAGAGACTGGCCTGGATCATTCACATTACTAATAAAAGAACACTTAAGACAACAGGCCTTCTGTAATTCCTATATTTTACACGTCTTTCTGATTTAGAGATTCATCTGATAAGATACCTTTAATAAGATTTTTTGGTTTTGCTGACATTGCTATAGGGATAAATGATGAAATACTAAAAATAAAGAGATAGAGATGTATACTTGTAATTTATATATTTTAAATAGGTATTTTTAACACTTGCATTTAAGAAAAGTTGCTAGATGAATGGATGTAAAGAAGAATGGATCTATGTCTAACCCTAAATGCACATATAAACATTAACATCAAGGATTGTTTTTAAAGTGTTTCAACATCTTGACAAGAACCAGAATATTAGTTATTCATTTGTACGATATCTAAGCAGTCATTTTCCAACAATAGAAAAAAAAAATAGATTTTTGCAATGAACAGGAAAAAGCTATATATGCTAGCAGGAAATTTCATGTCATATTTATGGATACTGCTGTAAATGCTGACTATAAAATTAACGACAAGTTTTCAGAGATCCTCTAATGAACTGTATACCATTTTATTAGCACACAACTGGTTTAGTTTCAGCTCAACTCAATACATGTAGGCAGAAACAAGAGAATCAAAAAAGTGATTTTATATTCAATTCTGCCTTGGTTCAGGCTGTACTCCCAGATATTGATAAACTGCATATTCCAGCATAAACTTTGAATCTTTTCACCTGAATTCCTCAATAATTTTTTGGACCACTTCCAGTGGGACCTAAGACACGAAAAACAGGGACAATGTGTCATTCCCATCACCTACTACTCCTTACTTCCTGACTCTGGTTTCCTACAGTCAGTAGGTAGAAGCATTATGCTTAGATCATCTATAAAGGCTACCACTAAGATCCAGCAGGAGCAATTATTCAGTTGTTTTATTCTTCTCTGTGTACTTACTCAATGTAATTTAGATGGGCATCTGCCCAGTAGAGCTTGTCATTGGTGTAATCTATGGTGAGTCCATTGGGCCACTCTAACTTTGTAGAGATGATCACCATCTTGTCCTTGCCATCCATGCCTGCTCGTCCAATATAAGCTCGATCTGCCCAGTCTGTCCAGTAAACATGTCTGTTCAAATAAACACTTATAGTTAAGATTGCAGGAAAAATACGCTGAAGCAAGTATTAGAAGACACACCCAAATAAAGCAATTCCTGCAACAAAACAAAACCATATAGAGGGAAATAAGAAAGAGGTTAGTATATTTGTTTTGTACTTTAACTACTACAGCAAACAAGTGGATGCATGTAATCACATTCATCTTCAAAAAATGCAACCAGCAGCCCCATTGTCTATCAAACTACACACATATCTACCAACCTTTTTAGCCTTGCAAACAAAATTTCCTTGTCCGCATGCAACAAAATTCCACTTTCAATGATACCTAGCAGTCCAGAATATACATTTATGAAAGGCAAGCTGCTATTTTTCGTAAGTTTCATTGAAGATCTAATGCCGCACAAATTTAAGAGCAGATGGCCAAACTTTTATTTCAGCTTTTCAGAGACAGTGCTAGACTATTTTAAAAAGAAAGGAAAAACACTCTTTAAATATCATACCCATATTTTGGATGAACAACAATTGCTCTGGGGTACTGAAAGCAGAAAGTGTTGTTCGCATCCACACACCGATCCACGAGTTTTTTCCGGAATCTTCCATCAAGTTCAGAGACGTAGAGACAATCTTTGTAGGCATCCACCCAGTACAATTTTCTGAAATATTTTAGAGTTAATTTATTTACTGTAATTTACTTTATTTGGTTTATTTTACTTCACAGCACCTTCTTCTTTTTTTTTTCTTCCAAGAAGCAATACAGCCACTATAAAGGAAGAACATACATACTGTACTGACATCTCTTTACACCAACGTTCAATTTGCCATTTTTACTCCTGCTGCTCCTGCATCCACAATCATTGGTGACATTGGTGACTTGCATTTACCCAGTTGAGTAATAATATGCCATATGACTATAAATTACTGAGCCACCTTCTCTTTCTTTACTCTCCTACTGGCAATCGCAAAAGAGAGCAGAAAAGCATTCATGCAGTATAACAGATTTTGACTGGAGCTGTGAAGCGTTGGAGAGAATCACCACCTCTTCCACACTGCCAGCTCTACTCTCATTAGCAGGTTCTCCTTTGAAAACTGTTACACATTGCTGTTTGAAAACCTTATTTAAACCTCAATTAGAATTTTTAACAGTTCTGTTACTTCATCTAGGAATTATCCGCAGCTGTAATCAAATAAAACATGCAAGCTGATGCATTGATTTTTGAAAGCCCGCAACAAAACAAAACATTTAAATTATTTAATTTAAACTAAAGTAGGCTACTTTGAAATTCCCTGCATGGATTCTTCTGCTTCAGTGTGCAACAGGGTCATTCCAGAAATAGCCTAACAAAGTTTCTGTCCACAGAACCCTCACCAGTCCTATGGAACTCCAAAAAGCAAGGAGTACAAAAATTATCTTCCCCAACCTTCAACTCATGGTATCCTCCAGTCCTCCCCCTGTACGGAAAGTGAACAGAACAGCTCATCTACCATTGTATCATCCTTCAGCCTTTCTGGAACAGCTAAACAAAAACTGACTTAATGGTAGCTGAATTAATTCAGCAACTGCATTAGTAAAGGAGCAATACAACCACTTTGGCTAAAATTAGTCTTTTCCTTCCTCACCTCTCCATCAATCACAAAGCACTTGGGAGTGCTGGCAACATTAATTATCATTAGCTTTACAGACATACTGGTATGAAATAAAAACGATCACATTGACATATTCACAAAAACACTCTGTCGTAAGTTCCAAATGTGACTTTCTGAACCACGCTCATTATTCTGGAGAGTCAGCATTCCTCTCCAGTTCATGCTATTTGAACTTTTCATACTGATAGCAGTGCAGTTGAAAAATAAAGCAAAAAGTGATAGAATGCAGCCAAGAACATTGTCAGAGAAGGGACCACATAATGACAGTTTCTGTGGAAATAAATCAAACTACCTTATGACACATGGCAGACAATAAAAAGGAATCACAATGCAAATTACTTTCCAATTACCTCACCCTGATTCTGCCCTTCAGAATCATGTGGCTGGAGTGTCCAGAAAACACACATTTTTCAAGAGCAAAAGAAACATGCTCTTCATGTCGGTACAAGAGCTTAAGTTCATTAATGTTCACTACTACTTCTTCATTCAGATCTAGCTCCCTGTCACAGCCTATTGTTCATGCCTGAATCCCAATCCCAGCAATGGCTAGGAAAGGAAGAGCCTAAGCTCAGAATCCCTACCCCATAGTCACACGTCATGTCCCAGCTTCCTGCCTGGCTAGGCTGTTCGTTGACAGTTTCCTGACAAGTTTTTCCCAAGTCAGATGTACTATTTTATTATTGATGAGTGAATAGCTCTGATATAACCTCAGTAAAGTAGATACAAGAGCAATTAAACAAAAATGTTATGCAATGTATTAGAAGCTGATAAACATTTCCAGAGAAGTTGTATAATACTGCATGCACCATCCAAAAGCTAATTCAGTGCTCTTCAGGGATATTCTATGAAGTAGAAGAACCTTAAGGTAAACTCCCTCACACATCATCTCCTCAGTAGCTCAGAAGGATAAAAAATGTATTTTCTTACCTGCCGACCCAGTCAACAGCGATACCTTCCCCGTTCGGCACATCATCACTTATCACTGCCTCCTTACTTGTTCCATTTAGGAACATTCGTTCAATGACCTTCCTGCCCACATCAATCCAGTACAACCTTTTTTCCACCCTGTCAAAGTCCAGTGCCACCACATTTCTCAGTCCTTGCAAAATGAGAGAGTAAGACTGGCCATCTGCTGTGAGATTTCTCAGATAGTAACGGTTGCTAAAAATAAGGTATGGGGAGATATTACTATTTTGCCGGCAGCTTTTTCCGTCAGGCTCCCGGATATAGCCTGGGGCACACTTACAGATGTAGGAGCCAGCTGTGTTCTCACAAATCTGGCTACATACTGATGGAGTTTCATTGCACTCATCAATATCATCACAAGTCCGTTTATCAGACATAAGTTTGTATCCAGGATGACAAGAACAGTAGAAACTTGTCTGGGTGTCAGTGCAGTCATGATCACATCCACTGATTGAAGGGTCATTGCATTCATTTATACCTAAGGAAAGAAAGGAAGTTCTACTCAAGCAACTGATTTACAGAGAAAGTAGTGCAGTGACTTCCCAATTACCCTCTATATTCCTCCTTCTCCCTGCTTTCCCCAGAAAATGCTGAATATGAATCTGGGCTAACTCTCATGATAATTGATAAAACAGTAAATAATTAACATGATTTAATGAAAAAAAAAAAAAAGATTATATGTATACATTTCTTGTAATTCTTCTGAGATACCACCACAGAATATATAGATAATTGTAATTAACCTTTTTTTTTTTTTAAGCCACTGATACATTTTAAATGAAATAAGACAGTCCAAGTAAATCTACACGTACCACATCCTTTTTCATCACTGTTATCTAAGCAATCATCGAACCTATTGCAGACTTTAGCCATTTCAATGCAGTTTCCATTGTCACATTTAAAATGATTGGGAGAGCACGTTGCTTCTGGTGTGCTGCAGAGGTGTTCCAGCTCATCAGATTCATCACCACAGTCATTATCCCCATCACAGATGTAAGCCTTGGCAATGCAGCGCCCATTCTGGCAAGTAAACTGGTGCTGCTGACATGGTTCATAGATGCAACCCCTTTCATCACTGGTGTCACCACAGTCATTCCGCCTGTCGCATCTGAAGAAGAATGAATATTTTTTCAAACATGAGGCAGCAGTCACCATCTCCAGGGCAGATATCTAGACTCACTCTCCTGATTTCCAAAGGTCATATATTATTGACTCCAATACAAAAGACTTTCAGAAATGAGGAACAGAATATATAGTCTGATTCTGTGAATACTGCTCATATTCCCTGCATCCATTAGGGTTATTAGGCACAGAAAAAAATGACTAAATGTAAATGGTGAGAACTGGGAGTATTGACATCAAACATTCCAGAGCATTTTCAAGTTAAGACAAATGCATGAATGTACAGCAGACAAAGAGTTTCACTATAATATGCAAATCTACTTTACAACTAAATAGTGCAAAAAGAAGTTACTTCAAGCAAATTTTGAGGATTTTCTGCAGCAGCGCAAGTAGCTACAAACCTGTATGCATTTCGGATGCACAAGCCATTATCACAAGTAAACTCATTTGCTGTGCAAGATCTTCGTGTGCAGTTCTGATGTTCATCCAGAGCATCACTGCAGTCAGCATCACCATCACAGATCCATGCCCGAGGAATGCACCTCCTGAGTGGGGGCTGATTGTTGGCACATGTGAACTCAGCTGCTGTGCAACTGCGGTTTGCTGATAGAAAGCATATTTAATGAGTCAGCAAGTTATACTCTATATGTAAAACACTCACACACAAACACACACATAGAATCTGGATATCGACACAGTCTACAAAAGGGACATTCGCTGCTCCATGTTCAGAAATAGGTATCAGTGAGCTCTCTCATACATGAAACTCAGATTGATTCCAACTATTACTCAGCTGGGCATTGCTCTTCAGAGAGGCTGACTTGGAGTCAAAGCACTTCAGGATTCCTTAGCCCATGCTGGCACATGCAGAACTCTGGAACTTAATAGATACTCACTAAAAAGCTTTGCACACACCTGGCCAGATTTTCTGGTAGCTGAAAAGATATTAAACCTAGGCTCTCTAACCCCTAATTCCTTCAAGGTATTCAGTGCTCCTGGGAGCAGAGGGAACTCCACTGATGTTAAATAGGACAAGAACTACAAGTGTATAGAGCTGTTGTTAAAGGAATCTAGGAGCAAGAGTAGGCTTGCTAGACCTTCTTCTCTTTGTTCATTCTTTTGATTGCCATGTTTGTTGTTGTTGGTTTTTTTGGTTGTTGTTGTTTTATATCACTTATTTTCAAAAAATAAAATGCCAAAATTATGTAGATATTAATATGCACAAGATGTAGCATGTGATGATCAGGGAGTACCTCCGCTGAAGTTGCTGTTGCTGCCCAAATCATACAAACATCCCAGGTTAATTATATCACTTTTGAAACTCAAAAAATCAAAGAAAAACAAAGTGAAGTACTCACAAAATTAGAACATTTTTCCTTTTTTTTTTTTAATAGCCAGTAATGTCCTCAATTTTAATTCACTATAATGAAAATGAAGGTACAGGAAGGGTATACCTCTCACTTAATGTGCACCTTTACAGATAGAATTTCTTTTAAAAATAAAAATAAATAAAATGCCTGCCAAAGAAAGTGTAGTATCTGTTTGTATTAGACACCTACCACAATTATGTCTTTGATCCTCATCACTCATATCCCCACAGTCATTGTCACCATCACAGATCCACGTTGCTGGGATACATCTGCCATCATCACATCTGAATCGGTCACTTGAACAAGTCCGCGCTTGAGACGCTTAAAAATGAACATAATCACTCTGCTTGTTAAACTAACCTGTACTGCTATGATAATCTGCTGAGGAAGCTGTTGTAGGGTGAATTTTATGTCAGTGAAATGTAAAGTAGAAGCTTAGGTAGAAGAAATGTGCTCAGATAAGAGCTACGGATCCTGTTAGGAGACCAGAGTCTCCTTCTGGTCAATTATATTGGCAATCTCTACAAACACCATACCATATGGATTATCAGCATGCTAATCTCGTTATACTTCAAAAGTACCCTGCTTAAGAAACCTGAGACCAGAAGACCAAAATATAAAGACAGCATTAAATTCAACATGAATACAGCAGTCAGCAGATGACCCTGTTTTATTCTATTATCTACAAAATGAGGATCTAAAGTTGGCATAAGATGCAAGATGTTTTCTTAAGCTAAAGGTGCAACCCCAAAAAAGTGCAAAGTGAGCTATGAGCCCTGCTTGAATCATAGAAGAATCTGTTTAGTCTTGCGTTATGCCAGCTTTTACAGTGAAGATAACCACTGCAATGTAATATTCGTTCTCAGAGACTTCAGTTAGCCCCTCTTCTTCTACCCTAGAAATTACTGCACTTTTTTTTCCATCATCTTTCTTCTCCCCTTGCTTATTACCATCAGTTTCTATGGTGTATACTGGATTTGCCTATTGCAAGTCTATAATACTCTTCTGCATACTCGTCAAAAATGTTCCTCTATATCCCACATTCCCTTTTTCCCCAAATGCAATACTGCACACATACTTCCCATACAGCATGACAACCAGTCTTACATTCAAAACAATACCAAAATATTTGCTGACACTCCTCACTTGATTCATCACCATCAGTCTTATAAAGAGACTGGTTATACGTTAACAGTAATCAATTGTGGCAATTAAAAGCCTTCATATTCCACACAAAGCTTTAAGCAAAATTACTGACTAAGATTACTCAGTGACACAGAGTCCATGAACAAACCTCAGAAGATACTTATTTTCTACCTAGACTGGATTCAAGCTGCTGCCTGCAAGAGACACTACAGATATATTTTCCATAACCCATTCAGTATATATCTTGTGTGTAAACTTACCACAAGAGGCAGGTTCATCAGAGCCATCAGCACAGTCTATTGCTTGATCACAGTACCAATGAGCAGGAATGCAGCGCCCTGATGTACAACGGAACTCACTATTTGTGCAAGTCAGCGAGACTGGAAGAAAAAACCTATGTATGACTTCTTTCTTTCTGTTACCTTTCCAACTTGTTTTAAGTTGCTTTTGAATCCATGTTAGGCAAAAAACATTACAGACCACAGAAAAGAAAGAGAAAAAATTATGCTAGGAAAGATGTCTTTTCATAGCCTAACTGCAAAGAGCTCTTTGTACAAACTAGCTTGATGTCTGTAAGCAAAAAAATGGACTTAATTCTCTCCTTAGGTATATGTATCAGCTAATAAGTAGACATAATTTGCTCTGTAAATAGGATTGCATGCAGCAATCATAAATATGTTCTGAACTTATACTTCAGATTTGTGCACAAGAAAATGAACACAGTCCAAAGTACTAATTTCTCCAGTGCCCAAACCAGGTGGTACAAGATCCCATGCAGTAAGGTTTGCTAATTTCTTCAGTAGTTGCTGATGCTTTTCCGTACCCTCTGATGGTTCCAAGACACCAAAAAGGACCTAGTCTGCCCTTTTAACTTGGTCTTATACATACCTTAGAGATGAAAATCAAAGGCAATTAACACATTGCTCATTAACGTCTTAGGGCTTCTTTCATCTCCCATTCTCCCATCTCCTGCTCTTTCTTCCCCTTCACCACTTCTCAGTTTAAATAATTCAGTAGTGATGGGACAAAAACAATAGAAGGGAGAAAGCATACCTTTCATGAGCAGCACAAGACTCACTATGTCTATATATTTAGCCACATATTTTTTGACACACAGAAGACATAAAAGTGGCCAAGTTCTGAGCAGAAAAACTGAACTCATATTTTAGAAAAATTGTGGGATAGGTAATTCAAGGCATGCAACTTTAGGAAAACTAACAAAAGCAAAAATAATCCACTTAGGCAATATTAAAAATAAATTGTTGTCTGAAAATATCCATTATTAAATGAGAAAAGCACTACCTACTACCTAATACAAACATCTAGAAAAGACATGCTGTTTTGTAATTAAAGCTGATTAAAAACTACACACTTCTGTTCAATAGCTGGAACCTTAAAAAACAAAACAAAACAAAAAAATAAATCCTAAGTTAAGGTACACGCAACTGCATGAAAGAGCTAGAAGAAATTACACTTGGAACTGTATATAATTTCATTTGATTAGAATGAAAATATACTACTAATAAAATTCAGGAAAAAGCCAATTCAGTAGAATATCTCAGTGACGATTACCTTGTTAAAAAAAAAAAAGTGTGCAGAGCAAAGAAATGATCTCTCAAATGCTGCATTAAAATGGCATCAAAAAAAACGAATAAGATTTTATTAGATATAGGCACTATTTAGATGAACAAGAGTGAGTAATAAAATGCATACACCTTAGAACTCTTCAGTACTAGAAAAGAGTAGGTTTTGAGAACAGTTAGAGTTACAGCAAAGTTAAGGAGGAGTGGAATGAATTACTGAAGTACAAGAAAGTAACTGACTCTATTAACTTACCACAATGAGTAGGGCTCTCATCACTCATATCTCCACAATCATTATCACCATCACATAAATACGTTCGAGGAATGCAAATGTTTGTGCTTTGGCATTTTGTAAAACCAGACTGGCAAGTGCGCTCCGCTGTAAGGAGGGGGGAAAAAGCAAAGTTCTTTAAAGCTTCTTTTTTTTTTTTTCACGAATATACCATTGAAAGACACATAATACTGTTTAAATCCCCATCTTTGTGACTCTGATCAATCCAGAGTACATTCTTTGTAGTACATTACATATTTTCATTGCTATATTTCTCTTCAATAGTGGCTAATCCCAAATTTCCTTGGAAAATGAAAAAAGAAACATCCAAATAATGCAAACCATTTTCCTCTAATTTCTGTTCAAATGCTAAAGTATACTCATGCTGTTGATGCCATATGGAAACAATTAGGCCATTGCTTTCATTGGGACAAGTACTGTCAAAAACATTATCAAAGAAATACCTGCTAATACTCAGGACTGAGGGAATGTAAATTGACAGCTATTCACACTGTAATGCCTGATTTTGCAACCAGCTGTTACTGTGTGAATCATCATACCAACTACAAATAACTAATAGACCAAGATTTTCAAATATTCAGATTTCACTGAGAATAAAAAATAAGTCACAAATAATATAGTGCAAAAAATCAGTTTGTGAGCAAAAATGTAAAAACAGAAAATCTTCCCTAAACACATTTTTATCAAACTGTTTCTCTAACTCCAGATAATTTTTTCCATTAAGGAATATAACCTTAGTGAAAAAAAAAAAAAGTATCCTGATTAACTGTATTAGTAGTCAATACTGAACTAATCATAATTTCTATTTTATGGAAAACAAATATGACTTAACTTTTTGAAAAGTATAAGGATTATAATTTTCAAAAGCATAAATATAAACGATGCCTCTATAACAGTCAAAATATTCATTACTGATGATTACACCTAATACAATTAACATGTCATGATACAAAGTGTACAAGAAAAATCCACTGTGAACTCTGCAAAAATGTAGGCCCTGCATCCAATTCAGTTGAAATAAATCTTTTTGAAGTCAATGGGATTACTCATAATACCTAACATTAAGCACTCTATTAGTATTTATTGGATCAAGGCAGATTAAGGATTCAGTTTGTTTCAAAATGACAATCTGTAATTGTCAGAATCTGTAATGTAAATAAAAAACTTTTATCCTTTTTGCTGCCTTTGTCATAATTCTTCATACACAGGGAGATCTGCCTCTTCTTTGATCTAAAAAAACAGACTCAAATATGTACTCGGTAATTAGGATGAACTTACGGCAATTTCTCTCATCTGATGTGCCATTATCGTAACAGTTGTTTACTCCGTTGCAGACATACTGAAGAGATATACACCTTCCATTATTGCAAGTGAATTCTGTGTGGGAGTCACAAGTTCGGAATAAGCAGCCAACTTCATCACTATTGTCTCCACAGTCATTGTAGTGATCACAGCGGTAATGATAGGGTACACATCGCCCATTACCACAGGTAAAAGCCGTTGGCTGACAAGTATGGAAAGCTGTACAAAATAGTAAAATATTAAAAAAAAATAAAAATAAATAAGAAGAAAATACATGGATAAAGAATAATCTAAGTTCTCAAAGTAGAAAATCAAATCACAATGTTTTTACCTGCCAGTGCAAACACAGCTGCAAAACGTACTGCATGAAAAGTAAAATACATATTTGAATTAAACAAAGTATAGATGGGGTACACATCATATAAAGTTAATACTATAACATTTCTGGATTGTAGAGCAAATTAGTTTCCATTCAGACCTCATGATGTAAGACAACAAGTATGAGCAAGCAGGGGATCATTTCCAAACTACAGCTACATGATCTGTGATCATAAAGCCACACAAGTGATGGAGAATACTGTACAGTCAGGACAGAGTCTGCACACAGACTTTCTCATGCAGTTATTTAGTTATTTTAAATGCTTACCACACACACTCTCCAACTCATCACTGCCATCACCACAGTCGTTGTCATTGTCACATTTCCATCGCTCTGAGATGCACTGCCCATTCAGGCATGTGAAGAAACCAGCATCACACCTGGTACCGCTATCCACAATGCAGTGCTTGTTATTATTGGCTAAATACCAGCGACCTTCAGATGGGCATTGACATTCCGCACCATCTGGACCTAAATTTATGTTAGGCAGTTTAAAAAAAAAAAACAAAAACATTGATGCTTTAGATTGGGTTCTGTTAAACTGTTCACAGATGTAATACTCGAAAATGCAATGCAATGAAAACCTCATAACTCCTATAAAATCTACCTGCTTAGAAATAAGTGTGGTTACTTAGCCAGATTTTTATTTCAGTTAACTGAAGGCAAATCCATTGAAACCCAGAAGAGTTATTTTAGAGCTCCCTAGAACAGAACTTGGAGTACTTTAAAAGCTGCTTGTGTTCAAATAGTTTTTGAGTGACTGTAAGATGGTCTCTGATGCTTTCAAATGTCTGAGCTATACCAGCTGAGACTCTATCCCTCAAAATCAAAAGAGAATTTTCAAAACTCCTTGCAACAAACTAACTGCTCTTCTCAAAATCAATGAGAAGTTAGAGATGTTTTCATTCAAAACAGATTTTTTTAATGGCATTTAAGATCCTAAAAGTGAAAGCAGGCACTAAATGAGTTTTTCCAGAGTAAAGGATCATATCTTACAGAAATCCAGAACACACGAATCAGCTCTGTAGCAGTTATGTTCCTTGGGGTTGTTGCAATTCTGATTTCATGGCCATCTAGACTGGTGACCTGTTGAAGCACTTTGACTCTCTCCTTACATGAGCACAAGGAGTTATGAGGTGGGGTACATATGTCACTCTGGTCTCACCCCAATATGCAGCTGAAGATATAGTCAGACGGTGCTTCTGGGGACAATGACTCAAAAGTGTACCTGCCCCACTGTGTACAGAAATCAGTTTGTGCTATCTTCTCAGCAACTGCCCAAATTTTAAGATGAGGCAGTAGAGACCTTTTATTTGAAAAGTAACCATTAGAGAAAGATTTCATAATAACATGTAATAAAGAAATAGTGACCGTTAGCTTAGTGATGTGGTTTAGTGGAGGACTGTTAGTGTTAGGTCAGAGGTTGGACTCGATGATCATGATGGTCTCTTCCAACCTAGAAATTCTGTGATTCTGTAAAGAATCTTTAAATGTGTGATAGGAAGTATCTACTCAGTATATAGTGCATCAATATATATTTCTAACATAACTATATGCTGCTGAGCTGACTTAACATCCCACTCCAGAGGAAATAAGTTAAAATCTCAGGAAAAAAAAAATGGTTTTGGTTTAAATTAGAGAAACGTGGTTTTTATTTGCAAAGATTCTCAGGGAAAGCCCTCAAGGGTATTTGCAAAGTACCATGAGCATGAAAGGCAATCATTTTGATTGCATTATATACGTAAAATAATTATTACACATATAGAATGGTTTAGGTTGGAAGAGACCTTTAAAGATCATCTAATTCCAAGCCCCCAGACACTGCAGGGAACACTAAGGAATATTTCATCTGTCCCCATGCAAATGAAACCTATTATACTATGAGTTCTAATACAGACAATACTAACAGCTTACAGACATTAAGCGTAATAGCTTACCTGGTGCACAAATATGACTGCAACCGCCATTGAACTGGTTGCAAGGGTTGGTACACTGCTGCTGCTTGCTTTTTGCCCAGACATGAATATCCATTGGTCTTTGTGGAAGATTCATGATCATTACAATCTGATCTGAACCATCGTATTTATTAGCTCGGTAAATGCTTCGTGTGTTCCAGTCTGTCCAATATATGTGCTGATCAAACAACGTCATTGCAAATGGATGCAGAGCAGTGCTAACAATTACCTCACGGTTTGTACCAGTGAGGGTGCACCTCTCAATCTTCTGCCTAAAATAATAAAGAAATAATGACATCTTAAAATATGTCTTTCAACTTTTTAGCATTGAAAGCTAAGGAGCACTGTGCTTCTTTGAGTGTCTGTTTCTCATGTCTTACCCTATGCTAGCATCTGTCCCTCTAAAGAGGGGGGATAAAGCACCTGTTTAAGAAAAAGAGTATTCTTCTTCCCTACACATGAGAAGTCAGAATGTAGAAGACTTCACACTGTTTATGTATCTGCTGCCCTACCTTCATTAACTGAAGTCTAGACGAGAAAAGAGGATGTTTCATCTGACATTCTGCATCTGTAACGGGATCCCTAGGACAGAGTTACAGATTCCCTGCACACAGATTAATCCATGTAAGGATGCCTACCTTCCAGAAGATCCCACAGAGGCACAGACCATAAAAATTACATTACAGACATCTTTCTGTCACAGCAGCAGAGGAGAAGCCTGCAAAGGAGCTGCTGTTCTGAAAGAACCTGAGGAGAAAAGTCTGATTGCTGCAGTGATTTCTCTGAGAATATAGGTGAATTTGAATGGCTATGAACTAAACTGTTTTTAAAAGCTTTCATGCCAATGATGGAAATCCTGGTGGCATACACTGGAGGGTAAGATTCTGTCTGTTTGGCAAAAGCAAAAACTTGAAGCCAAATTCCGCCAGTGACAGCCATTAACCATGAGAAATGAATGCAAAAATGTACACTGGACTGTATGTGTAAGAGAAGATTGCTATAAAAACCATGGGTCAAAAGTAAGTTGAACAAACTTCCAATTGGTACAAATGCTATAAAGCATTGGACTAATTCTTCCTTGTGATATCACAAAACCCCCTATGGTACAGTAGTTCCGCATCAAAAATAAGAATTGACATTGTCTTGCTATTAAGTAATTCTTAATATTCTATAATACAAATTATCAAATTCCACTGAAATGCTGAAAAACAGTAAAAAACATAAAAAATAAATAATAGACCTATTTGAAAAATCATCTAAAGCAAAACAACAACTGTGTTATCAATACATACAGATTTGCATCAGCCCAGTATAGCTGCTGTTCTTCATAGTCCAGGGTAAGCCCATTTGGCCATACCAGATCTGTGCTTACAATGGGCGTTCTGAAGTTTCCTCCAAGTGTAGCTCGTTCTATCTTCGCATTGGAACTCCAGTCAGTCCAGTACATATACCTGTCAGTAACACGATTAAAAAGTTTTATTTTCAGCAAGGAAAGTTCACAAAGCTTCTAACTGCTCCAGGATATCTCCACCCTGATGACTTCCACTGAACTGTGGAGTGCAAAACCAGAGGGAAAGAACTTCTTTCCCTATTTTATCTCATATTTACAAAGGAATCTTCTAGTGGAGATAATTGGGCTCCACTGGACTGAACTCTACCCACTGAATTAAGTTTTCCCAGCTCTGATGTCTCCTTAAAATCACATATTCTCCTGCTTATATTTCTTCATTTCAAATACAGTTTAATACTGCCCCCCAAGCCTGTTAGAGATGTTTTGATATTAAAAAAAAAAAATAAAAAATAAAAAAAAATGAGGCACTCAGGAAACACAGCAACAAAAGAAAGTAAAGATCATATACAACTCCATCTCTTGGCAGTGCCACCTTGATTATCAGGTTTTGATAATCTTGAAGAAATCTTTGTTTCAACAGATATTTTTTGTTTCTCTGCCTTAGATAGCAAAGGGAGGACAGGTAGTCTCTTGATAAACACTTAATTTGAAAATCATTCTCCTTTAACCCCCAATGCCTGGCTCCCAACCTCAGTTAGAGGAGGAGCCTCATATACTACACATTCATAAATGTTCTAAAAGTCTCTGAAGAAAACTCAGACCTCTGAGGCTGATACCAGCTCAAAAACTTAAGAGTTAGATCCAAGACAATTATAAGCTTCTGGAACCTATGGCTTAGAACAGGAAGCATCTGGCAGTGTTCATTGAAGTCCAAAGTACAGCTTCATCTGCAATCATGATAAAAGTATACAAAGTGCAGCACATACCCTCTGCAGGGATCTAATACAACAGCTCTTGGTCGTGGAACCCGGGCAATCACAGTGCGGTTAGAGCCATCTGTAGCCATTGAGCTGATAGTTTGATTGAGGTAGTCACTGTAGTAAACTCTATTATTGATCCAATCAAAGGCAATGCCATCTGGAGTCCCCAGGTCTTAGACACATGCAGACACACAAACAAGTTCAGTACAGTTTCCTGAGATACTGCAATACTTTTTGTTTATGACAATGTACATACTTAGGATTGTACATAATCATAATAATTCAGTATCATTACAGGTGTCTTACAGATGAATTAAACCCATATAGTTATCTTTCCATACTGATAAATTCCCTAAATCTTTCTGCATCTCTGTGGTACTTGCTGCAATCTTAAAATTACTAAAAATACATAATAACATATAACCAGTTTTATATTTCCTTTTCATTATGATGAAGATGAAATAAGACTCTCAGAAGAGGAAAAAAATGAGCAGAATAGTAAGAAGGAGCATTTAATCAGTTATCTTAACTAAAAAGTTTACCTTGACCATTAGCATAAAAATACCTGCTGAGCTAGTGCTAGGTGCTAGTCTGTTTTTCTCAATATCCAATTATTTTGCATCACAATTCTGTGTACTTACCAGATGCAACTACTGTTGGAGTGCCCATTCCTGAGTAAATACTAATGTAGCTGATTCTTCCTGTCCCTGAAGGATAACTTTGTGTAAAATATATTCGGTTGTTTATGCTGTCAAAATCCAGGGCCACTGCAGTTCTTAATACATTGACTGTGCGGAAGGGAGGACTGTGATTTTCAGGATCTAGGTGGATACTTCTGAGGGCATTCTCAAGGGCAAAAATCAAGTAATCATCTGTTGAAATGGAACATCTCTTGCCATCGTTGCCTAGTGTTCCAAAGGCACAACCGCATTTGGGTGTTTGCATATCAGGCAGGGCAAAACACAGATGGGAACAGCCTCCATTGTTGTCCACACAAGGATTGTTGTTGATGTCAAGGGGTGAACGTGACTGAAAACGACTGTTGTAGATGGTAACATCCCTTAGCCAATTAATGTTGTCTCGGATTACTGTTGGCGGATCAGTGTTGCCTGGCTCCTTGCTGGCCTGGAAGACTTTTTTCAGGTTCCGATCCACCCAGATCATAAAATTCCCAAAGACAGTGATACCATATGGAGTTGGATAGCGACTGCCATAGCGCACAATTTCAACATCACCACCATCAGGCTGAATTCTTGCTATCATATCTAAGGAATCATCCACCCAGTAAATGTAGCCATTGCTGTGATCTATCGCCAGCCCACGAGGTGTGACAATGCCCTCAGACACCAGAACTGTTCTGTTGGTGCAGTCAAGAAATGCACGTTCTATCTTTGGATTTTGCCCATAATCTGCCCAGAACAGGTATCTGTTTTTTGGGTCTACTACTATGTGCCTTGGCATATCTATGGTAGTTTTAAGCAAAACACGGCGATAAGTTGTGTTTAAGCGCAAAACTTCTATAAAAGTCTCTGTCAGGAATGCATTTGTAAAATAAAGATTTCCTGTATTTAAAAAAGTGAGGGAAAAAAAAAGCAGAATGACAAAACAGAAAGTTAATGCACAGCATTACCACCTGAGAAACATGAGCTGATAAAATACAAAACTATAAAATGAATACCCATAAACATCTTAGAAGTTAAGAACACAAAGTATTCCACTTGGAGGAATTAGAAAAGAGATACTCAAAATGACAACAATCAATTAATTTCTAAACCCCTGATGATTTCCTTAGAGGAAACCATTGGTATGCAATCGAAAATACATTAACCACAGTTTTCTTTCTTTATTTTTTTCTATCTAAAATATTTATTCGTAATTTAGAGCTGCTTTTGGCTTGCCCTTCCATACTCTTATCCCTTTACCTTTTACAACACACAACTGTGAAATCGGTGTTTTGGCACAGCACTGCATACAGTAACTAAATTAAGTGTATATGGTAGAAGATTATCCTAAAACCCCTCCAAACCTATCAAACTCCAGAAAAAAACTTTTGCAAAACATATACACAGTATGTATATGTATAAAACAAAAATATTACTGGCAGTGGTCAGTTGATGAACACTTTCTCAAGAGTTAATATTTGAATTAATCTTTAATGTTTGAATAAAAATGGGAACTGTGAAAGGGAAAATGAAGGTTTCAAGAAAAAGTATTTCTTCTGCTTTCTTTACTTTTCAGTAAAATTTATAGGATTTCCACAGAGCAGTCTGAGGGTACATGAAAAGTCCTTTCTATCTATAACATCATCAGACAATTTCTCTGTACAATCTTCTCTGATACACGTAATTCACTATGGTAGTAAGGTATAGTAATATACTGATAACAGCCACTTAGGAATGCAAAGATAATAAAAGAAAGCTAAGATAAATATGAAAGCATCAGGTAAGGAAAGGCTCCATATATTTACTCTGTTTATCATTTTATACCTAGGTCATATACCAAAAGATAGACAAACTTTCATTTTTATATATATATAAACATAAGACGCATTCATTACTTCCTTTTCTTTTAAAATCAGCTCATAGGCATAGTTAAAATCATGTATGATTTCCATTCAAAATATTTCCTTTAGGATAAATTCATATTAGTTTACAAGTTTTACAGTGTGTAAAGAATAACATTCTCCTAAATTCACCTATACTTACCTGCTACCCAGTCAATTGCAATGCCACGGATTCCATTTCGTCCTATTCCATTTGTAACAACATTTCTGAAGTAAGAACCATCAGGTTTAATTTTACGTATTGCGTTCTGAGAGGGAACTGTGCTACTGAAGTCACACCAGTAAATGAAACCAGAGGGCATGTGAACATCCACGTGAAGTGCATTTCGTCCTGAAATGTTTTGAAAAGTAGTAATTAATTATCTTTAGTGTAAACAAACTTATTTCAAACATGGGTATGCAGGCAAGAAATGCCAAAACAGTAGGCATTACAAGATTTCCTCTTACTATAATTTTCACATACCTCTTCCTGCCAGTGGTACCATGGCTTCAGAGTGATCAGATGTCTCTAAACTAAATCCTTTAATTGCAGAAAGCATAGAAACAATTACAAATGAACTGTATGGAGAACAGGTTCTGTTATCAGGATTTAGCTGAAAGCCAGTAGCACAGGCACAGGAGAATAATCCACCAGGTACTGGTAGGCAAAGTTGTTGGCAAACTCCAATGTTATTACTGCAGCCATTTGAGGAACCAGCAGAATCTGTTGTGAAAAAAGACATGGCAACACAGAAAAATCTGAACTGTATCATCACTGACAGACATACAACCAAATTCATATACTTGCACTGTATTACCAACCAGCTGTAAAAATATCCAGCTTAATCACCATTTAAGCACACAGGTTAGTAATTAATTTGCTGCTTTCTTGTCATTTAAGATTAATGAGGCAAACGATCAGATACAACAGATACACGCATTTGAAGCTAAAGTAACAGAACTTGTTATTTAGTCATTTTTACATTGATAATATTTTTGTAAAATTATGCATGTGAATAGATGCCTTAAGAAAATGGTAAAACATCTCTCTACCAAAATGAGGTAAATGCTTTTGACACATCAAATAATTTGTTTTTAAAAAGCATGTAGCCTGTCTCTAAGACAAGCTTGATTTTTTCACAAGCTGGAAATCTTGAAATACTTCTTTAGCAAATACTTACTGTCTCTGTAATACACTCGCAAGCACTTCAATCTTGGGACGTTGTCTCTCAGTACTACTTTGTTTGCTCCAGTAGACTTGTCAACTCGTTCAATAACTTCATAATCTCTATCAGTATAGTACAGAAAGGTGTCATACACAGCAATTCCCCATGGATGAGAAAGATGAACCACCAGGGTCACACGATTTGTACCATCCACATTGCCTTTCTCAATCTAAGAAATCAATTTAAAGCTTAATATAAGTTCAATGTTACAATAAAAAAATTAAAATACAACATATGCTACTAAAATCCCTTTGTGCATAAGGTCTTTATGTACCTTCCATAGGTAGGATGGAAAAGGTCAGCAGGACACTAATAAATAATAATTCTCCATTCAAGTCATCCTACATTTTTAAAGGTAACCAGTAACAACTATTATTCAGATTTTGGTTGGTCCTGCAACTCCCAGTTCCATGAGTAAATTAACATCACTGAATTACACTTGGTAATCATAAACCCACAGATATATAAGCAGCAACAAAGCAACTATTAAAAAAGTATCTCCTACCACTCCTGTGCTTGTGACTGCCCAGTACAACTTTTGTTCCTTAATGTCAATGGTAATGAACTCCACGTGATCAAGGTTGCCAGTGAAGAGGGTTTCTATGCCTGTTCCATCCATGTTTGCACTAGCAACCTTTGCTGGGACTCCACTGTCAGTTCCCTGGTCCGTCCAATACAGCTTCCTGTAACACATCATCATACCTGTTAGGTAAAGGAGATCAATGCCCCAGACTGACTAAGACATATGCTTAAATCCATCTCCTTCCTTAGCCAAATACTTTGGTACATGATGAACAGAGATCACTTTGAATTGGACCTCAATGAAAAAAAAGATCTTGTTTTAAAAGAACAATGCCTGTTAAACCATTTTCAGAAATCTATATACTCTCCTGCATCACCCACAATACTGTCAGCAGGTAACCTCAGCAGATTATTAGCATTGTATATAACAAGAAGACAGGCAAATAATAATCCTGTTTCACGGACAGTTGCAAAGTTGCAACATTAAGTTTGGTTCCAATTTGTAATTAAAACTGCAAGTTCATAAAATCTGTATGAAACAGAATTCAATTAACTGGCTCTGGGTCATATATAGCAGTGCCACTGCTCCAGCCTCAGTTGCTGAAAAACATCTAGGGCAAAGGGTAGACTCCAAAGCAGGAACAAAAAGTCAGTCATTAATTCATCTGAAAACCTGCTGGGTCACCAGCAGAACAGTCTCATTACTAATATGGTCCTATGAAACACCGTGATTAAAAAAAAAAAAAAAAAAAAAAAAAGTATCATATTGCAGTTTTGAATACTTTGATGGAATAAATAAATAAATAAATATAGCTCTATTCATTCCATTTGTGGACTAGTGTATAGGGATCCTATGTTGGGAAAGATTAGAAAAATCATATTTAGTACTACACTACATGTGACATTCTTCCTATGTACCGTGTCTTTACTTATTGACAGGCCTCAACACAGACATCACAAGGTAATGTAAAAAAAGACTTGATAATTGTCTTTACTCTGGGTTCCCATTTTACAGTGATTCTTTTCACAATCATAATATTCTGGGATCCTTTTTAATTAAAAAAAAAAAAAATGAATGCTAGCATGTAAGTATTTGGTAAACTAAGGAAAACAGACATTCATGCAGAAATTTATGTAGTCATGCAATAATTTTCTAGGCCTCAAAAAGAATGAATAAATTGCGCACAAACATGGAAAAAAAAAAAAAAAAACACAAAACTGTCAAATCTGGGATTGAAGATTAAGACCCTAAAAATTAGGAAATATGTGTAGAAAATACTCATGCAAAACAACTGCAGCTTTAGAAATTTACCCTCTTGCTGGATCAACTGACAAACCAATTGGCATTCCAGCTCCCCGAGAAGTACCATCATTGGTGATCAGAGTTTTCCTGTACATTACTTCACCATGCAGCTTCAGGACCTATGCAAACATTGAACTTGTCAGGGCATGTAATATAGAACTTAGGATAGATTGTCAAATTAAAGGAAGGAAACCTAAATCCACCAGACTTTGAAATCACAGAAAATTTTGTCTAACGCTACAAAGTACATTGTTCAGTACTCCTAACAGTCTTTCTTTAGCATGTACTCCTTAAAGCAGCTACTTGCTGCTCAGAACCTGCCTATATTAATGAATAAGTATCCTAGTTCTAAAAATAGCTAATCTTTCAATTTCCGTAATATCTTGATAGTATTACAGGCTGAAGGGGCTGATGAAATGCTGCTTCAAGAAGTATTACCTTTTACTTATTTAAATTTGATGACTTTAGGACAAGGAAATTCATGACCAGGCACAGTAACATTAATTACAGTATTACATATTGCTTATCCTCTATTTCCCTACAATAAACAGCAGTTTTATTCTTCCCATATCATCAGACTGTTAGTCTCCAGGAAGCTACATATTATGATATCAAAGCATTTGGGAGTGGATCTTACTGTGTTTAATGACAACGTTCCTGTATTGTCAGAGGCACTGCATTGGGATCTTTAACTTCAAGTGAAAATAGTAGTAATAGCTATTGTGATAAGGAGAGTTTGTGCGTTAAACACCAGAAGCCTACTAACTTGAAGAAAAAAGAGATCTGTGCATAAATAAAGTTCACAGAATATATTGCTTTCAAAATCTTTTTGACTGTGCTCAAATTCAGGCTTGTTTCTCTAAGTGTGTAAATCAGTTCTCTTCACACTATTTGCTTCAAAAAAAAAAATCTAACTTCAGTTTTTCACTAAAAACAGTTCTAATTTCAAACTGTATACATAGTAGCAAAATATCTATGCTCTTAGTTTTCAATTGTCCTTCTTAAATAATTACCTCAATTGACTGTGTCCCTGGATTACTGTAATAAAGGTTTGCAGATATCCAGTCCAATGCTAGGCCAATAGGAGCACCAATAACAGCTGCTGGAGCAAAAACCGTCCTGTTAGATCCATCTGACCTCACTCTATGGATTTCACCCTTGGAAAAAAAGATAAGAAAAGCGACAAAATATCAAGAGCAGTTTCACAAAATTTGTTTATTCTAACTATGTGAGCAGATACTTTATATTACAATCTTTTCTTAGCAAAAATGAAAATCCAGTAGAGAGAAAATATTTTTATGTGCTCAATGCATAACCATGGTAAAAATATTATTGTAAATCATAATTATATGGTGTAAAGAGGCACCACAGTTCATTAACCAAATCAAAGTGATCAACAGAAATAAAATGGCTATATAAGCCCGATCAGTATATTTTTAAGCTATGTGCAGTCACACTACTGTAATTTGTACTTTATTATCAAAAGATTTTTATAAGGATACCTCAATGTAACCATCCTGAATAAACCTGAAATCTCATAAAGAAAAATAGTGTTCTCTGTAAACATAAATACATAAGAAACAAGTTTTTAGTAAGCTGCAATAGGAAGATCCAAAATTGAGATTATCCTTGCAGTTTTCTTCTGTAACTTCTGAAAAGGTAATTTATAGCTTGCAGACTTAATAGTATTACCTACAGTACGTGATGTTAGGGCATGATACAAAAACAAACACTCAACTCACTAATTTTGAGATTTTGCGGCAAGTTATCCTTAGGAAACATATATCTCTCAGTTTAGCAAGGACAGTCATTAAAGAGGCTTAGTCAAACAATTATAGCAAACTATTAAAAACTAGTTCAAAGTATTTTTTTTAGAACTATAAGCCTCACATTTGCTACCTGGAAGTGGCTTTGACTTTGCAACCCCATTCTTATATTTAAGAAGAAGATGCCTCTGTACTATGTTACTTCAAGAAGCGCTCAGACCAGAGACCAGGCCATGCAAGCATGTAATTTCATTCTAATAGCACGCACTCAAATACTAATGTTTAGTGCCTCTGGGTCCAAGGTACTACTCCCATGGAGAACTGTTCTGGATGTGCTTGCAGAAATAAGCCCTAGGCTAACAGATGATGAAGAGCAGATGATAGCAACGGGCTGAGAGTACAATTCTGTCAGTGTTCTCTGATATTTCCTCTTCATGTCTCTGGGTAATCCAGAAATAGCATTAATTAAATATTTTGGCTGACAGAGATTAAAACTAATTTACAAAAGAGATGAAGTATCTAGTGCTCTAGGGGGGAAAAAAACTTTAATCCTTTTCAATTATACTTCTTAAAACCATTACCTGTAATGCTAATATATTTCATTCCAAAAAATTATTTTAAATAAGTCTTATTTTACTGCGCATTTTGAACACAAAGACTAACTTACCGGATTTTCAACCCAATAGATCATCTGTTCTGAGTCATCAAAGTCAACATCAACACCATTTTGAACTCCCGCTATTGGAACCATAGCATCATTGGTCTTTTCCTCAGGGTTCAGAGAAATTCCATAAATTATATTATCTCTCACAGCAATAAGGAAAGGGTGTTCAACTGTGAAAATATACAATATAAGTCAGAGTTATGCTTCAATACTTTTCCTCTCATCAAAAAAATAGCATTGACTTGTTCCCCCCTACCAAAGGTTCCCTGATGCTTACAGAAATGATGAATATTAACATGATGCTTTGTAAAGCGCTTATATGAAAGGTTATTTTTACCTCACCAGGAGTGAAATTATCACTGTAATGTTTTAACATTGAAAGTTTCAGCACTATGCAATCACAATGCATATTCTAGGAACATGGGAACCACCAAGACAAAGCTCAGACTCTCCAAGACATTCCTGAGATCGATTCTAACAGCTACTAAGCAGGACTCAAGAAACATACAGTTACAGCAGCAAAAACTAATCTTTATTATTGAATATAACTGGGAGTTCTGTGATTTGTTGTTTTATATCTAAGGGAGTATTCCTATTCTTTTACCATAAATTTACTTTCAGGTAAACGTGTTTAAACATGCTTAGACATTTTTAAATGAAGCTTTTTTTTTTTTTAAGAGCTTAAATATGTATTTCTCCCAAAGGAAGCAACCTCTGGCTTTGAGCTCTTTTCAGAACTCCACATCTTTAGGCCAAATATATTTCATTCAATGCTTCCTAAATAATGTCTGTCTAGAATGACCCCAACCTTTGATTTCAAGAGCAGCAGCTCAGAGATTTGAAGTAAGCTTTTTGCCTGACAGAGAAATGGCTCTGACAATCTGTCAGGTTTTTTTTTTTTTTATGTCTCATTATTTCTGCCATACCTCTCATGCAGTTCCTGTTGTCAGGAGAAAGCATCCATCCAGAAGGACAAGCACAGGAAAAAAAAAGTGGTCCAGATGAAGAAAGTAAGCAGAGATGGCTACAGGGGGATGATGCGCAAGAATTGATACCTGAAAAGAAAAAACGAAGAAAAAAAGAATTAGCAACTGTTAAAATATGACCAACTGGAAAGAACATTTGGCATCACTGATAATGAAAACATCAAACAACACTAAGTCAGTTCTGGTATTAGAAATTAAAAATAAAGTTACTTCCAAGAATTACAAGCACTACAATACACTTTTAACACATTTTAATTCTCCCTGGAAAGTCAGCAACATTACCATATTGATCTTTTAATTTTCTTTGTATCGTATCAAATCTTTCAAACTCTTTTTCAAACTTTTGTTAACTGGATGAGAAGGCCTGCAGGATTTTCAGTCTTTGATCACAATAACCTTTCTGGATGGGGGATTCAAATTATTTACTGAAGCTTTTTGGAGAAAAATAAGGAGATAACGTAGCTTACTATGCCTCATTCAAAGGAAGTATCAGTTCAATATGTAATTTTTTGGATCACTGAAATTTGCAGACTAAGCTTGTAAAGTATAAATAGGACAGTTGAAAAGGTCTTTGTTGACTGCTATTATTACTATACACTAAAATTCAACCATTTAGATCACTTCCATACAATCGTTGTTAAAGAGGATTTTTCAGGATGAACCATCTCCGTAAGAAAATTAAAATAGATTTTGAGAATAAATACCCTTAGTGAACTCAGAAGGCCTTATTCTAAAAACGTATAGGTTCCAGGAAATGACACAGTTGTTCCAAATATAAAAACTAACATGAACATAAAAGAAATCAAAAGATGGCAGTAAACAATGGCATACACTCAAAACTCAAAGTATAAGAAAATGCCCCATTTCTATATAGCAAATCTTAAAACTAGCTGATGTTAAATCTACTGTTTTACAAAATAAGGGGAGTGGATGACAGCCTTAGTACTACAACTGAAATTTCAATAATCAAATAATTATGTCTTCATTTGTAAAAATTAGCATGTTGTGCTCTTCTGCAAGTGCTGTCCTCCTTTCTCTGGCCATATAAAGTATAACAGAACAAATCAAAAAGAAAAAATATGAAATTAATTAGTTTAATACAGTGAAGAAAATAAATCATTTTCTCAATCAGTAGTAGAAATATTTTTAAACCCCACGTTATAAATACAACCTCCTAAACTAAAACTATGATGTTTAAATTAACAGTACTCTGGTGGCTGAATAATTTCCACTGACAGTGCGAAGCAGCTTTAGCTTTGAAGCTGACTAAGGAAGGTTTTGCTCCAAAACAGTGCATACACAATATAGCACTGACAATTACTAGCGCCTTACTAAAATACAAGACTTTTCCCTCTCCTGTAAGAACATCTTCCTGAAAAAAAGAGAATATAAGCCACTGTTACAATTATTTATCAAAAATACTCCCAACACAAAATATATAATGCAGAAACAGTCAGTATCTGCACCAATATAATTCTCTAACTTCAAGTCATGCCATAAAATGACAACGACTCATTTGGAAGGTGATGCTAACTGAAAGAGATAAAAGGTGATTTTTAAAAATTTTTTTGACAGCCTTTTAAGATGCAAGAGACGACCTACATATGATCCGAGAAAGAATCTTGAACGTAATTAAGGATTTTTATTCATTATTTCATTAAGTAAAATAATGCAAGTCTACATGTATTCAAAGAAAGATGATGACACTAACTTGCCTAAGAGCATGACAGAATTCATGTACATGGAGCCAAGTCTGGTATGCCACAGAGACAAATTTTAAAAATGGTAACACTTTCAAAAACACTCTGATTTTGTTATAAAGCCCTTTAAAACAAGAAGCAGGAAAACTCCATATACTACTTCCCTATTTTTGGCATTTGTCATGCTTACATGCTTCTTGGTCACCCTCCCTAAACACCAGAATATTCAGCAGGCTGGACAAACTGAAATTATCTTCAATTGTAAGTCAATGGCATAAGTTGTTTTCTTGTTTTAACCCAGTCCATTTGTTGACGTGACTGATTCCAGAAGTGCTTATGCATGACATTACTTTATGGCACATTTTTGACACCATCGAAGTTGTTTTGCTGAACTTACCATGAGGTTGCTTTATGGGATGGACTGCCACAAGCCCTAAAGGCTGGTGAATGTTATAAATCATAACTGTTTGGTTTCCTCCGTGCCATTTATTTGCCCGAATTACTCGATTTGTATACCGGTCACTCCAGTAAACAAAATCTTCAAAGACAGTTAGAGCATGTGGATGCTGTAATATCTAGAAGACAAGGATGTTTACCAGTTTAGTTCTGGAGACTAGAACATGTAAAGCTTGCACAACAGAGCTAAGCACAATTTATAAATAGCTAAGAAAGCAGAAGCAGCTGTACTTCAAAAGATATTTTCCAGGAAAAGAATATGAAATATCATCTATTGCTTGAAAACAAGGTACTAGTGGGGGAAACATGGTACTAATTAAGGGGATGTTTCTTCTTTTTTAAATAAAAATGCTATATAGAACCTGTGAGATGTACAGCATGAGGAATTAACAGTCTAACCACTAGGCAGAACACAAGGAACCAACAGATAAACACCCAATTGCAGATTTTCAAGAGCGCAAGAGAAAATGCGAGAGTTATGGACCTGTCAAGACCTTGGATCTCTGATAAACTCCCCTGTAATTTACCAGCCTGTTGAAGAAGATGGCTTATCTAAACTTCTGAAAACGAAGAGTGGGGCAAGAAAGACTGTACCAGCTCCTAATGCACAAGAACTGTCTGTCTAAACAAGGATAAATGTGCCACAAGGCTCAATTCTTAAAAATACATGTCATTATTTTATACCAGCTTATGCATACCAACTGAACATCTAAACCGTTGTGCTGGTACACCATCTTGCCAACTGACAGCAGCACTTCATTGCGAGATAGCCTACCAGAGGAATGGTCTTCATGAAGTGCCCAGAACATAAAAGCCCTGGCAACAGAAAATCCTCTGTTGCTATCAAGAACAGCAGCATTCATCATCCACAGAAGTTGAAGAAGAAAGCTCTTGCAGATTTTTTGTGCTCTATTTCCCTACAGCAAATGCACCAGCTAGTAGGAACAATCTCAGATGTTGCTGTTAGACTTCACACGTGTAGATCTAAAGCGCTACAGTCTACACTAAGCTCCAGGTTTCCTTGAAGATCTCCTGAAGGACTTTGGATAGTGTATGCAAATCTTCATTTTCCAGCTGTACCAGGGAGCTAGAATACATAATATCTGCTTCACCAGAATAGTTTTAAGAAAAATACACATCTAAGCCTACCATAGTGCAAATACGGTAGTAGTATTAGTATCAGGAAGCACAAGGGAAAACATTGTTTCTTAATGTCTTACCAAATCGCTTGCGACCACTTGTTGTCTGTTGTTTCCATTGTAATCACAAAAATCAATATAGTCAAGATAAGCATCAGCAAAATAGAGAAGTTTATTTGGGTAATCAATAGAGAGTCCATTGGGCCAGTAGATTTTATTGTTAATAATCACTGTTCGCATTTTGCCATCCATGCTGGCTTTTTCAATTCGAGGGTTTTGGCCCCAGTCAGTCCAAAACATCACATGAGCACTGAAAAAAAGGAACCTGTGGTTACCAATCTGAAAACAAACAAACAAAAAACCAAACAAACTAGCTGCCTACAAAACTTCATTAGCCAAAAAAAAAAAAAAAGACCTAAAACAAGGGAAAAACAAACAAACAAACAACAACAAAACCCACACTTCTAAGAAATGTTCTACACAAAGATACTGAAATCATTCATTCCAGGATTATGTTTATTTAAGATATTACCGTAATTTCTGTTGTAATTTTTTTCAAATACTTCTACTGCTGCTATCCTTTGTCAATAATAACAGTAAATAGCACTATTTTCATCATGGATTGTAATCTGATTCTCTGTTTCCTAAATACTAAACTTGATATGGGTTTGTGCTTTTACAGGCATACATGGATAATGCTAACAGGACTATAACTAAAAAGCCCCACATGGCTGGCAGTAAACAGAGTTCAAGGCACTGCAGGGCTGAAAAACCAGTAAAATTTTGTACATGACCAGTTCAAATGATAACATTCCATTTACTCTATGCCACTTGCTGTTCAAAACAGTCAAGTGTTTTTGTGATGACATCGGTTTGTGATGACGGCTGGGGCTATGCAGTAGCCTGTTCTTTGTCAGGTAGGCATAGCACCTACACTGTGCATCGGTATACCTTTGCCTGATAAAGATATTCCAGAATTTTAAGTTAAAAGTTTCCAACTAGGAAGCAAGAGCAATACAGGAAGACCTGTTCCAAAAGAGAGCAGGTATCTTGTTACAGTGACACGGAGTAACAAATTACAAACAACCATCATATGATATTAGATATTAAATTAACGCTGTGAACACACCATTTTAAAAATTCTCATAGGTTTTCTCTTCCACTTGTCATTTACAATTACAGTACAGGTTGGGAATATCGGAATATTGTTATCATCATAAAATATGCATTTTTTCAAAACAAAACATAAAAAAGTCTTACTCAATTCTGGGATCTAACACTAGTCCCCTTGGGTTTGTTATATTTTCACTAATCAGCACAGTCCTGTGGCTCCCATCCATTTTAGAGACTTCAATTGTTTCCAGAACAAAGTCTGTCCAGTAAAGATTGCGACCTACCCAATCTACCGCTATGCTTTCAGTCACGGTGACACCACTGTCAAACACCTGTTTAACAATGAAATTTTTTTAAAGGAGAGAAAGAGAGAGAGAGAGAGAGAGAGAGAGAGAGAGAGAGAGAGAGAACAAATTCATTGGAATCAATCAAAATATTTTTTTCACACTTTTCTATAGGTATTGAAAATAGGGGACTAAATCTCTACCACTTTCTAAAATGAGTCATAATGTACACATTCAAAATGCAAGCAAAGCACATACCCAAACACTCCTACTAACTTCAGCTGGCCTAGTGAAGGAGTATGCACCTACTAATAGGAAAATCAATTTATAGCCTGGTATTAAAGTTTCCTGAAAGCATTCAGTTTTCTTTTTCAAAAAGCTGTATGAAATGTTGGCTTAGCATCTACTGAATTGTTTCACTCTGTCTATGTTATCTCCCTTCTTAGTACATTGGAATTTTCCCCTTCTGTTAAGTGGAGACACAGTGTCTTCATTTTCTCTCCACAATGAAGAGACAAGAATAACTCAGTGGAACTTACTATTTTTCGGTCAGTCCCATTTTTATAAGCACTCCAAATTTTATCCTGTGTTGTATCGGACCAAAAGATACGATCTGTGATTGAATCAAAATCAATAGCCACAATATTCCTTCCATCCCGAATGAGAGAATAAATACTATGTGACTGAGAAGTGATGTTATCCACAATGATTTGGTTACGACTTGCCACTAGCAAGAGAAGATTCCCAGACTCTGTCAAAGGAAAAGAAATTAAATTAAACCAATAAGCTACCCAGCAATAATTCTGTGAGAAAAATAACACTGAGTAATGAAGTCTTATGAAAAGGCTGGGATTTAAACACTCTGGATGCACTGAACTTCATAAAAGAGCAAATTTCAACCTCTGGTTTAGAGGTGCATGGCACTGCATTTCTCTAGAATATTATTTTTGGTCATTGCAGAGTTAAAAACCCAGAACATTAATTTAAATATTTCATTTCAAGAAAATAATAGTTCCAATTAGGAACTGTCCCTTAGGTGTCAGGTGCAATACTCAAAGTGATCTGCCACCAGTAAGTATGTCTTGCATCTGCTTTTTTTTTTTTTTTTTTTTTTTAAAAAAAAAAAAAAAAATTATGGAAGTGGCAAAGCTGAATATTTTCCAGGCGCTACTGGCATTCTTTAGGTTGCCACCAACACTCCTCACCTGCGACTTTACAGGTCTTCCCATTGGTTTCCAGAATGTATCCTTCATCACAGTAACACCTAAAAGACCCTCTTTCATTGTAACAGTGCTGACTACAAAAGCCTGGAGGGTCACATTCATTAATATCACCACAGGTCTTGGAGTCATTTGCAAGCTGGTATCCAATAGGACAGGTACACTGAGCTCCAAAGGGGCCTTGAATACATTCATGAGTGCAGCCAGCATTATTGTCAGAGCAGCTCTCCTGATCTGAAATGGCATCAGGGAAAGAAATAAGCACTTAACAAAAGCTTCCTATGCTAAATGTAATACTTTGCTATTGCATTACCACCCTAAAACTGCTGGTAAAACATCCTGCACAATCACCAGTTATGCCACATAAGCCTGAACTGAGGCTCTCATACACAATACACATAAAGACAGATAATAACATAGTATTTATTTACTTCTGAATCCCATTAAATGAATGCTAAAGAAAATGCTCCTAAACATTTATAACAAGGTTTTCAAAACTATCTAGATTATACAAAATATTTACTGTACAACTCCAGACCTAAATTTGAGTTAATAAAAAATAATTTAAAGTCACTTATAATCATACCTGGCTGGGGTTCATCTGAGAATGTGCATTGATTAAAGAGAAAAAGAAAAGAAGGAAGGAAAGAAAGAAAAAGGTTATGCTTAAATCAATCCATAATCAACACAAATACAAATGCTGGCTACATGTGAGCTTTTCGATTTTTTTCATGATTTTTGAAGTTAGAAAAAGAAAATACTAAAGACTGAATCACATTTCTTCTGAACTTAAAGCATACCATTCTTTAGTCAATGTATTAGGGAAAACCAAGCTCATTCCCATATTGCTATATAAAAACCATATTTAAGTCAGTGCAATTCAGAGCATAAGATCAGACTTTAGCTAATGAATTTACCATAGTCTCCTTTCATCTGCAAGCAAGTTCCACTTTGTAATTAGTGCTTTAATTACAGTGAGCTTACAATTTCTGATAGAAATGCTGCTACGCTATTTATACATGTTGATTATAACATGGCTGTCATCTGGATACTCAACATATTCTGTTTCTTTCTGAAGCCACAGGACATTGTAGGCTATTGTAGATGCCTGAACAGTAACTTACTGCACAATGGGGATTCGTCAGCTCCATTTGGACAGTCAGCAGAATTATCACATACTTTGCTGAGATTCACACAGATACTGTGACCTGGACATTGCCACTGCCAGCTGGGGCACCGGAAGGGCTGAGTAGGACAATCTCTCTCATCACTCATATCCCTGCAGTCATTATCACCATCACATATCCATGCTCGATAGACACAGTTGCCATTGTCACAGCGGAAAAGGGATGGAGGACAGGTCCTGGCAGGACATCTATGGTGTTCATCTGAGCCATCTGCACAGTCAGGATGTCCATCACATTCCCAGTTAGCAGGAATACAACTGCCATCTGATTGACATTGGAATTCATTCTGGTGGCACATCCCTGGCGGTCTTGTAGCTAAAACAGTGACATGTTACAGTTCAGACACTGTTTTAATTTTAGATAGAGATGAAAAATTACTATGCTCAGTTCACATCTTGCATAAGTAGTTACAACACTACAAAGAACTCTGTCACTTTTAGATCAGGCCACGGAATTACAATCAATCTACATAACATTCCAGAATCCGGCCAGTTTAACTCCTTCTTTGTAAAATGATGAGCAAAGCAATTGTTATATTTTAAGCAAGTACATATTGATACGCTTAATGATATCGATGTACATGCCCAACACAACGTGAATTTACTCTCTGAAACAAGTTTTCACTGTCTTGCGTTGAGAAATCCTACGTTAAATGTGAAAAATTACTCAAGGAAAAAGCTTCAATATAACTCACATGGATAAAAGATTTACAGCTTTCTACCTGAATAAATTTCTTTCTTTTAAGCCTTGAAACCAAGGTGCCAAGTAAAACAAAATTTTAGAGCCAAAAGGAATGCAGACACTATTCTTTGCCAGAAATCTATTCTTGAGCTGGAACATACCATGTTTGAAATTTCTGCTCACAAGAACTATTTATAAACAAGTACATTTAAAAAAAAAATTTGAGGTTCTAATGAAAGTATTGCAAATTACTTGATATAGCAGATAAGACAAAATTTTGAGAAGCTTCACCGAATAAATTAAGGCTTGTCCGCATCAATATACTTACGGCAATCAGTCTCATCTGAGTGGTCATTACAGTCAAAAACACCATCACACCGGTAGTAAGAACTGATACACTGGTCTCCACTTACACATTTAAACTCTGTGGCACTGCAATTGTATACTAAAAAATAAAAAATATTACCTTAGTGATTTACTTTATTTTATAGAGTTAGACTACACCTTATTTTTCTACAGGTGCACAACACAGTTATGGTATCAGGAGTCCGCGTTCCAGTGAAGACCATGATTTCCACAGTACAGAGAAAATGCAGTGATCTTGCAATCTACAGAAAATTTAGATTTCATACCCCCAATTTCACAACCAGCCAAGAGATCAAAGGGCTTACTACAAATGCTAAAACAAGTATCATAAACAGAGTTAATTTATGGTTAGGTTTAGTATGCCATCTGCTATCTTGGTAGTATGAGGTCACCAAAGACCTTTCAAGGGGCAACAGTAGGAAACTAGAAAGCAGTGCTGAACAAACAAAAGTACACTTACTGCAGTCATGCTCATCAGCACCATCCACACAGTCTTTGTCTCCATCACAGACATAGAATGGGTCAATACAGCGATGGTCCGGACACTGAAACTGCCTGGGTTCACAAGTACCTGTGAAAGCTATTTAAGAATGACAATAAACACAGCTGTGTTTATTTTCTGTCTTCTGAACTCAAGATAATGCAGAGACAGCATAAAGACACTATCACTGACTTGCAGCATGCAATACAGCAGCTGGTAATCATACAAATGACATGCACTTATGCGTTAGTATCAAGTAATTATTTATTCATATGTAGGCAAAAAACAAACAGAAGATTCTAATCAGTGAGAAATGATGCTAAAGAAATTATATAGAGAAACTGTCCTACTTCACTGTGAAATAATTACAGATACTTCTAGGTAAATACTTCCATGCTGAATTAGCTGACTACAACATCAGGTATTATTGAGATCACTCAGTAAGTAAGCAGTTAGGACCTGTGAGCTCCAGTTGATTTTTGCAGTAAATTGCAGTGGATGACATTATGCAGCATCATAATTAGAATAATCACATTTACCCCTTCTTACTGTTTTTTAATGATTTTTCTGCATTTAACTTGGTTCTGGTAGTTCATATTAGTTGAGTTTTTGACATCTTATGGACTGCAAAATATTAATCTCAGATATAACTTATTTCTTCCTAATTTTATATATCATTTTTATACCAACAGACATATCTATGTAAATATATACACAAAAAAAAACAAAACATGACAGATCAGATACTTACTGCAATTTTTTTCATCTGACCCATCACCACAGTCATTATCAGTATCACATAGCCAGATCCTAGGAATACATCTGTTGTTGTCACAGGTGAACAGGGTTACAGGGCATGAAGTGGGTCCTTGTGTAGGACAATGCAATTCATCACTGCCATCAAAACAGTCATTATGTTTATCGCAACGCCAGCGACTTGGAATACACTGTCCACTGGCACAGGTAAAAGCTGATGAAGAACAAGTACTGTCTAAATAAAGAAAAAAAAAAAAAAAAAAAAAAAAAGAGGACACTTACAAAGATCTCCAAAATTTATCTTCCGTAAATTATGCATCAAATTCTAAAATGTGCATTAATTAAAATGAAAGTGTCGGTCTTGTTGCAACATGCTGAAAAACTGAACTAAATTCTTACAAGCTTTTTTTTGTCTGCAAGAATCAATAAAAATGTGAATTGTTAAGCATTTCAAAACAATCTAAAGACAAGAAAAATCATGTCTTCAAGTAGCCTTTTTTTTTTTTTTTTCTATACTTTCCTTTTCCCAAAAGGGCATTTTACTTGTTCAAGACTAGCCTACTAATAAGAAACAGGTTTTATATCTTAGTCATACTTGCTAGTCCTATTCAGTAAGGAGCACATTTTATTAATATATCCTATTTTCTTGTTTGTGATTTATAAGGAATGATCAACTCTGAAGAAAAAAGCACCATGTATGCCATAAAAGCCAAAAAAAATCTTCAGTATTTTATCAAAACTAATTATCCATTCGTTCTCTCAATTTATTTGATCAACAAAATACAATGCTTTTGTATGAGCCACTCCAGGTAAACCAGGAAATAAAACAATGTACTTCCAATTCACTTTGCTGTGAAAAAAAAAAAAAAAAAGATGTAACAAATAGTTCAGAAGTGCCCAAATATAATAAAAAGTTCTATTTAGAGCATCACCTTTATTTAATTTAACAGCTAATCTTAGATGGAGACTAGGCAATGCATATGATTTTGTTATTTTTCTTACTGTGCTTTTTAAAACATCTTCATCTTTATTAAGACTGTCCTTCTCCATGCATTAAAATATGACAAGCAAGTCATATTCCAGTGTGTTTCAAATTTACACAACAAAATAACTTTTTCTTTAGACAAGACATTTTTTACTCTGCAAATTCAATTTTAAGAACTAGTTAGTATTTTCGTGCATTCCTTAGGTGTCCCAGTGTTGAATCCCCTATTCCTAGGAGTTACCCTATTCATTTTGAAGTAACTGATCTTCCAGATAGCTCTTAGGATTTATCCATAAATACAACCTTAACAAATTGGGCTTTGTTGTAAGGAAATCAGGCTGCCCCATCAAACTTTCCGAAATGCAAACACCAAATTCCAGCTGTTTTTTGCAGGGACTACTTACTTAAAGAACCACAGTTTTGTTCATCACTGTTATCATGGCAATCATCAACACCATCACACTGATAGTATCGAGGCACACATCTTCCATTACCACAGGAGAACGAGTACGAGCCACACTGCAAAGTGGGTGGCTCATTGGATGGATCTTCAGTACATGTCAGTTGATTAGAAGCCAGTTTCATGCCATAAGGGCAACCGCAAACTCTCTGAAAATTTGGTACTGGGAAGCAGAAATGGCTGCAGTCTCCATTGGGATTTGTTCCTCTGTTACAGTAGTTAGAGCCTTAAAAAGTGATAGAGAAGATCAATGTATACACTAGTGATAACAGCTTGGGAACTATTAAAAGTGCAAAGTAATTGCATAAGAATGTTTGTTTGTTTATTTAAAGATGCTGGAGCAAATCCTGGTTTTGCCTATACTGCAAAATAGGGTCAAGTTCACTGACAGGAGTACTAGAATGTACATCAGTAGGTCCTCAATTCCATAAAATCTTGAATGACACAAATGTTTAAGAAAGCCAAAAACATGCTATAAAATGTTGTCCAATTTTCTGCCATTTTTTTGGCAAATGTTTGCAAATAAGTACTCTACAGCAAATGAGGACCTTTGGCTGAGCAAGGCTAGGATATCTGATCCTATGTTACCAAATTGGTAACGAACCTTAACACAAGCTTTGATCACATTTAATAAGCATACTGTATTTTACTAAGTCAACTACAATACCAAATTCTTTGCTTAGATCATATAACTGCATAGAATTCAACAGTAAAAATAATAAAAAATTATCAACTTATGCATAGTGATTACTTTATGAATAGTACTTTAATTAATACAGGTTTACCCAATTCTTTGAAATAAGTAGTTCAGTTTAACTAAAACTTCTACCAGAAAAAGATAAATACAAGGTTGTAATTGCTGATAAAATGACACAAAACACAATGGAGTCATATTTCCATTTTACAATGTTATTAAATACAGTAATAGATATGGTAGAGAAAAACTGCATATAGTCACAAAACACTGAAATATGGAACCTAAGACTGTAAGTGCTTGTGCTGGGTCTTGCACATGTCACAGTTGTGATTCAGCAAGGCCATTTTTGAAATAGAAAACAGAAGTCTACTTTCCTGATATTTTGCCTCTTATTCCATATTTTGTGTTTTTCATCTGCACAACAAATGAGCTCACCTATTTGGGAATGAGCATCGTATGCTTTCACATGCATAATGTTACTAATGCCCCTCCTAATAATAGTCATTTCTCCTCCATCAGACTTTCTCACTCGAACTATTGCACCAAGTCTCCAATCAGTGAAATAAGCATAACCTGTTTTGAAAGACATTTAACATACTACAGTTACAGTGCAAAATGACATAAAAGATCAAACATCACAAGATAAAACCACAAGGCACTTCATGTAAATTTAATAATTTTTCATAGCTGTTTCCTGAAAAAGACTAAAGGACTTATTTCAGAGGCAGTGAGTCCCTTCAGTCAGAGGCAGACAGAACTTAGAGCCAGACAGATATAACAGACTCTCCTGACATTTCAAATTCCAGGACAATTTTTAAAATAATTCATTAAGACTTCTCTTCAGAAAACATTAAAATATTTAAAAGATATTTTTGCCCAATATCAAAAGGCATCAGATGCTGCATTCTTTCTTCACACACACTATAAATCCAATCAATTCTACATACAATTAAAAAAATGCTGAAATTACTGATCATCTCTGGGGAGGCGATTTACATTCTTTCCAGCACAAGCACACAACTTGAAAGCTATAATTACTACATTATATCTGCTTTGTTGCACTAATTGAGTTAACTGATCTGACTCAAATGATTTAAATAAAAATATATATAAAAGCAGACTTAGAAAAGAACAGTAGTATTAAACATATTTTTACAGAAGCTTTCATCAGCTTTCTGTACAAAAACAATATTGCAAAGGCAGTATTTTTTATCTCACATATCATCATATGAACAAAATTATTTGATATTAACAGATAATACTTTTCAATGTCAGACTTACCTCCAAAAATAGTAAGGCCAAATGGGTGAGTCATCTGAGTAATACGTTCAAGAGTCCGTCTGTCCAGCCCATCAAAGGTACTGTGCTCAATTTTATCAAAAAAGGCATCCACCCAGTACAGCCTCAGAGAACTAAAAGTAATGAAAATGGCACATGTAGAAGTAATGAAAAAAGATGTTATTAGGAAGAACTAAGGTCTTCTCTATTAACAATACTAAATCTGTCAAGAGGTTGGTAGAGAAAAGGAAGGGTGTTGTCTGAAAATATCTTGCATTTCACAGGCTTTCTAACAAGTTGGAAAAAAAATATATCTTCAACAAGAAAGTGCCAGTGCACACAATTTACACAACTGTATTACTCTTACCTCCAGTCAATTGCTAGGCCATTAGGCCAGCCTAGTGTTGTATTCACAATTGACAAGGCATGGGATCCATCGCTCCAGGCCCTCATGATTTTAGCAGGACGGAACCAATCTGTCCAGAATATATACCTGAAAGAAGAACGTAAGAACACATCAGATGACATATAAGCCTGCTTATATAATGTACTTAAGCAGAGCAAATATGTGAACAACACTGACATTCTTATTTGTACCACATCGAGTTGGACTCGATGATCTTGAGGTCTCTTCCAACCTAGAAATTCTGTGTCTGTGTCTGTGTCTGTATTCACATACCTAAAAAAAAAAACACCACACAACTTCGTGTTGACCCCCTCTCCCCTCCTCAACTGCTAGTGGTACTGACAATTAATATTTATCCTGTGGACAACAATTTTCAAAATCTTCTGAAGTGCTTTGTTCCTTTTGACAGGAAATGTATATATCTGTTCAAATTGTTACGTCTTTCAATTAACTATAATCAGGGAGGAAGACCCAAGCAAAAATACATCCTCCAGGTAACATTTGCAAGTAAGTGCACATATTACAAAGAATATTTTCTTGATCCTTTTGACTTATGCCTACAGTCAAAGTTAAGGGTAGTATTAAATAACGTTATAGGGTAGTGAACAAAATAGGTTAGCTTGCTCATATAGTTTCAAGTGAGAATCAAAGAATATTTACCCAATAACAGGATGAACCACTATTGATCGAGGATTGTTTAAATTCTGAACAATAGCTCTTCTAGATTTATCTGCCAGCCTCATCACACTTATGCTTCTGTACCGAGGGTCTGTCCAGTATAGATTCTTTGAGATCCAGTCAAAGGCCAAATCTTCAACACTTTCCACTCTATTAGCTGTCAGAATTTCTCTTCCTAAAATTTACAACACACTCAATCACTGTACATATTTAGGAACAGAGAAAATAACCTGAACACATTATTCTGTTCACAAAACTAGTGCTTCTCTCTGGTAAAAATGCTACTTCTGTGCTACTTAATATAAAGACAATAACAAAGTGTGTGTGTAAGGGGGTGCCCTTCGCTCCAGGCAAAGGAGTTATAATGCTTAAAAAGCACAAACTCAAAAGAGGAGAAGTAATGACTAGCCAAGATGAGAAAAAACAAGCTTCTGCTGGACGGAGTTTCATGAATGAAGGTCAGTAAGGACACGACATTGTTCGGTCCCTCTAGTTACGTCTTACTCAACAACCAGACCTACCTATTTTTTCAATAGGGATTGTCAGCTGTGGTCTACCATTACTCTGATCTAAGACATCAAGCAAGTTCCAAACACTATATGTGACTTAATATACCTTTGATCATTATTACAAATTAGATAGACTCTTTACACTACCACAAATAGGACTCCCAAAATCTCACATAGTGTTCTTTTTCTGTATTTCAGTATCATGACAAGCATCCTGCTCTCCAGATAGGGAAATAAAACAGAGAAACTCAGTCTCATATATGAACAGATGGATAATGACAAATACAAGTTGTAACAAGTGCTACAGATAGTTAATTCCAAATCATGTTCCTCAAGTTTGTCAGAGACTTTTGACTAACTACTTTCATGAGCTTAATATGAGTTAAACAAATGGTTTTAACAAACATTTTACATATTATTGAGGTGACACAGATTTTTCTGTATATCTCACAATGAGATTTTTGTACTGCTTTTTTGGAATAAATAATCTACTCTTCATACCACAATTACTCTTAATTTCTTAAGAATGCTTCTCACCTGAACCATCAGTTTTCTGTTTATAGATCATGTCTTTACTTGTGTCTGAAAAAAAAATGGTGTCATCCTGAGCATAGAAGTCAATTCCAACAAAATACGATGGGCTTCCTGTTACAGGTATGATCACATCTTCCTGTGTAGAAAGATTGAATGGGATCCCCCGCACTGCTAGCTGAGATGAAAACAGCAAGAACTGCTGCACAGCTGCAAAGGAAAAGACCAGATACAGCCTTTACCTACTGGGTGAGACAACTGAGCATTAATTGTAAAGCTTTGTTTTCCTTTGGCAGCACTACTATCCTAGAAATCGAAGAAGAAAGCTTGATACAATATGAATTTAAATATACACAGACATGAAAAATAAAATAGCATAAAAAAAAACAAAAACAATCCAGAATACTAGGTGATGTAGTCAGGTCTTCCTCTTGCATTGTTTCTGTGGTCCTGATATACCTTTATAGGAAACATTATCCCCATGGATGCAGAGATCTTCTATGCTGATCTCTTTACAATGATCTACATAAGAATAACTAAAAGGCTTGGTGGAGCCACCTTATTGCCAGACAGTATCTGAGTAGCCAGAAGTGTAACTGCATGGTTAAACAGCAAAACTGCAGACAAGATATCTGGCTTAATTTGCCAATAGCTGCACATGGCAAACCTCCTAGCGACAATTCTCCACCCAGAGAGCAGAGGATTCCTCATGGAAGCCCACAACCCCAAACCTGAATTTCTTATTTTTATCATACTTATTCAAAGGAAGACCAACTTGATTTGTGCAATACTGTAAGTGAGCAGTTTGCAACGTTAAAAATAATGCAAAATCTGCATATTAGCAAGCATCCACAGTTAATTTCAGGGCAAAGAGCTTAATTATACGCACAATCCATATCAAACTCTCTTAAAATGCTACAGAATGTGAGTTAAAGTCGCTGTGGCTTGAAATGAACATCAGCAGAGATTATTACATAAAAACAGCTGTGATAGAAAAACATAAAGTCCTTTGCATATTGAACCCACAATGCTACAGAAGAGAGGTTCTAGAAACATCTCTACAGTTAATGGAACGTTACCATTTCCAGCAATCATAAGGCATTTACTTACCAACACAATGCTGTCCATCTACATGGAGGTCAAAGCCCAGTATACATCTACAGCGGTAACCTAGTCCATCGTTATCTGTTTTGTGGCTGAGAACACAGATCTGTTCACATCCTCCATTATTATTTCCACAAGGATTTCTTACTGGAAAATAATATAGGTACGATTATAACTTCAGCTGTAAACCTAATGGCAATTTTTTTTAATCATAATTCTGATTTTTCAGCATTTTTCCAGCATCCATAATAAATCATGTGAACTCTGTGGGAATTGTATCACATGGAAATCATGCAACTGTTGTTGTATGATTGCAGGAATGCACTCACGACCCACCTGAGCTAACCAGCATTCAAGGTATTTAGCTCTGTACAGATATGCACAGTGCACGGCACTGAGGCCATCATTAAGGTGGTAATTTCCACATATAAATCTACTTTATAAATGTTTCTCACAAAACTCATTCATGCTGGTAGCATTTTCCAACTGCACCCTTATTGTGGTGTTGAGGAAGTCCCAAATGCCAAAACTATTCAATGAGCACAAGTTTGTTTCTTCCAAATATCAACACGTTTTGTAAGCCCCGCTTTTAGATGTTGCATTTAGCATGTCATTAGCTATAGGACCTGGATGAAAGCACTGCATGATAAAGACCAGTCCTAAAAATTTATGTATCTTAATTATTTGTTCTTTACGGCAAAATAAGTCTTCCATAATTTTTAGCATCTTTTGGTAAGATAATGCCTAAATCACTATTTATCAGCTAGTCTTTGTCTTACCATATGGCTGCCTGGCAGCATGGTAAACTGTCACTCCGTAAGGTCTCAGTGAAGACTGGTAGATCACTTGAGGGTTTGATTCTGAAAACTTGTTAGCTTTCACCACTGCCATTTTGGTCCAATCAGTGAAATAAACATTGTGTTCAAATAAAGTGATTCCGTATGGATGAGGAATTATTGAGCCTCCATGAGCTATTGTTCTCCTGTTATAAAGATTTATTTTTAATTAATTACAAAATATTATCTAGAAAATAACTTATCTTAATAGATCAAAAAGCACAGCATTATTAATTTATTCACTAGCTTTTACTTCTCTAGACATAGAAGCAGCCAAAGTACAGGCAAAAATGAACAAATAAACCGAAGACATGAAGTTAAACATACAGGGTGCATAAGGAGAAAACATAGAAATATGAAAACAAGGAGATGAAAAATGTTAGCCACTTCCAGGAAAATAGTGAATGATCAAAAACTCAACAATAGATTCATAAATGCTGAGAGAAAATTAGAAAGTGGCTAACAGAGGAAATGAAAGGATACCTGCAACATTTTAAAATATTCAAGCCTTGAACATAAAAATATTAGGGCTGCAACAGCCACCGGCCAAAAATAAAATCCAGTGTAGACAGTAAAAATAAATAAATAAATAAATAAAAATAAAAGAGAGATTTGTGGAAATGGGGCCTGAACTAATAACCCATGCAAAACCAAAGAAATTGTGTCTATTCTTTGCAAGATATTGGAACAATATTTTTCTAGATAAACATTAGGGGGAGAGAGAGAGATATAAGCCCTCAAAACAATACATAACAATAACACTACAATATTATTTTCATAGAGTCTTGAAGGAAGATCTACGAATTAGATGAATTCTACAGTTCTACTCTAACGGTTTTCAGGGTGATTTAGGTTCAAGCTGTAGGTATGCGAAATGCAATTAGTTGGACAGTAAGCTATATCTTAACATTGTTTGATGACTATGCCATCTCCTCTTCCCACTTGCACAACATTTACATGATTTTTGGTGTTGCTATTAGCGATAAGTTTTTATCTCCAAAAACCGGAGATTTTACTAAACATGGTCTTGTCTTATTAAACCCTGAAAACAACCTTGAAAAAAAAAATACAGATAAAGGAGCAGATCAAAGATATCAGTGTTATTTTTAGAATAAGTGAAAGAACATATTGAGCAATAAGCCAGTCAGCTGAGCAGAGAGAGGACTGCTTTTCAAGTCACTATGTAAGAGGTATGTTGAAAGTGAACAATTTTGTCTTGTGTTTAAGTAACAGAGACCTATTACAGATACAGAGATAAGCAGGCTTCTAAACACTATACTTTAAGGCACAGTCCCACAAAAACTCAAAGGCTCCTTTCTTGTATGCTGATATATTTTCCACAGCATCACAATAAGGTGAGTGAGGATGTAATTTCTGACAACATTGATATAACAAGATATATCAAGTGTAAAAAGATCAAAACGCAATGCACTTAATACCCATTATACAAAGTCATGCTTTGGAGATCAACAGTTTAAATAAATTCATTTGTGAAAAAGATGCAAAGATAGGATGGTCTGAGACAATGCATAGTATTCAAAAATAATAAAATGCAGACACTATCAAAATGTGTACTATAGTGGTGAACTGTAAGAGTACATTATAAAAAAGTGTAAGCAAGTATTCAATGTAGAAACAAGACAAAGGATGATGAAGGAACTGGGATTTTCCAGAAGTAGTATGACACCATAGATTATCAATGTACATCACATTCATTATGTTGGAATTTTCGTCCTTTATGAATCCCGTTTTGTTAAACAAATTTATCTTTGACCTTGACACAAAATCATCAGTACATCTATAACCTCCAAGGAATGATATTCCTCCTACCTTTGAAGCCCATCATAAGTTACAGTCTCAATGTAATCAAACCGGCTGTCAACCCAGTAAAGCCTTTTTGATACAATATCCAGAGTTATTCCAGCAGGCCAGCCTAGCTTTGTTTTTATCAAATCCTGGCGGTTTGTGCCATCCATGAAGGCCCTTTCCACTTTCGGATCACCGGACAGACTATCCCAGTCTGAGAAAAATAAATAACTATAAAGAAAGAAAAAAAGAAGTCTCATGTTTCAGTGAGATTGCACCCCCAAAAAGCAACATTTTACATGGCATTTGGAAACTATATCATCATTTAAAACCAGCAGTCTTTAAGACCAGAGCTTAATTCTCAGCATACAGTGAAAACACACTTCATGCATCCTGCCCAAGAAGTGATCTGCATCTTCTTTTATAGAATGAATCCAGAAAGAAACATGCTTTCACCCAAAAGACCTCAGAAATACTGAGTGTTCTTTGTAAAATACAAGCTTAAGTGTGCTGCCAGAATAAGCAGGTGACAAATCCATGCATCATGAAAGCAGCATCCATCACTGTAAACTGCACAAAGCTCCTCCTGCTGTTCTCTGAAGATCTAAGTTTCCATGGCTCACATGCATTTCTGAAGCATACTGGGCTGCGAGACACTAGCTTCCCCAGCTTCACCCCACCATTTTATTTCAGATACTAGGAAATCTGGGGATGGTAACGCAAATCTTCAAGGATAACTTCTAGTCTTGGAAGCAACTTCACAGTCTAGCTGTTTTCAGACAGATACTTATGTCTGAAAACATATCTGTACATACACAGATACATTTCAGATATGTGCTTGTGCACATAGAGCCGAAGCAATAAAACAGACACCACACAAAGGGAATTAAAAGCCGTGTACAGCTCTCCCACAGTAATGTAGAACAGTTTAGGATACAATGTGAAGGTTTAAATGATTTTAGATAAGATTCTAAAACAACTACCTTGAGCTGTCTGTTAGCTCTCCTCCTAGTGCATGTGAATAAAGGAATTTCTGGTATATTTTACCATGACCTGACACTTTTCACTTACCCAACAGTTGGATCAAGTGCTATTCCTCTAGGATTTCCCAAATTTTCAGCAATAAGAGTAACACGGTTTGTTCCATCCAAGTTAACCATATCTATTCTGTTCACACTGGTCTCAACCACATACAGTTTATTGTTAACCCAATCCACTGCTAGATTTTCAGGTGTGTCAACTGAAACATTTAAAACTTCTTGGAAATCAGATCCATCAATATTAATAGAAAAAACCTGAAAGCAATACAAATATTATCAATACTCAAGACATTTTGCTAATCACAAGTCATCTGTCATCACACTCTGCACAGATTCACAATAGGCCACTAGATACAATAAAATTACTTACTAAGCTATTGCACAGCTTATTTTTTTTTTTTTTTGGCAAAGATTTTGAAAACAATGCAAGAAATACAGGAAACTTGTCTTTAACTAGCATTTCAGAAAAATAAAGTAAGAAGCTAAAATAGCCTTGTTCTTTAGCACATATGGTAAGTTTCTGGATTAAAAAAACAGATGAGGAAAGCGCATATTGCTTTCCTGGAATCTGGCAAGAAAGGGTATTTGCATTAAATGAAATAAATTAACAGGCTTTAGCAAAGCTCTCATGAGTGGCCAGAAACAATGGGGGAGCTCTTACTGCACCAGTCATTAGAGGGAAATCACAAGGAAAATTTACTTTGCAAAGTGAAGAAAGTAAAGGAAAGTTCTATCCAGACAAAAAGAAGGCTCAGCATTGCTTACGTTTCTCTTTTATTTAAAACTAATTTTAACAGCATCATGCTTCAAGTAGAAGTAATATCTTACAAGCAAGCTCAGAGCTACATGAAGCAAGCAATATAAATGCAATAATTTGTTATTATACAGAAGTCATGTGATTCTAACACTGGGTAATATGAAAAACTAGGAATCGTTATCCCTTTCTCAGAACAACAGCATGAAGTTTGAAATGTATCTATATGAAAATACAGATTACCACAAGTAAATATATGCAAGAAAAAATAACAGCTGAAATGGTTGTATAATTTGAAATATTCTTCAGGTCCAAATAACGATAAGTGAGCAAACCATTAACTGTCTATTGTGTTCTTTGGAAACCTAGCTAATGCAAGAACTTGTGGGCATTAAGTGAGAAGGCAGTACACCACATGAGATAAAGGTGACAATGTACATAACCCGCAAGTTGCTGTTTTAGTTCATCTTTATCTTTGAAAAGAAAAAACAAAGACAAATAAAATAAATCCCTAACAATACTTAGAATTTAAGTATAATTTAAGAATAGAAATGCATATCATACAAGAATATTCTTAATGTCATTGTTTGCTTCAGGGTGCTCTAGTTATGATTTAATTAGATTAATTAATCCTAATTAATTACTTAAGATTGAACAATATTGGGGCAGATAAAAAGGCAGTCCTGGCCATATGGGGTGTGCAGTGGAAAAACACATATTACCTTGTATTTGCACCTTTTACAGACATAAGATAAATCTCCTGTCTCATAAAAGTTCAGATTTGACCCTGACTTAACACAGCTACTATCAATGCAATCACAGTAACAGGAACTCCCAGCAGTGAAAATAAAAATGCCAGAACTGATAACAAGTAAAAATTTGTGTGCTCATTTCCTGTCCTACTTGAAAGCCATGCAGTGTGCTTTCCAACAGAAGTAACATTGGCACTGTAGTGAAAATGCTACTTTTCAGCTCTAAGTAGGTTCATAATGACAGCAACACCAAACTGATGCATACATGGTGTCAGCAGGAGGCAGGCCATGGATTCTTCTTTACTCTGCATGGCAGCCAACACGGGGATGAAGATGCTGGAGTTTCACCATTTGATTTGGGACTTTTTTTGTTTCATTAAGTTATGCACGGAGAAGAAAGAAGAAGGGTGATGTCTAACTTTCACAAGGGTCTCCAGACTGTTTTGTGTTTTTTTTTGGTGTGTTTTTTTTGTATGTGTGTTTTTTTTTTTTTTTTAATTACTCTGTTATACCCTACCTTGAAGCTAAAATATTTCCTCTTAAAAAAAATGTAACAAAATATTGGCTTATTACACAAAATACTGTCAATATTTGTTATCTAAGCTCAATTACAGTGCTATTTGAAGTATATGAAGAAATTTGATTTTTATCATCTTGGAAGGCACACAGTTTTTACATTTTAAATGATCATGTTCCAAAAAATTGCCAAGAAAAAATTATTCAGTTTTGAAAGAATGTCTACTATTTCTCTTAATTAGTTTTTTGGACTCCATCACAAATAAAATTAAAAGTTGCTCAAGACATTCCCACATAATAGGATTCTTTGTTAAATATGTCACATGTAATAGTATAGCTTGAAAAATGCAGTCATTAACATAAAACATTTCAAGGACCTTTTTTGTTAGAAAACAAAAATACGGCCAGCTTGTGCTCTCAAAAATGAAAGCCTATCAACACATTCAGCTTCTGGCTGTTCTCTACTTCCACATACACAAAAATTTATTATTCTCGAAATTTCTACCCACCTTATCTTGCACTGTATCAGTCCAAAAGATCCTGTGCAAATAAAAGTGAAAGTCCACTCCAACTGCAACACCACGATTCTGTGACTGCACCAAAGTACGAAAACTTCTTCCATGAAGATCTCCAATCAGTAAATCCCGGCCATTGGAAAAAATAATTGACGCAACACCAGCTGAAAGCAAGGGTGACAAATAAATGACTACGCTGCAACTGAGCTGTTTGCAAAGGGACACTATAATACATGAATATATACATCCTGGATAGATGGTTCTATGTGACTACAAATTTGCTTTGATTTGCCTTCAGTTTCTAGTCTTGATGCAAACCAGGCAGCAATACGTGTTTAAAGCTCTGCCAGAAAAAAACTTTTACAAAACTTCTGTGCATCTTAACTCCTAAAGATTCAACTCTCCTATCTCCTTTAATCAAAGTATATTTTTTCTCAAGATTTTTCTGCCCAGCGGGATTCAGATATTCTTTACTAGCAGGCAGACCATGTTCCTTAGGCTTTTTCTGTACTGCTCTTTCCACCTTCTTTATTCCCTCATCTCCTCAGAAGATCTCTGCTGTATCTTACAGCAGAAGAGAGATTCCAGTAAGTCTTTGAAGGGAAGCTCATTTCCAAAGTAGGTGTCTGTTGAAAGGTTTAATGTATGTCTGTGAAGAATATATTTAAGTCCAAATCTTACCTTACACTGAGAACCCTCCCCAGTAAAAATGAATCCAAGGAAACCAATTTAGAGCATGTATGAACTCCACAATAATGATAGAAAATCAACACAAGAACAACTCAGTGGCCTAAGAGTCACACTAGTTTGAATGGAAAGCTTCTTGTGAAGGATACAGAACTTTCCTCAAAACAGAATAATCTTTCCTTGTGCTGGCATATGCACATCTTAATACAGTCAAATTTCATTAGCTCCGAAAATTCTGTCTTTTTTGAGGACATATTTAGAAAATTGCAGAATGATGGCTGCTCTGCAGCAGTTGCAAAGAAAGAAGGGGGAGGGAACTGGGAAATTCATGCTTTTCAGAAAAGCAAGACCACTAATCAGCCATGCCAACCAGGGACTCCCATTCCTGCAGGCAGGAACACCTGTCTCACACAAAAGCCTGGCAGGCTCTCACATCTCCACAGAAAAAGAGCTTCCCAGGGTCTGCTTTCAGAACAGAGCAGGAGGTGAACAACCAGGAGGAGCTGCCTGCTGTTGATGGGGAACCACACTCTGTGTGAGGCAAGCATTGTTGCGTTTGAACTCACAATTCAGCAAAAACATTTTCCTGCATGGTACAGTCCTCCTAAAAAAGGAGGATTTTTCACTCCCACCGAGTTACACAGCAAGTGGGTCAGGAAACCTGGGTCAGGAAACCGCCTCCCACAGGAACAAGAACTCATCTATTAAGTATGGCTCTGGCAAGGATCTCCCAAATCTGGGGAGGTCATGAATTCTGAATAAGGGCTGGGGCCCCGAAGCCATGGTTCTGGGGAGAAGCAGCTCTGCTCAGGCGGCCAGCTCCACCAGCGTACAGGTGCCAGCACATACATGCCAGTCTCTTGTTGACCTCTCCTGATGTTCTGAATGCTGTCCTGACCTTAAAACCTCAAGATGTATGTTATAGTTTTGTGAGCTGCCTCATTTTAAATTCTATTTATTAGTCCAACAACAGCAAAAGACTCTTGCACTTCTTGCACTAACCTGAGGTGTTGGCCCTACAGTGTCGATGATGCTCTAGGAAATAACCTTCCACACAGTGGCACTGATGATGTCCCACACGATCTTCACACAGTTGGTCACAGACACCCCACATTTTGCAGTCATCAAAATCTGTTAAGTGAACAAGGTATATTTATAAACAAGGACTTGTATAAAAGGAATGGCATTGCATTTGGGAAGCTTCAAGTTTGTCCTCTCTGCTTGTTTTATATGTTTGCAAAATGATGACATGGGAAAAGAAGTTTTGTATGTCTTCTTTTTTTTTTTTTTTTCACAAATGCTTCAATTTTCTACTTCTAGATAAGAGAACAACTGTTTTTTGCTGCCCAGTGACCTACCCAATTAAAAAAAATAAAAAAAAATAAAAAAAAAACTGCTAGGTGAAGAGGAAAAATGATTGGAAGGGATGTTTTTGTCTACTTTCCACAACATGTAAGTTATCTATGCAGCATTCTTGCTGCACTAGATGCAAGTACATTTCATATACACACATGCACACCTGGCTGGATTTCTCTGAAGGTGAGCCATATCTTAACCTGAGCATGGTATTGAGTCAAGCTAACAAGCTGTACTGGGTCTGACTCGGATGGAGTTAACTTTCCCCACAGCAGCCCACGTAGTGCTGTGCTCTGCACTTGTCGCTAGAACAGCACCAACATCACCCCAACGTTATGTCCACTGCTCAGCAGCGCTGGCACAGCACCAAGACTTGCTCCAAGCCCCCCAAGGCCAGCAGGCTGGGGTGGGCAAGAAGCAGGGAGAGGACACAGCCAGGGCAGCCGACCAGAGCCGACCAAAGGGATAATCCATACCTATGATGGCACGCTCAGCCATAAAACTGGAAAAAAAAAAAAAAAAAAGTAGGAGAAGGAAGGGCTCTTGTTATGAAAATGTCTGTCCTCCAAAACAACCACTATGCTTACTGAGGCCCTGATTCCCAAGATGTGGCCAAGCATTGCTTGCTGATGGGAAGCAGAGAATAATTGTTTTCTCTCTCCTTGCTTCTGTTCAGCCTTTGCTTATTTTTTTTCTCTTTTCCCTTTGATTAAATTATCTTTTTTTCACCACCACCACCTTTTTTTTTTTTTTTTTTTCAATTTAATCATATTTTCTCTCCTTCTTCGTTTGAGGAGGTGGAATGAAAGAACGGTATTGTGGAGTTTACTTGGCCACTGGCGTGAAATCAGCACACAAGCCCTGCTAAAAGGCAGCATTTACTAGCTCAGACTTGGTACCATGCTAACACAGGTGTCTGGTTTCCAATTAAAAGCTGGCTGCACACCACAACCAGACAGCAAAAAGTACAAGGAAAGAAGTTCACTTTGGCATGCAAAATACTATATAAGTAGAGTTTGCAACAAGGACAACTCAGCAAGTTCTCACAGACATGCTCTAAAAGTAATTTCCAGGGTTGCTGCAAAACCTTTTACTTTGAAAACTATGAAGTATCTGCCTAACCTTCTTATAAAAACATGATTTTTTATAATTATGTCTTGAAAAAAAAAAAGAATTAAAAAAATCAGGTCTGAGCATTGTCTGATGTCTCATGATATCTGTCATTATTTAAAGCCCAGGAGATTTTTAACACTACTTAACACATGATTTTGTAACATTAAAAGCCTGACCTCCTTCACTTGAAAACTCAGTGTTACCAGTATGCTACATTGCTGGAAATTGACAATTCTTTTGTTAAGCCAAAAATGGAGAAAATGAAATCTCAAATATTATTCACGCTGAAATTTCTGTTTTTAAATATGTGCTGACACATAAGTAAAAATGAAGTATTTCCTAGATAGTACATTTTGGTACTGAAAAAACGTTGTCAGTAGCTTTCCAGCTTCCATGCATGTTAAAAATCATAAGTATACAGTGAGACAGAAGCAAACGAAGAGAAGATACACTTTGCTAATACTATGGCTTAATTCTTCTGCCTGTAAACCAGTAATACAAACGTATTTAGTTCATCTCTGCAAACCGAAACACATTGATCTGAATTTCCAAGACAGAATCAAACAGCTAGGTTTACAAGGTAGTCAAGGAGAATAACAAAAGACTCACTTAAACTGCACCAGGTTTGCAAATGTGTCCTTCCTGTATTTCCCACATAAGACTGGAAGAACAATTTTGTGCCTGGAGTCAGTGCATTGACTCCTCCTTTCTATTAAGAGCAACCATGCTGCCACTGCAGCTCATACAGCCCCAGGCTACCCAATATTCTTGACAATATAGAAATCTCATGAAAGATGGAGCACCTGGAATACTTGTAATAGCACAAGCACCACAGCTTGGGTTGAAAGCTGATAAAAGAATCTGGGTAAATATATGTCATCAGGCAGTGCTAAATATCATAATTCTGAAGTTACTATATATCCAATTACTGAGATAAATCATTTATACCACCAACAGTTTGTGCTCCTAATGTATGGCAGATAAAGAATAGAAATCAAGCAGAAAAATACCTCACTTACCTTTACAGTCTTGCAAAAATTCATTTTCATGTAAATAACGTCTATACTGATATGTCATAGAAGATACAGCTACTCCATAGTGCAAATACAGAGCCCTATTTTCATTCTGAACTACAAATGTTCTACTGTCTTCACATCCATCCACTTTCAAAAAGTCCTGAACAGTTCAACATCATTACCCGATTCTCCAGCCATACAGCACAACACACCTCTGAAGCAGAAACATATTCCACTCATCTAATCACTAAAAGACCTCTAACACAATTTGATAACGAAAGCACCATCCAAGAATAAATCATCTTAAACATGATCATGCTCTCACTATGTCTTTAATAGTCTTATTGAATTCTTCTTTATGATATCTGCTTGTTTTTTTTCTGTGTCACCATGTAACTGTTGTACTATTTAGATAGTTATTCTTTTGCTGACTTTAGAGACTCTCTATTTGCCAGTACAACCATCCACTTGGAACTCAGCTTCCCAGCATCCACTTTCCCCATGAGCTGTGAGAAGGTACCAGATATCTCAATCACTGTATTTCACTTACCAATACAAGTACGACTGTCATTGCTACTTATGGTATATCCTGCAGGGCAGTAACACATCCCTCCCGAAGGAGAGGAATGACAGCGATACTGGCAACTCAGAGCAGCACAGTGTGATATGTCTAAAAAGGAAATGAAATAGTTCAGAAACACAAGTATAGCTATTACTGGCAAAACAGCTATCCCTCACTTGACAGTCAAAACGCTATAGCCTTTTCAATGATGAATCTACAATTTCAGGAACAGTTTCTTAGAACAAACATGCACATGAAATGATGTCTGAAGTTCCACAAAAATCCCAAATGGTCACACACATGCAGGCAAGGAAATGAAAGGTAGGCTAATGTTTATAATAGAGTTTGAGAATAGAGTTAAAGGAGAAGAACTAATATTCTAAGAGACACCACTAATAAGAATGTCATGTGAACAGATGCACAGAGGAAGCCATCTGTAACACACCAGACCTTTCTCTGGTTCCACAAAACCTACTCATGAACAACGCCTCCTTGAGCTCCATCTATTGGCACATAACCTCATAATTTACTGTTTTATGCTGAAAAAATAACCTATTTCATTATATTAAGAATATGCCTACTACTCCAATACATTGGAATATACTGGATGGACTGTGTCCATGGAAAAACACATCTTTTTCTCCTGTCTTTGTTCTTTTTACCTTTATCCCTCTTCCTTTTCTTTGTACTAATAACTAATGAACAGTTCCATGACAGGTGACCAAATTAAAACTGTAGAGCACTTGCTGACTTCCTCCTACTTCCTTTCCTTCTTCATTCTCTTAACGCTTTTTGTTAAACAATTAATTTTGCAGCCCACAGCTGATGTCACAACTACATCATTTAGCAAAGCACGAGGTGCTCTTATGATAAGTTTTAAATTCCTGTTATTTTTTCCTGTCTTCCTATCCCAAATGGCACAGTTTCATTAATAGAAATTTTCCTTTTCCTAAAAATTGAAAATGTAAAATATCCTGGTCCTGATTCTCAGAGTGAACCAATGTTCCTAAGAGTGAAGTCAATAGGAATTATGCATGTTCGTTGCTTCCAACAGAGAACATACAGTACACCACCAACTGATGAACCAGATATCCCAGGTGAAAAGACATTTTTGAAAACTCTAATCTAAGGGACTTAGCCACGGCATACAATACAGTGATTCAGTCCTGTGTTCCAAACAGTACTCAGCATTCCTTTTTGCTTACAGAAAAACACAAATACTTAAATTAAAAAGGCATACAGCACACCTTTCCAAGCCTTCCAGAGTACATTTTAGGATATATAGAGGGAATTAAAATCCTCATCTGTGAAACTTCATGCACAGATTTATGAAAGGAGTGGTTTGTTCACAACATGTATGCCTTTTTCAGACCATTCAAACAAAACAGTACCAATAAAATAGCAAGGTTCCAAAACTTCTGCTTTCTTTAGCAGATAAAAGGTAAATGTAAAAAGATACCAATACAGACATTTCTGCTGTTCTACATATGCTTTTGATTCTAATACATACTACAATGTCTGCCTGCAGTGATGTTAGTTTCATCTTCTCCTCCAGGGCAGTCTGCAGCTCCATCACACACTTTCCCAATTGGAATGCAATGCCCTGACCCAGGGCAGGCCCACTCTCCTGGGTAGCATTCATGATGACCACTTTCTGTGGAGAAGAGAAACAGGCCTAATTGAGGAAAAGGTTTCAAATAATGCTTGAAGTTTCTTCCCTAAAACCTTCCCAAAGCATCTCAATTATTCATTATTCAGTTTCTGATTCCTGCACACAGCTGGGAAAGACTATAAAAGAGGTATCATCTATACTTCCTTGTCATGCTCTTTCTTGTACCTTCAAACTACAATGCAAACAATACTTGTGCAGACATATTAATTCTTTTCATTTTGGTGGTGTTTAGAAAAAGTAAAAGAATTTAGTTTTAGAGTAACTGGTACCCCAGAAATGGAAACACGGTTTTGTGGTCTAAAAACATATAAAGGCTATTTAAATGAAGTGGAGAACACTTATCATAGAAAAGGCCAATGAAAGATAAAAAAAAAACACGCTTTTATTCATTCAAATTTCTGTTTCTTGCATGACAGATCTTGGCAGGAACTGAGTTATTCTCATTATCAAGCTTTTTTTTTTTATTGTTTTATTTTTTTTCGGTTAATAGAAGCTTTATGTCTCTCTAATGGATAACCTAAAAATTTTCCCAGGAAAAGAAAAAAAAGAACACCCTGCAAACAGAATACTGGAAAAAATTCTGATTACATGTACATGCCTATAATGATTTTTTGAAGGTAAAATCTGAATAGTTTGCATACAGAAGGAAGAATCAAACAATTCAGCTCTTCTTCTATTACAAAGTAACTATTCCTAGAAAGTTCATGAAAAAAAAAAAAGTAATTCTTGAAAAGCTCATTTTACTTACAACAGTGAGAATTATCACTTTCAGTGAAGACTAAGACTTACCTTCTGCCTACAGAAATCAACAAAAGAACACTGACTTCAAAAGTCAAGCAAGAATAAGCTGCTGTTGCTATATGATAAACTTAGTTTGCAGCATACTTAATATCACAGCAATAATTATCATATACACTACAATATACTAAGTACTGCATAAATTAAAAAAAAAAAGAGATGGTAAAGATGGAATTTGATGGTTTTCACAGAATGAAAACAATCTAAAAACATCTTGATTGGTCAATATTCCACAGAATTAGCTTAATGAGGACTTCTTCCAAAAACATCATCACTAGAAATTAGCATTAATACATACCACATCCTCTTTCATCTTCATTATCTTCACAATCATCATCTCCATCACATATCCAGCTCTGATGAATGCAGCGGCCACTTGGACAAGTGAAGAAATTGCCTCTGCAAGTTGCATAAGCTAAGGAAAGGAACACCAGTAAATCCATGTACTCTAAATTACAAAATGCTCAAAATACTACTTTGGTCTGGTAGATGAATAATCATTTATAATCTCTCCTGTAAAACTGAGCTAGTTCCATATCTCATGTATATCGTAAACAGTGTTGTTTTGCTATGGTTTCAGGTATGAATTTTATTTTAAAATAACACTGGTGGTTTTTATTACAGAAATGAGAAGATAGGCTAAATTTCTCAACTAATTCTGCAACTAGATGTACTAGACATTATTACCAAGATTCTTGAAGGTGGACATAACAAGATGATACTCAAGGTATCAGGGGTAAAGATACTTGTATGCCTTGTACTCAGAGAAAGAGAGTAAAAAACTCAAACAACATTCATGTCCAGTACTGTATAAGCCCTCCATGGTTGTTAAGCATTCCCTGGTAAGAATTCATAAACATTTATGGGTCCTCCAAAGGACAGACATTGCCAAAGAGATGACAGAGAAATATCCTAGGGGAAAGAAGTCATGCTGACATTAGGTCCTTGTTAGGATAGAGAAACTAAATGGCAACATATGGCCTTCCAACAATACACGAGATAAAATTAACTCAGATCCCATCATCAATGGGGGACCTCTGTAAGTGACAGCTTTGTATTGATGATGTTGGTTGGAGATGCAATACCCTGGAATACCTGAGCATGACGAATGGAATAAGCAAGAAATTTCCAGAAAGAGAACTGTGAATTTAAAACCTGACATGAACAGAAAATAAAAATGCAAAAAAAGGAACCAAACCAATTTGGGGACCAAAAAAAAATATTTACCTTTGGACCATATTAAACTGAACAAAATGACAAGAACATCAAGAAGCAAGCTGTCACTGAATCCAGCACATTCAAATAGTTACTGCTTAGTAAGGTGCTTATGCAGCAAAGTCAGTCTGGAAAAAAGTTCATTGAAGCAGCACCGCTACTGCAAAAAAAAATAATACTATGTAGAATGGTGACTAGCTTCTTATGGCCAGATAGCCAAGCAATCTAGTTTTTGTTACGTGCTGTGCACTTGAACCACTTCTTAGTAAAGAATTTAAAGAAAGAGAAGAAGACAAAAAAAAAAAAAGGCAAAAAAAAAACCCTCATACTGCAAGAATTTTCATCACTCCTGTCTCCACAGTCATCATCATGGTCACAGATAAAGGCTCGTGGGATACATTCTCCATTAGCACACTGAAACTGCATACTGGTACATCCATGTGCTGAAAGAGATTTTAGCACAGAAAAACATACAGGACATCTGTCAGAAAATCACAAATCTTGTACTTTATCAACCATCTTTTAAAGTTAATTTGTTTGGGATCTCTCTGCATGTGGTACTTACTGCAGTTTGTTTCATCAGAAGAATCTCTGCAATCAACTTTGCCATCACATCGCTGGCTTGCATTAAAACATGCTCCATTTGCACAGGATAACTGCTCACATCTTGGGTAGCCTACAATAAGAAATCTCTTGGTATTAGCATAGGTATTGGACTACAGACTATGAGTCATACATATCCAGATATCCACTGGATTATCTTGATTTATTGGAAAATAAACCAGGAATATACAACTTGCTATACTACTACAACTGAAAAACAACCCATTTATCTAATATATGTCTCCTCTAACAGCTATTTAACAATATCCTCTATGTAGTTACTAAAAATCCTTACAAAAAAATTAGGGAAAAATCAGATGCCCTCATGCAGTTCAAAACTATTCACAATCCAAAGAGTTTATAATATGACAGAAGATGATGCAATATGAAAGGAGAACAAGCAGTGAACATTTTTTATTTTCTAGTATTTCAGTTTTATACTTTATTAATTTTAACTAAAGTGTTTAGGTAGAAAAGAAGTTCCTGAAGTTTACAGTCCCTAGATCCTCTTAGAATTTTGCAAGCTCTCACATCCAAAGACTTCACAATTTTAAGCCAAGGATGTTAAACTCTGAAGTCCGTGATCCACTTTGGGATCATTGTTTTTTATTACTCATTTTCCCCTTCCCAAAACAAACACAAATCTATCGAACTTATGTTTTAATTTTCTGGATGCTGTACTTAAGTAGATGGCCTACAATCCATTGGATTATTTCAGAGAACTTTAAATCAATTCTGAAAATATTTATACATATGAATGGTGAGTTCAATGGAACTACCCGACCAATTAAGCACTTGCAGTACTAATGCTGAGTAGGAGAGGATATTGCTACATAGTCAAAAGTTGCTTATTTCAGACAACTGGTAAAAGCAAATAATTGCTATTTTTAGAAGTGGGATTTATTAAACATTTTCCTCTATGTGGAGAGATAATATAGCAAGATAAATGAACTCAAGAAAAAGAATAATCAAATTTCATTTTACACCTTTTAGTTTTTCAGTTTGAATTCTTATTCCATTTTACCTCCATAAATATGAATACTGTAGACAGAGCAGGCTCTCGCTTAGGGATGTTTGAATTCATACTCTTGAAATTCAAAACATGGATCTTAAGTTACTTCTGTATGACTCAGAAAAGCTCTAATTTTTCCAGGCAGTCCCAAACTGTTTTGCTCACTTCTGCTACATATCATCACACTCCCACTAAACTTCAGTCACCTATGGTTGAGGCTTACATGATTTTACGTGTTGTTCTTAATGTGAGAACATAAACAGCTGTGTTGATGTCCACTAGAACAAGTCTAACCCAACTGCATCCCTGATAGATTCAATTCCATTTTGTTCGCTTTTACCACACTTAATATAAATCAGCAACTGGCAGGTAGGGACAGCAAGTGGCTAATCCAAGAAAGGTAGCTGCTGCATTCCTACCTGTGGCCTTCTGTTGCTAGTTCCCTGAGCTTCCATTCCAACACCTTGCACGGACAATGTCAACACGTGCCCTAAACATTCCCTTGTCTCTCTTGTACTGGGGGAGCCCAGAATGGGAAAGTTGCCTGTTCCTTAAAGGTGCTAGTGAAGAAGACTTGAGAAAATCTGTCTTTCCAAAATTAAGAAAATGTTAGTGAGCTGAGTTTTCTACTCCATATCACTAAAAGGAAAATTCTGAAAAGAATCTGGACCTTAGCAGAGGGAGTTAGAAGGGGAAAGAGCGCCCTAAACTGGAATACTTTTACAATCTAGTGTAATGATAAGCCCTCCAGCAAAGAAAATCTTGAAAGCGCGTATTGTGACATTTTGAATTGAGGTGAAAAGTTCTTATATTATTCACTGCATTTTGGGCTTGCAAAATAAACATTTTGTAGTTTTATTTGACTTTTTTTAAAAAGTAAGATTTCTCTATGGGCACCTCATCCCAAAGCAGTATATTTGGGTATCAAATTAAAAAAAAAAAATGTAAGCTATACAAGAAGTGATACTCATCAGAGAAGCTAGTCATACTGTCTCTGCTTTAGGGTACACACAGAAAAAGTGTCAGACCTCTGTGCATGACCTGGAACTACAAAAAAAAGTCAAAGGAAGGGTTCTCTTCCAGGGACCCTGACACATAGCTTTTTTTGACAGGTGCATTAGAAAGAGTTGAAAAGGATGGATAAGGTTCTCAGTTAAAAGAAGGACAAGGTAGGTAGTTTGCATCTACAGAAGTCAGAATACAGCTGTACAAGAGTGGAGAGTGGAAAAGAGACTGCAGCATGAGACTAAAGATGGGGTTAGGATGAAAAGTGAAGGTACTGACAGGAAAATACAGCGTTTTCTTTCACTGTGCCTTAATTGTGAAGAGCCTCCATTTCATGTGAACACAGTTTCATTTGTCTTCTCCTTCCAAGAACCTGTGGCTTATTAAAGAAGACTGAAAAGAGGAGATCTTTTCCCTGAGACCTCCATTCCTAGAAGATAATACAAGCTTTGTGGAAACAGGAAGAAACCCAACTACATTCATTCCAGTGTGCAGGCAGAATGTGATATCTTCTCTCTCTCCTCTTCTTCTGAAGCATCTCATTTTCTTAGCCAAAATACTTCTCTGAAGTCTCTCCCTGTAATATGCCAGCACTTCAGTGCAAAATATGATCAACTAGTAGATGCCAGCACAAATGACAGATGAGAGACCTTGCTCCTTGTAACCCACAACCTGGTCAGGGGCAACAGTTGCAAACACTTTTAAATGGCACGTGGAAGATGCTTGAAAGCCATGTCACAGGAATTGCAAAACTCTATTACTTTGCTCTCCGCCTAACACTTTTGTTCTGCAAGCTGGAAATACATCCATGCAAAAACAGTAACAGGAAATGGCTGCAATTGGTATTGGATTCAGCAGACACCCATCTCTGTCACAGAAATGTAGGAGGTATATGGGAAGTACAACCTTCTGTAAATCGAATCTATGTTCTGTAAATCCAATCTATGTTCCAAGAAGGATAAAACAAAACAAAAGAAAATAAAAGGGCAGTTTCCTACTTTCAGGTGTCTTTTTTTTTTTTTTTTTTAAATCACAGCAAAACTTCCAAACATTTTACAAAATTAAACTAATTAAAACTCTTTGACTCACTGCCATGAGTCACCATCTCACAGGGGGCATATCACTGCCCAGAGAGCTAACAGACACTAGGAGAATGACCTAGCCCCAGATTCCTTTAAGCCACATAGTATCAGGCAGAGTTCATAGCAGTGATGCTTTGAGGGCTGGCAGACCAACCAAAGCCTTGTCCCTGGCCTTAATTCCTGATTTTGATCCCTGCCACTATAACCTTTTGCTTCCTTCTTACCTTGCTTCAGTTTTGCTTCTTCCCTTACTCAAACTCTCCCTGATGCAGACATTTCCTTCAGACTGAATTTTTGCCTTATCCTGGAGCTGTTATAGACAATTTGTCCAACTTTAAGAACATTAGCCTCTGACCACAGCCCTTTTCTTCCTGTTTGGACTACATCCCTTATGATCTCTTCAGTTCTTGATCTTTGTTCACCTTCACCCTCATCTCTGCAAATCCATCCCAGACCTGACTGCCCACTTCCTGACCACAACAGCTACAGAGTGCAGGAAACAAGAGGCAGGAATTAACAGGTTAGGCAATTGACCCATGGCAGCAACTCAACATCCAAATTGGAAGTGAAAATCTAGAGCTTCTGGCCCAGCACTCAGCCCATCAACTTCAACAAATACATCACTAAAAAACTTCCCCTTTCTCCCTCCTGGGCTCAGCACAGTGCTCAGCCACCAAAGCTGTATTCAGGAAGTGAATTCAGAGCTGTATGCTGTCAGTCACAGCAGACCAAAATTGGATATGGCTGGGATTTTCATTTTTCAACTGCAAAGCTGAGGCATAAGAGAAAATTCTACCTTTAATTGAAGGAAATGAAGTATATAATACAGTAAAGTGATGCCAGTATTGGCAGCTTACTACAAAGAAGTATTTGTGACCCTAAATTGCCTGTCACTTCATTCTGCATTGCTGAAGTTTTAAAATAGAAGTATTTGCTAGCTGCTGACTACTAAGACAGCTAGAAAAACCTGATATGCATATTAAATGGAAATTAAAAAAAAAAAATCATTTTATGAAATTGAAACAACTTCAATGCACTAATTACATGACCCATAGCTGAAACATTGTTCTGATGTTTATCATAGCCTCTGCATGGGTAGTTTTCCCTTCCTGTTAATCCCATTAGCAGTAAAATGGACTAAGGTGCTGAATCCCCTTGTTCTGTTTTATTACTTGTTTAATTGTTGAGTTACTTCATATTGGTGACATTTTGCAATTGACTAGTTTCTTAAATAATGTAACTTATTCAGCAATAAAACTTTATCTTCTTTACAATTTAAATTTGTTTCCAGAAAGATCAGTGAGTGCAAGGCATAAGTAAACAGATGTACATTTAAGTTTGCATTCTGTGATTCTCCGTAAAATAATAGGATCAATTTTAAATAGCTCTTTTTCTTCCATAGTTCCTGGATGTTTCATTTTTATTTATTAAATCATGTGATAAGGGAAAAATAGTGGTAAAGGAAGAGAGCAAAACAGTGATACTTCTATTTGTTTATATCAAATAGGGTAGAAAGGGAAATGGATAGTAACAGTAGGAAAAAATAATATTCAAAGCAACTCCTGAAAAGTCTGCTTTAAAACAGTAAAATCTAATACTTAAACTAATTCCTATTCTATAGCTAATAAAGTTACCAAACAATTCATTTTTGTCTTACGGCTTCTGTTTAAAGTGTCAGGCCTTGCAAAGATAGGTCTTGTCATTTCAGTCTTCCTGACTTACCTGTCTTCAGCACCATCACATTTCTCTAGACTAGTCCAACACTGTGACTTTTAATGTTCCAAGTCATAGTCATTCTTCTGTCTTAGAGAGACTGTCAACACATATTCTAATAAAACAGAGTAGTGGCTGCTGACTGATACGAGGCAGTTCCTCTCCCTGGGGCTAAATATTCTGCCTTCACAACAGTCACGGGGCCTACTGTCTGATTCTGCAGTGACTGGAGCACACAGCAGCAGAGCACCACTGTTAAGGTATCTAGAGACTCATTTCCAAACTGCCTTTTTAATTATTTACCTGAGAATGTTATGCATGAAATAAAATGTGCAGTTCAATTTTCACGTGTTAATGTGACTTCTAATCCAAAGAAAGAATTCTGGCATTGTTTTTAGGACTCCTCTCCCAGTCTGTCACAGATTTACTGCTTTATAATAATCACTTCATTTCATTTGGCTTTTTCATACCTTATTCACAGACTACTTACAGACTTTTCAGAGGTGCTGAGCAGTTCCCCTTTTTCAATTCATAGAAAATGCATTTTTCAAACAAATATCTTCAAGATTTTTTTTCATGTGTAATACGTTTGCTAAATGAAGTTATAAATCTCTTTGTCTCTGATATTTAACAGATAAATGCCAAGATACAGAAGATATTCTTCCAGCAATTATATGGGGTACTTTGTATCTTGGCATTTAGCCATTTGTTTTGGTGACTTAAAAATTGGCTGTGGGTCTGTCTAATGGAAAAGTTCCAAGCTGGCTGTCTCAGCAACCTTTTATTCCAAAGTATCATTTAGTTCTAAATCACCTTTCACTTTAAAGAGCACACATTTTTAGCCACTTTTGAATCAGGGATAAAATGCATTAGCAGTTCGCTAACCATGTAATATACCAGTTTTCCTTTACATAGCATGCACATATGCCCATTTTTCTCCAAGTAGAACCATTAACAACAACTCGTTTCTTGCTTCTTTATCTATTCTTTATCATGCTAACCTCTATTCCCCCCCCCCCCCCAGTCTGCTTCCAATCTGCTTCTGATCAAAGTTTAGAGTTTGGCCTTTTTCTCAGAGGCATACTAAGTTCTAACAGCTGATACAAATGACGTGAAGATTTTCCTCAATATCAACAATGAATAGACATGCTGTTACACACACTCTTGCATAGCTATTAGGCAAAAGCATCTCTGAAAAATATAACCTTGATTCTGTGCCCAGTTGTCTTCTTCATCAGTACTCAATCTAGGCTAGGATCTAGGGAGGCTGTAGCCAGACAGTCAGGCAGCCTCAACTCTGTGGAAGTTAGACTGGAAAAAAAATACTTGTCCATCTTTGTTTTATTGGCACAATATAAACAGCTTTTCTGAGTGCAGTACAACCCAATGCTGCTTCGTTTACAGGAGAAAATACAGTTTCTGAAAACAAATGCTTTTCAAAGGGTTAAGTCACTGAAATAAATTATTTGGGATCAAAATCTGCTTTTCTGTACAGGTTATAGCTATACCACTGATTTCAGTAAAGGGTATACAAACAGAAAACAAAAAAAAAAAAAAAAAGCAAAATTAGCTCTGAGTCTCCTAAGGCTTTAAGCCATTTAAACATGGCTGTTTTTCTCCCATGCAATATTTATTATTTTTTGGACAATGACAAACAAGAAGTCTTGACCCTATGGTAGTGGTTTGCATTTGAGTTCTGCAATAATGAACCTGTATCAGAATATCAGCTCTAATACACAAAAGAATTTGCAATGAAACTCTCGTAACAAGAAGCATATTGTGGGCATCCTGTCCATCAACAAGCCCTTTAATCTTACAAATTGATTAAAATGCCACAGAGAGATGAGATGAAACTAGATATAGTGCTAAGGGGTAAGACTCACGGCAGTCTCTTTCATCTGTTCCATCAGTGCAGTCCTTTACTCGATCACACCTGTACGCACTCGGGATACATTGTCCATTTGAACACGTGAACTGCTGACTTGAGCACGTCCTCCCCGCTGCAAGAAACAGGCATTCATGAGTTTTTTTCCTTCAACCAGGAGTTTTTAATGTAGAAAACTACTTTCCTTCTTCCTTTCTTAATTACTCCATCCTTCTCACAAATACAAGCATAGGACTTTTCCCCCCTCCTTTACTTTTGCATGTGCAGGTAGACTTAAAAATGCTTGACAAGTAGATAGCAAATAACTTAACTCTGTGAGGCCTTCTGTAGCCTGCATGGTTACTGCTTCATTCCAATAGCAGGGTGGACCTCTAGGTTACAAATTACCTCCTTTTAATTGTTCTGCCTAAAAGATTAAAACTACTAGTTCTCATTGTGTCAAGTTATTCTCTGTTATTTTGTTTACTGGGTCAATATCTGTCAGTGCCTGTCAGTTATTTGGTGAACTACCCAAGCATAATGAATATGAACAAGAAATCATCTATATTGCCACCATGTAAACAGTGCAGAGCTGGAGGTAAGGCACTTCCCTATAATACAGCCAGGACCTCAACAGTCAGGTAACTAACAGTGGGCTGAGAATGATTATGTCTCTTCTCAAGATAACTATGTCAGTGAAAAGCAACCACATAAAACTGTATACTCCTACTTTGATTCTAGTTCAGCTAAATTATACTCTCATTTCCTCTTAGGCAAATTAATTGAGTCTATGAAGATATAACTGAATGGTAAAATCACTGCTAACTTTACTTCCCTTCTGCCATTCGCAGTTTTGTTCCTTCCAAACTCATGTTATGTCTCCACATCACCCCAATCTATATGCTGGCATATGGTCTGCTGCTTTACTGGGGTCTCTATTCTTTCTCCTTTCAGCAGTGTTCCCAAAGCAAGCTCAGATACTCGTGTCAGAAAAAATAAACATAAAAAAAAAAATCAATACAGCAAAGTAGAACAGGTATTTTTGCAATTCTGCATTTGTGACTTGCAGATCTGTTGGCCAGCTGGCTCTCAGGGAAGATTTTGGAAGTTTCAAAAAATAAAAGCTCCTCTATCATTCCCAAGCACAGAGATAAGAAGTCCCATACGAGGAGATGGCTCAAAAATAGCAGCAACAGCACAGTTCTGCTGTGTAATTACGGACAGAAACTTTTCAAAATATTCACAATTAACGAGTACATGGAGAACAGTGTTTTGAACTGACCCAGTTCAAAAGTTAACCTAGAGCTGTTGACCGTTTTGCATTTTTATTTACAGATTCGTTAGTTAACGCACAACTAGCAGTTGTGCTGACACCTGCCCAGAGGAAGAGGGAAACAAAATGCAGTTCACCTTAGTTCCAACTTTTCCATCCTGAGCGGGAACACATACCGAGATCGACAAGCATGCACCTAAACTGTGAGAAAAATTCTTCCAACCCAAACCTGTGAACCTTTAATCAAGGGAGTTACTGAACATCTCCTGATCTGTTCAGGCAATTTAAAGAAATTATCCAAAAATTACACAGAGAACCAAACGGGAAAAATGAATCTAATCACACATTAGAAGGAACTTCTATTACTGGAAGTAGCAGCAAAAAAACACCACAACAACTTGCTCTTCCTTCTTCACGCCACAATGCAGCGGAGAACATAATTTGGTGCGACAGTCATCCCAGTTCACTGTTCATTACCTTGGCACATAAATAACCACATGCAGCCCTTAAACTGTTTAGTTACTAAATTCAAAAATCAGAGTATCGTATTTTATTATTATTTATAATCAATATGTATCTTATTACCAATACCAAAAAGAGAAAAGCCCACAGCAATGGCAGTAAGGCTGCTAAAATACATGGAGAACATTAAACACTTCGTGTATTAATTATGTTTGAATTGCTACCAGTGTAGCACATTAAATGAAGTAGTAATAGGAACAATGTCCAAAGATGATGCTGTCCAAATAATGGAAGACCAAACTTTCATCCCATACCAGGACTTTTAGTATTCTTCCCATCCATTACGAGGGAGGAATATTCACTTCTTGTACATCTAGTATGAGAAAGAACTGCTCTGGTCATTTTCAATAGTAGCATCATTAAATAGCATCTCTGAACATGATACAAGAATCTTTAAAAATACTTAACTGCTTGATAACTCCTTTTTTATGCATATATGTAAAACTTCTACAAAAAAATGAAGGTTGTTTTTTGTTTTGTTTTGTTTTTAATTCTGAGATGCTAGTATGAATTATGTTATGCAATGTCTGAAGCAGCTTTTGCTGTGACAGTGTTTAGGTATCAGGGTATTATGTAGATTTCACCATTTTTTTAACTGCTAAATTCTGTATCAGCCACAGAATTAGAATGCACTGTATTATCTTCCTATTTCTCTTATTCTTAATTAACTAAAACATCAGTAATTTTCAGATTTAAAGATTTTGAGATGCCTCTTTGATAAAATACAGCAAATTTGTCCTATCTGCATATATAATATCTAAAATTACTTTGGAGAGACTCTTCTGGTAAAAGCTGCATTTAAAGGAGGTTTGTTACTGTATTTTATCACTATGTTATGTTAATGATCTCTTACTTCATGAAGTTGGTATAACATTAGATATTAAATACTTACGACACTGTTGATGCTCATCTGAACCATCTTCACAATCTTCTTCATCATCGCATACCCAGGAGTGTGGGATACATTCACCATCAGTCTGACACTGGAATTGATTTCCCTCACAGGTAGGTTGTGCTAAGTAAGCAAAGAATAAAGAAGTCATTTCACAAACATGTGGGAAAGCACTTTCAAATAAAAATATTAAATAAATAGAAAGACTTAAGGTTTTAAGATTTTAACTTCCACTAAATATATGAACAAACCAAAGAAATACAACTACAAATCAAAGAAAAGGAACGGATCAGGGAGGGGGCACAGCACAAGGATGCTCAAGTTTTAGTGAACTTAGCTAAACTTTAGTTTTAGTGAACTCCTTTGTATGGATCTTCAGTTTTGCATCCTCCCATGGAGAAAGGCAGACCACAGCAAAAGCTTGGGGCTCTGAACTGTCCTCTGCCAGAGCCTCTTTTTCTGCACTTCTATATGGAGTAATGCTAGCTTCCCTAGGCTCACAGAAATCCATTCGGTTTCCCTCATTCCACCCCAGCTGCTCTATTCCTGGTAGGAAGATCTTTCAAAAATAAGCTCATGAATTCTTCTACATGAATTCATAAGGCAAAAGTGAGGGTCATTCAGAACCTGAATGCTGCTGTCCCAGCTTCACTCTGTATTTTTCAATAGCCAAACGACAGGGAGCCATTAGAGAGGAAGGTCAAAATAAATGCTTGAAACTGTATTACAGCTTACTTGCTCCACCCCTAGTTAATACTCCTGGGAAGAATCACTGGCACAAAACAGTCCAGTAGACAGGACACTGGTCTTAATGATCTTTTTTCATGGGATCATGTTTTTGCTATGCTTCAAAGTCATCTAGAAACACTTTGTGCTCCCGGAATGAAATGTAAGCAGAAGTATCAATGCACACAAAAGGTTTCAGGGCAGAAAATGAAATCACTTCGTACATTTAGTATTGAGACGTACAACATAATATTAGAGGTAAAGTAACTAGATAAAGTCAATCAGAGACAATCGACTTCATGTATATTTTTTTGGATTCCTGTTTTGAGTACCAAAGGATAATCTTGTAATATTATTTTAACCATAGGCCAGTTTTAAATAGTTTAGAACTATCTTCCTAAACACTTGTGCCCCACTAACTATAGCACACTATGACATTGTTTTTAAAAGCACAATTAACTGAAAAAAAATGTAAAGTTTCATTTTCATCTTCCTAATTCATCACATGTATGAAAATGAGAACAATTCAGTATCACGCTTTTAACTATGACAAATATAGTAAATGTCAGGTTTCTGTTAGCTTTCACAAAGTCAATACAAATTTTATCCTCCCTTTGTTCAAAGCGCAACCAATTCTATCCAGCTGCAGCTCAGAACTAAGCTGAAATAGTAAACTATGGGACAACACTATTCTTTTTTTCCTTCCCCCCCCGCCCCCCCCAGTTTAAGGGGATTCTTCATTAAGAATTGCACTTATTTTTGGAGCTAAATAAATGCTAGGCAACAAATCAGTCTGCCAAGCTGTGTGAATGACCTCCAATTATTATATGGGTCAAGCAGCAAAGAAACAATCCAGTGTGAAAAGAATCAACATAAATTAGTCTTTTGCATTCAACATCAGCTATGGGACAAAAACTGGCCTAACCTGTAAGTGGGCTGATGACCACACCAGCCCACGAGAGCTCAAAGAACACTAGCATCCAGAACATAAATGCAGGCAAGTTTGTGTAAACAGACTGTGGGGGGAATTTCCTCACTTACATATATATATATACACACACATATATATGCATGTATATATATATGTATATATATGCATATATATATATTAATATTTAGCTTGAAAGAGTCTTTTTGCCTGGATGTTGTAGCCCATCTGAATGTAATTTTTGTCAGAGTTGCACACACTGAGGACAATATAACCACCCTAAACAACTATCCAACTCTCTGCTTAAGGTGCAGTAAGTACAGTTCATTGTCTAGGGCTTCAAAGATTCTAAAATTTGGAGCCCGGGTGATACTGGTGGTATTGGTATGCACACCCAATATTCAGGATTCCACAGGACCGAGCAGACTGTAGTCATCTCAGACAACTAGGATTTTTCTCTACCTCTCTCTCCCTCTAATGTTCATTCTTGTATCACAGGTACAGTTGGGAGCACTTTGGGAACTCGGTATTTCTTATGTTATCAAAATTTGCTCTACAGTTGTTTCACTTACGACAACCAGCTTCATCTGTATCATCGGAGCAGTCTCTGGCCCCATCGCACCTCCAATCTGCAGGAATACAGCGACCATTTCCACAGCGAAACTGCCCACGCTCACATCCTGTGGTAAAACACAGTAACAAGCAGGTTAGTAGTACCAATTAAACAAAACAGACACTGGAGTGTATTCCTGTCAAATAACTGTACGTATATCCATAACCTTATGGCATGGAAAGGGAAGAAAAGATTATTATGATAATACTATAATATAAGTAGGTGTCTCTATGAAAAAGCCTTGGGACAGTCAAAAAAAAAAAAAAAAAAAAAGGAAGAACCAGCTTTAACTCTTACAGGACATTTCCAACTAATTACTAGAAAATTGAATTAACTGAATTGTCACTAATTTTAATACACTCATATATTATCCAAACAGAAAAGAGAAAAAAGGTCTTAGAGGGGAACATATACAACAGACAGCTATTTAACAGGAATGTTCCAATTTTTAATTCACAGACAGTATAGATTTACAAAAAGGAAGGGGATTATTTTCCACAACATATCAAAGAGCTAAATATGCTAAACATGCTGTCCTCCCCACAGCCCACGTAGATAATAACAATAATAATAAACCCCCTTTGATGTGGAAATCTTGTTTCAGTAGCCACATACTGGTGACCTGCTCGAATGTATAGAAAGCTCTCTATTTTGTTTTGGTTTATAATACCCTAATATTTAAAGTCTTTCCTCTGAAGTACAGTAAAGCATGTCTTCAGTCATCATTTAAATAGCAAATAATTTTAAAAGAAATTAAGCTTTCAGACATTTAAGGCTGATAAAAGTTAGCCTGCTGTTATTCTCTCCCACTTGACCTACTAAGGATTAAGACCTGATAAAGAAACATTCACTTCCAGTGTAAATGCAGCTGGATCAGGCCTTTATTAGAGTTGTCTAATGAAATCTCCAGTCCCATAGGAGAGAGCAAATGCACTGTTTATGGCCTTTCATTGTGACTACAGCCTCATCAAAAGGGAGTGAACAGTTTTATAGGTCCCCAAAACAAGGAGCTATAACATAATTAGGCTCAACAGAGCTCTGTTTCTTGTTAATCTGTTGTCAGCACCTCAGAGCAGGGAACACTGAAAAAAAAATGAGGTAGTAGCAAAGCCCAACTCTGAAGAAAAAAAAATGTTTCCTGATTTAATTAATAACCATAGGATAAAACTACATCTTTCAATTACTCTTGAGTGATTTGTCCAGAGAAGATAACCCCAGTATATATAAAGCACAACCACCTACTTTCTGAATTCATGATGACATAAATAACACGCTACCCTAACTTTCATGTAAAACCAGGCATATCAACACTGTCACATAAACACAGTTAAGTGATGTATTCCTAAGGGATATAGGCAAGCTACTTTATGCAAGGAATGTTCAAATCTGATTGTCTGGTAGTGACATCCTGATTTATAATGTATCCTGCAAATGGTCAAAAATTTCACTTGGATAAATGGTGGTACAGAGTGGTACAGGAGTATGTTCGCCCAAATACCTTCTATAGACTAATGCACGATGGTGGTTGGTGGTGCAGGTCTGGGGTTGGTGGTGCAGGTCTCTTATCAACTACCTTTAAAACACAACAACCTCCCTTGCAAAACTACCCTGAAGGAATGTACAAGTTCACTCTGGAATCCCAGGACCTCTCTCTGAGTTTTACCCTACAAAGCAACATTTCCATATGAGATTAGCAGTTAAAGCTCTAATGAACACAATGCATAAAACACCATTTATCAGTTGGAATTATTACGTAAAGTAAAAACTAAACCCACTTGCATATTTAGCATATATTGCTCTTCAAAACCACAAGAATATTCATAGTCACTTACCTAAAAAGAAGTTACAATTCAGAATTAAATCCATATCCATGATTAGTTTCTAGTGAATAGGAGGTTTATAAACATGCAATATGTGCAATAATTACACTATAATTTGTACATTATTTATAAAGAAAAAATAGCCAAGTTTTTTTAAGGCATTACACGCAACTGCTAATTTATTTTGCCTATCTTGTAATAAGTTCCTCCATTTAAGCATATCCTTATAGTGATATAAATGAGGAGATAACATTGATAAACTTTTTAGAAAGCATTATAAACATAGCTGCCTTCGTACAGCATGAGAAATGGTAACTGAATGTTAACAGAAAATCTGCAAAGCACGCAGTTCTCCTACACTGTAATTCTTCACAAAATTAGAGCATAAGTTGCTCACACCTACATACAGTAAGTGCTGTATCAATGTCTGTTTACACAATTCTTCAGCAAACCTGTTATAATTCATTTAATTATGGCATTAGCCTTTTCTGATGTTATCTTCCATGCTTACTTGTGACTGAAGGCAAAGAGCTGTGATACACCTTTACAAAAATACAAAGCCAACTGATACCTCATGTACGACTGTTTTATAATATCTTTATAACAAAGATAATCACATAGCAAATAATGGCATTAATTCATTAAAAGACAGTCTGTGAATCAAGTAATGTGGAAGAAGTAAAAGTGATCTGTAGTTTCAAGACCACTTCTCACCCAAGTTCGAAAAAGCTTTTGATTTTGCTTTGATCAAAACTAACTCTGACTTAGTTAAAGGAAAATGCAGTTGGGGCAAAATGAATTATTATAAAATCTACTGCTACTAACACTCAGCAGAAATATCCAGAATAAAAGAAAAACAACCACATCATCAATAAGAAAACATCTATTATTGTTTATGGTTTGTTACCATAAACAACTCCAGAAACCATTTGCTCTACACTTAAATGTACATATTCTGCATAAAAACAAATACTGGAAACTTATGAGATTTGAAGAATTGTGATTTAAGTGCTATGAATTTAGTTATCTGTTTTAAATAGTATTAGTTTGGGTAATAAACTAATTGCAGGCATTACTCACACTGACCAGGGATGATCCACAGAGTCCAAAAGGACTATTTCCAATGGTATAGGCTATGCAATGTGAGCCTGCAGCACCTGGGTTCCAGCGAGAGCAGGGAACTGTCAGAAGACAAGGGACATCCGCTTGTTTTTTGGCATTATTTGAAGCCTCAATTCACTGTAGGCTTAGTAATTACAAAATGTATGGAAGATTTTGCTTTCAATAAGAAACTGTTTTGTTGTTGTTGTTTTTAAATAGGAAGGCAGCTCATGAATCAGTTGGATGCTGCCAAAAATTAATACTAATGAACTAATTTCCATAGAAATTCTGATTTCCTCTGACAGATACTGATAAAACCAGACACCTCTTTCAGGCAAACAGAATCCTGTTAGCAGGATTCCTGCAGGAAATAACCACTGAGTTTAAAAACAAGCAGTAAATCAATTAAGAAGTTTAGGTTTTACAGTCATGCTTAAAATTTGCTAATAGAAAAGTATCTGGGTGACTTTTGAAAGTCCAAAATTGAGAGAGGGTTGGTTTTTTAGTTTTGCTTTATTTTTGTTATAACACATTTTTGTCTTCTGACTGTGATTAAAGCACTACCAGAAGACAGACTAGAAAAATACATGGCAGACCTGATGAATCATACATATATAAAAAAGAATTTCTGGGCATTAACAGTAAGAATTTTTTAAATATTAAATATCGATTATAACTGTTTGATATTCAGGAAAAGAAAAAAAAAAGCTAAGAACAGATGTCATCTTTAATATAAACCAGTCTAGAACTGGAAAATACAAACCAAAGATCAGAATTCTCACTGGAAAGATATATCCCAAAGCTTCTAAACTTCCTGCCACTCTTACTCTCTTTAGGCTTTATGCTGATGTTGTCACTGTACCTTCTGGGGCTCTTTATGTCTGAGATACTCTTGCAAGAGACTCCTCAGTGCATGCTTAAGATTCATAATTTGCTCGGTTAGAAACAAGGAAGCTAGTATTACTGGCTCTGGCTAAGCTACTTGCTCAAAGATTATGCCAGGTAGTCATTTTCTAATGGAATAAAGAAACATAGCAGTGATTTTTTCAGAGCAAAGACAGGATAAAACACTAATCAACGACCAACAACAGCTGGTCAGCAACGACCACTGCATAGGAATGAAGTCTCCCAAGTTAAACCATTGCCAAAGACAAACTCCACTGCCACCAGAGGTTGGTAGCCAACCTTAGCACCACTAATGAATGTTACTTGATGTCACGTTAAGTCACACAGAACTCTATCAGAAAAGAGGGAGGTTAATAGCTTCAGGCATTTCACAGCACAATGGTTCCAATTCATAGGGCTACAGTCTTCAACAGAAAGGCAGCCCATTATGCCCTCTCAAGTTTCCTTTTGCTTCACTTGCCCCAATATGTTTGTGTTTAAATATTTACATTGAGAACTAAAGCTTAAATTCAATCTTCTTGTATTAAAAATGAAATAGAAATAATTTTATGTTTGACTGATAATGGAAACCAATATTGCTTTACAACTCTACACATTAAGTTAGACTCCTTTCAGTTTCTCTCTAAACAGTTACAGTCTTCTCCAATTCTTTTCATCTATTCCCCACCTTTTGAATTATTTCTATCATCCACAGATTTTAAGGGCACCATGGCAGTCTGACTACACAGAATAGACCAAAATAATCATTAGTTCTTTCTTCCTCACGACATCGTTGAGAACTGCTAACATCTCTTTAACAGTTGATCTTGTATGAAAGATTTAAAGTAATGAAGAATGTACTAAACCCAGGGTAAACTGTACCACTCAAAACGTCCACTCAGAAATGACACACTGCTGTGATTACTTCACCTTTCAGGAATTACATCTCACAAATTTGTTTTTATTTTTTTTGAAGAGTAACATTTTTCAAGGCAGTATTTTTCCAATTAAACTGTTGTGCCTAATGTATCTGCAGTTTTTAAAAAATAAGTGTTAACAAACTGCACATTACGAGCTTCTCCATATAAATTTTACAAAAAGAACTGCAAGTGACAAGTTCTCTTTTCTCCCTTGCTGCCTTCCAACAAAGGGTACTACTGTTTGTTTCCACGTGGCCCCCAAACAGAATAAGCACCAAAGTAGCCCACTCCAATGGCCCTGCAGGTGAAGTCCTGAAGATACACCTCTCATACATTTTGATGTCGGATTTTTGCCTAGCTTAACTACATTTCACACAGTCTGAGGTTTTGGAATGCTCAGGGAGGTGAAGATGAACCTCTGCAAATTCCATCTCCATTCCCCCGCACCAAAGAAGAAGGAAAGAAAATCCATAATTCACCAAAGACCTTTGCTTATTTTTGTGAAATGCCCTGAAAAGTAGTTTTCTGCTAGCAATTACAATAGGAAAAGATGTTCTGAACATGTTTTATGCCTACATGTCTGTTAACTAGGCTATATTAGAGAAATTATCTTGACAGTATTAATGAAAATACAGTACAAAAAGTCTGTGCTCACTTCACATAACTGGAAGACCTCTGTATACAGAGCACAGAGGCCAGAATTTGAAGCAACAGATTTGTTTCTCCACTGATACTAGCTGGACTTAGAGGTTTGGCTCCCAAATCCTAGTTGTACAGGTTCCTCATAATTTAGCAGAAACCCACTGATGACAATAATAGAACAGCTGTTATTTCACAAAGCAACAGAAAATTACACCTCCAGTTCATCTCTCCCTAAAAATCTACTTGTGTTTAAATATTACTGGATTATAAATAGAACTTACTAGGAGGATGCACAAAATGAAAATAGAAGGGAAACTTAATTTTAATCTTTCCTTATTTGTTCCTTTGTGTAAGCCTGGCTGGATATGCAGAGTCTATTTCCATCTCAGATGGATGAGCTACATGTTCCATACTCACAGGAGCAGAACTTGTGAGCAAACCACGCCCTGAGTTCAGCAGATGATTTATACCACAAATTGGTATAAACAGATCTTGCCTGTCAGATTCTGATATCTACTTTTTAAGGTTTTACTCATTGACTTTCAACCCAAAAAAAAATTAAAATTCAAGAAGAAAATTGAAAGTTTTGTCTTTCAAAATGGACTTAGAAGTATAATGTTTCACTACTACAACAGATTTTTATCATTTCCCTTTCAAAAGGACATACTAAGAAACAATGTTGCCTCAATGCCAAAAAAAAAAAAAAAAAAAAAAAAGCATTGAGACAGCTTCTTCTGGTGTAAATCAGCAATGCCACTTAGATACAAGAAATAATAGAAAATTACTAAATTGTGCTTTCCAAAAGTATATTCTATGCTTTGTGTCTGCACACTCTTGCATATACTGATACTTTTCTACTAAAATCATTGCTAAAACTAAGGCATCAAATCTCATTTTAATAATGTTCACATGCAAACTCTTTTTAGAAATACTTAAAGTTAGTGTATTCTATGTTAAACTATTTGTTTTCAGTTAATACAGTTATAAAAGAACTATAGATTCATTTCTGCTAATGCGTCAACATAAATCCAGGAATTAAAGAAATTCAGTATTTTAATCTACTGAAACTAAGCAGGAAAGCTTTCCTGCAAAGAAAAAAGGGTTCAAGTCTCCTATAGACATCAAGTTCAAAGGAATGACACTGTAAATGCCTCCTAGCAACGTTAAAGATATTCATAATCCTCATCCTCTCTACCTTGGTTCAGCTTTTTCAATTGAAAAAGCAATAAATGTAAATAGCCTGATAAAAAAAAAAAAAAGTTTACAAATTCATTTTTAATGAATTTAATTTTCTTTTTTTCAAGTATTACGCTGAACTACTAATACACAGAACTAGCTCCTAATTTTCTGATAAATCACATGCAGCCCTCTTGAGGAAGAAAAAAAATCTTTTTGTTTGTTTGTCTGTTTAAGCTCTGGTATTCAGAACAAAATAACTGTGGTCTCTACATTATCACTTCAAAAAAATATACGTATACACACACAAACCGTAATTTTAAATTATTCACACTAATCCTAAATGTAAAGAAAAAAAGATCTCTTGAATTCAAAATCATGACAGCTTATTTATTATACATGCCCACGAAGAGCACATATCCATATTACATATCATTACCATCACATGGTACTGTAAGCAAACTCATAAAAACAGCAACACCTTTGGAATCTTGATTCAAGTCAGAAACATTTTAAATAGCAACAAATCAACTCTTACTGTCTTCGCAGTCCTATAACTAGGCAGGAATAAGAAATAATCCTTTTAAGCAAGGTCTAATTTTAATAGACAGGACATGTACTCCTTTTTACTGATAAAGTAAATATTCCCTATATTGAACAGACCATGCTCCTTCTTTCGTTTAAGTTTCTGTCAAATTTCCCACACTTCAGTGATAACTGAGAATCAGCCATTATTTTTTATTGGACACTTTCTTTATCTCCAAATGTATACAAACTATTTTCATTGCTGAGACTAATAAAAATTATTTATACTCCTTTCTTAGAGAGTTTAGTAAAGTTATTAACCATCTGGCCGAATTTAAAAGAAACAATATTTGTGGAAGTGGAACATTAGCCTCCATGATATAAAAATGTATTTCAGACACATTATACGGAAAGAACACATTCTGCACTAAATTGGGTAATCTTAACCAGTTGTCTTGACATTAGCTGTCTTAATCCACATAATTCAATTGTGATGGTGTTAGCCGGGTAAGTGAAGCAAGCGCTGTGGATCCCCAGGGAAGCATACACTTCTGAGCTCTCCTCAATCCCAGAAGTTTCTTTTTCATGAATAGCACATTAAATATGCAAAAATCTGTTCTAATTGACCAAATGACATGAAGAGGAAGAAGAACAAGCAAACACAGTAGAAGTAAAAGACACCCCCAATTACTCACAGAAGGAAGCATCCCAAGCATTTTTGTAAGAATGGACCTTGCTAATGGCCCCGAGGCTGCTGTAGAATAATAATTGGGAAATAAGGGGGTGGTAGGGAGAGGGGGAATATAGCCAAATGAGAACAATCTTCAAGAATAAGAAGTATTTACAAGTACATAGCACATGGAAAATGAAAAGAAAAAATAAAAAAAAGCAAGCAGGGAAAAAAAAGTGCTCAAACAACTTACAGCATGTACAGTACACAGCACTGAGAAAGTATGATACATGTAGATGCAGTAGCCAATGATAAAACCACCTTCTCAGGGAGCTACACTCACTTTGAGAGCTGTATTGTTTTTTAAATAAATTTTCCAACCAATGTGCTGTTTGTTCTCAAAATTAAACCTCATGCTGAGATGGCGAGCTGCATTCAGTTCAGTCATGCTCTCCTGAAAGCTGATGAGTCACTGCAACATTAGGAATCAGCCTCAGTAAAAAGTCTTACAATGAAGTTTATGCCAGTGAAATCATGCCATTTACATTTATTTTACGTATTATTGTTAGACTGAAAATTGCTATGCAACATGCAACACTTTGCCAAACCATAAACTTTACTGGAATATTATATCATAAATTACTGAATTAAAAATGAAACTTGTCATGCAAAAAATTAACCATTTCCCCTTACAGGTTATAAATACAGTGAGCACACAGAACAAAAGTTACTTCTGTCTTATAACTCATATCCGTATCAAAATTGTTCACTACTTGAGCAGCACCTTCATACCTATTGGGACTCTTGGATAAAAAAGAGAACTTAATCTGCATCCCAAAGCTTCATAGCATACCCAGTTGTCATTCATCAGAAATAGCGACTGGGACTTGGTGAAAACTAAGCATAACAGTATTTTCAGAAAAACAGAACTGAAGTGTCTACACAGAATAGACACGCTATATGCTACAACCATCTACTGTGGTAGTAGGAAGTACAAGTATTTCTTCTGATTCATTGACATTTGTTATGATTCCCCCTCATTCTGAAGTGATGCAATTTCAGCCAGCAGCTAACAGCTATGTCTGATCACCCCTTATCAAGCTTTTTGAAAAGGAAATGCCACGTGCTAAAAGACTAAGTAAAGAAAGATCATCTGAACTAGAAAAGCAATGTTGTCTGATGTGCTCTCACAGAACACAATTTTATCTTAACAGACCTTAAAATGGGCAGTGAGAATTAAATTATCCTACAGCTATTTCGTTTTTAAATGTTTATATATATATATATATATTTCATTTTTAATAAAAATCCTGTTACCAAAACAGTAATACTAAAAAGACGAAGTCCTTGAATCAATCAGAAGAGAGTAACTATGAGAAATTTATCATATCATGTATAATCATAAATAACAGAAAAAGGCACTGGTTCTCTCCCAGGTATCAGTAGAACACAACATACAATCACAGAATGGTTTGGGTTGGAAAGGACTTGAAAGACCATGCAGTTCCACTCCCCCTGCCACAGGCAGGGACACCTCCCACCAGCCCAGGCTGCCCAAAGCCACATCATTAAACACTTCCAGGAATGGGGTACCCACAGCTGCACTACGCTCCCTGATAAAGATCCCTTCTCCTGCTGTCTTGTAGGCCCCCTTTAGGGGCTGGAAAACCACTGGAGCCTTCTCTTCTCCAGGCTGAACAACCCCAACTCCCTCAGCCTGGAGAGGTATTCCAGCCCTCTGAGTTTGCCTACAGATTTGCAACTTTTAAATCATAATCCCTTCCTCATAGAAATAGTTCCATCAGTCTGTCCAAATGCTGCTAGAAACAAGGCTGCGACCACACCTGGTATATTGCTGGACAAAAAGTCAGTATCTCTATACAAACATAGAATGACTGAGATTTTCTCTCAAACGGACAATAATTGGGGGCTCTCTCCCCTTCTTTCTCTCTCTGCCACCAAATGAAATTTCTTGGGATTAAAGTCTCTGAGAATTCTGTGACCCTATAAGAAAAAAATTAAGAAGGCCAGCGAGTTAAAAAGTATTGCACAGCTAAAAAGACAGTACCTGATTGCTAAAGCATCTTTATTCAGGAGACTCAACAAAAAACAGGGAAGAATCATTTTTGTTATCTAATAGGCAATAAAATCTTAGTATGGATAAAGCATTTTGTCAAGGTCGGTGCTTTCACCTCATCCTTCGTTAATTTAAATTTTGCCACTCGTTATTTCACTGATTTTATCTATTTGTGTTTGTTTCCTTTTTTTCTTAAAAAAAAAAAAAAAAAAAAAAAAGAGATTTCTAAAGGACTTAAAGTTCAATTTTAAAGCTTTATTGCTTTTTTAAATTTGTACTGTAAGATAACCATTTCTAAAGTGGCTTCTGTGGTCTGTGGCTGGCTTAGTAAAGCTAAAAACTGCAAAATTAATAAAAACAAATGTTATCAGGATTTTTATATTTCCACTGTTAAATTATATTTTTGCCAGTTGTCTACAATTATAATACAAATCCCATGAAACAATATCACTTCTAGTAGAAGTGCCAAAGGAGCCCCATGTGAGGCCAACGGCCTGCCTGCTGGAGCACAGGCGGGGCAGCGCTGCTCCGTGGCTGAGGCTCTATTCAGATCTCCCACTTGGGTCAGCCAACAGGAATTTGTCAGGGCTCAGATTAATAACTAAGGAGGCCCAGTTTAATTACTCCACTAAATAACTTTATGTCTTTCAAGTTACCTCACTGCAGAGGTAACAAAAGAAATGTCAGTACTTTGGTACCTTTACAGAACACTGGGAACTAAAATTCATTCCCAGTGAGAGTCAGTCAGGCCTTAAAATGCATTCTGTGGCTGACTTCATGCAGAAAAGGCAAAAATGGCAAAGCTAACAAAACTATCTACTACTGCTATCTACCTAACAGAAGACACCACAAACTCTGTCACTAACTTCAGACACAAACTGGAGCTCAATTGTTCCAAGTGAAATGGTTTAGAAACCTGCTATATCTCGGTAGTACAAATTGCTTTTTCGGTAACTCAGCTAGACGGCCACTAACGCTGCAACCCTGCCGCAGCATTCCAGGCGCTTGGTTATCGTCCAGCTCGTTTATTGTACTGCAGGTTGAGAACAGCCCTACAATCCTGCTCAAAAGTGAACACGTGAGCAGTCCCATTCAAGTCAAGCCATCTGTTTACACTAGACAACTTTACAAAAGGGTTTCCAGCAGTGCTAACATCGGTTCTTTACAGCCCCAACAGGACCACTCTTGTCACTAGCATGCTAGCCAGGCATTTCCTATATGCACCTAACAGTAGCATTAAGCAGCAATTGCATGGCCAGCGGAGCCAACCCACCGACTTACTACTAACCATGCAAAAAAGGGTCTCTCTCTCCCTCTTTCCAATTCTGCTCCTTCTCCCACTAGATGCTAGGGTTTTCCAAACTCTGCTGATTACCACATCTTCCTGTGTGCTGCCCTAATTCACCAAGCCATCTAGCTCCCTAGACCTGTTTTAGTTTTCCACTGGGCTTGTAAGTGAAAGCTGCTGAGAGATTTGATAAGCAGTGGTGCTAGCACCACATAAGGAGCAAGAACCCAGGCAGTAACATGGGACTGAGACGTTGCAGGAGGGAGAGGAGTGGGGCCTCCTGCTTTCAGCAGCAGTGAGCTGGCAAATTAGCTCATCACATCTTGGGAAACCACACCCTTTGGTGTCAAAGCCTGATAAGGGCTTGGTCAGATCTAAATGGGGTCTCCCACTGGTATTGACTGATGTGAAGTCAACTTCCCATTTCTGGGAAAACTGGGGGAACACAATTTTTGCATGTAGTATGCGCTCAAATTCTGCAAGCCCTATACTTCCTCTAACTAAACCCTCTGGTATGTTTAGCTGAGTTGCTACTGTGCCCAATGGATTTTGAAGATAAAAGCATTACCCAGGTTCTAAATATGAATATAGAAGTTGGACTTGATGATCCTTATGGGTCCCTTCCAACTCAGGATATTCTATGATTCTATGAGTTCTGAGATATCTTGTGTATTACACCAACTGTTTTTGTAGAGATGCTATGGAGCACACCTAAAACCCCTGTTCTTCTCCTTGTTCCACAGACATGAGCTTTCAATCCTCATCCACGGCAGTCCCTACTGGAATGGACCCCCATTCTCTGATTCTACTCAGTAGGTGGTGGCATCATGACCTGCTTGCATAAGCAAATAACTGGACAGACCAAGTACTGTTCTACAGGGCCCTTCTGCCGAAGATCTCACTTCTTGAATGCAAAACAAAATCAAATTATTCATGTTAAAAGTACAAAATATAACAGGGCATAAAAGTAGAACAATTTCAGTTAACTCTTTTATGCTATTAATCCAAAGCAAAACTTGTAACAGTGATCCTTAGATCTCTAATCTACTTCAAGCGTTGCAAAACAAAGAAAACATTAAAAGGCTTGAAACCAACAGCAAAAGCTTATAGAATCCACTAAGGGCTATCCACTCCATTAAACATTTCTACACTTACTCATTAAACTTCATTTTCTTGAACTGTTTTTAAAATGTGCTGAGCTAAGGAAACAAAAAACAGTTAATAAAATGAACATTACCATAAGAAAGTGGACTTCAAAATGGATCTCAAGCAATAATAAGCTATTAAAAGAGATGTTTACTCTTCACTGAATCCTATTTTCCATCTCTCAGATCAGTACAACTCGGGTAATTTCTTTGAAATCAATGGAGTTGCGCTGACTTTACTGAGAAGAACCCTTACTCTTTCTTCATCTACAAACAGTTCAAGGCATTTTATGAATAAAGTCCAATTATTAAATTATATGAAGAAGCACTTTATTTTTAAGTAATTTGAAAAAAAAAGTCTGCATTTATTTGCCACACGCAGTGTATAGCATTAGAAAGACACTGACCAATTATCTGATTATAATAGCTAATTAGCAACTGTTACCTAATCAAGAATAAAAACATAAACGTCTTTTTATATAGATGTCAATGTGCGGATCATGAATTAAAAGGGACCTTTAATGTTTTTCAACAATCACACCTTCTACAAAGTGTAATTTCCTTTGAAACATCCAAAGTGCTATGTGGTTCCAACACTTATTAAGTAGAGCTCTAAAAGAGGAGACACAATTAAAGCTCCTGCTTTAAGAAGTGACAGTACAATACGATTCGAAGTTTCATGTTATTTGTCCATTTGAAGAGTTTTCACAAGCTCTCAAATTGAACAAGTTTTGTAGGATGACAGAACAACATTTGATCCAATACTCCCAGTTGAGAAACTACCTCTAAAACATGTCTGATTATTGCTTAATTAAAAATAAGAGTATTCAGTAAGAAAAGTCTTGACAAAAGAACCTCCAGTTTCTGTGCTAAATAATGAGAAGTTAAAAGCAAACACCACTGGGCTTTGATCTGGCAATAATCTAACAGTGCAACAAGGCGTATGGAAGGGGAAAGGCTCCAAACAGTGTGACTGATTTCATGTCAATCCAGGAAGCCCAAAAGGAGAAGAATTAAAAGGCTTTAATGAAATTGCATTCTACCTTTTCCCCAAATGAATCTTTGCTCATTTCCTGCAAAACACATGGAGAATAAATCTGGATTAAAGTGGGATTTCATTGCTCAAATTTCCAATCAGCTCAATGTATGAAAGAAGGTTTTAGTTTGTCTTACAGGGAAATTGAAGCAACACATACATCACACATTTATCTTAGCTGAAATCTCCTTAGATGCTCTCTCTCTATTTGTCTTGACTCCTTTAGCTTAATTATTTACTGTAATTCTAGCATTTGGCACAGAACCAAAATCTAACTAGGTGTCATCCAATTACTGCCTTCAATTTTTAACTAAAATTTTTGGGGGCTGTCCCATTCTTCACTTCACCTGATTACTTAGCAAATTCCTGCTATGCTTTGCTGAACAGGATACAGAAATAGTAAATTATTAAGAAAAATCAAGAGATGTATTAAAAGAGAACTACTCATTAAAAAGAGTCTTACAAAAAAAAAAAAAGATGACTGCCAGTGCACAGAGCTATGTCTCGTTAATTGAAATGCCAGAAGATTACAATGTGTTTCACTGAGATGTACTTTTAAATTTTTAGCCCTCAGGAAAGACACATGTTCAGAACCAGGTACACAAACCAAGTAGGAGTTTTGTTCTTGATTTTGTAAAAGTACATCACCAAGAGAAACCAAGTAAAATATATCAGTTCAGGATTATGATGAATGTTGCAGCCCATAGGTAAGGCATGATACCTACGAAAACTGTAAGTAGGGATTGCATCATCACATTCATTTTTTTTGTCATCCTTTCTCATTACTCCCAAATCCTTGGTCCCTGAGGAAAGCCTCATGCAGTGGGTCTTGGCAGGAGCATAATCTTACAGAGAGGCTTCTCTGTCATTTAAACATACACAGCACTGTACAAGGAAGTATGAACACTGACTGTGGCCTGTCGCCTACAGCAATGTCACTATACATCGTTCCACAGGCATTGAATAGATTTGAACAAAGGCAGCATCTGTAAAAACAAACTGAATTATTAATTTGGAGATCGAACTCTCAAGATACGTGATGGAAGAGCATGTTTCTCCGTGACATTCTGGAAAGAACGGTTAGAGGTTTCATCTACTTGGACTTACTGTACCTATTCATTACTGGCCAACTTCATGCAACCGTTCATTATGATTTCTGAGCTATACTATCCACCATACAAATTCAGTCTTAAAATAGCTTTCATTCTTGTAGAATGATTGGGACCTTTTAACGATGACAAATTTTAGTCACTTTGGTCTGTGTCACATTTAAACTGATGATCTATCATTGCAGAGATTTAAGATGTACATCAAATTTGATGCACTAACTTTTGTGTTACAGCAAAGAATCTGGGCAGATCACATTTTGACAATATGTCTACAGAACAGGTAACTGCCTTTCTTTAAAAAAATTATTTTAGAAAGTCTTCCGCGCTTGGTATCAACAGAAAACTTCTAAAAGCATCAATAAACTATGAGTTATTAAAGAAGGAGCAAAAATTAAAGTCAGAAGTCAACCTAGCTTGATCTTCTAGCCTCTTAGCTCAATATGGAATCGAAATTTTCAAAAAATTAGCATACATGTTAATGAGACTGTTAATGAGAATGCTTAGGTTTCCAGCTGCATTTCCCAGAATTTGTAAGTTTACACTAATATTATGATTATCAGCAAGGAAAGTATAGCCTTGCTAAGAAAGCACTGATTTCATGATTCAAAGCAACATGAATCTGTCTTCTTTCATGCCATACGTGAAAAGTCTTAAAGAAAAAAATCCACAAGAAACAAGGGGAGTGAGGGAGGTTGGGAGAACATGGGGGTGGACAACCCCAATTTAGATGTTGTAAACTGTATAGTACAGGGAAGGTCTGGCCTTACAAAAGCTAAATGGTACTTTGCAATAAACTGCAGCAAAATTTCACTGCAAGTATATGCTAGCCTGAAAAAAGGTGAGACTAGCAGCGTCTTGTAACATGTACTAAATTAATAGAATTGGTGATAAAAAACAACACCAAAGTCAAAATATTTAATTATTTATGAAATCAATAGTATTATTTTGATGCTAATATATATATTTTTGTAATATTTATATAATCTGTGTTGAAAGTAGGACCTACGGTACACAAAAAAGGAAGACCAATGAAGGAAATTTAAGCAACTGAAATATATGGGCAGTAGAGATTCTAAATATAGTATATTTACAAATAATGTTCTTACTATTTTGTGTCTAAAGAGTATTTTTTTAATAAAGAAAACCAGTTTGTGTGTTTGTTTGTTTTTTTTAAATGAATGATTTACATGTGATTTTCATATATATGAATGATTTATAAAGAAACTAACAGTGCTTCTGGCACAGAACCAATTTAGAACAGAAAAATCTTCAGCCACTTTCAGGTACTAAAGTCTCCTCAGAAAAAGTACAGCAAATCTTCCATGTTAGTTAAGGTGAGAGCGCTCACAGACACTGGGGAGCACTGCATGAGTATACAGATCTGATATGCTTTGCAGTAAGCCTAAAGAACTCATTGTTCAACCATAAAGTTGTCCTAGTGATCTCATTTGCCCTCTGTAAAACTGCTGAGAGTGCAACATCCATCCAGTGTCTGGAGTGTGTGTCAGAGTACGTAGTGCTTTCCCATTCCTCAAAACAAACATTAACATTAGTCTCATGACACTTCTTTTTTACACTACCTCTAGTTAGGTAGGTTTTTTCTGTTTCAGTGGCAATGCCTTCTGGTAACAGCCACCTTACAAGCAATAAGGCCTAGACAGGAAAAGTTGCAGAACAAGGCTCTGTATTACTGGCCTTTACAAGAAGGGGTATTTTTATTTGGTTTGTAAGTGCTATATTTAATTTCAGGAAATCCAGAGTTAACTCAATGAAGGAAGAGTTGTGACAGGATCAACTGAGAAAGTAGCCAAGTGTTCTAGAAGTATCCGGTGCATTATGGGAATATTTAGGCATCACCAACCTGAGAACGTCAAAAATATTACTGGAAGCATATTTTCAAAACACTGAGGATTAGTCAAGATAATACAATTTTCACTGATTTCTTTGGATTTGTTTGCATGATTTTTGATTTTTTTTTTTTTTTTTTTTTTTGAAATGAGGGCTTGACACAATCTCAAGATTCAAGGATCTCAACTTAAGCGTATCAAGTATTTCACAGTAACAATCAGTGTGGTCAAGATTGCCAGCCAGGTGTTTTATACTGGTACCAGTTATGCCATTACTATAACTATACTGTTTTGCTTGCACAATTATTTATTCTACTGCCCTGAAGGGAGCGGAGCGGGAGGAACCAACAAAGTGAAAAGTGCTGCGCGTCCACTGCCTACGAGCAGGGGTCGGAGCTTTCCTCTCCCTCAGTTATGTCACTTACTGGGCACTCTGAAGAGTGAAAAGCAGGAGCGGAGCAAGGAAATGCACTTCCAGAGGAGCTCTGCAGCTTCCATTCTGCCCAGTGTAACCTAACAGGGCGCCGGATTAACTCCCTGCCCAGCGTGACCTCCTTGGCTAGGGCTTTTGCAGGTCTCCTGCAGCCCATTAGCTATCTCCTCTTTCGCCGCTCCCAAGCGGGAGCCGCTAGCAGCAGTTGCTGTATAATTACTTACTTGATTCTGCCTAAGGAGCTTAACCTAAGAGTTGAGCGAGGAAAGCAGATTAACAACTTGAAGGCGCAGACGCACCCCTCACCCAGCAGCGCCGCCGCTTCACCCCCGGGGCCCCGCCAGGCGCTCGGCCCCTCCGGGTCCCCGCAGCCCGGTGCCGCGGGCGGGGAGCCGGGGCTGTGTGGGGAGCCCCGATGGCAGCCCCGAGGGGAGGCCGCCCCCCGCGGCCGGCTGAGGGCCCGCGGCGGCGGGTCACATGCAGCCGCGTCGCCTAGCGACGGCAAAGCCCGCAGACAAAGTTCGGCCCCGCGGCCGCGCCGTGCGCTGCTGCTCGGGGCCCGGCCCGCCGGCCCCGCGGGTTTTCACCTCAGGCAGAGCCCGCGGCCCCGCACGGCGCCGTGAGCGCGAGGTGCCCAGCCACGGGGCGCTGCCTGGTGCAACGCGCCGGGAAAAGAAAATAAATACATACATACATACATACATAAATAAAAAGTTTGCACGACTCCGAAAAAAAGAAAAAGGATAACTTAAAGCTGAGATGAAGCGAAATTACAGAGCCGGTGTGGTCTGTGCTGTTTTTCTTTTAAGGCGCCAGTGCCTTTTCCTCCAGAGACACCAAGTCCGTCGAAGGGCTCCTGGGGAGCGCCAGCTCCCGCTGCCGAGGGGCGGCGGCAGCGCCCGAGCGAGCCCCGTTATTAGCCCCACTCGGGACTTGTCCGCCCGGGGCGCCGGGCGGCGGCAGCGCAGCGCTTACCTTGGCAGCTGCCCCGCAGTATGCACGCGGCGAATAGAACGAGCAGCTTGCAGGCAGCTGCTGCTCTGCCGTCCATCCGACGGTGCGGTCCCATCCGGGCTGGGATGCTCCAGCTCCCTCAGAAGCCGGCCGCTCGACGCGGGGGTGCCGGGCTGCAGGGCAGCGCGCAAGGAGCCCCGTCTCTTTGCTTGTCCCGCTAGTTGCAGAAGAAAGGCGCGTTCGCCTGTTGAGGCATCGCGTTTTCTATAAACTCCCACCCTCCAGACATTGCATAAAGCTCTTTATACCCGGCGGCCCCGGAACTAGCATGAGGGAATCAGGCACCGCTCCAGGCCCCGCAGCCCCGGGCTGCCTCTGCCCCTCCTTCCCCGCCGGCAGCGGGGGCAGGATGCGGCCGGTCCCGCTCTGCACAGGCTGGGGAGCGGGGGCCGTGGTGCCACACCGACTGTAGGCGCTAGTTGCGGGGAATTTGGGTTTGCAAGTGAAATACACCACAGGTTTTAGCATCCCACAGGCATGCTCCAACCAAGGAAAGTGTACTTGACAACTTAGAAATACCTCCTTTCCAATGCAGGGGATAAAGCCTAGAAGTTGGGGCTTTTTTATTCCTCACAGAAAAATCGCAAAAGGGAAACTGTAGCAATGAAACTTATTTCTGCACCTTCTAGGGAGATAAAATCAGTTTGGTGAAGTGCTTTGGCTGTGAATGCTTAAGGTATCAGCCAGAGACACTTTATTCTGGTTCTAACAGTGTACAGCACATGTGAAATGCCTGCCTGAATTTTATTGCTGCTATTTCAGGAATCATATACCTACTAACAAGGGTAGAACAGGGCATGGTATCATGGGGGAAAGATAAAGATATCCTGATACTTCATGATGGAATGCACTCTTGGGAAAAGGGCAAAAACATTTTGGAGGTTTTCTTTGTAGGAGCAAGAGCATCACACAAACTAAAGGAAGCTAAATTACTTGGATATTGCTCAGAAATACTAGAAAACTTAGAAAGAAACAGCATGGCATAACTATGCATGTGTTCACACATACACACGTATGTGAACAGAAAGATGCTACCATGCATATACACCATAGGAGAGAGATTGGTCTATTAGTTTTGCAAGAAACTTGCCAGATTAATTTTAATGATCTCACCTTCATAAATTCCATATATTATTTATGTTTGTTTTGTGCTACGTTCATTACATTGCAATGAGTGTTTGCTGACACTGCAGCAGAACTTAAGTGATACTTCAAAATATTAACTTTTTTTTTTTTTTTGCTTTGGACTGCAATTTCAAGTAAGGGGTGGAGGTGCCTGCATTATTTTTGCAAAAGTTGCAGAGGAACACGTTGCTGTTTATTAGCAGATTGTGATTTTTCCTCTAGGATCTGTAGAGCACTAAGCTCCCTAAACCTTTCTGTAAAGATTTTCTATCTATCAAGCTAAAAAAGGGGGGCCTGGGGGGGAGGGAAGGGGGAGAAGATGTGGAGCGTAGGCTTTTACAAAGTTGTGATTTATGCAGGTTCAGGGCTGTTTGGTGTAGTGGTACGACACAGCACCGGGGTCAAGCCACAAGAAACACTGGGGGCAGATCAGAATATTCAATTAGCTTCCTGGCACCTCTGAATCACAAAGAGAGGATAAGATCTCTCCATCACAAGATCCAGAGCTGCTGGGGGAGGAGGGGGACCTGCCCTCTTCAAATCTCTCTCCTCCCTCCCACCCTCTCTCCTTTCACTGTAGGAGAACAGTGCTTGAAACATTCCTTTCTGCACGGAAGGTCTTTTCCTATTGTTGTTTTCTTTGTGTTTCAGTGTTGCCAACTTACTGGAATTCTTGTCGTGGTTTCACAGCAAGGCTCAGGCTGACCAAACGGAACCAGCTGCGTTTGTGTATGGGGCCGCCGCTGCTTTAATCCCCCAACAACGCCAGCGGGGAGGGAAGGAAGAGATCCTCAGAGGGGTGCAAGCAGATCCGCTCTGTACAGATGGGTGCCTGAAAAGCCAACACACAGATTGACCATTCTTAATTAGAAGGGAAGGGGTTTAAAGCTGTTCACTCCCCAGCAATGCACAGACAGGGCAGACAGTGCTTGGGAGCTACGTGCACACTTCTGTCATTGCATGTTTGGGGTGACTGGGAAACAAACTTTGGGAAGCACCTGCTTCACTCCTACACAGCTGGCATTTGCAAGTCATGTTCCTGTCTCATTTACCATTGTCATTTCTACACATCAGCATTTCCCAGACAACAAGGATTCTAAACAGAAAGAAGTGTAAGCAATAAAGTGTAAGTAAGGGTTCTAAACAGAAATAAGAAATAATTCCCTCACTGTTGACGGTGAGGGAAAGCCCTGTCCAGAGACAGTGCGCCAGCCCTTCCTACTCATTATTCATTGTGTTTCAAGAGAAATTAATTGAGATGCCCAGATGCTTCACTGCTGAAGAATGAGAGTCACTAAGGAGCCAGCACATGATAATGCTGTTCTCTGTTTACTTCGTCTAAAAATTTTCTCCTCTCACCTTACCATGGCAGCTCATCACCCAACTAAAGGGACTCTTGATTTGCTGGACACCATCAAGCAGCACTTCAGCAAGATTTGAGCTGCAATATCAAACACCTCAAGGCCTTCCCTTAACTACATCCAAGACTGTCTTTGCCAGTGTAGCACACGTCTCCCTCCTAGCTTCCTGTTGACAGTCAGTTGAACATTTTCTGACTAAACTAGACCTGGGGATTTTTGGTGTATTATTTCATCTTTAAGATGATGCATATTACATCTGTTAGAAGGTTAGAGGGAAAAAAACATAGGTAATACAGTTGTCCACTGAATTCTGGTTTTAATTCAAAATATAGTTTGTGAAGTAGTTGCTTGCCTGTTTTTTGCTGTAAGCAAGCAATCAAAAAAGCTGTTAAAGTTGTAATTTTCAACAAACAGCCATGCTGCTTACACATTAAAGATGCATGCTAAGCACTGAAGTTAAAAATTAAAAAGGCCTGATTTTTGACCAGGGTTCAGCTCTAATTTGCAGTACCCAAACTCATCCAGTTCTTAACAAATAGACAGAAACACCAGGGTTGATGTATGACTAGATAAAGATACAAAGCTGATGGCTAGTTTAAAAAAAAAAAAAAAAAAAAAAAAAGAGAGAGAGAGAGAGAATCACTCAAAGAAGAAGCAGGTCAGATTGATACCTGTAATTTTCTTGTCTATTCTGAGTTTCTCAGGGCTAGGACATTTTACAGAGGTTGAGGATCTGCCCAGTGCATCATTCAGTAAAGCTCTAATTGCCATTGGCATTTGGTAATCCTGTGGTCAATCTGTCCTTGGATAAACCCAGGTTTTTCCAAATTGAAAACATTTTGTCATAAAATGTATTTCCAATTTCATCACCAAATCCTAAGCCTTTAGCATGGCAAGCTCTTTTATTATTTTTGTTTAGTCATACTAAAGCGAGGCTTCCTGCAGCCATCTTTTTTTTTTTTTTTTTTTTTTTTTTTTTGAGAGCACTGGTATGACAAGTCATACAAATATAAACTAAAAATGACTCGGTCTCTACCTGTGTAACAATCCAACAGCAGCAAGTTCATTGTTCAGATTTCATCCATCTCCACTGTTCTACAATTTAAAGTGTCATGTTAATTTAACAGAAAAGCACAAAACAGCACTTGAACTCAAGTTCCTGATATAAGCCATATCACATTTCACAATACCTAAAATAATGGCAGTTATTTTCCAGGCAGATATTTTCCAGAAAAACAAGCAAACAAAAACAACAACAAACCAATTTAACAGTAACAAAAAGATGACCTCGCTTGATGTTGTTCTCAAGCATCTAATGAGTACTTATCAGTAGAGCACAGATTTCCAGAAGACAGACACGTTGGATCAAAGGTGGATCCCTAGCCCACATGAACACAAGAAACATTAAACCCAGGAGATGTGAATCAGCCAAAACAGAACCCATAAAGTAAGGATTGCACAATGCAGGTGGCGCCATGGCAAGAAGTTTCCTCAAGGTGTCCTGGTAAGTAACATATTACAACTTCTTTTTCAACCTGGAATTATATTACTGCAACCTGGAACAAAAAGCAGTGCATGGGAACTGTGAGTCTTTTTGGTAACTGCCACTGAACAAGTGAGACTAGCAAAGACCATGACAAAATAAACTTCCCAACACCCTCATTTTTATCCCTGCAGCATTGGGCCTGTGATTGATTTTAACAATAACAGTATGGAGTTGAGGCTTCTTTATGTGAAAGGTGGAAGGAAATGGAGAAGGACTAAACAAGTCCCAATCCTCTTCTCCCCCCTTCATTTGGGACTGTCTGGTTCAGCCTCCAAGTCCCTGTGCCCCATCCTGGAAACAATTACAAAAGAAAGGCAAGTATGCTTTGTCCCTGGCTGTACCCCTAATTAGAAAAGTTCTTGGTACCTGCCTTACTGCAAGTAGACTTCTTTGGCTCTTCATCTCTGAGGAACAGAACTCTTTATTTTTGTTCAAGCTCAACTGCTCAGCACCCGGTCTGAACCCTGCAAGAAAGTAACACAGGAAATTGTACTTGAGAAGGACTAGAAGTAAAGAGGCATTTCCAAATAACTTATGCTCTAAAAACCTGTTGGGATGCTCTCAAGGGAAATAGGGTAGGATGGAGTAACTCTGAAGATCCTTTACAAGAGCAGATTGAGCTATGCTGAGAAAAATCAAGACTGGAATCCTTGTCTTCTTGATGATTTCCCTAGAGCGTTCATATGGTAGAAAATAATTACTCAGTGAATATATATCCTGCGTTTCACTGTAGTTGTGTATAAGACACAAACAATGCAAATATTATATTTTCCCACATTTAAGTGTTCTGTATGATAATACAAGGTTATACATCTCAGCACGGTATTCCATAAAGGAGAAAAATGCCTAGAAAAATTTCGTGGCTCAAAATAAAAGCCAAAGTATCATCATTTCTGAAGCCTGGACATGCTGTTTTCCTTAGGATGCTACCTCATTTGACATTCCAGCAGGTGTGGTAATCGATAAGGACAAAGTACCAAAGGAGATATTCTGACTCATTTATTGCAGAAATGTAAGTACATACAGGAAATGCAACAAAAAAGAAGGAAGGACATTTAGCACAGCGGAGAATAATACTCTAGCTCTACCTAGGCAATAGTCCTTCTATATAAGTCACTTAAAACTTCTGAAGCATTCATTTTCCGATTTGAGACACCTGGGCCTGTTTAAGAAAACTTCCAAGTGCTCATTGCTGTGAACAAAGTTCATGGGAGCTGTACTTTTAATCCGTAGTACCAAGTTTTCCAAAACTGAGTCCTGGATGTCTTAATTTAGGTACCCAAAAAATCAAAGGATTTTTTTAACCAAAATTCTTCTGTGCATTAGTTTCCTACATATAAAACTAGATGAATCTCTCAACCACTTTATAGATGAGAACTACAAAAATCCAAAAGGAAATTAGTATTCTTCTCCAAAAAAAAAATACATAGTATGGAAGGCAGGAAGAGAAAACAGTATACCATCCACCACAGCAATTTTTACAAGTAAATGCAGATGTGATATTATAAGAGATGACAGAGTGAACCTAGTAAGAGGTAAGATTACTATTTCTTAATATACCATTCAAGCTAGACTGTCCTACAAATTACTTTTATTTTCACTTCCCAGAGTTGGATCAAAAACTTAATTATCAAATAGGCAACAGTATCAACTGTGAAATGGTGTGTCAATATCTTATGTTATTGATTTTCTTTGCCATACATCCCTATTAATAGCAGATCTCAGGAGTGTTCAGGATGAAGTTCTTCTAAGGTGGAATTATCACATGTTAAGAATTGTTATGTGCTGTTTCTCCAACAGCCAGGATCAAATGCTCCACAGATCACAAGGGCAGTCCATCAAAAGCATCTGAGAAAAGGTAAATAATACTCCTTCAGATTAGTAGTATATTAATTAGAATTTCAGGCCAGAATGACAGAAAGAACACTAAGTAAAAGAGAACATGGTTTAGCAGTACAGGGGGTGCAGGTGATAGATTCTCACAGTTTTGGTGTTTATTTCAGAGAGCCAGAGATTAACCATTGCCAGTTTAATAGAAAAGCTGAAAATATAGTTTACCCCATGAGTTTTGTGAACAAGTTTTGTGTTCATTGAAAAAGACAGCAATAGGCTTATGAAAATCTGAGAACAAAGTTATTTAGTGTATGACCAAAACACAGCTACCATGAAACACTCTGTGCATACCAACCACTGAGTTGTATACTTATGTACTTACAGTACAAGTATTTTTTGTTCTATTAAATGGAAAAATATGAAGAAAACAATAGCTTAAGATAATAGATACATTTTTAGCAATTCTTAGCTGATTGCAGAGGAACAATACTCAAATCACTTGCTTTGAAAATACTACCTGATTCAGCCAACCTGCAAAACCACTTTGACAAGAAGAGACCGAACTCATGAATGCATAAGGTCAAAAGGATTACAATAATTTAAAAAAACACCTCTCTCCTCCTTGGGGGACTTGTTCACAGGAATGAGATATAGGACAGTTCAGTGAACACAGACTTTGGCAAGCAAGGTAACTGGCTTGAGAAGTCCACCCTTCCCCCTTTATCCATCTTCCCTCTGAGCTTCAGCATTGCAATTCACTCTCCCTTTTGTCCCCTCAGTTATTCAGGTCCTCAAGAGAGAGGCAACTGCTGTGCCTGCCTTACAGCACAGTTCCACAGATGCAGGAGTGAGCTGCAAATGGCAGGAGACAACAGTCAAACCAATTTCACCGTTTATGCCAACATCTCATCAGACTACCTTATAATCCACAAGGAACTAGCAAACTCTGTGTCTGGAGAAGCTACAGCCACTTAAACTACCAGCAAGCAAGCAATGTCATTTTTTTATAACCACTTAACAGAAGAGAGAATTGAGGTGAAAGTTGACCATCAAAAACAGCTTAATGGTGTGTTTTGTATTTTGCAAGATATCTAACTGAATTCCTCCTTCTTGGTGCTTGTTCTGGCATACTGAATTTATTATTGTATAATCCACAGTTGCAGAATTTAAGATTTTTTCCTGATTAGGAGACAGTAAAAGATACCTCCTACTGTTTTACTGTTTTGACAACTGGGGATCCACATTATTCAGGATAAGATCTTAAATTAAAAATACTTCTCTGGTGCTTAGCTTAAGAAGTTTTGGATCTGTAACACTTGGAGTTTCTAGGGCAGCTGCACTATACCATAAGGTGAAGGGCACAGTCAAGAAATTGAGTTTTCATAGAATTATTGAAACACATTCTTTACACTGTGCTTACATTTCCACTGGAACAGTAGTTTACAAGTTGGAAATAGTTTGAGGTTGAAAAAAAATGTATACCAACAGAGCTATGCAACATACCTGTGTCATATTGGTATCTTAAATGGCTTTAGAGGTAGGGAGAGGTGGATTCATTATTTATTTTTTATTTATTTATTTTTGAAGATAAACAATTGTCAACAATTGATACAACATTATTGTATATCAGAGTCACGAGCCATTACAAGCAGATAGGAGGTTAGATACCACATTCTCCTAGATATTAAAAACTTTTTGCTCCATGTGAAAGACTGCTTTATGTTTAACTTTTCCAGAAAAACTGGAGCTGTATTACTTTCTGTCAAGACACTTTAAGAGATACTAATGAAAATGCCCTAGGTCCCCATAATCCTTTGTGGCTGATTAGGTACAGCAGAAGCATTGTTTCATTAATTTGAAGGCTATGTGCTTGAACCCTCATATTGACCTGAAAGTAATGTTTTATTCATATTGTAGTGTTGTAGTCAAAACTCCAGAAATAATTAAGAGGACAAGCCTCAAACCTTAGACCTTTGAATTATGAAGCTGGATAACCAGTTAATTATTGAACAATGAAGAAAAAAAAGCAGAGGGGTTTCATTAGTCCTGATATATTACTATTGCCACCTACCTGTGAAAAGCTGATGGGTGATCAAGTAGGTACCACCATCTATGTTTTCAATTCCCAAAATGTTCAGATTATTTCCACAGGTCACAGTTATTTTTTCTTTCTTCTGGATTGAAAAATAAATAAATAAATTGGGGACATAAGGTTAAACTGTGGCTCCATTTTACTAATAAGGGAAAGCTTCAAAGTTCAGTAGTCTCAGCTAAGATTCATCAGCAGTCAGTGACCCTGATACAGAATCCCTGAAGGCATTATTCAAATGAAACATCAGATGACTGGATCAACTGCCAGAAGAAAATAAGGTATCTTTAAAGAAAAGATGACAAAAGAGTATGTATAGTTTTAGAAACTTGTTATCTAGCTGTCCTTTATGGAAGCAAGACATTGTAATCAATAGTTTTTCCAGTCAAACTTTCAGTCTCCTAAATTTTTATTCGCTTTTGTTTCTGAGGGGTCTTCAAGACTTCCTACCTATTGAGCATAATAAAAGGATTCAATCTGAAGAGCAAAGACATGTATGTGGATTGTAAAGTTCTCATTTTAAAAGCTATCATCATCCTAATGGAAACAGAAGATGATAAGGAAAGGTAAAGTAAAGACCAAGGAAGAGAAACTCTGCTGAGTCATGTTTACTTTTTCCAGCGAAATAGAGATCTCTCTCTTTATACACAGCAAAGAGACCTAGTAAAGATTTGAGACAAATATTTACATGCTCAATCAACATAGGCTTCCCATGCCATCCGCGTAATATGAGTTTGTCATAGCTGCTCCTTTATGCACCTTATTGCCAATAATCACTGCTGATTCCATCTTGCACAGGTTTTGACCAGTCTCGTGAATCTAGTAATACAAGAGCATTAGAGAAGCTTTTTCATCTATTAAATTAATTCAGGTAAGTGAGCTTCAATAAAACTTAGACCACATATTTGAGATACATGAAACTGCTCCAAAGTTTTACTATCACCCAACTTGACCAATTATCATCAGATTACAATAATTTCAAATACTGAAATATTTACTACAATCAGCAGAGATTTCAAAAGAAATTATATAACGTGTTACTGCCAGCCTTCTTCTGTTTTTGCACCAAGGTCTTTTTTTGATGAACAAGAACATTAGAGCCAAATCTTACTTGTAGACCTACAGTACCAAGAGCCATTTACTGTTTTCTTAATGGACATCCCGCTCTTCTTAATTCTATTGCTATTCCCTCCATTATCCCAGTATGGATCACGTTCTTTTAAACTGTCATTTCCTTTTCATTCCTTCCCTATACCTTCTTGTTTTCCTAATGTCTCCTTTCAGACATGAATTTGCTTCTTTAAAGATGAGGTTAGAAAAGACAGAAAACAGTACTGCAAACAAAAAGAGTGTAGTCAATAAGTGCAGTAGTTCTTATTACTCTTAAGATAGTACAACACACTTTTTATGTAAGCTCACATATCGATCAAGTTGCAGTACAGGATAAAAAAAAAAAAAAAATCAGACTAACAACGATGAAGCTGCTGGTTTGAACTAACTTACCACAACAAAACCTCATAGAAACTGAATATGGGTTAAGGTCACCAGAGCAGATCCTGCTCCCAACAACAACTAGAGCGCATACCAGAAGGAGACGAAGGTAAAACACTACAGTCCTACAGTCTCTTTATTTTCGTAGTTCCCAGTGATCCCTGGGCAACTATGTATGAGATAGAGCAGTTTGCTGACTACTTACTATATCTGTGATGTTTAAATCCCCATAAACCAGGATTAGGAAAGGGCAAAAGGTACTTTAAAGCCACCTGTCATCATCTCACATGCATCCTGAGTTTGAGACAGTGAAAGACTAGGGATCTGGAGGCAGCTTTCCATTCAAGTTTGACCTTTAGGTTTTAAACAGTATAATAATTGGGTCAAATTAGAAGAAAGCTATTCAAAGTACCATTCTCTCTGGAATTCTGCTAATGGTTAAAAATATAAGAATAAGGGCTTTCCCACGTACTAGAATACCAAATAGAAGTGTTATTTTTAGATTTAAAAAACTTGTCTCATCTGACCATTTTCCAAAGGGATACAATTGAATTTTGTGTTCTCAGACATTTCAGGAATGGAGATGAATGCTTTTCTTCCCCCTGTAACAAAAGGTAGTTTTCCATGAGTCATTTGCAAATTCAGGCAAAAGAATCTGCTACTATCCCTGTTCACATTGCACTTTTTCTAAGTACAGAGGACATAAGGATATTTCAAGCAATGCTTTACATTAAAACTTATTATCTTAGTGCCTAATCATATTTTTACACTGTTCCATCCAATTAACTCTTAATCCTCATTAGTCTTTTGGGTGCCACTATCAAATAAGCATGTAAAATTACTCCCATAGTAATTTTATCACTAAAACCTGAATAATAAAAATACTGGAAATACTGGTGTCCAGTGCAGTTAAGAAGTCTAGACATTAATATGTACTTGGATTTTTATGTATGGACTTGCACAGATTCTAGACACAACATTTAAACACTATCTCCAGCTCCGGAAAACACAGTAATATATTAACTGATGTTTGCATCCTACTTACACAGAGTTGTGATAAACCCAGTCTGCTATCACAGCAATTGGTAGCTACTTAAATTCCATCTATTGCTTTCAAAATTTTAAAAGCCAATACTACATTTTAAAGAAATATTAACAGTGTCTAAAAAAAGCACATAAATATTAATAGGAAAATTAACAGGAAAATCCAAGTCAGTATGCTGGTATTTCATTCTGATTTCAAATCTCCAGTAGAAAAGTAGCCTCAGAAACACACAGTATTAGAAAAACATACACGGCCCACAGGACAATGGAGTCAGAGTCCTTCCACTCCACTCCCTGCCCCCCCACCCCTTTCCTTGCTGCCTCTCTTCTACAGCATCCCCCCACCCAGCTGTAGGGCAAGACACACTCATAAGCAGCCCTTACCATCACATCATGGCTACAGACAACCCAGGAATACAGGTATATCTTATGTAATTTTATTGAAGATACCTTAATTGGATTTGATCCATTCTGTGTTTGTGAAGAACAGAAGTAGTTAAACGCAATGTTGACTCAGCGTACAAGTTTAATTATACCAGTAAATCACACTGAAAAGAGCACAGAACTAATACGGTGTTATTTCAGGTGATTTGTGAAGAGTAGTAAGGGAAGAAAAAAAAAAATCTGTATCTTCCAGCCTCTCATGCACTGTGGATACTCCCAACTGTGTTCAGTTTAAAAACATTGTAACATAGAAACTCTCATATCAGATTCATAAAAGGAATCTTTGGCCTTGGTCTCAACACCTACAGGAATACTCCCTTCGTTGCATTTTTTGATACCTTACTTGCATGTCTGCCTGTTGAAGCACAATGTAAGTTTACAGTAGGCTTTATTCAGTCCTCTGTGCAAAGCAGTTCAGTATTCTGGGGACTTCATCACACACTATCACTCTTGCAGCACCTATATAACTCACTGCATGGTCTCAGAATGGAGAGCTCAAAAAAATAAATGCAAACCATTATAAACAAATTGATTACACTAAATACTTGGTTTGGTGGCTTTACCTTACAATATTATCAAATATGCCTTTTTAATGTCATTTTTGTCCTTGTGTCTGCATTTCCTCATCTACCAGTGAAACAAGCAAAGGTCTTTGTTACTGGCACCTGTTTCTCTAAGATAAAAAAAAAAAAAAAAAAAAAAAAATACACTTGAAGAAGGTTAAGAGTTAAAGTTTTTGGGCAACATTAGCATTTACATTTTCACACTACCTAACTTTGCAGCTCAAATTGTTTGTCGAACTTGGGTTATTTAAACTGCCTGGCAGAATCCTTTCAGATTGTTGTTTGGAGTTGCTATTTGTTTTAAATAATTTTCCACTGGAAATTAATGACAAAGAGGAGTCAACAGAACCTTTTCTATCAACTTAACTGCAACCTCAAAAAAAGCACCTTCTCATGCACATTTGCAGAAATGAGCCCTATTTTCTTTGAATTCAACATGCATTGCGACATGCTGGCAGCTGACTCTGCTCCTTTCTCAGCAAATTTCTTCAGGTGAAAAAGCAGAGATGTTTGGAAGGAAGCCTGGTTCTTTTAATCTTATCTAAGCACTCCTGAAAGGAATTAGCTGAAGATAAGGGATATTGAGTCACATGTCTTTTCTGCCTCAGAGTTCTTAATGTGCATGGGGAATTATTCCATTTTCTACTACACCAGTTTTAAGCTACTGCAATTCCAGCATCTTTACAAGAGATATTCCTGATATGTACAAATATGACATGTACAAGGCATGGCTGTAACATTTAACTGTAAGAGGAAAATTAGGGCTACTGCCAGGGCAATGCCCAGTAAGAACAGAAAAACCATGCCTGGCCTTTGAAGTAATCTTTACTTCAGCTGCCCCTGGCTAAAAGGGTTTAAGGGGAGGAGGAGAAATTTTTCCTGATCTCTGAGGTGACATTTAACAGACCCGGGAAACAGACGTGGACTGCAAGAGTCTCCTCAGAAAGGCCTATGGCATGAATGACTAAGCAAATAAAATAGTAATGCATTCAGTACACTTAACATCTCAATCTTGGACAAAGGACTTCTTCCATCATGGCTTTATCTTCTTTTTGATAGCAACCATTATCAATGGGGCTGAGATGGACCAAATACCTGACATGGCAAAGACTATAGGAAAGAAATGCTCAATACTTAAAAGAATCTTTTATCAAAATCCTTATGAACTTTGCAAATTCCTCCTGCTTTAATTTGGCAGAGTAACTGTCCTAACTATGCAATAGAATGCTTTGTAATACATAATGATCAGAACCAGCTACTCAGGCAACTTCCCTTTTATTTAAATCCTCCCAGTAGAACTTCAAATACATATATGTGGTAAGAACTTCTACTCCAGGCCAATAAAACAGACCAGCAGCATAACAAAAGGAATACAGGGGACCTATGGCAAGAGCCACTGAACCAAGCTACTGGTTGCTTCTCAGACGCTTACAATTATGGTTGAATGAAAGAGTGATTTAGCTGGCACTTCACCCACAGTAACAGCCACATGGTCAGCAGTTTTAACTACAGCTTTAACTCCATCCGCAGCCTGTTTTCCTAGCTAAAGCTTTCACACCAATGTTCTCTGCCCAAGACATACACCAGCTACATATTTTTCTTTGTCACATCTGACTCCATGTTAAGGAGCTTCCAAAAAGAGCAAGCCAATTTCGAAACCAATACGTAAGAGGTTCTTGGGGTAACAAAGTCCAGGTTTCACTTCTTTATGCTACACCACAAACACCAGGCACTAAAAGCTTAACTGCCTGGTGCTTAGTCTAGGTCACGCTTCATGAGCATGCTGAAAAGAATAACCTTAGGTATCATGAAACTTCTCCCAGTCCCCTCCAGAACAGAAAGGAAGATCACCTCAGAACAGAACCACCTTCACAGGCACGTGGCAGTTGTCATTACATAATTTATGGAGGTGTGTTTTGAGACATTTGGGGCAGTTCTGTCCCACAGCCCTCTAGCAATAACGTGAAGCAGTCAAGTATGCTCTACAACATAATCATTTATTTCTAATACATGTATCTGTAACTGACATGTCTACATAATTAACTGCTTTAGATAGAACATAAAAGATGCAACGAAGATGCTTCAGGATTCTGCCCACAGGAAGTACTTGGACATTCTAATATTCAGCTAGCATATACCTCAAGTTATCTCAGTTCAATGTACAGCATCAAGAATATAAGAATCCAGCACTTGGAATTTTCTCAGTTTTTAGAAACATTCCTTCCCACTTATATCACCTTTGTCAGTATTACCACATCACCCTTAAGAAGCAGTTTGATCAGGATGAGAAAACTTCTTGAAAGTGTAAGCAATTAATGCAGACAATTAAAAAAGTGGGGGAAGGAGCAAACTGCTAGACTATGTTTGGATCTCCAGAAAACCAAAAAATATGACCTTGTAATTTAATTTCAGAAACTTTCCAAAATGAACAATTTTTCTTAACTAGTATTACATCTGTTTGTTTTCCCTTGAATTTCACTATACTTTTCCTGAAAGTCTTCATACTTTGAGATGATTCGGAACAGAATCTATTCTAACCATGAAAACATTATGGAGTATTTTGAATCAGCATTTTAATTTCAGCTGAATAGTAGTAGTCTAACCCCATTCACAAACAGAGATGGGCACAAAGCTCATTTACTAATTTTTGTGGTCCCCTGAAGTAATTTTATCTTCTTGTTTGTCAGGTGGATATATAAGTATAATATAAATAAATGTAATATAGCCTTAGACATTTATTGCATACACAATATCCAAAGCTCAATTAAAAATATGTTTGGGAAGAGAGTGTAGAAATGCTATCATGAAACAAACAAACAAAAAACACTTCATTTTTTTCTGTGCAACAGAACAATAGAATCTTTTCAAGTAGTTTGTATAGGAGAAGGTTGAAAGTCCATCATTATCATAATGATAAAGTCCATCATAATGTCATCACATGACATTAACCATAAAAAAGACCAAATTCTTATATAAAGAAAAAGTGCAAGCATAGCACAGTAAATATACTAATCAGGCCAGGCCAACTCAAAAAGCCTGTATCTCATTCATTCTAGCAGGAAATGCTGTTCATAACAGATCTTACTCTGTACTGCAAGGACACTTCCAGTAGCCCACTCTCCATTACAGAATAAGTGTAAGCCCACTCTTATTTCAGACCAGCACTTGCTCAGCCCTGATTTATGACAGCATTCCTCAAGTCAGGGAGGAGGAAAGAGGAACTATTTCTGATTCTTTCTGATCCACAGGTAAAGCGCAATGCCCAAACACAGCATTCAATCTGACAACAAAGCAATAAAGCCACCTCATTATATGTTTGGATTGCTTTCTGGATAGTCACAGCACTTTTACTTGTATATGACAGATCAATTTCCTAGAGTTTTCGAAACAAGTATGTAAGTCTTGGTATTGCTCAGTCAGCCATCTCAAACCAAGCATCTGCAATCAGCACGGCCCACAACCTTTCATTCTTTCATGCTCAAGTCAAGACTGACACCCAGTGGCCATATCTTTTAACTGATTTTCTTCTCGCATAGCTAACTGATTTTTAAAACGAGAGATTCCATACTGAGATTCCATTCCAGACCTTCAACCTTTTCTTCTGTAAACCACTTGAAAATCTTCAATTGTTTTATCTACAAAGTATAAAGTAAATCAGCTGAAAACTTGTTTTCTTAAAAACATCTAAGAAGTCAAACATTAAGTGCATATGTGTAGTATTGCATAACACCATATAGGCTTAAAAAAAATCTAGAGAATCTAGTCACACCTCTCTACTTAGCATGGTAAATATATAATAATACTTGTAACAGAAAGAGAGATGTTTTGATGTTAAAGCACTGCAGTAGGTTAACTACTTCAGAAATGGACGTTTATTTTCTATCATTTCCAAGCAATCCTTTTTATAAGGATTATAAAAAAAATTGTAAACATGGTATTAGATTCATGTATTAGTGACTGATTTCACTTGATGCAGCATTAACTGACAGGTTCTAGCTATTGAATTTTGATCCAACACCAAGGCAAGTAATTTTTTTGTGGAAACAGAATATAGAACACAGGTAGCACAATCACCATACAGGGAAAAAAATGAGTTTACTTTCTACATCACTTGCTTCATCTATTTCACAATCATCAATACTGTAATAGACAAGTCTGTTTTGACTGTAGGAATATCATTCAATTTGAAGATCAGTAAGATACAGCAATTTCAGAGATACTTCTAATATAAAAAGACAACTTATTTTCCCTCAAAGACACCAGCTATTATGATTTTGTTCAAGCATGGCGTCTTGATATATATAACTACATAAAATTAAGGTTTCTGCTCATCCAATGATGATGTGGCTGGGTTTTTGAAATACCAGTAGTAAGTGCCTTCCTTAGCATACACCCTATCTTTGGTAAATCCTTAGCAGCATAACCTTTCAATATGGTCAATTAAATACGGCAGAGTGATGCAAATATCACTAGGCTATTGTGAGAAGTAGTTCTCATTTCACTAACACTATTAGTAGAGTAGCAAATGCATTCTAGCCCTAAGGTAGCATGTACCAGACTAACAGAATAAGGTTCTTAACTGAAATGCAAGACAGTAGCCTCAGTCCAAAGACATGCTTTATCCAGCACAACATGACTGGTGGATTGTTTCATCAGCTAAAATACTGAGAATCATTTCTTTCTGAGGCACTGTGTTTACCATCATAACCAGTAAAAACTTAAAGACTGAAAAATCTGAGACCAAAGCCTGTCAATTTTGAGTCTCTTCCACAGTATATCCATTTCAAGAATAGCAACAATGTCTTGAAACAATTTGTAATCTTATTTGGAGGAGATAATACAAATTAAATCCTCTCTCAAAACCATATATATAAAAAAAATGAGATGGTGTATCAGTGCTGCACATGGGGCAGATTACAAAATGTCAGCTACTTGATCTATTTTAGCTTTAGTAACAGGGGAATGTAGAAAGGGCACAAACAGCAGGTTACCAAGAGAAATATCTTTATAGCACAAGCCACATGATATTATTCTGAGCTTATAGTATTAGGGCCCATGATTTATAATGCAAGATCTATCGTTGAGCTATCATTGAAAAGATGCCTTGTTCACCAGTAGCACAGGATAATATTGCAGTAGCACCTATCTGTTTGCATAATAGCTGCGGCCAAGTCTGTCAAATCATCTACTGAAACACAGACCACTTCAAAGCAAGTCTTTCAGAGTACCAGTAATTCTTGACAGAATTTTTTTCTATTGTTCCTTAAAAGGAGCAAAGAAGCACCTAATGCACAGATCTATAAAATATCACAGCAGACAGGAATCTACAGCTCAGCGTCCATACCACCTGCATCTGGGGCAAAACATTACTTTTGCTTTACATAAACTGAATAAGAAGCTTGCTACTACTACCAGCAGAGGTTTAACAGATCCTTTATACATAGAAGCTGTTCTTTCCTGCACTGAGCACATGTCTGTAGCCATCTGTGACTGATAAGCTACAGGAGAGGGGCTATTAGCCAGAAGCACATACACCTGGAAAGGTGCAAGGCCACGTAACTATGAGCTCATTAAAGCAGAAGTGTTCTCAAAGGTGTTTCTTTTGTCCTTCCTATTCTTGGATTAACGCGCACAGCTGAAAGCTTCTTACCACTATTCCACATTCATTTAGTGATTACATGCAAACATATCCAGGATAATTTTGAACCTCCAGACCATTTTACTCAGTAGCCAAACATTCCCAATCTTCCATAAGAATACAAATGATTGATATTTTCAAGGTACCTTGTAACTGCTCTCCTACTAATCCCTAAACAGCTTTGGAAAACAGAAACATCCTACTCTCCTCTTTCAGTATTCAACAAGACCTCCCACAGCCTGAATTGGGGCAAAATTCCTCTCAGAGTGATGCTCTACATATTTGTACAAAGAATGTCTAAGAAAGTACTTAGAAAAAATGAGAAGTTTTTTTTTTTTTTTCCCCTACCTCTACACTTCAAAGATAAAGCAGCAGAGTTTCACTATGAGGCAAGGCAATGAGTTTTGTAAATACTGTTCAGACTACAGTTGACCTTAACTATTTATGGTTCACATCGCAAGTAGAGTATCTGAAGCCATACTAACCTTCACACATCTTAGTATCTTGTATTTCTAATCATGAAACAGAAGATGAATATAAGATTTCTTTTTCTTGCAGTTGTGTTTGCATACATTATTTAAGATTTGGCTTAAGTACTGGTAAAATCACAATACCCCATTATTAAATTTCACTTAAACCAATGTTTTCATGTTTTTATGTATTTTTATGTAGACAAAGAGGATATATTGTTTTACCACAAGGAAGAGCCTTACCAATATTTTCTTAAGTGTATGGTACTAACAAATTTACAACTTGCTCAATACATTTATTCAAATTCAAGAGCTTTAGCATTGATAACTGCAAACCTAACAAATATAAATTAAAAAAAAAATCTTACTGAAAATAAGAATATCTTTAACACAAACCCCATCATCATTAATATATTGGTACCTACAATAGTCCTCAGATCCAGAAACAGAGGTCTACTCAGGTTTTTGCTAGGCTAGATTCCAAAGATTACAGCATAAATACATGTAAGCTGGTAGCTGTTTAAAGAGATCTATTTGCATTTTCCAGTAGGTCTAGTCTTATTCAAAAAAAAAAAAAAAAAAAAAAAAAAATCTTTCTTCACTTCAAAAATCATTGCTACACTTGCATACACAGTATTACAGCTCTTTTGTTAATATTTTAAAACATTTACTTACTTGTCTGCCAGCCTCCCTCAGTTTCACATTGCTGATTGTATTCCTTCACTCCTGCTGAGGATCTTATAGCCCTGTCAGTTACTTACACAACTTATCAAGTTAACTCTGCAGTAATAACCAAATCCCAACTACAAAAAGCCATGTTGTCCCCCACACAGTTTATCTCTCCTCCTAAGAACACCTTCCCCTCAGGTTACAGGGCCTTCTGCCTCCTGAGCCTGAGAGAACCTCACAGCTGAGAGGAGCCCTCACTAGATGAACCATGGGTATGCACAGGTGCTTCAGCAGTTCCAGATGTGCTTAGACTCTGCTTGGTCAGCAGCAGGCAATCAGGCTTTGATTTTAAAACTCGTTGCCACTTGGGTCTAGCTACCAGCATGGAAGTAGCAGGGTAGGTCCTAGCCTCTAGCAATCCATGGGTAGGACTGCAAATGATACTTCCCAGCATACTGATACAGGTTAACACGTAGTCTGGGGCTTCTACTGCTAGCTGGGGACCCCAACAGACAGCAGAAATGGGTCAATACCTCATGAAGGGTAACAAGGGGATGTGCAAGCAGGTAGGGCTGGTGGAGAGTGGGACCACAAAGCACACTGGTGGCTGAGAGGGCTGCTGGGCCCACAAGACTGCTGCAAGGGGTGCAGAGGGTCTGATACATATGTTTGTAAATACCTTTAAATAAAAGCCATAGGTCCAAAGATGCAAATTCTGGCATTTATGCAAGTTTAGGGTTATATTGGCAATAAGGGCAGTAAGATAAATATTTGTCTTCTTGTAACACTATAGATAATCACCTATCTGAAAGATGAAACCTATTCCCAATGCTAAAAGGATTCCAGCTTTGGAAGTGTACAGAACTTGCCTTTTTCTGCCAACTCTTTATCACTTTCATTTGCAACATACTCTATGTACAGCAACATGCTTTAACTTGCTAAGCATTTTTCCAGTGGAGTAATTATTTTTCCAATTGCCATACTATGTGTTCTCTAAATGTGGTAAGTGTGATTAAAACAGTTGCTTTTTTACTGCAACTCTATGAAAACAGAGAGTGTTCCACACCCCCCCAAAAAATGTAATTACTGCATTAAAAAAGGAATAGTGTAAAAGACTTTATTATTGCTAGCTACAGGTATCATGCTGTTGAATATAAGGCAGGTGGAAGAAAATATTTGTGCAAAGTGTATTTTAAAAGTAACAAATGCAACAGCAAATCCAGCATAATTACTTGTTTAAGTACTTTTTCATTGGTACTGACATAGAAAATCAAATATTTTAAGATTTCATTTAGTTTCCATTTTAAGAGTATTTAATATTCAGTATGTTAAAAATCTATTGATACTGTTTTATGTATATTCTTTCATTGCTTTGTTAGGCTGAATGCCACAAATTTTGAAAATAACTTGCTTACATATATGTGTATTTACTTAGTCAGGCTGTAAGGTGGAAAATATCTCTTAGAAAATTTCAAAACAATGATAACGTTAATATTACACACAGGTTATGCTCATAGTAAGCTTTTGACAATAATATACAAAGACCAAATGGGAAAGTACTGAAGACCCTCCCTCCTTTTATGCCTCATTACAATTGTACACTTCCCGGTTGCACCTCCTGAAAAATTGCAGAACAGATATATTAAAAGAAAGAAGAAATGGGGAGAGAAATTCATACCATGTAAAAGAAAAGGCCGTGTTTACCAGACTGGTCCCAAAGAGTCGTTAGAATTTGTTGCGAGCTACACAGAGAGTAACTCCTTGACATCAAAAAACATTGCTTACAGCATTTTCTATGATGAGTTTAGATGAAAACACAATACAGCCTACTTGCTCAGCTCTTTCATGCTTGATGTTCGATATTTGTACCAAAAAGCAAAGATAAATCCTGGATTCACTGGAATCAATAGTTCTGCCACTACCTTCACATATGCCAGGATTTCATAATAGGTTTTTATACAGCTCTGCCATGAAGACATAATTTTTCATAGAGAAAAAACAGCTTTTGTCACAAATATATGTCCAAATTATTTTTCTTAAACTGCAGCCACAACAGTTGGCAACTTCAACTCAATTTGTCATGACATAATGTACTCAACCCGAATGTTGAGCTGTCAAATTCACTAAAACACATTTTGCAATTAGAAGGAAAAACAGCGGCATCCATTTTATCTTTCTTCAGATACAACCTTCAGTGAAGTTAGTTTTGATTTTTTTTTCTAATTTTCTTTTTCAATTATTCTGAATATTTGAACTTTTGAACTATTTTTCTTAAAATTCATGCTTGTGATACAACTTACAGGACTGTGAACTACATTTTTTATAACCTTGATATTTAATAACAATTCAAAATATTGTAAATATTTTTATATTTTTTACAAAAATATTCACAATAAAATGTTTTGTAAATGATATCCTTTTGTTATTTTACTAGTTCAAGTCAGGTACGTTTCTGTGGTTTTTTGTTGTGTTTTTTTTTCCTCAACACAGTGGTCATGTACTTACATGTCAAATACAATGAAATAAATACTCTTGGAATTCCACTACAGCATGATACAGAGGTTAAATGGTCAAGACTATCTTGAGGCCATGAAACACTAGAAGAAGACTGTGTGAAATGTGCATATTTTTAACAGGTCACAGCAGACAAGACGTGTATTATTCACACTGAAGTGGCAAAAAGGTGGAAATACATTTCAGAAGCATGGTGTCAAGCTCTTGACAAAAAACTACTATCAGAGCAGAGGAAAAAAGGGAACATTCTGTCTGCTTAGTGTTGCTCTCAAAAAGTAGCCTTCCTGTTGGTTGAATATTCTGTTAGTGTACGGAAATACTCAGATGGTATTTTGCTAACTATGTTGGCTCATGAGTACTTCTGTCTCCAGTGCTGTTGCAGGCCTGTTGACAGCTGAAGAAGGATGAGTCAGGGCAATGTCACAATGTCACATTTTAGTGATGTGACACCATGGTAGAAGACATTAGCTAGTCTAGCTTAACAGAAATGACACAGGCTTTCTCAAAAATGTTCTGGATTTTGCTGACCAGTGGATTAATTGGTCACAGTAGAGCTAGACAAGGCTGTAAGAGCCATACCTGCTTACAGGGAGGAGGAACAGATGGAGGAGATAGAGCCAGGTAAGAAGTCTGGAAGAGTCAAGCTTGCTGCTACTTCTGTCCATTGGAAGTGACAGTGAGGACTGTTGCTGGTGCAAGAGGCCACGCTATACACATCAACTGGCATCTCTTAGCCCCAGCTCTTCATTCAGTGTCCCTTCAAAATGACCACGCAATCTCATGGAGCCCTGAAGCTGTCACCACAATGGTAATGGCAGACAAAAGTAGGCATAATATCACTTTGGTTTCCCTTCTTGATAGTGTTTAAATATACTCACTTGCGGAAAGAGTGTATCTTTCCTCATTATGTCTTTTATCGTGGCTCTAAAATTATAAGGAATTTCTTTTGATTTAATATAGCCTATTTAGCTGTTTTTAAATAGCTCTTCTATACTTCTCTATTCTTTGAAAAAATGGTTATGCTTCATTTCCCAGATTGAAATACTAAGATCAAAGAGGTGACTAGTCTTGGATTTCAAACAGTTATGGAAAAAATCCAAAGATCTGAATATGCAGCAAAAATATATGTGAGTTCAGCTTCAGTTGATGCAACTGTAAAGTAGCCTTTATAGTCATTTATTTTGAGTCCTGAAAAGATTAACAATCCTAGTGCCAGCTACTGTCATTTTGCTGGAAGTTTTTGTGAGCTGAGGTAGCTAGGCCCAATTCAGTCAACTAAGTATGCAAACCTATAATGCCATCTCAAAAAAAAAAAAAAAAAAAAAAAAAAGAGGTCAAATCATGTTGGTGAATAGAAATATAATTAATTGCATGCTGAAGCATCTAATGTCTAAGTTCTTCAAGACAAAATATGTAACTTTCATCTTTCCAAAAATACTGAACTGTATGCTCATAAAATTCTAGCAATAAATTTATAACATCAAAATGACAGCATAAATGTTCCTAATCATAGCTTTTAAGACAATTATCTTATTTTGAAAATATTTTTGGTGTCATGCCATGAAAATGTCAAATTGGTAAATGTTAAACCTGTTAGAATTTGTAGTATATGATGCAAAAAAGCTTACTGTTCATTTTTGGTTCTAACAGTTATCTCACGTGCATCAATGCCCACATAGTTTACATTGGCATTATTTAAGTTTTGATAGAACATCACCACAAGAATAGCGCAGGTATTGAGAATATATAACTTCAAAAGACAAGTCAAGAAGTGTACTATATAGTAAATTACATACCTAGAATTCTGGACAGAATAATGCCATGTATCCTATACAACTAGTTATAAAATATGGAGGCCCCACTAAGCTTTTAAAGTTGCACCTGGCCAAAAATAAAAAGAAAAAAAGAAAAAGAAAAAATTGTCCTCAGGGTGAACATCATTCATAAATAAAAGGAAATATCCTGAAGCCAAGAACTTGCTACAAAACATACAAGCAGAATAGTTATTTAATTAAGAAGTTATTTGCCAGCTACGATTTAAGGTAGGAATTAGCAGTGAAAATGAAAGAATGACAATGTTTTGCTTGTGAGAGGCACACAATCCCAACCATAGTTAACATGCTTTTTCTTGCTAGAATTAGATTTTTTTTTTCTCAGTAAGATTTAAGGGCTATGTGACATTTATTATATCTATTTCAGTTAAACACCATATTATTTGTATTCCCTAAAGGGCATAAAATTGTTGTTTTAATTTCTTACTTAAACCAAAATCAAAATGTGTGAGTAGAAGCAAGGGAAATCCCCTTAGCCTCTGCTTGTGACTGTCAGAATGTCGGCTGAGCTGGTGAACTCTTAAAAAGGAAAGGAAGACTCTGGTTAGTGCTGGGTCCTCTTTGTGTGCATGAAGGTGGAAAATTATGCATCCACAAGACACACAAAAAAAGTATTTCTGTGGAGAAGAATTACTTGTTTAGTACACTTATTTGTAACAAAAGCTTTCTGATGATATTTGAAGAATTGGGTGACAAGCTGCAATCACTGGTAGAAGTCTTCAGGATCCACAGCCACCTAGCTTAGTTTTACAGAGGACCATACTGTGTGTCACAGTCTTTGGTCTCTATTAGACTTTTTGGAAGGACAGGTGTGGCATACAAGCCTGGAGAAACTGTACAGCTTTCTAACTGGTCTGTCTTTTTGGTTTTGTCATGCTGGGTAATCTCACTCACATTTCACTTGGCCCAGCCCATGGGACATTACAAATCTTTCTATTACAGCAGTGACAGGAATCCCTCTTTATAAGGAGATTCACATAGGTCTGAAAGTGGCATGGACCACTGTGATGATGCTGAAAACACAACACCTGGTATCAAAAGCTGCTTTGCCAAAGCATGACAGATGCACAGAAGTATGGGAGGGAAAGGTGTGCGGCGGTGGTGGGAGAAAAGAATGAATGTCAGTAGGCTAGTGGGTAGGGAAGCATGTTGGGGTGCGAACAGTCCTCGTCCATACATGTGCAGGTATGCATGAAAACCTGTATGAGGAAATGGCGGGGGGGAGGAAGAAGGAGAAGGAGGGGTGTGGGGTGTAAACCAGGGATACATATGCATAGCCTGGAGAGGTGTGGGTGGGTGCCTAGAAGGGGGAGTGAGAATTCCTGTGACTCCCCTTTCTCCTTGCCTTTACTGGCCCCTCCTTACAAATGACACCAGTTCTCACAGGAGCTTCCAACCCTACTTCTCCCTCCTTTCCTCACAGAGCACCCAGCACAGGCAGGACAGCGCTGCTGCCAGCAAGCTGAGGGCAGCATCCTGCATCTCTGCAGAGCCTCTTGGTAAGGAGCATCAAGGTAAGGACCCCTGTGTTCTCTGTGTCCATGGGCACCACAAATCCTGCCCTAACCAGAAGGAAACGAAAAGCCCTGCAGACCGAGCTGTGCTAGGGACTTTTCTTAGGTGCTCAGGTCCTGGCAGGTTTATTCTTGACACTGAGCTGCCTTTTTGCTATGTGCTGCACCGACCTGGAAGAGCTTGCAGGGAGATGTCAGTGAGGCAGCACTGACTTAGCAGCCCTGAGCAGTCTGTGAGCTCTGGGTATGCTGGTGAGCCCAGGACAAACAGCTCAGTCCCTGCAGAAGAAAGAAGTCCTGTTTATAGGTAGCTCTTAATCCTGGGCTTAGCACGCTGTGGCCCCAGGGTTGCACAGTAGTACGTTCATGTCTGGACAGCAACCTCAGACCATCACTGTTCCTCTGTAGGACAGCTGAGACCCTCAGTGGTAGAGGGTTCTTGAGTAGAGAGAATGGAAAAACTTGAGTCTGCTTCTGTTCTTCCTTCTCCTTTCTGTGCCAACCCTGGGCACAGCAAGTTCAAAAAACACCCCTGTGAAGTTCACTTGGGATTCACTCGGCATGCACAGGGGCACAGCCAAAGCTATGGTTTTTGAGAAATGCTAGTTTTATAAATGCTACTGGGCAGCACGAGAGAAAAGAACTGAAGCATGTATGTGAAATGTCTGTCTCTCAAGTGCTCTAACTATATGCACTATGCCTGAAAATCACTTCAACATGTCTCTGCTTATTATTTATGACATATTTTGGAGAAGCTCTTACCTAAAGAAAATAAAACCCAGCTCATTCTTAGGGAATATTGGAAAAAAGAGCCTATTAAGCAACTTGTCAAAGCAAAACTGAACTTTTTATTGTCTGTGTACTGCTGAACTACTACTGTATTATTATTTATGTTGTTTAGGAAACAGAAACCAAACAAATGATGTTCTTCGGACTCTGGTGGCTTTTGTGGGTACTTGAACAACATCAATTTTTAGCAGAAAATCTCAGGGAAGAAAAAAGTTATGGACTGAGAAGACCCAAACCTAAACACATTCTGTCAAATACTGTAGAAAGATATCCCAGCCCAAGTGATCAAGGTGAGTATTATCATTTTAAAATAGGTATTGTTCTTTTCCATGATTCATTTACTCAGGACTATGTGGCTAACTCGCCCTCTAGGATACTAGTTATAATCAGCCAGACTCACCTCATTGTAGGTTTTCACTTGATTTTTGCACTTCGATCTTTTTGCTCTTTTCCTCTCCCTCCCCTTTTGTGTATTTTATAAGAGGAGATTACTTGGTTTTGCTTTGTTTTGTTTTTTAATATGGCTGGTAGCATGTTATTTTAACTGTTTCTTTTGCAACTGCATTTCTATCAGAGTAATACATCAGTAGTTCAGAAAATTATTATTCTCCGACGTACACTGGTGCAGATCCTGCTCTTGGAATTTTTTATGTCACTGTATGTGAGTGTCAGGGACAGAAACCTATCTCTGTAAATCACATTCCAGTGTCTCATTCAATAAGACTTGTTTTTGTGAGTAAGATCACTCCCACCTTTCCAGTCCCAATCCTGCTACCCAGCACGAGGACAGAATGAATGCATAAACACCACTGCAACATTCCACATTCCATGACATTACCTCACCTTTAGATTCTTATTCCCTTGGGCATCTGCTCTGGAGCAAATTCCTCAGCCTCTATATGCTCTACCTTCACAAGGGTCTCACTCCTGGAATCACAGATGTTTTCTTAAATTTCCACAGCTGAACTCCTACTTTTGAAGCCTAAAATACACAGAAAGGTAAGGGTAGAAGGAGATTTAGTATGAAAACACTCCATTCACCTTCCTACCTATTTATTCTAGATGAAGACTGCATTCTGGAAATTGCTTTTTTACTGGACAGCTCCGAGAGTGCTAAGGATTATAATCACGAACAGCAGAAAAAATTTGTCCTGGAAACAGTAGACAGAATGAAAGGTCTGCAGCTTAGTTCTGGACGGACCCTTAGCTGGAGGATGGCCTTACTCCAGTACAGCAGCACTGTTCTCATAGAACAAACTTTCCGTAACTGGAAAGGTCCTGAAGCGTTCAAATCTCACATTGCTCCCATCACCTACATAGGTCATGGTACCTACACAACTTATGCTATTACTAACCTCACACAACTCTACATGACTGAAGGGACTCCAGGTAGTGTGAAACTAGCCGTGCTCTTCACCGATGGAGTCGACCATCCAAGAAACCCAGATATTTTTGCAGCTACAGCTGACGCTAAACACCAAGGAATTGTATTGTTCACAATGGGAATGACCAGAGTGGCTGAGGAGGTTAGCAACGCTGCCAAGCTCCGGCTCCTGGCCAGTATCCCAGCATCCAGGTTCGTCTTCAACCTTCAGGACAAAGGAACTGTGGAGAAAGTTCTCAAAGAAATGGTATGTACAGAGAAATATTTACAAATGGCTAGTGGAACATGTGAAAAAAACTCTTACTCCCAATATATTGAAATGCTTATGCTATTAAAGCATTATAAATTATTTTTACATACTGAAGTAGCCCACTAATAGACACTTATTAACAAAACCATTGTGTCAAAGTGTAGTTTTCCTTTCTCTCCTCTTTGTTCAGGTTGTCATCCAAAATACTGAACCTGGAACTGAATTAGACTCATGGAGACCTGTTGTGAAGTTATTTTTATCATTTTTTTCTCCTCTTAAGAAAGGTATTCTAAAGCTCCTTTCTTAAAACAATTAATTTTGACATCCTAATGCTTTCTTCTGTGACAAGCAGGAATGTGACGTTGTATCAAAAAAGATGCAGCTCTTGCAGAAGTGAAAATAAATTTGTAGACCTTATATCAATTCAGATCAAATCTGAACTTGATCACAGACATGAATTTCCATGGAAAATCTACCCCATATTCAAGAGGAAATGTGTAAATTGAGCTTTAAGTTTTGCTTGGGTGCCTCTTTTCTGTGTGTAAGCTTGATTTACAAAAACCATTCCTTGCCAAGTGTGGAGAACAGTGCCATGCTCTAGCCTAGACTACTATAAATCTGGTGACACAAGCTGGGGATAAAGTCCTGATTTGACCATACATAGAGAAAATATGAATAACAACCAGGAGACTTCAGCAGTGAACCCATGAGCTGAGGGGTCTCATACAGGCCTAGAGCTTGCATAAGATCTGGCCTTCTTGTCTGTCCTTCACTTTGATAGCCTGCCATTCTGCACTGGATTCCCTGCATATCACCTTTCCTAGCTTCTCTGCTATTACCATTGCTTTTCTGTAACACAGCAACCACCCCTCAAGTGACTAAGCACACTTTATCAAATCTGTTTTAATGACGTCTGTTTTAAATAATTGTTTTGGCATAATTGTATGTGCATAGATGTGGATTTTGGAGATTTGTATTGCATTGCCATTCCTCACCATGATTATGTCCTCTTGAGGGACTATATCTGTTGTGAAAGGCTGGAGGAACACATGACGTCTGGGTGTTTCAGCTGTACAGATTTTATAAAAAAACAACAGTTAATTGATGATGACTGTCAAAGAGAAACATGCTCTAAGTCACATCTTTTCTAAGCTACTACTGTTCACATTTTGTACACACACTGTTAGGCACAATCAGAAGAGCATCTGATGTTTTCTCAAGGGAATATGTACCATTCACTCATTCTAGGGGGCTGCTGCTATTCAGCACTTTGGAAACAGCACAGTCCCTGAGTGTGCTGTTCCCATATACCTAGCTAACCGTTGTTTCAGGTGTGTTTACCACTGTAATTGTAGCAAGCTATGGCTGGACAAGGAGTCACTGATTTGTGCAGTCAACAATCTATAATAGGAAATGAAATTATTGAAATTATTTTTTAAAATAGAGATTGTTAACATTTTTCTCATTAATTAAAACTTAATGTTATTTAATATGTTATTTGCTTAATTTAATTAACTGCTGAAAGAATTATTTTTTACATCTATCGTTCTTCCTGTAGAACTGGATTATGACATTGTTTCTAATGTTGTTTCCAATATCTGTCCTCATAGAAAGATCTGTCTGAGGAAGAGGTAAGTATTTTTTCCCATACAGCACCCCAGCTTAATATATTCCCATAGACATTTACTATTACATGGAAACATAAAATTTAAGAAAGCTGTTAGTATGGTGGGTTAGTAACATATGGACTCCAATGGAATTGTCCTCAAGTAAAACTACATGCTTTTGTATTTGCACAACAGAGCTTTAATTTGTTATCCTAAATTCATTTACTTTTTCTCTTTATTCTCAAAGCTGAGAAAGAACAACATGTGAGTATTAAGTTAACAAGAATTTGCTGATATATCTTAGAAAGTCATTCAACAGACTCCGTGGATAAGTAAACATGACATTGAGTTGAATGTGGTGCAGTTCTAGCCCTTAATGACCTTCCTATGATAAAGAGTTAAACAAAAGGAAGAAATTGGAATAAAGTTTCACACTGTACTTTTTCAGTTTTTCCACACTGTGTCACCCTGTCTGTAGGCACCAGTAGGTCTGGCTGCCACTTTGTGGTATAATAAAATTAACTTTTCTTTTAAAGATTTTAGTCCTACTTAAGTTACAGTCATATCAGGGAAAGACCATTCTGACAAGCAGCGCAAGGAAACTTTTATATATTATAAGCGTTTGCCAACTTGAAGCATTTTAATTCTCACTGTTGTGTTGATTTTTTCTCCTTCAAAATAAATCCTGAAGTAGCATGCCATTCAGTGTTACCCTTGGAAGACACATTACTAAGCACTGGGATATTCAGACAAGAATGGTGTTTAAGCCCTTCACTACCAGATGTCTCCAAACTGAGTGGATGTTTAAGAAATAATACAACCAAAAATAAAAATACCGTTCTCTATTCCTCTGCCAAAAACAACCCCAGAAGCTGTACAAATTCTGTATTATATAACAGTTCAAAAAAAAATCACAGATAAAAATCATGTAACTATGTACCGCAATGATATCTGATTGGAGCACATGACCATATAGATTAAAGAAAAAGAAAAAAATAAAACAGAACTATTACAATGAACAGCATTAACTAAAAAAAAAAAAAGTATCCATCCATTACATCTTTTGTTTATAAATCAATCTGGAGATAGACTATGATTTGTCCTACATGCAGTGGAATAAAGGTAAAAAGGGTGATAGATGTTTTCTTATTCCATTGTCTTGGCTATCTCTACACAGACTACTAATCTAAACAGATCAATAATCACAAACACTAATCATACTAATAAACTGACCTTGTGAGGAGGTTGAAGATAAAGCCATTATCAAGATGACTGAAATTTCAGGAGTAGGAATAATATGGAATTTTGGCTGGAGTACAGAGGCCACATTCTTCATGAGTGGTAAACAGAAGGCTAAAAACTTTCTGTAAAACATGTAAATATAACAGGTTTCTGATCATTTCTGGTTCATTCATAATAGTTACTCAGGAATTTATAAGTAATGTTCAAGTGCTTTCTCTCTCTTTATTAAACTGTACTGATTTGGATTTACTATTTTCATTCAAAGTGTCCACAGGTTGCCATATGTAACTGTGAAAAGGGGGAAAAAGGCCTTCCTGGCCCTGCTGTAAGTAGCTGTTATTTCTCATTTTCTTTTTGTTGAATAATTGATACACTGTACAAAACAAGATTTATTTCATTGTTGGTAGTTTTTAGGAAAGTAACTGAACCCAATTTTTGTTTTGAGAAAAACTGTTGTCCATTGAGTCAGTCATGCTGTTCCCAGAAATCTAATTTCAAGGCTATGGTAAATACAGAGATGCTTTAAAAATAAATCTATAGGAAGCAACATAAATATATAGTCTATATATTGTAAAATAAAATTATGTGACTAACATATAAGAGTTTTATTTTGTTTCTTTCAGGGTAAAAAGGGTCGCACTGGGGACGACGGAGCTCCAGGCTTGAAAGGAGCAAAGGTGATGTGAGTTTTCAGATTTGGGCAAAAGATTTGGTAACTCTGTTAATATAGAAATACTAAGACAATATTCAGCTCATCCAGAAAATATTATTTTTTCCTAATTTCACTGATCTTGATGTTGGATTACCCACAGGGAGAGCCGGGTCTTAATGGAATCCCAGGGCAAGATGGAATAGAGGTAAAAAAAATTTCTTTTCCCCTTTTTCTCCAATGAGCTGTGTTGATGTTGGTCTACTTCAAGATTAAAAAAAAAAAAAAAAAAAAAAAAAGACACGTTTAAAAAAAAAAAGCAAAAAGCAAAACATTTTTGTTTCAATTCTGGTTTACCAGCTAATAATTCATAATTCATTAACACTAAAAGAGCTGAAAACACTATGATTGCTTAACAAGAGGGAATAACTCCCACCTGTAAGAGTGATCTAGAAATACTCTCTAATAATACATAATACATCCAAAAATGAGATGAATGCTTTAATATAATAATCTAAGAACATTACAGAAATTGACACTCTGCCTGAATCTTCGTGGATCTGTATCAGTTTTGTATTTGGCAAATACAGGTTCTAAAGTGTAATAGTAATGAAAAAGTTTAAAGGAATACATATAGGAGCAAGTACAGGACCACATTCTTAGTGCCTGACTGAATTCATTCACTTACTAATCGCTCTGCTTTGTTCATATTTATTCAATACATTCTTATTATTTAGTGACTTTTTTCTTGCTTTCTTATTTTAGAATGCTTCTCACTATGATGGAAATATTAATGCTAGTTGATCTGCTATTACATAATCAAAATCCCAGACAAATGGCACTTCCTAAGATTTGTACACACATATAAAAACATCTATCATGACCAGTAGAAGTAGTATTCACACATATTGCAATGTTTATCAGAGATCCCATGACTGTTCATTAGATCCTGAAATGCTGTTCATTTGGGTTATATATCCTTACAAACTGCTTTGCTTTTTTCTTTTTCCTAGGGGAAATCTGGGTATAAAGGAGAGAAGGTACCGCTTTTAGTCAAAACTGCTTGTATCAAAATTTGATTAGTATTTATTATGTATATTGCTATATTTCTCGTGAATACTAGTGAACAATGACATCTCTTTACCAAGTGCTGCACAAGCTCTAATAGAACGTTTTCCTTCACCAATGAACTTACAGCATGATTGCTATATGTCATGAAAATAATCACATTTAGGTCATGAGTTTTAATGAAAGCACCCAATGAATAAGGACGATGTGCTCTTTATACTCTGTATTCTATAAAGGAATAAATATTTATTCGTTTTCCTTTTAAGGGTGAAAGAGGTGAATGTGGAATCCCAGGGATAAAAGGAGACAGAGTAAGTAGCCACAAAATTGTTAGGTTTTCAGGAAATACAAGTAAAATACAGAAAAAAAAATATAACTCCCTGAATAACAACTATGATGATAGATTTAAGGCAAATATCAATTTTAAAGCTGAGCGAGATAACAATGTACAGTTTGAAAAAAATTAAAGCGAGCAAGGATAGCACCTTCAGTAATTTGCTCAGCTCCATCTGTATTTTAATATGGTACTTCTTAAGGCCCAAGCCTAAACCTGCTTGTAACAATGGTAAAACTCTACTTGACTTTAACAGAGACAGAAGTCTTGAAGTAGTAGTCAGAGGGAAAAAGAGATAAAAATGAAACAAAGGCTTTTTAACTCCAACACGAACCTTTAATATTTGGTGTATAATCACTGTGAATATTTTAAATGAAACAAACAGAATTTAATCCTGGACTATGAATCCTTGATAATTAACTCTGTTCATTCTTACTCTGCATTCTGATTACCACAGTCCACTTAAAGGGAGCTGGTGGTGAGCTCTTCTTGACTTTTTTTTTTTTTTTTTAGTATTAAATTATCTAAATCAGATACCTTACTAAAAAGTTACACAAATGATTTTGACCAAATTTAAATATACAGAAAATTGTCTTTTTTTTTTTGCTTGCCTTTTAGGGTCCTGAAGGTCCAGTTGGCCCCAGAGGAACAAGAGGGCTCCAGGTAAATAAATAAATAAAGAAGAAATGATAAGAACAGAAAAAATAGTTCCTGGTATTCAAAGATCTGAAATTATACCAGGCCACAACTTAGAATTCTTGAGCCACTGAACTCAAGGCACCCAAAATCTATCTTCTTAAACAGCAACGTTAAAAATTTGGAGGAGCACTCTAGACAACTAAATCACTCTCATAATTTATTTAGTCTCAAATATCACAGCAAAAGCAGTTCCATAAAAAAATAAAATAACTTATTTCCCATTCAGTGTCTAACTATTCCATTTTCTCACAGAAGTACATGGGAATACTTTATTCTCTTTTCATCCCAATATTCTGGCTGAAAGCCAAGAAGCTTAGCCCATAATACATGCTTCAGTAAATCTTCACAGTAGATTGCCTTTTATTATATTGAAGTAGAGGTAGAGCCAAATTATCTCTCCCAAGGACCAGAGTAACTGAACCTACACGTGCACCAGAAAGCATAGCTTCAGTTCTGAAATGTTTGTAACTTGTATTTTCATATAGGCTATAGCAAAAGAGAGATTGTTTTCCAAACTGCCATTGTTCTGAAACCTTGAAAAATCTCATTAACTACACCTGTTTTAATAGGGTCCACAAGGACAAGCTGGAGATCAAGGGCCTGAAGGCCTGCAAGGATCAAAGGCAAGAATTGCATTATTTCTTCTCTTTCTTAATATTAAGAGGCATCTTAACACATCCTCACAACAATAATGCTTTTAATTTTATAGCCCATATCCTTTTTGTAGGGGATGCATCTGAATATGATATTGCTAGTAAATCATATACTCTTCGTATTCTAAGAAGTTCCTAAGAAAGGTATTAATTTGCTCTTTATGTTGGATTCAGGTCCAAATCAAACTGTTCCTCTCTCACAAACAGTTAAAATATGGCTGCATCACAGAATATTATTTAGCAGCAGTGTAGTATTACATTTGTTCAGTTTTCAGTGTAAAACTGTATTTCCGTAAGTGCCAAGCAGGAATTTTGTTAGGGATCTTAAATATAAAGCCCCCTCTTGGAACTACATTCTCAAGAATTCTATAGTTGAAAATTAGTAATCCCATTGTTTACTGATGCTAAGCAAAACATATCTGAAAGTCACCAGGATGAGTGCAACTCAGGACACAGTCTTGCAGCAGGCCCTCTGAAGGTGGGCCCCAGAAGTCACACAATGTTTCACTGCAAGATCCAGTCCCCTCTGTAAATGTGTTTTTTCGTTTTTGTTTTTTTCATTTGTTTCACAAACATAGGATTTACATCTATTAAATCATTAAGATTTGCTGGGGGTACTTCTTACTTTCCCCTTTGTAAATTCTGGGTATACCAATAGCAATGACTTCATTCTGTGGTTCTGTAATAATCTGGTATCTTTGTCTTCTGTTAAGCTAGTATGATACAAATATCCCTGAATATTACACACAATTACAGGGACTGTTTTAACTTCATTAAGAGAGGTAACAGTTACACTTTGCTTCTCAGACAAACCTTAAACTGAATACTTCAGCCAAGGCTAAGGGGTTCTCCAGCTACTAAAAAGGAGTGTTTCAGGAAAAACTCGAAAATGAATGCTATTACTTATTTTGAAATCAAATATCACATTAAGGTAATGTGATATACAAATATCACAGTAATGCAAAATATACCAGTTTTATATGCTACTTTGCTTTCTCTCTACTTTAGAAAGGACATTATCTCTTTTGATATCTCTTTTGGTATTTCCTTTTGCACCATATTTAGAGTGCCTACTGGCCAACAGTGAGTCATACAGCAGTTGGGTGGGAAAAACTCGTATCTCACATGAAGCAAATCATTCTTCCATTTTTGCCTGGTATCACTTTGTACAGGAAAATCTATGCTCTTAATAAAGGGAATTTTGAAGCACTGAAAGAGAGATGAAGTAATGTGTAAGACACTTCCAATGGTCTGAAATTCAGGATATACAAAAAATAAACTTCAAAATCTGTTCTTTTACAACAAACTGAGTTAAACTGATTTCATCAGACACCAATTTATGTGCAGAATTGTTTCTTTTTCCATTCTTTTAAAAGGGTGAAAGAGGTCTCCCGGGGCCACCAGGCTTACCTGGAGAGACTGGAATAGGACTGCCAGGCCCAAAGGTACAAGCACTTGTCATCTTCTGTATTATGCGTATTGTAGGACAAGAATAAAGACTGAGACAGCTGAGATAATACACTTCAAGGTATATGAGACTTCAAGCCCCCAGATGGTTATTTTTTTGTGGTACTGGAGATGTATTTTGTATGTTGATCAAAACTGTTTGGGAGGAAAAAAAAAAAAAGAAAAAAAAAAGAACATTTGAAGTATGTACTTTAAAGTATTTTTTTACAATAGTTTTATGGTTTATATAAGCCAAACTAAGGAGTGTATTGCTGAATAAAAATGCATATGTAGCCTTAAACAAAAATTATTCTGTGAAAAACAGGCTTCTCGGTTAGGGTGAGCATAAGGAAAAAAGAAACACTAAGATAGAAGTATGGACTTCTTGGAAAAGTACTGTAACTTACATAATGTACAACGAATATGATGAGAATAATTAATCCTTTAGATTCAACATTATTTTCTCCTAAATGCAGAAATGAGGCTGTCCCCTAATGGCTGTGAAAATGCACCAGTTCAATGTCTGTTGCTTCCTGCATGTTGCATTAGTTTGAGGTTTTGAGGTGACAGTCAGGTTTTCTCTGCCATTCCTGTATTCTCCTACATTAAATATTTCAGAGTGTCTGATGAGTTGTTATACGCTACACATATAAATATCTAAATAAAGTAATTTAAAAATACATCTTTGTTTGAAGGGTGACATTGGTTTGACAGGAAGACCAGGCCCTGTTGGCCCACCTGGAGTTGGTGAGCCAGGACTTCTGGTATGTCTGTTTTTTACTTGGTGAGGGGGAAGTGGGACTTCACCCTACTAGAAGATAGTGCTTCCCTATTAAAAGAGATATGTGTATGTTAAATGATGCTCTTTTTTTCATCCACTAGTTCTCACCATCATACATACTACATTGTCTGACTTTCAGTTCCCTTAATAAACTGAAAATGTGTCCAATTCCTTAACTTTTCTAACTATCTTAGTCTCATACTAGCTATGAAAAATTGACATCTTGTGCAAAGCCAAATATTTACATAAATCTGTTCCCAATAGATTCAAATCTAAATATGATGACTTTGAAGTTGAATGCTTTTCAATATCATTAGAACATTAGTATAAGCTTTGGGAGAGAGATTCATTTCAACCACTGACGCGTTAGAAACTGTCATGAAACAGCCTACATCAAGACATTCCTGTTGTACAAATGGTACCAGATAACATAATCTGCCCATTATTGCATTTACTAAAGATAACAGAGGAAGAAATTAAAAAAAATTTGACTTCCAGAATTTATAGCAGTTTTGGACCTGAAGGCTTTTCCCTTCCTCCTTCCGATTAAAAAAAAAAAAAAAAAAAAAAAAAGTCAATCTCTATGTGATAATTCAGAAAATCAGTATGCCAGTTTTATAGTCCCTTTTTTCAAAGTGTCAGACAGCACCTTTTGCTGAGCTACTTACAATACAGCAGACTCAATTGCTGAGGGACATGGTTTAGTGGGTGACATTGGTAGTAGGGTGATGGTTGGACCAGATATCTTGAAGTTCTTTTCCAACCTTGACTCTATGATTCTTGTCACCTGGATGAAAGAGCTCTGGTACAACCACAATGGGGAATGTTGTCCATTTTTTTTCAGAAGTAGCTTTTGCCCATTGACAAGGGAAAGATTTGTAACAATTATTTCAAAAGAGGTGCTTCCAAAACAAACAGAAAGATGGTTTCATCACTGAACTAACCGAACTCAAGCCTGCTTGAAAATACACTTAGAAGCAAGTTCTTGTTAAAGAGCTCACAACAACAGAGTAGTACTAATAAGACCAGTGGTGACAGTCAGTCAGACTTGTGCAGTGGTGCTTCCTTGGTCTTTTCAATAACAGCTTAGAGAAAGAGCTGCTTTGTGGATGAACAGGGGATGTACATCTTTGTTAGCCATGATATCTGTATTGATATGACATGAGAAATTGATTTTTTAAAAGTTTGTGTGTGTTTTGTTTTGTTTTGTTTTAAATTTATTTGCCACAAAAAAACTTTCCTAAAAAGCTGAATGCAGTGCAGTTAGCTTTACCTAGGAAATAGACTTAGTTCTAAAGCCACATACAGAACCATTTTAAATCACACTTAGATTAAGCAGAGCTTAATCCACTGCCATTCTCTGATGTATGTGCAATCTCAAAAAATAGAGGGAAAAAAAAAAGAAAAAAAAAGAGCAGATGCAGGAAAACATTGTGAAACAGGCTCAAAATGGAGAGGTTTTGGACCTGCATTTAATGAAAGTTTTTTGTTGTTTTACTTGCCCTTCATGCTCCTATCAGATCTGCTTTCAAAAAGAAGAAATGTGCTATTATTCTCTTCATCAATTGCCATCATAACTTTGTATAGCTAGATTTTCTTCAGTACCATTGTGCATGGTCTTTACTCTGGTTTTCCCTCTCTCTCATAATTACAGTGAAATATTAATAATGATTAGTAACTATCTGTGAACCAAACTGAAGTTTAGGGAGTGAAGATGTCAGAAGTGTAAGGAAAATCAATTTCAGCTACATAATCTGTGATTTGTAAGCAACCAGAAAAGTAATACTGGCTGCCTTGTTATTGCTGCAGGCCAGAATGCTTGTCACTGATTCACTGTGAATATCATATTACTGTATTATTTTTAACAGGTTATAGTTACACGTCAACATCCAAAGACATGCTTATAACCTATAATGACACTGATCATGCTGGCTTTGATTTGAATAATTCTGGACCATTTTAAACTTACATTAACAGGGGCCTCAAGGACCACAAGGTATTCAAGGAGAACGAGGTTCACCAGGAGAAGGGCTTCCAGGAGCAAAGGTACAGCAATCAAAGGGTTCTAAGAGCAGAGCAGTGCCATTGAATGAGTGCATGCCAAAACAAGTCCATATCAGACAAGGGAATCTCAGAAATTAGCTTGTAATTTAATAATAAAATTTGGTATCAATTAATCTACTATACTGTCAGAGAATTTAGTTGGTTTAAATACAACTTCTAGGCAGAGGTCGGCTTTTTGGCCTGTAAAGTTGATATTTAATTGTCCTGACACCCTGACACTTAATTTGCAGGATCTAAGCCTGGAAAGAATTCCAGCTGTAATTTTAAAACAGCCCCTAGCATCTGGCTTTACATAAACTATTACAAAAGTGATTCCTTAGACAAAAAAAAAAAAAAAAAAGTCTTTTTATTGTTGTTTATTTCTAAATCCTTATATATGCGTATCTTTTCTCTCATGAAAGACAGGTTTCTAAGGTTTATAATACCTCAGCTTACGCATTTTAGCAAAAGGCTGGATTCAGTTTGTGGGAAAAGGAAACTGCTGTTACTGTTTTGCAGATACAGTGGGAAGTAATGACAAGCAGTAGCTTTGCTTACAAGGATGGACTCACTAAACCTCTCCCAATAGCTCCTGTTGCTGTATGCTGAAAACCAACTCAGCATGGGCTGTCACTTTGACCTTTGGTTACAGCAACAAGTGGCACAGCTTGCACAGGAGCGAAATGGCTTTAGTGAAACAATACTGTAGATGCTGAGATTCCCTGAGAGTCTCCTAATTCCCAGTGTCTGTCCTGAGACAAATACTCTCTGTGGCCTTCTGTGTGACTTTTACCTGATTATTACTGTTTCAAATGGAACATAATTCTTAACTGTCTCCCTGGGAGTTGCACTGGATGAATAGTTATTATATAAAAAATGATCCTGAACTAGTAAGATTCACTAGACTGCACAAAAGCCTCCTAGAGGGCTTCTTGACACTCTAAGTATAGGTGGTGAATTCTTCCCTATTAGCATAGTTCTAGCAATGTTATCAGATACAGCCTCAAACCTGGAAACCAATGAGTTCCTCTCTCCCACACATCTGTGCAATAGGTCCACCCATTTTTATTCATCCACCAAGGCAATTTTGCTTGAGAAAACAATAACAAAAGTATTTCACAGATGCAGGCCCCAATTGTCCCTTTACTAAAAATCAGTTTTATAATTTTTGCTTAGCACAATACTGCAGTCAGGTGGATTTAAATTTGACTGCTGCTAGCAACGTTCTCTCTTCAAATACCTAGTATATATTTTATGATTAATTATCTAGTCTCACTTTTGATGGCTTGTATTTGTTTAGCAGATCTTATCCATGAAAATAAAAAAGAATTTGAAGAAAGTATATTTAGCAATCACTGCATTGATGCTGAAATACCAATACATGTGGGAAGAAACATGACAACTAATAAGTTCTGCACAGGAGCAATGCACAAATATGGAATAATGCATAATTAATTCAATTAACTAGTTGAAACTGTTGAGCAATTGAGATAGGCAGAATCAAAGGGGAGTTCTGTCTGCATTATTGTACCACTTGATTCTTAAAAAAAAAGCCCAACTTTTTACTGCCAAATCTGACCCGAAGCCACACATGTATAAACAAAGTCTACAGGTATCTCTAATCCTAGTTATGGCTGCCAAGTATGTCAGCTGTACAGTTTTAAATGCCTTTTTAGCAGGTGATTTGTTAATCTAAGACAAATTGTACAGTTGCTTTCTTTCAGCAGAACAGTTTTGCTAGAAGCTCACGATTCAGTAAAATGCAAACTGCAAGCAAGTGTTCTAAACTTTCAGGAGTAAGGAATGTTCTTTTTAAGAGAAAACCACATGATAGTTTTCAGTCAAAGGTAAAGTGATGGAACTGGTTAGTAGGGAGAGGAAAAGCCTGTTGAGGGCATATAACTTCATTGCCCTGGGTGATTCTGTTACAATTTGCATAAGCTAGCTACCAGTCTTTGCTTGTTTTACTAATTGAAATACAAGAAAGCACAATATGCATTTTCCCCAAGACCACTGGATTGTAAATAAACATTTAGGGCAATGACATTTACAAATACACTTCTACAAACAGGACAGTTTGGCCTGGTCTTTATTCTGGCAAAACTCTTAGTGAGAGCCAGATTCTCATTACAACACTTTAACCCATGAGACAAATAAGCAGAATTCAGCCTTCAGTTACTCTCAGAACTCAGCCCTACTGACATTTAAATCAGTTATTGTTCTGTCATTGAATTGATGGGAAGCTGGACAGGACCCAATACAATCGAAGTGGGCAGAAAGATAAAAAGAAGTTTGTTCAGCATTTTCATCAGCAATTTCAAATTGCAGAGCAAGCCCATCTGTGAAGACCTCTTTGGTATCCTGGAAAGCAGAACCAGGTGCTGCTTTCTGGTTCTTCTCATTTTGGTTTTCATGATGACAGAGCAAACAGTGTCTCTAGTTACTTCAGAGAGAACAGCTGTGTGTTTATATAATTAACGCTGTATTATTTTTTTCTTGTAGGGAGACCGTGGTTTTGATGGACCAAAAGGCCCTCGTGGACTTCCAGGCATCAGTATAAAAGGTGAAAAGGTGAGCAGTAAATACACCAGGGGATTAGCAAAGTGATAATAAATCTACGTAGTAGAGGGTTGTTCACTATAAAAGGTGTAATGAGGCAAGACACCCACAAAAGACCCCACACAGTAAGGTATTTTGTAGACATTTATGCCCAAGAAATTCTATGAACCTATTTGAACATCTCTTTATATTAAGATAGGAAATTTTACAAAAATCACCTGATTCTGTGCAAAAATCAAGGTTTAGAACTGGAAAAACAGACTAGCACTTGTTTGCAATAATGGAACCAGCAGGGAACAGATGCATATATGAAAGACACAGGGTCAGATCCCCAGCTTCCTTGACTTATGAAGTGGTTAAGTCAACATGTACTAGCACAAGAGATATGCAGGATTGTTTCTGTATTTTTATACAGCTGTTTAACTGCACTTCATTTGCCAGGGTGAATTTGGTCCTCCTGGTTTACCTGGGCCAATAGGATTACCTGGAATTGGAATTCAAGGAGAGAAGGTGTGGTTTTCACTTTCCCCTCACCCCACAGTTAAATGTATAGTAACAGAATATACTTTATTTTTAACAATTAATTATATAATCTTTTCAGGGAGTGGAGGGCCCAAAAGGACCACCTGGCTCCAGAGGGCTACCAGGACAGGGACTACCTGGACCAAAGGTTAGAGAATTTTCTGAAGTACAAGTTCCTGTGCTGTTTTTACTGTTATGTTTTCTGATTAAGAAGTGGTCTGTCTCTATCCTTATGCTTCTTAAAGTGCTGAACACCAATCTAAAAAATGACTTATTGCAGGAAATTATTTTCCATTTCAAGAGCATCTTTTATTCTCAGTGCAGTTTCTTATTCCAGAAACATACATATATACCTTACAGATCGGCTGCCTTCCATGTTAATTCTGCTCCCTGTTGCCTCATTTGACTTTGTGAATTTACTGTATCTAGCAGTTAAGAATGGTCCAAGGTATGATGAAGATTACCACTGCTGAAGGAAAACTGTCACAATAATTTAGCCTTGACTGGTTAGCACAATCCAGAACTGTTAATAAAAGAAGTCAACCTTCAAGTGTTTGGAATGCAGATTTAAAGTGATTTTCTGAAAAGAGGTGTCAGATGAAGTTCTGAATGCCTGAAGGCTATTAAAGAATGGTCTAAAGGAACTAGAGGTGTAAGTGGGTCAAAGGTCCACACCAGGTAAAGTATTTTGGAGCATGAGAGATCACCTCTTACATTTGATGTGATTACAGGACACGCTTTACTACTGGTACAAAGAAAGAGAAGGGCAAGCTGTTTATGGAGGTTAGCTTTCTGTTGAAATTTTGGTGGGAAACATTCACAGAGGCATGAAATTATAGATTTACCGCATTAATCATTTCCACCAACAACTTTCCGGTGACAGCCCAAAATGTACTTAGGGACCTGGAGATTATCAATCTTTGTGATTTAAGATTGAGAGGTTTTAAGGATTTTTAGGATTGATAGGGTGAAAGACATTATACTAAAGGTAGCATCTTTATTTAATTTTTCCTTAAATATAACCAACCAAACATTTGCTTTACTATTTCTTCGTGACAAAGCTCTTGCTAATAATTTCTATTTAAGGGTGAACAAGGCTTGCCAGGAGAAACTGGAGTGCCAGGAGAAAGAGGTGCTGGAGAACCTGGTTCTAAGGTACATTGTTAATAGAGGAATTGTTCTATTTATTTATTTGAATTTGAAAAATTGTGGGTTTTGAGTGTTCTTTCTGTAGGCACTTTAAAACAGGTTTAGAGATAAACCTTAGGCTTTTAGTCTTTTTAATTTTCAACACAGACTTTCCGTAACCTCCAGAAAATGAAACATTTAATATATATCAGTTCTGTACAAAAGTAGGAATATTTATTGTGACTGAAACTTTTGATGTACCTACCCATGTTCAGATCAGTGTAGCACACACCTCACCTACAGGTTTGCCCAGGCAATGATCCAAAATATTAAACACCTGTCAGAAATGGCAGTCCCCAGCATAAACTAAACTACAACCTGAGCTGTTGAAAAAAGCACAGAACGGCGGTTATTGTACTGTTCCTTCCCTCTTCACACAAAATGATATGGTGTAAACAGAGCCACAGCTACACCCTCACACATTTGTACAGTAAGCAAGCTGTGCTACTAGACAAAAGAAGCATTTGGTTGGAACACAGAGGAAGTTGTAACCAGATTATCTCAGTGCTGAAGTGACTGAGATATTAACAAGTCCCTATGTTACCAACAGCCAGATTAACATAAAATAGGAGAGTAGATGAAAATGCACTTCCATGGCAGTAGAAAGGCAAAGGTGTCTCCTGAGTTTGCTTTTTTGTTTGTTGCATAGGAATTTGGGATGGGGGTTGGAAAAGGAAATAAACTGCTTCATTACTTGATTACATTTCTCAAATTATGGTAACGCTGAGTGAATCCATTTGATCCCAAATGACCCCATTTCATCTACAACTAGGTCAGGATTTTGAACCTTATATAAATAGGCCAATGCCATTAATAGATTAACATTGATACGCACCATCAAAATGCCCATCATCAAATCACAGTCGAGTCTTCCTATTACTTTTAAAGCTACCACTTAATGAAATTATGGTATTATTATTTTTTAAGAATTAACTGGAGCATTAACAGCTAATAACGTTATTTGTCTAGATAAAATGCACAGTTAGAACAATCAGACATATTTCTTCCCTTGTTAGTAATAAATGGCAGTTGTCATTATTTTGAAAAATACAAGATTTTTGGTTCATATGCATAAGTGTTTGCTGTAAATACACATACAGTTTAGTAGCCTTTTTAAAATAAATTTCCTTGATTCAGCAAAAGAATAGTACCAAGTCCGTATTTAACAGAAAGACTTACTTTTTATTGATGTTAGGGTGAGCCAGGCCTTTCAGGACTTGCAGGTCTGCCTGGCCTTCCAGGAGAAGATGGAGCGCCTGGACAAAAGGTTGGTTCATCTCTCTGCAGCCTTCTTGCTTCCCTTCAAACATTCCTACTGTTTACCCTGTACTGATATCCAAACCTAGAAGAGAAAAGAGAAGTGGTGTTCATGGACAAGTGGAAATGTAACACATTTTTGGTGAAAAAATTCTCTTTCAAACATATGATTTTAAGGAAACCTTTTCTTCTTTTTTCAGGGGTGGTGGTGGTGGTGATCTATTATCTTGTTTACAGTTGTCGGCTTTTTTAATCCCCTAAATTCCCTTCAATTCAAAAGGAAGGTCACTACAAAGGCTACAGGCAACCCTTTGTAGCCTTATGATCATCGTATTTTCCCAGAATGAGATACCCATATATTTAAAAAATCTGTATTCAGAGTGTTCAATCATTACTTAGAAAACATGCTACTTCATGAATTCCACCTGGAGTTTTACAGTGGTTGCTTCTGAATATGGGAAGAAAATCCTGGGCCCACTGACATCAGTGGGAATTTTGCCATTGACTTTTAAAAGTCTTTGACTTTAATGAGCTTATTCAAGTGAATATAAAGTTAATTCCGCACCATGTGTATTTAGTTCTCTGAAACAGTGCTTTAATTTTTTCATTCCAGGGTGAACCAGGATTACCTGGTCTTAGAGGCCCTGAAGGTGCTCCAGGAGTTGGAATACAGGGGGAGAAGGTGAGAATGTCTTACTACAGGTGCCATTCAGAATTGTAAGGCTCCAGGAATAGCTTTGTCAAAATCTTCTTTTTTTTTAGTCTAACACAAGTAATGAAAATATACATCTCAAAAAATAGGTTAACAAGTGTTTCTAGAAGTGGTTAGCTGCAGAATTTGTTCCAGCCTCAGCGTAAACCAACTTTTTAAATAATGAAGCTGATAATAGACCATCCAGGACATCTTCTTCAAAAAAAAAAAAAAAAAAAAAAAAGAAAAAAAGAAAGAAAGAAACAAACAAATAAAACACTCTTGTACTGGTCCTCTATACTAATTCGCTGATGGAAAAGTAATTATGGTTTCTCATGTCACTATCTTTATCCTGTAATCTTTATCCTATAAAATAAAGACACTGGAAGTTGCTGGAGTCATTGTCCAAGACATTACACCAATTACATGTTCTTAATATTTTGCTACATGTGACATGTCCTCTCCATTTCTGTAGGGAGATCAAGGTCAGAGAGGAATACGTGGATTAACAGGACCAACAGGAGTGCCTGGGCCTGCAGGAGCTAAAGTATGTTCATTATCATGTTATGTGTGTAAAACAGCCCCACAGAACTGTGCTTTGTTGTAGATCGCAGGAACAACTTGCTTCTTAAGAACTACCAAAAAACCACAAATTTCAGCTAAGGTTTCCCTTAGCAAGACACACTATGAACACTATAAACATCTAGAAGCATTTTTAAAAAACTTTACTTTCACCTGCTGTTTCCCCAGTGACTTGGAAAAAAGTTATGGGGCACTAATACTGGCATTTTATGCTGAAATATTTGGGAAGACAATATGGTGTCTAGCATATACACATGTAACAGGATTTTATTTTCCCTTACACTGATCAGACTCATTCATGGCTGATACTCTTTTAGGGATGTGGAATTTGAATTCTCACTACTCACTGAAGGTGAGAAGTTCCTCCTCCAGTTTCTTCTGAAGTCTTTTATTATTAATTCACACAATAGTATTTCCACATAAGAAGAAAAATAAAAAGAGGTAATAAAGTACACTAAAAGGACAATTTAAAAAAATCTATTCTGACAGAAAAAATAAATGTTTTCTTGTACACCTACACAGCTCGGCAGGAAGCCCTGAGTGCTGAAACAAGTCTAGAATACCCTAAGAAAAGGAATTCTAATAATATACATTTATTCAGTGACTGAGAGGAATCTCATTTCCATTGAGAAACCAGAACTATACTGTTTATCAGTTCTGCAATGGCTAGATTTCATTTAACATACAGTATCAACAAAATATTGAGACTTCTAATAGAATTTTATTGGAATATGATAAACTGGCACACAGATGTTTTCTCTGAGATATGCTCATGGTACTTGCAGAAAAATCCATTGTTTTCACTCTCCTTCCTTCACTGCAGGGAGAGCCTGGAATGCCAGGACGTCTTGGAATGCCAGGCCCTCCTGGAAGAGCTGTGCCTGGACCAAAGGTAACATCTGCACTCCAACTCCTAGTGCTTTCAAATACAGTATGAAAACAATGAAGTAGACATGCTTATTGTGTAAATAATTTCAGCCTTAGAAGGTTACCTAAAATGTCTTATTTCCTATCGACAATTACATATTGTGTGCATTCTAGTTACCATCATGACCTGGTATTATTTGCCAGCTTGAGGTGTAGTCTACCTGTGTTCAGTTCATTTCTTTGTCTTTGATATCTTTGGTATCAAAATATTTTTCTTTCGTCTGTTCTTGGTGTTTATCTTAAATGCCCGTGAAACAAATATATGTGTGTATATATATATATGTATATATAAATATAATAATATTTTATTTATTTATTTATTTATTTATTATATTTATTTATATATTATATTTATATAAATATAAATAATATATAAAAATATTAAATTTGATATGTATCTGTTTGTGTGGCATATAATAAAAAACAGTCTATGATTGATGTTTAATGAAATAACTAACTAGGGTACATGTTTTCATCATTGCAGGGTGACATTGGGTTACCTGGTCTTGCTGGACCAATTGGAGAACCAGGTTTTGGGCTTCCTGGGGCAAAGGTAGCTCCTAAATTGATAAATTAATCACCATGGACAGTCAGTCTTCCAGACTCCATGAACCATAAGCTTCCACATGGCAGAGGACCAGGGAAAATTTGACTGTTTTTAATTTATAATGAGTGAATACGGAGAGGACACCTGATTTATGTGCTTACAGCAGCATACATGCCAAACAGTTAATTATTCTCAGCCAGGGTCCTTCTTAGGTACATGGCTTCATTCCTAGGTATGGCACAGAGTAATCTGTAGACTCCAACAAGATCTCAGAACATGGGCCAAACTGGCCATGTGAGAAGAGATTCCTTAGGCAGTGAAAGAAGAACATGAAAGAGCAGCTAACCTCTAAGGACTTCTCTCTAGCACTTCTCTCATCTTGTCTCAGTGTTAGCTAGATTCAACTTTTCTTCAGGCTTTGACCTAGTGAATTTGACAATACTCGAGTACAGCCCCTGTCCCTTGTTCTCTGACTCATCTTAAGCTGTCAAAGCTCTTTTATTTAGATCATGCTCAGCATGTTTCTGTGACTACATTCTTCACTTTTTGCTATCAATATTAGTGCGTTTGCTGTTGCTTCTCTCTTAGATAAATGTCTGCACTAAGCTGTGTAGTAAGGTAAAACTTTACAAGGTAAAACTTTCTATAGCTTAATTTTTTAAAATAATTTATGCCTTTTCTTGGCACTGTTACGCATACCCGTATTTTGTGTAGCTGGAGGGACAAACACAGACATCCATCCAGATCATCCATTCAGCTGTAATTCAGAGCAATTCACTGCACCATCCAGTGCTGCTGGCAGGGTTTAATCCTCTTAATTTTTCTGGTAAATCTGTGTATCTGAGATACTCCAGCTATCTGGATCCATGAAAGGAGCTCAATAATGCATCTCTGCTAACAAGATCCTGTTATACTCAATTGCTTTAATGAGGTTCCACAGCAGTATAGGAAAATACAATTCTGGAACAACAAAATCAGGCAGGAACCTTGTGACAGAAAACATTTTCAAACTGACCACACAAATTGCTGGTGTCCCCAGCCCTGAGTCCTTTTTCTCACCACAAAGAACAAAAAGCACGTGCAGAAGCAATACAGAACTTTCACAGTGCTCTACATGTATAGTAGTTTATCTATCTTCAGTTAGCATTATCTAAAACAGCTACTCAGTAATTCAGTTCCCATGCTAGACTTATGGCTGTCTGTCAAGATGGGCTTGTGCCCCAAAAATTGGAGCAATAATAATCATGATAAAAATAAATAAAAATATGGGGAATGCAACTGAAGCCATTCCCTCTTACATGGTGTCATAATAACAGCAGACTGAGCTCTCAAAAGAGATCCAATTAGTGACTTAAAATTGGAAGGTCCAGTATATCCTCAGAGCTATTAAATATCCCACTTTTAGCCCAGGATTAATAACCTCCAATAACCATTTACATAGTAAAATATGTGAGCAGATAGATAAAATCAACTTACTGCCTGCCAAAGAAGTTTCACTTTCATGGAGCATTTCCTGCTAGCAATTGCACTGGCAGTCATCTCATCTGTTTTTCCTGCCTTCATCAGGGTGACCGAGGCCTTCCAGGACCCCCTGGGACCTTTGGGCCAAAAGGAGACGGTTATCCTGGTCCACCTGTAAGTTTACAGACAATTTTTTTAAGGTGAATTGGGAACAAATAGGTACACCAAAGTGATTAACTTCCACAGCTGACATGCCAAGAAAGATTTGCTTGTCTTTTATGCTCCTCAACTGTGGAAATGCATTTCAGCATGGAAGGAAAAAGAAATCTGAAGTAGTCCAAGACCGTGCAAGTCCCACACTTCTCTTGATTACGCAATGCAACACTTTCCAAGCAGGGATTTTTTTAAAGTATCACCAACGTCTCAATCAATTCCCTCAATATCTTAATGTAAGATACTGTCTTCTGCACAGTCATCTAGAATTTTAACTCCCAAACAGGAGATCATAGCCCAGCTGAACGGCTGTGTCCATATACATGGGTGTGTGCTCTGGGCAGCACTATCTTCCAGAACCACTGAAAAAGCAACTGTGTCCAGAGTCAGAAGACCGAACAGTCCTCAGTTCTATTCAACAGGCTGCTGAGGATGTGGCAAAGAATGGGTTGATCAGCTTTACAGGCCTTTACAGAAGCCTGGACTGGTACATACGACTAATGCCTGCAAAGAGGATACAAAGAGAAAAGGCCTTCTGTTCCTCTCCCTTGCTTGCATGTGTATGGAGCACTGAAGGAGGATTACTGCCTACAGTCAGGGAGTTTGGTGATATGCTAGCTATGTATTGTGAGCAGATAGGTAAAATCAACTTATTGGGATAATCAGCTTCTTTAGCATATTGGTGATATGCAGATGCACACTGACACAACTTCTGGCTTACCAGAGTGGAATTTAAGCAGTTACAGACCTCAGTGACCCCACTAAGAGACAATGTATTCAAGATACTAGCTATATTAATAAAAATGCAGTCAACATAGCCTTAAGTTAAATTCATATTAAGTTAAATTCATATTCTGTCTGTGCGTACAATTTCAGGGCTTGCCAGGCCTTCCTGGGATTCCTGGTGAACAAGGCCCTGATGGAATTGGACTACCAGGACCTAAGGTACAGACCTTAACTTCTAGAAAAGTAAATGCATACATACACTGCATGCAGATATACTTCCTACCCATAGGTCACAGTCGGAATATCTTTTTCATACAGCTTTAACTTACTTGTCAGTATATAAAAGGTAGCTTCCATTGCAGATCTTCACGCTTCAGTTCAGAACTCAACTTGGTGCTGAATGTAGGATTACTTGAATTATACAGGCAATTGACAGATTGAGTGCACCTATTTAAACATACCTCCTTTCTCTTAAAAGGAGAAATGTCTTTTTTCCATTCTCCTCAAACTGCTAGCTGTCTGGAGGCACTCACAGGAAAAGTATGTTAGAGCAGTGCCAATGTGCACATCAAGTATGATCCAACTCTGACAAGCAAGAAAGCAAAAAGATTTTTGTTGGCTTGGAGGAACTGTAGTTCATTTTATGATATGGGAATTGTAATTTATCTGTAACTTGCCTGACTGTACACGTCTTGGGTATGTTTAGACCATTGTTAAAACCCATTATCTTTCTCATCTTGTCTGCGGTATTCATGGTTTAGCTCTGTTTAGACTTACACTGTGCTGTTCAGCAAATCTCCTCTCTTTGTCCTGTTTAAGCACAAGAGATGCTGAGAATTCTAGAAATCAAACTTTGATATTCACTAATTTTTTAAAGTATCAATTTTCAGGGTGATCCCGGTAGTAGAGGACCAATTGGTCTCCCAGGACCCCCAGGAGAAGGCCTGCCAGGACCAAAAGTAAGCCATTTAAACAATTACATCTCCCATAATCTATTGGGAAAAAAAAAATGTATAGAATGTGATCATGCATACACATCTTTATGTTTTCTGTCTTCACACTTCACTAGAAATAAATAATCCAACAGATAACTAAGGAATACAGTCTAATTTGTAGAAAATCACAAATGTTTCCGTTAACCTGACATAAACCATGGCCTCTTCCCTATTGCAGAGGATAAATAAATGATAAGCTTGCATGAAGAAAACATGCAGCTCCTACAAAGAGTACCTCCAATTTAGTAGCAAAAATTTCTTCAGATCTAGCATTTTTCCAGACCTAGGATTAATGGACTAGTAAGCACTTAGCAGTGTCTTGCCTTTCTTCGTCTTAAAGCTGCAGGCAAACTGCTGAGCTCTTCCAGAATTCTTTTTTTTTTTTTTAGTTTACTTTATGAATTAAATCAATAATAATCTAATGTAATGTATAATTATAATATACATCCTGAAAAAATGCCAGGAAATAATAAGAAGCCATTTTCCTTATGAAACCTCACAAAATGGAAAATTCTTGCTCTTACAGCTTGACTTCAGAAGTCTATTAATACAAAAAGCTGTTTCAGGATGTGAATGTGAATATAAGAGAAATGAACTGGGACAAAAGGAAGGATTTCACAACATCAGGATGTATCACCTGTACAATGTGTCTTGCTGGTCCTGGACTGTACACATTGGCCTGCAGGCTAGGTTTATGGCTAAGTGGTGGTAAAGCACCAATCCCACCTGAGCTAGGCATGAATACAGGATCCTTACAAATGAGAAAACTGAGAATTTCATGCAAGGCCACTGGATTTGCAATACAGGTACAAAATTAATATTATACTGCATGCATTCTGATTACTTCCTATGGAAAACATATGGAAATGGAACATTTTCTCTAGAGTTCTTTAAAAAATGAGCTTATAAATTAGCAACAAGAGAGTATTTGTAATGCCACATTAGTGTGTATGTTTGCAGGTCTGACGCTGTAAGCTTAGTGGTGATGAAAGATACCACATCATTTAGGAAATAATAATCCTCTCTTAAATCATAATTCAGTCCTCAGTGTCCCACCAATACAAACCATCCTTCAGTGCAACGCTCATCTCAAACAGCAAGGTGATTCATGTTCTCTGACCATAAGGTCTTGAGTGACTCCTTTGAAGTATCAACTGGATTTAAATAATCTGATAAAAGATAAAAAAATATATATTTATCAGCCAGAGCAATTTTATCCTCACTACTTATAAAAAGATATTAATGTGGCAGAGGACTGACAGGAAATTACATGGTGGTACAACAAATTATTGTGTGATTTTATTATGAATATTGTACTTAACACATGCAGGGTTTCTCTCTAGGGAGCCATAGGACGCCCAGGGCCACCTGGCTCATTGGGACCTCCTGGTGAAGGCATTCAAGGAATTAAGGTAAGATGACTCCCTTATACTGTGTCTTCAGTATTTAACCTGTGCTGAGTTTTCAGTCTGACCATCACAGTATTAAGGAATCAACAGAGTGCACATTATTATTGCTTATATGGCAACAGAACCTGAGGTTGGACAGTGAGAAAGATAATTTAAGCACCTACAAAGTATGTTCTGTCTCTACTGCTGCAAACAAGCCCAAAGGTGTGTGGACCGTGGGAAGAGAAAGCAGGGACATCTTTTAAGAGGGAAAGATAGACTCACAAAATGAACCAGAATGAAAAATATTATTTATCCTCTTCCCAGGTCTTTCATACCCACAGAGACAGCTTGAAGTAGTTATATGAATTACCACCTGTGGTAGAGAAACATTCTCCATCCTGAATCTGTGTGTAATGTTTCATTTCCCCTGTACTTTGCACTTTTATGTGAAACATGTATCAGATGAGACGGATTCAAAAGGCAAAAAGAAAGAAAAGGGAAACAAGAAGGTATAAAGTGGGACAGAAAGAGAGAACAGGACAATTAGAACAGATAATGATCATGCAGTTTTCAAATATTGTATGTTATACACATTATATAGTAGGGTAGACACACTGCTGAACACACTTGTTAAAATGCAGTTGAAACACTTCCTCTTTGAACATTTAAAAATAATGCATGATGAGTGACTATGTAGTGTTAATATCATTAACCTGGATTATCATTAGGGGGAACAAGGAATTCATGGAATGCCAGGACCACGAGGCCCTCCTGGAGAAGGGCTTTTGGGACAGAAGGTATGGTACCTAAATCACAGATAATGTCTGAGACCCAAACCAACATACTGAAAATGCTCAGTACAGTCAGCTCTCACTAAAGGCATGTGAATTCTGTGAAAAGGGAAAACACCAGCCATTCACGTGACCCTTTTAATATTTTATATTAATTTCCATGTTGCATATGTTAATATCATGTGAGGCTTATCTGCTAATGCAGCTAAAAGAAATACAGATATTGGTTTTAATATTGTTGACTTTCATTTGCCCACAGAGTTATGCAATATTTGGGGACTACATTAGTGCTAAGATAAATGTGTGTTGAAATCAGTTTTTGGATGTGATCACATCAGTTTATAAAAAATATACAAACTCCCATAGCCTAGCAAAAATCAAACCCGAAGGCACTAATTCCTTTGTTTGCTAACCTAAACACCTTTTCTGGGCCAAAAGGTTTCTCAGAATATTTCCATTACTCATTCCAAACACATTCCCCACCTTTCTTCTCAATTTCCCTATGGTTATCTTAGTTTTCTCAGACACATACTCATGTTCATCATTCAGTATCCTATGAGACCCTTCTGTCTACATAGACTTGTTTGGGATGGTTCATTTTTCAAACTGCTTCAGCTATTATCCCCATGAAAATGCTTACCCAATAGTACAACTTCTTCACAAAATTCAAAAACTGTGAAAAATGTAACAAAAAAATGACTTACACTTTCTATCTGGTTACCTACATGGCTTCAAAGGGAGATCGAGGAGCTACAGGTGAAAAGGGGAAAAAAGGAGACAAGGGCAATGTGGGTGACCCTGGTTTAGCTGGAGAACCTGTGAGTAATTCAGTTTTATCATGTCTGTTTTCTTAACTGCTCAAAACTAAAGCTGGGTTATGCATTTTTCTTGCTGTTTAACTACTCATAATCTAAAATACTAAGAAACTGAAAATATGAAAACATATAAAAGCACAAAGAAGACATTTATATTCTGAGTACCTCAATCACAAAACACGGGTTCCTTCTTCAGGCAGTGAAAGCCAACAGGTGTGTTTTAAGAAGAAAACTATGTGGTTCTATTCTATGGCAACCAAGCAACTGTAGATTGAAGCTGATGTACTGATGAAAGAAGGCAAAATGGTAACTTCTGCTGATGGAATGGCCCCCAAAAGCTGGAAAACAAAACATGGTACCCTTCTATTCTGGCATTTGCATACTGTTAAGTATACATAACCCAAAATTCAGTGACTCAGTGAGAGACTTGAGGTCATCCACTATGCATAAAGACCTCACCACCTTTCCAGTGGTGCAGATATGGTAGGTACAAGCTAGTACAAGAACACTTTTTTCTAGCAGAAGTTCTTATTGACTACATATTATTTCAATAATGGTACTGATGAAGTAATATTCTGAATTGCAGTCTTACTAACTAATTGTAGTAGCTTAATTAATGATCACTGTTACAGGGCAAAACTGGACCAAAAGGAGACCAAGGCCTCACAGTAAGCAAATTCGTTTCTTTAAATTCCATCAGAGCAAGATTATAAACAAAACACAAGGTACGATCAATTAAAATGCAACCTACATAAATTATTATAGGAAGGGTTTTCTGACTAGGTGTAGTTCAATAATAATATAGAAAGAAACCCCTCAAAGGCTTCTGATTTTTTTTTTATCTGCCTCATGCTGATATGGAATTTAAAATTCCTGATGATTTTACTTCTCTCTCTTCTTTATGTTCTTTTGCAGTTAGTGTTAGATGAGCCAGGTGTGTACCTGCTGCAAGGAAGCTTTTTAAAACAGTAATCAAGAGTCTAAAGAGCAAAGATCTTCAAACCTGTCATGGTCTATCATGCGTTGGGCCTTAATTATACTCCTGCTAAACATCAACTGCACAAGGCCCAAATTCAGCATGTCAGTGAGGTTTGTGGCGGGAGCTATTTGCAGTGGCAAAAGGCTGTATTTGAAAGACTGACTCAGTGCCAAATGAGTCCTACCACTTCAAAACATATAATAAATGATTGCTCTAGTAATAAAGAAAATTTTGTTTGCATGTCACTGAGCCTATCACTTCTCTGAACAGACAGCTCTGAAGGAAACAGCTGGTTTTAGTGCTGAAAGCTGGGTAATACAGTGGGCCAGGTACACTAGTGTTCACAAATCCCAATTCCATTCTGACTTGGCACTCTCACATGCCAGCTCACTAAAAGCAGAATGTTTCCTGAAGCTGCATCTACTTCTCCACTCCCTATTGTTTGTAAGAGCAAAGGAATATCCAATTTATTTAGATTCTGAAATTTGAATGGGTTTTGACTTCAAGTTTTAATGAGAACCACATCATCAAACATTCTTTACAATAATAGCAGTTAATTGTTTTACATAGAGGTGTTTCTGTTTTGTCACGTTTATGATTCTTATATGCCATACAAAATATCTCATTGTAAAATGTGGAACTTATTCCAGTTTTGGGAGGATCGGATTTGAAAGTTAAACACTAAGGTTCTTTGTGGACACAGATACTCAACAAAAACAAAATCTTTGGTAGCATCAATGCTATGCATTATTTGAAAGAGGCAAATGGTACAATATTTTTATATGTATTTTTTTTCATATCCAGAGAGAAGATATAATTAAATTAATTAAAGAGATATGTGGTAAGTTTTTTATTTCAGATTCTGTTTTTCTTTGTAAAACTTGCATTCTTCTCCTTTCCAAAAGGATACCAAGTCATTGTGATCTGTTATTTTTTACTATTATTTTTCCTTTGCAGGTTGTGGTATTAAGTGTAAGGAAATTCCTATGGAGCTTGTATTTGTGATTGACAGCTCTGAGAGTGTCGGACCAGAAAATTTTGAGATTATCAAAGACTTTGTAACTGCTTTAGTAGAAAGAGTAACTGTAGGCAGAAACGCTACCAGAATTGGCCTTGTACTATACAGTTTAGAAGTTCGGCTAGAATTTGATCTCAACAAGTACACAACTCAACAGGATGTCAAACAAGCAATTAGAAAAATGCAATACATGGGAGAAGGCACTTACACAGGAACTGCTATCCGTAAAGCAACCCAGGAAGGATTTTTAGGTGCTCGAACAGGAGTGCGAAAAGTAGCTATTGTGCTAACAGATGGGCAAGCAGACAAGAGAGAAGCAGTGAAACTAGACATTGTTGTTCGAGAGGCTCACGCAGCAAACATCGAAATGTATGCGATAGGAATTGTAAATACTTCAGATCCAACACAGGCTGAGTTTGTGCATGAATTGAATCTGATTGCTTCCGATCCAGACAGAGAACATATGTATCTCATCGATGACTTTAATACCCTGCCAGGTGCGTTCACTGAAGCTTTATTCTGCATTATATCCAATGCTTCTCAGAACAGAGGAAAAAAAATATGTTATCTTTGTGGAAATCATGTTTTGATGCTGATCAGGATTAGTTCCAAGGTGCAAAATAACAGGATCTTGGAGATAAAAATTTCCTTCTTTTAAGTCGTCATGGTGAAGTCAATGACATATCATGCCAACAGGGGATGTTGCCTACAGGCTAGGAAAGCAGTCATTTAAACTAGCTTTCTAAGCTGAGTAAGTGCTCATGCACGAGATCTGCTGGAGTGGAAACCAGTATCTAATGCTGGGGTAAATTCTAATTATTTACTTTCACTTCAATACCCCATTCTCATTGGGTTATTCATGTGAGTAAAGTAAGCAGTTACTTTCCCACTACCAACTAGTAGTTGGTACTAAGCTTAAATGAACAGCCCTAGTGAGTTCACCATATTTTGGATTATGTAGAGGACTTAAAAACTGGCAATTTTGTGATAATAAAATACAGTTTAGAGAGCCTGGAGTAATCTTCTTAGATGCATATAAATAATCCAAAGGAGTACTAGATTGTATGCGCATTATTTACATGTATAAATAATCCAAATTCAAAAATCCAATTAATTTCTGTGTATGATGGGGTTTTCTACTTCTTTTAAACAGCTCTGGAGTCCAAATTAGTCAACCAGTTCTGTGAAGATGAACATGGTACCTTAATATACAATCATAATGGAAATGGTGCAAGCCTAAGTGGACCATCTTTACATTTAGTATCTTCAAGTTCTTCGTATTACATGCTTCAGAACAACAATGTTAATGGGCAATCACTTTCAGCACAGACACCTGGAGTAGCCACTGCAGAAAGTCCTCTGGGACTTGGTGATCTTCCTCAACCATTAGTCCCGGTATGAAAATTCAGCAAGTTTAATGAGCAAAAGTTTTTGATGTATTTCTTACTCTGTTGCCTGATGCAATATACAACTTTTCCCTTACTTTTCTCCAAGACAGGTACTGTAGTAGGTCCTTTCATTTGCTCTACTTGGAGCTGGCTGTTCTGAATACATGTTCAGATATTGCAGGCAGACAGTTATCTAATGGCCACAATTTATTCCTGAACCTGTTACAAATATTATTATTGCTGTGTTTAATACAGCTATATTTGTGTCCCAGTGGGAAAAATAACCTTATTAAAGTGAAATTGCAGTAATAATTAACTTTAAAAATAGTCATTAAACTCAACTGAAACCTGCATGCTAAAGTTTCTAATAAAATTCTGAAAAAAATTAACTGGAAACAGAAACAAAAAACATGTTTAGGATTGACAGCTGTCCTGGTAAACCAATCCGCTGAGGTTAAAATCCTGATTCTTAACATTGCAGTCTGGGCAAATGGGAAGGAAAAACATTTAAAAACCTAAACAATGCAGGGCCTGTTCATTTTGAGACACTGCACAATATCTCTAAAGGAAAGAAAATCAAATGCTTATTTCAGACCAAAGTACCTCCTGTGGTAGTTCATGAAGCTTATGAAGAGGAATTAGAGGAAGAGGAACAATCATCTTTGCTAACAGTGGACACTAGAGGTATTATCAATGTTAATATCTCCAACTTCTAGTTACTTTTGGCTGATGAAAAAAAAAAAAAGCCTCATGTTGTTTCTTTTTACTTGCAGCCATATCATCATTGCCACCATCAGATGAAGTGCTGACTCATTCAACTGCAGGGCTCACACCAAGGCCAGGTTATAGATCCTAACTAATTTTTCATTTTATTCTCTCTTATCACGATACTAACTTTATAAGGCTTTAAATCAGAGTCTCTCTGTTGGGCCTATCCACTCTGAAGATTTCATGAGCCCGTGCTGTGGAAAAGAAGCCATTTCAGGATTTTATTGCAGATGTAGCTGTAATTCTTCACCAGCCTGTTGGCCAGTTCTCATCTTCCCAAGTGCCAAACCTCACTGCTCATTGTATAGCAAAAGCAGACTGAGCTGATAAATGGCACCAGCACCAAAGAGAGACATAGCACTAGCTGAGGTGGGCCAGTAAGCATGAATTCTTCGACCAGAAATGGTCAGTCTGTAGAGATAGGAGGCTTCATTAAAGAGAGAGAAGATGTAGCACAATGATTTCAGAATTGGACAGATTTCTCTTTCAGAAGAGAAATAAGGAAAGAATTTGAAGCCATTTGAAGGAAAATACAGTAATTAGCTAACCGCTCAAAGGGTTCATTCTTTTCGGATGAAATATCTTAATGTATTCTGTTCATCACTTTGGGGGTTCAGATGTTTGAGTTCCAGTAAGAATGTATTATGATTAAACAACATCATAATAGACTGTATGCTTCCTGGGAACATGGGCACGACTAACCCGGAGGCTTTATATTCTAATATTTTATTTTATTTAAGTTTCCAGATACTGGATGCAAATGACACATACAGAACACTGATATCACAATATTAAACTTGAAGGGAGAATGTTTTTCTCATGGTATTATAGTGAGTGAGACTGGCAAGTCACAATTCTCTAATGTGTATCTGTAGGTTGCCACTATTTTAATGCCTCTGCTCCCACACCACAAAAAGAATTACTGTCAAAACCAAAGCAATGTACTGCAGAAAGTTGATGGTCACACTTGTGGTCTGAAAATACTTGATGCAAGTCTTTGGACGGCACTTTTGTTTTGCTCACAAGATTTGTTGCTGATTATTAGATTTTAAAATTTAGATGTCAAAATAATCAGATAAATACTGTTTGCTCATTTTGTATGTGGAGTCGTAACACTATTATTTCTTAAGTTATTAGAACCATGTCAGAAAAGAGGCAGTTTAGTTAATGACCTATTAAGATGCGCTAACATCATTAGAAGTGAATCTTAAATGGTTACATAATATTAGCAGGGAAAAAAAAAAAAGAAAAAAAAAAACAGTTCAAAAGTTAAAAATTAGGAAAATTAGGCAGTGCAATTGATTTTTACACACTCAGCTGTGTTTGTTCCTTTTTCTTTCTTTTTTTAGAAAGCGTTCTGGACCTCCGATGCAAGTTAAGGCTGGATCAAGGGCCATGCCGTGTTTATATCATAAAATGGTATTATGATAAACAAGCCAATGCTTGTGCTCAGTTTTGGTATGGTGGCTGTCATGGAAATGCAAATCGTTTTGAGAGTGAAGAGGAATGTAGAGATGCTTGTGTATTTTCTTCTGGGGGTAAGAATTTATATCTGTCTCTACATTAATAGCTAGCAAGTTATTAATTTGCTACTTGCTATAAATCAATAAATTATTGTTCAGGTTTAGTTATGGAGTATCAAGTATGGCATGTAAAATTAAGCCCACTAATTCAAAGAATGTTAAGATTGTGAAGTCATATACTCACTAACTAGAAAAACATCTAGCTATGCATGTTGTCTGATGTGGTATAACGAAATACCAAATTTTCATCACTATCAAAAGTACTTATTTCCTTTTTACCAAGATTCAGTAACATCAGTATAGCACTTGTGATACTAATTGTCCTGCCTTCTAAATACTACCGTTATACAATCACCAACTATATTCCATTTTAATTTATCAATATGGCTTCAGGAAGCAATCTTTGGTCATTAAAAATCACATAATTTCTCTTCTTCATTACAGAAACCCAATAGTTGGTATGAATTCTACAGATTCTTCACTTTCTTTAAGGAAAAGTATTCCCACAAACCCAATTTTAGTATTTCAAGCACAAAATATCTGTCTCTAAGTGACATTCACGTTACTACTCAGAGGTTACTAGATAAATGCAGTAAATGCATCAGCTTGTACCCTACGCACTCTCCAGGTTACAAGACAAGGAGGTAGCTGAGCTATTCACCTCTCCCAACCACGTGCTTGTTAGATTTTGCCCTTTTATCTGTAAGCTCTCCTCTGTTACCTTTAACTAGAAAGATACATGAAAAATGCAGTTACAATACTTCCACAAATTTATGAGTGACTGCACCAGTAGCTGACATCAGTAAGTTAGGTTAGTTCATGTCCAAAGTGGTTCTTGGCATGTTGTTCCTCTACTAAAAGCCCTAATTTTTAAATGCATTTTAGTATTTTATTTCTTAAAAACTCTTAACTTATGTTGAAATCTTCAAATGCAGCATAGTTTATTCTTTATTGCTTGTCACTACCGTATTGCTTTTTACATTTATGTCTGCCTTTATATAATGTATTATTACTTGTATTATGTGCTTAGAAGCTTGTTTCTAATAAAACATTTCTGTTTTTACTGCCAGGACAGTGTGTTTAATAGTACTCTTACAGAACTAGAAACTTACCTCACTCTACACTCACACTCAATCATGCTCCTGATGATGTAACAGGATTTCTGCCTCAATCTGTAACGAGACCAAACAGCACAGATTGGGCACTCCTGTGTAGGAAGCCAGAATTTTTTTCCCTGACTATTTTTCCCCTCAGCCGTGCCCTGCTCACCCCGGCCAGGTGGGGCAGTGGGTGCGAGGAGCAGGATAGGCGGGCCTTTGTGCACCTTGTCATGACTTGACGCTTGTCACTACTTGAGGGAGCTTGCTGCAACTTCCAGGCTGGCTGTGGCAGGCTCAGCACAAATCGAAGGGCTGCTCTGAGAAAAAACCTGTCAACAGCCAAGTTTATTTCCCTGATTCGTGCTTTAGTTGGATTTTTTTGGGGGAGCGGGTAAGCGCTCACTGAAGAACACTGGGCTGGATACACTTTTGGAGTTACCCTGAAGCAGTAGTTTCACACACCCTAGCTTAAAACGACAAAAAGCAAACTTAGGGCTGTAACACAAAGGGGGTTTCACAGAGCCTAGGCCCCCCGGCTGCACGGGCTGTGTCTGGGGCTGGCTCCAGCAGCTCCCTTTTATCTGGCTCCAGTGCTCCCTCAGCACACGGCCGTTACCAAGCACCAGCCGCTGCGTGTCCAGCGGCCCGAGGCGCTCTGCCTTCCCGCACAGAGCGCCCACAGGCGGTTTCCTGAGGCCGGGCAGTAACATCGGGGAGCGGGGCTGGCAAACGGTCCTCGAACCCCCTCACAGCCCGGGCAGGCGGCCGAGCAGGCCCCGCCCCCGCCATCACCCATCCCGAGCGCTGCGGGAGCGCGAAGCACCGCCCCTGCTGCCGCGGCGCCGCGCCGGAGGGAGATCGACAGCCGGCAGCAGCCATGAGCGCGGTGCTGGACGTGCTGTGGGAGGACCGGGATGTCCGCTTCGACATCTCCCCGCAGTGAGTGGCGCCGCCCTGCCGCGGGGCGCGGCCCGGCAGGGGCTGAGGGCGGCCGCCGATAACGGCTCCGTGCCCGCCGGCAGCACCGCCCGCTGTGATGGCGGCCGGGCGTCTCGTCACGTGACGCAACGCAGGCGGGAAGAGGCGGTTGCTAAGGGGGGGTGCTGAGGCGCGGCCCGGATGGGCGGCGTAAAAATATTTTAAAAGGGTGGATGGAGGGAGTTGGGCATGGGGATCGGTCCCTGTCCCGCTTCCACTTGGCCATGGGAAGTAAAAGTAGCTGTCATGGGCGTTTCGGGGTGCTGAGGGGAGGTCTCGCCCTGGAAACGCCTTTGGTTTCTGTTTGCCTGCAGGCTGCGGAGTTTGGGCTGCCACACGGTGCTATTAAAATGCAGCCCAATTACACGCTAAGTCTGATACATAATTCAGTAGTTAGGCCAATTAAATCGAACAAAATACAAATAAATGGTTCAAAATTCAGCAGAGCATTTCCCTTACCAGTGTACACCTGACGTTTCCATTGGGGCACTTGTTCTCTCTGAGTCCAGCTGCGTTCCCTCTGACCTAAAAGTACAGAAACAGGCAACAAGCTCTATCTGTCAAAATTTACATGAGCGAATGCAACTTTGCACTCTTGTCTCCCACTTTCACACACATTGTCCCTCTTTTGGGGTGCAGTTAGGTTGTCATACTTCCTATATAATTATCTATCTATTATGATGGTTTTAAAAATGAAGGTATTAATGAAGGTATTAGTATTTTTCATAAGCTGTGTGTGGTGATAACAATTTCAGGTATATAATGTTGATTTGTGTGTATGAACGTATGGGAATTTTCAGTAGTGTGATGCACTAAGCAAAAAAAAAAGGAAGGGAAGAAATATAGATAGTCCTTTTTTGGAGGATAAATCTGTTTCTCGCTAGTTGTTGTTTTTGTTGTTGTTGTTGTTGTTTGTTTTGTTTTTTTCTTTTTTAGACAAATGAAAATGAGACCTGGAGAGGTCCTTATAGACTGTTTAGAGTCTATTGAAGATACCAAAGGAAACAATGGAGACAGAGGTAACCATTTACCTAGGGAAACTGTAACGTTCCTACTACTTAACCAGCGTCTGTTTGCAGGAAATATATCTTTCCTTTTCACAGATCGTTCTCTTCTGGGAGTATTTTCAAACAGTTTATCTAGTTCATAGTTAGAGGAAGCTGATAATCTTGATTCAAAATGTGTTTAGAATTGAAAGCCTTGTAAGAATAACGTATTTATAAAAATAATTATGATCTTTTGATGTAGTCCTGTTTAATCCTTACATAGACCAATCACTGCATAAAATTTTGCATTTAAGATTGCAGGTTGTTTCATTTCTATAACATTAAAGGATTTCTCTTTTCAGGTGTATGTCATTCTCCAGTTATTTTGATAGTTTTTCCTAACCTGGTTTAAACTGAATCAGTAAGGAGTAACACCTGCATGCGCACACTCATTCACTCTCCTTACTGATTCAGAAGGTGTGTGAAGCTGCCAGCATACATGATACAGAATCTAAGAAATATGCATATGACGTAAAGAGGTTATTCATGAATTCGATTGGGATAGTTAACAGTCTTTCCTATCTCTTCTCAGAACAGTTCTGCACAATCATGTGCCTCTGCATTTTTACCATGGGCAGGTAGATGCGAATGCAGTTTATGTCTTTGGTTCTTTTTTGAGGAATGATGGTATATATTAGAGATTTTTTCATTTGTTCCCTCTTGCTGGTTTTTCTCTCCTGATGTTCGGAAAAAAAGGAGGGGGAGGCTAGCGATTGTTCTGCAGGGGTGTCCTGTGATTTTCTTCTTTCTATCAAGAGGAAGGAGTATTCTGGTTTTGCAAAACTAGAGATACATATGTACCACAGAATGGAATGTTTAAGTTAATGGCAGTTATTCAGATGAAAACTATTTATACTTTTTATTTCCAGGCAGACTGCTTGTGACAAATTTGCGGATTATTTGGCGCTCATTGTCATTGCCCAGAGTCAATCTCTGTAAGTGTCATCTCCTGTTAAATGACTGCAAATATATTTTGATTCCTTTGTGGTGGTATGCTTTACTTTCCCAATACTACAGTTTATAGTACAGAATAGTAAAGTCTTGTTCTGTTTCTATAAAGTCTGAAATAAATTGTTATGAATTAATCTATTTGTAATGTAGGAACTTTTACAATAATTCAAAGTAAAATATTAATATTCAATGTTAATTTCTTAGAAAATAAGTTGAAGAGTATTTCAGATGTATTATTTTTCTAGAAAGAAGCATCAATTTCAGTTTCTTCATACTTTGCTATACTTGTACTTCTTGTTGCCACCTGTGTATTCACATACAGTTTTTATTCTCCAGAATTACCTGCCTTTCCAAATTCCCTACTGAAAGCTCTAAATTAGCTTCTGATTTTAACTATGTGAATAGTCAGCTAGTTTACTCACACTTAACTTAATTTGCTGAAGTAGGGTTGGGAGGCACTTACTCAGTACCCAATTTATTTCCAGTGCTTAGGTCCCAATAGCCAGTCAGTAATGAAAATCTATTCCACTCATAAGCTGTGTAAACTTAGGTTCTCTAACTGCTTGCTCTTCTGCATCTGCTTTCTCATATGGCTGCACACACACAAACTATGCTACTTTTATATGTATTTACAAAATAAATAAAATTGTCTGCTAAAAAAATCAGTATTATACTTTCTAGTTCTGTGTATTATTTTTTCTTGTTCTCAGAGCTGTTCTTTGTGGTTTTTTTTCCCCTTTTAGCTGTTGGTTACAACTGCATTATAAACATAACTACAAGAACTGCCAACTCAGTAAGTTACTTATAAAAATAAAAAGCTGCAATTCATTATTTATACTTAGTGCACTGTATAAATAATACTCTGAAAGTTTACTTGCAAGAACTGTAACAGAGTAATAATGATAGTTCAGTTTTAAAGAATGGAGAGTTTTACTTTTTTATAGGAGCATTATTTTATTCAGTTTCCTAAGGCAGTAAAACACATGTAGTCACACTGGTGATTTTTCTCTGTTCTTGAGAGGTCATGTGCTTATTGGCTTGGTCTACATTTAACGAAGACTTGTAGAGAGAATAATTTTGTGCAAGAAAGCTCTCAAATACATAGCCTGAGGTACAGGCAACACTGAAGCCGTTTGTTTGGTTAGCAGCAAAGAAGTAGCAGGGAGATGACCCATCCAGCCACATGGTAGCTGCTAGTTGGCCAAGTGGCCTGTGTATGGCCTGGCTGCTCAGCCAGTACATTGCAGGAAAAGGGATGTGACATAGAGCCAGGGTATTTGGGGAGCATGAACAGAAGGATGATGCCTCTGGATGGTAAGAGGCAAATTCAAAAATACTGTCGTGATACTGCATATGTATAGCAGGCAGACTTCATTAGTTCTGCTGCTGATGGAACTGCTAGTTCCTGGAGAAAAAAAAAAGAGTGAAATCCCTGTTTAGTTGAAGACAACAGTAGATCAGTAGTAGAATCAGGATTACACCTTTGGATAGGCAAGCTGCTATATTGTCAAAATGTTAAATTTCAAATTTTTCTTGCAGAAATTACGGGGACAAACAGAAGCTCTGTATATATTGACTAAATGTAACAATACACGCTTTGAGTTCATATTTACCAATGTTGTTCCTGGAAGTCCCAGGCTCTTCACTTCAGTTATTGCTGTGCACAGGTATCCTACTTAAAATAGTGTTTGTTCATTCATGAAATTCAGTGGATCAGATATCTGGAATTACTGTGGTAGGTGGACTGCCCAGATTTAACATTCACAAAACCTTTTTGAAAGAAGAGAACACAATCTCTAGAAAGAGGGGAAAGAACACTTACAAATTCTAGTAGATAACTGTACATAATGAAAATTAATGTGTATAAATACCAGTCATTAATCAAAGCATTCATCTTGTGTGTATGAACTGTCTAAATAAATAAAAATACCAAAGAGCTGATAATCTAAGTGTACATTTTCTATTTATGCTTTCTGCCTATAATAATTTTCCCTAATTGTGGACCATGTAATGGAAATGAGTTAAATAGTGGTCAAAACTCCCACTGAAATAAAAAGCAGTGGATGTTTCCCACCTGAAAGTTAAGTCATCTGAATGAATGTGGGTATAATACATTACCATTGGTTTCTATTTAAGAGCTATGGAATACTGATGTACATATAATAAGATATTTGTGACCTAATTGATAGTGAAAAATAAATTATTCTTGATGTCTATACTACGTGTAACATAGGAGCTAGATTTATGTTTCCCAGTGGAGGCTGGGAGATGACAATCTTAAGGAACAGAAAGAAATAGCATATGCACATGTTTTAAGAGATTAAAATGTATCAAAAAAAGTTTAAAAGTAATTTCGGTAAGAACTGAAATATAAAGGTTTTAATTGATGAAAATTTAATAGTACTCTCATTTTTGTACAACATGATAATAAGAAAAGTTGAAAATATATAGCATTTCATGTTGGTGCTAAAACAAGCACTGAAAGATGATAGAAGACACTGAAATCATAACCTGGTGATTTTTTTCTTTTTCAGAGCTTATGAAACTTCTAAAATGTATCGTGATCTGAAGCTGAGAAGTGCATTGATTCAGAACAAGCAACTGAGATTATTACCACAAGAACAAATATATGATAAAATCAATGGAGTTTGGAATTTATCAAGTGACCAGGTATAGTGAAAAATGAGACTATGTTGACTACAGTAAAGTGTTTTGGCAATTAAAAAACAAAAAAAACCCACTAGCAATTACAGTTTTGTAACCTCAGAGGTATTACCCTTAGTTCAGTTCATTAGCTGTTGCATGCAGCTGATTTCATCTATTTGCTATTCAGTACAATAAAGTTCTCGGCAACCTCAGGTCTACATGACTCAGCTAACATGCATGGAACTAGATACACAGGTCATGTAAGTAAGAGATACTTATGAGTCTAAAGCTCTGTATTATCCTGAAAGACAGTCATGCCATTTCCAAAATGCTCTGCTACATGTTTGTGTTTACTTGCAGCCTTGACTACTTAGTAAGACTATATTCTCCTTTGATTACTGGAAACTGAAAATACTTGAATGGGAATCTATGTCTTAAAATGTGGTAAAATAAATACTTTCAGGAGAAAATAGAAAACAGTTCCGTTATTACACAGGGAATTAGTTACGAGTATTTCCCAGAGCCATGAAACAAAATGGCAGCTGTTATTTTTATCTACATAGTTTTAGTCCAGAATGGAAACAAGATCCATCCTGACAAGCTAAAAAGTTCTTTCCTCTGTGTTCCCTTGGCACACATCTCTACAATTGCCTAAGTTTAACCCACATGCCATTATACTTACTCTATATGCCAATTCCAGATCTGTACAGTTAAGAACACTCTCAGACACTTCACGTACTCCCATTAGGTTTGCCATGCTGTGATTTGATCTTGCTTTGCTACAGTAATAGGAACTCCCAAGTGATTTTCACCACTTGGGTGCTGTATCCTTTAAAGACTGGATCTTGCTTCTTAGCGATCAATAGTAGCATTTCCACTGGTTTTGGTGGGAAAGGATCAGACCTTTACAGAATTAAATGTGAAGTTGTATCCTGCTAATGGTAAACAGGTATCAGTAATCATCATGTTTGGGGAAAAAAGGCTCTATATTTCAAAGTAGTTCTAACATACTTTTCTTTAATAGGGAAACTTGGGAACATTTTTTATTACTAATGTGAGAATAGTTTGGCATGCAAATATGAATGACAGCTTTAATGTCAGCATACCCTATCTACAAATTGTAAGTACCTTGAAACAGCCATTTACAAAACAAAATGGGCTAAGTTCTAGTCTACAAGTAATGCTCCCGTTTCGCACTGAATTAGTATTTTATGTCCCAAAGTCAGGGAAGAATTTGGTCTTACCAGCATTAACTGCAGGGTGGATTTTCTCTGTCCAGGTTAATTGGAGGCTTTCATGAGCATGTCAAGATGTTGAAGAATGGCTTGTATTTCTAATTTCCAAACTATTTGCTGTTGGGCTTCCTGTCAACTGCATACTATGAGACTAATGATCTGTGAACCCAATGTCCAGAAATTAACTATTATCACTTATTATAAAAAACATTTTTCCTTGTGGTTTCAGTGGTTCAGATTTGTAATGGTAAATGGGAGGGAATGCTGCTAGCCAAGCTTCCAGGAACAGTAATGGTAATTAGTACTGTGCAAAATAATAATAATTGAAAATAAACAAAACAAACTTATATCAAGTAATTCCAAAACAGTTTTTAACAGTTTTTACCTCTTTACTGTTAGCGTTCAATAAAAATAAGAGACTCCAAGTTTGGCTTGGCACTTGTGATAGAGAGTTCTCAGCAGGTAAGAAGCTTTAATAGCCTTTTTCAGCTGGTTAAATTTTTATACGTACAGTTATTTAATGCTGAAATGTGATAGTGCTGCTCTTAAGCTACTTAGTGTTCCTTCTATGTGGCCTTCAGAACACAACTTTTAAAAAACATACTCTTTACACTGCTTAAAAATCTCAGTACGTTCAGGTCAATATGGCTGCTGTGAGTTAGGAATTCTCTAAGCAAAACAATGCCAGCATGACCAGTTTAAAATAATTTAACTGTTAAAGACAGTGTTTTCTGACAGATTATCTTTGGTAACTCATTACTTCTGTACTTAAGACCGCTATTTTTAATCTTTCTCACCTGTGTATTCTTTGCTCTAAGTGACAGTGATTTTGCTTCAATTTGACCTTTATTAGAAATGCTTTTAATAGTCATTTTTAAAAAAAGTTAACTTTACATACAAACTTCTTTAATAATGATATCAAGATCCAACAGAGTAAACTTTCATTAAGTAGCTGGAAATTAATCATTAGCATCACTTTGTAACTTCTCCTTCCCTTGTTTGATCTTGTTTTTCTTTGTAATAAGTTTGTTTCCCATTTATCTAATGGACTGACAGTTAAAAGCTTATTTATCCCATGGAGAAACATTGTCATTGTTTTTATTCCACCCATGGTTTAAGTGGCCGACTGAAAATAAGATACCAAAATACAGATAATGTTTTCATCATCAACCTGAAATTTGTTAAACTACAAATCCCCATTGGGGGAAAAAGTTGTTTAAATAACAAGCAACGATAGTTTCTTAATGAAGTCTTCTTTCCTCTATTACACAGAGCGGAGGATATGTACTTGGTTTTAAGATAGACCCTGTGGAGAAACTACAGGAGGCAGTGAAAGAAATTAATTCACTTCACAGAGTTTATTCAGTTAACCCAATATTTGGAGTGGATTATGAAATGGAAGAAAAGGTAGTCGATTCATTTATTTTAAAACAGATGCAATATTGTGTTAACAAGCACTAATAAAAGTACTTTCAACATGTATTGTATATATGGATTTATTTACTTCAGTGTTTTAACTTGCAGCCCCAGCCTCTTGAAGACTTAACAGTGGAGCAAGTTCAAGATGATGTGGAAATAGAATCTGATGAGCAGACAGATGTTTTTGTGGTAAGCTTATCCACAGAAAAATTAAAAAAAAAAAAAAAAAAAAATCTTGTTTGGTTATTCAAATATAGGCAGTGTATAGCTCCATTCTTCTATGAAAGTTAAGCTACAAATGAACTTTCTATATTTAAACCTATATTGCCTACATGCCTTTTTTATAATCATGATTACTCATGAATTTATGTTGTGTTTTTTGTGTTTTTTTTTTAGCACAAACTATTACTCAAAATAAATTGTAGTCGATATTTAAAGTAGTAGTTGCAAGTTGTTTATCAACACATTGAGGTCAGGAATAGCTCAAGAACCAGCAGTACAGAATAATCAAATATATCATATTAAAAAGTCTTCCTTCTTTTGGAGCAGATTAATAGGAGGTGATGTCTATATGCTCAGTATTCATCTAAGATACAAACTTGAAAGATTTTTAGAAAGGCAACGATAATTTTGAGTCACTCTTGACGACCTTTGCACTCCTGCCAATACCAGTTTAGAAAACTGTACCCATCTCCCTGTATTTCAGAAAAAAATATTTTTAAACGCATTATACTGTTCAGGAGCTTGATGATCTTCCTTCTGGGAATTTCTCAATTTACTTGCACGCACATCTCAGTAAGACCTGACTGATCATAATTGATTGCACAGGTACATTTTAAGATGCTAGCCTTGACACATTGCCATTTGACAAGTCTTCATAATCCATCTTTTAAATTTGGTGAATTAGCAGTACTAGCACCAATTTTCTTTCTACCTTCTTTTCTTTTGTTGTCATTTATTAAGGCAGATAAGCATTGATGACATTACCTTTTCCTTACCCCTTCTCTCTTATTCTCTGTTTCTTGCCTTTTTTTTCCCTTTTTTCCTTTTTTTTTTTTTTTTTCTTCACTGTTTATTCTGTCTTCAGCATGGTTGAAGACCTTTTACTTAAAGGAGTTTTTTGTTTTACTTTTTGATAGCTTTTTTACCTGGATTAAAGCTCAGGCTCTTTCACGAGTATGATGATGTAGAGCCTGCTGATCCAGAGGCTTACAAAGCTGCTATATTTTCAGAGATTGCTCTTCCTAAGGAGTTTGAGTCTTGATTTCTCCACACAAAGAATGGGAAAGATTGTATCTTTTTCACAGACCTCTGTCCAAGAGTATAAAACTTTGGTTAACTGTGCAGTTAATCTGTGATCATTTCTTATATTGAGTATGATATTAGCTGAATTTTGGTATTACTTAACTGAATTTTGGTATTACTTACGCATTTCAAGTCACTTTTTTTGAAACTGATTAATAAATACTGCTGCACCTGAAGAAAAAAATATTAGGATTCTGTTAGCTTGTCTGCAGTTTATCATTTTACTCCCTACTAAGCACTTGTTAGTGTAGCAAATGCAATGTATAAACTTTACAGTTTTAAAGTCTTTATTATGATGAAAAGTTCAGAGATTGGTATTATTTAATGAAAACATGTTCACCAACTTTAGTAAAGCCCTTAGTAAATTAGTTCAACATAGGAATTACTTTGATCTTGTTTAAACATATATATATCTATATACTGTTTAAATATATATAAATATATATAAATATATATAATATATATAAATATATATATTTATATATTTAAACTGGTTTGTTGAAGAAAATTTGACAAATACAATTTTTATCCCAAGGAATTGCTTGCAAACTTGTATTTAAACTATGATGTTTTTCTCGAGGTTGAGTTGCTTTTTCTTTCTTTTGCAGGCTTACTTTGCTGATGAAAACAAGGTAAGAACACCTTTTTTATGATGTTGAATTCATGTTGTTAAAAATTGGATAATTAAGTTTAAAAGTATCTTCTCTTCTATTTTATCTCATGTCTTGTGCATCCCAAAAAGCAACATGATCGGGAGCCTGTTTTTTCAGAAGAACTAGGACTTGCAATAGAGAAGCTAAAGGATGGATTCACACTCCAGGGACTCTGGGAAGTAATGACCTGATTGAGATCGTTATGTATTTGTTTCCCAACCAATGAAACATTTAGCTCTTATTGATTCTATGAGATCTATAGGTTATTGAACAATACAAGAGTAGCAGATAAAGAACAGGCAAATACTATATAATGTGTACTCAGGATATGCCAGAATGATTATTCAAAAGCTGCATACACATAAAAGCTTTCTATTTATTGCATTGTTCCTGTAAGTAGTAGAAAGAGGACCAGCATCCGCCAGAGCAAGGGATAGGAGTGTGGCCCCAGCTTCTGGTGGGAGTCCCACCCCCTGCAGGCAGACACATGCTCTACAAGCCCCCTGCAGTCCCACTCCACTGAACCTGAAAGTCCTTCTCCTCTACATGAATGGTGGCTGCTGTTTGTTTCAGCTGCCATTCTAACCAGCATTATATGAAAATGTCTCCCATGGTGTGTTTTAATATAGCTTCGTGATTGGCTGACTGCCATTCTTGACACCTTGGTACCCCAGGTGTACTTAAAAACTTAAAGTATTCATGTATTTTCATACAGCAATGTACTCTCCTGTAATAATTATATCTAAATCAAATTTCCATAACTTGTTTCATGTTGTGCTACATAGAAATACAATTAAATGTGCAACATTTTGTATCTAGATGTATTGGTTGTGTCACTGTAGCAGTGTTATGTTACTGACTTCTTTTTTTTTTTTTTTTTTTTTTTTTTGACAAAAAGCAATACCATTCCAAATACTAGTTTTCATATCTCATCATTTATGAAGAGTTCATTATGTATCATTCCAGGTACTCAATTGTAATCCAGGTATCTTCATATATTTTTTTCCTGTTTGTTTTTTTTGTTTGTTTGTTTTATGGGATGACAAAGTACACACATAAATAGATCCTGTGTCTGAGTCATTAGACCTGTATGGTGTTATGTGTTAGAAATGAGTCATTTATTGTTTAAGGGAAGATGCAGCTGTTACGTTTTCTAGGGAGATAAGACCTCTGTACTATTTTCTGTAAGTGGAAAAAGTCAAATGAGCTGTCTATTCAGCTGTTGTTTTAGCAGCTGACTGTTATAGTAAACTAATTGTGGTGCAGATATGTTTGTAGAAAATCTTTAAAGGTATATATTTTAATGAAACACTACTTATGGTTGAAAAGCAATTAAGATTTCAATAAACTCAAGTAATGTTATACCTCTTTATAGGTCTTGCATTCCACGAATTGTCTTTTTGTCCTGTTTCCATTATATTAAAAGCAAAAAAAAAATACTATCTGGGTAAAAAGCATTCCCTGTATGGACAAAATACAATCCTTTATCAAGGTATATTGTACAACTTTCTACAACTTTACTATACAACTTTCTCTATTACCACCTTTAATAAAAATCGGAATGTTCTTAGTCTAAATTGTGAAACCATCATATGCATAATTTTTCTAAATTCACACTTGTTAAACTGCTTGGGTCTCTTAGATTATTTTTTTAGTTTTGTTAAATAACACATCCATTAAATACTTTTCATGTGTTGTATTACGTGTTTTTTTTGTTGTCCTGCTTCTTCTAGGTACTGTTTTTAGCGTTAAACACCAGTTAACACCATTTCTAAAACAGCTGAATTTAAAAAGATTGATTGTGCTTACCGATTATCTGAACCGAAGAGTGACTGCTTATTGAGGGGGTAGAGATTTAAATGATTTTTGAAAACTACTTTACCTGAATAATACATATTTTAAACATTTTTTTGTTTGTTTCCAAATAAATACAATCAAAACTATGCTAAGAAGCAGCTCAAAGTAAAGGTTGGTTTTCAATATCTGAAAAAATGCTGATGCGAGATATGTAAAAATTGTTTTTTGAGCAGAGATAGTTGATGCAGAGTTCAAGGTTTTTTAATATCTCTGTGACTGATACCTCCTTAAAAGCTGTAGCAACGAGAGGTGTATTAAGCAACTTCCTGAAAAAGTGAACGGTAATTGCAGCTGACAATTTGATTCATAATCCTTGCATTTCAGAGTATTTGATAACATGTATATTTATGATCTTGCTCATAGCTGTCTCACGGAGGGTCAGATTCTGCTGTCCTTACTCATATCAAGTAATTTCTTACATTGCAAGTAATGTCATTGATTAAATGTGGAGAATGATGGCAAAACCTGACCAAAGTAACTAAAAGCAGCAGTTGCTTCTTTCAGTCTTTGACAGCTGTGAGAGCAACTCTTTTTTTTTTTTTTTTTTTCCAAACCATCCATGCTAAATTCCGACCTGTAAGAGTATGTACCTATATTTAGCTAGTGAGATTAAGTTGCAGGGGCGTCAGGCAGGGCAAAGCACATTGGTCTGCCTTTTTTACAGACAGACCTTTGGGCAGTCAACAGCTAAAGCTTTCTGCTCCCCCCCCTTTCACGAGCATTCACAAAATGGATTCCCAAAGGGAACTCACTGAAGAACTGAGACTTTACCAATCAACCCTTCTTCAAGATGGCCTCAAGGAACTCCTGGAAGAGAAAAAGTTTATAGATTGCTCCCTAAAAGCTGGTGACAGAAGCCTGCCCTGCCACAGATTGATTCTATCAGCATGTAGCCCTTATTTTCGTGAGTATTTCTTATCTGAGCAAAATGAAGAGAAAAAGAAGGAGGTAGTTCTGGATAATGTTGACCCCAACATCCTGGATATGATTGTCAAATACCTTTATTCAGCAAGTATTGATCTTAATGATTCTAATGTGCAAGATATTTTTGCTTTAGCCAGTCGTTTTCAGATCCCTTCTGTATTCACCGTGTGCGTCTCCTATCTTCAAAAGAGGCTTGCTGTTGGTAATTGTCTGGCCATCCTTCGATTAGGTGTTCTGCTTGATTGCCCAAGACTTGCATTTTCTGCCCGTGATTTTGTCTCAGATCACTTTGTGCAGATCTGCAAAGAAGACGAATTCCTGCAGCTTGCCCCACATGAACTTATCTCAGTTATTTCACCTGACAGCTTAAATGTAGAAAAGGAAGAACTGGTATTTGAAGCGGTAATGAAATGGGTCCGAAAAGACAAGGAGAACAGAGTAAAGAACCTGGGAGAAGTTTTTGACTGTATACGTTTTCGTCTTATGCCAGAAAAATATTTCAAAGAACATGTTGAGAAGGATGATATAATTAAAAGCAACTCAGATCTTCAGAAAAAAATAAAGATTATTAAGGATGCTTTTGCTGGAAAACTGCCTGACTCTAGCAAAAATAAAGACAAGTCAAACAAAGGGGAAGTAAATGGTGATGTAGGAGATGAAGATTTACTTCCTGGCTATCTAAATGACCTTCCCAGGCATGGTATGTTTGTCAAAGACCTAATTCTTCTGGTTAATGACACTGCCGCAGTAGCTTATGATCCTCTAGAAAATGAATGCTACCTAGCAGCCCTGGCGGAACAGATTCCCAGAAATCATTCCAGTATAGTCACCAAACAAAATCAGGTCTACGTTGTTGGAGGACTGTATGTAGAAGAGGAGAACAAGGATCAGCCTTTCCAATCATATTTCTTCCAGGTATAAGCTTTATAATTATTGGTGCAGTAACAGGTGCTTGTAAGAGTCACTGAAAAGTACTTGGAGTCTATGCAAGTGAATTGTCTAGTCTCTGGTCAGTGGAGAAAAATTCCTATAGAAAGCTTTTCCTGTCTCATAAAGGTAAGTGAAACCAAGGGACCTGCATCTTCTCTTTCAAGATTAAGTCCATGGTGAGATCTCAGAAAAGATTAACTAGCACTTTATATCCAGGCACTAGCTTTCATTAAAGTCCTGTTTTTTTTTCTGTACAGGTGCCTACACTTTAGACTAAAAATATTATTGTTGAATGTCTTCTGTGAATTTAAGTTCCATGAATGTTGATTACTTAGCTTCTTTAGATACAAATTCTTTTTTTTGTATCTGAAATATTTTTATGACTGTAATAATGTCTGTATTTTAAATGTCACTTTTTTCACTAAAATTCCAAATTTGTTACATTTATGTTTGAAAACATAAATTTGAGGGCATTCCAAAATATGTTATTTATAGGTAGAAGGTTGTTCTCACAAACTGTTGGTGCCAGTAGACTAAATACAAAGTTCCAACTATGAATTCATTTTTTTTCTTGACTTTGTAAATCTGTATAAATTGTAAGTCCCATGACATATTTCAGAAAAGTAGCAGAATTACCATTTGGCACGCTTACATCATAAACTAATTCTATTGTTTTTTTAGCTATCTGGCTATATGTTCTTTGATATTTAAATGATCTTCTAATGAATCATGCAGTATGCTGCTGGCCACAGCTTGTCTTTAGGCACACTGCCCTAAGAGAGTTAAAGTAGGTCCTTTGCCAATATGAAATAAAACAGAGGGATAGGTAGTGACAGAATTTTAAAGCCTTCAGGTATCTAAAAATGCAAATATTAAGTGTTTATAGCACTAAGGCTCACGGTGATTTCACACACAGTGAAAGAGCTGGTTTCAGGAATCTCTTATACCTGTGAGAGGGAAGTCAGTTTGCTAGAGAGGACAGTGTTCATGTCCCTTTGTAGGTGTAAAACATTACTCAGTGAAGTGCAGAACTTGTTACAGATATATTCTTCCAATAGAAATACCACAATGATGTCAATAATGTACATGTATGTAATTTAGAACTGAATAACCAGTCTTAGGCTACTAGAAAGGGGCCCCTGAAAAACTAAACCTCAACATTGACACTAGAAATTGCTGAAATTTTCAAAATCCTACTTCATACATCTAAAACTATTTCCCCGAATCCTTCTTTCTCACTTGTTGTCTTTAAAACTGCTTGCTGCTGTTACTATGTATAGTTAAAATACTTTTCTGCATTACCTGTGAAGCTGTTGTTCCCTCTAAAATATCAATGTGGACCATACCAACATTCACTTACTATTGTCCCTTTCTCTACCAGTGATGCACCTGTTACTCTGTTACTATAACCTATTGACATTTTGTTTGGTAGCTAGCAGCCAAAGACAAAACCAGGCTGCCAATAGCTCAAAAATGCATGACTAATTTAGTGCCTATCAACAGTACAGATGTCATCTTCGAGACTGATACAATGAACAGGCTGTGACCCGTGATGCGTACATTTTGTCCTCTGAACGCTACCCAGATCTAGCTACAGGGGCAATCCATGGCCATGATCTACATTTTACCATTGCAATAAAATGTCTTGTCTGACAGATTTGTCAGTGGTCTGACAAATCTGGGAGATGCAGTTTACCATGCAGACCTTGACTGTGGAACACACTTCTGGAAAAAGAATTATCTGATCTATGATTAGATTTATTCTGTGGAACAGTTGTTGTTGCATGAATTTCTACTACTTGCCTTTTCTAAATCTTCTGTTGTGATGCTCTTTCAGCTGGACAGCATTGCTGGTGAGTGGGTTGCCCTTCCTCCACTGCCATCAGCCAGGTGTCTCTTTGGGCTGGGAGAGTCAGACAACAAGATCTACGTAATTGCAGGCAAAGACCTTCGCACTGAGGAGTCACTGGATTCAGTCCTGTGCTATGATCCTGTGTATGTTTACAATTTAATTATGCCCACTGAGGACATGTCAATAGCCCATTGTTAATTTAAAGAGCCTAACAGTGATATTCTTCTTGTTCCAGGGCAATAAAATGGGGTGAGATCAAAAAACTACCTATCAAAGTTTACGGCCATGCTACTATCTCAAACAATGGATTGATATATTGTCTTGGTGGAAAAACTGATGATAAGTAAGTCTTTTCGTAATTATTTAGAACATTGTTTGGTTCTTTATAGATTCTGTGTCCTCACTCAGAAAGCAGGGTATCCCTTTCTTGCATCTCTGGGTTAAGGTTGCTTACAATTTGGCAGAAGGCAACACGCTATAGTATACAGAGTATATTTTTCATTATAAGGTAAAATTATGTTTACCTTGTAGTCCCTAACAGTTGTTTTAATCACTTTACTTATTTCCAAGGCAAATTCTGAACTGAACGCACACACAGTCATCACAGTTAGTTGTGAGGATATTCTTTAGAAGTATTATTTCTTAACAGACAGAAATGCTTAGGTACCATGGAACTACTTTGTCAGATCTTCAATTTTTTTCACTTGTAAGGCCTGTTATACCTTACTGGGTATAACGTTAAGAAAAATCAAAGTTTTTGCTGCTATTGAGTGTGTGGTGGTAATTTTCCAAGCAAGTGAGTGCTTTACTAAAGCATAGTGACAAGAAGTTGCAGTGGTTATAAAGCTGCAGTACAGATGAAGTTACTGGTTCATTTGCTTTAATTAGAATGAGCTTAGCCGGGCTAAGAGTCCATGTAAAACAATAAAATTTTGAGAAATGATATGAGGCATACCTAGCATAAACTAAAATAAGCTATTGTTTAAAGGAGTGTTCATGTGTTGGCTTTTGGTATGCCTTGAACTTCAACTTGGTGTTGTTCTGGAGTGAAAGTGACTTTTCCAAGCCCAAGTCTTCATGTACAGTATGAAAATCTAGGGTCTAAGCAAATCTGCCTACATTCTCTTTGAATCATTGGGAAGATGGAAAGACCTCTCTTGGTGCTTGATGGAGTTATTTTTCAATGCATTTTTTCTTCTGGAAGAGAGCAATAGTTAGCGTTTGGTCATCTTAGCTCCTCCCAGTATGAGTCTTGTTAATTTATACAGGTTCAAACTGTCTAATGCACAGCCACTGCTCCTTTTTTCTTCATGTGTTTCAGTATTAGAGCTGTAAAACAACTGAATGTATTTCATAAAGGTGCACAGATCCACGTACATGCATACTTATCTTGAACTACCAAATAAACCTATTCTGATCTTCTCCATCATTAAATTTAGTTAATTCCTGTTGACCCTAACCTTTGGTGTACATTCCGTAAGAGTCCACCTGAGCAGAACGCTCTCAGAAAGGATATTGACTTTGTCCTGTAAGGTACAGTGAAATTACTGCCCTATGGAAGCAGCATTTAACATTTGGTTTAGTTCTGTGGATGATTAGTGCTTTACAGACTTGTAAAAAGTCCATCACTAAATCAGAGAGAAGATCTTATGGAAGAGATATTACATACAAACCCACAAAACCCACCTCAACTAGGTCTCACTTGGAACAAAACAGAAGTTCATTAGAAATGATTTCAGTTTTTCTTTTTTCTCTGCAGGAAATGTACTAATAGAGTATTTGTATACAATCCAAAGAAAGGAGACTGGAGAGACCTGGCTCCAATGAAAGTGGCTCGCTCAATGTTTGGAACAGCTATCCATAAGGGCAAGATTTTCATTGCAGGTGGTGTCACTGAAGAAGGCCTGACTGAATCTGTTGAAGCTTTTGATCTGACCACAAATAAGTAAGTGCAAGCTATTTTTAAGATCAAACTATTTTTAAGCAAATATTCTATCACCTTGGCTTTTAAGATCTTGAGATAGCCACAAAAATATCTGGTGCTGATATTATTCTAACATCAGCACAGCTTTACTATGATAGCTTAAACTTTTACGTGGTCCTCAATGTACCTTTATTTTAAAGTACTTCAATCATATGTAAACCCATTTGGCTGTGCTGCCTTCACCGTTAAGGTGGAATTGCAGCCATCACCCTCACAACAGAAACTTTAACTTAAACATATACAATCCTAAAGAGACCTACTTAAAGAATTTAACAATATAAAAAATGAATTATGCAAGAAGAAATTCTACAGTTTTGGACTCTACACATTCTATTCAAAGCAAATGAAAGTTAAGGTCATTTTGTCACCATTATGTTTAGCACATTCTTTCTCTTCCATTGTTCAGACACGCAACCTATGGTCAGAAAACATCTGCAGGTTCTTGTCTCAGTTTACTCTGTTTTGTTACTGTCAAGTCATGCGAGTGTAAGAAGAAAAGTAGCCTATTGGTTTTGATGTTGACATTGACAGGCGGTGAGATATCTCTATGTTTTATACATTCATGGGTGTGACTTGGCAGAATATTTGAAATTAAGCCAATGAGCTCTACTTTTTTTTTAATTATTATTTTTTATTCTCAAATTATTATGTCTGTGCCGCTTGAAATGAAAACTTATGTTGGAAACAATAGGGAAAAAATGAGGCATTAGAGGAGACAGATATATTTGTATAAAGCATATTAGTGATGATGAGACCAGGAGACCTGTAAGACTTGGTCTCTAGAAAGAGATGTCATCAGTGTAATTCTGTGGCATTAAGACATGCATTTCTGCATGAAGTTCCTGTGTGGATGAGAAACAAACTCAGTACTGATTGATTCATTTTTTTCTTTTAGTAAACCATTTCACCAAAGTGGAATGGTTTCACTAAGAGGTCCCTTCCAACCCCTACAGTTCTGTGATTCTGTGAAAGTGGTCCACAGTCGCTGCATTTACATTGCCCAGAACTGTATTTTAAGTACATTCAGTTTAGAATATTTGACCTGTATTTGACTTAGGTTTTTCTTTTCATTTCCAGGTGGGAGGTTCTGCCTGAATTTCCCCAAGAGAGAAGTTCCATCAGTTTAGTCACCTTAAGTGGATCTTTGTATGCTATTGGAGGCTTTGCAATGATTCAGCTCGAATCTAAAGAATTTGCACCTAGCGAAGTCACTGACATATGGAAGTAAGTTTAATGTTGATCATACTTTCCTGGTGGAAAGCCCTATTAGCAGTTAGGTTTGTAGACACCGAAGGATAAAATTAATATTATGTTTAACTCTAGAAGGGAACCATATCACAGGTTGTGAAGCACTTACGAACAGTCTGAGTCATGACATTTAGATTCTTTTTTACCATATAGCAAGGATATATGGAAAAAAATAAATTCTGTTGGCAGGTTTAGCCTTTTAAGTGTGCTGTACAAACATTCTCTGTTTTGTGACATTCTTATGCAGGAAGCATGTATACACAGAGAGGTTCATATATATGTATTATTATTAGTCAAATAAGTAATTGTTCTGAGAAATCAGAAATCTGTATCTCCTAGATTTATTTACCTAAATCACGGTAGCAGTAATGAAACATTGTGCCTCTACTGTGGCTTCAGTTGCTGAGGTGGATACAGGAGTTTTAACTGGCAGAAAGAGAGAAAGGATTACCAGAAAAAAAAAAAAGAAAAAAAAAAGAAAAACAAAAACTAAAAAACTTTATATGTAAGAATTTAAAGAAATTCAGCTGGAATGTTTAAGATGAGGAGGCTTTTATAGGAGTAATGAAATATGACACAGGGAAGCAGTGAGCTTCAGGGACCAGGAAAAGGACAACTAACATGCACAAGAGCATACTTCTCTTCTAAGAGGACAAAAGCACTTCTCTGTAGCACTGTTCAGCACAAAGCTGCTACAAGCCTTTGCAATGCATGGACTATCCTTTTTTTCACTCATATATAAAAAAAAAATAAAAATGTCAAACTCAAATTTTAAGAAGCTATGTTCTGACCTTATTTTGTTAAATGCAGGTATGATGATGAAAAGAAGGAATGGATTGGCATACTCAAAGAGATTCGATATGCTACTGGAGCTTCCTGTCTGGCTACACGCTTAAATCTCTTCAAGCTATCAAAACTGTAAACAAAGTGATGGAAAATGGGATATGGCGAGGGAGTTTAGATAGGCTCTTCTGGTTTTGTTGCATGAAAATATCCCCAAATTGTTCAGAGTTTTGTAGCAGCATACTCGTTATTCTCCTAACTGTTAAACAGTTAATCTGTCTATCCAAGTCTTAAGATATATACTAGCTAATCAACAAGAGGTGAATATTTGTTAACCTTTAAAATCCTGAAGAATTAAAATTGATTAGAATAAATGAAGATTTCTAAGAGAACTCTGTTTTTTCCACTCAGTGGAAAATAAAACTAGTTGCATATCCTTACACTCAGTCCAGGATAGTGACGACTTAGTCCCCAGACAATGCTCAAGAATGAATTAACTGTTAAATTAAGAATAAAATTAGCTACGTTGTACTAACTGGCTGTTTGCACAGCCTGATTTCTCTCTTTAGCAGTATATGTAAATCCTGCATTCTTCAGCCATATTTTGAGAATATTTTCATTAGAGCCTTCTAAAAATAATTAATTTACCCTGAAATTAAAACACATATTGAAAACAAAAGTATATTATGTGGCTCAAGAAATACCGACCTCAGCCAACGCTGTACTAGTAGCCAGCCGTGAGGAAAGAGAGAAAAGTTTACAAGGTTAATAGCTTTGCAGTTTCACGTATTATATTTTGGCTTCTGGTAACAGGGATTTTCCACTTTTTTATGCTTTTGTATTTATTTCTAAAGCAAGTATTTTATGGAAGGTTTCCTCAGAGATCTGAGGCCATTAACAAGCATTCATGAAAAGTCCCAGAACAACTGATCATCTGCAAGCACTTATGACATGGAGGACTTTTCCACCTAATAAAGAATTGATGTATTTTGATGTTTAAGCATTTAACTAGTAACAATTAAATTTTAAGACTCTAAAAATATCAGTGGTGCCTCTTTTAATAATCAGCTCATCATTACTATCATATTGACCGGATACCGGTTATAGCCTTTGCCCTGATCAGAGCACTCAGTTTTGCTGAAGTAGAACATGCCTGCCATTTTTAAAAAATCTCTTCAAAAGATATCTCCATTGAGTAAAGCGGATATCATAACACTCAAGCAATGTAATTTCAACTGATGTAGGAGGAAAACTGGAAATGAGGCCCACTACACCTGACTGAATGGTAATTGTAACTATTGCCTTCCTAGGAGAGAGGGGTAAACACATGGGAAAGGCACAGCCATCACAGCTCATTTCAGCATGTTACTGTACATGGGTACATAATCTGTGGGACATCTTTTCTGTTTTTCCTTTAAGTCCTCAGCTTTTCAGCTGCTCTTAAAATCTTCTCCTTGACTCCAGTTAAATCACCAGTTTAGAGCAGCCTATCTGATCTAAAACTCGCAGATTTATTTTAGAAAGAAAATGACTGCAAAGGATCAAAAGCAGCACATTTTATCAAAATACTTGTTTTATATTTTACTTCTTCTAAATGCACTTTCTGAATCCGCTGATCGCGAGTTTCAATCATCTCCCCATTGTGAATAGTACTAAATTTATCTATACATAACTCAAACATACCTGAAATGCAGGGTCCAGCCTAAGCACATGACTATCCATGACTGATCACTCCAGCTACAGCCACTTCTACCTTTTTACACTGCATAGTTGCTACTTGAAGACCACCTGTATGGAAGCAGGGTATAAGACAGCCCTCTGACTTGAAGCCCACCTTCTGAGATCCTAACATATATTGATGATTATTTTCTCAATTTTACACAAAATAGAATATACAGATAGTCTGTATGCTGTGCCTTCAATGACATTTCCTTAAAGCACTTTTACAGAACAGACCCTTGGAGCCTTTTTCAGTTCGATCAGAAGCACCATCACCAACCACAAGCAGACAATTTACTAGTATTTTCAGTCATCCCACACATGAGGACTGCCTCAGGTGGAGAACACCTTGCAACTTATATCAATTCTGTCCCTTTTTCCTGGATTTTCATCAGCACATTGATTTGGATTGAGTCAATTAAAACATATTCCTCTCCTGCTACTGAGGTTTAAAAAAAAGTGACTGCCAGGTGCACAGTGGTCAATTCAGAAATGTAGTTGCTTACCTCTGCCAGCCTTCAAACAATGTGGTAAAAAGACTGCTTGTACAAAAAATGCAAGAAAACATACAAATATTGTGTGTGTCTGTGAAAGAGGCAGGGCACAACTTGCTGTCCTTGTGAGGTAGCAGGAAGTGTAATCACAACAGCTGCTTCTGAAAATGGGCCCATTTGCCATAGTGTAACCAGTCTACAGTTTATTACTTTACAATGAACACTCTCCTGGCTATTCTACTTTTTTCCTTCTACGTTTCAGTATCTTATGCCACCTGACAAAACCCAGGCTCAGTGTGATCACAGGAAGCCTGATAACTGGCAGATGGTTTTGAAACACCAGAAATAAAACAGTGTTTTTCACCACCAATAACCAAGGTAGTATTTATGACTCTCTAAAGACTTTTCTTGGTCTTGATTCTTGGTTTCATTTTCAGCCTAATTTTGCTCTTTTATGCATTGCATTATTTCCAGAATATGTTTAGACAGTTTAATTTTGTTATCATTAGTGAGGGCTAGTCCAATGAACAAGGCCATAAAAATTTTCATGAATTATCCAGTCACTAGTAAGTACCTATGTCTGGAAAAAAAGCATTATTTCCTCCTGATCTTGTGTAAATATCTCAGTTATCCCTTTCAAGTTACACTGAACTGCAGTGCAGATGTTTCCAGAGTCTAGGTGGCTGCCAGATCTCTAGAACTACTTTACCTTTCAGGTATGTGAAGGTGTTCCAGAAGGCTTAAGCCGTTACTTCTTGTGCGCACACCACATCACAGGGTAGAAAAAGCAAGCAGCTGGGAGGTTCCTCACCACACAACACCCTCCCCTGACAGTCACCCATGTTCTCTCTGTTCTAGAAGATGAAAACAGAATGGCTGTAATTGCAGTCCTATTGCTGTAATAGCAGTCCTATTCTTAGTAAATCTGCATTTCAGTTTCTTGGTTTCACAGTACAGAGAATCTCTGTTTGATCTCTATTGCTCATCCTGTCACAAGCTGGAGGACAGACATAGTTTCCACTATGTCTGCTGCCTCCTCTCTTACATTCACAATACTTCCAGCTTTTTCTTTAGACAGTTTCATATCTGACCAATCTCTGTGCTATTTATTTAGGAGGCAATAACGAATTTTTATGGCAAAACTGTCACAGACCCATGTACTTGATACAGCTTCCACCAAGGGGAGATTTTAAGCATCCTTATCATATCTTTGTGGCACATTGTGACCTGCCTTTTATACTGTAACAAATTTTGGATTTGGTCTCATTATACCCAATACCCAATGGGAAGCCTTGGTCCAGCTACCTCACAGTTTTTGGAAAGTAAGTATTCCAATGTTATGAGAAGTTGAATAGAATATAAAGTGTTTGTACAAAAAATACTTTTTATTATGTCTTCAACATCACTGTGTTTCATATAGACACCTTCTCAGATACTCTAGCTGTTCACCTTTTGTAGACAAAACCATAGAATTCCATTCAAAGTGAGGAATCTGTAGAACAAAGTCACAAAAACTTAATGTTAATGTTGCCTGATACAAATCACACACCACAAACCACATACCATCTTACAGCAAAGATAAGGCTCTCTGATGCCTGTTGTTCTCCACCTTAACATATTTTATCATCTGTGTCCTAAGAGCTAGGTTTATTCTAGATACTGAAAAAAAAAAAATTCTTCTTTATGCAAGTAGAGTCAGTTTGCTTTCAAAAAGCAGCAACAGTTGCAGAGATATGAAGCAGGTACCCACACAATACAGGCTATGACTACTCCATTACACCATCTCCCACTTTCCATATTTTGAAACCCAAACTGAGAGAAAAATCCCAGGTCATCATAGTTTGCAACGTTAACGCATCAACCTGGGTGGTATGTCAGCAGGCTAACATATACTGTCAGGCAATAGGAGAAAGGATGTTTGTCATGTTGACAGAAAGAAGAAAACCTTAAGCTTACACGAGGGTTCTAATTAAAGTTAGAGTAGGTAACACAGTAATTATATATACTGGAGAATCTGCATTCATGAACCTCCATTACCTAAATGTATCTATGCTTATGAGTGAGAATAAACTCTGGTCACTAGTCTTTGTAGTCACAGTACTACCACTCCACCAGACAGCCAACATCCATGACCCACATGTGAGTTGCCATAACTGATTCTGTGTGGGTCTATGAGCGTATGTTCAACTTTTTCTCATGCAAAAATCTTTGGTGTATTGAACTGAAATTTCCATTTTAACTTTTTTTCTTTACTCAGGCTACGTTGAGATTGCTAGTTTGCCTGCAGTAAGGTAAGGCTAAGACTTTTTAACTTCATCCTTGCTTCAGGTGCTTTCAGAGAAGGTGCAAGTTCTATAAAGTCTATAAACAGCTCAAAATTTCACCCCTAAATTAAAGAATGGTTCTCACCCAGTAGGTGTTTTTAACTATTAGAGGAAAACTACCTTTAAATCTGTTGTAAGGAAAATGTATCAATCTGCACTACAGGTACAATTCAATAGAAGACACAGAATATTATTGACTGCTCACCTGAATGACCCGGTACCCCAGCATTTCCAGGTGTCGTTTTTTCACTGCAGCTTCTCCTTTCAGGTGATGTGAACCTTTGATAAAAGCTTTTGAATCAAGAAGTTCCAAAGCAATTCTGCAAACAACAAAATTGTGGATTTACTTTCAGGTTCCACCTGAATACCAAGACGTGGTATTTCTAGCTCAGTTGATATTTGCAGTAAGACCATTACTAGATAAACCTAGCAATTCACAGAAAAAGAAAATTAAACAACTTCCTGGAACTAGACAAAACATTTTCCTTACATTTATCTAGCCATACTGGAACTTCACATCACTTTGAAAAAGCATTTCTTTCTTGCATCTGTTTTGTTCAAATGGCAAAACCAGCACCCAACATGTTCAAGGCTTACATTCAAAGAGGTGGGAGGAAATCAGTATTCTAATCTCATAAAATACAAAGGTCAAGAATGTACCTGAGTAATCAAAAATCTAAAATGTCAAAAATCTACCCAAGTGTACTGGGTTTGGCTGAGACAGAATTAATATTCTTCATAACATCCTCTATGTTGCCATATTTTTGACTAGTGATCAAAACAGTGTTGATAAATCTACACCCATTTTTTTGCTGTTGCTAAACAGTCCTTGCATAGCATCAAGGCCTTCTGTTTCTCACTCTGCCCCCACAGGGTGTAGGCTGGGGTTGGCAAGAGGCTGGGAGGGGGCCCACCTGGGACAGCTGACTTCAACTGGCCAAAGTGATATTCCACACCACATAACTTCATGCCCACAATAAGATGAGGAGTTTTTCCAAAGTAGTCAAAGCTTGATCTGCTGGTGGTGAGTGACTGCATTTGCAATGCTTGATTTCTGTTCCTTTTTTTTTCCCCTTCAGTTCTTAATCTATATTTATATTGACTGAATATATGTATTTTTTCTCACTTTCATCCTCCAGATTCTGTTCCCCATCCCACCTGAGGGGCAGTGAGCGAGCAAGTGGGTAGAAACTTACCTGCTGGCTGGGGCCAACCCACCACACCTAGGAAGGGTAAAGCTTTGGGAAAAGGAACAGAAAAATAAACAGCCCAGGGATTCCACCAACTATTTAGGACAAAACCATCAGAAACCTGGACTAAACTTGACCTAAGCTGGGAAGAACTCATATAAGAATTCCAGGCACTAACCTCTGAGCCCCTGGTGGCAGAGCCTTTCTCTCTTCAACCTTGATGTCACATCTCCAGTGTATTCCCTCCAAAGCACCCAGAAGTATATTCTGAGCCATATAGGAAAGAGGCTTTTTATTTTTATCCAGAATGCACTCAAAATCTGTGAGAAAACACAACTCTGTTTAGGAGTCTGAAAAAAGAAACATAATTTGATCAGTATAGTGTTTACATTCAGAAAAACTAAGTGACAATCATAATTCGCAGTATCCAACGTTTGTATCTGTATTACATAACATTTTTTAAAAGTGTGTTTTGTACTAACTGCCAAAACAGCAGTTTCTTCTTTGCAGTATCTTGTGGCCTTAGAATCCACAGCCCCAGGGGCTTCCTAACTTTGGTGATAATAGTGGTATCAGCAGTCTCCATAGCAATCCTTAAAGGAGTAAAATTCTCACCTATTTCATAGTAGTATGGTGTGAGAACAGACACTCTTGTATAATGGCTCCCTCCTAAGATCTCTGCCAGCATTTTGTGAATGTGCTGTCGCAGTGGATTTATTCGGCTCCTACCTGTAATGACAAAATAAAGAATTCACATATCAAAATGCACAACAACCAACATTTTGAAATAGAATTTTGTGAAACTGCATTTTTAACAGTCAGCCCACTGAATTGAAGAAGCTTTTACACTGTTCCCTGGTGTTATTCCATCATAACTCAGAGATCATATCACCACATTTTGGGAGGAAAGTGACAGGTGCCTACTAATGTACTAGGTGCACAAATTGCAAATCCAGACTTTCCATCCTGAGTTTTCCCACTCACATTCAACAAACACTTTGGCTTCTGGTTTGAGCGGTTCTCAGGTTTCGCTTTTACTTCTTTTTAATCTTGCTTAGACCATTAAATAAGCATTTAGAGCTTATTATAGACTATATATGTACTCTATATATTATAGAGTTAGACCATTAAATAAACATTTACTGATTTTGCATCTCTTATGGGGATACCCCACTATCTGTCACTGCTCTACCTATTTCAGATTGTTTAATGCCTTGCTCCATTAAATATCTTCAGTCTCATAGGTAACGCAGACAAGTTTGCAAAGTAGATCTCTCCTTAAGAATTAATAGAGGAGATACTGGATTTACATTGGCTAGACTTTCCGAAATGGTCACTGTTCTTGAAGATCTCAGCTCCTACATCTGTGAAGCTGAACACTTAACATCTCTCAGCCTTGATGGACCTCGATTCTTCTGAGGAAGATGACAGCAGTGAGTTTAAAAAGAAGTAGCAAAAATGCTCACCCTAAGAGATCTAAGTCAAATGTTCATCCTCCTAAGTGAAGTAGGGATCAGTGATGCATTCTGAAAACACAGCATCTCCTCTAGTAGACAATCCTGATGATCCTGTTCCTGCTTCATTCCCTATGTCATATATACCAACTCTGTGTATATAAATTGTATTTCTTAGGTATAAATATCCCCTCTTAAGTACATTAATATGCTCACACTTTTCAAGAACACACCCTTGGTGGATAATGGGAGTGTGCCTTTCTGAGCTTCTATTGTGTGCTATTGTCAGCAGGAAAGTTTTAGAACAAGTGCCTAGCAGACTGTTGAAAACAGATTATTACAAGGGCAGTTTTTCCCCTCCTAAATTTCTTACCTGTATAAAAGATGTGGTGGCAATAGTGCTCATGAAACCAAGGGATGTGAAACTCCGGGCATTCCAGACAGACTGCTCTGTTCAGTTTCATAAGGCGTGAGCGGACCCTCTGCTTTAAGGTATCAGACAGGACTAAATTAAAGTTAAAAAAAAGCTGTGAACTGAAGAGTGAAAAACCCATTACATTTTACTAGCTGGCTACCTCTGAATTATTTACTAAATAAATATCCATGCACTATATCCATGCACTGTAGTATTTATAATATTCGTGCCACAAAATTTTAAAAGCTTCTCAAAAATCCTTTAAAGAAAAACGAAAAGTAAATGTTGTTTGATATTAAGAAGAATAGCATAATAGAAAGTAGCAATTTAAACTCTCTCATCATTTAACTTTTAGTTAGGTGGTGGATGACAAAATGTCAGTAGTGCATCTATAGCAAACAATGACAGGAAACAGTCAAATAAACACTCAGTCTCTTACTAAGGGAGAAGAAACCAATGCGACTCATTTCTTACAGGTAAGAATTCCACATTATTTCTTGACCTTTGGACTCTGGCTCTTTCTTGCAATACTACTACATTCAGGTAATTTTATTCCCAATAAAATTGAATATACTGATTGCAATAAATTGACTATAAAATTTGTTTGGATTAACCCTCATCTGGCAGCAGCATCTGTAATATATATCAGTATTTTAAAACAAAGCACAGATTTTTGTTCATTCCTTCCCTTCTAGCCTTCAAATACTGACTAGATTACATAGAGGGTTTTCTCCAGTACACCAAATGATTTAAAGAATAAGTCTACTTCTGAAGTCATATATATGTCCACAATTTCATTTTATGTCAAACACTACACAACCAAATTCATCAGAGTTAGATATTTACCTTCAAGTTGAGCATCCAATTTGCTTAGGAAAGAAACATTAAATATTGTCTTTATCAGAGCTGGAGGAAAATAACCAGCCACTGCCAAAACATGACCAAGCAGCACCAAGTGGTGAGTTTCAAAACAACCTTTAAAAGCCAAACGGAAATCCATGTTAACACAACATACCATAGAAAGGACTTGCAATGTTCTCCTGCATCTCAACTCATCCAAGTTTCTGTCTTAACATATTAAATGAACACATATCCAGATGAAGGGGTACCTCCGCTAACTGCACCAAAGTGTAAGGTAACACTTGCCATTTCTTTGCAGGAGGAAACAACTCCGTCTTAAAAAGGCAACTCCACAACATTTCAGTAGCTAACAATTTTTTGCACTTCCATTAGGCTGTATTATCAAACAAAAAAGAAAAAAATTGAGTGGCCATACATTTTCCCCTACAACTTAGTCACCTCTTTGTGATGAACTATAAACATGTCCTGTCCTCATCTAATGTTTCCTTGGGGAGTGCCAAAACAATTAATTCCAATACCTGCATAGTACATTAATCAGACTTTTCATTTGTTTTACACTATGCTCAGGATACTTCGCTATTCCCTTATTAACAGCATTTTTTAAAGGATGAAATGAAGCTAGAAAACCCCATAAAACATACATTCAATCTTGCAGAATATTGGTAGTAACATACAGGCACAGTTTTTCCTGTGGCTTAAAAAAATGCCATCTTAATCCCATTCTTGTCCAGTATAAATAAAATGTCGATGTGTTACTCAGCATATGTTTTTCTAATGCACTTACTCAAGTTAGAAGTAAGATGTTGGATACAACTCTCAAAGAACTCTTCATTGCCAGGTGGATCATAGTTCAGAACAGAGAAAAGGCAGAGAATAAAATACATTTCAAAGGGATGGATCTGGGGAAGAGAGGAAAAAGACATTGTAAAGCCAGTGTAAAATATTCTAATATTGCTTTATAATAAAAAAGGTTTCATAATTCGTTCAGAACAGGAAGACTAAGACTTTTTTTTTTGGGGGGGGGGGGGGCCTTAGCTTTTACTGGAGAAAAATGAATAAAATAATAAAATGTGGAAGTCATTAAAATTGCAACTATGGCTAAAAATCAAAATCTATTTTATGTAGATAATCCAACTGTTACTGTATGCTTAGACTTTAACCTCTTAAAAAGGTTTCCCATCCAACGCTCTTAAAGAGAGTATGCTCTCACAAGAAAAAATTGAAAATTTTCAAAAAATTGAAAAAAGACAGCAGGAAAACATAGTAATTTTGACCAAAAAGACAGGGTACTGAGGAGATCCACACAAGAAGGGGTAATGAAAAAACATACACCATCTGATGTGGCTATACTGTAAGAAGATAAAAGAAATATTTAATTATAATGTACACCTGAATGCAAAGATGAGCTCCAAAGAGAGTTACACTGAAGAAAACGCTTAAGCTGTGGTTTGTTCTCTGAAACACATCAATTCAATGCTCAGGAGAAATCCCTAGCACTGTGCTGTTCTAGTCCACCACCTCCATCCTTCAAGAAAGATGTAGAAATAGAAAAGGTACTGGGAGTGTATGTTTCCATGTACAGCCACACTACATTGTTTATAACACGCAGCTGTGGAGAAGCTGAATGCTTCTCTTAATATAATGTACTGAAACTTTCAGATTTCATGTTTAAGGAATGGAAGGAAATGCTTTTAAACAATCATGAATAACTTAAAATAAAAAAAAAAAAAATCACTATCAGTGTGCCATTTTGTAAAGGCTTAAAAAATAAGTAGATTCAAATCCAGAAAAAAGAAAGTGTAGGACAGATCCATTAACAGCTATTAGAGAGGATTATTCATAGGCCATCTTTAGCCTACAAAATCTTGGCATTTGTGGAAGACTGTTCCAGGGAAAGGATCTCAAAACCTTTATTTGTCCTTGCTACCAAACTGTTTTCACATTTGTCAAAGCCTGGATCCTAAGCTAGAATGACTTCTGGCCCAATGCAAAAATACTGTTAAAAAGCTGCAAGTATCATGGAAAATAAGAGACAGCTACAGCAATCTAAGTATCTACTTAGAAAACAGTAGCCAAGTCCAAATCTGTATTTGAAGTCTGTATTAATTGAATGAAATTACAAACTGCTTCATATAAAACTCCTGCAAGTGAGCTAAAAAGATTACTTGAGTACACTACCTAAGAACATCCCTTTTATTTTTATTTTTATGTTTACTCAAAATCCTCACTCACTTGAAATGGTAGATTCAAGAAAAAAACAAAACAAAACACAACCTTCAGGCAAAACCTGAAAACTTCAGGTAAAACCAGCCAATGGATTTTTAGGGCTTTAAACCTGTTCCATTTACTACTAATCTGTCCTTTCTTACTGAGTAACTTACACAGTAGATGGAAAGAAAAACGGTAATACCTTGTCTGTATTTTCAACAGTTACAGATGCTATTCTGTCAAGTAATGAAGGACAGCGGTGGTTTGTCTTTATGAGAAAAAAAGACAACTGTAATAAATTTGCCCATGTTACTTGGTCTATCAAGTGCTGACACGTGGCCACAGTTTGCTCCCTGATGACCTCCTGAAACCACTCTCCATTCACATGTGTGAGTTCTTCCAACAGAAGATTTAAATTCCCAGCTTTGCGAAGCCTCTGAAATCCACAGTCATTTATTTTCTGCAGAAGCTTTACACATAGCTCTGAAGTGTTTTGCCAGTGCAACTGGTCATAGTGATTCCATTTGATAAGAGCTGTAGCAATATAATTCAAATGCTGGAGATTGCACTGAGGTAGAATTGCTGTTGCTTTGTTTACAATGATTTCTTCTACTTGAGAGGAAGGAAGCATGGCCAGAACACGAATTATTGCAGCAGTATCAGCAGGTATGACACTAGATTTTAAAAAACTGGAAGAGATGCAAAAGAAAAATAGGCCATCAGTACTGACATAGGGCAAATGTTAAAATAAATCAGTAAATTACATGCATGAAAATTCTATTCAAAAAGTCAAGAGCAGCACATTGTTTCAAGCATAAGTACAAAATGAATGACATTGTAGAAGTTCACATAGAGAATGACTACCAGCTTTTTTCATTCCAAGATTAGCTTCTTTCTTCTGATTTATTCAAAATTGAAAAAAAGAAGGTGACAGGGGGCATCTAAGCCAGTGAGGCTTCACGTGTTACTGAGAACACAAAAGTCCTTAATAAGGATAGATCTGTCCTTGTTAGCCGAGTCTGTGGGTTTCTAGGGCCTGGATAATTTCTGTGACTGCCAAATTAACTCCTTAGCAGGCGTCATGGGGAGCACCAAGTTCTGAGATGCCTGAGGAACAAAGGTATCATCCACAAAAAAAACACATTCAGCCAGGGCACTTCATTCCTAGAGGCTGAGAAGTGAAAGTGATGGTGGCAGATCTCTTTTCCCACAATTCCAGAATTTCCCATTCTATGTGGCAGCTTCATAACCACGAGAACTAGGAAGTTCTTCAATCAATAGAAGACTACTTCTGCATCATAATTTCACTTGTTCCCACCAGGACACCCTTACTATATACTTTTCATTACTTGTTCCTTCAAGTATCAGAGAAGACAGTAATGCATAGCCTTCCTGTAAAGTACCAGTAAAAATTTCCTGTTCAATGTCTTTATTTTGCAGTGGCCAATGGAGGGAAGAGAAAATCTATTTTAAAAAGATATCAAATTTACTAGCAGATACTGCTAGGTCTACAGTTGAGACAATATCAATTTCCTGTCCTTTCACGTACGTGTTCACAGAATCAAATTGTTTTGAGTTTGTTACTTCTTCATATTTCATGAAAACAATTTAACGTTTTAGCTTGTTATTTAAAATATTTAGACAACTGTGTAATACTTCAATAGGCCATTACTTTTTCAGGAATACATACTTACCCAAATAGCGATGTTTTTAGTTTGGCAAACAGCTCCTGATCGCGGCAACGCAATAACATCAAATACTGCGTTAACTTTATCAACTGTAATACATGATAGCTATCCAAGTGTTTGTGCAGAACAGAAACCATTCTGAATACAAACAGAAAAAGATGGCATGGTATTATGTTAATGCAAAAGATACTGCAAAACACAACATGCCATATGAAAAAGGGGTGTCCCACATTGCACAGTACCTAAGTGGAGGGTTGTATACACCTGTACTCCTCTCCACCTCAGTTTTGATGGTGCTCCACTTAGATGCAACAGCCTCTCTCCAGCTGAGGGCTTTAGTTATTTAATCTACTATCACAGCAAAACAGCTACTCCTCTCTAATTACTTCTGATACAGAATTTACAACCAGTTAAATTTAGATCATTGGAACGAGCGAATCAAGAATGGGAAAAAACAGAACACCACCGCCAGGTTCAACACAACTATACTCATTTAAACTGTAACTGTAGTGTCGCTACATCTATGTTGGTCTAAAACTGCCAGAGAGGTCTAGATTTGTATAGTGTGGTAATGACTTCTATTAAGACCTTTTTTAAGACAGTGAGATTCAAGGAGAAAAAGCATGAATTCACCTGGTCTTCCCATCAATACCACAGTTACATTTGTCTATTTTCTTACAAGGATCTATTTGGTTCATACAACTACGTTCAATCTGGGGTGCTCATAACCTGCTTTTAACTCTGTTCCATATCACATATCTGATGATAGTCTCATACACCTAAAACCTCAATTGCTTGCACCCTAACTGTATCAAAGATAGTACCTCTCCTATAAACCAGGTTCAATTTACAATTGCAGAAAATCTAGGCTTGGTTCTTAACAATACAACTTAGTTCAAATTAGAGCACAATAACTTTTGAAGAAACAACTCGCATCAGTAACGTGTCCCTAAGATAGGACGCGTTCTCTACAACTTCATGTATGCTCATTTCTCTCATAAAATTACAGTAATTGTTAGAGAATAAGTTTATTCAGAAAAGATATAGTAAAGAAGATAAAAGTTGTATTATATTATCTCAATAAGATTCAAATGCCCTTCTACGAAATTCCTGAACTGTCTCAACTACTTCTGGGTCAAGGTGTGATATTCTGAAGTCTGTAATAGCTAATTATATAGAGTGTATGCATTTGTATGTAAGTGACACACTCTCCACTCCCAGTGGGATATTACATAGTTTTTCATACTACATGGAAATAATTTGCCTATAGAAGAAAACCATTTAATAGTATTAAAAAAATTACTTTTTGAGTAGATGAGAATTTCTACATTTCATTTTCTGCATTGTCTTTAGTATCCCCAACACCTGATGACTGCTAAATCCTTCTGCCATGTGCGCTGCAGTCACTAGCAACCTGAAGAGGAAAAGAAAAGATTTATTCTCCTAAGCAAAATTTTTGAAAAGATGGAGCAAAGATTGTAGCAATGTTCTTTGTCTGGGAGGAAAAAGAACCAACATACTACTTTAGGAAATACAGGAAAACCAAGGGCCTTTATTTTGTGAACCCTTCTTCTGAACAGTATGGCAAAGATCTATGGCACAGATAGAGACGCAAACGTACTACATCAGGTCAGCAAGTCCAATACTTCTGAAAGTAGTACAAAAATAAGGAAGATACTCTAAAGCACTAAACAATTCACCATCAATCAGCAAACTACAGATAACAGAATCAAACATGAGTTGTTCTGAGACAAGTAAGACTAATAACTTTCTGCTTCACTTTGACCTTCAATAAGAAGTACAGAAAGATCTAGGAAAAGGTTTTGGCCACCTGTGGCAAAACCAGTACAGGCTTTCATAACTGATTGTACAGTATATCCAGAGCTCTGAATAGAAGTAAGTGCTCATGAAGAAAAGCCTGATAATATGACTAATCATAATTAACATAGCAAATTCTGCCTAAAACCGAAGACTTTGAGAGATCCATGACTACCACCACCCCCAAAGAAGATTTTGTGGTGCAAGACAAACAGGCAGAGCAAGATCTGCCACACAACACTATGCTCTAATTGCTAAATTAATGCTGGAGGGTTCCCTGCTGCCATCCCTTCATATAGAATAGGATGTACAGCAAACTGAGATAGGACAAGACTCAGACTGTTTCAGCTACTGCACATCTTAAAAGGAAAAAGCAATACATGCTAATGCATGTATTTCTCAGGGGAAAGTCAGTAAGTTTGTTAACACCATCCCCTGTGAAAGGAAATGATTCAGTTTAAGAGACAGAGCTGCAGGATGGCCTTGAATAACAGTATTCCCACTCCCCTTTGTTTATTAGATCCAGCTTTTGATGCAACTGCCACAAGACAAACTGCTATGACAGTGTTTCCAAAAAGAAATAATTCATTGCTATAAAGTTACAACTAGAAAACCTAATGCTCAGCTCATGGAGAGACTCAGAAATTCCCTGAGACACTAAATCATTTTCAATTTGTGTGTAAGATTACGTGTAAGTCATAAATAAGACAAAATTGTTAATAAACTTACCTTTCTCTCACCTTGGATCCGGCCATAGGCCCAAGAATAAAAAATAATTTTGAAAAGGTTTCAGGATCATGATAATCATCTATCGATTCAGACAGCAGCTGTTTAGCAACCAAGCGGAATTCAGCACTGTCAAAACCCAGCTGCTCATACAGTCCGAAAATAATACTAATATTGTGTAAATCAAGCTGGGAGGCACTTTTAAGGAAAATCTTATTACATTTTTCTAGCAATGGATAGTATGTCAGTTTAACATTTTGAAGAAACTGTGTTATTCTTTTGGCGTAATTGAAGTAGACCTCATCCTCTTCTCCTAAGAGCTGTTCAGCCTTCTTTAGTAATCGATCTCGAAAACTCTGTGAGATAACATCAGATATGCTGATCATCAAAACTGACAAAATCCTAAAAAGATTCAAAAGATTTTATGCTTACAGATTGAACATAGTAAGTAACACATTTCAGACTTCTTAAATAAACTAGCCAAAGAAAGGAATGTTAGTTAGAATGTTGCTGACTTCTGTGTCATGGAGAATTTTAAATCTAATGTACAAAAAATAGCTAAGCAAAAATCACTTGTCTAAATAATTTCAAAATTCTGCTTCCAGTGAATTACTGAAATGACCGTGATTTTTGAACCACCTCTGACAAAGTTGTGTATGATAAAAATGTTTGCCTAATGCACACCCCTGACTTGCCTAATTCAAATATGCAAAAAGATCTTTGATGTTCAATGAAAACTAAAGAAACCCAATCAATCCTCAAGAGACAGACTGGGGAAACTAGTCACTACCATTCCTAAAGAAAAAATCCCTTCCTAAGGGGATAACTAAAACCAAAGGTGAATCAATCCTTTAAAGAAATGCTGTCTCATTCAGTTAGATTCATAAACTGGCTGCCCATATCTGTAAAAAATAATAATAATAATAGTAAAGAAGTAAAGAAGTTGAGACTGGTGGTGGTGCTGTAAAAAGAAATAAAAAAAGAGCAGCCTAGAGCAGCCTTTACTAAAATGACCCAGACAGAACAGAGGCAAGAAAAAGAAGCTCAGACTCTTTTGACAAGGAAGACAGGTTTTAAGTCGTTTTAATATTAAGGTAATCCGATAAATATCTTAGTGAGAGAATTGATTCATTTAACTTGTCAAAAAACAGTCTAAAAATGACACTGCTTTAAGATTCCATATTACTACTCACAATAATAAACTATACTAATGTCATAAAAGAGAAACTATTCATCTCATAGTAGACAGACAAGTTCTAGTGAATCACTAGCCTCTAAATTCTCAGAAAACTCCATGTAAAATTTAGAATCTGGTTAAAGAAATACCTGCTGTTTTTCCACTGTAAGTGGAACATCAGTTTTAATTCAGCACTTAGATTGGTTATAGAGAAACTCTTCACAAAGTAATTGGGAAAATAGAGTCACCTGAGCAAACCTGTCCATGAAAAGCCCAAATTGGGAAGAAAAAAAACAAACAAACAAACAAAAAAACTTCAGTTAAGAAAAACGGAAAGTGTTTAACAAAGAAACCCCAGCAGTTGTGACATACTGCTTCTCATGCTACTCAATTTCACTCTTGACGCTTACCTTATATCCTCTATAGAATCCAGTTTCATGTCCACAATATGAGCTATTTTGCCAATTACGGGACTAAACTGTCTGCGCTGCTTGTATAAACACAGTGCAAATTTCGACAGAGCTGGTAAACTAAGCCTGTTAAGACATCAAAGAAAGAAAAGATTATTTGCCTTTTATTTCTAGTAAATAGCAAGGCAAAAAACTAATTCAGCAACTGTATAAAAGGTTACACTCACATTACAAAACAAAGAAATGATATTTACACATTTCCTATTTGGTCACCTACAGTGATACCTTGAACTTTGTCAAAATACCTCCGTACTTTATATGAAAACATACTGTGCACACACAGCTCTCCAAAAAATGGAAGTTCTTCAGTTTAATCAGATCAGTTTAAGAGATCTATGAAGATTACATCCTGAAGCAATAAATTCTGAAATAGCTAAAATTGATGTAAATTATTACCTAAATGTCATTTTGTGTTCATGCTACACTGAATTTATTTACTTGTCAAGATGCCCCAGGTGTTAAGCTGGGAAAGGCAATTCTGTGATGTTGGTGCCCAGACTGACACTCCTGCCATTAAGCTGAGATGAAAAAATTAAAATTACAATACTAAAAATTAGTATTACAATACTAAAAAAAAAAAAAAATCACAATGGGAAAATACTGGTGTTTTAAAATAATAATTAAAAAAATATTACTAGTATTAAGATGAGCTGGTACTCATCATTACTAGTATTAAGATGAGCTCGTAGCTGGTTTCAAACTACCATTTCAAAGTTGGACAGCAAGCACGAAGTTATCATTGTAAACATCAAAACTTGCAATTTGCTTCAGACATAAATCACAGGCAATATATTTCAAAATCCATGTTAGACATCCATTGTTGCAGTATCTGAATCTCTTCAGCATCCAAGTACCAAACTCCATCAACTCAAAGCCTCAACATTATATAAAAATAATTTCCAAAACCTTCAAAAGGCAACTGACACTTAAAATACTCACATAATGTTTGAAACATTATCTTGTAAATACTCTTTGAGAACTCTGAATAGCATTGTGTGAGGCAAACCATGCCTACACCTTACACCCTTCACAAAGCACACAATTACAGTACTTGCCTTTCTAATCTTTTCCATGCTTCTGTAACAAGCACTCCTGCTAGAGAATCATGGTCTTCAACATTGAGCCTTCAGAACGAAAACGTAACAGTTTGAAAGTTTGCTTCAGAAATTGAAAGGAAATCACGCAAGAGACATATCTTCACATTATGTATCACATCTTATGTTTCTACCACTCCCTCCAAACGTATCTAAGAACACATTATAAACATTTGTGCACTAATCATAACCCCATTTACTGGGAGTGCAAAACATATCAATCCTGCTTGGAGCTGGCAAATTGAGGCACAGAAAGTTGTCACACAGTAAGAGTACAGAAGCTCAGGCAGAACAGCGTCCCCATTTCCTCATAGTTGGAATTTGGACTCACAGCGACACTCTTTTTATTACCAGATACAGAATGTATAGATGTGGAATTCAACATAATGCTGCCTACCTCTGAATACTGTACAGGGTGTCCACTATCAACTCATTTTCCATGTGTTCTACCTTGTTTTCTGCTAAAACACAAAGAGCAAGAAACTGGGAGTGATTTCTTACATAGTCACTAGTCCTTAAGAGAAGGGGCCTCTTCTTTTGCAATTGCCACAGCACATTCAGTGCAATTCCCACGTGTTTTTCAGAAAGCCTGGCCTTGTTCCTTCCAACAAGACTGAACACTTCATCTTCATGGGTGCAGTTATTTATCTGGCTCAAAAGCAGATCACTACTCAGAGTTCGAGCTTGGTAACGTCTCAGTGCAAACAAATAAACCTTCCTCAAACAAAGCATTTTGCTAAGTCCACCAGCTATCTTTAAAGTGTCCAGAAAGGTCCTTTCATTTTTCACAGTAAAACATGTTCTTGCAAAGAACAAACTCGGGCATTTGGAAGACAGACGATTATTTTCCTTTCATCCAGTAGGGCCACTGTATTAAGAATAATTCATTTCTGAGGTACCTGGAGTAAGATAGAATTAAAGCAGTCACGTACAGTCATCATTACCAACTAAAAATCAATGTCTCTGCCTTTTAATCTTCTAAGTTAACATAAGCTTAAGAAAAACATACATCCTGAATTCTTCTCAGAGAACCTCCTAACAACGTACACCAAAACACTCAAAAGCGCTAAGAAAACCTGTCTGCGTGGTAAATTTTCAGATTTAGAAACCTACCTCTAAAACGCATGTGCTGTCATGCTAAAATTGAGAAGGCAAAGATGGGCTCTATAACGTGCCGGCAGCATGTTCCCAAACTGGGGTCTGGGAACTGAAAGGAAACAACTGTTGGTAGTAAAAGGAAGTGACCCAGCAAGAGCTCCTGAGCTGGCATCGCTGGGTGACTCCAGACCTATACCTCTGCCCAGCCCACACTAACAGCAACTGTTCCCGGCCTATGAGTCTCTCCTAGCGTTTTCTTTTCACTCTGCTCTCTCTAGTCCATGTTTTGTAAACAATGAAGACTTTGCTATTTGACTTCTAGTCACAAAGGTTCACCACATCTGTAACACAGAACGATGATCAGTCCCATCAGCTAAAATCACTGTACAAAATAAAAACAAGCTAATTCCCCAAATGACAGTGGAAACTACAGTTTTATCTAAAAAAAAAAAAAAATTGGCAAATACTGATTTGTTTTCTTAATATATCCCCCAATTTATATAGTGCCAACAATTACATATTCTACAAGCTACAGAATTGGTTCTGAGCTGCAGAACATAGACCAGATGTGGTAAATACTGTGGTACACCAAAAAGACCCATTAAATTCCCTTAAATCAGAGACCATGGAAAAGTCCAGAAGTCTTGCTTTAGGGGATATAACCACTACCAACAAAAATTATCAACATACCTTATTCCCATCAACAAAAACGAACGATCTTCAGCTGGAGGCATGATTCCATCAGTCTAACATTATCAAGACCAGAGCAGCAACAGGTACTAGGTCTCTACTGAGAAAGAAAAAAAAACTTCTCATATGAGATTTTAAAATGTAGATTCAGTAAGCTGAAATACAGAACGAAGATTGGTCGAGCCACTGCTAAATCACAATCTAGCAACTTTAACAAAAATCACAAGTACTAAATTGACCGCTTTTACAAGACCATTCAGCAATTTTTTTATCCCACATATTTTCCAAGCTTTTTTAAAAATACTTCCTCTGTTCCCTTTTGCTGGGTAGATGCATATATATGAAGAAAATCATACAGAGCAACCATAGCCAAAAACAGAAACTGTTGACTGTTCCACCAACAGCTTGTAAGTAGAAGCTGCTATCAGAATTACTGAGCTACACAAACAACCTATTTTTTCCTCTTTGTAAACTAGTGTGTTTCCGCTCTAATGATGTGATAGCAAAATACAGCTTGAAAACTAGCACAGTTTTAACCTTTTTGCAAGACCACATCTGGAGTCCTAGCTGTAAATGAGTATTTTTGTATTATTATTATTATCCTTTTGGAGAACTAAGACAGCATCAGAGGAATCCCTTTAAAAGAATGCTCATATATTTAAACTTGTTTTTAAGAATTTATACAATGTATTACAAAACATTAATTTTTATTAGGATATTTTTGCCATGTTTACTGTTCCTCTATTTTCATATGTCCATGTGGTTGCAAAAAAAATTACCTTATCAATTAACCTTTACTCTCCACCACACTGGCAAGCTACTCAGCTATAAGACAGAATGAAGTAAATAAAATAGATAAAGAAAAGACAAAAACTTCACACGCAGAATTTCCCCATAAGCCCAGGTAATGCATCCACTCCCCCTCTTGCGCTGCAATGGACCGTGCATCCCCTGTGCTAGTGACTGGGATCTCTGTAGAAAAAAAAACTGCAGGAAGTTTTCAAGGATTTGCCTTTCTGGAAGGTATTTAGCAGATGCAAGGGATTTATCACAAGCTTTTATGTGGCTTAAGTTGTAATTAATTTTAATATCTTATAAAAAGAAACCCAAGAGGAAACATCGTATGTTTTTAAACTTAGGAATACATGGATTAAGAGTAGGAAACGATTACCCACCTAAGTAACTATCCTCTTCTATCTACCATACAAACTTAAAGCACAACAAATTATTTTAATTATTTAATAATTTAATAAAGTATCTTAAAACAGCTAAAAGCGGACGAAACTTAGTAAGTATTATCAAGACCGCATTATAAACTGGGGTAAGGCAGGAAATTCTCCGCACAGGACACGCGTACACCCTCTGCGCGCCGAGGACGACAGGCGCAGAGCGTTAAGAGGCTCAGGCATTAAGAGAACCGCTTATGCCACACGGGACGCTTTCCACCCGCCTCTGAGCGCTACCTCCCCTCCTGCGAGCCGAGCCGCGGCCACGCGTGTGGCTGGCAGAGCTCCTGGCGCGGCCTTCCTCCCTTCCTCCCCTTCCTCCTCTACCTCCCCTTCCGAGGCCGCCTCCCACTTCCCCGCCGAGCGGTGGTGACTCGGAAGCGCTTCAGAGGCGGCGGGAACGGCAGGGCGCTCCGCCGGCGGCCCGGGCCTTCCACCCTTGCCCTGTCCGGCGCCGCCTGCCCTCACCGCTGCCCTGAGAGGCCCCGGCCCGGTCCCGCCGCCCCTACCGGGCCAGGCCGTCGGCGCCCGCCGGTTGGCGGAGGGGTGGAGGCCGCCTGGGGGGCACAGCCTCGGCCGTGGGGTGCGAGGTGTGTCCTTGGTGCTGGCTTAAAGATTAAATAAGGAAACGCAGGAATCAGTGTTGTGTGCGACCTTTAAGGCATCCCGACGCCCGCAGAGCAAAATCTGACAAGTCCTTAACTCGCGTTTTCGCAAGACTTCTGCCATGCAAGCCATGGAAGGAGGCTGCTCGCTTAAAACAAGCACATCGCCTCACCTCCGTGCTGTGTGGTGCGTCTCTGCGCTGCCTTGGTGTGTGCCCCAACACAGCATCCCCATGAGCTGCCAGATGTACGGAAAAAGGGGAAAAAAATAGGCCTTCCAAAACAAATAAAAGAATATTTTTAAAGTTCCAAGGCCATATTATTATCTGTAGGTTCATGCCTGGTGCACCCCACCAATATCAATTATTAAGGTCCCATTAACAAAACCAACTTTTATATAACATATTTGGAGGGGAGAAACACCATCTCTGTCCAGAAAAATCACACTGGGACTGAAGTTCAACAAGAGTGAAGTTCATGTGTTTGGCTTCGCTGTACTGGAATTAACATTACCTTATTTGTACATTATATTTTTCTATGCTTTACCAAAAAAAAAGTTTAAAAATATGAGTTCTAGTACACACATCTGACATGTTGTAACATGTATGTTGTTTACATTGTATATGTATAGCTCCAGATCATCTTTCTGGACCTTCTCTATCATCATCTAAAATAACAAAAACCATCTAACAGCTAATGATGTGGTCAGTCACATCGTTCGATTTAAGGCAACGATAAAGTCATACTCATCGTGCTCATTTATTCTTCTAGCTTCTGCGGTGCAGTCTGAGATCATTATCATTCTATCTAAAATCACAACCAGTATTATTACCATGACCAACTTTTGAGTTAAGTGACTGCCTGTTTTATAGCTGGTTTGGTTTTGTCTTTTTTCTATTGTTGACTGCATTTATATCTCAAATAGTGGATGCTTATGAATATGGAAATCTCACAAAGTAGTAAAATATGCCCTATTTTGGGTAGCACGTACCTTTTAAGAGAATCTCAGGCCTTGTGCAAACTAGCAAGGAACTCCAGGAATCTAATTTCCCTGTATAAAAGTAAACTTTTCAATATTTGTATGTAAGGACTTCTGCAAATTATGTGCATTTTTCAATTACAAAATGCTGAATATTTTAATTTTGACTCGTCAAGTGCATTTGGGTGAAATCAATTAGCTAATCAATTAATAATGCAAATTAAAAATGTTAAATTGCCTTAAATTTTAAGTTGGGAAGAAAACAAGATTTACCGAAGTATGTTGTGCTGAAACTGGTATTGATTCGCTAAACAGTACTCTGATCACCAACTTTTACAGGATTTCATAACTCACAGGGGCCAGTCTCTATTTTCCTTTTTTTTTTTTTTTTTTTTTTTCTGGCAGAAATTTGGAAGGAGGAAATTAATTTTCCAACAGGAACAGAAGCCTGTTGAACATAGCACTTTCATTATTTCCTGTTATGTACAATTACCAGCTCGCTGGTCTGAGTAGTATGTGTGTGCTTCGGGGTGAGTCTGACTAAATTTTGAAGGGGCTCACAACTTTATGTTGTGTCATAAAATGTCATGTCCCTACGTCTATTACAAATTGATATAAACTTTGAATAGGACTAGAGATGCGCGATAAGATCAGGAACTTTGTTCCACATGAACTTCTGCAGGAAATTTCCCGTTTCAGCTCCTTACGAGCCCTAATGACGCGCGCCGAGCCCCCATAGCAGGCGGTGTGGGACGCCTCCTTTACCTATGTCCCGGTCACTCCGGACGCCGAGACGTGGCTGGGGAGGGGGGGTGAAGCCCAGCAGCAGCAGTCCGGGGCGCTTCGGGCGGCCGAGCCCCGCTGTGCCGGCAGGGGGAGGCCCGGCCCCCCGCCACACGGGCACCCTCCCGGCCCCGCTGGGGGCGGCGGGCAGCAGGGGTGGCGGGAGCGGGCGGCGGGGCGGAGCGGCGCTGACGAGCTGGAGGGGGCGGGCGCCCCCCTTCCCCCAACCGCTTCGGCTCCTCGCGGGCGGCCCTCGCCGCCTCCCCGAGCCGAGCTGAGCCGTGCCTGGGGCCCCCCACACGTAGCCCGCGCCCCTACCGGCCAGGGGCGCCGCCGCTCCCGCCGCACCGCCCCCGGGGTCGCCCCCTCCCGCCCTTCTCCTCTCGTCTCCCTCCCGCCGCTGCCTGGCGCTGACGCAGTCCGTGCCGCACCAGCTCTAACATGGCGGCCAGGCGCTGAGCGGCGCGGGGCGACGCGGGCCGCGAGCGGGGTGAGTGCGGGAGCCGAGGGGCCATGTGGCCGGGGCGAGGGCGAGGGCCGCGGCCCCAGGCCTGGGCTGGCGGGCAGCGGGGGCTCGGGGGACGGAGGTCGCAGCGCCCAGGGGCCTCGTCACGGGGAGAGCGGAGCCTCGGCCCCTCCCCGGCCACCGCGGGGACCGTGCGGGGCCGGGCGCGGGGCGGGCGCGGCGGTCGGCGTGTGAGGGGCCCCGGCGCCTCCCGTGAGGGGGCTCGGGGGAGAGCGGCCGCCGCGGGGAGGCTGGGGGCGAACCGCGGTGTGGGGGGGGTCGGCGGGCAGGGCCCGGCGGTGGGGCCGCGAGGTCGGGCCCGGCTTCTCCGCAGGCCGACGTGCGGCCGGGCACGGCGCGGGGCCGCCTCCCCGCTGCGGGGCCTGCTCGGCGGTTTGAATGAACGCCGGGCCTCCTCCCCCTCAGCCACAGCCAGCGGCCGCCTGCCTGCCTGCCACATGGCTTCCTCCCCTCCGCAGGCCTCTCCGAGCCGAGCCCCCGGCAGCTGCCGTGGCCGGCTGGAGGGTCCCTGCCTCTCCCGCAGGGATTTCTCAGGGCGCCTCGCGGGTTTCTGTCGGTAACGAATTTCAGGCGCGTTTGGTGCAGGGCCACGGCCAAGCTGTGCGCGTTGTGTGTGTCCGGTCATTCTCTGAGTCGTTAGCAGGCTTTGAAGGAGGGAGGCTTAAGAGGAAAAAAAAAAAGCTTTAGCAGAACTCGCTGGAATTCCTGTTACGTTGCCTTACAGTTTATTCACAGGAGGTGTCTTCCATGATGGTGATTAGAAAAAAGTCATTTTTGTTGGTAGTTACTTAGTGCTCAATGATTTAAGTGCATCATATTCTACTATTTTACTGTCTGCTACCTGTCTTAAGAGGAACACGAGGCTCATTTATATGGAGTCAGTTTCCTAAGAAGAATCTGATCTGAGAAAGAATATTCAGTTTTTCATGTTTTTGTTCTATATTACCTGCAGAAGAAGTTGCTTTTGGGTAGGAGTTTTTTTTTTTTTTTTTTTTTTTTGAGTTAAATCTTTTGCCCCATTTTGTTTCACCATTCCTGCTCATTAATGCATTGGGATCCTGTATGACAAGTTTTTAGATGCTACCATGGTAAAATCGTGATTAAAATGTGACAGCTAGACATGATTTATGAAGCATTAGTCTATCTCAATTTGAAGAGTATATAATCTTGACTTACCAGTTTTGTATTATTTTTAAAGATCTGAAAGAAACAGCTTTCCGTATGAAGTAAATCTGAAGGGGGCCATACAAAGAATAGTATAGTTGATAATAGTCTGAGAGTGTCCTTTGGGACTATATTTTTTACTGATACTATCCGTTTTTCTAGTCCTCCTCTGTGAAACAGAAATTGTTCTGGAGTTAGCTAGTCAGTCATCAAGAGGTTAAAAAAAAACAGTATTTTTTTTTTCCTCTTAGTCCACAGATTTTCTGAAATCCTATGAGAGTATTTGGAGTGAAGAATACGTACTGCAGTGGAGAATATTGTAGTGCAGCATGGTATCTCCAATACAGGTTTGCTCCTCTGGGCCACGTCCATTTCCATTCAATAACCATCTTCCATTTGGAAGCAGTCAGTGAGTGCCAGAGAGCAAACCTGGCCATCATTTAATGGAGTGAGGATTTGGTCAGAGGCTGGGGAGGGGAGTAGAGCTGAAGTAGTTGAGAAAAGAGGAGAAAAAGAGATCACAGAACAAGATTGGTTATGGTTGGCAAACATGGGTGGGCATTAGAACTACATGTCCTGCTGTTACACGGTCTTGCTTAATTCTGATCTTCAGTAACTGAAGAGAAGAAGGGATTCCACTTCTGAATTTTGTTTTATTGGTTCAAACAGGTGAATTACTTGGAGATTACACTATACCCTTTAAACACTTTTTCTTTTATGTTCTACAAATGGTTGTGTTGCTTTTTGTTTTTGTTTTTGTTTTTTTTTTTTGTATTTTTGTAGTTTTAAAATACTGTGTTATTAGTTAGTGGCTGCTGTTGGACTTAATGCTGCTCCAGTTTCCAGTCCTGAGTAGTAGAATTGAAACAGACATGTTCTTTGCTGCTTCTGGGTGAGCAGTGAGCTCCAACAAAGGCACTTACTCGTGCACAGACCTGGGAAAATATATGTGCTTTTTCACAACTCCAACAGCAAAAAAACACCCAAACACCTTTTTGCATAAATCAGGTGATAGAAAACCATGACTTACTCAGTGACCAAGTTTTTTTTCTTGCTATTTATAAGAGTGAGTAGATATTGTAACATCCTTTTCACTTCAGGTTTCTCTATATTAGGAAAATAATGAGAACTTGTTCACCTGTTTAAATAGTTTTAAGGGAATGGTACCACCTTCTCAGCTGAGTGTTCTCCCAGATGAGATGCTATAACTAAGCAGGCATTCATTGTATGCTTCAGTAAAAGACAACTAAGTTAATGTTAATTGCAAAAATTCATACTAAAAGGGACATAAATTTAACTCTACAGTGCAATAATGTAGGATTATGTACTGCATATTTAGTCAGTACCTATCTGATGCTGCTGCTTTCTTACACCTCTCTAAGAGGTTAGAAGGCTCTTGCCTCATGTCCTTGGAAGACAACGGCTGGTCTTGTGAGGTACCTCTTGATTCTTGGGGAGGGGGAAGGAGATGTTTTATAAGTAGTCCAAAAAAGACTTTGAAAGTTACTGGAGAAAGGAGTTGCAGAGGCCTGTGTACAATGCTATTTATTTTTCCTTCTAAACATTTTTGAGTTCACATGATTGCAAAGACAGCATCTCAAACCTAAAATGTGTTGAAGTGTAGTACATTTTTCTGAAATCTGCTGACAAGGTAAAAAATCCTGTGCTGCTGGTTAGTAAAATAAAAGTGAATTATTTTTCTTAGTTGTCATTGGTGCAGTTCAGAGTTTTTTGATTGTGAAACACAGAGGAAGAGTCACTCTGTTTGGGAAAATGTTGAGGAAGTGATTGAGGATAGAGCTGGTTGGATTTTTGTTCACGCTCTCGGTATCATCCTAACAGCTAGAAGCTCTGACACAGGAATGGCACTGATAATAATATTTTGTATCCCTCATTTAGCAATCATAAAATCATTTGCAATTTAATCCACACTAAAACAAACATACAAACAACATACAAACAACATTCATAGGCTCTGGCTGCACTGTCATTTTAAGCTGATGCCAGAATCCTTTTCTTGGAAGGAGGCAGAAGTGACCATGTGATGAAGTGACCGCCTACCTGTATGAGAGCTCACAACACTGATGTACAAGCCCTGCATTCTGGTAGAGGCCCCCACTTATACTGGCTTCAAGTGACTGTGGAACAACAGCCTTAGTGAACTTGATGTATGCTTAGTGTTCACTCTGTGTATTTGCTTTCTTTAGACTCCAAGTTTTGCTTTAAAATATTTCTGAAGGTTTTGGATGGTTTTCTTTGTAACATAAACCAATATGGTTTTGTCTTCCTGCATTTGTAGATGGCCTGGAACAAAATGGTAGGAAAGTGAATTCACGCATTTCCTTGTTCCATTCATTTGGACATTAAATGAAGACCACTGCAGAAGATAACTATACATTGATGCAAAGAAACAAACACAAAGTTAAGGAGATATTGAAAGTAGGGGAGAGGAGAGTAGATTTGGACAGGTGGAATGAATTGAAGGAGGAGGACACAATAATATTTTTCTCTAAACACATTCCACCATGTGCAGGGTCTGACACAGATAGCCAGTCCCATAAACCGTTCAGCATAGTTAAAAATGAAGGATTTATTTCCCTCATAAAACTGGGAAGTACTGTGTTGCTGCTTGCCGTCAGCTTTTGTGAGATGCATGACATGCTGGTATTTTACTTGATGAGCATCTGTGCGTGCACGTCAGTCTAACCCATTTTGACTAACCCATTTCAGTGAAAAGGAGCTAGGTTATATTAAGCAGCATTATTGCTAGATCCTTGCTAGCACAAGTAATTTTGACTGAAAACAAAAACAACACAGGATGCGTATTTTAGCATATCAGCTAATATGTGTGACAATCTCTGTGGGAGGAATGCTTGAGAACAGCGTGTGACAGTTCTTTCAATTGACAAAGCTCATTCTGAAAGGTAACAGCTGTCTGCAGCTTGGCTGTGAGCTGGCCAACTTTATCCTACAAATATTTGAACAAAATAATTATGCTAATGCAGGTGTGAAGAGAGTGAACCCTGACAGCCGCAGCTGGTGATGCACTGGCTGTAGGTACAGCTGTTCCAGCGAAACTAAATTGTTGGTGTATTTTTTTTTTTTTTGTTTCTGGAAATGGAATTACAGTTCAGCTTAGTGTGCATTTTGTGTTTATGGACAAACAGACCAGTTTAGGTGTGCTGAAGTTGGTTGTTCTTGGTTATTTTTGATGTTGTTTTTAATTACTCTAAGAGGCTCCTCTAGCAGGAGGTAGTTGAAAATGCTGAATGGCTTGAACATTTCACAGTAGTACTTGAGTTGTTTTATTGTCCTTTCTTACAGAGTTTTGGAAGGAAGAAGTGAGCTGACTTTTCAAGCTTGCCCTTCTGCATAGCGTATTTGCATATGTAGGTATAGCGGGTGCCTTTTGGTTGACTAAATCATGTTCCCTTCAGATTCTATCAAGTCTCATAAGTTAAGAGTATCCTACGTTTTAGTTGAAAATAAACTTAAGGAGAAAAATACGCAAGTCGTGTAAGCCCTGTTGTTGCTAGATGTGTAGTAGCATTGAGCATTACTTGCAGTTTTCTCCATTTTTATTTTTATTATTCTCAAATTGCTATTCTTCATTCTTTAACATGCATCCCCATGTGCTTGCTTTTAATGCAGGCAAATTTTAAGTAATCAGCATGTATAGGACTGTGTTTGGTATGAAATAAGACATGGGTAAAAATAATAGTTCATGGATAATTTTTAAGTTCCCCTGTAACACTTCAGGAGAAGGGCTGTCTGAAGTGCTGGCTGTACAAAGGGTATTCAAGTATGTTGGTGAGCAAATGCTCCTTTGGCTTGTAGGTAGCTAGGGTAAATGTCACTGATATCTTAGCCTGGCTTACGAAGAATGTGATAAAGTTTATCCAGTGTGGGTTTTTTGTCATCTCTCTCCTGTGTGTACATCTAGCTTTCTTCCTACCTCAGCCTTTCCAGTAAGTTTTTGTTTTCCAAATGGTTTTAAAAATGAGACAGCCCTGTGTAATTTAGAGAAGTCAATAGCTGCATACAAAAAAAGCTGTCAGTGTTTTCCCCGAGAGAGGCATTTGCAATATCTTCTCAGGAGGAGGTGTATTTACTTGGCCTGATGTTTGTTAACATAATTGCTATTATGAACCAAATGCAGCCAGTGTTCATTTTGGGGGGATGCTGTTGGAGCATTTGGGGAAAGTGTGGGGCCCTCTGGAGATCATGGGAGAAGCCGTGTTGGAAGGTGCAAGCAGCCTGGAGACAGTGTGGGCAGTAGGGGTCTGGAACATCCCAACCTTCACTTGTTCTGCTGTTCACAGTACGTAGAGAAACAGCAAACTGAGCAGGAGTTGGTAGGTGGGGATGCATGTAGAAATCTCTTGTCTGTCCTTCCCTCTTCCATCCTTTCCTTTACAGAACCTAATTACAAATTGACTGAGGTAAAATACGTGTCAACGTACCATAAAGGCATGTATTTTACAGGTCAGCTTTAGTTGTTACCAGTGTTATCAATCAAAAATATAGTGCATATTAAAATAGCTTGCATTTATTTTGGCTAAAATACTGTATATAAATGTACATGCGTACCTCCTCATTTCTCAAGCAAATCACCTGTAAAGCAAGTTTGAACCCCTCCTTGCTCAAGCGCTGAAGACATACACGCTTAAAGTTCAAGTACAGTTGTCTCACTGTTGGTCCTTACATGTCTGAGATCATTTAAAACTATCAGCTTTATCATCAAACAACAAATAGGATAGCATTTCTTCTGAGAGGCATCTTAGAAGAATCCCCCTCTCGTCTCCCGGTGCAGCTGTACAGCCCCTGCTGCTGTTACCACTGTGTGAGTTGGTGGCTGGCCTGGCTGGTGCCTGTCGGAAGGGAAGGCAGTGTGTGTCTCCTCCCGCCTCTCTTATCTCTCCCTTCCCTAGCCTGTGTTGCTGCCTCCCTCCTGCTTCCCAGGAGTTCGTGCAGCTGCGTGATGGTCAGCGATCTGCTGACCCGACAGCCTCCAACTTCTCAGTGATGTGCACTTTTTTTTCTTCGATTTCTCTGCCTGGCTACAGAACTTGCTGTTTCTCCTCTGTCAATACAACAGTTGAGAGAGAGGAGCAAGCAGGATGAGGCAGGGTTGCTGCTGCTTTGGTTAAATCTCTGGCTTCTGTGAACTAATGCGTTTGTTACGAAGCCAAGCAGGTATGTGCATGGCTGCAGAGTCTGGCCATGATACTGTTCACACAAATGATCAATTGTTGAGTGGTATTTCATTTAAATCTGTCCTGCATTGTTCTTGTGATTTTTCACTGTGCAATCTTGGTAAAATGTTAGGAGTGATACTGAGCACAAGGAGAGGGAAAATGGGCTAACATGGTTCCAGTAGGTTTTGATTTCTTGTAGCCTCCTGATGTAGATACTCTGGGAGTGACAGATGGCAACAAATGAATTTTTGAGGCTGTTCCGTGGCACAGCTACAGAGCTCTAGAAGAGATGTGTGCAGTATGTCAATTCAATCTGAGTAGTGTTTTCTGGCAATAAAATTTCATGTAGCAGTAATTGTGGAACAGCTACATCTTTTTTTGTTGTTGTTCATGTAGGATGGTTTGGATGCTAGTTGGAGCAGCTGCTAACACTGCAGTGACAGGAATCCCAGAAATATGCCTAAGAAAAGGAATGTTTAATCCCAACATGACAACATGTTAGCGATTTGTCAAGTTTTAATCATCAAACGTTGTCTTGGACTCTTTGACCAGTCACTTTATTTGTGGCAAAAATTTTGGTTACTTCTGAAAGTGTGCATGCTTGACTGGCGAAATTATTAGGAGGACCTCAGTGAAAATCCTTTAATGGTACATCACTTCCTTCCTTCCATTCCCAATGCAGCGTACAACACCAGGAGCAGCCAGTCACCTCCATGGGCAGGAGGTCTGGCACCTTGCCTCATGTCTGTGCTTACTGCTGAGGCTTTTCTCCTCTGAAGGATGGGCAGTAAGCAGGCTGTGGGTGGTACTGGCCACAGCCATGTGTTCCACAGCCATAGCCTGTGTGAACACCTGTAGTTTGATGTTGAAGAAACCTTAGTGTTTAAAGTAGCAGAGGGTGTGAGTATTTATTGTGCAGAATCTTGTTTTTGTTGGGTGTGCATCTAGTGGTCTCAATGTGTCTGTCAGCTTTTCAGAGCTGTCTAGTTGCCTCACCTTGCATCCAGTCAGGCTTTGGAATGTGCCCAATGGATTATTCCTGTGAGTGTTTCTTCTTACGTGGAAGAGCTGGCTGTTGGTGTGGCTGCTCCAGTTTGCAGCCCTGCTTATGGCACGGTGCTGTGGCTGCTGAGCCTGGCCTGCAGCGGTGCTGCTCGTGGCATGCGTGGCTTCATGCTACTGGCTGCTGCGGGTGCCGGAGGGGCAGCAGGCTGCCTGGGGATTTTTTGTGAACACGCAGTGAAAGCAGGTGGACGCGTGTGTCAGCAAGGACAGGAGTGAAGGGAAAGTAGGAGACCATCAGCAGGACTGCGTTCATTTGACCCTCTCACAGAGCAATGGCGCTTGAGGAAGTTGGGCACCCTGTGCTGTCTGCTTTCCTGTGCTCCAAAACATTACAAGCAGTATGTACTTTATTGAGCAGCTGTAGTTCACGGTCCAGGTGTATTAATAGAAAAATTCTTCAGGAGAATGGGCCCGACCTGAGGCTCGCACCCATGGCCAGAGGGGTGAGCAGCCTTCTCAGCCACTGACACTGAACCTGACAGACCGCAGAAATCAATCTGGTTAAACATTTTGAAACGCAGTTGTAAAAAGTTGTTTGAGTGTGCTTTCTGGTCTCAAAGCTGACTTTTTTTTTTATTTTCCTCTGATACTTATTTTACCTTGAAGATCCAAGCATTCTAGGAGTTGAAAATTTAAGTGATTACCTGGAAAGCAAGAAGACTTAAAGCTTTTTTTTATCCTCTATACAATACAATATCTTCTTGTATTTTCTCATCTGAAGTATGTTACTGAAATTTAAATTCAATACTGTTGCAACAAACCCAAATGAAATGACTCATTTGGGTCTACAAAATACAAAAATAGCCTAAAATGCATAGCGCTTCCTTAATCTTTTTAACTACTGGTTTGCTAGCTGCTTCTAAGGTTTTCTTTTATCTTCTCAGCAGTTTTTATTGTCTTCATAAAATCTTTGACATTGAATTATTCGGTTTCACTATGGGAAAAGATAAACTCAATTTTATTTTTATTATTTACAGTATTTAAATTTTTGAAGCCATGGGAGTGAAGGTCCAGAGACCTCGTTGCTTTTTTGACATAGCCATCAACAATGTACCTGGTAAGAAAATGAAAAAAAAAAAAATCAATAAGATACTGTTCTTAAATATTTTATAGGAATATCATAAATGCCAGTCAACTTAATAACAAATACGGCTTTTTTTTCTAGCTGGAAGAGTGGTCTTTGAACTGTTTTCAGATGTGTGTCCAAAGACATGTGAGAATTTTCGCTGCCTTTGCACAGGTTTGTAGATTTTTTAAAATGTATTTATAGCTTCTGATGTAATACCATGTTTGACATCTATGTTACTTTTTCCTGACATTTTCTTACGTATAAACTAAATGTGAGTACTGAGTTCTTGGTATCTCTGGAGGTTTAGCAAATGGCTCATACACATCTGATGCAGAAACCAAGTGGTGGTAGTTCTTTGGCTTAGGATGTTGCAGAAGGCATGTACTAATCAACTTCAAATGATGATATAATAAGTTGACTTTCTTTTACTAGCATGGTGGTTACTGCTCATGTTGTATATCATCTAAAGGCAGCCAATAAGTCAAGCATGCAGGCTTGCTTTTCATTCTTACGATACCTGGAGATATTTGAAAGGTGTTGCTGGTATTCATTAGTATTTTTGCTTTTGCTGTAACTTATTTGTTGATGGAGAGTGGTGATAACCATTCCTAGTGAAATTCAGGTTTTTTATTGAACAAAGTACTTAGAAGATTCTCTCCAAGAAGCATTTCCAAGTAGAGTTATTTCCCAGTGCGATACCTGCTTTTGTTGAAAATGCTGACAGCTTAGCAAAACTTACACATTATCACAAGAATGATTCTGTGAATACATAAATCTGTGTTCTGTGTCTTCAGCATTTCCTGCTTTCTTTCTTTCCAGCTCTGTTGTTTGTCAGGACAAGATTTGTAGCTGTTAATACCAAATCAGTCAAGAGTACTAATATGATCTGAATCAGGTGTGGGTGCGTAATTGCATTCATGTTAAGTTAGCTAGAACAGTTTGCAGTCAGCATGAATGCTGCACTATGAGTGTAGGCATTATCTGATTCAGGTGTGCTGACTCAGAATCAGGTTATCAAAATTAGGTACCAAATTTAAACCCTAGAATTACTCTTTTTAGTGAATGTGTGATTTCTTATGACCATGGCATTCTTGATGTGCTATCAAAAGATAGATTTACTGTGGAAAGGTGTTCTTTCTCACTACTGCTTTAACTTTTTGACTTGAAGTCTTTGAACAACATTTCAGGTTAGAAGCAAGTACTGATAAGAATATACTGCTTATGTTCAAAATCATATTGAGGCTGAACAACTTTTCTGCTTTACCATATTTAAGAATTGACCATATTTTACCATGTTTAAGAAAGTAGATTGACAAAGCATTTATGATATTGATCATAAGCAACTTAATTCAAAATTGTGGGGTTTTACATTTCTTTCTCTTTTTTTGGTAGTTTTGAAGAGGGTATGCTGTTGTCTTAAAACAGTGGTCAGCACCTCTGCTTTTTACTGGCAATACCTTTTTCAGGCATGTGCCAAGCCAGTGGAATATATAGCTGTACGTGTCCAAGTTTCTATTGGAAGTGTTTTTTCTACTTAGATCTGTATGGAAGCACCACTCTGTTACAGGTAAATTCAGAGGCAACTGCCCTTGACAAAAACTGTCAGTTTCACAGCTCAGGAGCTTGTCTAATGGTTTGCCAAAATGGAAAGGAAGAATCCTTTTCCTTCCAGTATAGTCCTGCTCCATACTGTTACCTTGAGGTTGGTTGTGCCATTCATGGGACCATGCCATGAGCCATTCATCTTGCTAACTCAGAGACCTTATTTATTTGAAGCTAGAGGTGAAAGTGGGTAGTGTTTTAGCTGAGGCAGAGAGCCTGGTTGTGAGTCTGAAGAGCACCAGAGCTGATGCGAAGGAGGATGGCACAAGACTCTTTCAAAACTATTTCTCATTCCCCTCTACTCTTTCTTTTTCCTTATGATGTTGTTTGTTTAATTTTTATTTTTGAATATCAACTTTTATGCTGCTTCTAGTCCTGCAGTGTTGTAACTGAAGATCTGAGTTCCTCACCTGATTTTGGGCAAACATGTTTAAGTTAAACTAAACAGTTTAATTTCAGTCAGTCCACGTAGAAGAGGCCTAGAATGGATGACTCAGTGAAAGCAATTTGAGTTATGTGCATAGGTTTAATGTCCTCTCAGCAGTAATAGTAATATATTGCCCCCCTTAGTTGTTTAAGCTTGTCCAGGTAGGTGGCTCAGGTGACTTTTCCATTATCCGAGTTCTTAGTTTACCTTTCTGTGAATTAATTGTAACTGTCCTGACAAAAACAGAAAAGGTGATTATGTTGTTGTATACTAGTGTCAGTATGGAGTTCTTTTTGTTATGACTGTAGAGGTAGTTTCTGTGCTTTCTTACACGTGAGTTTCTTACTGGTATTACAAGTATGTGCCTGCCTCACAAATTAATTTTTCAGAGTTTGGTAGATGATTTTGATTAAATACTTACGTAACACTTTGTGCCTGTAGAATCTCCACAGTAAAGAGAGTCACTTTGTTTTTTCTCCCCCTCCTTTAGGTGAAAAGGGTACAGGAAAATCCACCCAAAAGCCATTGCATTACAAAAGTTGTCTGTTTCACAGGGTAGTGAAAGATTTTATGATCCAAGGAGGTGACTTCAGTGAAGGTACGATGTGAATCTTTGAAGAAAAATGTAATGCTTATGCAATGGAATGTTGCAGGAGTCCTGTGTAAGATCATTCACTTCAATTATGTGATTTAACTTTGCTTATGCTGAAGATGGGTAAAAAGCTTTACATGGAAACTTGCGTAATAAAATTACATCAATTTATACACGCTTTCTGCTCTGTAACCTCACAACTAGAGTACTAAGTATTTATGGAAAGTTGTAAATGTAAGGGTAAAATATATCTGCTGCTGAGAAATAAAGAAAAAAGGGAGGGTAGCAGAACACATGGGAAAACTTTCTTGTTCACCAAGTTTGCTTCTGCTTAATGGGACTATGAAGATGTGTCCTAGTCTTTTTTGCATATCTTGAAGAATAATGTTACTGACTTGGATGCAGTTAAATCAGTATTTCCTGTTATGAAGCATTGCTCATGTAATGAGACTTTTTGATCACTACTTTAAGTTGTAACTCATTTCTTCTTTCAAGGAAATGGCAGAGGAGGAGAATCCATTTATGGTGGCTTTTTCGAAGGTAAGAGTTTTATCAGGCTGTTCTATTTTGGTGTTACTATAAACCATTACCTATACATCCTGTAGTTTTAATTGGTAAACCTGAATTCCATTGTTGTTTTTTTTTTTAAGGTTTTGTCTGGTCTTCCAGGCCTTTGACTTAACAGTTTAGGTAATATTTCATTTTAAAATAACCTTTTTAATCACTGAAAAATGAATACCAAACACTTTCATATTTGTTAGCTTTACAATTTGGTAACTTGCTAAACATGGCAGTCTGATTCTGAACCTACTATTTGGCTTCAGCAGCAAGCTTTAAGTTGGAGAATACCTTTTCTAGTCAAAAGGAGCAAGTAGTAATGGATTCAAGTCTTCTTGCAAATCTTTATTTATAAGGAAGTATAAAGCTCTGCTTTCTTGAACAAAGGAGGAGTTAAGTATAAAGAGGCCATCAGCTTTCTCACACTGCTGGTTCTATCTACTTCAGTCAGTGTTGCATAAGTACTTCTCTCTCCAATGTGCTTCTCATCCTGTTTGTCCAGAATGTACTGGAGCATCTCTGTGTTACTTGGAGCAGTTTCACATTACACCTAAACCCATGTGATGGCTAGCCGCCCTTGGCAAAGGTGGTTATACTTCTTCCCCTTCACTGACATTTTTAACGTTTGCTCTTGTCTGAACTTGTAGCAAACTATCAAAAGAATTATTCACTATTTTACTAGGGTCAATTTGCAACTGCCAAAGGGGAGGTCATACCTTGCACTGGCTGTTACTCAGATCACACTGTAAGCTGATTCAATTTGCTAAAATGCCTAAAGACTGTTAGGGCAAAAAGTTCATTAGTAAATGTATCTAAGTCAGTAGTTAGGCGAGCATCATTACCAGCAAAAATGAGTAGCTGAGGGTATGTATGGATGGGTGAGGTGGGAGAAGCAGCAAAACTTCTGCCTACCTTCTGTCAGTTGCAAGGTGTTTTTTCAGCTCAGCGACAGCATGAAACGATCCACAGGAATTTTTCCTTGTACTGGCACCCTTAGCCAACTAACTTAGTCTAGGATTAGGTAGGATTCTCAGTCCTGTGCAACACAGCAGTGGGCTCTCCATAGCACTGCCATACACAGCGTAATGTGAAACCATAGCTTTACAGATTGTGTACTTTCTTAATTTGTTAATGCTTGCTCCTGCTATTTATATCTGAAAAATATTAATCAAACTTCCTCTGAGCAGTTTGGCTCCCCCTACAGCTGTGATGCTGTTTTGTGGAGGGAGGAAGATAGAATGGTCTCTTACAGGTGTCTTAAATGAAGAATGGTGATTACTTTTCATGGTTTCATTGAGATTTAACCTGAACTGTCAAAATTATTTACTTACCAGAAGTGAGATTCACTCAAGTTCAATTTATTTTCTTAGTGACACTTTAGGTAAGTTCATTTGTGTAGGTGACCGACACAGAGAAGTATTTTGGATTTGTCATCAAAATGGGTATCCGTGTATATTAAAAAAGAACAACAACAAAAAAAAAATCCTGGAGGTGACAAGGTTTATTAATAGTTAGTGTACAGCTGAAAACTTTTTTTTTTGCTTTAAAGAGGTAGTGATTGGCATGTGCAGAATAAAAAAAAGAGCAACAGCTGAAAAGAATGAGGCCTCTGTTAATCCTGGTAGGAAAAAAATCTCTTGAATAAGATCCCATTTTTTTTGGTTTTTCTCTGGATATAAGCCATTAATTCTTACATTGCATTATTGAGAATGAAAAGAACAGTGTATTTGAAAAAAATACCTATTTTTAATCTAATTCTAATGCAACTTTTTACAGAAGTGTCTAATAGATTTACTTAACATGGGTGAATTTGCTTAGAGCATTTATCTAAGCATATGTGGTGTATTTAAAGTAATTGAAAACACTTTTTTTTTTTTTTTTTTTAGATGAAAGCTTTGCTGTAAAACACAACAAAGAATTTCTCCTTTCAATGGCCAACCGAGGGAAAGATACAAATGGTTCACAGTTCTTTATGTAAGTATTGTTCTGCAATGCGCATGTGGTTTACTGTTTGTAAGCTGTAAAGGTAATCCTTTTAAATATTGTACGCTACCTCCTGTGCAACCTCAATGCTTTTTTTTCACAGAGCTCATAGAAATAGCCATTTTCCTAATAAGCTGTTCAGGGAAACTGTTGTTATCACTTCTGTGTATCTAGTGCTTATTGTCTGTGCAAAAGAGTTTTTGGTAGTTTTCAGTATCTGTATTCTAGCTAAGGCAGTAACATAAACCTGTTTGCTCCCTGTAGAGCTGTATCACTTTCTTCTAATATGTGTTGTCTGGAAGGAAGCAAAACAGCTCTAGAGGTTCTCTACCTCAAAGCAGTTCAGAAATTTTCTGTCAAAAGGTAACTTCCCAATGCAGTCTCATTTACAGCTATGTCTAAAGCTTTCTATCTTAGAAGGTAACTGCAGTAGACCTTTCTTTAATTTATTTGTAGAAAACATTCTTGAAATCATGAATCTTAGTTAACATGGTAAGTTATACTTGTCACCATTAGACCTTTATTTTGGGATTTCTGGAAAATCATTACTGTATTTATCTCAACTTTTGATTTCTGCCATGGTTGACATCTGTACGCATTAGTAATCCTACTGTAGGGGAAGGCTGCTGCAAACTTCTTAATTGTCTACAGATATAAAGAGAAAGTCCTGATGTCAAATATTCTGTATATTCAGGTATTTTTTCTTCCTTTGATTGCTCTTTATTTTCTAATGAGGTTATTTTCAGTTTTGCTTCTTTGGCCAGTTGCCTTTATTTTTTTAATCTGTTCTTGGTTCCTATTACTTCAATACATAAAATTCTTACATTCTCTGAGAGGATGCTGTCTACAAATTTCTGTACTTTTTCTTGTTTAGTAAAATGTGGTAAAAGATTGAATAGGTAGTTTGCATAAAACAGGAAATATCTTTAACTGTACACAAATTTACAATAATATATATTGGTTGTATTCCATGTTATTAATTCACTTAAAATAACTTTTATCTTCATATGTATGTATGCTTCAAATGTTGACTGCCTTCCACTAAAATTGACTTCTGTTTTTCTCTTGAAATCAAATCATCTGGAAACAACAGAACAACTAAACCTACACCTCACTTAGATGGGTAAGTGTCCCATATCTTCTGATGTTTATTGTTTGGGAACTACTTTAAATATAAGTACTAAGAATTCTTATTTTTGCTTAAATTCTCCAGACATCATGTTGTTTTTGGACAAGTCATCTCAGGGCAGGAAGTTGTGAGAGAAATAGAAAACCAGAAAACAGATGCATCTAGTAAACCGTATGCTGAAGTACGCATACTGAGCTGTGGAGAGCTAATTCCAAAATCCAAAGGTAAAGTTTCTGTCCATCTACATATACGTGAACCATGAGGTCATTTTGCTAATTTGCTCAAGCAGGCAAGCACTTGTTCCAAAGAAGGTGCTGTGTTAAGTGCATTGATGGCATTGATGACATTGATGACTTTATTCATTAATTGCTGCTTTTTTGAGCTTATTTCAAGTTTCAGGTAAGTCTTAAGGGCAAGCATTTATAGTAGCCTGAAATTTCCCTTAAGCAGAAATCCTTTTAAAGTTGCTATAAAGTACATTCATGAACAGGAATGTGACAGAATTTGCCTTGGCTTCTGGGAAGGGAGCTCTTGCTCTGCCATTCCAGAGCTGTATGTGGTCTTCCAGATTGGATCCTGCTTCTCTTAGCAAAGAAAGGGTCAGTCAAAGATGCTGCTTTCCTACAGAAAATCTTAGTGGAGGACACCGATGATTCATGTTTGGTTGGAACTCTGATAGAGATTGTTATGCTCTTTCAGTCATAGTGCCTTCAGTGGATAAGTACTGTGAAGGGTTGAACCAAGGATTTTGAGGCACAAGTCAAGGATAATTGTTTCTTTGGCCTAAGGAAAATGCAGGCATTCAAACTTGAGCTTCTTGGTTGTTGTTTTTTTTTTTTTTTTGTTGCAGTTCTCTGTTTACCTGTTGTGATGCCTAGGAGAATGACCTTGAAGTCTGAAGTGATCTTTTCAGTCCCTCAAAATTCCAAGTAAAGTTATCTTATGGCTCATGACTTCTCTACAACTTCTTAGATTAATTCACGAGTCATCCTTCATGTTACAACATAATTTTATCTCAGGACAAAATACACTAGTGCTGTTAGTGTTAGAAAATGAAGGGGTTGGTACATCAGATTATATAATATGTGTATAGTATGGATGAAGCTAATGGGGGAGATGCCTATCCTGCGTGTTTTCCTTGGTTTGCCATGCTCCATTTTAAGCCACTCGAGGAGGTTTGAAATTGAATGACTAAATTAAAGTTTTAGTTTGAATCACATAGTTGGAGGACTTAAAGCTGTTGGTTAGGGGCTTGATGTCCTCATCAAAGGACTGAGGAAAACAAAATACAAAAAACCATTTTTTTTTCCTTTAACTCTTCCTCAAAGAGAAGAGACTTCTGGGGATATCTGACTGTCTGGTCTTACTCATTTGTCTGTGTAGTCCTACCTCTTTGCTTCAGTACTGCTAGGATGGTCTGGTGTGCCGGGGAGAGAGGTTGCTGCCAGCGCGTTGGGGAAGGCCGCTCAACTGACTGCAAGGCACAGTACTAAATACTAGGAGTGTTTGGAAAACAGCAAGTGTTACCCACCAGGGTGGGCAGACAGAGAAAACTGAGTGCAGGGAGGAATATTGGCCCTAATGGGCACTAATGTAGTGCCAACCTGATGAAGGTGCTGCCTTGTAGACCATGATGGAGATCCTGATGAGCAGAGAATTCTGCTTTTGAAAGAGAAGGGTTTTCTGTAAGATTTGCAGAGGGAAATTCACTGCTATGATGAGAGATGATGGCATGGCTGGGATTGGTTGGTACATGTGTAACATGGAACCACTGAGCGGTGTTAGCCTGAGGTAGTGGAGTTGGAAGGAAGACTTTGTCATCACGTCAGCAGAAGGAAATTGGCCAAGCTGCTGTCCAAAGCTGAGAAGTGGAGAAGGAGAGGCCCTTTGACCTGCTAGTATAAGGAAGAGGCCAGGGAGTCCAGATGGGAGGAGCAATTTCTGGGAGCTGAGCAGCATCACAGAAAGTCATCAACAGAGAATCATCAAATGGTGAAACTGTTTGTAGCACTTGAAAACAGTAGAAAGCAAAAGAGAACTGATAATGTGAAATGTGAGGCAGTTACCAGAGTAGACTGCTTCTGGGAATTTGTTGTTTAAGACAAAGGGATAAGAAGTTTGCCAGGGATGGCAGGAGAATGTTGGTGAATTTTTGTGGGAGAGTATATAATGATAGTAAGGGAGGCTTAAACTAAAATCTTCATTGTATAGGCTTGTTAGGTAGGCAGCACAAAGGAATTGGGCAAATCTTTATAGATTTAAATTGAGCTAATAATTCTTGGGCTTGACTGGAAAGCCAAAGACGGTATTACCAGAAGGAATCACAGTAGAAGTTAAGTGTGTAGTTTGAATGTTTGGGTTGAACTTGAATAAGGATTGGATTTTAGAGTATTGGCATGAGTATCCAGATGAAGTGCTTTATGAAGGAAGCAAATCTGTGTTCATAGAGAAGAACTTGATTTGTATAGGGATGAAAAGATGATCACCTGACTAAGTTAACTTAATGGATCATATGTAAATTGAAGGATTCAAAGATCCAAGTTTAAGTACAATATTGTAGAGGCCTAGAGCAGAAGCTTTGCCTTGGGGTTAGAGAGGATGATCATGTAGAAAAGTGCAATATTTGTCTTTTCCTTGTTTTTTTTTCTCTTTTTTTCCTTTAAAATGGAAAAGTGACTTAGTAAAAATGAATGAGAGAAGACAAGCTTTTAAGGAAGAATCCCTGGCCAAGTAGTGTTATTTTTAGAAAATCTTAAAGTGTGTGGGAAATTTCTGGAAGCTGTTCTAAAAATAAAAATCCACCACAACTATAGGAACCCACTAATATTATGCCAGTGTTTAGAAAGGACATTATGAACTAGCTAAGCTACTGTCATTCTCAAGAAAACTTATGGAATGAGTAACACACCTGATTTTCTTCAAGATAAGTGGGAATTTGATACCAGTTCATGAAATTTTGTATCAGGCAAACCTGGTTATGTTTTTCTTGGTCATACCTTTGATTAACCAAAGGCATATCTAAGACTCTTTTAAAGAATAAAGAAGCTTATTTTAAAATGACATTCTGATTCAAAACCAACCAAACAAAAAGAAACCTATGGCAAATAACTGAAGCAAGATGTGCAAAACCAAAAAAAAAAAAAAAAAAAATTCTGAACAGCAAGGTGATTAAACACTGGAAAAAATAATCAAGGGAAAAAGGGAAATACCTGTCTTAATGTCTCGAAGTAGACATGTCCTCTTCTTGGAGAGCATGCTGTAGTCCCGCACAAGTTATTGGACTTCATATAAGGTAACTGTATTGATATTGCTGTGACTTGCAAGATGAGATCTTCTGTTCTGACTTACATGCCCGAACCTGACTGTTTCTGGCCAGGTCATTTTTTCATTTCAAGTCCATGAGCCTGATACCATGGCACTAACGAGTTGCTACATTTCAGAGCAAGCCGAGATGTGGAGATTGTATTGCATGGCACAGCTGAACGAGCAATCATGTAATTCACAAAACCTGGCAAATACTGTACATCACAGTGAATGGAGTAGGAAGCGAGGCATCTATTTCAGATGTGACCATAAGCTGAAATCTAATCCTGAAGTTAATGAGCTGGAACAGTTGAACTGTAAATAGAAGTCTATTTCCTTCTCACTGACCTTCATGGTACAGGAGTGGTTTTGTTTATTTTGATCTTTAATTGGCCAGAACCACATTGGTTCAGTATTCAAAATAATATCTGCTGCCTGACAGAGCTAGTGAGTTGTCACTACTAAGTATATCCAAAGGCTTTTGCCCAATATTCTGTCTTTGCTGAGTGAACAGTTTTTCCCTTGTTGCCCTCTCCACCCTAACGGGATTTCCTAAATACATAAATCTGATACTGAAGCTGCTTTCTATCAGTGGAGAATCACATTGTTAGTTCTCGTAATTGCACACTAACTCACTTCCACTTGTAGTTACTATTTACCCAGTTTAAGGTAGTAATATACCTAAACTTGTTGCAATGATGCAAGTAAAAATGTGACAGGTGGCCTTTGGCACTTTTAAAATGGATGCTGGAAGGCAAAAATACATGAAATAACTACATTTATCAACTTCTTATTCAGACATTTTGGAAGTTGAGCTTGGAGACACCTTATTTTTGCCTGAAGACTTACAGGAAGCAACGTAGTGCAGTATAGTGTGTGTTTTTTTTTTTTTAATGGGCCAAAACCAGAAGTGTAGCGTAGATGATAAACACGTAAGTGTTTGGAGACATAGAAACTAGTTAATTTCTTTAGTACTTCTTGTGTTTGTGGTGTTTTAGACCTCAAGGGAGCTTATTTTTGTTTGTCACCTGTATGACAGCAGGCTCCTTTGATTGAAATGTGTTTGGAAACAGTTTAGTTTTCTTTATAGAGATTTATTTGTTACACTCTGACCAAGTATATATGTTTAGACAATCTAAGGCTGATATAAAATGTTAACAGCAGACTTTTTATTAAATATAGTGCTTTAATAAGGATATTGAGCAGAAGTTTGAGAAAATAGACCAGGTATCTTTGTCTGGACCAATATGGCAAGTTAACAGTGTAGTAAGGGACCCATCTGTTGGGTGCAATTTTGCCAGAAGCTCTTTTCAGATGGTTTTTACATCTGATGGTAACCTCAGCTAATTTCAGTTGATAGGCTGCTTTAAATGGTTAGACAGCATACTAGTTTATACTGCACACAGAAGTGACCAGAAGAGTAGTTTAACTTATGAAGTACAGGGGTTATATTTCAGTTGGCTCTCTGGCTTTTGTTAGTCTGTCTCAAATGAGTATTGTGAATAAAAACACCATGAAGAAAGTTGCTCCGGAAATCATACAGCTATGACATGCCTGCCATGCTTATCTGAAAAGTTAATGCAATTTAGTGCAATGGGATTACGCTTCAGCTGCTGTTCCAATGTGGAGATTCAGGAACATTAGAAGGAGAAAAAGAAAATCTGTTTTAAAAAAGTATGACCGAAAAAAAGGAGGCCAAGATGCCATACTTAGTTGTTTCTGCAGAGATTTTTCTGCACTGTGTATCTAGTCCATTGTGAATTAACCCTCGGCTAACTTGCTGTTACCCAGATCTTTCATCTCAGCCAAGTCTTCCGGAAGCAAGTTCTCTGCACTACTGTGAAGAGGAAATCTTTTTGCCTTGGTATATATCACTGATATATAGAAACTTGACCAGCGTTCTGAATGAGATACCTGACAGAATAGGGTATTAGGTTCCAACAGAAGAGGTGTTGACTTCTGCAGGTGATATAATACTACTACCTGTTACTTTGCTGAAGATTTAAAAAATAAAAAAATTCTAATGGCAGAAATGTATTACAACTCCTTTAAAAAATGTTTTGAAGTACTTGTTTTCATTATTTTACAAAAAACGACTGATATGACATAAGTAGTATTAGCTATTACATCTTGTTTGGCACAAGTGGAAGTCAACAAAATAAATGCTTGGCTAGACTAAACAGTTGAATTTCTCTATCTGTAATAGAAAATATATCCTACTCTATTGAGGGAGACACCTCTATGTTTTCTGTTATGTGGAATCTGAATAGTTTTCAGAGGCAGACAGGCTGCGTAGTCATAATGCTGTCTTTGGTGCCTGGTGTTTGCCTTTTCACTTTGCTGCTTTGTGCAGAAAGTGGTTTGGGGTTGGGGGGTTGCCTTTAACTGCTTCTGCGTTGGTGTAGGTTAGATAAAAACCTGTAAACCTTGAATTCTTTGGCTACAGTGACTTACTATAACTTGTAAAATAGGCTAATGCTTTCGGTTAAGATTGGTGTGCTATGTTAAAAATCATTCCTGTCTCTGACCTGCAGCCTATTCTAAGGCCTTAAAAGTTGTTCTAAAATATACATTGTTTCCTTGCCAAAGAAAACAGACTGTTCAGACATTAATGGTTATTTTGGTATAATTTTCTTCTGTTTAATGTTGAAGGTTCAGTTTCTTCTGTCTGCAGCTGTACTGTTAGTGTAGTTTGATAAGATGTCTTTGCAGTTTGCAATGGATATATAAAAAAAGACTTGATGCTAATTAGAAAACTCTATTGTAGTAGTCCATAAACAGCCAGTGTGCCCTCCTGGAATTCTGGCTAGAACTTCTGATTTTGTGGATTAAGAGTTTATGGAAATTTCTTAACACATTGGAGAATGTTCATGCCATTTAATTAATTTACCTAAAGTGTGTTGACTCAGAAGCCCAGACTTCCTGTAGTGAAGTTCTTAAAGTACTTTTTTATGTTTTTTTTTTTTTTCAAATTATCATGACTGACATACTTGCATCGCTTTTAATAGTCTCAGATCAGTTAGAGGGTGTAAAAAGCTGTGTGTATCCCTGTATTATTTCCTGCTGGACTCTTATAAGATTGCTAGTAAATTGCTGATTTGGAGCTCCAGTTGACAAACCAAGAACTGGTGACTTGTGTAATTAAGGAATAGCCTGCTCTTTAGCTGGGTTCCTTTTCAAACTGGATGGCTTAGTAAGCAATTTCTATCTTTCTGCAGAAAAACATGTAAAACATGCTGAGCTGGGGGATTAGAGTTGTTCTCTGAGCATCATTTCACGTAGTAGTATAAGGTTGGTTATCTGAGTCTTCCCTGTGTTGGGCTGACTTTAATGGGTAATCAGTTCAGTGTATGCTGAACTAGTATCTATTTTCTGTTTTAAAACTTCCCTTGTTGGTGGTTTGAGTAGCTTTTATATCAATTCAGATTACACCTGAAGTAATTTATTTTTATAAAGAAAAGTTATAAACATTTAAATTCTTAATTATTCTTCATACATAGGTGATGTTATGTAAAACATCATCTGAAAACATACGCAGCTATACAAATTTTTGACAGTACAAATTTAGTACTTCAGATCTTCTTCGTAGGCATAAAATGATTGAAACTTTTCTACCTATTTCTAGACACATGCTGTGTTTTGCTTGGGAGAAAGGATTTTTCCAAAAACTTTGTTTGCAAGTATTGTGACGAAGTACTCTCAGACACAGTTGCAAGCAGCATACGGAGTTACTAGATAAGTTGATTTTTCTGAGATTTATTTATAACTGTTTGATATCTAAATCTTTGTTGTTCTGACTTATAGCCAAGAAAGAAGAAAAGAAAAGACACAAGTCGTCTTCCTCATCCAGTGACTCGGAAAGTTCAACTGATTCAGAATCGTCTTCGGATTCATCATCGGATTCTGAGAGTGCTTCAGAAGAGAAATCGAAAAAACGAAAAAAGAAACACAAGAAAAATTCTAAGAAACACAAGAAGGAAAAGAAAAAGAGAAAGAAAAGCAAGAAAAGGTCGGTATTGAGATCTTTGTGTATGGTGTGTGGTGTCATTTTCTCTTGTAGCTACACAAAATTGTGTTCTGTATCTAGTGAAGTAGACAAGTTTAGTTGTGTTTTTTTTTTTTTTTTTCCTGATTTGATGGTAAAGGACAGTGTCTGTGCGCAAACATGCTGCAGCTTGTAAAGGAGTGAAAGAATGGACCAAGAATTTTGCGTACTTTCCAAATCCAGTTGTGGGAATGCTTGGACTGAAGTGGTGGTTGTGGTGATAGCTTTTTTACCTAAATTCATTTCTGTACAACTCAATGTACGTATATCCAGTGGGACTTAGGAGAATATAGTTTTGCTTTTATTCCCGAATACTAAACAAAATACTACAGATAAACATACCACTGGTTTTGTGTAATATACTGAAAGTCTTGCCATTTCACTGGAAGATGATAAAACTCAGTCTTTTGCTTCTGAAAGTGGTATTTCTAATCTAATAGTTTGTCTTTCAACATGAGATAAAGCTGTGTCAGTCCAAGTTAGATTTTTCCAAGCTGGCAGTAAAATATAAGAAATACTCATTTAGTGCTGTCAGGCATTATTTCTGTGGGAGTAAGCCACTTTCACACAATTTTGTTGTTTTTACCAACTACTTGGAGCTACAGTAGTTTTTAGTCAGTTATATGCAAGTGTAAAATCTGAATTTGACTTCGATATATATATTTCAAGAAAGCTGTATCTAACCATAGAATAAATGTATGTTCAGTGTTGCATCGTTGGAACCAGAAAAATATTGGGTAAGAATCTACTGTAGTTGCATGTTTTGGAGTAAAGATATGGGGGTGAAATGTTTCTGAAATGATTTCATTTCTTATTTTATTACTGTGTACTGAATTAAGAGAATTTTTTTGAATTTTATTTAAATAGATTGAAAGGGTTTTTTTCTCATCCAGATAACTCATCTCAAGTGTAAATATTTATTTTTATACAAAATAAAAAGCTCATCCAGTGAAAGCGAAGATGAAAACCCTGAAGCACAGCCATTATCTACTGTCCGTCCTGAAGAAATTCCTCCTGTACCTGAAAACCGGTTCCTGATGAGGAAAAGTCCTCCTAAAGCAGATGAGAAAGAAAAAGAGAGGAAAAGCAGAGAGAAGGAAAGAGAAAGGTAATATACCTGCTTGATAAGACACTGACAGTCATATGGTCATATTGCTGTTTTAAGACCGAGTCCTTTCCCTGTTAAACAATTGCATATTTCTGAGCACAGGTGGATGATTTTTTTTTTTTTTTTTTGCAGTTGACAAGTCTTTTTGTTCCTAGAACAAAAGGTTAATGTTTGGAAATAATTTTAGTGAATGAAAAATGTAGAATGAATGATTCGAGAAAAAGCAAGTTAAATGGAGTGTAGTTAAATTTAGAATTCATTACATACAACTGTCTGATATGAATTTACAACTTTTTTTATTTAAAAAAAAAAAAAAAAAAATACCTGGAAGTCGTGAAGTGTTCTCTGGTCATGAAGTCTGAAGCATTCATGGGGAGTGTTAGAGGGGGGACAGGGAAGGGAACTACTTGATCAGTACCAATTGGGGTTTTGTCTCGCACTTGTTTAAGAGATTTAACCTAAAGGTAGTTAAGGCGAGATTGCCTACTCCCTTTATTATAAAGACTTGATTGAAAAAAAAATTAAAAGGAAAAAGAAAGGTAAGGAGGAAATGTGACAACTAATTTTTAGGTACAGTTCTCATTGGAAATTGAGAGGGATGGCTGCTTTTGGGAGCTACCTAGAGATTATCAATATTATTTTGTCCATTAGTTACTAACCCAAAGTGGAAGTTTCATATGGAAAGCTAGTGCTGTGTAACAATTACTAAATGTGCCCTTGTGACATTTTATAGGTTCTGTGCACATCTCTTAAGCCTGTTTTATAAAACCTAAACTTGAGATGGCACAGGTGTTGTAATTATTCCATGTAGGATTTTGTGATTGTCCACTGTTGTTTCTATCTGTACTAGAGAGGTTGAAATGCAATTAAATTTAAACTTTACTGCTTGGGTTTCTTCTCTTACAGTAACAGTTTAAATGGACCTCGCAAATGAACCTCAGCTGTACTCATGAAATGAACTGATAACGAAGGGTGGCTTTGTATTGTCACTACCAGAACACAACAGTGCCTTTCAGAGCTGTGTGAGGATATTCAGTTTTCACATCTGTGAATGAAACCTCGCACAGGCAATCAGTGCGTTGCAGCTTTTCTCCCATACGTGTACAGATCTTCTGTACAAAAAAAAAAAAGTTAAGCTAGCCACTCCTGAAAAAGTGCAGTATCAGTTGAAATTTATGGTGTATAATTACTTTGTCCTGGCATGTGTGGTCATCAGGCTCCAAAATGTAAAATAGTTAACAACAAATTTGAAGGAAAAGGTGGACCTTTTCTGATATCAACAGATTATTTTTTTGTTCTGTTAATGCTGCATACAAAAGCAAAAGGCATGTGGTGTGGTTGTTACTGTGCCAATAATAAAGGATAACATTTAATGTTTGTTTTCTTTTGATGGTATTTAATTTCTGAAGAAGATATGAAACTGTTTTTATCTTCTTTTCATTCAGTGTTACAAACAATATCACTTTACTTTTAGTAATCTATCGAATTCCCAGTCAACATACCAGAGAAGATTGTTGGTGACCAGATCTGGAAGGAAAATAAAAGGAAGAGGACCACGGGTAAATGTTTGCAATCCTTTCCCCAAAAGAAACAGGGTGGCAGCATGCTCTTACTGAGCCTTTTCATTAGGATGGTCAATTTGGGGGGTGGGAGGATGCACGTGTAATTTATGGTGCATTATAATTGATCTGGGGGCTAAAGCTTGAAGTAAGACAAGGAAAATTAGTTTACTGTTTGCGTACTGAGTTTATTGGAAAGAAGGAGGATGCAAAACAACAAATGCTTTCATTGTGTTACTATAGTAGTTTGTGAATCAGTGAATCTAGCTCAGAAAGTGTTCTAGTGAACACCAGAACCTGTACAATGTCACTAGAAGGGATATGGGGGAAGACTGCTCTTATTTGCAGAGGTGAGCTTAAGGAAAAAAAAAAAAAGTGTTGTTTTGGTGTTGCTTGTTAAAGCTAAGAATTTTCGTTGTCAGAAAAGTAACTTGTATTTGTACTAATTAAAAATGGACAGAAGACTTCCACATCAGGATGTTGTACCAAAAAATTGCTGAGAAGTTACCTTAAATAGTTACTTGATCAGACATTTTGTATTCCTGCTGTAGCTGAACATCAAATATGGTTTTTTGGTGAATTACTAACTTAGAAGCGTAAACCTGATATATACATCTAAATGTAATGTTAGGTGCTGTGGAGAATCACCCACTGGGGATAAAATACTGCTTTGAATTTCACATGCAGTTGATGGCTAACTTATACCCTTTTTTTTTCTTCTTTTCCTGTCAAGCGTTACCGGACGCCTTCCAGATCCAGGTCAAGAGATCGATTTCGACGCAGTGAAACTCCTCCACATTGGAGGCAAGAAATGCAAAGAGCTCAAAGAATGAGAGTGTCTAGTGGAGAAAGATGGATAAAAGGGGACAAGTAAGATTATTTCTTTTTGGACTATGTGCATTTAAATTTTTGTATATATCAAAGTAATAGGCACTTTAGCTAAAGTTACTTTGAAGAAAAAAGGACACTGACGTGGTTATTCCAGTGCTTAACTGTCAGAATTCAATCATGCTAATTTGTGGTTACCATAAATATATGGGTTTTAATACAGATGGCCTGGTGTGACTTCGTTTCAGTCTCACTTCTGACTATTTTTCAGATTGGAGGGGATTCACAATATTTTTAAAATGTATTTTTTCTCTCTCTCCAAGGAGTGAAATAAATGAAATAAAGAAAGATAATCAAAAAAGCCCAGGAAGAGGAAGAGAGAGAAAAATATCAGACCACAGACAAGCTTCTGAAAGCCCAAGCAGAAGAGGGGAAAAGGAGAAGAAAAAAGATCACAAATCCAGCAGTAAAGACAGGGAGACGAGAAGGAATTCAGAAAAAGATGACAAGCATAACAAGAGCAAGACCAGGAAAAGAGGTAAATCTAGAAGCCATAGTAAAAGCAGAGAGAAATCAAGAAGTAAAGAAAGAGACTCCAAACACAGCAGACATGATGAAAAGAGAGTAAGATCAAGAAGCAAAGAGAGGGACCATGAGAAAGGTAGAGAAAAAGAAAAGCGCTATGATTCTAGAGGGAGAGAGAAAGAAAGAAGTAGGAGTAAAGAGAGAAGTAGAAGGGCAGGTTCAAGAAGTAACGACCATGACCATAGGAAGAGTAAAGACAGGGAGAAACATAAGTCAAGAAGCAGAGAGCGTGATCATGGTAGAGGAAAACATAGTTCCAGTAGTAGAACAAGGGAACGAAGCAAAAGCAGAGATAGGGGTAGGAGAGCAAGATCAAGAAGCAGAGACAGAGATCGCAGTAGAAGTAAAGACTATTCAAGGAATAGAGACAGAGAAACAAGAAGAAGAAGATCAAGAAGCAGAGAAAGGAGAGGTACGCCAGATAGATACAGAGGAAGAGAAAATAGGAGGAGGAGAGACTCAAGAAGCTCAGAGAGAGAGGAAAGTCAAAGCAGAAACAGAGAGAGGTATTCAAACAGAGAAAGTAGAAGCTCATATAAGAGGAATGATTCTGAAAGCCAAAGGAAGAGGCGTTCAAAAAGCCGTGACAGTAGCAGTCCTGAATCCAGTAAAGATAAGAAGTCTAGTAGAGATCAAGATAGAAGTCCAGACTCAAAAAAGAGACCAAGTAGCAAAGAGAGAGATTCAAAAAAATCATACTCACACAGGAGTAATGAGAAGGAAAAGACCAGATCTTCAACAGAGAAAGAAATTAACCAAAAATCAGAGAGTCAGGAAAGAGATCATGCCCCTAGTAAGGATAAAAAGTCCGATCATGAAACAAGTCCTGGAACAGATGACGACAGGCATGGATGAGTTTGTGGACTTAATGTTTCCATTGTCTCAAAGTTTTAGAGACATTTTGGGGAACGCCTTTTTATAAGATGTGGACTCCAGTTTGGTCTTTTGATAATCTAAAACCTGGATCATTTGTACTGCTAAAGTTTTAATAAACTTGAAATGAAAAAACAAATTCTATGTGTAATACAGTGTGCTGTGTTTTAAATACTTCATTGTTTTATGTATCCTTCTTGTGTGTTGGCAGCTAGGGAAGGTACCTTCAATGCCATATTTAGTTTCTACCTGATGAACTTAGTCTGATACAAACAATGGCTGCCTGTGAGGAAGCTTTCTTGATGTGTGAAGAAAGCTGCATGTATACTATGTCATCTTAAAGCTAGGAGGTTTTTGCAAGGGGTCCGTCATTCCAGTGTTGGTACATCTGTAATTCAGTAGGTACAAATCCTAAAGAAATTACTTATTTTGGGAGGAAAATGACTTTTTTTGATCACCAAGTGAGACAATTTATTTAAATCTTCACTATTAGTACTTTTCTCACTATCAACAGTAGAATTCATTCATGTTTTAAGGCAGCCATCTATGCTTGGGAGTTTTTTCTTTGCCCTAAATATTTCTGTAGAAAAATTATTTTTTGAAGTGCTCATCTACATAATTTTCTGTAACCTCCCTTTCTCTGTTCCACGCTTTCATCTTTGTTTACTGTGGAAAACTGAGCCTGGATGCTCTGACTGCCCTGCTTCAGTCACTAGTTAGTGGATGTGCAGAGATGAAACAGTGACGAGAATTCATAAGGGGTGTCTTCATCTCTTGGGAGTGGTGGTCACTGATCAGAACAAGGAACCAGCAAATCATTCCTATTTTTGTTGCTTAACAGTTAATGGGGAAACAATTGCGGTTAAGACAGTCCCTTAAATTTTTTAAACAAAGATTTGCTTTCTTCCTTAAATCCCCACATTATAAAGACTATATTGTGAATTCCTCCACGTCTTCTACATGTGTGTCTTCCTCAAACTAATTCCCTCCCTTTTCTGCTTTCCTGTTATGCCTATAGGACCTTACTCTGGTTTTTTTTCTTGCCATCATACCTTCATATACAAGAGAAGGAAGTTGGTTTGTGTTGCTACAGTACTGCCCACATGTGTGATACCCAAGAGCAGCTGGTATAACTATAGTGGGCTGAAAGGGCAGATTTGGTCCAAACCCCAACACTTCTTTAAGCCCTTGGAACTACTTGCACTTAAGGCTGGCAAATCTTAATTTCTAAAGTGATGGGCATTAATGTAAAGCTGTGTCCAAGTACAACAACGTTTCAGTTGATTTTACAGCAGTATTTTTGATTGTTTGGTTATAACTTGTTTTTACCGTCCTTGCCAGTATTTTTGTAATATAATAACCCACTTTATGGTTTTTGTGTGTCCACAGCAGATTAGCAGAATTGCTGAACTTGGCTTGGTATTGTGATCCAACAGTTGTTCTGAAGGAAAATAACAGATATTTCTGTTTTGAAAGCAAAAGGGAATATAGAACTGTGAGTAATGTTGAGGAACCCTTTAACAGAACGAAAAAACTAGAAGTTAATGTTACTTTTCAGTAGAAGAGCTTGTGGCACTATCAAATACGGGCTATAAACTTTTTTTTCCAGTTTTTGTATGTATGCTGTATTGCAGTTGCAATTCTGTACAGAACATGCAAAAATATTTCACAAGCATTTCTTGGGTAGATGACGTGGCCGTTACTTAACAGGGCTTACATGAGTGAATGGAAGACTTGTAGTGGACCTGTTCTGTGTGTAGCAACTCTGGACTCAGTATGACTTTGGAGAAGCTCTAGCGCAATCTTGAGGGCTGTGTTAAAAAGTTACGTGTAAGAGAATTGTATGGCAGGTCAAAGGCTTCCTCAGTGCATTTACACTGCAGTATGCATGCAGTGTGCTTCAGAGTCTCATTTAAAAACAGTAGTATTTCATCTTTTTTTGTGGAGCTGCTACACACAAAAAGCCAACTTTATATTGCTTGAGAGGTATGTTTGCACTACTGAGACTATTCTTGCCAATACCACTGAAGGGCATATAAGTCTGTAAACAACAACCCTCAACTAACTATATCAACTCCTGCTGTAGAAAAGGGTAAAAATAAAACCAGTCAGCAATAAGGAAATCCATATGAGATAATTTACAAAACTGTAATGGTTTACAAAGTCTTGAATGTACTTAATTAAAATTTTGAAATGGAGACTATTCAGGTGTAGTTTGCAGCTGTCTGTAACTAGTTGTTTCAAAAAATGCACTTGTATATCTTCAATATGGATTAGTTTCCTCATTATAGTTCAGTAAACTACTTGTACAGATCAAGTGAGCACTAATTCTTTCATAGCAGGTTAAAATTCATCTGAGTAAGTCGCGCAAAGCTCGTTTTATTTTTAATGCAGCGTGTAAGAAGTTGGGCACTTTTAATTGCACATGGTGGGATACAGTTAAACTCCTGATGTATGCATGCCTTGTCTGTATTGTATTTGGCGAGTTGTTTTAGTGCTGATCGCTTCCATTTGCTAAAATTGAAATACAACAGTTGTGGTCTTGTAAGAGGGAGGATGTGCCAGGTTTGTGCTTTTCTTTATCCAGAAAATGAGTGTGCTGGTACAAATTCAGTGGGACTAAAACATGGTCCTTTGGACAGAAAGATGTCCCCAAGCACCGCTGAGCTCTTTCCGCCTTGTGAGCATGTGGCTCTTGCTTTGCCGGAACCACTTCTTCCTTCAGTGGCAGAGTTATCCTGTTCTCAGCCTCATGCTAACTGTGTTCGGTCAGCATGGAGCTCAGTGCCATCTTTGTCACAGGTTATTGGCCTTTGGCTTGGAGAACAGGGAGCGTATTTCAAAGCAATACTTACGTTTACTGGAGGTGATGAAAACAATGCTTGTGGTTATCATCTCTTGTGGGTGGTGGTGGCACTGTATCTGGAAGGCAGTTTTTTCTGTCAGCACCCCAAAACCAACCTTTTAATGCATAATGCATTTTAATGCACTGTGAACTTTGCAAGCATATGGTTAAAGTGAATGTACTAACATGAAATAATCTCCAAGGGTTAGACACACATTCTCTGTCATACTGGCAACAGAAACTAACACTTTACTAATACTATACAGCCTATATGTATGTAAAATGCTGAAGAATATTGTATTGGTAAGAGCCTTGCAAACTTAACCAGAAACAGACCATATTTGATGGATTTTCTGGCTACTGCCATCAGCTCTGAAGCACAAATTCCTGGTGGTTGGTGATAACAAGGTTGTGTAGACACTACTGCCTGTTAAAGATGTACTGCTGTCTGATAATTCTTTGGGTGGCACATCGAACTTCAGTTGATGTTTGTTTTTTTCTTTTGGTTTTCAAAGGCTAACAGTTAAATTTTACCTCTCTGTTCTATTTGGTTGATAAAACTTTATCCTGAAACTTTTCACTTGCTGCTGAAATCCCACACTATAGACTTCTCTTGCCGTGATCTTTGTCAGATGCCTGGAAGAATTTGCTGTGTTCCACTGAACAATGTCTGATTTGTAATAGTGTTAGCCTGGCAAATGAATTTTAGATTCATGTAAACATAAAAGAAGCAGTCCTTCATCTTTCTTTCCTGGAATTGTTGATTTCTTTGTTGCTTTACTGAAGCAAATAAAGTATTTTTGGGCATAGTAGACTCATCGCTTCACTGATTGGCAAAAACGTGTATCCCTGCTTTTGGGACTTAAAATAGGAAGCCTCAAAGTAATTATTATACTTTATCAAAAACCCTTCTTTTAAATCATTTTTTCCCTTTTATACCTGAATAACTTCATGAGAAAAGGCTCAAGTATTTTTCAGTGGTACCCATAAGTTAATTTTTGGTCAACCCCCTTGGAGTGACACAGTTGATCTTCATTTTTCTAGAGCTGATGTGAAGCAAATGTTAAGAACTCATACCTGCTGCTTTCCTTCTTTTACTGGAAATAGTAACTTTCCTTACGCAGCATTTAACCAAATTATTCAAGAAAGTGCATTATCACAATCCCTGTGAACTCTGCACTTTGCAAAATTTGAATTTGGTATAATTCTGCAGTTTCCTAGCATAAAACTTAAGCTTTCCATTTTGTTGCATGTGTACTTTTAGTGTAGTACTTATTATTACCTTTGAATTACTTACATTAGGAACATTGCTCTAACAAAACTTGTAATCCATAATAGAAGCATAAAGTAATATCCACTTAAAAAAGCTATGCTATCAAAGTAAGTTTTCTTTCAGTAATCAAATGGAGAGTTTGGATAGTAAAACTATGCTAAGGTAAAGGTACATCCTTTCATAATCAAAGTAATTGTTCATGTGAAACGAGTAAGGCAGTTAACAGGAACAAGTTCAGAGGACAGATGTTAGGTAGCTTAAATACACACCTATACCTGATTTGATTTTAAACATTTTTGTATTCATAAAAGCTCTAACAACATAATCAAATAGGCTAAACTGAATTAATACAGCACCCTGACTTTGATTAGAAACTTTGCAACAAGTAAAGTAAACTTCCTTAAGTAAACTTCCTATTTTTGGCAGTTAGTCATTTCTGCCTGTCTTGTATATATGCCTGTAACTGTATATAAAAACATACTGTGTCACTTTAGTCAAGAACTGGTAATTAAAAGGATGGGTGGAAGGATTTGAAGGAATTGAGGCCTATTTATAATCTCTTGTAAGATCAACTCGGTAGTAACTGATTTCCTTCACCAGCTAAAAGAATTATGGTCAATTATTTAAGTAGTGATGTGCACATAGTACTTCATGAAGTATATGGAAATCTGTCCCTTGAACATTTTGTAAGCTGTAGTTCTCAGCTGGGAGAATGAACCCTTACAATTTAATCCACAAATTGTGCATTTCATTACTTTCCTGTAATATATTTTTGCGTATGTTAATATAGTCAATATATCTGCAAAGTGTGCCTCTTACAGTATTACTTAGCTTCTGTACATGTATGTAACTAAGAGTATTGTTCATTTCTACTTCATGTGGTTTAACTGGTGCATTTAAATGTGCTTGAGCATTTTGAAGTGGTTTTAGTATTTTTACACTTCACAGGCTGTTGTGATTTAGCATCAGAACACTCTCCAGTTGAGCCAAGATTTATACAGTCTTACTGAAGATGTGAATACTCAGGTTTTTGTTCCATGCTAAACTGGATGAGTTATAGAAAACTGCAGTTCCACTACAGACTGACAAATGACAGGCTATTCACAGTCTCTAACATAAATGCAGCTGTGTAACGAAACTGATCTACTGTCTTACTATCATGTTTTTCCTACTTTCACACTTCTGATCTTGTACTTCAATACGTTCTTTTGGGAATGGGTCTGTGAGGCAGAATAGTTCTCACCAGTTACAGGAGATGTACCTGTCTGATGTTATGAAATTAAATACAGCATTAGGACAGCTGACAGACATCTTAAAACCAAGCACAGGGATGAGCTTTGATCACAAGGGCCCCTACACCAGTATCCCCTCCTAGTAACCTGGCTGTGCCAGCAGCACTGTTTAGGAAACTGCAGAAAAGCATACTCTATCTTTCTTGCATTTCCTACAGTCAATTAAGAAACTTGAGTGTTAGACAGACAATGGTCTTTCTGCAGGCACCTCTTTCCTAGAAAGGAGTAGAGATTCAGCCACTTTTAATGTAGACTTCCTGTTTTCCATTGCATTCTCCACAGTAAAATTAAGTAGAAAACTTAAGAAGAAACAGACTCAGTATTGGTATTACTGCTACTATTTTAAACAATTTACTTAATTTTATTATTTGCTCATTTTTTAAAGCCAAAATGTAAAGTTTTAATTAAGCTTTGAGGTTTAGTAACACTTAAGGAGTACAGCACATCCAACAACACAAGTGTTCAGATATATGTGTAGGTTGTTACCTCTTGACTTCCTAGAAAGTGAATCTACTGCTTTGTTTCATAACAAAAATACTGTATTTGCTGTATAGCTGTAGCTATGGTACTTGAGCTGAATATGGGCAGATCCTGGCCAACTGCATGCCTTCCATCATATTCCAGAGTTAGTTTCAGCTATTAGGCACTGACAGATTTTCTGCAGGCACATGGGTTTTTAGAAGACCGTGGCTAGCTTCTTATTCTGTAGTGGATGCTTCTGTACTTGTCTGATGGATTTCTGAAGAAGAAAGAAACAGAGTTAAGTCCTCCTTTGTCCTTAGTAATCCTTATTCAATGAAAAATTAAGTGAGGGGCTGTAATTGAAACAATAATCGTCCTACAACAGTAATGGCTTCATTTTCCCCCTTTCACTGTATTAGTTGCAGGATGTGTAGTTTTTAGATCTTGGTAGCCTGATCCTGTCTCTGGTCAGCACAGTAACTATTGCTTACTTCCAGTAAATGTTGCCATGGGCGAGGCTTTACCTCTTTTAAAAGGAAAAAAAAATACATGACCAAAACAGGCCAAATCAAGTGCTACTCATTTGAAAGGGGAAAAATTACTAACTTATCTAGTATTGAATTTCATTGGGCCTGCAGTTATGATGCATGAGGCCTTCAGTATATAAAGGAATTGTATATTTCTCTGAATAATGTATTGGAGATAAGAAACTGAGACAAAAACAACACTACCATTCTGGCTTATACAAGATAGTATCAAGCAGCTATGAACAACTACGCTTTAAGGCTGTTTTTGATCTTTTTAAAGATTGGTTTAACAGATTAAATGGTGGGTTTGAATCACATATCCCCTTAGGTATCTAGCACATATTTCCTTTGTGGGCTCTCATTCTTAATTGTGAAGGCCACAATAGACCAAACCTAAAAGCTTAGATTGTACTGATGGTGCTGCAAGAATGCCAAGGGAATGACTAGATAGATGGCACTGCCAGAACAAGGAGAATTCATCAGAGACAAGGCTGCATTGCCAAGAACAAGGAGGAAAAAATGCATATTACTTTTAGCTTTCTTCTACTTCAAGAGATATCAAACATGTGAGTCAGTAACAGGACTCCGGGGAAAAAAACATTAAAACAGGATGAGTTCTTTGGCCTAAAACCACCAGAGATATAGAAAATGGTTTCAGGAGTATCAGCCAGTCTCTGTTGGCACCTGAAAATGTCAGTCATTAATCACCCCATGGTGTCAACTCTACTCTTCAGCAGTAGAATATTTCCAGTTGTGTCCTCTTCAATCTTCCTCTGAGCTGAGCAGTAGCAGAGTGTAACATTCAAGAACTTGAATGGAACTAGTAACTCTACCCTACGGAATGGTACCTGACAGTGAAGAACTGCACTGTGAGTGAAGTCACACCAACCTAGGACGAGACATTTTTCAAAACTTCTCTTCCATTTCCTATGTCAGAATTGCATTAAATCTTTAGAGTCAATACTGCTAATAGCTATGCAGTGATCAGAGCTGTAGTACTGTTGAGAACATCATGCTTGACCCTGGAAGCTCATGTCTTCACACATAAGTTGCCAGTTTATTTCCACAGAGTTCAGTGACAGGTTTGGAAAAAAGGCAGTGGGATTTAAGGTATCTGGTTCAGTCCCCCGAGGAGACTTGCATTTCTAAGGTCCTAGTCTTCTTATAAGACCACTACCTATGAAATTACACATGCTATAACCCGAAGCAAGCCAGCACACCACCAGAGAGGGTAAGATGTTAACCAAATTCAAGTTTAATAGTCACTTCTCAGGGCATATTCTGATTTGCTAGCTGTTAGTTAAAACTTCAGCTAATAGCCCCTACCAGTAATGACACTAGGTAGTAGAGTATCTCCTGCTTAGCAAATTCTCTCTTACCAGCTGTATTTGAACTTCCTGCATTTTGTTACCATCTTCAAATAGTGGCTGAAAAGTACCCCGGTGGTCACCCTCCTGCCTTACATGCTACATCTTCACAGCCTTCCCAGGTGAGGACTACCACCTTTCTGGCCAGGCTGAGCCAGTGACGATGTTCCTGGCCAAAGGGGAATTTTCATGACATTATCTGATCTCCCACATCACTGTGCTGTATCAATCACCTGATGCTACTGAGATGAGTTTGGCTCTGCTGTATTTGTACTACCCTTCAACCAGCTGCAGGCTGTTCTAGATCCTTAGCTGCCTTCTCAGCAGACTGAACAAGCCCAGTTTTCTCAGTTTCATTTATTTCTTATCTCAGGCTGTTCAATAGCTTTCATGTTTCTACTTGCACAAAGAGCTGTTCTCTCAGCTTCTTCCCAGTCCTTTTTTCTTCCTTTGTGTTCTTCAACACATCAAACATAAAACTGACTTAAGTCTTCTGTATTACTCTTGCAAGAGGCTTTCCATTCTTGCTTTTCAGGAAGGAAAACTGTGAAGAACAATGAAACATTACCAAAATGTTTTGTCACTAAAAATTCTAGAACCTCAAGTTAAGTCCATGATCTAAAAACACTTCTTTGCAGTTTTACAGGGATCACCAACTAGAGTTAGTCATTTAAAGCAAGCACACAAAGCATATGTATCTTTGGAAGTCAGTAGTATGTGATCAATTCATGCTGTTTTTTTCGTGCTGAATGTGATCAAATGAATCAACACTTACTCAGTGCATTTCAAAAATACACGGGATTCCTACTTCACTTTATGTATAGTGAAAGAAAGAATTGTTTCCTGGTGGCTGAGTTTGGTATTTCTGTAGATGCTCAAAGTGAAAGGGGTATAAGGCCTGTGGAAGCAGGCTGTAGATTTAGAATGCAATCTACAGAACAGGGCTTTTTTCTTTAAAAAGCTGAGCAGGAAGTGAGGCTGCAATCCACCTTGCTTCTTGCTGCTGTGGAAGTAGACTAAGACCCATTTAACTCACCAATTACACAGTGGTCAGCACATGCAAATGTTCACTTAGCGATGCATTTGGAGCATTATCAAGCTCTGCAGACTTCCAGAATAACTCTTACTGTAGTCAATGATTCTTCTTAAGGCTTCAGCTTTGCCATCCAAAAGCTTTAATAAAAGTTTGCATTGTTTGCTTGCTGGAAAGAGTTTGAAGTAATAAAAGAGCACTGGCTCAGAAAGAAGGGAAATAAATTTTTCATTAGTGAAAAAAGAAAAGAATTTAGAGAATATTTCAGAAACTAATTGCCATGCCCTCTTAAAAAATAATTTCCACTCAAGTCAATTACCCAAAGATAATTGGAAAGAACCCTGCATGACTTTTAGCTAATAGTGCAGCTGTGCTAGCATTTGTTCGGATCAGAAGAGAGTTTGGGATAGGTCTTGATTGTTCCTACTTACTGTGCTTTTGTTCACATTCTGGAGTGATCACAAACTAGATCCTTTTGGATAAAACTTCAAGAAGATGTGCTCCTACCAGGTACTGAGCCACAACACCAGCTGAGCACTATTCTGGGCAAGCTGCCCCAGACATGCATGCGCGTCCAGTTCTCAGTAGCAGCATCCTCACTCCACAAACAGGGCCTGTTTGGGCCACGCTAATTGAAGTGGGTACAGAGCATCAGCTGCACCTAGCCAGGCCCTGCTGTCCAGAAACAGCTCAGCAGCCCACACCACACCAGGTCTGAGCAATGGAGACAGCACTTGGGTCTGTGCCAGCTCTGAGGAGGTCTTGGCCCTGTTCTCAGGCAGGGCTTTGAGGGCCATGCAAGCTGCAGCACTCCCACACAGTTCCAAGTATTCACTCAGCCTGAGTGAGATGAGAGCTCATATACGTTTGTAAGAAGGAATGGGGATGGTGTTATACCAACCAACCTTCCCCTCATACGCTTTTTATTTTAATGTATACTGTATGTAGATTTACTTCTCCACTTCTACAGGTGTCTATTTAACTGAAACTAAATTTATAAGTCACTAACTGATATTTCACAACATCCCTACTGCATAGCTTCCATGTTCTTTCAGAATTTTCTGAAGCAGTAGTTCAGCTGAGTCCTGACTGTATCCTGTACTATCTTAGAGAGAAAAAAGGAGAACTAAAAATCTGCTTAGAAAGCCCACATCCATATTGTTTTCCCTCCTTGGACATTTGGACAGGACAATAGAAGTTGCGTGTGTTCATGGCACTCAGTTACTTACTGTCTTTATCTCCGAAATTTTTGCTCTTTACAAAAAGCAGCCTCTCTCTGAGCATCATAATCCAAATCCGCTTGTTTTTCCTGCTCTTTTTTTGCCTTCTTTTCTGCCTGAGAAAGAAGACAGAATAACAAAGCTTTTTGTTTTACTTTGCTTTTTAAAACACATTTTGTAACATGCATTGGGAATTCATATCACTTTCAGCCCTAGAAGACATGGAAAAATGAAAACAAATTTCCAAAAAAACAGTGTTACCTTATACAACACCCCTTGAGAAGAAAGGCTTTGTATGACCAGCTCCCACACTAGGACAGTGACGCCACAAGGACTTGAAAAATGCGGTCACAAGCTCAGGGGAAATTCAAATGCAGAAGGGGGATCTGCATTCCTGAGTGGGGTCTCCTGAAGCCATAGCTGCTAAGGGCCGATCTCTTATTGCCTGCCCTTCCAGGTCATCCTCCCTGACCAACAAGGGTTGAGAAAGCCCAGAAGAGACTTCTGTGCCACTGCTGAGATGTGGCTGGTCCCAATGCCAACATCTGCAGAGCATACACAAATCACATACACATACACAAAAACCACAGCATGCTTCCTCTCCCAGCCCCTCAGCGTCTCGTACTGTTGCTTTAGATGCATGCTACTTTCTGAAGGGGCTGACAGGGTGCAGCACTTCTATTTACCATTTGCTGGAGCTGAATCTTCTGTACTTCCATACTTGCATCACGTTGTCTTTGTTTCTTGGCTTCTTCCCCTTCCAGGTAGATGCGGTTCTTCTCCATGAATGCATGGCATTCTTTTTCATTTTCTGCTTTATCCTCTATCTCCTTCTCCAGTTTCATCTTCACCTGAATTTTACACAAGAGAGGAGGTTAGCCAAGTAGCTACCCTGCCAGTTTGGAGAGTCATGTATTGCCACCAGCCATTCTGCAGGCCAGATACAAAAGCAATGATGATGCAGCCCTGTATCAGCACTCGCTGGTAAGCACAATCATCGTAGCTGGCCAGTGTCCAAGCCCCGAGCTTCCAGCAGCACCAACAGATGCGTGCCCAGCATGAGGTGGGAGAGGGAGAGAGGACCCTAGGAAGATGTCAGCAGACCTGATGCAGCATGCTGATCTCTTGCAAGAGGATCTTCCCATGTGCCACTTGCAACTTGCTTTAGGAGTTGGGTGTAAGAGGCAGCTGCTAAGTGAGAACATGCACAAGCATCCCACTAAGAATTGCTATGCTAAAACCCACAATGTATCTAAAAGGTATTTGGAAGGATAGGAGAGAAAGAGGAATAAGAATGATTTATTTATTATTTTTTTTTTTTTACCACGGTGGCTCTGTGTTCAGCAATAGATTCAATGGCAGCCTTATTTTTTGCTTCTCTCTCTTTGGTTTTCATTTGGTATTCGTCTTCTACCTCTGCAGCTCCTCGAGCAAAACGTTCGGCTTCCATCCTCAATGTCTGATTCATCTGTCCAGCTAGTTGTTTAAAAGCTTTGTCCTGATGCTCTTGAACTAGCCTGCAATAGAACATGAGCTACCATAACATACCAGCATATCCAATATATGCTCAGCTTATCTGAGGCACTGCCCCAACTAAAGCCAGCAATCCTGCTTCCACCCTTCTATCTTCTCTTGCCACAGAGGCCCACCCATTCAGCTCTTTGACATCCTTTTACTGACGTGGCAAGTAAGCACTCCCTATTTTTTTGGCATGCTTGCTTTTTGTTGCTATAGTGAAATGGATCACACAGGGAGGAGTCCACCTAACCCACTGTCACTGCAGGCAAATGCTGGGAGCATTGGCTGGAAGCAGAAAGCAAAGGGTGCTTGTTGCATTGGCTCTCTCAGCTACACAAGTAAACAATATTTCTTCTATTACTGTAAGAATATTAATACTGTTGCCTAGTTAAGTCAAACATGTTCTTTCTCAGAGAAAGACAGGCAACACACTAATGCAGAGATATGCATTTCAGCATCTAGGCAACTTGAAGGCTTGAGTTTACCTACCCCCCACAGCACCAATTTCTACTAAAACATAGGGTTTCAGCTGAATTGTCTACTTTTTGTCAAGTTCTACTCACAGAAAACCTTCTTGCATCAGTTTGGATTTCGCTGATGTAAAAATTCAGAGTAACATTTGTCACAGCATTAAGTTGAATCTTAACACTGAAAATACCTCAACCTACCTACTGGTCTCTGCATCTTCTTCTCTTCTCAGATCAGCCATCATTTCTTTTCCTCTAATGTAAGCCCTAATCCGATCATCATCTTGGTCTTCTCTTTGTTTCTCTTCATCTTTAATTACTTTCTGTTCAGCTACATGCTCCTGTTTAAATAAAAAATAACTACTATTGTCACACAGAATGAGATTTTAGAAATATTGAATGGGTAAGAAAAATCTATCAGAGACTTCACGCCTAACCTATCGTAACAGTTCTTTGATTGTACTAGTGGAGAAGATACTGAACAGAAACAGATGGAAGAGAATACTCAGGACCCAATTATCTCAAGCAGCTGTTGGGGGAAGGAGGTACAGAGAAGGGAAAGATAGGTATGGTGAGTAGGTCTTCACAAGTTTTCTAAGCATCTCTAATCAGAAAGAGAAAGACATGGAAAAAAAAAAAAAAGTCACGTTCACAGACTCAGACTACTCCCTCCTCCTGACCAGGAAAAATGGGCTTAAAACAGAGTAGGTACATGGAATCAAAATCCAGGTATCAAACCAAGAATACTCCCTGATGTCTACAGCAGACTTTTTCATTGTAGTCCAGTTAAAGTTCAGGTGTCACATCAGGACTTTCAAGAGGCCCTTCCCAAAAACAGACAAAAGAAAGGCCTATCCTGCAGCTCTCAACATCGGTATACAACTTGACACTGCTACTGAAGCTACCAACAAACCTCCTGTTGCCATCAAGTCCGTTTATCCATCACCCTAATACAATTGTTTCATTCTAGACACCTACAGTGAATCAAGCACCGAACTCTGACTTCCTGTTACTTACGTGATGCTGCCTCTGGCGTTCAAGTTTTTCCTCCTGTTCATTTTCCCTTCCTCTCTGAATTTCCAATTGGTACAACTGGTTGAGCCTTTGTATTTCTTCCCCTTCTCTTCTGGTTTCCAGCTTGGCCAGGTCTGCCTGATGCTTGTGTTCCTGTATTCTGAAACAGGCAAGGAATGGAGTAAGTGGGCTGGGGATTCCGCGACGTGAGCAGGTCGGGATCCTGCATGTCTGCAGGTACCTGAGCACGGAACAGCCCGGTATTTTGAAGTGAAAGTAGCACATCGGACCAAAATACAACCACGGGTTTTTAAGCGGTGGCTGCAAATCCTTCCGCCAGAGTTGACTTCTGGCATAAAGAAGCACTTAGAAGTTTCCCAATTAAATCAGTACTAGCAAAAGCAAACACGACCAGCAGATGGGTTTGAGTAAGCGATCCCATTTGAGTATCTCAATTGTCAGCCCCTTGCATGCACGAGTCCGGCCTTTCCCGGCTAGCAGCGAGCTGCCACCTCCGCGCAGTGCCAGCGCTAAGACAAAGCGCGGCCCTCAGCCCACGCCGGCCGCACGGATGACTTATTATGGGCTGGCAGGAGCGGCGAGCACGCGGTGTTTTGCCACAGGGAGCCCACGGCGCGGGGAGGGCCCGACGGGAGCCGCGCCCGGAGCCCCACTCCCCGCTCCCCGCCGCCCGCCCCGGGCCGGGCTCGGTCCCGTTCCCGGTGCCGGCCCCGACTCACTGCGCCAGCTGCTCCCTGGCCACGGCCCGGCGCTCCGCGTAGCGCCCGCGCTCCCGCTCCGCCTCCCGCTCGGCGGCGCCCGGCTGCTGGTGCTCCATCGGCGGCTGCCTCCGCTACCGCCCGGCCCGGCCCGTCAGGGAAGCGGCGCTGCCCGGCGAGAAGCGCCCAGAGCGCGGCGGGAGGCCGGGACTGGGGCTGAGGCGGACACGGCTCCTGGCAGGGCGGGAAGAGAAAGGAAGAGCAGGGCGGCGGCTCTGGCAGCGGCCTTATAGCGGCACCGCCCCGGCCCGGCCCGACGGCTGCTGACGGCCCCGGGCGGCCCGGCCCTGGGGAGGAGCGCTGCGGAGGGTGAGGGGATCGCTGCCCCCGGCCGGCTCCGCGCCCCCGCCCCGTCCGAAGCCTGCCTCGGTCAGAAGCCGGGCTCGGAGTCTCGAAGGCACCCACGAGGCCCGTTTTCCACAGTAAAATATTATCAGGCACCCTTTTTAGGAAACTCTCCTAACTTCTTAGTGCTTGCGGCATTCCCCGGTTTGGCCCGGAGAGCTGGGCGGCTCGGGGCGAGAAACCAGGCTGGGCGGCAAAGGCCGGCTGGATCACAGCTTGCACCACTGTCAGTCTGTTTGAAAGGCTGGCCAAACCGCGCTGTTTCTTGTTGCCACAGTATTTTTGTAGTAGCTACTTACAGCTATATTGGGGTGTATATTGCCTTTTAGATGACCTTTAAGGGCTGTGACCAAACCACGTTCATATTTTCACATAACTAATTTACAGCAAGGCATTAATGTTATGGAGGTGGTTGCAAAACACTATAAAAACTGCAGTACTGTAAGTATTCTAGCTTCTGCATGTATTTGGCTGCTCTTTCTTGTCCTGCAGGTTCTGTAAATGTTTTATTTATTTTTTCTTCTTTCATGATGGGGAATACTGAACTGGAAATAGGCTAGTGAATAGTGTGACTTTTTGCACCTGTGTAGGGAATTTGTATTGCATTAGTAGCCCATAGGGCTGAAAAACCTGGGACAGTGAATTTTTAGAAAAATCATAAAAACGTAGCAGCAATAGTGAGCCTTTGGCGGGAATGGGTTCTGTTGACCGTCAGTTCTATGTAACACACTGCTGTCTCTAGTTAAATAAGCCGACTTTCATGAAATACAAGCTAGTGACTTTTGAGAATACACTCAATTCTCTGGTATTTATTTTTTCAAATGTCTTCCAGATTCATAAGATATATTTAATATAGATCTGTTTGCAGTCTTGACTCTGCCCATAACGTTCAAAAAGGTATCTTTTTAACCACATGAAAACTATTCTGTCTTTCCTTGCTGTATAGTCTCAGTGTTATTTCATATTTTTATCTTCCTGTGCAGTAGTACAGCTACAAGCAGGTAACTGGGTCTCAGCAACATCCTGTTCGTGAAAACTAAGATTTATTCCTTTGCTTCCTCTGGAAAATGGCCCACATCCAAGTCCTGTTATATCTCTGGATGCTTTGAGGAGAGGATAGAGATTGTGTGTAGTCTTGGACTCTGATTCAATAACTTGCTTGGCATAGTTCTGAAATTCACGCTCCCTACAAAGTGCAATAAGCTGTTTCTGAGCATCGTAGTCCAAGTCTGCTTGCTTCTCCTGCTGTTTTCTTGCTTGCTTTTCTGCCTGAAGAAGAAAAGGGAATGACAGCTTGGTATTTCTTTCACAACATAAAAAGCTGTGGAGTCTTCAAGAGGGTAAATTTACAAGACATTTGAGGTAATACTAAGTAGTTGATATTTGTCAAATACCATCCCTCCCAAGTTCTGTTCCCCACTCACCACAAAAAAGAAGGGGTACATTGAATAGCTGAGTGAACATCAGCATTTGCTGCTGCTCTTTGGTAGTCTGCCCAGAAGATACAAGAGACCAGCAGCAATACATAATAACACAGGACAAGAAGTGATGTGTCATTGCAAAACAGCCTTGACATGCACAACACCCCTTGAGAAGAAAGGCTTTGTATGATCAGCTCCCACACTGGGACAGTGACACCACAAGGACTTGAAAAATGCGGTCACAAGCTCAGGGGAAATTCAAATGCAGAAGGGGGATCTGCATTCCTGAGTGGGGTCTCCTGAAGCCATAGCTGCTATGTGCAGCTTAGTGATCTTTCTCATCGCCTGCCCTTCCAGGTCATCCTCCCTGACCAACAAGGGTTGAGAAAGCCCAGAAGAGACTTCTGTGCCACTGCTGAGATGTGGCTGGTCCCAATGCCAACATCTGCAGAGCATACAAGATTAACAAAAACCACAGCATGCTTCCTCTCCCAGCCCCTCAGCGTCTCGTACTGTTGCTTTAGATGCATGCTACTTTCTGAAGGGGCTGACAGGGTGCAGCACTTCTATTTACCATCTGCTGGAGCTGAATCTTCTGTACTTCCATACTTGCATCACGTTGTCTTTGTTTCTTGGCTTCTTCCCCTTCCAGGTAGATGCGGTTCTTTTCCATTAATTCATGACGTTCTTTTACACTTTCTGCTTTATCCTCTATCTCCTTCTCCAGTTTCATCTTCACCTGAATTTTACACAAGAGAGGAGGTTAGCCAAGTAGCTACCCTGCCAGTTTGGAGAGTCATGTATTGCCACCAGCCATTCTGCAGGCCAGATACAAAAGCAATGATGATGCAGCCCTGTATCAGCACTCGCTGGTAAGCACAATCATCGTAGCTGGCCAGTGTCCAAGCCCCGAGCTTCCAGCAGCACCAACAGATGCGTGCCCAGCATGAGGTGGGAGAGGGAGAGAGGACCCTAGGAAGATGTCAGCAGACCTGATGCAGCATGCTGATCTCTTGCAAGAGGATCTTCCCATGTGCCACTTGCAACTTGCTTTAGGAGTTGGGTGTAAGTAAGAGGCAGCTGCTAAGTGAGAACATGCACAAGCATCCCACTAAGAATTGCTATGCTAAAACCCACAATGTATCTAAAAGGTATTTGGAAGGATAGGAGAGAAAGAGGAATAAGAATGATTTATTTATTATTATTTTTTTTTTTACCACGGTGGCTCTGTGTTCAGCAATAGATTCAATGGCAGCCTTTGTTTTTGCTTCTTTCTCTTTGTTCTTTTTTTCTTCTTCGGCTTCTTTTTTTGCAATGTCTCTAGCAATACGATCATCTTCCATCTTCAATGCTTCACTCATTTGGGCAGCCAATTGGGTAACAATTTTGTCCTGACGTTCCTGTGTTAGTCTGCAGAAGAACATGAGGTATTGTAACATACGCACCTGGTCTACCTGAAGCATTGCTGCTTCCAAACCCAGCAGTCTTCTCTTCCTGCCACACAGCTTGCACTTCTGTAAATCTTTGTACTTTGAAGAGGGGAGAGATGACACACACACATAGACCTATAACTAATGAACCTGTGAAAGAACTTCCTTTTTGTCCTGAATTCTCTTCTTCCCTATGAGTAGAATTTAATTATACAATAACTGTGATTTTTTTTTTTTTTGGTTATATCATCAGCTTGAAGAACTTGAATGTGACAACTGTATAATACTTAAGTTTGATACATTTGATACACAAACTTTGTACCTACCTACGCATTTCAGCTTCCTTCTCTTTCATCAGCGTGGCAATCCTTTGCTTTGCTTTGAAATGAGCTCTAATCCGATCATCTTCTTCCATTTCTTTTTGTTCCTCTGCTGCCTTGATTATTTTCTGGTCAGCTACATGCTTCTGCATAGGCAAAACAGTCTTGATATAACAGATGAAGTTCAGAAAATCTAGGCCTTTGGCTGCAACTTGAAAGAATCACTTCCTCTTCTGTTCTCTCTTCGTGTTTTTCTAAGAGAGCAGAAAGGAAGGGGATTCTTCTTCTTATGGCTCAAACATGCATGAAGGAGATGGTGGATAGGAGAAAGGAGAAGGGGAAATGAGCATTAAACAGCTGCTCCTCCAACCCATTATGCAGGTCAGCATGCAATGCAGGGAGCATTATCCCTCGCTGCCATCCAGACACGTGGGAGAGGGGGATGTAGAGAGGAATGGAACTGCGTAACCCCACCAATACTTACACAGACTGTGCTACTCCTGGCCCACCTCATCCAAAACTATCCCAGTTTGAGCTTAATCCAAATCCTAGCTGACGAGGAGTTTTCTAGAGTCCTATGTAAAAAAATTTACTGTCTTTTGCATGCTGGCCAAAAGCGTTGTGAGGCGTGTCTGGTTTGCATTTAGCAAGGTGCCTTTGAAGGTGAAGAGGGAGGGCAGCAGATCTTGACAAATTTTCTAAACATATCTAATCATAAAGGGAAAGACAAGTTAAAGAGATATTTTCATGTTCATAGACTCAGACTACTCCCTCTTCCTAACAAATGAAAATGGGCTTGAAACAGGGCAGGTACATGGTACCCAAATGCAGTTTTTAAGTCAAGTAGACTGTTCCTTAATGTCTACAGCAGACCTTTTCATCGTACACCAGTCAGAGCATCAGGTGCTGATGTTACCCCTTCAGACAAGAGAAGGGACTTCCACCCAAGGGGCCTTCTCAAGAGCAGACAGGGAAGACATGGCCTGCAACCAGCAATGTAGGGATATGACCTAACATTGGTAAAGTTGTCAGCAAACCTCCTGTTGCCAGCAGGCCCACTTAGATAGTATTAACGCTATTGCTTCACTCTGAGAAGACAAGGTAAAACAAGCATTTTGAACTCTCTGCTTTCCTGTCACTTACACGATACAGCTTCTGGCGTTCAAGTTTTTCCTCATGTTCCTTTTCCATTTTTTTCTGCATTTCCAACTCATACAGTCGACTTAATCTCTGTATTTCTTCTCCTTCTCTTTTGTCCTCTAGCCTGGCCAGATCTGCCTGACGCTTGTGCTCCTCTATTCTGAAACAAACAAACAAAAAAAAAGTTAAAAAAATGGGTTAGGGACCAAGTGAAATAAATGAAGTAAAGATTCTGCTTGCCTATAAAATTTAAAAAAAAATCTGTCATTTTGAAGTGAAGTTGGGTATATTGTCAGATGTAAAGAACAGCAACATTGTGTGCAACTTTCTGTAAAACCTTACAGGATGTATTTGTGAGAAGAGAGTTTAAATACATAATTAATCACAAGTAACCCTATTTTACTACTACTTACTGTTCCAACTGATCTCTGCATATTGCCCATCGATCCATATAACGCTGATGTGCCTTTTCTTGCTCTCTGAGAATAGCTTCTTTACGCTCACGTTCTGCTTCTTCTTCCTTCTTTTTGTTAACACTTGGCTTGAACTTTTTAAATTCAATTTGAGCATCTCTTTCCTTTAGGACCTCAGTAAGTAGCAGTGCACTCTACAAAAGAACGTTTCAATTAATTTGCATGTTCAGAGTGTTTAAAGAAATTCAATACAATTTGAATTTAAATATTTTAAGTTGTCAACAAACATGCAACCCTTTCACTCTTTCGTTCTGATAGTATAGGTAAGTTTTTGCTTGATCAATAGCTTCCTTCCGTTTTGCTGCTTGGAACTGTGCTTCTTCCAAATCAACTTTCTTTCTTTCTTCCTCTTCCTTTTCTTCACGTAATTTTTTGGCTTTAAGTTTCCTTTGTGCCTGGCCCTATAATGCAGATAAAAATTCACTTTTTTAGAAGTCACATTCAAAACTATGGAATAAAAAATGTATAAACCATTCTGACGGTGATGAATCACCGAGTGATTTTTTTTTTAATTTTGCATTTTAGGTTTAATTTGACAATTAAACCATTTATACGTAGCTTAGTTAAAATACATATTTAAAAGCAGATGTTAAACTAAGGGAATACACCTAGAAATATTGTTGTGTTTTTGCCTACATGCATCACCTAGTTGACAGATGTGTCTTGTATTTACCATAATGGTATTGGGCCAGTCTTTTACAGCCGCTTTGGAGCGTCGGTGCATTTCCTCACGTTCTTTCTTCTCAGCAAGGATGCGTGCTGCTTCTCTACTAATGCTGCCAAGATTGTCCTGCATCCTTTCCCATTCCGCTTTTGGCAATATAATTACTTGATGGAGATCTACTCCATTTGGAGTAAAACATCCAGCTAGAACACTGTTTTGTACAGAACTGTGCAATGCTAGGTAGAGGGAAGACAAGATACTGAGGTTACTTGGAATCACAAAATCCTAATTCAAACCTGCAGCAGGATTTCAGTCCCTGCATATTATCAGTACTGAGTCGTCCTGACAGTAACTCTCCCTGTCCCAGCACCCCAGAGCTGTGATGGCCGATCTGTGCCTGTGTTCCGAGTGCGGGCAGTGTGTGTAGTTGGGCCGTGGCGCTGAGCAGCGTAACTGTGCGCATCCCTGTACCCGTGTGTGCGTGCAGGGTCGGCCTGTGGTAGCTGATGCCTCGCAGACGGTATTTGGCCATGGGGGCCAGGAAGCATTCCCGGCAGGGAACGACTGGGGAACGGCGCTGAAGGTGGTGCTGGGGGTGGGTGCGGCAGCAGCAGGGGCGCAGGCCGTGCCTCGCCGCCCTTCTCAGTGCGCGCCCTGCACCTCCTGCAACACAGCGGGCGTGGCAGGGCAGTGCCTCGAGCCGCTGGCAGGACGCGCAGTGCCTTGCGTTGGGCACACACACACACGCGGGCACTCCCACAGCCCTCAGGTCACCGCTGCGCTTCGAGCAGCGCCCTTTGTGTCCCCAGCGGCATTCCCGAGGGAAACGGCGCAGAGCTGCGCGCTGCCGGCGGGGGGTGCCCAGCCACGGGCGGCCGGGGCGTTCACCGCGGGTCGCGCTGCTGCTGCTGCTGCTGCTGCTGCTGCCGCCCTCAGCCCGTTTCCAGCCGCGCTGCCTGGGGGACCCCACCTCGCTCCCCCTGCCCCCGGGCAGGGCCCAGGGACGCCCCAAGGGCCCCGCGCACTCACGGGGCAGCCGCCCCCTCCCGCTGGGCCGCCCGTGCCGCGCCGCCGCCATGTCCCGGCGCTGCCGCTGTTGCCGCGCAACCCGGCGGCGGGCGGGGCTGGCGCGGGGCGCGACGGGAGCGGCGGGGCCGGGCCCGGGCCTGGGCCTGTCCCCTGCGGGCCTGGCTGCGCCAGCGCGGCGTTGAGGCGGCGTTGAGGCGGCCCGGCCGCCCCGCTCCGCGGCGGCAGCGCTGCCCGGCGGCGGGAGACCCGCTCGGTCGCGGTGGCGGTGGCGGCGCGGGGCCCGGCCGGTGCCGCAGCACGGCTCTGGGATGCGCCGCCGGGCCCGGAGCTGCCGCGGGCTGCCCGCCTCGGCCTCGGCTTCGCGTCCCGCAGCCGGAGCGGCCGCAGGCAGTGCCCCCAGGTTGTGTGCTTGGCTTAGCGCCCTTCCCTCGCGTCGTGTTTGTCACCTGAGCACAAGATCGGGGTAGGAGCTGAGTATTTTCTTTTATATAAGTATTTCTCTTTTTTTTTATTATTATTATTTTTTTTTTCTCTTGTTTGTTCTGTAAACCGACCCTGGGCAGCCATGAAATTCCTGCTGGTTTTTGACTTTGACCACACGATCGTAGATGAAAATAGCGACACCTGGATCGTGAAGTGTGCTCCTGGGAAGAGGCTTCCTCACGGACTGAGAAACTCCTACCAGCCTGGGCACTGGACCGAATACATGGGCAGAGTGTTTGTCTACCTGGGAGACAGCGGTGTCAAAGAGGAGGAGATGAGAAGGACTATGACAACGATCCCTTTCACTGCGGGAATGGGAGATCTTCTGCGTTTTATTGGCGAGAACAAGGAGCTTTTTGACTGCATAATTGTTTCAGATTCTAATACTGTATTTATTGACTGGGTTCTAAAAGCCGCTGACTTCCATAAGGTGTTTGATGAAGTGTTTACAAACCCTGCAGCATTCAGCAGTACCGGCTATCTAACTGTGCAGAACTTTCATGCTCACCATTGTCCGAAGTGCCCTAAAAACCTTTGCAAAAGGAAAGTTTTAAAAGAATTCCTAGATAAACAGTTGGAGCGAGGAGTAAGTTACACACAAGTTGTATATATAGGTGATGGTGGGAATGACCTATGTCCGGTAATGTCTCTGAAGAAGAATGATATTGCTATGCCCAGGCATGGGTATACCTTAGAGAAAAGGATTTCTCAGCTTTCCCAAGATCACAGTCCTGTAGAGTGTTCTGTTCTGGTTTGGTCAACTGCTGTCGAAATAGCGTCTTATCTGAAGCTGCTTATAAAGGAATAATTCAGATGATAAAAGGAAACCAATATAGTTATGCCTTTTTCTTCCCAGGAGAGAAACACTACGTGTGCATAAAAGCACAAAACTAGAACTGTGATGTGCTCTGAACCCATGTTTTTTAAACACGATACAAAACTGTATGTTCAATTTTGGCAATAGTGGGAAAGTGATGTTAAAACAGCTTTCTAGCATATTACATGTTCCAACATCAGTGGAAAAGGGGGTGAGAGGGTTGCAGGAGGAATCGCCGTTAATCTTCTCCTGACCCCGAAGGTTTACTGACTGCATGTGAGGTCTGTTCCATGTGCTCAGGGAAAGGAGTGGGATTAGTGCACAAAAGAAAGAAATAATTCTTTCCTTATAAAGAACTTAAATTCTTAACATACCAGGAGCATGGTTCTGGAACCATTGGCTTTGAATACTATTTAATCAGGGTAAATGTTTAATTTGTAAATGATTTGGTATGCCTCTAATCTTGTTTGATCTGAAGATGCATTTATATTTTTAATACACTGAATGTTTACCAAACAAAACTCCTTTTTAAGAGTTTTAATTAAAGACAATAAAAGTTACTGTCAGTGACAAAAGCAACATACAAGATTTGCATAACGTGTTCTGCTGGCCTCTGTGTTGTTAGTTAGGCACCTGTTTTTGTCAGGGCCTGGGGAGAGCGAACACAAGCCTGGGTGTCAGTCTTTGGGTACCACCGTTTACATTGTCAGTCAGACCCCTTCTCTTCTGGAGAGCAGTAAGAATGGTGCAGTGCTGTTGACAGGAGAGCCATTCTCCTATTCCCTTGACTATCACCCTGACCGTGTGCGTAGGGCTGCCGCTGGTTAGATCTTCCCTGCTGACCCCTTGGAGCCAGCCGGGTGCTGTTTCCTCAATGGGTTTCTGCTGCAGTGTGTGGGCCCACAGAACGGTGTTTATGTGCATGTGTTTGCACGGTTCTGCCCGTTCACTCTTGTCTATGTGCACCACATAGCCCTCTCATGGGCTGTAAGGGAGCATCTGTGTCCATTCTAACTTTTTAACAGAATTCACCTGCCTTTCAGTAGTTTCAGGAACCGTATGTGACCAGGGAGTCTTTCGCACTCACAGCAAGATGAGCCCTAAGACTTCGTGCTATGCATACTGAAGTATGTCTCATTAAAGTCACGCTTTTCCATGCCAAATGTTTTCTTAGTCTCCCAAAATAGGTTATAATCTGCTATTGAACTGATGTCTGTTCTCTACCTCTTCTCTAACTCTTGCAGTAGTTCAGTTGCAGATGTCCAAGTTGTAGCTCAGCAACCTGCAATTGCTGTAGCTGTTGTCTTCTGTGTTGTCTGGGCAGCGCTCTTCTCATTTTCTTATGGACACTTGATGTTGTCACTACCTTCTTTCTCTAAGTTGAAGGTTTATTAGGGGTGGTCTTCCCCATTTTGAGTGGAAATCTTGAATATTTCCTTTGAGTACTGCCTTGTACTGGGGTTTAGCCCTTCACCTATTTTAACTAATTACAGCAGGTTGCTTTAGCAGTTTGTTACCTAAGGTGTCTCAAATAATATACTTGACTTATTAGGGGCACAGCTGACAGATAGTTGATAGCTGTCTGAGGTGTTTATACTAGAGATCTTAACTTGTCTTGTGCAAGGGCACATAGATGGCATCTTGCTAACTGGTGGGCCTCAACAGTTTTGAGTCTTCTGATCTGCGGGTTGTACAAAAGTGCTAATGGCTGTAGCATTGCACAATATTGTGTGGTTACTTCTTAAAGTTGTGTATGTCCTGCATTCTGGATGTGCTGCTGTACTGGTACTGTGCCAATCTCTTCTGTGCTCCTCATAACCTACCTGCAAAACAGTTTGCCTTCTGTTTGTCCAGTTATTGTCCAGATCTCAGTTATTGCTTATTTAAAAAGCAAAGAAACAAACAAAAAAGCCCTAGCCACCTAGTATATGAATATTCTTTTTTTTTTTCTTCCACTTAAATTAGGTTTCCTAATATTCTTTAGCCATAGGAATCTTATTTTGTAATTTGCTATATTGCTGAATCATTAAGACATTAACCTCCATAATCAAAAAGGGATTGTTTTTATTTTTTTGTGATAGAGTATGGAAGCAGGAGATGAGAATAGATTAAGCAAAGAAAACTAATTGAAAGATTAGCTATTATGATTCAATCACTTCAAGTACAGGGTAGAGCTGATGCTATTTGCTGGACAAATTGTGTGTTAGAGACAGAAGGAGCTTTTCCATTCCAGTAGGTAAGCCATTAAGCAATTAATGAGGTCTCGTGTTATTTTTTTCTCCTCTTCTGAAGATAAAAAAGAAATCCGTTTTCTGAAGCACCACAATTACCACATTTTTCCACATTTGGGTATAAGGGAGGGGAGATGTGTACCTCCAGACTGTGAAGTCAGCTTCAGCTGGTAACACAGCCAAAAGAGAAAAGGAGAAGACAGAGGACATCCTTGAAAGGGTACATGTTCTGTACTTAGTGTTGCTGACCTAACTTGCTGGGTGGCTAAAACAGCATGCCCTCTGGTGGGGGGGGGAGATGCCCAGCTTCTGGGGAAATGTGGTAACTTAGGTAAAGATATTAAGGAATGCATAATGCGAGGCTGCTGAGCATATGGGAATTTTTCTGTATGGTAACAGATCTGGTATTACACACAGGCTACTGTAAGGAGTATGTAGCTGTAATACTATGCCCTGACCTGATGTGCTAGTAGAGTGGCCAAGGGCTGAAAGAAGTTCATGCATATCCAAAGGAAGCTGATGAAATGAAAGGTGAAAAACAGCAGCAAAACGAAGCTGTTGGCTTGGGGGCATACAAACAGACTTGGGGCCCTACAAGGGAATGCTCCAGAGAAAAAATAAAAGTGGAGTAATGTAGCTGTGGGACAGGCCCTGGTGAGGCTACTGCTAATGAGGGGAGCCCTGTACAATTTTGGGGCGCCCCTGACCTCGCTCCCCTCACGCCTGAGGCAGGGGCAGCCCCGGGGCGGCGGGAGGCGCTCCGGCTGTGCGCTGCGGCCGGGAGGCGCTGCCCGCGCAGCTGCCGCCGTCCCTCAGGGCGGAGGAGCCGCCTCAGCCCGCGGCGGCCTCGGGCGCCCACCTGGGCGCTGCCCGCGCGGCTCCGCCTCCCGCGGGCCCCGGCGGCCCCGGGCGTAAGGAGCGGGCGGGGCCGGGGCCGGGCGGGCGCCACAAAGCCGCCGGGCTCTGCGGCCATGGCCGCGTGCGGGCAGGGGGCGGAGGCGGAGGGGTTCGCGTACGAGTACGAGGACCCCGCGCACCCCGCGCGGCTGCTGGGGGCGTTCCGCGGCTTCTACCTGGACGGGCTGTTCACCGACATCGCGCTCCAGGGCGCCTCGGGGGTCTGCCTCCGCTGCCACAGAGCCGTCCTGGCGGCTTGCAGCGGTTACTTCAAAGCCATGTTCACGGCCGACATGAAGGAGAAGGCTAAAAGCCAGATCAGGCTTCCCGAGCTCAGCCACGCCGTGCTGGAAGCCCTCGTGAATTACGCCTACACCTCCCAGATCCAGATAACAAAGAGAAACGTCCAAAGCCTGCTGCAGGCGGCCGACCTCCTCCAATTCGCCTCGGTAAAGAAAGCCTGCGAGCAGTTTCTGGTCAGGCACTTGGACACCGACAACTGCATAGGGATGCACGCCTTTGCCGAGTACCACAGCTGCTCGGAGCTGGAGAAGGAGGCGCGCAGGATGCTGCTGTGGCAGTTTGAAGACGTGTGGAAGCAGGAGGAGTTCCTGGACATCGGCAAGGAGAAGCTCGCGTTCATCCTCTCCAGAGAGAACCTGAATGTCTGGAAGGAGGAGGCAGCCATTGAAGCGGTGGTGAAGTGGGTAGCACACAACGTGGAAGAGAGGATCGAGGACATCTACGAACTGCTGAGTTGCATCCAAATAGACCTAGATAACGTGTACTTGAGGTCAGCTTTAAGCCTACAAAAAAAATGCCGACTTAACGATAATAAAATACGGTCACTCGTATACAACGCCCTGAACCCAAGCCCCAAAGGCCTTTCCAAAAGACCTACGGCCACCATGTATGTGATTGGAGGGTATTATTGGCATCCCTTATCAGAGGTGCACGTTTGGGATCCCTTAACTGACACATGGGTCCAGGGAACAGACATGCCAGATCATACCCGGGAGAGCTATGGGATCACGAATTTGGGACCTGACATATATGTGACAGGAGGTTATAGAACGGAGAGCATCGAAGCCCTTGATACTGTGTGGATATATAACAGTGAGAGAGACGAGTGGACTGAAGGCTGCCCCATGCTCGACGCGAGGTATTACCACTGTGCAGTTTCCCTGAGTGGCTGCATCTATGCGTTGGGTGGTTACCGGCAGGGAGCTCCGGTGCAAGAAGCTGAGTTCTATGATCCGTTAAAAAAGAAATGGGTTCCTATTGCAAACATGATCAAAGGTATGTAAGGTTTTGTGTGGTGTCTGCTTCAATGTCAGTCCTTCCACTTTTGCCACACAGAAGTGCCACTGACACGTTTAGGGGTTGATCCAAGTTCTAGTGAAGTGCATGGGAAGCATCCTGGTGGTTGTGGTGGGCTTTGGTTCAGGTCTTCACTAGCCAAACTGCTGCAAGCATCCAAACGCTGGGCTGGGCTGAGCCATGGAACACAGGATGAACGAGCAGGTGGTGGGGTGGTGGTATCTTTTTAATCTTGTCTTCCCTTCAGGAGCTCAATTTATGTTCAGCTTGGAAAGAAATTAGAAACCTACCTGGGATTAAAGTCTATTCAGCGTATCCTCAAAGAGTGAATAAAGGGATCATATTAGAAATAATTGTACAGAAGTAATCTGAATTTATACCAAAATAAGTGTCTTCACTTGAACTTTCTTGCATGCAGCTTGCTCATATTTCAGTGTATCATCTGTTCAGGTTCCTTAGTTTAATCTTTAGTGTGAGGGTTAGGAAAAGCATTCATACCTATTTTTAGCAGCCGAAATAGTGATCTACTAAAAATCTATGAATTTGGATCACAACCTCACTCAATTATATTATTTGGTTGTAAAAATTATAAATAATCACACATAATATTTTTTATAACTTAATGTAATTATTTGCAATTAGAAATAAAATCTTTTGTGACATTTTATTGTAAGGTAATGCAACATGGTATTTTTTCATTTTTTTTAAGGTATCTAACAGGAAAAACGCTAATCATGCTTATGCAACTGTTTCTTTAATGTTTAAATCTTTCCCACAATCACTGCTATTATTCTCTTAATTTAAATCCAGGAAAGCTGTGTTAATGCTGTGAGCAGTTACATGTTCTGTGCAGGCATTTTGTCACATTTTCTGCCTGAAGCTTTTTAGATACTTAAATCACACTAATTTGCTAGGTTTTGCCTGTTTTATCTTGCAGTTCCCTTGTTTTATTTTTGTTTTGTTCTCCTGGAGACAGAGTTAACATGGCTACATTCTATTTGTGTCCTTGTTTGTACAGCAGTGTTGTTAATAATATGAGAAAGGCTAAAAATACCCTGAGACACTGAATAATCTCAGCTCCCATTGAATTTGTTCTTTCCATGTAAGTGAGGCATAAAAAATCACTGAAACTTAGTGAAATATTGAAAGTAATTCCCTATTTCAAAACCAGCATGACCGTGTCCCTAATGACTATAAGGATTATGTGAATTTTTCTATGGCCATATTACATGCAATACCTGCTGGTTACTGCATGTTTATTTAATTGCTCATGACTTACATTGCTAAAATAAGGTGTCTTGACAGTTTATTTAATTTCACATTCACTTAAATACTTGCAAATATAATTTCATCCTAGGTTAATTAACAAGCCATTTAACTTGGGGTTATCAGTGGAAGTGCCAGCAGGTGTTGTGTGCAGTCTGAAGGTGTGTTGTGACTTTCACACTGTGTACAGGTGTTGGAAACGCCACTGCCTGTGTCCTGCATGAAGTCATCTACGTAACCGGAGGTCACTATGGCTACAGAGGAAGCTGCACCTATGATAAAATCCAGAGATACCATTCAGGTAGCAATGAGTGGAGTATAGTCACCACAAGTCCGCATCCAGGTAAACAATAATTTCTGTAATGAGCATAGAGTTTGATTTGTTTAATCCTAACTAGGAGTCTTTAAGCCCACTTAAGAGTTTCTGACCAGGTCCTAGTAAGATGAGGAAAACTTCTAGGGCAGCAAGGTTCAGAGTGGATACTTGTCCCTGTGGGGTGATCTACTATTCCTAGGCTTGGAGAAGGGAGGGAAAGGCCCCCCTCAAGTGTCTGCTGTATACTAATCACTTTATAATACTCAACTAAGGAACAGCTGTACTTTAGTAAATAACATAGTAAGCTAACTTCCCATAAAATCTGTCTGTTCATAATTGTTTGGCAAAGGTCTTCTATACGAATTTTCAAAAGGCTTTCTCTACTTTCTACATTTGGTAACAATAAGTTTCTAAAGAGATTGTCACTAAATACTGGTGCTCGTCTATGTATGCCTGGCAGAAATTCCTGAGGGTGTTTACCAAGTTCAGTGAAGAAACTCAGCTGGCATCAGTGGTGCCCAATGTTTGTCGTGTAGCTGCAGTTTAAGATAACGTTATCATGCTGAGTTGAATTGTATTCCTTTCTTCCCAAAGAATATGGATTGTGTTCAATTACGTTACAAAACAAGATCTATTTTGTGGGTGGACAGACCACGATCACGGACTGCTATGACCCAGAGCAGAATGAGTGGAAGCAGATGGCTCACATGATGGAGAGAAGAATGGAGTGTGGTGCAGTGGTCATGAACGGATGCATCTATGTAACAGGAGGATATTCCTATTCAAAAGGAACATATCTGCAGAGTATTGAGAAATACAACCCTGAACTGAACAAATGGGAAGCAGTAGGTAATCTTCCCAGTGCTATGCGTTCACACGGCTGTGTCTGTGTGTATAATGTATAAACACTTGATTTTCATATTGCTGCTATAGAAAACAGCAGATGCAGTATTCCTAGTAGTACTGCTTACCTCGAGTGAAATGTCAGGTGCAGTCTCTTAGCAGACATTCATTAAAAGCTATATAGTTTATCTTCATTTTTAAACAATTCAGAAGCATAAATGTGGGAAAAATATTTCCATATATTTTCAGTTCATTCACTGTCTGACATGAAATTTTTCATATGACTTTCTTATAATACTTTGCACAGCTATACAGGAACTACTGTGAAAAACCTGTTTTCATTAGCCACCAGGTGGAACTCTAACTTGGTGCTAAGTTGAGTAAAACCAAAGTACTCTGCATTGTTGTGGACTACTGGGTTTATGATAAAATCTCTGATACACTGAATATAGCTGTAGAAATGGTTCATTGCCACTAGCTAGGTGTGTGGTATGTATAGAGCTATAGTATTAGGAGAACTAGGTTACACATCCACAAACTGTGGGCAGTTGCATGGTGCCTCTAAATCCACCTTCAACTGCCAGAGTGAAGAAGAGCACAGGCTGGGAAAAGGGGAAGAAATGTGACCTGGTAGCCCAGGATTGCTAACAGAACGTGCACTAGTTTTCCAGAACGTGCACTAGTTTTCCAGAACTCTGCATGGCTTTGCAGTGGGCTTTTTGGCTGATTTGTGGTTGGTGTTTTTCTTTTTTTTTTTTTTTTTTTTTTTTTTAAGAGAAAAGCCTTACTATGATAACTGTTTTTGAAATAAAATTTGATATATGTCTTCCTGAAATACAAGGAGAGAGACTGGACAGTCCAGAATCCCTCCACCCTGTTTCTTGAGCTGTGGCACTGCAGCTGCTGTGGAGCTGCATGCAGCCTGACAGAAGTGATCCAAATAAAGAATTAGGCTGGGGGAGCAGAGGGACTCTTTTAGCCCCCTTTGGTTCTTCAATCCAGCTTATAAAATGACAGCAGAGACGGCTGTTAGATGTTGGTGCAAAAGGGAGGGACAGCAGGGGGCTGTGATAAGTTGTGGTGGGAACTTCTTGCAGCAGCAGTGCCACCTGACATGAAATACTGATTTTATTGGATTTACCAGATACCATCCAAGGAACTCTGCAAGAAGGTGAACTCATGAGTTCACAGTATTTCTTCTTAATCAAAAGCACTGTCAACATATTTTTGTTATTTCACACTGTTGTACTAATTTCTCAGTTGCATTTGGTAGTAACAGTGTTCACTCAACTCTTGGGGTTTGCTGTAAAGTTCTGTGCTGTGTGTGTAGCTCACGTTCTGATGTTTGACTGTCACTGAGTGTGGGTTGTGCCCTGGTTGGTTATCTGGCCCGCTGAGACCTATGTGGGGATGCAGCCAAATTTGTTTAAAGATTCTTAAATGCAGAGAGGCCTGAGGAACCGAACCCCGTGGTGCTGTTTGGAACACACGGGCCAAGCGAGTTAGCGAAAGAGCTAATTTATTTATCCTGGAAATCTCTATGGCAGAGAACGATTTAAAAGCCAGGTGGCGATCTGAAACGCTCTTGCGAGTCGGGAGAGGCCTTCGGTTCTGTGGGGGGAGAGCAGCACCCGCACAGCACAACCCCAACCCAGAGCCATCCTCGTTTGGGGGAGATTTTGGGATGCTGGAGAGCCAGGGGAGTGCTTTCACTGGTGCTATTTTCACATTACAATTTCTACGCGACCACCACAGGGCTGCCCCCGCCGCGGGCAGGGCGCACCGCGCTCCCCAGGGCCGGGGCTGTTCGTTGGCGCCTGTATTCGCGCTATTGCAGCGCCGCGCGGCCCTGAGGCTGCCGCCCCCAGCACACCGAGTGTCGGGGCTTTGCCTCGCAGCCGCGGCCCCGCCCCACGCCCCGGAAGCGGCCCCCACGCGAGGGGCGGGCGGCGGCGCGGAGGCTGCTGGGCCGGGCCGGAGCGGAGCGGAGCCGAGCGGAGCCGTGCGGGGCGCGCCGCCTGCGGAGCGGGGCCGGTGCGGGGCCGCCGCAGGTTTGTGCGCGGGGCCGCCGCGCGCTGGGCTGGGGCTGGGGCCGGCGGGCGGGAAGGGGCCGGAGCGGGGGCGGCGGCGGCGGCGGCGGGAAGCGCTTCCTGCGGCGCCCCGCGTGGAGCAGCGCTGCAGCACGCGGAGCTGTGCGCGCGCCTCCCGCCGCCTGGCGCAGCGCCGCTCCCGCCGCCCGGCTCCCTGTCCCCGGGGCGCACGGGGCCCGCCCGCCGGGGCCCTGCTCCCGCTGCTCGCGCCGCGCTGCTGCTGCTGGGGGCTGGGGGCTGGGGCCCAGGTGCCCGCGCCGAGGGGCTGGCAGAGTGTGCGCAGCGCGCGGAGCGCCCCCGTGCTAGGAGGCGGCGGCTGCCTCGGTGCATGGGGCTCAGGGCGCCGTCAGCGCCCGAACCGTGAAAAGGGCCCGAGGCTGCCATGCGGGGAGCGATGGGGCCTGCGGAGCGGTGCTGGTGTTCGGGTGGGCGCTTTCTAGCAAAACTGCTCTACTCACGAGACTCAGCCTCACTGGTTTGCTCGAGGTCTCGCGTTGCTCTAACCTTCTGCACAGTGTTTCTGCTTGCACAGGAGGATTTGCAAGACTATAGGAAGGTGGAGGAGTTGAGGCAGCAGAAGCCAGGCAGCGACAAGAATGTCTCATTTTTTCCATGGCACGTAGTAGCCCTATCGCCTTGGCTTTTAAGGGCTCCTTGGGTACCCAGCGGTAAAACAAGGGCATCCTGCGCGCTGCAGAGCGGGTTTGGGGGCAGGCTAGGAGAAGCTGGTTACCCTAGGCAGGCTGAAGGGGAGGTCGCTCCAAATGACAAAGCCAAAGCCCAGGCAGTGGCCGTGCTGCACTGATTCGCGTGTATCCATTATCTCAGATGAGCTGCATCTCCTTAGTCCTTGCCTGTAACAGAGCTGCGGGTAGTTTGGCAGCATGCAGCCACAAGGTCTTGGGTTTTATTTTAACAAAAACCTGTACGAAGAGACAGCTTGCTCCCACAAACCTGTGAACCATTCAGTGTGATGTGTGAAACAGCAAGGCCAGCTGAGGGGCGAGCAGCTGCAGCCTGCCTCAAGGCTCGGCCTGGGGCAACTGAGGAGACATCGGCCTGCTTTATTTTCTGCAGCTGGATTTGACGAGTGTGGTAGTGCCAGAAGGGAGAAAGTAGAAATCTGTGGTTCACAGTTGAACACTGAATTCAGACTGATTTCTGACAGGTTAATAAAGCTGCTTTTTTCCTCGAGAATAACTCTACTCCATCTGTCCCAAGAGCAATTAGATGAGCAGCATCTGATCTCCATTTATTTGTTGTCCAGTAAACACTTCCTTATCGATCTCCTACTGCATATAGCAACTGTATTTGATATACAGGAACCATAAGCTTAATACTAGTTAGGAGAATAAATTGCTTTCAACTTCAAAACAGCATGTCCTCTCAAAGGTGGTTGATGCCATATTCAGGCAGAACTGCAGTGAAGGCAAATCCATAAAAGCGAGAACTGGACATCTTTAGGATGTACTAGTAAAGGCAGATGTCTTTGTTCTTTCCTCTAGTAAGTTCCTTGAACTCTCAAGGGTTAAGTACGAGGTAGAAATGTCAGAAAATTTCTAATTATACTTACTAAGAATATCAAACAATTTTTGTTACTCATGTTTTGCTTAGTGATGAGGGATTGGGTTCGACCTGACAAATGTTGGCTATAGTTGGCTCAGATTTGTTGCTGTTAGGTACTGAGGATCTGTGACTAGAAAAAGGTAAATAACAAATGCTTTAAAATGACAACATTTATTTACTTACCTCAAATGTTAGAATGACAAATGCTGGTTTAACAGCTAAGTAGTTGTTTCTTAGTTTCAGTTTCCACTTGGAATTCTGCAGTCACATTTAGAGCTGACTCATAAGCATAAACGTGTGGCTGAAGAACTTGCCTGTTACCTTGTTTAAATGTAGTTAAATGTGGTGCTATATGAATATGTCTGTAGAAGTTGGTATTCAATACTTAGTGCCTTTGCTCTAAATTCTCTTCACCGCAGCTAATGAAAATGGCTGAAAATGGAGATGGTGAAAACATGTCTATCTTGGAAAGCAAGATCTGTCAGCAAATTGAGGTAAGTTCAATTTATAGTTTTCAATCTAGGCTCATGTAGTTTTTGGAGACTAATTGCTAAGAATTTGGCTAATGAGAAATTAACATTATAGAGTTAACTTAAATATTCAGCTCTGTTAAAAAAAAAACAACAGTCATAGACTTGTGACAGACTTTAATATGTTATAATCATTCATAGTGGTAGTCTAAGCTGGAAGTTAGGTTTGTCAAAGGTTGCTTGTAAGACTACTGCTTAAATACAAAACATTTAACTTGATAACATTTTAGGTATTACAGCAAGCGAATGTATCATTGAACAATTTATTAGTGTGTTCATTGGGGTTATTCTTTGTATGCAATTGGGGAAAAAATCCTATTTGGGAATCTGTGCTGTTGAAAATATTAGCCTGCTGCATAACTTGCTATTATGATTTACTGCTCTGTAATTTATTGCTACAAATTACGACTAAATTTTAATGCCCTACTTTACATTCATTATTTCTTACTTGAGAGGCTTGGAGGGTTACCCTGCAATGGATAACTGAACACACCACTTAAAATAATATCCAGAACAAAACCTTCTTTCTGAAGAACAAAATTATGTGAATCTGTATGTGAATCTGTCAGCATATGAAGCCATAGTCATTATTTATGAAAATAACTGAGACTGGGGATAAATAGTTGACAGAGCTAGCCATGTGGTAATGTGAACTTGAGGTATGCTAGAGGGAGAAGTACTATTGTAAAACTTGAGCTGGCTCTTCCTAAAGCATAGTGATCCTGGTGGAAACACTTCCACTTACCCTATGGCTTCATGTATTTGACCCTTGCTAGGTGACTGCTAGCAAGCAAAAGAATCTGATGAACTTGTCTACTTTGTGCTCAGTTAAACAATTTGTCACCTGTGTGACACTGCTCTTTCCAAGCCAGGCACAATCCAAATGAGCACACGGTAAATGAACACTTAAATACGCATGTGTAAAGATACTATTCTTGCCTCGTACATCACTTAAATAAGGACTAAAATCTAAATCTGTTGGTGATAAATTTCATTGGTGACCCTGCAGATCTTTATCACCTTGAAGAATTATGTTAGATGAATACACAATGTTAGGAATGTTAACAGAGTGAGCCTCATGCCTTTCCTAAACAAATCTGCAGCCTCCTAGTTTTGCCTGATTATGATCCCATTGGATGAAGCAGGGTTTTTTAACTGTTTGCTTGTTGCAGCTAACTTTTGGAAGTGTCCTGTTAAAGCAGGAAGTAGTAATTTGAGAACTTCGTTGATCTGGTAAAAATAACAATTAGAATTTCAAGTATTTCCAAGACATTTTTTTCTTCTTTTTTTGCAGTACTATTTTGGAAATCACAATCTACCAAGAGACAAGTTCTTAAAGGAACAGATCAAATTAGATGATGGCTGGGTGCCTTTAGAAGTTATGATCAAATTCAACAGGTAAAACATAGTACAGCTAATATGGATGGAAGGGTAATTTTTAGCTACTTAAATCTGTTTGGGCCAAATGTCCCTGGTCTGCACGTAAAATTCTTGTTGGGATCTTAACAGTTGGCTTCAGCTGTGCCTGGATAGTTGTAATGACCTGTGTCTCTTTACTCAATAGGTTAAGTCGTCTGTCTAAAGATTTTGGTGTTATAGTAGAAGCACTAAGAAAATCCAAGACTGGTCTAATGGAAATAAACGAAGACAAAACAAAAATCAGGAGGTCTCCAAATAAACCCCTTCCTGAATTGAATGACCAGTACAAGGCTGCAATTAAAAACAGATCAGTATATGTTGTAAGTAAAGCTCTTCCTTTGCTCTGTGCTGTTCTGAATGACTTGGACTGAGAACCATTTAACCAAAGTAAAGCTTGAATTAACTCATACTAGATGGTCAGGTGGTTATATCTGATGAAGTGTCACAATTTGTCATATATAATTGAAGTTTTGTGCCGTCTTGCAGAAAGGCTTTCCAGTAGACGCAACTCTTGATGATATCAAAGAATGGCTTGAAGATAAGGGTCCAGTTGAAAACATTCAGATGAGGAGAACTCTGCAGAAAACGTTTAAGGTAACTTTTGGCAATGAACAATTAAGACATGGAGCAGGGATGCCTCCTGGAGAACATTCTGTTGATTACTCTGACACTGAACGTCTCTTATTTAACAGGGATCAATATTTGCGGTTTTTGATAGTGTTGAATCTGCTAAGAAGTTCACAGAAATCCCAAACCAAAAGTACAAAGACACAGAGCTGATAGTGCTTTTCAAGTAAGTCCACTTACCTGATATATGAGCCTAATAATAATGGTTGAGGGTGGATGTAAATTTCTATGCTGTTGTACAGATACCAATAGCACAAGCATTTGCAGACCAGCATCTCAACTGCTACAGATGGTCTCAGTTGCTTACTGGCTTCTCCTGTCTTATAAAGTAATTGTAATGGGATAATCTAATCGGCATTAACTTAGTTTACATTCTGTTGAAGGGAAGAGTACTGTACAAAGAAGAATGAAGAAAGGAAACAAAACAAAGTAGAGGCCAAAGCAAGAGCTAAACAGTAAGTCCTTATCAACAGAAGTGTCTGGTTTTGATCACCTGACCACATGTGAACCAACTCATAACTCATGTTAACTTCTCTACAGGGAAAAAGAAGAAAAGCTGAAAAAAGCAGCGGATGCTGAGATGGTATGGGTTTCTTAAATGTCTACATAAAAACTATTCAGTTTGTGCTTTCATGCGTTTTCATTAACGTGCTACTGCAGCTATGTGTTCCTTTCAGCTTTTACAACTAACCTACAGTAAGACTTCGTTTTGTCATTGTATTGTCTTATTTTCAAGAGACTGATTTTGTTTAAAGGAACATATCCTGGATTTGAATTGCTAGGTATGTTTACCTGTTCAGAAGTGATCCTAAATACATCAATAAAATAGATGATCATTCTTCTGTGCTAATTATTAAATCCTTACAGGATCTTATCAGTAATTAGGAATTTTCAATTTCAGGTCAGCCTTCAGGAAATTGTTCTGTAAAATTTCAAGAGTGTTAATTATCTTAAGGGAAAATCCTAAATTCTACATAGACGTATCCATAGTAGGCAAAGGAAAAAGAATAAGTTCAAGGTTATGGGGCACTGTGTGAGACTTGGGTGTCAGCATAAGTAAGTTATGTAGCAAGAATGGTTGGGTTACTAATGGCGTTAAGAGGGTTGACTTCAGTTGCGAATTAGTTACTGTCATGTTTTAATATTATGATGGGGGGAGGGAAAGAATATTCAAAGCTTGACTCGTTAATAAAAATGTCTTCAACTTTTATTTAGAAATCTCTAGAAGAAAAGACAGGATGTCTTTTGAAGTTTTTTGGTGATCTAGATGATCAAACGTGCAGAGAAGATCTCCATACAGTATTTTCTGATCATGGAGAAATCAAATGGATACACTTTGTAAGAGGTGCAAAGGAGGTCAGTATAATCTTGGACTCTGAGTAAAGATCTTAGTATTAGAGTTTGAAGCTTAATAATTAAATGCATGTGCTCCTATATCAAGTAAATAATTATTTTTTTTGTTTTGTTTTGTTTAATTTGACTTGTGGAACTGCAGAATACTGAAGAGAATGCAATCATTCACTTGAATTCTTTTAAAAGCATGGGTAAAGGTTCCAGGTTCATCAGCTGATTAGTTCAAAAGTGAGATTAGGAATGTTTGTTACAACAGTCTCAGGGTTTTGTTTCAGTCTGGATTTTTCACATCATGCAAGCATAATGAACTTGGTGAGGTACCTAGCAGGATATGTTGTTCATCATTCTAGCTGAGTGTTTTCACAGTAAGATGTAAAGGCCTTCTTTCTTTTTAAGGGAATTATCCTATTTAAGGATACTGCAAAAGAAGCTCTGGAAAAAGCCAAAGAAGCACATAATGGAAATTTACAGCTTCGGAACAAGGATGTTACTTGGGAGTTGCTAGAAGGAGATGAAGAGAAAGAAGCTCTGAAAAAAATAATGGAAGAGCAGCAGGAACTGCTGAAACAGAAAACAAAAGGTCCTTCTTTCATTGAAGCATTTACAATGTCCCACGAGTGGCATTTTGTGAAAATAAGATAGTGAATACATAATAATCACTGGTTATAAAGCATTCTTTTGAGCTTGCCAATTAAAAACACAAATGATACAAAATTCCTGTTATCTTATATTCCAACAGGACGCAAACTCAAAGGAAAAGGAAGAGGGGGAAAGATACCTCAAGGCGCACAAAAAGGGAAAGTACAGTTTCAGGGCAAGAAAATAAAGTTTGAGGAAGAAGGTGAAGATGATACTAAAACAGGTATGTTAACAGGGTATAGATTCTTTATTGCACAGGGCTATTTTATGGAGAAGTTTTTGTTTACTAGGGCCAAGCTTTGGCCCTCTATTTTGTAGTATTTCTGTCCTCTGTCAGTATGTCATTACCAGTAAAATAACTTCAAGGGTCCTCTGCATGACTCGTTCCAGAGGCTGAAACTGTCCAAAATGCATAATAAAAGTATGTTGAAATAATTATTAGATGGCTGTGGCTGTACTGCAGCACTGTTCAAAGCATTCCGTATGGTAAGACCAGTTCTGGATAGTGGTACAATTCTGGATAGTGGTACTTAGAGAAGAGGAAGAGCTACTCTTTCTGTTCATTGGATACAGAACCTGCTTGTAACAAAACCCATTCAAACCTACTCCTGTTAGACTTTTTTTTCCTTCATCTTCTTACCTGCCTTAGAACAGGTAAGAACAAATTCTTTAAATGATTTTGGAACACCTCAAAACTTCAAAGTTGCATAATAAGTAAACCTTCTATCATAGCAATGGCTATGGATTAACTAGGACCCATTCTGGGGCATGTATGCTAAGATCAACTAAAATACTCTTATAAGTGTTCTATTTTTTCTATTTTTTTTTATTTTTCCCCAGAACATTTGTGGTAATACTGAAAGGGCTTTCCTTTACCATAAATGACTTATATGTATTCAATCTTGCAGAACCGGCAAGTCCTAAGAAGAGACCACTAGAGGAAATGGAAGAAGAAGAACCTGCACCAAAACAACTGAAAACAGAAAATGGAGATGGAGATCAGTAATACTAAAATAAAAATAACATTGTTTTTATTAGTCCATTTTAAATAAGTTTTAAAGACATGCTTCAGTTCAGGAGTTTCTTGGCAGAAATCTAATGAAATCCACTTCAATGTCAACCTGCAATGAGAAGAGAGCTTCGTGGTGTTGGGTTACAGCTTTTTTTTTTTGTTGTTGTTGTTCTAAGCAGCATGCTTAATTTTAAGATACCACTCTGGAGAATTATTTTGTATTTATAGTTTTGTTTATACTGTCAGATGCTCTCAACTTCTCTGGCACCTCATTCAAATGTAAAAGGTTCCTGACTTTGTAACCTCAAAGTTATATTAAACAGCAGCTGCCAATAAATTCAGAACTTAAAACTGCTCATTACTGACCCCTCTGTTCAACCACTAAGTGTGGTAACAACAAGGGAACTTACTGCTGTCATAACAAACTTCTTTCAAATGCTATTAATCATCCAGTACACGTGACCCTAAAACTTACATTTCTTTCAATGGAATTTATTTACCTCCCTGATACAAAACAGAAATTTCTTAGTTGTTTTAGGTTTTATACTTACCGATTTCTTCTTATGGAATTTGTATGATGCTGGTAGGTCATATCGAAGTTCTATGAATAATACAAAAAATTGTTATGCTATACTGATTATTAGTCAGTTAACTTGCACCCTCCATCCATGTTCTGTTGCCTATCTCTGTGAGCCCTTGATGGGATAACTGTTTTGATCTCTGCACTAGATTATGACTGAACATTTAAATCAACCATACCAGACAGTAAGTGGATGGCTGAGATCCAGAAAAACATCTTAAGCATTTGTGCAAACTCCTGAAAATGTCTCAAGTTATATTATTCCTATAAAGCATATAGCTGATGGTACTTAAGAATCAGGAAGATAACAGAGTAACTGCCAAAAATATTTAGGATGCTAAATTAAGTCTGGGAAGAAACTCTTCCTCTGAGCTTTATTCATTAACTGCCTACTTCTTATGTTCCAGACAGGTACTAAGATTACGTAAATAAACAAATCCTGTCATTTTCACTGACAATCACACTTAAATTTCTCTCTGGATATTGTCTGACTAGTAAGGACTTACATCTATATTAGACCCCCAAGAAAATGTTTTTTCTCTGAGTTAATCTTACCTGCTATGACTTCCATCTTCACTTCCCATTCATCTGCTTTCTTTTGAATGTGCTACAGTATTAAACAGATACAGCTACATTTAAAAGCTAGTTTTGATAGTCTTAAAAACATCTTAATGGCTGTAATAATTTAAGAAGTCTGCACCTTTGTTTTCAACTTAAAATATTAGATGTACTTATCTTGATGCATGCGAAGTCACAGCTATTCTTTGACAATAATGTTTACCCCAAATAGACATACACCATATGAACAAATCAAAGAAGCTAAAGACAATATGTGATTACTGACCAACTATATAATTGTCAGCTTAATGTTCACCATACTAAAATGAAGGACTTACCTGCCGTGTTGAAGTTTTGTGAAGGGAATATACAGCTGTTTTTGCCATTTGTAAAGCCGTTTTCAGAAAAATCATATCCATTCCTAAAAGTGTTGAAATTATTAAATTACTAAATGCAATTTTAAACTAGAGGATTTAAAGATTTGCTTCACGCTTCAGTTTTTCTGAAGCAGTAGCTATTTGAGAAAAAATACTGAATATGTGAAGGTACAGAAAGTATTTTTGCAACTTTCCCAAGTGCTTAAGTAAAACCAAAAAATAAGGGATGTGAAATAGCTAGTGTCGTTTATTTGAAACCCAGTGATTGTTTAGCTATAGCATTGAATTGGTTAATCTCTACTTATGAAACTGATTTCAGGTCAGCAAAATTTTGTTAGGTCCCCTATTGCAATAGAGAGGAGAGATGTTCCATTAGAAGTGTGTCCCTTGATACTTCTCTTCTAGTAATTGCTAAACAACTTTTGTATCTACAAACCTTTATTATGTTTGGTACCAAAAGGAGGGTTCATGATAACTGTGTCAAAAGTCTCTGACATGCTGTCAGACAAAGAACAGACATCACACTGAATGAAGTCAACATTTGTGAGCTCAAAGTCTTCAAGATTGCTGTTAAATATTTCCAGTGCTTCTGCATCAATGTCAAACCCCACACAAAATCTATTAAAAAAAACAAAAAGCCACATTAGTATTTTGCAAAATAAAACTGTTTAAATTCTATAGCAGTTTTGAAAAGGAATGGCACAAGCTTGTTTTAACTAGTAAACATAACAGGCGTACACTACAAATTCAGTACTTATAAAAATGTCAGCAGCTATGTTGCCTTTTTCAAATATCTTTTTAAAGTTTGAGATGTTTCATGTGTTCATTTAATGCTTCAGGAGAAAACAAATGTTATTGTTTTGAGGCAAGTATCCACCCCTCCCAGAAGCTGAATGGTTATTAATTATCTAAACATACTAAATGGCCTGATTATGCACCAGAATAGATGGCTAAAGTTAGTTTAGTTCAGCACTGTGTTCTAATCTTAATTTCAACTCTGCCTTATACCAGGAAAGAAAACAAACATAAAAAAAAAAAAACAAACAACCGCAACAACAACAACAAAAAAACGTCCAGAACCTAGTATTTACTTACCCAGCTCCTAACATTGCACTTCCAATGCTGAGCATACCGCAACCACATCCTAAATCTGCAATTGTTTTGTTTTCAATATCATCGAAAGTATTGTGAATTGTGTAAAGCATACATGCTGAGGGGAGAAAAAAAAAAACCAACACAGTAATATACCCAATGGGCATCCAGTTAATCAATACAAACTATCTTCTGTTCTCAAAAAACTCTGAAACAAAGGTTTCTTGTTATGCGAAATTAAGTTTGTTCTCACTGCCTGTAATTCTCTTTTAATTTCAATGTGAAAACTAGTATTTTGTCAAGTAGTTGAACTGTAGATATTTGGTCTGCTGGAGAGATTTCACATAGATCACTGAATATATGTATCTTTTTAATCAATTTTCTCTAATTCTGGATTGTAAATTAACAGTATTCTTTTAATGAAAGTAAGTTAACATCATAGAAAAATGGATTCAAGTTTCTGGTGGATACAATTTCTCAACTATTTCTAGTGTGAAGGCTTTAAACCGCGGCAGAAACAAAAAGCACTTAAGCTTTTTATGCAGAGCCAGTAAAAGAGCCTAGCTACAACAGTGCCACCTCTACCTGCGATGTGCGGTCTCGTTGGGTACTGTTCAAGAAGCAGCTTGGGGCTTTCGAAGGTATCGACCTGTTGAAGACAGCTCTCCAGCTCTTTAAGCTTTAATTTCTTCATGTCTGTAGCTGGACTCGATGATCCCCACGCGTCCCTTCTGACTCTGCTACGATTCTAATGCAAATAACGTGTCAGCAGCTGCGATACCATCAACAAACGCCGAATGCCCTCACGGGGTCGTTCTCCGCTTTCCCTCCCCTGCACCCAGTGGCAGCTCCCAGGTGCCTCAGGCAGCCCGGCCCGGGGCCCGCTGCCGCCAGGACGCCGCGGCCCCACCGTCAGCCCCGCGCCTCCCTCACGCTGCTCCCGCCGCAGCCCGGGCGGCAACGAGCGGCTCCCGGCGCTCAGCGGCGGGGCTGCGGCAGCGCGGGGCCGAGCCCGAGCCCCCCCCAGCCCCTCCGGCCGCTCACCACAGCCCCTGCCAAGCCCCTCCGGGCGCCGTGAGCCGCCGCGGGGCCAGCACCGCCCCGTCCTGCCCCGTCCCGCCCCGGCGCCAGGCGCAGGCCCCGAGCCGCCGCCCCGCCCCGGGCAGGCGGTCCCTGGCCCAGTGCGCCCGGCTGTGGCGGCGCTGTGCTGCCCGGGGTTAGCGCGGGCTGCCCGGCACTGCGTGCGGCTGGGGGGGTGGCACGCGGCGCCGGTCAGGCACTGGGTGCTCTGTGCCCTCACGGCACGGCACGGCGGGCGTGGGGCTCTGCTGTGCCTCCTGCCCTCAGCCTGCCTTTGTCCGGGGCCCGGCTTTCGAGAGGTTCTGCCGGCAGCTGAAAGCCCCCCTGTGGAGCCTGGGGCACGTTTAGCGCCGCGTGAGCTGTGCCGGTGCGGCCCGGCAGCCACGGGGGCCAGGCGGGTGCTGGGTGCCTGAGGCACGGCGCTGCCGGTGGGTCGAGGGAAGCGAGCGTGTGCTCTGCTCTGCGGCCTCACCTCGAGCACCGTGTGTGGGTCTGGGCACCACAGCACAAACAGGACATGAGGCTGCTGGGGAGTGTCCAGAGGGGGGCTACAAAGACAGTGAAGGGCTTAGAGGGGAAGATGCATGAGGAGCGGCTGAGGGCACTTGGGCTGTTCAGCCTGGAGAAGAGGGGGTTGAGGGGAGACCTCATGGCGGCCTGCAGCTGCCTCACGAGGGGGAGCGCAGGGGCAGGCGCCGATCTGTTCGCCGTAGTGCCCAGTGACAGGACCCGAGGGAATGGTGTCAGGCTGCGACAGGGGAGGTTCAGGCTGGCTGTCAGGAAGAGGTTCTTCACCGAGAGGGTGGTCGCGCACTGGAGCAGGCTCCCCAGGGCCGTGGTCACGGCACCGAGCCTGTCAGAATTTTAGAAGCGTTTGGGCTGCTCTCAGCCGTACGGTCTGAATTGCTGGGCAGAGCTGTGTGGTGCCAGGGGCCGGGACTCCACGATCCTTGTGGGTCCCTCCCGACTCGGGACATTCCGTGGCTCTGTGAACTCGCGTCCCGGGCGGGGCGGGGCGGCCGGCGGCACGTTGCGGGGTGCCGGCGACATGCTGCGGGGGGGACGCGTTGCGGGGCGGCGGCGCTGCCCGCGCACCTGCGCGCTGCCAGTGCGGCGGGGCGGGCAGAGGAAGGGGAGGGCTCAGTGTCAGGGGAGGGGAGAGGCAGCGCCGGGAGGGCGCCGGTTCCGCGGCTATCGCGAGAGGGAGGCGCCGCTGGGAGGGGAGCGAGGGGAGGGACGCGAAGGGGGAGCCCCGGAGCCGGGAGCCCGGCGCAGCCCTAACGGCCCCGCGGTGCCCCGTCATGGCGGGGGCCGGCGCCAGCGCCAGCGGCTCGGACAAGCAGGACGAGGCGAAGCGGCTGAAGGCGGATCTGAGCGGCGAAGGCGGCGCGGCGAAGGCGGCGAAGGCGGCGGGCAAGCTGCGGGAGCTGCTGGAGCGGGTGCTGGCCCCGGCGGCGGGCCCGGGCGGCGGCGAGGCGGCGGGCGAGGCGCTGGAGTGGTGCCGCTGCCTGCTGTCGGGCGGGAAGCCCTGGGACAGCTTCGTGCAAGACGTGCGGGCCTACGACCCCGCCACGCTGTGCGGCCTGGTGTGGACGGCCAACTTCGTGGCCTACCGCTGCCGGACCTGCGGCATCTCGCCCTGCATGAGCCTGTGCGCCGAGTGCTTCCACCAGGGCGATCACGCCGGGCACGACTACAACATGTTCCGGAGCCAGGCGGGGGGCGCCTGCGACTGCGGCGACAGCAACGTCATGCGCGAGGCCGGGTGAGCGCGGCGGCCTCGGCGGGCGGGCGGGCACCTGCCGGGGGGCGGCACCTGCCCCGGCCCCGGCCCCGGCCCCGGGGGAGCCCCCCCTGCACGGAGCCTCGCCGGGGTCCCCGCCCGGGGCCCCGGGGGCGGGTGGGGCGAGGGGCTGTCAGCGGCCGGCCCGGGGCTGCGGCCCAGCGCTTCAGCCGGGCGAAGGCGCTGAAGGGAGCGGGTCGGGCTGGAGGGAGCCATTTTTGTGTGTGTGCCCAGCCTGCTGCTCGCCTCGCCTGCTGTTTGCAGGTCACCGGTTGAAATCGAGGAGCTGGGTGGGTACGGTCAGGCAGGGCTTCGTGGAGGTCAGCTGTCCTTCGTGCACTGACACTGCCGTGGGCAAGGCGCGAGCACCTGGCTGTAAGGCGGCAATGGCTGTGGTACCTCGTCAGGGCTGCCTTTGTTCCCATTGCGCTCGATGGCAAAGGGACAGAGCAGCCAACCCGTTGGGTAGAGGTGGTGCCTAGCCAGCACACCTGACATTTCACAACTGGGTATCTTTGGCTGAGTTCATTGCACTCCTCTTTGTTTGCCAGAGAGTGAAGGGCTTCACCAGAAGGTGGTTTGGAGTACTTGAGTGGGGCTTCTCTTCTGGCCAGGTTTCTGGAATAGTCTGTCTTGATCGTTTTAGCCGTGGTCAGATGGTGTGCTCTTGGAAGAGCCATCTTCACTTTTCCCGGTAAATCTGTAGTTGTGGCAGATAGCAGAAAACTCTAGGAAAGTGTAAAAATACCAAACCTTACCTTCGTTCTTCATATTTTTAGCATTTTCACTCAATTAGTCCACTTCATTACATGTCTTAAAATTCCTTCTGTCTTTTGCATTTCTACTTAGGTGTTTCGCGAAGTCTGCTTTTTTTTTTTTTTCTGTTACAGTTTAAACGTTGTCTTCCTGATTCTCATTTTTTGTGTCTGGAGTTGCAATTCTGCTTTGAAGTGACTTCATGCTTTGATTCTTGTCATGATTTTTTTGCCCCCCCCTCTCTTGTTCATGTTACCATCTGCCTTCATCATTTCTTCATTCTTCCTTTTTGAAGGAATCACTTCCACTTGTAGACTCCCTCCCATTGGAGAGAGTATTTTTTCTCCTTTTCTTTTCCTTGGTCTTCAGTGACTTTAAGCATCTGCTCCTGAAGTAATTCCTTCTTTATCTGTTCTTGTTCAACTTCTGGTGTTTTTGCTTTCCTCAGTATCATTGAAGTACCAGTTCCTCTTGATCTTGAGAAGGAAGAAAAAAATTTAATGTCACTTCTTCCAGTGCTCAGTGTGGGATAGATTTAGGGCTCCTCTTAGTGGTAGGATTTTAACAGAGTGTGGCCAAATTGAACTACTTCAGGTAAATATTAAAATGAATTCTAATACTGCTCTTATCCCAGAGTTTATTGCTTCTGCCTCTTTTCCCATTTTAAACAGTTCTGTTCTCAAAGAAAGCTTGTTTAATAGAGAAGTAGAAATTGATGTTAAATTTGCAATGTAAACAGATGCAAACTCTGAGGGATTAAGAATACTCTCCCTCATTTCTCTGTTAGATTTACTCTAGTTATTACTGTTAACAGTAGAATTCAAGAGTAAGTTGTCTTTGGTATGAGCTAGGTCCCGTCAGTAGATTTAATTATTCCAGATAAAGAATTTCATAGTGTCAGTTCAGAAACAGCACTCGAGTTGAGTAAAATTTCCAGTCCCGGTTGTGCAGAGGACACTACATGACAATATGTGGGGAGCCTGCTCTCAACAGACAGTTGTACCTGCTTATCTAAAGAACAGATTTAAGCCAATACAATTAAATGAAGAAGAAACATTGTTTGCCATGTAAGACAAAGTAAGTTAAATTTAAACCAATGTAAAAACATTAACAAGTGCAAACATGTGGGCTCACATACTCACGGACACTGTTTTGCCTGTTGACTCGAATTGCTTCAATGCAGTGCGTTCAGATAAATTGATTTAACTTTGTGTATACAAATCAGTTACACAATTGCAAAGGTACTGCTTTACATGCTCCTTCAGAGGCCTTCATCGTAGATCCAGGAAATAGGAGTGTGTCTAGCCTGATGTAACCTTGCCCACTCCACCCTAGGCTTCTATTAATAGCAAGGGAATCAAATGTGGAACCTACTTACAAACTCTATCTGAGCAGGCAGATGGTAGATAAAACTTTGCATGGATATTGTAAATGAATATTTTAGTAACAATAGTTTGTTTCTCTTGGTTTTTGTTATCTGGTCTGCATGGTTAGTGTTTTTTCATTTGATGCATCTTGAAAAATACTTTTAATGAAGTCTTAGCTACTTGTCTAGTGTAAAGGAAGTCTCTCCAGTTCACCATCTGGAACATCTTTTCATTTTCTTTAGGGTGGCTAATGTAAACCTAGAGGTGGCTTGGTCTGGAATAGGGGGATATGTATGCTTTAATCTTCTGTTACTAATCAGAACTGCAATTTACTTTTTAGAGATAACTGAGTATTATTATTGTATTTTTTTGTATCTGATACACTATATCCTGGTATATAATGGTAATAGCTGCATGCTGATTTGTTTTTAGGTACCTTGTGTAATTGTTTTAGAAAAATCAGGTAGTCATGCTCTCAAACCTTGTGATTCCCATGCAAATTTCAGTGGTTTTGATGCTTAAGTTAAATGCAGTTGTTCTGGTCTACTAGAATGCAATTTAGACTTTAGAAAATATCTAAATTTGTAAATTTTAACCGTGTAGCTACTTGTCTGAGTATTAAAAGGTCTAGCTGTGACTATGTTTCTTAGAGTTTGAAATTCAATCAGGAGATGAAAATAGCTTGTAGTCCTCTTCCATATGGTGTCTAGCCATAGGTAAATGAAATTTTGCATCTCCATCAGAGGTGGTTAATAATGTTTTGAAGGAAAAATCTTCAGTTCTGAAGCATTGATGGTAGATGTGTGCTCATAGTTCAGCAGGTGAACTTGTCCATTAGGAAAAAACATGCAGTTGAACCGAGGGAAGTTCAGACTGGAATATTTTTTTGATTGGTAGATGGTCTTGTGTAGTAATGAAACTTCATAATTTATGAAACAAGCTTGAAGAAAGCAACATGGCATGTGGTTATAATAAGGTCAGTGGTCTGTTATTGATGAGTACTGCCTTACTTTCTTGAGCTCTTGTTGTGTTCCCTTTCAGCCTGTAGGCAATAACCTGATATACTAGGGAGCCTCCACACTTTGGCTATTTCATTCCCTCGTGTCCTGTTTCTGAGTATGCCTCGCTGTGTTGACTTATTTGTTGAATTAATCATGTGGGAAGCAGATGTTATAGTGCTGCATTACAGTACAAAGAGAATAACATCTCCATCAAGAGTTGCATATCCTGAGAGGCAAAAAGCCAGGTTAAGAATTTCATTAAATAGGCTTTTGCATTGATGTTTGCTGTGTATTTGCGGGTAGTTATGGCAACCGGTGGCTCTATTGACATGGAGCATTGCCTTTTCGTATGGCTTATAAAAAAGGGTCTAAGAAATTATCAATTTCTACCTGTAACAGCGAGCCATTTCTTTATTAGTAGCCATGCATGAAGTCAAAAATATTCTAGTTGTAAACAAGGTGACTGATAAAGGTTTATGTTTATATGCCGTATGTTCAACAGCAGCTTCAGGTACCCAGCTCTAAGCTTTCTTTGTCCCTGTCTCTGATGATCCTTACTTATTTTTCCATTTAGGCTTTGTGGAGATCCCATCTGATCTGCACCCTAGTTTGGATGTCTTTCTTCTTAAAATTATGTCTGTCTCGATGGCTGGTGTTTCTGTTGGGTCTGACATGGTCCTGTACAAAAAGGGTGGAGAAATCTCTTTGCCTCCTTGTGCTTCTCTTGAGCATGAGGAGTATGTTCATAGCTTCTAGCCTGCTAATTTTCTCCTGGTATAATGTAGTTTGAACCGACTCTGTGTTTTTTTCTTTTTTTTTTTTTCAGTGTATTAAAATGTTTGCATCCAGGAAGTATTATTTTATAGATCGGTATTTGCTGTCCAAAATTTAACTAGTATTGATGACCTTTGCTACTTTGTCCCCATATTCTTCCTTCCCTGTTTGACATAGTTCCTTATTTTACCCACTGTCAGAGGCACTTCCTTACAGGACCTCATTTCATTACAAATGGCCTTTCTGTCCTATTTGGGAGCTACGGAAGAATATTTGCTCTCTCTTTTACTTTCTTTTGTAAAAAGTAAAGGACCTTTCTCCTATTCTGCACCTGTGAAAAAACTGTTAACAGAGTGACAATAAACAAACAAGCTTGCTGTTGAGAAATCTGTTACAGTAGTCACTGTAGGAAGTTTTCTGTTCTTGTTCAGGAGGCCAGGTCTCATCTCAGGTTGTAGCAGCTGTGATCCACTTAGTATCAGGAAAGCAGATCTGTTTCAGGCATGGTTCTGGGAAGCAGAGGTAATGGCTGTGTTACTGGCATTAAGTAGATCATGTGGTTACTTTATCGACTGTCTTGCAACAGTGAGTGACGTGTTGAGCATACCTGAGGTGTTGCTGCTCCAAGGCTGGCCCTCCCGGGGTGGCTCTGCCAGTTGTGCTCTTTCTCTGCGGGCCAGGAGGCTCCGGTTCTCCCAGCCCTCGGGCTCGCCTGGTAGTGCAGCCTCCGGGAGGGAAGAAGTGCTCCTTCTGACTCTTTTCCAAGGAGCTGTTGGAACAGATGCTTCAAAAGCAGAATGAAGCCCTACACGCTGTCAAGGAATTTAGACTCGAGCATTGTGAAACTACCTGAAAAGGTCCTCACATTTAGGATTGTTGGGCTGGTGTGTGGAGCATTCTGTAGGGTAGCCCCCAACTCCATATAGTTTCTGTGCTTTTGTTTAGGATTCCCCAGTAATATTCAGTAATTTTTGCAGAGCTTCAAGTGAGGTCTTATCCTTGGAAAGAAGGAGACTTCACATTGCTGGTGGTTATGTCCATAATGATAAAGCCACCTCACAAACTTGCCTGTCTTGATTTCTCTTACGAATGTCTCTAATGAGGACTACATCTGCCTCTAAATTAGTTACTGCAATGTTTTCCAAATGGTTGACAGCCAAGTGATAACTTTGGGTCATTGCTTTTAGAGCCATGGCCTGACTAGACGCCACGTAGTTGATATGTGCCTCAGGAAAACACACAGTTGTTTCAGAGGAGTCAGTAAGGGCCTGAAGTCACTGCCACCTTTGAGACTTGTATCAATATATGTAATTTAAACACTTAGAAGCCACAATTCTCGCTGTGTTACTTCTTGAACAAACTTGAAAAATACATGATAGTTCTACCCCTAAATTTTGCTCTTAAGACCAGTTTGGTTTGAGGAACAGAACAGTAGCCTAAAGGTTGGTATTACTGGTATATACTATCCCTTGTCTGAAATTTGATTTATTTATTGTATGACTTGTCTATCGCTTTGAAATATACCTTTATGTGCTCAGTTTAAGAAGAACTGGTGTTTTGGAAGTCTGTGCAGACAGTCTTGTTTAGATTTGGGCTAACCATTGTTGACTTCCAGTTCCTTTGCTTTGATCCAGCCAACTTCTAAAGCTCCTTTTATCCTTTTCGTGAGCCTATCAGCTCTCCAGGATTCTAAGTTTGCTGCTTCAGGGGGTGGAGCATTATTTGTCTGATCTGCAAGGAGCTGTCAGGAGATCTGTTGGCAGCAAAGTTAATGTGATTTTGGGGTGTACGTTTGGGCAACACATTCCCAAGGCACTATTGTCTCTTAAATTTTCTTAATGACAATCAATATAGTTTCTTTCAGATGTTAGGACACTCTTCCTTATAACTTGCAGAATATCAGTTTTATATATAAAAAAAAAAAAAAAAGCCTGCAATGGGATTGGACAACTGCAGGTGATCTAAAAAACAGTCTCATAGGTGCCCTCCTTTATAGAGGGTTCTGGCAGTTAGCTTTGACAATAATGGTAGATGTTGTTTATGTCTGAGCAGCAGAGCCATTTGAATTTTACACTAACAAGGGCTGTATAATTAACTGTTGCCTTCATCAGGATCTCTGCTTTCTGCACAGTGCCTGCAGCGTTAATAGCTTTGGTATGAAACTCATGGGCACTTACCTGTCCAAGAAAACTGCAGATTACGTATATATGCATTTTGTTGGGGACCTGACTGAAGCAGTATCTTCCGTTGAAGTTGACAGCTTTTATTAAAATCCTGCATCTTACTCAAATCCTGAGGAAATGAAGGTTGTTTTTACGTGTGGCACTATGCAGTCACATCGAACTGTGTGAGACTAAGTATTGCGTGCCGGATGTTTGACCTGCTTAAATTTTCCCAAGAAAATTTAGTTGCTTCCTTAGTCAGAAAAATATTTTGTTGACTCTATTTTGGAAACTTCGCTTTTTGTTCTTTAAATAGAACATGTGTTTCCTTGTGCTTTAAGGTAGATAATTGATGGTACTCTGAAAGCAGCTCAGTGGGGAAACTGTATGGGAGCTAACAGTTTGGGAAGAGTGAGGTCAACAAGAGATGCATTTGATGAGGGCTCAGGACCATATAGTGCATTTGCTGGTGTTCTCGTGTCTCAGACCTACTTTTGAAGTCATCTGGGAATTCTGCTTTGTGAATGCTATGTGAGGCTAAGAACTCTGAATAATCCGAAAAAATTAGAATCCAGAATTAGAATATGCCTTGTATCTTTGTCTATTTTTAGGTCCGTATATGGAAAAAATAGAGGTAATACCTTTAGACTCCATCTCGTGAAAGACTTTGGAACACAATTTCCTCATGTTTTTTTTTTTTTTTTTTTTTAATGTTCATAGAGTTTGCTTTTCAGAGTTGAGTTTGAAGAGTGTTCTCTTCACTGCCTTCTTCAGTACAACAAAATTAACTGCTCATTTAAGTAGTACTGTATCTCTTCTCAACTGAAAAAAGCTGTTCTTTCTGCTGAAAATTGTGGTTAGAACTCATATTCATACATGCAAACGGCTGAATTAAGATCACACTAATGATTTTAGTATTGCCATTAACAGAGCAACTGACGCCCTTTCTACATGCAAGGGCCACACTTTGTGATCACTGTGATATCCTCTTTGCTGTTGCTTTTTCAAATGGGCATTGTGTTTGTAAGTTAGCTAGCAGTGTCTGTTACTGTATAAATACATTTAAAATAGTCTAAATTAAGGCTTTTCAATCAAGCAAGGTAAATGTAAGCTTTACTTACATGCAGTCTCAATGCTGTAATTATATCCCAGAGCATCTGCCCTTTTTAGAAAGACAATGTTTTTGCAGCAGAAGATGGTTGCTGTTTTGAATTGCTTGACTTTCTATAAAAATGCTCAAATTTAACAACTTTCAACAGTGGATTTAACAAAAATTCATTCCTTCTCATTTATACTGATTCTAGGGTCTTATGATAGAAATAGCCAAATGTACTGTTTGATAGTGGGTACTTGTCTGTTAATGAAAATCAGCATAGTTTGACCTACTACATGAGATGTTTACATCTGAGAACTAGGAGGGGATAATAGACATGCTCTTCTGCAGAGCCTCTTTGTCTGCTGTTTGTCGTAGCTGGGGAGCTTGCTGTGCTGAAGGGAGCTCAGCAGAGCACTGAGCTCTGAGGGCGCTGCTGGTGACTCACTGCCTCTCTTCCTCCTATTCTGCAAGGATCAGAATATCTTCCAAGTATCTGATCTATGGTTTCTAGCTCAGTAGCGTAGCTAAACAGCTTGTTGTGAAGGCTTACAGGCTGGGAGGAAGCCCTTTAATGGTGTTTATGGGTTTTCTCTCCTCTACATTTCACAGGCCTCCCCTGCTGATAGCAGTGTCTCTACTTTGGAGCTTTCCTGGTTAGGAGGGTTACACTGACATCTTCCTGCTGGGGTTTGCTTCTTGTCGGTGCGTCCCTTGTAGCAGAAAGGCAAACGCTTGTTTTTGTCTTTGAACTCTTCTGTTGGTTGCGGCTTTCTTTCCAAGCAGCAGCAGGCGAGTTGTCACTCCTCAGGCCTTGAAGTCAGTGCCACACAGATTCATCTTTCACCTTACTTTGCAGGTGAAAAGAACTAATTTAACTATTGAAATTGAATTACTAGGGGGAGGAATAAAAAACCCACCAACTCAACAGCCTAAATTAACAAGTAGAGTAGTTTATTTCTCTGCTTTTCTACAGTTAACTTCATGTAAATTGGCATGGAAAAGTGGGTTTACAGAAAGCGAGGCTACAATACATCAAAGTCCTTTTTCATTAAGACACATTTCTAATCCTGTTTTTGCTCTGAATTAAAATTTGCTGTAGTATGTGAATAGCAAAAGAAGAAAAAAATATAAACACTCTACCAGTATATAAAGAATGAAAAATCAGGTCATAAGAACTAAGAGACAATTGTAGCCCTTGGAAAATATTTAACATCTTGCTTTTTTTTTTTTCTTGTAAAAACATAAGTGTAGTGTATGTAAGCATAGCATTTGCTTGTTAGTTTAACTGTTGGGACAAAATGCTTATTCTTTCTGAAGTGTTTGGGTTCTTATTTACAAAATCTATTCATTTAGTTTGAAAACTTTAAAACATTACATGACATTGAGTCACTGCAATCTATGGCATGAAATTAAAATGTGAATAATGTCCTAAATAAAAACTCAGTTTAAATATGATTTATTGTTGCTGAATTGAAGAATCAGGTACAGGCTTACTTCTGGTGCTTAGGAATTGAATTGCTCAGGAGTTAAGTTCCTGTAGTTTTTATTTGGGTCCTGTTGTTCAGAGGAGTAATTGCTACCTAGACAAGAATCCCTGGAAGTTTCTCTTAGAGTCAGGTACTTATTGTGCTACAGTATTATAAGACTTGTGTGACCATGGACAGCCTTATGATTCAATTTAAAACATATGACTTTTAAACACGGGGAGGCAGGGAACAAAACAGTGAGAGAAAAGTGAGGGTAAAAATAGTCCCTCTGTATATGCATGAACTTATGTCAAGTTTCTGGAATGCAACTGAAACTTGAGATGCTGTGGGATGTAGTGTAAGGACGGCTGTGCAAACGTTCAAAAGCTGTGAAGGTGTGGTCTGGCTGCTTCTGAAGGCACTCATCAGCTGCTCTAATAACTGGGGAAGTTTAAAAACCCTTCTTTGAAGTGGAGGAGTTGGCTTCACAGTGAGCCCTGTATCTACCTGATCTGCTGGTTGCAAGACATTATACACATTCAAATTTGAGCTGGTTCTCCTGCATTGTCGGGTTTTTCTTCTGTGTGTTCTGCTCCCCTTCAGGTGAGCAGGGGAAGGGATGATGACGACTTGGCGATTTCAGTGTGATTTTCAGTGTGAAGGAGGCAGGTCTGTGAGTGTTAGTGGATTTAAGCTGGCCCGGTGAAATGCCACTGTCGATGTGTGTGCACACACGTCTGTGTATATATATGTATTTTGAAGAGTAAGGAACTGCCTGCTAGCTTAGCTTCCTGAGCTTGCCTAAGGCATAATCTGTCGAGTGGCAGTGCTGGAAGAAGTAGGAGGGCAAGAGACAGAACTGTGGCAGGGCTGACCCAGTTCAACTTAAGCATTTGTGAAACTGCAGCTTAAAGGGGTGATTTTACCTGCAGCCACCTCTAAAACACGTTTCAGAAATTCACAGTAGAACTATTAAAGGCAGAAATAGAATGAGAGAATGAAATGAACCTGGAAGGTCTAAAGTGAAGGTTGCTCAATAGTTGATATGTTGCTTATATTAAAAATGCATGGTGTTTTTTACTATTAGGTGAATGTTAAGTGTTCCTCCACGCTGTACAAATGGGATATCAATGCAGCATAAGGAACTTCAAGAATAATATTTGTGATCATGTGGACAAGATGGCTTGTTAAACTTTGATTTCTATTTAATTTTAAGTTACTGTGTTATTCTCTCCTTTTACTGAAGTTAGCCATGGCTTTGGTGGAAAAAAAAATAATTTCATCTGTTTTAATAGTCTGAAGATCTTGGAAGCCCTTGTCTGGTATTTTGGTCAATATTTGTAGAAGAATGGTACGGCACCCTGTAAAGGCAGTGGAGTTTGGAGTGGAATAGAGGACCACTATTTCAGGGTTGAGAAGTACCATCCAGTGGCAGTATTGTTGTGTTCAGTGTGTGGCTGGTTGACTGGGTTGGTTTTTAGGAGTTCAGGATAAAACAGTCTCATAAGCAAACATTGTAGACAAGGGTTCAGTCTGATTTCTTCACCCTTGTTTTGTAAATAGTAATAACTGAGTGTTGGTTTTCTGGATTGATGCTTTGGGTAATTCCCTAGCTTGTGATGAGAACCAGTAAAAACATGTCTTTTGGCTGAATGTGAAATATATGGAGAGGACCAGTAAAAAATTTTAAAATACACTGCACAGTACTTCTTTCCTTGTGTGTCTTTAAGCCCGTATTATTATTACTTTTGATCTGTTCTTACAAGGGTAGTGGTGAAAAGGAAACCAAATGCCTTTAAGACTACTGTATTGCGGCCCAGATAACGTGAGACCTGTGACTTATGGCAGTTCAGATTTCTGTATGTGGGTGACAGAAGCGAAAGTGAATGGCTGTGAGTGCCATTCACTTTTGTGAATGACAAAACTGAAAGCCTTCCTTTTGTACGTTAACTCAGAACTTGTTAGTCATCACTGAGGTCTTTCTCCCAGGGACTTTTTTCCCCGGGGATGGATAGGCTGTATATACCAACAGCAAATCGTCTGGCTACTACTATCTTTGTTTACCTTTTTGTAATGAAAAGTCTCATCTGTAATGGGTAAGAGCACAGGAGAAGCTCTTAGTGTTAAATCTTGTGAAGATGCTAGCTGCACTTCAGTAAAAACAGAGAGATGAAGGTACTGTCTTCATCACTGGGTTCTTGTATCTTTTTTTTAATCCTAAACTTTTTGTTTTTCTTTTATTTCTTTCCTGTCTTGAGGGTGGTACTTGGATGGTCCTCAAGGAAAAGCTCTCTTTAGAGAGTACCAGGCTTCTTAGGGAATTTATAGCATAGCAAATATAGTGAAAGCATGAATAAACCTAGAAAATAATTTTTCATATTCACACAAAGCTGTATCTCAGTGATACTGAATCAATTTCTTTATCTTCGTGTTGAAAAACTACTAGTGAAGTCTAGTGAATCTTTTCAGTAAAACGTACTCTTAAATGATGTGTGTTTAGATGTCTTTATTCCTTTTTAGCTGCTTCTTTGACATAGGTAAATACGCCTTTCTTGTTGGTAAATGCCCTTTCTAAAAATAGATTGGGAGCAGAGAAGTATTCAGTGGCTCTTGAGTCAGGCTTATGTTAAGTCAGTGGGAAATCATTCTGTCTGCTCTAATGGGACTTGGCTCAACCTCATGTCCTCGTGTATTAGCCAAGCCTCAGCTACCACCAAACAGGAATTCTTCAGAGAAGAAATGTTTTATTTTTAAATGAAGCAATTAGTGCAGTTTTTGTAGGGTGTTTCTATCAGACTTTGATAAGTAAATCTCAGTTGGTATACATTTGAAGTAAATACTAATCCTGTGAATTCCAGTGCTTTCAGAAGTTTTTATTCATGTCAAAAGGCATTAAAAAGTCATCTTCTGAATGAGGTCCTGAAGAATCAGGCCAGTGTCTGACTGTTTCAGATAAAGAAGAGAAACTGTTTTAGATAAATATTTTTTTCAGTTAGATAACCTAGAAATTGGGAGGTATGTCTAGACGAAGAAAATCCTTGCTCTTGTAATTGTTAAATGGAAGATGTTTCTAATGTGTCTGAGATAAAACTAGATATGTTAACTTTGGGAAGGGAAATAAATTTGGCAACTCTATAATTCTTTGTATTTGGAAACAAGGTGGATTTGAACATTGTGCTTGGAATTTCAGCATACTGTTTCTACACTATCTTTAATGTAAAAGTATATGCTCTGAAAAATGGAAAAAAGTAGTGTCTTTCTTAATGTATGGTAAGTCTGCTGAACTGTGCTTGGCTAACATTTTTCTCATTTGTTGTAGGTTTTGTAAAAGACACCGGATTAAGTCAAATTCAAATGTTCCATGTGTCCCAAAAGACTTGTTGATGATGTCAGAATTGGTTCTTCCACAGTTCATCTTTAGCCTTATTCAGCACTTACGAGAGGGATATAATGAGCCTGGTATGTTTTAAATTTGCATGTCTCTAGCATATTTTACCATGCTGCGCTCTTGCTTTGAGATACGAGACACAATACACAAATACATGCATGCTATCTGTAGTTTATATCACTGAATTGTGTGCATCTTTTCCTAACCATGTTGCTGCCTGGTGAGACCATCTGATTTTGTTCTCTGCTGAAGAGCTTCTTAAATACATTAGTTACTCAGCATTGTGTTGAGCTCTTCCTGAAAATGAAGTCAAGATTACACATGTGAATTTTAGAGCATTATATACATAAGCTAATTCCTTTTGTGTTAGTCATGGCTGTTTTGCCTTGTGTAGGTCTTGGCTAGTTTACATTATGTTTATACCAAAAGTTCTTGTTATGTGGCTTTCAGCTCTTGATCTACCATCAGAGAAAGACCTTCATAAAATCCTCCTGGTTTTGGAGCCTCATGTTTCCTTTCTAGAAGATTTGACCAAAATGGGAGGAGCAATGCGATCAGTTCTTACACAGGTTTTGACTAGCCAACAGTTCTACAAAGATCTTAGCTCCGGTATGTTTGTGTTATTTCTAGTAATTAAATTTCTAAATTATGAAGACTTTAAGGGTGCAAGTTTTATCACTTCAGCTCTGCATGTTTTTATCTAGTTTCTCAAGCTCCAGAAAAATGCATGTTTTTAAGGATATATTTTATTGGTGATAGAACAGGGGTGGGTTTCGGCAACAACTGGAAGCATTTCTTATTAAGACCTATACAGCAGCAGATCACTTACCTTCTGTGTCCCAGATAACAGTATAAAGAGGCATCATTTCAAATGGGTCTTTGCAATAAATCCACTCACTTTAAAGTGAAGTGAACATGGTAGCTTACTGCTGCCAAGTAAGATGCATTGTGTCTATTGGAAGTGGGACATGTGTAATATATTTTGGGATCTGATCTCACTGAGGTTACTGGAGGAGACTTGAACAGCAGAAGGTCATCATATGTACTGCACTTCTGTGAAAAGCTTTTTTTCTTAAAAATAATCAATCCTGTACAAGCAATTATTTGTTCTATCCTGTTCTAAGTGACAGTGAATCTAAAAATGTTGGGTAGTCAGTCTTAACACTCTCCCTTTTGCCCCACCCCAAACAGTATAAATTAACTCTGTCTTGTTTTCTTGTAATTAGAAGGTATCATTTTTGAGTCCTTTGCATAGGTAAGGAACAAATAGTAATTATTGTAGCTTGGCAGCAGCTAGCTGAACAAGCAATCTTTAAATCTTTGAAAGGAGAAATGGTACTGCAGGGGCAGTTGTCTTTATCCTGCCATCTTTTTTTATCGTCTTTTTTTATCCTCTTCTTTTGCTCCTGTCTGATGGTATTTGAATGGGAGAAATTTAGTGACGTTTCTTCTCTTTATGTGATGGATTTCCTGAGACAGAGATGTGGAATAGGAAGTAAGGCTTTATTATTTGGACCTCTGGAATAGAGAGTATGTGTCTGGATAGTAAAGAAGATGGTAGTAAAGTAGAACCTGCACTTCTAGCTTGGGGTGTGAAAGGTGTATATCTGAAAGGGTGCTGGCAACTTTTTCATAGTTTATTTTCCTTAAAGTTTAGAGGAGCAAACTATCAGGTTTTTATCTTTCCCTTATAGAACACTTTTTCTTCAATCAATTTCTTTATGTAAATTTTATATCCAAAACATACGGTGTGACTTGCCTTCATCAGACTGTTCTGAGTCGTAATATCTTTTTGGAATAATTTTTGTTAATTGAAGCTGCCAAAACTGGAACTTGGAAAGAAAAGTTCCAACTGTCAGAATTTATATATGGAGTATTGTCATTATTGTTCCGGTCCTCTGGAAATCTTAGGTCCTTCCTCCCCCCCAGTCTTGTTTGAAATATCAAAATAAATGTGTGGGGTTTTTGTTTGTTTGTTTGTTTTTTTCTCCTGTGGTGTTAATGGTGGCAATGCTGTTAAAATGGAAATTAAGTATATCATTTAGACGAAAACACCAAATTGGAGGGTGAAAAACTGAGAGTCTTTGGTCTCTTGGATTTTGTTTTATGAGTTGAAAAACTTCTTAGAGTCTACTTCTCAAAATTGTACAGCTTATTAAAACACAGACCAAGACAGAACATAAAGTATAATATATATGAACCAGGTAGCTGTTGTACTGTAACGCTGTTTTACATATGTATTCAAGGTGTTGGAGAGAATGCATGTGCAAAGAAAAGTCATGAAAAGTACCTCATTGCTTTGAAAGGCTCCGGACTGGCATTTCCTGAGGATAAACTTACATGTGGCATGCAGGAACAAGGAGCTGGTACTAGCACATTAGCTGTTCAAGGTTTGTGTAAAAACGTATTTTAAGATAAGACTTGATTATTGTTACGTATATTAAAAATATATGTATATTTTACCTTGTTTTAAAGGCAAATCATAATGAAACTTGTGGAATTAACTGTTACTTAGTGCACCAGCAAATTACAGGATTCTGTTCTGTCAACAAAACTAAACATGTTCACTTCTTGCTGCTGAAATACCAAGCATCATTTTCCTATTGTGGAATTTGAGTAGGCAAGATGAAATTGCTCGTAGTGGAATTTTGTCATTGCAACTAAGTTAAATGACCTGTTCCTACAAAGGTGCTGTGGAATTTTTTGATCAGTGAAGGCAGTTGGAGGTTTTTTGCAATTTCTGAAAGAACATGTCTCTAACTCAGTACACTGAAGTTTTGCCATTGAACATATTTGCAAATCCCACCCAGATTTTGTATTCTGAGTATTTATTGGAAATCTGACCCCAGTTTCTCAGTCCAGTGCTGTGTATCTTTTTAGAAAGTTAATGTTTTTCCATTTCATACTGGTTAATTAAATATCATAAAATATTCTTCTTTCAGTATAAGACTTATGAAAGGAATCTCTAAATTTTCTTATTTCAAAAGGTTTAGCAGGTGCTACAGCAACATCAGGACAAGGGGATTCTTCAGATGAGGTGAGACTGTTATTAAAGAATATAACAAACTGTAACAGAATATTAAAAGGAGAAATTGCTTGCAGCCAAATTCTGCAAACCTTTACTCTTCTGTCTACTACATTCTCTCCATTCTAATAATTGGAAATAATGGAGATGTAAAGGAACAGATCTTATGCCCTAAGGACATCTTGGAAAAAATCCTTATTTCTGCTTATATTGTTTCAGTTCAATTTATATGAGTAATATAGAAGAAACTTGTCTAAGTAGTTCAAAAGTCGCTATCAAGTAAATTGGGCTTGATTAAAGCAAACTTAAAGCATGTGATGTTCAGAATGATGTTAGTAGCTTTTGGTACCTGAGAATCCAGGTGAACTGGTGATAGCAGTAGTGAGAATTTATCTGCGGAGAAATTCCCATGTGTAGACCTGACCTTATTTACCAAACATGTTGTGTGGGAGTAAAAAGGAGGGAATCTCCTATACTGAGATACAATAAACAAGTGGAACTTAATGTGGGAAGTTAAATTTTCATGGGGTTACTTTTTCAGTTTCTTCATTCCCCTTCCCCCCCCCCCCCCACAGTATTTAAATCTTAATTTCAACTAGTAAGCCTTCAGACTGATTCTTAGACATATGGTAGGGTAGTATAACTGATTTTAAATAATGTTAAGTATAACTTTTCATAGAAGTTCTGCTTATTTTGAATTCTCTGAACAGTAATTGAAGTAAAAACAATTGTCTGTGTGTATCTGAAACAGTTGTATGACGTATTTGCCTCTGTCACAGGCACAACAGCATCTGGTATGCTTTCAGCAGTGCTATTTATAATTTGGCATTTTCAAAGTATCCCTTGTTGTTTTTTCACCATCGCTTGACAAAAACAAACAAACAAAAACTTGCAAAAGACTGCTAGCAACATCACTTTTAAGGCCCAGGAATTAAAAAGGCAGTTCAAGTTAATGTTAATATGCTCAAGTAGTGTTTTTGATTAAACTTTAACTGACTTAGTATCCTTCCTGGTGTTTTACCTCTGGAAGTAATGGGAACAGCAGAGTAATCTGAAGTTGTAAGAGTCTAAAGAGAGATCAGATGTCAGCAACGCTCTGCTTTTGGGAAAGATGTCCAAGATAGAGGCAGATACAGAGATGTATATTAGGGGGAAAGAATTTTTTATCAGGGTAAGTTTTAAGGCAAATATAATTTATTTATAAATGAGGAAGGATTTACGGCAACTACACTACAGCTTGCCAGTTACAGATGCCTGCTTTCTGGAGAGTCTTTTTTCTGATCTTCAGGATGTGAATAACCATTTATTGTATGTAAATATTTTACCATATTACTGCAGATGTGATTTACCTGAATGGAAATTCCATACATGCTCACATACCTGGGATCAACATTAAAATCTTAATTATGTTATTAAGATGCTTTTATAAAAAAAAGAAAAGAAAAAAAAAAAAAAAGCACAAGTTCCTGTTTTGAAACTTGCATTTAGAAATTAAAAAGGAAAAAAAGAATGAGGAAGTAAAGTTGAAGGTAAAAACAATAAGTACTAAAAATTTAAATGATCTTTAATGTGTATTTGCACTTCTGGATTTTTCCTTTCCTATTTTCAATAAAATTCCATTGACATAATATAGAAAGCAATTAAAATAATATTGAGGCTTTTTGTAGGAAACAAAACAACAAAGAGGAAATATTCTATAAATATGGTACTGGAATAGCCTACGTAGGTAAATCTCAGTAGCATCGCTGAAAGAAAGATGGCTTTTTATGCCTTTTAAAATCTTTTATAATTGTGGTCTGCTTAGCAAATGTGAATTACTGAAAAGAAACTCAAAAAGCCTAAACAAAACTATGCAGGTGGAAGGTGAAATGCATATTAGATAAATGAGAGTACTAGAGAAAAGCTTACTGGAGAGTTGCTTATTAGAGAAATAAGAAAGAGAAGTCATAAAACAATAGAACTTCTTTCTTCCCTCTGTTACTCCCGTATGTTACAAAGGCTACTTAGAGCTTCTTTTATGCTCTAATATAATCTCTTATAGGAGAGTAAAGCTGTGCTTGAATTTAGAAACATAGCAAGAGTACTTCTGATTTTTCTTTCTCTGATATTTAAGATGAATCTAGAAAGTCTAGTGTACTTCCCTTTGAGGTGAGTTCTAAAAGTAGCATTGTTTCACCAATGAAGAGCTAGATTATTAAGGATATGAATTAAAGTAGTGCTTCCTTAGGGAATTAAATAACTTGAAAAGTTTTGCACAGTTCAGCGTCTAGCTTAATTTATACAACAGTAGATGGCTTTAAGTTAAAACTGAATTGGATGGATGAATTTATGCTGAGATGTGGTGGGTTTTTTGGTTTTATTTTTTCCCCTAAAATGGTATAGGTATATTTTGTGCTTTATTTTTAAAATGCTTTGTGTTCCAACCTGTGATATTTTGGAGACAACTTACCATTAGTTTCCTTCATTAATTTTCCCCCCTTTGTATCTTCCTTTGTACAAAAGGAGGAAAAAAAAAGACCATTTCTAAACCTTTCCTATTTAAGAGAATAACGTGTTCCAAGTAATAAAACCCAGTCCATGAACACTTTGACTACACTGATGGATAACTGTATTGGATATCTCATTTTGGCATCATTGTAGTTTAATGAACGCTAAAATGACATATTACTTAGCTATATAAAGTTGTTGATTGCAATTTTTGTTTAACGTAATAGTACAAAAATTAGACCATTTTATAAAATAGTATCTGATATTACATAAAATTTATTATTTGACATTTGGACAGAGGTGGCACACCTTAGGCATATTGTTAAATATTCTCTTATGCAAAGCAAATCTGCATATATTTCTGGTACTATTTTTGTGTAATATGTGGGTAAAAACAAGGTGTTTTTTGATTTGAATTTGAATTTTGATTCCTTGTCTTCAGGACAGGAGACATAAATTGCAGACTCTTCCAGCAGTAGTATCATAATCTCTATCAGGTTTGATTTTTGTTTGGCACCTTTGGCCTCTCTGGTGGGGGGGGTGATCTGTGACAACATGCTGACAACTGACTGCTTGCTGAGTGCAGAAGTAGCACATGTTCACAAAGACCACAGGAGATCTAAGAGTTCAAATGTGTGTCCATCTTAAAAGTTGGCTACAGATTTTTTTAGATGGAGGTACTGAAGAGATGAGGAGAAATTCAGATCTTTCCTTAACATGATGCTTCTGGTCAATCCTTACATATAAAATATGAATAATTTTTCTCCCCAGTGAAGAATAGTTTCTTCTTATGTTCCGTGTTCTTTATCATCCCTCTTGAAATTCAGAACTGAAGTAGGACCTTTGATTAGAGAAGGTCGATATTGATTGATTACTTTTAGCCATAGATACTGGCATTAATTTTCTCTCGTTTTATTAGTACCTATAGAAATTGTTTATGTCAGAGTTTCATTGGGACTGCTATTAGAAAAGAGAAACACAATGTTTAATGTAGTCCTCTAATGTCACATTATTTTTTAAGTGTTAGATTTTGTGAAGTGGTGGTGATGTTTTTAACTTGCATTGCATTTTGGATCCTTTGCTGTTTTGTTTGCAGAGTGCATTGAGAGCTTCAGATGACAAGTGCCTGCGTAAAGTGTTTGCTTTATTCTGTAGGAAACAAGCAATTAGAATTGGTCTCTTAAAAGTGTCAAAAAGACTTTATTCTTGGAACAAAACTTTGTATTGATTAGAAAATATCCATCTGTTTGTGTTGCCAACTTCGAAGTGTTCAAGTCGAAGTGTTAGCTGATAAGTTTTTTAGGAAACAAAAAGAATCCTTATTGAGTAAAGTGAAACCTTGGATGTGCAACATTTAGAAAATTTGTAGTGCTAAATTAAACATTTTTGTAGCAACCAGTTCCAGAAATCAAAGCAACCAACTGACAAAATTATTGAAATAGATGAAGTTGTCTGAACTTGCAGATGATAATGTTGCCTGTAGGGGGGAAAAAGAGCAGTTTAAAGAACTGTTTTCCCTAATGAGTTGCACTGAGTCCTTCGTTCCTGTAAACAGCAGAAGTATTTTGTGGTAAGAATATATTCAGGGCATCTCTGTTTTAGCTTGATAGTTGAACCAGGATTTTGAGAGCATGTAGTCTCTTGGCAATAAAATTCTATATATACGATTATCAACTTTTTAAACTCTTCCTCTACCCCAGGAGGACCAGGATGGTAGCCAAGGTGTGGGCAAGCGCAAGAGGGTGAAACTAAGCAGCACCACCAAAGGTATTTATGAAGTACTGATTTCAGTGTATCATATTTGCTTTGTGTCTATCTTAAAGAATTATCTAGGGATATTCATTCACTTCCCAAGCACTGGAGCTGCATGTGGCAGGCATTAAACATAATAGTCTAAAAAAGAATAGTGAGTGAAACAGTGCGACTTTGCAACTTCAATTTCTCTTGGGAGTGAGTATCACTTTCTGGGACTTTGTTTGACCAACTGTTTTGTCACTTCCATGTTGTAAGCTGGCATCTAACAATTCGTTCTATTTTCACTGTGTGGCAGGCAGGACTGGAATACATCTTGGCAAACAGGTTTTTGGTGTATTTGTTCTTGAAAATTTTTTTCATTATGCCACTGTACAATGTGATTATGTTCTCAGCCAGGCAAGAATGGTTCTCTCTGGTTCTGGCTGGTTTTCTGTAATGTTTTTCTGATCATGCTTAAGAAAAGATATGCGGATGAAGTCTCCTTTGAAACCGTTTCATTATTTTCCTAGATTGAAACTAATCCTCTGTACAATTTCTAGTCCAAGATGAACAGCACTCTCATTGAGGTCAGTGGAAGTTCTAATTCAAGAATGAATGTAGGCTAGAGACAAGGTAGCCTTATCTCGTGTTTTTCCTTTGTGTTTTTGTGCTAAAAAGTGAAGTGTTTCAATGCTTTTTTTTTTTTTTATGAGAGTGTGAGTAGACTGTCATCAGAAGCAGAAAGAAACTGCAAGATTTGAGAAAAGAACATTTGGGTGAAGAACGATGGTGAAAGTTGAAAAAATTCCTGTAAAGGTATTGAAGTGAAGATTTGGAACTTGAATTTGAAATGCAGAAATTCCTGAAGTCAATAAACAGATATGAAAGTGTTGTGAGGGCTATAGGAAAGGAAGACTGATTATTTCTAGTGTTTTCAGCTTGAATTAAGAAGAGATTGTAAAGTTGGAAAAGCAGAGAACTAAATATTTGGGCAGGTGTGTTACTGAGAGGTGAAGCAATGATACGTGAAAGATCATGAAGGCTCTGCAGGCAGAGGTACCTTGGTTCCTGCATACTGCAGCAATACATGTTTATATAAGCAGAGATAAGAGAGACTCAGAATGAATCAGAAATGTGACAGATTAATAATGTTATGGAAAATGTGGTAGATTTGGAGAACTGCAGGAACTTTACTGACATCCCAGGAAAGCTCTCTTACTTAGACTGTTAAGTTTCCTAAAAGATAAGTGAGTCAGATAATGCAAGAAAAAGATGGTCCTTTTTCTGATGCGTAATGATTGATTATGGAAAATGGGCAGGGAGGAAGCCCATGTTTATAAGTGTCCTCCATCTGAAAAACAGTATGAGCAATGGCATTTCAGGAAAAGTGGTTCTTTAATGCAACATTTGATTTCCCCCCAGGATTGTAGTCTTCCCCCCTCTGAGTTATCCCAACATGGACTGTGCTCATGGTGTTGGTAGCTCCTAATATCAGCCCCAGAGGAGGGAGTCTGCCAGTGGGGGAAGGGTGAGTATCTGTTTTTATTAAATATTGAATAGTTTTCTGAAGTTTTCAGTATTCATATTTTATGTCCAATATGGTATAAAATAAGAGTATGAAAAGAAAATTTTAGAAAACTGAGTATTGAATAAAAACAGATTTACCTTTTCCATATAAGCACACTCCCTTTCCCATCCTAGGTCTTTAGCGGTACTGTCTTCATTGGGGGGTTATGTATATACCAGGGATGTCTTGGTACACTAAGACTTATATTCCATGAAGGTGTTTAAAACAGGATGCGGAGTCTTTTGTGGCACTGGGAAGGAATAAAAGGTTTCTTTAAAGAAAATGTGTTTTTTATCCTGAGGTGTCATTGATACAGGTGTGTGACTGAGTATTGAGAGACATTTCTATTGTTACTCTGTTTTAAAACCTGCATCCATCTGAAATATGTGAAGTTTAGGACAATTTTAAACCCACAGGCACTACTTCTTTAATTTGTTGAAGAAAATTCAAGATTGTGATAAAACTATCTTTTTTTCTTTTTTTTTTCACAAGAGTGGGAGCTTTAGTCCCAGTGTTCTTGACAAATTTTCCAAGTTGGGTAACAGCATTCTGCCTACTTAAATTCTGTAGCAGGTGTAATTGGATATATATTCTTCTGTCCCTGACTGAAGCTGCTGTATAAAACAACTAATATGCGCTGTACAACTGTGGTACATGTCAGAGAAAGCTTCACATCAGTGACAGATAAAGTGTTGCCTCACTTGTCTTCATGCCCGGTGTTCTCACTCAGGGGCACTTGGAATGTACCTAAACCTGTGCTGTCTGTTCTGTGGACAGAGGACTTCAGTCTGCATGGCTACCAATCTTTCATGGGCAGTACATTCACACACGTAATTTCTTAACAAGAGACGAGGAAGAAAATGTAAACGATCATCACATGTTTGCTGCAGTAGGTGATGTGTAACACTTTACAAAATATTTTGTAAAACTTATAACGTCTTTCATGAGTCTGTGAAGGTAATTTTTTATTTCAGTGCTTGTAGAATATATTAAATAAAGTACTCTCTTCTTCGTGTGGCTTGCTAGAGTCTTGAGAAGATCCGTAAAATTTAAATGATTCACTATTTCTCACAATCTTTCGCAATTCCTGAGATGTTTTGCACTGATTGGTCACTTGACAGTGGAACTCTGATATTTGGTAATGGTAATGGTGAAAAATGAAGGTGACTGCTGTTTAACTAGTAGGCACAAAGTCATCCTGTGCAGTCCTTGAAGCTGTCATACCTCAGTGGAGTGGTGAGTCTTCAAGGCTAGAAGATGTCCAGATTGAGCATTTTTGAATCTGTGCTGATGGAAGCACTTTGTAAAGTCCCATTGGGATACATGATATTGTGTGGAGGGTTTTGTCCTCAGGTCTAGTTGATTTCTAGTTATAAAGAAATAATATTCAGGCTATAGAAAATGGTATGTTATGGGAGTGAACAATTCCTGTTGTAGTTTTAAAACATAAATAACTAATGAAGAATGATGATAATGAAGCTTTGTATTTTAGCATTTCTTTTCAATGATGTTAATTAACACTCTTGTCAAGCCATAGCTTTATGAACAGTTTATTCTAGCAGAGGTCAATGTTTGTGCAGTATTGCAGTGAACTGTATCGGGAAACGAATCTTGAAAACTTGGTTGACAAAATGGAAAGATGATCTGATTCCTATGTAGGTACTCCCCAGGGATGTACAGATGAGTGCTGTCAACATGAACAAGATAGCAGAATGAGCAGCTGGGAGTTGAAAGGGGAAGGATGGGACTGTCTCGTATACCGTCTGATCAGGGCATTATGCTGGCTTTTATATTAACAAATGAAACAAAAACTGTGTGGGCGGGGAAAAGAGATCCCTCATTGACTTAAGATAGGTAATTTTCTAGGGTTATACCTACCTTGTCTTTAAAATAAAAATGGCTAATAAACTATTGCTTCTATTTAGCTTGTTTAGAGTTCTGCAAATAGAAGTGTTAGGAGATTAAAACTTAACCATTTAACCATAAATGGTCTTTTGATGTTTTGCTGTTTTCACTTAGCTTGGTAGTGGTGAAAGTTATTAAGTGCTTCCCTTGAGTAAGTGACTACAGATTGCTGTGATTAATTAAAATTGGTGGAGCTATTGCAGTAAGGCAATAAGGTTTAATGCAATCAGCAAAGATTGGACTGTTTTTTTGTAGTAGAATTGTACTGAAAACTTCATTGACTTCTCTAGGAGGTCCTTTTTAGTCTTAAAGATTTTGCGTTATGTAGTATTGGCTATGTTCATTTTTTCCCCGTGTTTCTGAAAAAAAAATAGTGCACTAAGAGGTTAAATTTTTGTTAGTTGTGTGTCTGATTTTGCAACTGCATTATCATTATTGATAAAAATTATGACATAATTATTACACATCCCCTCCTCCAACCTTTTATGCAGATCAATCTATCATGGATGTTTTGAAGCATAAATGTTTCCTAGAAGAATTACTGTTTTGGACGATAAAATATGAATTTCCACAGAAGATGGTGACTTTCTTACTCAACATGCTGCCAGATCAAGATTATAAGGTACTTGTCTTAGTTCATTCAAATTGAAACATCATTTTCTTATATGTTTAGAGCGTTTTATGCCTTGTACAAAGCCACATATGTTTATATGTGAATACGAAGCAGTAAAATAATGCAGATCTTTTACTTTGTTTTGAGTATTCTGTTAGTCTAGAGTGTATAGTGCTTGAAGAGAGATGTGGACAAAAGACTGATAATTTTGGAGCAGCAGTATTAATTTTCATTCTTGTCTTCTGTTCTTCCTTTCTGGCTATTAGTTCACGTTTGCAAGTACAGGATTTTGTTTGTTTGTTTTACTTAGTAAATTGGATTTTTATCAGTTGGAAGACTTGGCTCAGCACTAAGTGACTCTGTAGTGTGGTACAACTGGTAAATTATTGTGGTGACTTCATTCCTGTTGCAACTGTTGTAGTAAGCATTGATTTCTCCATGAAGGCCTTTACAGTGTGAGTATACTTGCTTCAGCTATGCCCTAGGATATTCTGGCAGCTTTCCAGCTGTTTCCTTGCAGAGCTTTGCAGTTGTCCATACCAAGTGTCTCCTGGCTTGGAGTCACGGAGACGGGATGTCATCTTCCTGTTTTAAATCTTGGTGCACAGCCAGGCTTGGTTGTTTGCTCTACATGTTCCAAGACCTAGTATACATAGCAGTCAGGCTTAACATTTTGCTCTGATCACGTCATACCTTTGAGCCATGCTAAAGTTTTGGACCTTCTCAATTCCTGCTGGGAGGCAAAGATCAAGAAATCCCAAAGTCCAGGCATGAAGATTTCTTCAAGAATGCTCCTTTGTATTGGTGCAGTGCTGCGTTTGTGTCCATTGAAACCTTGTATCGGCATAAAGGATATGAAGATAACTTGCAAGAAAGCAAAGGATAAAATGTGGATCTTAAGTTACGCTCTGTGCATGTCGAGACATTATTTTGGGATTCTAGCTTAGATCCATCTTGGTCTTGGATTCAACTAACACTTGAGAAGATGTAAGGACATTTTGACTGAATATCCCTTGCCATAAAGCTTGAATTTTTCTTGTTATTTGGAGACCCTTGTGGACCCCCAGTTCTCCTGATCCTTTGCTAGTTAGTCCTGCCTGTCTATGAAAATACCCAACTGCTAGCAGCATGTGGAGGAATCTGGTAAGTATTGATACGTTTACCTTTACGATATACCAAGTAATAACTACAACTTCTTATGATCTTAGGATCACTTTTCTGGTGGCAAGAAGCCTCAGTCTTCAATGAGTTTTTCATAATCTTCCTTTGTTGTGTACTAGGAATGGAGGCTGTGGTATATTCGTTTCCTCTAGTGGTTGCAACCTTTTATCTGGAAGCAATTTGTTTTCCAGCCACCATACTGCATGTTCAGACAAAAGGATTATTTAAATGTTCCTTTTGTTTTGTTAGCAAGTTAATATTGTGTTTGATTAAACAGCAGTTAACTCAGTTTCTACATATAAACTTAATATTAGCACGAACCCTAGTTATTTCAAATCTCTTAGAATCTATGTTTATTTTAATTGCTGTGATTGTCTGAAAGGTGTTTTTCAACAGTAAACAAGGTCAGAGCAGGAAATGCCTGTAGGGATATGAACTTTCATGTGATTTCTCAGCTTTCTGCTACTTTCTCCCATTTCATCTTTAGCACGTGTACTTTGTCTTACTTTTTTTCTGTCACTGTTGTTGTTGCAACTTGTTTGATTTTTTTTTTTCCTGAGCTAACTTGGTTTATTAAACCATCAGAGTTATTTTGCAAGGTTGGTTTTCTGATAAATTGAGTGAGCTAGCCAGACAGGTAGGCACAGGGCTGGCTATCTGTACACGTTCTGAAATTGCTGAAATCTCTAATCGCTAGCATAAAGGTAGTGCAGCTGACTGACCACCATACCCTGCACAGGAGTCAGTGAAACACCAGCAATCTCTGTTTGCACAGCTTTCTTTTTAAATAAGAAAAGAAACCCCTTTTAGGGTTTGAGTATTGGGAAGAGGTGTTGAAAATGGCAGGCTAAAACACTGAGTTAACTAGCTCTATGGTCTTTGCCCTACAGGATTTGTGCCTGAGGCATCCCTTCTGGCACTTTCTGACATTTGAGGCTTTGAAGATTTACAATTGAAGAGAAAGAAAGTAAAAGAGAAACTTACTGGAGCTTCCAAGCAATTAGATGTATTTTTGTATTGTCAAGGTTTCTGCAAGAAGACAAACAAAAGAAACAGAACGGACCTTCCAGGAGAAAGAAAAGAAGTGGTTGACTATAAACAGCAAACTGGTGGAAGAGTGTAAATCATGCCAGAGTGGAGCCTTGCTATAATCTGGAATAAAGAAAATAAAGAAATGGAGAAATAGAAATTGTGCGTCTTCAGGCATTCCCATACTGAAGGCTGAGGAAGTCAGAGCAATAGGACTTCACCAATTTGTGGATGTGCCGTTCTTCAAATTCTGTAGAATGGTTTTTCTTTTGGAAACTAAACTTCAGCAAAACTCTCATGTGGCAGCATGGGAGATGCAAGTTCTCTAACTGAGCCAGGGGTTTGATGTTAGGCTCCTGAAAGTACTGGGATTGTTGAATAGCAGCTAAGAGGAAAGATGAGATGAAAAAAAAAGAGCTTTGTTTTTGCTATAGGCTACAAATCTAGAGGCTGTGCAAGATGATACAGAGTCAATCAGTGAAGGTAATTAAATATGCAAAAAGCACATCTGTCTTGGGAAGCCACTACTTGCGAATGGTTGGAAGCTGAATGACTATTTGGAAAGATGAGTTATGCCATATCTGCATTTTTACTTCATTCCATATCATCCTCTTGTCTATACAGTGTTAGCCACTCAAAGACAGGATGTTAAAGTAGTTGGACTGATTTAACACACTCTTGCTATTCTAATATATAGGCTGCAGTTTACTACAGTATTTCAGTATTGTAACCTCTGGAATTGCTTTATTTTCTTTTCTTTCAAAATTGGAAGGAGCTGTGTTTGTTGAAGTTACGAATGAACGTATGGATAAAGCTTATGCCTTTTCTTTGTTGAAGTGTATTAAGGACTATGGCATTAAGCTGTGTAGATAGTGAATCTACAGTACTTTCAGAAATTCATTATAGACGTAAGGTGTAAAAAGATTTGATGTGTGCTTATTTAAATAAATCAAGCAATTGGCTTAGCAGGACCTTTTTTGCAATCAACTTGTTTTGCAAAGCACTAAATTCAAGAAAAATGTAGTTCCTACATGATGTAACCTTAGAATCCTATTTAAATGTAATACATAGTGAAGAAATAATGTGATGGAAAATGAAAACATGAAATTGTTTTGCTAAAATGCATGTTGTATTTTAGTGTTGCTGGAGTTTAATAGTAAATAATGATCATAGCATTAATATACTAACTTAAAATACCAGATTAATAGCTTAAATGTTTTGTTGTTATAAATAATGTTTGTTTTAAATTTCATTGCCAGTGATTGCAGTTGTTTTAAATTAAGGCTTGATACAAATTATATGATAGGTTGTTCTAGGTTGAAATGCCAGAATGCTGTTGTAATAACTGAGCAAGTTAGGTAGTATATTGCAAATACATTGCTAAGTGTTTGCTGCAAGAGGCTGTAGCTAAAAATAATCACCACTGTGCTAGGTGCTGTACATAGAAGACATTTTCAAATATTATACAAGTTTCCATCATTTTGGGCTAGATAAAGCAGGGTAAGTTCGGCAATGTAGTGTTGTTCCCTGCGGTAATATCCCGTTCAGTTTTATTTATTTTACATCAGTAACTTGATCTTTATTTTTAAGGATATTTGCTGTAAGAAGCCATCCTTGTGCCCAACAGCAGTGTTATATTATCATGATAGTGCTATAATAAAAAATATAGAAGTGCAGAATCTGAGACAGGTAAAAATGAAGTAGTGATTTGTGTACAGTGTAGATAACTGCCTTAGGGTGGATTTAAAATGTCTTATTTTGTGTTTATAAAAGATGAATACTTCCAGAAGGAATAGACATGGGATATTAAACTCTGAGATGAAAATTTTCAATGCTGTGCAACTTGTACTTTTTATTCCTTTTAAGCAAAGGAAGTCCAGATGGTGTTAATTCAGAAATTGAAAGTACTGAGTGAAACATGATTTCAGAACTGGCAGATGAGCACGTGTATGTGCAGTGCAGGAGGTTGGTTTACAGTGCAAGTGAAGGCTAATGGGGCAGTCCAGAAATTGTTCCAAGACTCATACGTATCAATCGATATATTTCAATAATGATCTGATTTTGGAAAAAAACAGTTGCATAGTGGATAGCAAAGGTTGTTGATGACTCAGTTATTTAGGAGAAAGCACTTAAAAAAAAAAAAAAGCTTTTAATAACAATTTATTAAAAAGAAATAGAATACTCTGACAGTAGATGAAATTCAGTGTTAAAATGTCATCCTTGACAGATGAGTGAAAACCTTACTCCATAGGTAGATGATTGCAAGTGATCAAGTTACTGCCATTTTATTAGTTACCACTGATCTCATTGTTTGCAGTATGTCACTTTGGGACATTACACCCTGTTTTAGGATGTTAAAGAAAAAAAAAAGATAAATTTTAGAACATTATTACTTTCACAGGTATGCTGTGACCTTACATTTCTTGTTTCAACATTTGTGTTTGTGTTTTTTTTCTCTTTGTAGTATGTATATAATGAGAAAATTGGATTTTAGGGTTACTTAATATTGGAAGTTACCCCTCTTCATAGATGTGTCTTCTCATTTGTAGTGTTTCAGGAAAAACTAGACATGGGACCATCAGTTTTCAGTTTGCCATGGTAACTTAGTGTTTCAAGGATGTACTGATAGTACTTTTGTAAGAGAGTATTTTATAATGAAAGGAATGGTGCTTGTTAACATCATTTTTTTCATAATTTTCAGATTGCTTTTACCAAAACTTTTGTTCAGCATTATGCTTTTATTATGAAAACACTGAAGAAAAGCCATGAATCAGACACTATGTCTAACAGAATTGTGCATATCAGTGTTCAGTTGTTCAGCAATGAAGAACTTGCACGCCAAGTAACAGAAGAATGTCAGCTGTTGGATATTATGGTCACAGTTCTATTATATATGATGGAAAGTTGCCTTATTAAAAGTGAATTACAAGGTAGGTTGTTTTTTTTTCTTGTTTCCATAGATAATCAATAATTTGATTCTGTAGAAAGCTTAATATCTTTTCTTTGTAAATTCAGTGCGTGTTTTCCCTCCCATCTCCAAAACGCGTAGGATATAGCAATATATGGTAGAGACAGAGTCTGAGAATTTCCTAGAAAACTTCCTAGAAATTTAGATAGTTCTCAAGAATTGTATTGATTCTTTATCCTCTGTTTTGTAGGGTTTTCTTTCTTAAGAATGTTACATAATTTAGAATAGAACACTATATTGCAGGTGCTCCATTTGTTGGTTAAAGTGGATATACGCTATGAAGCTTGTTTGGATGAGAAATTACATATGAAAACTGAGAGTTTTATTAATTTAAACAATATTTTTGCAGTGTTTCACAAACTACTTGAAGTATTTGAAATTAGTTTTCTTTTTAACCTTCATAAGGATTGGTGGTATTACGGGAGAATGATTTATATCATTTGATCATGCTTTTAGTTGACAGAGTGGCAATTTGAATTTAAATTAGCGTATATTGTATAACTTTTAATGTGAAAACAGCAGTCTTATTTCTGTCCTCCTTGTTTTACCTGTCCTTATCTGAAGATGGTGGCACAACAAATTTTATTGACCTTTTTTATGCTCTCCTGTACCTAACAGACAGCAAACCTCCCAGTCCTCTTTATTGTAGTTTGAACTCAAAAATGCTCTAGATAGGTTGAGTGTTGCTGCTAGATAAATATCATCAACTTCTGCATGAAATTTGTTCTTTTTTGTCTGAAGTACTTTGTCTCTTAGCCCACTCTACGTATAGCTTAATACGGAATGCCTTGTACTGAAATGGGAAATTCCCCATCTATCATCTAGCCATAACATTCAGCTGGACCTCAACATGGAAAACTTTTCTGGTGCCCTACATGAATTGTTTTACAGCATGCAAAAGAAAAATGTGAATATGGACTCATTCAATGCATTGTTGAATCTTTTTTTCTTATACAGTTTGTATATGAAGTGATCTTTGCTAAACTAATGCCATATTGGTGGAATTGCATTTAAAGCTATTTTCAAAGCGTTTTCTCAATTTTACTTGTTCACTATGGGATGTTGCTAGCTTTCTGGTAATGGATCAGGATTTGCATCAGGGCAGAAAGAGGGGTAGGACTGGTTAGGCAGTATCTGGAGAAACTTCATGGTAGTTAATTATATAAGCTGGAGCTAGTAATTTAAATAACAGCAGTTATATTGGTTAGAGATTTGTGAGAAAACAGTTGTCTGTGGAGCAGCTCTCCCAAGGTGTGATGTTACCTACTTCCCCAGTACCAGTGGTTTGTCTTAGCTAAGACACCATCATGGAATAAGTCTGGGTGCTTCTTAATGTGCTCACATTTCCTGCTTGCCGCTTTGTATGTGTGGGGTCAGGCAGACTGTAAATTGCAAGAAAAAATTACTTTTTGTTTCCTCTCATTCTTACTGGCCTTCTTTTGCAGTTTTGTAGGCTAGTATCTTGTGTTTAGGGATACCTTATGATGCTGGAAATAGCAAGAGGTCTGTTACAAGTCCATGCTGGTGAGATAAATTTAAAAGAATTCTGTTTGTACAGCTAGTGGAAACAAGTAGGTCATTATAGGATCTGAATGAGACAAAGCTTACAAATCCAGCCAATAAATGGAGAAAGTATGTTGAAGAGGAGTAAGGAGAACATATACCAACAATTGAATCTGCTAAGGCATGTTTAATTTGCATTTTTCACTAATGTTAATTGTCTTTTGGAGACCTGTTAAAAGTACACAGTTAATTCAGGGCATTTGTGAATGCCAAGTGATTATGGACAACCTCTGTTACTGAAACAAAGACTTGACCTGGGAGCTGTACTGATGCCAACTTGGAACGCATTAGTAACTCTTCTTACTCCTTTCCCAGTGTGAAAGGATGAGGATAAAAGTGGGTGCAGATGGTAAAACTGTCTGCCCAGGAAGACTGATGTCTCTATGCTCTTAAAGGGTTTTCCTCCAGTACTTTTCTGCTGCTGAACTTCTAATGGAAGAATTTATACCCCAAGGAAAATGTTTTGGTAATGGCTCCTTAAAAACAAGCAATCAAAACCAAAACATTTTTTTGTTTGACTGCCCTTACATAACCCTGACTCACAGAGTACTCTGAAGAAGTGACAATGCCTTGGCCAACTTAAAATAAATTTACATTTCTATCTCCTTTAGTGGGGTGAAGAATCCAGTAACACATAGCTAGCTGTTGGTTCTTTGTGAAGTACTTGTGTGGATTCAGGCAGAGATGGTTGAGATATCCTGTTCCTGGATAGGCAATGTGAGCACATGGAAGCCAGGCAGCCCAACAGCCAGACCTGGTTCCCTTCCTTTGCAGACGCACAAGGATACAGGAGCAATTAAGTAGCGTTTGATCAATTGTGGCAGAGAAGTGCTCTGTGCAGCTTCTTAAACTTCTGGCTTCCTGTTCCTTTCGGGAACTCAAACAGATAGGAGTGAGTTGAAGAATTTTGAGCTCTGTGTTGCTGTGTAACAATAAAGTATCTGTTCATAGCTGCATACAACACAAGCAGCATATTTTTCAGGATGAAATCTGATTCATTTTTTCTAACCGTACTATGTTCTTGGGAAGTAAAATTTGTCAAGATCAAAATATGATATTATTAAGTTAGAAGACTTCTGTTGAAATAATGGAGGTAAGAACGTTTTTTTGTTGTTGTTTTTGTTTTCTTTCTTGATACCAGTAAATCAATAAAATGAAACAACTTGGAGTAAAAGGAAAAAAGTATGTTCTTCAATAGTAAAGGAGAGGAAAAAAGTTGCTTACATATATAGCAGGGGGAACTGGTCCAGGTACACATGCTTCATTGGCCAGAGTTTGGAATCTCTTAACAGCAGTGTCTTTTTGCTTTGGCTATGCTGTACTGCTTGTGGCCCTTCTGCCTGCATGAAGGGTAACTGCAAGGGTCCTTTGGTGCATCTGAACTGGACATGAGCCATCCCCAAGGCTCACCATCAGATGCAAGATTTTAATTCTGTTGGCTTGAATTAGGATAATACCTGGCAAGGGGTGCTGCAAGGTTATATCCCGTGCATCATGAATCCAGGACCAATCCTGTTTCCTTACTGTTCTTTCTGGAGGTCCTTCTTATGAAAATCAGTCAGATTTATGTGAGAGATGTAGAACAGAAGATGTACTTCTGTGATTCAGGGGAAGAGACTTCTCCCTTCTGCCCTAATTTCTTCTCTCTTCCTTTTGGGAACTTGCTCCTGTCTTAGTCTTGAAAAACTGCATAAACCCTCTTTCTGTCCCAGATTCAAAGTAGAAATCTTTCTCCTCAGACTCAAGAGTTTGTGTAGGTTTTGGTCACCAGATTCCCATTTACGTGCTGTAAGGTAGCTTGATTACTGGAAGCATGTCAAGTTCAAAATTGGTTTCACATGCTCATAGAAGAAATTGTTTGGTCTTTTTGTGCATCTTGACAATATTTAGAAAGGCATACCTGTGGTTTTACTAATGCATCTGTTAGCCTGTCGCCTGAGTATCAGCACTACTTCCACTAGGGCACAAACTGTCAGTTCTGCTTCTGTTAGAAGCCAGTTGGAAAGATTTCTTAAAACAATAAATTTGGCATGGTGTTTTCTTCAGAGAGGAGAGGAAAAGACAAAGCTTCTGTCAGGTGGCTGTTGATGAGTGAGCACAGAGGGAAGAGAAATTTGCCCACCCTGTTGCATAGAGCTAGGGACAAAGGCCAGACATGCTGGAGATCAAGTTTCTTTGCTTGGCTGGACTCTGATTTGAAGAAGGCTTTGATCTATGCTAAATGCTTCCAAACAAGCAAGTGACAGATTCTCATGTCACTGGGGTGAGGGTGAATATTAGGAGTTTTGGTGCAGCTACAGTTCAAATGACATTTTAAAGGTTATGGTCTTGTTCAAAGTATGGGCATCTCCTACTAGAGTGACATCTATGTTGATGAGTCCATAGATCCAGAAACCACCTTGAGTACCACGGTCTAAATAACACCTTTCTGCAGTGTGTGTGTGTGACCACAAGATGACAATAAATCCTAATTGTTATTTTTGTGTTATCCCGTAACTTTATTTTAAAATTGTAAAACAGAAAAGTGTATATCGTTCCCTCTTTTTTAATCTAGATGAAGAAAATAGTTTACATGTTGTGGTGAATTGTGGGGAAGCACTACTGAAGAATAATACTTACTGGCCTCTTGTTAGTGATTTTATAAACATACTTTCACACCAAAGCGTGGCAAAGAAGTTTTTGGAAGATCATGGTCTTCTGGTAACATGGATGAATTTTGTGTCATTCTTTCAAGGTATGCAACTTCTAAAATCTGTACAGATACAAGGATGTTAAGACAGCTTAATGTTCACAGTAGCAAAATCCTTATACTGTTACGTGTAAATGTTTCACTAATATTCTTTAAGTATGTTTTTCTGGAAGGGAACAATATATTCTAGGAAACAGGTAGTTTTTCTAAGAATAAAAGATCTAATGGATGAACTGACTAAAGAGCTGTTGCATCATACTTGAGTGAGATTCATGGTACCACAATTGTTAGGTTGAACCTACAGTGCAAGTCATAACTTACAATTGAAGTTTTACTGGTATAATTCTAAATTTAAATATTGAGTAAAATCACCTGATAACCTTGGATCTTTTTCTGTGTTTGCTGTGAAGATGCATGTTTTTATTATGATAGAGTATTTTATATGTAGTATACATTTATCATGAACTTTTCATTAGTAAATGTGCCTAGAAAGAGGTGCATATATATTCCATCCAGAAGTTCAGTGACTAACAAGGGTTAGGGCTGCTGTCTATGTTAAAATTGCCAGACAAGCAAGGGCTGCAGTTGCTAGCCAATCTGTAGCTGTTGCTCTTTTTTGATCTACTTCTGTTCAAACTGCTTATTCCAGTAGTTTTGTATAACACTGAAAATACTGCATTCCATTTTGACCTAGTTGGATATTTTGTTTTATAACTCTGCTTATCTATTTGAAGGTATGAATTTAAATAAACGAGAATTAAATGAGCACGTGGAGTTTGAGTCACAGACGTACTATGCTGCCTTTGCTGCTGAGCTGGAAGCCTGTGCCCAGCCAATGTGGGGTCTTCTGTCACATTGCAAAGTTAGGGTAAGACTAACATTTCTGTCATTAGTCATGTTTTATTCACGACATATTTGAGTTTTCAAATCTGAAAGTCCTGTCTGTTTTGTATTTGAAAAGATTTTTCTGGCTGTCTTTGTCCAATGAATATATAATATTGTGATCGACCCATGTTCTCTATAGAATCAGTAGAGGATTCATGCTTGTACCTAATTTATTATTTCCAGAACTGGGACCACAAGTTTGGGTAAGGATTAGGGCGAACTGACTGTACATATGGAATAACGTCTAATCTGATGAAGAACTTGATAAAGATATCTGACCCATTCTGCCTCCCTTCAGTGGGAAGGGAGAGAAATAAGTTATCCCTAAAGGGATTATAATATTGATTGTGTATACATATAGAAGGTTCCTTATGATGGGGGGTGGAGTAATTGTTTTTGTATTGTTTTACTAACAACACGAGGTAAAAGGTTATGACATCTGTTCATCTCCTAACTAGAGCAAAGAGTTTTTACTATTTTCTAGACTCGAAGTTATTAAAAAAAAAAAATGGTGAAAATGTAATCCATCTGGTTATAGGAATACTTTATATGTGCGGAAAACACACACCTTCTTATTGAGAATTTGTGGTTCTTTTTATTAAATAATAATCTAACTTCAAAGATAAGTGTTTAAGATTTGTAATGTCTATGAGACAGTAATACCTGAGTTGAACTGTGCAGTGAAAAAATGTGCATGAGCACACCATCCATCTTATTAAACAGTTTAGATTAGGCAGTTGCAAAAGCCCTTCTGTGATATAAATTATATTGATATAGTATGAATATACCAAAATGTCTGTCAAACACTGAATTACAACTGCTGTTTTTTTTTTAATTTTTTTTTTTTTAAGCTTTGGGCCAGGGGGGCTTATTTGTTTTTGTTTAAGACCTATCACTGTTTGCGTGAGAAGGGTGTAATAGCTATCCTCAGAGTGTGAGGCAGGTCTGGAGTCTGTGTTTAGGGAGAAAGGCAGATAAACCGAGAAGTCCGTAAGAAATGAGGGTTTCTAAGTTCCTCTGATGGCAGAGCAGTTGGGTTTACATCCCTTTCCTCCTTTTGTTCTTGTGTGCCACTGCTTCACTCCTGGAGGGCAATGCGCACATCTAGACTTGAAATACATTATTTAATCTGAAAAATATTTTTGTATTAAGGCATTGTTATAAAGTTATACTTCATTATATAATCATAACAAGGCTTTCTTATTGTTAAAATCTGTGTAGTAGTGTTTTGTCCTTATGTTTCACGTGCATTATGTTAGCACAAGTCTGTAAAGACGTTGCAGTGGATGAAACTTACAGGATATTAGCAATTCGTTTAGATTGCATGGAAAGACTTTTTTGATGCTTGCATTTTGATTATTTTTGAAAAAAATACAGAAATTAAAACTGAACAAACCTGCAGGCGATAAGAACAGCTGATAATTCTGAAGGTGCCTTATTTCTCACCGTTAAAATGCTCAGCATCTAGCGTAGCATCGAAACTAACTGAATACTTACCAATTTCTGTATGATGGGGGCATAAACAGTAATGTAAAAGTATTCTTGAAATAATCCTGTGCACTCATAATAGGAAAACAGACACTGACACAGTATTGGCTGCTATAGTACAGTGGTTTCTCTTACTGCAGGAAACACAAGAATACACAAGGAATGTTGTCAGATACTGCCTTGAAGCACTTCAGGACTGGTTTGATGCTATCAATTTTGTAGATGAGGTATGTATCAATGGATTTAAGCAAGGCACTGTAGAACTCTCGTTAAACTTCAAGGGTTTTCCAGCCATGGAGAACACTTCAAATGCTTCTCCAGCCCCAATTAAACCATTATTTGAAGTATTGATTGAAAAGGGATTGCCTTACTGAAATCATATTTCGTAGTTAATAGTTGCAGTGTGATCTAGGCTTCTGTATATCTGGAGTCTTAATGATTTAAATTTGCTGGTGCAGACTTAATCTGTGTAAGTCTTCACAGAAATGTTGCTGTATTACTTTTCTGCTGAATGTTGTGACAAGACGGAAGTTCCCTTCGATATAGTAATGGGGAGGCAGCTTTGCTACCTTAGCAAGGATACTCTTTCAGTCAATTCAGGGTGTTGTTACCTACCGGGGGCTTAGTAAGAGACTATCTGTGGGAGTCTGAATAAGGGACATTTCTGAATTCTTAGAAAAGGCAGGGGAATTAATTAATATACTAGGTTAGTGGAAAGTAAATCCACATGCAAGATACTGTTCTTGGTGATTGTGACAAAGACACATAGAGGTGTGTGTCTTTTTTCGTTTTATATGTGTTAAAATATCTATATTTTACTTTCAGCCAGCTCCGAACCAGGTTACTTTTCATTTGCCACTGCATCGTTACTTTGCAATGTTTTTAAGTAAGGTAAGCACGTGTTTTTAGTTGCACAGAAGATGGAAAATCCCTGTTGAGTGTGATTATTCAGTACAATCTGTACTTGCTTTTGTTTCTAGGCTGTCAAGTGCCAAGAACTAGATCTGGATACTATCTTGCCGGATCAGGAGATGCTGATGAAACTAATGATTCACCCGCTACAGATTCAGGTACGGGCAGGCTTCTGTCTTTGATGCAGATGTAGAGATGCACAATAAAAAATAAATAATAATAATAAAACGAACAAGCAAAAAAACCCACTTCTGTTTGATTATTTTAGCCCTGGTAACTTGAATATATTTAGAAGTATTTAATATGGGGGAATATTAATTGTAAAATATCAAAATAATGATAATTGACAATATAATAAATAGACTATACTGAGTTGGATGAACTTTTTTTCACCTTCTGTTTCCAAAATCAAATGTAGTATTAGTTAACAATACAATTTAGAGAAGTGTGATGACAATATTCACTAGATCACTTCCAGAAAGGATATCAGGATAACCAAATTTGAATACAGGAGTTTGTTCATGGAGTCGTTATTAATGGAGTGCAAGTTGAAAAGAAAACTCAATCTGAAAATTCAATACGGATTCAAGAGTGGATGCTGCTGCTGCTGCATTATTCTTATTTATAAAATTTTATTTTATGTAAATGATACTGAGTAGTATTTGTAGTCACTACTTTTATACCTAACTTCTTTTTAACCATTGATAACACCATGTTTGGAGTCCTTTTTAAGATTTGGGGGAATGCAGTTGTTGGGGGAAGGGAAGGGAAGGGAGAGGGGGAAAAAAAATCACTGCATTGGCTTTGATCACTTTCATTGTCTGAAATAAATTCTTGTATTGAGATGTGGTATCTGTTTCATAGACTTGCACTAATTCCTTTTCATCCCTGACTCACTGTGAGAAGTAAATTATTATTCAATTATAGTATACATGTATGAGTATGTATAATAATACACTGATCTGCTAACATTGGATTATACAGTTGTATTTTCAATTTTTGTATATGTATTTTTTATTTTTCCTGAACAGGCAAGCCTTTCTGAAATTCATAGCAACATGTGGGTTAGAAATGGCCTACAAATTAAAGGACAGGCAATGACTTACGTGCAGTCTCATTTCTGCAATTCAATGATTGATCCTGACATTTATCTGCTGCAAGTAAGTTTTCTGAGAAGCTAAGCCAGTGTTTGTTTGAAAACAAACTACTAAACAAAGTTAATTCATTCTCTTTCCACAGGTCTGTGCCTCTAGGCTTGACCCAGATTATTTTATTTCATCAGTTTTTGAAAGGTAGGATTAAAAGATTGTTCTTGGTCAGTGTTTTCCTAGCTGTTGACTAATTAATGCCATGTGAAAGAAAAGGTGCATATCTGATAGTCTTCAGTGGAACAACTTTGCCTAGCCAAAACTAATACATAAATAAGGACTTGGGATAAAGAGCTATCTCACATCCTCAACTTTATACATGATTGGCTTTTGTTTTACAGTAGTGAAACCCAAGATATTTTGTTTACTTATCTTCAGAGTGTGAGGTAGTGTTTGTGCATTGTGGGTGTGTGTGGGTTTTTTTTTTTGTTTGTTTGTTTGTTTGTTTTTTTCCTTTCACAAGTTCATATGTAAGCTTTCAGAATATGCTAACTGGAAGTAGAAAATAGAACTGCAATTGTAAGAGCCACAGAAAGGATGCCTGCTTTCCTGGCTATAGAATAAAGTCAGGGTTTAAAAACATTAATTGGTATTAACTCTCATATCTTCATAAATACAAAGTGTTTTCATGTGGAGTAAATAGCACATTCCACAGTTCTGTAAAAATGTGAAATTAAGCGAGTTTTCATATCTGTTTGCATATTTCTGCATTACATGCATTTTGTTTTATATTAATTTAGAGCTGATTTAGATGGTGCCTTGAGTTAATCAGTACATTTAACGTTAGTATTTTGATGTTGGAGAACAATGTTTCTGACTTTGCTCTTTGCTATGTAGATTTAAGGTGGTAGATCTGTTAACAATGGCATCACAGCATCAAAATACAGTTCTTGATTCAGAGCATGAAAGGTCCATGTTGGAAGGAGCATTAACGTTTTTGGTCCTTCTGTTAAGTCTTCGTTTACATTTAGGTAAGAACCACTGCTGTAGGGATACTTCTATGTAAATAATGTGGCTGTGCGTTTTCAAGTCTCCCAACCTTTAGTTGCTACAATAAAGCTGATTAGCCAAATATTACTGAAGAGTGTTCAATACACAGTTTCATTCTCACCAGTTACTGAGTTTTAATCCCTTATGAATTAGAAATGGACAGAATATGTGGAGAAGGAGAAAAATGGCTTTAATGAAATTAAGTGATTTTGTTGTGATTGCAAAAAAAATTGTTATTTTTTTCAGAATGACAAGCAGTTTCAGTTTGTACTTCTTTCTTCTGTTTGAGGTTGTGTCCCTTTCACAACCTTTGAGCACAGCTCCCTGTGTGCAGCCCCTTCCCATTTTTTGCCGTATTTTTATAGCACTATATTAATACTTAATGTTTGTATCAACTGTAACTTGTATTGATGATAAATGCTTACTGATTGTGTGTTTTTAAGTCATGGTGTTTTAATGTCTTTTTTTTTTTTTTTTTTTTTTTTTTTTTTTTTTTTTTTTTACTTTATTCTAGGAATGACAGATGATGAGATCCTCAGAGCAGAGATGGTAGCTCAACTCTGTATGAATGACAGGACGCACAGTTCATTATTGGATCTCATATCCTTGGAATATATTAACTAATACAGGTGAAAGAAGACAAGTACTGGAGAGTAGTGGGATTTGGGAGCTTCAACATCATGTTTTTAGCTTATGTAATTATAACAAGTTTTGTAAAGATGTGTTTGCATATAAGTATTGTCAGCAAAAGCGTTTGTTCCAGCTTTGGTCTTTTGTACAGAATATGCAAGACTTTGTAATAGTTTTAAATAGTTTTTGATATAAAATATTGAACTGGTATTTTTATTATTGTTGTTGTTGTTTTAACACTACAAAAGTCAGGTGAAAAGCAAAAAGTCTGTTTTCCAATAACATTGTAGAAAGTGTAACCAAGTGTCACGTTTATCTGTTTTTAACCTTTAATTATTGTTATTGATATCCCATTATAAAAAGAAGCCACTTATATTAGCTATTGCTTTTTATATCAAAATGCTGCTTTGAAATTAAAGTGAAATGTATCTGTTTTGGGGGAAAGTGTCTGGCCTGAACAAGAACAAACTCTAGATCTTTCTGCACAGTAATAATGGTTCACATCCCAGAACAGTTCCGTACAAATAGACAGGTTTTACTGCTGTAAATGTACTAAGCTGCATAGGCAAATTAAATACTTAGCAGCGATTGCCCAGCGGCTTGCAATCCAGTGGTGGGCATTAGGCAAAAATACTAGGTATTATAAAGGTAGGAAAGGAGGAGTCTGAGAGTTAGAAATACAGAATATGGATTCTGAATTATTACAATAAGGTCCTAGCAACTCAGGATATATCATATGCAATTTTATCTTTGTTTATTATATTTTCAAAAACAGTTTCCATTTAAATTATTTTCATTATGTCTTCTGTGATGTTCCCAATACTGCATTTTCCCATTCTTGATTATTTTTCCTAAGAGATTCACCAAAGTATGTAAAATAAGTAAACCTGTTGTATGAGCAGTCACTTATCACTAAGCAGAAGTTCACTTATTTGCAATTGCTGCTTGTGATTTATGGTATTGTCAGAAGGCTGATTAAGTATTACTACCAAAAATGAGAAGTAGCCAGTCGCAGATGGAGAATTGCATGGCGTGTGTGGATACCAAACTGTTTACTTGCTTGTTCTGCACCTAGCTGTAAATGCAAAGTAGTCTTGGTATTAAGAGAGCATAAGTGTCCATAAATGGTGGGAAGCACAAAAACTTGTTTATATACATAGGGGGTTTGTAGTTTTGAGTTCTCACTTAATACTTACCTTTTGAGTTAGCGTGTAGCAACTGGCTTGGTTTAAAAAAAAAAAAAACAACACACTGTGTTGTAGACAAAATTGGTTCACTCTGGTAACCATAGTATCTGGAGCATACAGACCTCTTGTGGTAAACACAGAGAACTGCCCAAGTGTGGCCTCTGAAATTAGTGAAAATGTCTATGAAGTAAAATGCTGTGTACTGTAATTAAGTGTAACATTTGCTTTCCTTAACACAAGCATTACATTCCAGAAAACCCCAATCCTAAAAGTGGAATTATTCCAGGAAGCTTAAGCTTTGAATCAGTCTTGTCAGCAGTTGCTGATTTTAAAGCTCCTGTTTTTGAACCAGGAGGTTCCATGCAGCAAGGAATGTACACACCAAAAGGTATGGTAATCAGTGTGCTCTTATAATATACTCATTAGTAAGAAGCTTAAGCAGAGTTTGTTTTGTTTCTGTTTCAAACAAACAAAAATTAAAACCCCAAAACAACAACAAAGCTGACCTCTCCATTGTTATTATATTTATATATTATAATATTATAATTATACAGTTATATATTATATAATTACATATTATATGTTAATATAATACTTATATTACGTTGTTTATTGTATTTAAGAGCATTGCTAAAGCTTCTTAATGGCTTTTAGTTCTACACTTTGTAGAGTAAAAGTGAGCTTCTAGTATTAACCAGGTGTCCTTAGAAGGCATGGGAAAAGTGAAGAACTGAAGGATCATGTTGTTTGTATTTCACTGATCTTATATACTTAATAATTAATGTGATTACTGAATGTGTCTTTTTTTTTTTTTTTTTTTAGTTATAACTAGTTACACTAGCAGGGTGTCAGTGGCAAAGGCTTTCCTTTTGAACTTGCTCACATTTTTAGAATTAAAAATATCATGACACATAATTATTTTGTTTAAATATCCCAGTATGTAACATTTTTCACAGTCGATAGTGAGGGTCTAGAACAAAGTTCAAGCTAGACAAGGTACAGAATATTGTTCTATAATTCTGCAGTGCATGCAGTACAAAAATGACAAGCTTTTTCCCTGACCTGCTTTCCATCTAAATAGGATTCAACAGTGTTGATATATCAAAGGAGAGGAAGAATCTAAGAACTCAGTGTTCCATTTCCTGTCACTGAGCAGATAAGCCTCCTAGGAATCTGAAATGCTCCATGTGCTCTGGTTGTGCTTCAGTTCATAGCATAGCTGAAGATGAATTAACTCCTTCCTCCCTACGGGATGACTTGAGAACTGGCAGTGTTGGGCCTGACAATTTGAAGCCGTTTAGTTTATAGGCAGTTTTCTCTTTTGCCTGTGAAAACTTGGAAGAATGTTGTAAATGTTTACATTGTGTTAGGCCTGCTGTTGGAGCTAAATTTCTGTTATCCCTTGTTTTCCTTCTTGAGTTGAATCTTGAATTCATATTGCTGTGTCACAGGAGCTAACCGCTTCAAAATGGTTTGTAGAGTGGGACATCTTAATTTGCTTCTAGGTTGGAAACTTTTTCTTTCCATTTACAAGTCCATAAGAAGTAGCATTTAAACAGAATGTTTTTACTAACACTCTGCTCAGACTTCTGTATTTTTGATTGCTCTGAGAAGCTACTCAGCATATTTATTTAAAGCTACAAAAGAAAATGTGAATAAGAAAGATTTAAATGCTAAAATAATGCTTGTACGCTAGTTAAAAAAACAAAAACAGGTTTGTAAATGATTGATCACACGTTTTTTGAGAAGAAACTTGGCTGTTGTCAAGAATGAACGAAAGATTATGTTAAGGTACAGTCATTTGGCTCCCCCTAATAGTTAATTATTACTTACCTGCTATCTGCTCTGCAGTCTTTATTTCCTATTTTTGAGTGTGCATGAGCTTATCAAGTTCCAACTGAAAAATAATTACAATGTTTTGTTAGATATCCTTTGAAATTAAAAGGAGTGAAGCAAGATGCATAGAGAAAAGTACAGAGAAATGTGTTTTGGGGCTGCTTTCATTTACTTAGAATTGAGTGCTTAAATATACCTCAAATTAATTTGAATTAAAAAAAAATATATATATAATAAAATCCTCTGTGTGTGTGTTTCAGTTGTCTTCTAATCAGGAATGTATGATTCTTTCTCCTCTGCCCCCCACATAGTAAAGTGCTATCTAACAGAAAACAGAACTAGAAGACAGTAAAGTAAAGTTGCTTAATAGAAAAGATCTATTGCCTTAATGGTTAATTTTCTGGCTTGGAACTGGGAAAAATATTTTTGATGGTGAAAGCATGATGTCTAGATAAGTAGTATTAGTTCATAAGTAGTAGTAATCATTAATCTAGAAAGTACTAAATATTGTTAGTAAGAATTCAAAAGAATATGTACTATGCTGAAAAACTGATTAGCTTTAATTATGTATTTTTCTATTACATAATTAAGAAGGAACTCTGGAATAAGTTGTAGTGTCTATAAAGAGAATTTTAACATGTGACTTATTTTAAACAACAGCTGAAGTCTGGGATAAGGAATTTGACCCTGTAATGGTAATACTCCGAACAGTTTACCGTAGAGATGTACAGTCTGCAATGGACAGATACACAGCCTTGTAAGTTGGATCAGTTTTAGAAATGTAATGTCATGTCATTTATTGCAAATTTTTTTTTTGTTTATCTTTGTTTTTTTGCTGCCTGGGAATATTAATGATGTTATCAATGTTTTCAGGCCCCATGTTTGTCCTTGAGTAAATAGCTTGTAAGTGTATAGACAGCCCATGTAGACAACCTGGAGCACAAGAGGTTCCATCTAAACATCAGAAGGCACTCCTTTGTTGTACATGTGTCAGAACTTTGGGAAAGGCTGCTCAGGGAGGCTAGGGAGTCTGCTTCCTTGGAAATCTCTAGAAGCTGCTTGGACACGTCCTTGGGCTCCTCAAGATGTCCCTGCCTGAGTGGGGGGCAGGACTGGATAACATTCAGAGATTCCTTCTGCCCATAACCGTTCTGTGCTTCTGTAACGGGTGTGTTGAAATTATGTTGAAGATGATGCATTTATTTCTGTATGTTCACGTATGACAGAAACCATGGGATAATTAAATGAGCTCTGATTTAAACACTCACGGGCACTCTTAAGTTCTAAGATGCAACAAGATTTGGTCCTTTTTCTGTCCCTTATATTCTATTCAGTACAACTTCTTACCCTTACAGATCGGGATTTCAACTAATTTAATCTGGTTCTCTTTTATTTCATAACTTGGGAAATAAAAATCAGGTTCAAAAAATTCTTAGGAAAATTTCACTGTATTTGTTCTCTGCCCTTGTGCTTATTGTATTAAGTCAAAACTCACTGTAAACATACACTGTAAGTGATTTTGAGACAGCTAGTGATGTTAAGTATCTGCATTGTGTAGCGCACTGGATTCCAGCTCAGTATTAGAAATGTGACTCCACATTGAATTTAACACTTACTTAGGTATATTTGGCTCTACCAATACTGTTATATCTATGAAGTTAGAATGTCTAGCATTTCCTGCTGTTGCCTGTAACCCAGTACTGCAGGATAGAATTTTCTATGTTTGATGTCTGACTAACACATGGATTTTAGTAATGTGAGAAGTTTTCTTGCTCTTCTATGTGCCTCTTAGAATGAAAATGGAGTTCTTAAATTCATAGCAGTAGTAAACAATGTATATAGCTTTATAAATGTCATTTCAAGCAGTGGTAATCCACAGAAAAGTAGGACTGGATTCTGTGTGTACTTCAATTTTTTGGAATGTTGTGTAGAGAAATTAAATGGCTGAGAAATGGTTGTCAGTTCTAAAGTTGGTCTGAACAAAGAGCTCTGCATGGGCCTGTAACAGTGACAGTTGTCCACATTATTGCAACATCTAACATAAGTACATTGTGTTTCAACAGTTTAAAGCAAAGTGGTAAATTTCCTGGCAACCCATGGCCTCCTTACAAGAAGAGGACGCCACTACATCCAAGTTACAAAGGTCTCATAAAGCTTTTACACTGTAAAACCTTGCACATCGTGCTTTTCACACTTCTTTACAAGGTATGGTTGTAATTCTCATTAAGTCTAATATTTTACTTCTACTTCCTAGAGCAGGAGTGCTTAGAATCATATTTTTATAGATTTTCTTTGGAACAGTCAGGTTCAAATTTATATAATTTTTATTTTTTGTTCTTAGGAGGAAATACTTTCAATTAGAGTTGTTCTTCCTCTTGCTAATTGAGCTTAAAAAAAAAAAAAAAAAAAAAAACACAAAACAACATTAAAATGACTGAGGTGGTTAAAGTTCATATAGTGTATTAATGTTGTTTTGTCTGCCTAGTCTTTTCTTTTTAATTGATGCTTGTGTCTCACAACTCTCAAAAGCGCGTGAAATAAAATTATGTATCGAAAGACAGATAAATAAAGAAATAGTTGTGTATATAGCTCAAGGCCTCGTACCTTTCTTGGTGTGGGTAACCTGGAAGGTCATGCAAAGTAAATTGGTAGGAAGTGCTTTGAGTTTATTCATATGAGAATTTTGTTTTCTTGCTTTACCTCCCAATTTAGGTTATAGATGTTTGTCATGCTTTTAGAAATTTCTGCTTTTTTCTCATAATAGAGAGAAAAAAGCAGAAATTTTTTTTTCTCATAATTGTGGGAATATCAAACATAAAACCTTTTATGATGTCTATTTTTCTGCCTAGATATTAATGGATCATCAGAATTTGTCAGAACATGTCCTCTGCATGGTTTTGTATTTGATTGAGCTGGGGTTGGAAAATTCTCCAGAGCAAGAATCAGAGGAAGAGGTAAGAAGGCTTTCTGAGGGGGGGGAGAAAGTTTTGTCTAATGAATCAATATTTAACAACACCAACAAAAAGATGTTTACTAATTTTACCATGTGCTTTAGAATAAAACATTTTTTAAAGCAGGAATCAGCTAAGCAATAAATATTAAAAAACTGTATACTCATATGAAGAGGAATTTAGTATCTTGTCTTGTGTTGAAATGGTTTCTGTACCGATAACCTGGCAACACAGATTAATTGCATCCTTACTATTCTGTAAATCAGTACTTGAAATTGATTGGAAGAAAAAAAAAAAAAAAAAGGAATTGAATCTAAAACTCGGTTCAATTTCTAGATTTTCAGATGAAACCATTATCACTGGGCACTTTGATCAGTGATATTTTTCTAATATGACTAAGGATCTGCTGTTTTTTTTGGGCTTGACTTGTGTATAGTTTGTATTAATCTTAGATTATGCAGCTTTGTATTACCCCATGTAGTTTATTTTGTTTTTGTTTCATAGTGTTGATAACATACTATATATATATATATATATATATTTATCAGAGCTGTAGTCCTCAGGGTAGGTATCAGTTATTATAATTAAAAGCTAGATGGGCTTCAGTGAGGTACGCACTATTCACATCTCATGAAGAGGTTATGGTTTCTGCAGTACCATTATAAAAGCTACATAAATTATTGTGACACATAAGAGAATGTACACTTTTTTATTATTTTTTAAGGAATCTGCAGGTGGACAAGAACGTTGCCATGACAGTTGGTTTCCAGGTAGTAACTTGGTTTCTAACATGCGTCACTTCATTAATTATGTCCGTGTAAGAGTACCAGAAACTGCTCCAGAAGTGAAGAAAGAACCACCTGCAAGTACCAGTTCAGATGGTTTAGCTTCATCACAAGTAAGTATATAAAAACACTGGTCTCTTTCCTATTGCCTGTTTTTGTTTCTTTTGGAGGGTGGGGGGTGTAGGCTGTATTTCTTTTTATAAATTTCTTAGAATACTATTTTTTTTTCAGTAATCTTTTCTAAGTATACTGATAGCAGAAATAGAAAATGTTTCACGTATCTCCTTCCAAATGATATATTTAATGATTTTTTTTGTCCTCAATCTACCAGTGTTCAAGGCGGAAGAGCCTTCAGAGAGAGGTAGATCTGTGTGCAGTTTGTTCTCCTAAGCAATTTACTAGCAACATGGCTTTAATTGTTCTAACCTTTATGTTCAGTGAAATCTTCTAATTTTCTTGAATTCCTTTTAATTTATATTGAAAGGATTCATGCTTTTTTCATATTTTTTGATTTTAACCTTAGGTAATAAACTTCTAAGGAAAAAGAAGTCCTTACATTTTTAGTACATATTGTCCTTACATTTTTAATACGTATTTTCAAATTAAAACTTTCTATCAAATACAATATGTCATTGTTAGCTTACTGCTTGAGCTTTTTGTTTAGGCCTCATTTTGTCTTGTCAAGTTATCACTAACATTTAATAATATAAAGTAGTTCTAGCTTACTCAAATCTTGGTTAGTTTAACTTTTCATTGCAAGTGCATTTGAAATGAATAATGGCAATAAAAAATACATTTTTTTTTTTGGCAAAACCAAAAGGTTTGTAGCCAGTAGGTAATATAATCTCTCTGTAAAGGCTGCTTTTGTATACAGCACTTCTGATTATTGTACGCTGGAGGTAAAGAAAGGTGTTGTAGTGAAATGCATTAGATACTCCTTTTGCATGTTAATATTAGGAAAAATACTTTAAAACTTGAAGTAGGTATGTTAGAAGCAGTAGATGAAAACAAACAAGGTAGGTTAGGTGAAGTTCAGAATCCCATCTTTATACTGGATCTTTGAAGCATTTGGCATCTTTTGGTTGCCCACGCTTCTGAGAAGTGGGTAAGATGTTAACAAGTTTTGAATCTTATGTTCAAAATACTCAGGAAACATCTCCGCTATGACTTCAGTATATGTGAGTCGCTTCAATGTTTCCTTAATTTGGGAATGCAAACAAGGGTAGCATAGAACAGAAACATCTGAATGGGCTCTGCCATTAGTGTAACTGTTCTCATGGGTGTTGGATAGCAAGCTCTGCTTGCAGATGTGGGTGTGTGAGGTTTCTGGGTCTCACTTAATAAGTTCACATAAGGTGGACAGTGCTCCTGGGGATGTGCAGGGTTCATCTGTGTGAGATTGTGTTATGTTGTGCAGCAGTGCTCAGTAGAATTATGCTAAAGAAATGGCTTAAGGATACTCTTTTAGGCATATCTATAATTTTAGTAAGAAACTACTCCTTGGGGAACAGAATTTAAGTTTAACAAGAGTAAAGCCAGTTGTTGTTTTGTTACAGACAATTTTTTTGTCTTTGTCTTTTTATGTAGCTGCATATTTCAGATTTGTATAAAAGTATGACATGGGGTTAATATTCTGATACACAAAATTTCAATATTCTCTGGAAGAGAGAAAACCTTAAAATGTTTCATACATTTTCTCCTAATTTTAAATATTTTCTATAGTTTTATAAATGTACGTTGTTTGTAATTGTATTTTGAAAGTTAAAATTTATATTTTTTTTCCAAGAATTCAGGGACAGCTCAAGTGTTCAGTTTGGTTGCAGAACGTAGAAAAAAATTTCAAGAAATCATCAATCGGAACACCAGTGAGGCAAATCAAGTGGTTCGGCCAAAAGCATCAATGAAATGGTCAGCACCTGGTGCAACTCCACAGCTAACCACAGCCATTCTGGAAGTCAAAGAAAGTATACTGTCCTTGCTGATTAAGTTGCATCACAAACTCTCAGGAAAACAGAACTCTTACTATCCTCCGTGGTTGGATGATGTGGATGTTTTAATCCACCCAGAAATTCCAAGATACTCTCATGGTGATGGAATGACAGCAGTAGAAAGAATTTTATTGAAAGCTGCTGTACAGAGCAGACTGAATAAACGTATAATTGAAGAGATTTGCAGAAAGGTGACACCTCCTGTACCACCAAAAAAGATTAGTTCTGCAGAGAAGAAAACTTTGGATAAAGAAGAAAGGTAACGTTAATAAGAAAATAACGGGGTGTTAGAAGAACAATAGATGTTCTGCATCTATTGATTGATCTGGTGCTCAGTAGTGCTAGATTTATGTACAGGAGAAGCATAGGAATCAATTAATCACGTAACTTTCCATATAGAAAAGGCTAAGGTTATTTCTTTCCCTCTAGAAAAGATGTGATATTTGAAACTAACTATTGTGTGCATTTATATTTTAAGTTAAATTCTAGGGCTAATGAATGTTGCCAGTTCTTTGTGTCTGAGTGACTATTTTCCTCCCCTCAAAACCATGAAAGAGCTGGGGACCTGTGGAATTTATTAATGGACAATGTGATAACTGAAGTGACTAATCTCATTGCTTATGTAACATAATGATACATATAATAACATCATATATAATCTCATTGCTTATTATAGTCAGGCTGTAATTTTCAATTTTTTTTTTCCTTTTTCCAAGTCCAGTTTTGTATTAATGAAGATCAAGCAGACTGACCATTCAGTGATCACCCTTTTTGGTTACTTTGACATATAATGACAAATTTGGCATCACTCAGGCAAGGGGTTGTCACTATAGAAACCAAAATACAGAACTAGAAGAGAGCCTGAGCTGCCTGCAGTATTTTTCAATTGCAGTGTCATATCCCCATGGGCCACCATGGAAAATTACAGAGCTGTTCTGAATCTGTCAGAGTTTGTTTATGTCTTCTTATTAAAGGCCTTTATTTACAGTCACTCTGCTTTCAGCTGAGACATATATTGAGAAATTCCCAGGGAGAAATAAATAAAAACAGGTTTAATAAATGCCCTGATATGATCCTCAGAAATAATGAATCTTAAGTTTGTTGTAAATAGAAGTTATTTTGAGAAATGGTGGCAGTAAAATGTGACAGATAAAGGGACAGAGGTACTCAGATTTTTAAGGTGCCTTTAGGAAAACAAGTTCAAAGCTTTGACGTATAAACAGGGCACTTCAGGGTAACAAGTTGCATTACGTTAGCTGCTTTGAGCATGTGCAAGTCTGTTTCTGTGCCAGGACAGTGGTAATTAGGCAGTACCAGGGACTAAAGAAGATGCCAAGTGATTGTTCTTGAATTCCTTGTCAGTAACTCTAGTTATCTCTAACTAGGAGGAAAAAAAAATGTTATTAATGCTGATGAATAGGATTTGTAGCTCTGATAGAGCTTCCCTCTGTGAAGTCCCCATCCATGGGACATGTAGGTTTCCACGAGCTCCATGTGGTGAGCAGCTGTAGTGCGAGTTTGATTTTTTTTTTTCTTTTTTCCCCACTTGAATTTTCCCATTTCCTCTATCTGTAACCTCTTGTCAACTGGTACTTTAGGAAGAGGCAACTTGGGTAAATATGCATACTGTAATGGGTAGATAGTGACACGTGTAAAAATATATCAAAACCAGACACTGATGAGCACAGGAATAAAGAGATTATGCAGAGATTATGTAGGATGTAAATGGTACATCCTGCAGGGGATTTTAAAAACAAGGTGAAATGTTGCTATAAAAATAATAGGATACCTAAGTAAAACCTTGAAGGATTGGTTTAGGATATGAAGATGAATGAAAACAAGAAGAGAACAGAAATTAGTTTAATGGTCTTCTTATCTGAGACAGCAAGTATTAAAAGCCATGCCCTACTCAGGAAAAACAAACGGAAGGGGGAAAAATGATGAGATATTACTATGTATTGTTAATTTGTAACACTGCAAAGGAATAGTACAAATAGTACAAGTAAAAACTTATATGGTACCATACAGATTCAGTGGAGATAGAACTGGGAGCTGGACATCCCTTTGCAGGTTTGGATCAAGATCTTTGTGATATTGGCTTTAGAGTGAATATATGGTGAGTTGTACCATTGTGGAGAAGGGTAATTTTTCAGATGGCAGTGCGATGAAAAATAGCGGGCACACTTAAGTAGTGTCTGATAAATAACTCGCTGTTTTTACTGAACTAACAAAAGATGTGCTGTTCTGTAGTTATTGTTTGGAGCAATAAGGGAATTACAGAATAGCTGGTCATATAGCCTTGGTCACTAATACAGTTTAAGGACAGATGAGAATGCGTCTTAACTAATGCCTTCCATTTGTAAATCTAGAGCTGTGTTAAACAATGAGGAAAATATCAGTGAAGTCAGCTTGGCTCCAGAAAGATAAGGGCTTTCAAAGTGGAGGCTATCTCAAACTTAAGTCAAGGTATAAAAACTGCTGGTTGGCAGTGTCTTGGGTGGAAGTCGGGGGGAGGACGCCAGTATGAGGAGCCTTAGCTGAACAAGAAGTTACTCATAATTTCATTTCATTTCAAACTCCATTGTTTCCCTTGGCATTAGGCTTGATATCAAGAGTGAGTGAGGTAGGCTTTATTATTATTATCTACTTGTAGAAGTTGGTTAATTTGTTTGTGAGTACTTGTTTTTGTGCAACACTTGGCATTTCATTCTGTTATTCTTCCTTTGTGTAGCAGAAAGGTAACTTTCAAGAATAAGGTCCTAGGTGGTGCTGGTGTTTTGGTTTGTTTTTAATGATACCAAGCCTTAATCTGTTAAGGATCCTTTGGAGGTATTTTAGGACAGGATTTTATTATTTCCTTCCGGACTTCAGACCTTTTGCTGGTTTGCTTTTATTTCTTTAAGTCTACTTTTAGGATAATAGATTTTTTTTTTTTTTATTCTCGAAAATGAATCCCTTATTTAGAGAAAACTAGAATTTTTGAATGAGATTGTTTAATGTGGTAAGTGTAATCAACCTGATGGTATAAATTATTTTCTTCCATTTTACACTTCCCCCCACCTTATTTTTCCACATCCTTCCACTGTCCTTTTTTTTTTTTTTTTTTTTTTTTTCAGGCGACAGAAGGCCAGAGAAAGGCAACAGAAATTGTTGGCTGAATTTGCTTCAAGGCAGAAAAGCTTCATGGAAACTGCCATGGATGTTGGTAAGTTTTTGTGTTGCTGGTTACTGTAAATTTTTTTCATGCCAGTATTGCTGGTTTTACTCACAGTTAAAAACAAACAAAAAGACACACGCACTCTACCGCTGAACTAAAGAATTATGCAGCTTAGTCATGTTTTCTAGAGCAGATAATACTGAACATGTAATTGCTAAGGAAGGAGCTAAATGGTCTTGAAAGTACTTAAGAACAGCACATTATCTGAAGGAAATAAAATTATTTTCTTATTACACAGTAGATGTTGTGATTACATTTTGTGTTGTGTTTTTAAGTATTTACTTTTTAATTTAAAACTTTCCAAAGTTAGTCTCTCTTCAACATTGCATTTAAGATTTCACCACAGAGTGTCAAATTTTAATATGGCAAAGGTTTTGCGTTTTTAGTTAATGTACAGAATTGAGGCAAGCATAATTTTCAGATGATCTTAGTTGCTCTGAGTGGTGATACTGAAGTCTGGGTAATTTACAGGCTATATAGCAGAATCAGTTGTTTTTCCTGAGAATATGTTCTTTACAGGTTTCTATACAGAAAAATATGAATCTTGATTAGCTTACTTGTGTTTAACTGAGGAGTGAAAAATACTTTTGTGTGGATTAATTAATTGAAAACTAACACTTTTGAAAGATATGAAAAAGCAGGAATGCTTTCTTTTTTCCTCAGCTTTCCTCCTCTGTAATATGGACATGTTCTATTGGGAAAACATGAGAACACATTTAACTGGTTTCTAGAGATAGCACTTTGAAAAATTTCATAATAGCTTCCTCCTGACTGCATAGACTGTCCATTTTTTGCTCCCTGTTATCTTCTATGTATGTTCTGTGACAACTGCTTTGCTGGATGTAATTAAGTGAAAATTAAAAATAGTTGTGTCAATCAATTGGAATGGAACAGAATCCACTATTCTGTCTCTAGCTGTTTGCAGGACAAATGTATGAAGTAGAAAAACAAACCAAGTAACATCATACTAAGAACAGTAGATAGAGCTCTTGAAATACTCGAGAATGGCTAGTGAGTGAAAATGGTGTTAAGTAGTCACACAGAGACAACTCCATAGGCCTTGTAGCCTCCTAGTGTACCTGCTTCTACGTTTTTGTTTTGAGTGTTTATCTCAGTGTGAAGCTATTGTTTGTCTATCATAATGTGGAACGTCATGCAAGACATTTTGGAAACGTTGCCGCCTTTCAGGCTGAACTTGTGCAGAACAAAAATAAATCCCTCTGCTTCAAGTTAATGGTGGCCTGTAACAAATTGCAGTGATATTTGTAATGATGTGTATCTAAGTTTTATAAACATGAAATATTTTGATTCGTTCCAGGCAAGCTACAAAGCTGTTCAATCAAACATAAGTTAATGAAAAAAAAAAAAGTAAATTGGTTAATTTGTGTATTATAAATACTAAAATATTTTGATTTCTGTTTATAGTTTTTGCTGTATCTGAAGTGCCCGATGTGATTACTTTTTTGGGGCACGCCTTTTGATGAACACGCAGTACCATCTTTTTGTTTCTTTCCTATCACAGTTGCAGCAGGACAGCATTTGTCCTTCAGGCAAATGCTCCTTAGCTAGTTTTTAAAAGAGAGTGAACAGTTCTAATGCAAGGTGACATACATTTCCTAACTCTCAATCTTCTGAACCCAGATAGAAAAATAAATTAAGTACTGATCTCCTGAGAATATATATGCTGGGTCAGGACAGAGGCTATTAGCATACTAATGGTTGCTTTGATGCTAGAGGGCCACTCTGAAACACAACGTGTACAGCAGGAAGTACATTGACTACAGTCGGAGGTTGTAAGCTATATTTATCATGTTTAGACACCTTTACATAGCCCTTTGTGTTTTGAGGTTTTGCTGAGTAGGGGAAAGAAGGGGAGTGAATCATAGCCTTAAACTAGGGAGAGTACAAAATAGAAAAGAAAAGAAAAAAAAAGGCAGCAATACATCATGTAATGGAGATTTTAGCAGACTGATCCATATTAGATAGGAGGTGGCAAATGCTGGGATTTTGTAAATTGGGGTCTTTTGCTCCTATTAGTACAAATCTAAGCCAAGAACTAAATAATAAACTTCTTTTAAAACCCATGGGTTTTAAAACCCAGTAAAGTGTTTGGCACTACTCTAGATTTCTGTCTCAGTTTAAATATTTTCATCCTGTAGTGATTTGGACTTTGTTGTTCTTAATGAGGTTCATATTTATCCAGATTTCTGAGTGAATTCCCAGGGGCAAAGAAAACTTCCAGAACATGCTTAAGGCTGTGGGGTTTGCTCTGACAGCAGACAAACCTCAGAAAATAAACTTGGTGAACTGATACCAGTATGCCATGTTGTTATTGTGTGTTTCCAAGTCACTCGTTCAGAGGCATTGATGTCATTAGGGTAAGTCTGGGTGAAACCAATTAGGTAAACTCCAATGCCCCCAAAGATTTAAAACTGTGAGCATCTTTGGTTGTTTCCCAAAGAGCGATTAACATAAAATACAGTTGCTGTCTTATATGACTGCTGGCAGGCAGGTAAAGCCAGGCTTTGGCCTAGCAGCTAGAAGCACATCGGTCCTCCTTGCTTCTGTTGCCAGTACCTACTTTCTGAATCTCCAGAGACATGTTGAGATACCTTGTTTTGTGTGACAACAGTGTTTTTGCAGAAGAGAACTGCAGACTCCTGCAAAACGTGCTTGAAAAGTTGAAGGTTAATATGTCCCCATAACCTGTATCATTTAAAAACAGCTGACAGAGGATTCCTTTTGTTCTCAATAATGCAATGTTCTAGGATGTAACACAAGTGGCTATTTTCATTGAAATACCTTCTTAGCCTTCTTATTGTTGGCATGTAGAGGTAGGTCTTGTAGCTAGTGAGCCAGGGTCTGCTGCTTCCACAGGAGCTCCACGGAGACAAAACTTTGGAAGGCAAGATGAGCAGGACTAGAATGGCAAGATTGGGAAGATCACTCCATGTGGAGTTTTCTTCATTTCCACCCCCCACACACACACTGCCACTGATCTATTTTCACCTCAGGAGTTATGCTGTCAGAAGGAAGCTAAAAACTAGTTTAAGCCAGTAATCATGGTTTGTAGTAGTCCACTCAAAAAGAACTTTTTTTTTTTTCTTCTTTTTAGTCCATAATTTCTTGGAGGTTTTAACTCCTTTCTTATTTCTCTTACTCATGCATTTTGTGTAGGTTGACATTTTTTTTTCCATCTCTGGAGGAAATCATTTATTAGGAAGTCCTCCTTGGTGCTAGAAATCTAGCTCCTATGAAATTTTATTGTTCCCTAAAGTCACCTAGCACTAGATGTAGCTGTATCTACATCTAGTATCTATTTGTTCATTGAATTCTGAAATTAGCTTGTTTTTGATTTGTCTGCACATTGGAAATAGTGTGTCTGATCTATATACTTCTAAATTGATTGAAAGTACCTTTTAAATACTAAGATCCTTCTTTGCTTAGATTTAGAATATGGAATTCATGATGAATGAATGATACTTTATCAGTAGAATGTTAGCTGATACTAAGGACTTCTGCTGAATTGTTCAAAATGAGATTGCCGCACTCTATTCTCTTCCTATGCTTACTAAAAATAGTGAATGATTGCATATTTTGTTTCACTGACATAATTTTAGAAAACTATAAAGACAGGAGCTCTGTGGTCGTGTCATGTGTTTCTGATGTACAGGTATATGTACATCATATGTACAGTAATATGCATTACACAATTATGAGGTGATGTTAAATATGAAAAACAGCTTTAATGTAACAGGAGGAAGTAAACAATTGCCGCTAGGTTTTCTGCTTGCTTGGACTTGTGCAATAAAAAAATGCTTGCAGTTGATGCATTTTGCTTTTTATGTTCATTGTTCATCTGACTGCCACTAGATGGTGATAGATGTGTGCAGTATTAACAGCTGTAAGTCAAGGAAGATCATAGTTCATTTTCATATGACCCTCAATAACAGACTGAGAAATCAATACTGACTAAAACAGCGTAATTTTGGTTCTGCCTTGTGAGTGAGAACATTGCATGGATTCTTTCATAGCAAAGAATGACGCTGCCTTGAATCCAGCTCGTCTCTCCTCATAGCAGCAGGCTTTTCTAAGCTTGCTGTGGGTTTATGGAAAAGAGCATTCCTAAAAGCATTTCTGCATGAGGACTCTTGATACGCTTCAGGTTTTTGGGTTCTTTATCCAGCACCTTGGCCTACTTAAGGAGATAAAGGGCATATCTGAAGGTCAGGAGGTGGTGTTCTTCTTTTGATAACTCATCTTCTAGGAAAGAACAGAAGTAAAGTACCCTTATATTCTAGAGCAGGAGTTTGAGCGTATGTGTTCCTGAGCACTTAGGAGAGGATCACGTAGTCTTGTGGTTCTTCCAAAACAAAAAAGAGTTCTTAGCTTTATTTCTAGATTTATTTATTTTTTTTTTCAGCAGAGAGCATCTCAAGTGGATTTTGGCACAGTCTATTCCTGCACAGACTGCAGAAATGATTCTATATGCTGTACTTTTCTGTGCATGAAATTTCTCTTGAATTTAGCTTAAGAAATCAGTAGTGTGTGAAAACTGTTAGTAAAGAATTTTCATTTTAACTTCAGATAAAATCTAGCTTCACTTAGCATTGATTGTAACGTAACAGCCCTGTAAAATCTGCTGTAGCTGATCCTGTTTTGAGTGGGGTAGTTGGACTAGGTGATCTCTAGAGGTTCCTGCCAACCTCAGCCATTCTGTGATATTGAACCAGATGAAGAAATAACTTCAAATACGTTATCTTTTGATTAACATCCTCCCCTCACCCTGCCTCCAAAAATACTACTGCTACTTGTCATGTGAACAAAGTTGCATTAGTTGTAATTGTTTCAGCACTTTGATGTTTAGCTTTTAGCACTTCTGTCTGTGTACCTAGGAAATAATAATGTGGATGACTGGAAAAACAGATCTCAGATACTACTTTTTCATAGTTAATCTTAAATTACACACTACATTTTATATAGAATAGCAGAAGGTTGCTTTGTTAATACACCCCAAATATTTAAAGACTGTCCAAGTTTCATGTAAAAAAAAAAAATAAATTGTATGTTTCCTTAAAGTACATTTATGTTACAAAATGACTGCTTACATACAGCATGCTGGTTGATAAGACAGATTACTAGTAGTATTTTTTTTTTTTTACCTCTGTGGAAGGCTATATGTGTGATATAGAAGAACCAAGGTGGAAAAGTGTCAAGTTTATATATATAAAATACATATATTAAAACAGGTACTTCCAGGTTAACATAAATGTTGAAACATGTACTGTTGATTCTTATACAGCTTACAGGGTATAGCCTGAAGGCATCTCAGTCTTTAAGGTGGTTTGTCTAAAAGGAGCTCACTTGACATACTCCCAATTTGGCAGTTAGACCTGATGACCAGATCTGCATGTTAGGGTTGATACTACTGCTTAATTCATTAATCTTGTCTCATCATCTTTAAAATAATTTTCTATTTCTTCAGACTTACTCAGGCAATAATTAGAAGGAAAATATTGGTTATCAGCATCTGGTTTTAGTAGAGATTCATATTCATTACCCTTCATCCCTACATATTCTGAGTTTTCAGTATAGTATCTAATGAAATAGAAGTTACTTCTTATCTTCACTCATGTTTTAAAAAGATGAAGTTTACTACAGAACACAAACTAAACATTTAATTCCACCAGAAATAGTTTTGAACATGGGAAAACATGTACTTCCTTGTATAGATGTCTTTCTTGAGGCAGCAAGGTTAGTTTCAAGTAACCTTCAATTTTTTGGTTTTAGATTAACTATAGAGAAATGATTTTGACGTGTTCTTCAGTACATCAGTGAGACTGAATTTCTTGCCCTTTGTATAATGCTGTTTTTCTTACCCTTTTTTAGAATCGCCAGATGCTGATATTGCCATGGAGATAGCTACATCGGAACAGCATGTTTCTGAGGCAATATATGATTGTGTAATTTGTGGGCAAAGTGGTCCTTCTACAGAAGACAGACCTACAGGGCTAGTTGTACTATTACAAGCATCTTCAGGTATGAATGTGACTTGTTAGATAAGCAGTGTTTCTACAGCTTTCATTATGCATGCATAAATATTGTTGAGTTTCATGGAGCATGGAAAGAGAATGGAAGGCCTCTTTCAATGTATGGATGGTCTGCTCTGAGGCTATCTGTAGATCTAAGGATACTGGGAAATTTTAAATGTTTGGGAGAAGAGTGAACGGTTTAATTCCCCGCTATTGCAGTTTATTTTGTAAAAGTAGCACACATGCAGACTTGAAGGAAAATGGACATTAGAAAAAAAAATAAAAGAGAAAATAAAATGGCTGTGTGTATACAATTCCAGTACAAAAACACTCTTTTCAGAATTTAGTTTCTTTAGTAATTTTTTTACTGTTTAATATCAACACAACATATTGTAGTTACAAACCAGAATTTGCTGCTCGTTTTCTTAACTCTTCAGCATATTGTTTTTCTTTCTTGCTTCTTTTCTGTATACAGTGTTGGGACAATGCCGCAATAGCACTGAGCCAAAGAAACTGCCAACTACTGAGGAGGAGCAGATATACTCCAAGGATACCTGTGCAGCACTGCATGATGTGAGGCTTACAACTTTACAGCGATACTTTAAAGATGTAAGTATTTCACTTGAACCGTACTACCATTTATGAAGTGAGGTGTGTGAAAAGGTAAAGGAAATGACAAAGTAAGAGTCTTCCTCCTAGTTTCATTTCTACTTTTAGCAGCAATTCATTGTATTGCAGTAGTTACGAAGTGTTTACATTTGATAGGGTCCTTATTTTTAAATAGTGTCTAGCTTTCCCCTGGTTACATTTTTAGCACAGGCAAATAGTATATCTACAGAATGTATATTTGTTAAATATCTATGCAGATCTTGTCTAAAAGCTGGTATTTCACAAATCAGCATGACCACACAATTGAGATGTGCTTTTGCTGTCTTCAGTATTACTTTCAAAACACCAGCTTTCTTGTAGCCATTCTGTGGACCCAGTCTTACCAAGAACTGCTCACTACGAGTGACCAAGAATTACTCTTGGTTAAAAGTATTTCAGTGGCAGAGAGGAAGTAGAAAGAGTAGTTTTGACCTGTAATTGTTTTCTGAACAACCACAGAGAAAGTGAAGATGAATGGATGGGAATGAGGGGCCAGCAGAAGACTTCATCCTTTTCTGCTATATCCTGAACTCTGTACAAAATGACTGAAGTTCACATTTACTTCCACTGATACATTATTGTCTGTTTTGCAGTTCTGTTAGCTGTTCCAAGCAGAGTTTTGTGTTGCTTCATATAACTAAAAGCAATACATTACAGCTTTTCATATTTAATTTTGAGAGCCAATTCTTCTTGCTTAACAGGACTCACTCACTGTTAGACCCTTATGGAAATGCTGTCTGATATTTTCCCTGCTACGATATAAAACAGTTGTGTAAGATGATACAAATCTCTTCCCAGAAATTATTCTGGGGGAGGAGGAAATGTGTCCCATGACCCTAGATTCGTGTCTATAGATTAGTCTCAGGTGAAATACTAGCTCTTAGGCAGATTTAACCAAATAACCAGCATTTAGAAGCTTACATATTGGCTTTAAAGAGGAGAAGGGAAAAAAAATTTTAGTCGGATATGATTGCTAGCTTTCTCAGTCTGTGATCCACAGATAGTTGAAACTTGCCAAGTTTTTCTTTTTGGCATTGATGACATTAGACACTGTTTCTATGAAGCTGTCCTCAGTTAACCTAGGATTTTCTTTTTTAATATGGATATTTGCCTAAAAATAAAGTAGCATACTTTATTTGTGGGGTATTTGTATAATATCTCAGTTTCTCATGCTGAGAAAGTGTCAAGTTTGTGTGTTGGTAACGTATACCCATGTTTGTTTATTGTTCCCCATTGTTAATGCACGTTACTTGCTACTGAATAGATTAAAAGTACTGACGTAATACTGTAGCTTTATTTTCACATTTGCATCCTGTAAATGGAAGACATTCCAAGTAAACTGTGAACTCAAAAGCCTGATCTCAACTGAAGTGTATTTTTTCCATTTCTATATGGTAACACTACCAACAGACTAGTCTAAAATATACTAGAATGCAATGAAAAAGCATCCTGCTTTTAAGACTTCCAGTTCTGATTCAACCATTAGTTGAATTAGCTATTTCTGATTTCAAGTTTCCAGGTCAATACTGTGCTAAAAAAAAATAATAATCTCTGCTTGAAAGAAGCTAATCCTTAAATTTCTTTTGGCATAAAAATGGAAACATCTGTTCATGTCTTGAGTGGCTTGTTCAGCTGAGCTAAGCCATAAGTTCTTTTGTTTATCTACTGTGTCCTTCCTCTAACAACAGATTTCAGGAGGCATGAGAATAATATCACTCAGAAGTGAAAATTTTAAGTTGGAAACAGAAGGAGTTAATTGTTATTTCTTGATCGTGTGTGTGTGTGTGGAATATCAAAAAGTAATGTGCTATATACAGTCTGGACAAACCAGGCCAATTTTTTTCCATAACAGTTACTTTTGCATGTTCTTAACTGAAATATGACATTTCCTGCCAGTTAGGTAATATTTTTCCCCTCTGAAGGAATAATCACTTAAATAGATCATTTTTCATCTGGATAAATTATTTCCATAATATATGTCTTTTAGATAGAATGCAAATAACAACAATTTTTCTAATCTTAAAATGAGTTTTGGTAAATACCTTGTAACCTAACCCTTATATATATATATTTATATCTTTGTTTTTCTTACTTGTTCTGGATTTTTGATTGTTTTTTAGAGTTCCTGCCTTCAAGCAGTGTCAATAGGCTGGGAAGGAGGTGTTTATGTACAAACCTGTGGTCACACTTTGCACATAGATTGTCATAAATCTTACATGGAATCTTTACGGGTAAGTAAAACTAAGATCATCATTTTACTTGGATTGTAACTGCTCTCAATAGAATCCATTGGATTTACACTGTTCAATTCAGGGAATTGAACAGTGTAAATCCAAAGATTTACACTGTAAATCTTTGGGGAAAGAAAGATTGGATACTTAAGTTTTGCATCAGTGAATAAGATATTTTTATGATGTTTCTGAAATGTAGATATTAGATCTTACTGCACTGTGACATTATCAGCAGAAATGTTTCATTTTCATTTATTCTGATATATCAGGGGAAAAAAATAAAAATCATTTTTTTCCCCTGTCATACATAGTCAGGTAATGAATTTCTTACTTTTTTTTTTTTTTTCCTATTTCATAGATTCCTATTTTGATATTTAATTTGCGTTAGAAGTTACTGAGGAATGTATTTTACAAGCATAAATTTGGTTAATTTCAAACATGAGTTTTCATATTAGGAAAGTTAGGTTTTTATTTCCAGTTAGGTAAGATATATTACTTATATACAAACAGTTTAAATAAATGAATTGAAATGGCTTCACTCCTGTGAATTATGCTTTTTGCATTCCCCTCACCCTTTTTTTCTTCTCCTTAGAAAATACTATAATTTGATACTATTGATATATCATAATTTGATATTATTATTACTTCCATGTATATTGTTTTAAAATAGTTTTAGTTAAACCTCAGAAGTTATTGACTGGAACAGACATTCATGTTTTTGCATGGTCTGAGAAAACTGATTTGTCTATACATTGATGCTGCTGGCCTCCTACACCTCCCCAACCTCTTTTTGCAGCCCCATTATGGATCTTCTCAGTGACACTGTAGAATGTTATCATAAGCTCAGCAGTGGTAGGAAGTAATGAGCTTAAGTGATTGTTATTTTCTGTAGCATTTAGTCTTTACACTAAATGATAACTTTTTGTTTGATATGAAATTACTTTCTCACTGAACTTTAATTCATGTGGTAATACTTCAGTTTTATTTTTTAATAACTTTGTTTCTTTTCTGAGAAAAATTATGAACAATATTCTGTAGTTGTAGTATTAGCATTATTCACACTACGAAACTTTCCCTTTGAGGAACTGGAAGTTGGGCCACCTTTATTGGATTCAATTATGAATTGTTCTTTTTCTGTTTAAATGTGAAGATACCTTCGGGGTTCATTATGTCATCAAAATAACTAAGTAAAATCTAGGCTTTCACTGTAGAAACTCACTTTACAGAATGCTAGAAAAACAACATTTTGCTTCATATAGATACTGAATTCCCTTTCCTGTTGGCTTCTCACTTAAACAGCAAATAAATTATTATTCTGTCTCATTCTATTCTTAAAGATTTCTAGATTATAATAATTTTTTAAAATTATTTATTAGTGTACAATAATTTTGACAATCTCTATCATTCCTAGTACCAAAATAATTTATACAGACTTGTGTTCATCTGGATTAAACATTGATTTTTATTTAAACACTTATTTTTATGTAGCACAATCAGAGATCAACATCCAGAAGAGTATGTATAACTTTATCAGGACTCTTGGGGCTATTCACAACACTGAAACAAGGTCATTTGCCAGTAACAGGAGTACTCTGAAGGTGGCCCCACTTCCCAAACAGATACTTCCATGTCCATTTTCAGATCCTTTGTGATAAAGAAGAAGTAATAAGTTTTTTTTGTTTTGTTTTGTTTTTTTTTTTGTTTTTTTGTCATGCTGCCCTCCAGTGGCTACTCGATTAAGTTTCTTGGCCTGTACTTTTGAGAAGTATTGTTGAGTATTTTTAATGACTGAAAATAAAACTACCTTTTGACAAATGAGAAGTTGCTAGTAGGGGAATCTCAAACAATGGGAATTGATAAAGACAGCACATGTGAAATGTTCATAATACCACACTGAAGTGTTTTGTAGTTTGCTATGGTGATATTGTAGAGCATGAAGAGTACTTAAAATTAGAAATTTTGAGTAGTTGAATTTGAGGGTTGTAATAGTCTGTAGTGAAAAAGCTCTAGCTACTAACATGAGTGAGAACTATTTTTTCTTTACAGTTTTTAGTTTTAGACTTTTTAGTTTAGAAATCAATACACCAAAAACCAAAACACCGAAGTCTAACCTTTGGCAAATTTCAGCTACATTTTCTTTGTTTTCTTCTAGAATGACCAGGTCCTCCAGGGTTTTTCAGTCGACAAAGGAGAATTTACCTGTCCCCTCTGTAGGCAATTTGCTAACAGTGTTCTTCCTTGTTATCCTGGAAACAACATGGAAAGAAGCCTTTGGCAAAGTCATAGTAACAAGAGTATGCAAGATCTTGTACAGGAGGTGGAAGATCTTCAAGAACAGCTGGGAACTTTCCCAGTAAGCATCAGTGTAAGGCAGAAAGATCCTTGTTAATTTGCCTCTACCTTTCAGTTTTTACATTATGTTGCATTTGTGACCTCTTAGAAACTCGACAGCATGGGAAACTTCATTTCCTTTTGATAAGGAAGATAACATTTCATTGTTTAATCAAAATATTTTTAAATGTTTACAGCTTTTATTGGAGTGCCTGTTAAAGATAAGCCATAAAAAAGCTATGAAAAATTGTGATTCATACAATTTTTTGGAGTACATTTTCACTTCTTTCCATAGTAATTTACATAGAATTGAGTCATGTAATATTAAATTCATGTATCATTTCTTCACAATGTGAAAACACCAATATCCTTCTAACTGGAAGCTATTTAAAGAATATTTATTAGGAACACTTGGATATGGATTGTTTGTTGTACTTGGCATGCAGCGTAGTGGATGCTCCCGTATTGCAAAGTTTTGTAAGGTCTTTCTGAGTCATGGAATTAACTTCGTTAATATTGTTAGCCTTTCTGTCTTGATAGCGATGTTATTTTCATGTACTTGTGCGATGCAGATACATTCTAAAATAATGCAAGTTCAAGAATCTCACTGCTTGCACTATTTTGAACAAATCAGAATAACAAAACATTCTGTGAGACAGAATATTAACATTTAATGCATATTTTTCATAATTGCAAATCTGTTTTTATAAATATGGAAGCAGCACACTTTGTGATCAGCTACTACATTTCTTCACATAGAATTAAGCAATCTTTTGTCTTTGTTCATAGTCTGAAACCAATCTCAGTAAAGAAATGGAATCCGTAATGAAAGATATAAAAAGTACCACACAGAAGAAGTACACAGATTACAGCAAGAGTCCTGGATCACCTGACAATGATTTTCTGTTTATGTATTCGGTAGCCAGGTGAGAATTTTTCTTATATTGTATGATTTTGGTTTTCACTAATGGTATTACCACATAAGTTTTCCTTTTTAAATATTTTTAATTAAAATTGTGTCACATCCTCTCTAAAAAGTGCTTTCTGAGCACTTAGTATATCAAGGTTGTATTTTCTGATTTTTATATGCAGGCATATGTAAGATGGAATGACGTGCCTCTCAGTTCATTTTTAGTTTATGCAGCAGTGGAGCAAAACCTGGAGAACATCTTGTGTGCTGCTTATCTAGTTCTATTCTTTATCCTGTGTTTTGCTTTCCATATATCAAAATTTTATGTTGAATTTATTTTCTACCTTCCTTTCCCAAACCGTTAAATCTTTTCTGCCATTATGTAGCAGAATTAGTTTATTTCTATATTGTTATTTTTTAAAACCACAGAGTGTTTTTAATCTCTCCATTATATGTTAGTTTTGCTTACTTAATTGGGGGTCATGGAAGGAGTCTTTCCTGTATCAGCAGCTGGGGATCTCTTTTCATTTAACTTTTTTTTTGAATTGTTAAAAGTACTAGTATTTTTTCTGTGATATGTGATTCCAGATGATTGCTGTCAGTGTCAGAGGAAGCATAGCCAAGAAAAGAAAATAGTCCCTCCTTCTGTCTCTGTAGCATTAATTTTAAGATGCTCTGAAACATAAAACGGTTTGGATTTACTATAATATACTATCATACGAGGTTTTCCCGTAAGAAGATGCTGAAATACTCATTAAGCAACTAATTTTTGAAACCCTTAATAAGTAAGCTCTGCAGGGAAGGTGGTGACTGCAGAGAAAGTACAAGCATGGAAGTGATATAGTCCAGTAACATTTTTTACGGTTTTTCCATAAACTCTGCTGAGTGTCTTTACTATGTAAGTGGTGGAAATGTTCAAGCCTAGGCTCGGCAGGGCTTTGGATAATCAAATCTGAGGCTCAGCTTTTGACAGAAGGTTGGACCATATGATCTCCAGAGTTCCCTTCCAATTTAGATTATTGTATCATTCCGTTAGCAGAACCTTTATCTGTATTCTGTAAGAGTATCTTAACAGAACCTTGATTAAGAAGAGCAATTGAATTATATACATAGCAAGAGAGAAGATAATTCTGTATTTATTTCAGTGATATATTGTATACAAGAGCAAATAATGTTGAGATTTAGGGCAATTCGGTACTTGGTCAATACAATTACTATTCTTCATAAAATACAAAGGACTCAAAATTTCTTGTATAAAACTATGATCACTTGCAACAGTAACTTTACAAGCCATTTAAGGTATAAAAATTCTGTTTCTTGAGTGTAATGATACATATGTCAACTAAGCCTATTTTAAATATAGATCTATTTTATGATTTTTGTATGAACATCATAGACCCAAGATATTTTGTTTTTCTTCCAAGAGTTAAAAACACATTAAACCAGAACGGCATTTCATTGCTTCTTGTGGTGCTGGGGTCAATTTATCATTTGCCACAAGGATTAAGATGTTTCCTGTACTCAATGTGAAATATTGTTAGATCAGACTACTGTCAGCTGTTTACCATTTATCCTTGTATGAAGGATTTCAGGTGTTGGATGCACCCTTCCATACTGTTACTGTAACTCATAAGATCACTTATGAGTATGCCTGGCAAGTCCTCTACAAAATGGTTAACTTCTCTTGTCTTTTAATTCTGCAATACCAATTTGCAGACTTCAAGTACTTGATGGTTACATAAGAACTAAAGAAATTGATTTTTTTTTAAAACCTCTGAAGACACGTCAATAAAACCTTACAGTTTGCATGTAATGGAAATAAATTTAAGTGAGCTGGTTAAAAAAAAAATAGTAATTTTCTTTGTATAATTTTTGTTTGTTTCATTTAAGTTTAAGTATCCAAACAATGGACTATCCACAATGGTACTTTCAAATCACAGAGTGAATTAACTTAATTTCTTGAAACTCTTCCTGTTATTCAGTCTTTCTTCCTTATTTCCATCCATAGTTCTTTTTGAGGTGATAGTATTTTGGTGTTCCTTACCAATCAATTCACCTTTGAGTGCTTGTAATTTCATGTATTCTGAAACATTCCATTGTCTTTGGTCAGACCATCTGCAGCTGTTAATCAATTTTTTCCTGGTATTTAATATGGCATTGGTAGTGGTCAAAGTCAGCAGTGCATGCTTAAATAAGCATTTGAATGTAATCTAATGATATTTTTATTGACCTCCATGTATTTGCAAGTGAATTAATTTAAAACACTGTATATCTTTTTATATTATAAATTGTGTTCCATTTTCAATCAGAAGCTGGCATCTTGTGCAGTCTTCCCAAAGATGCTATTTCAGAGTCCAGCTTTGAAGTAGATTTCTGCTCGTTGAACTGGGTGTGCTACTGGTTAAACAAGATGGAGGCAGTTGCAGCTGCTTATCCTTTCTGCTTCAGGAAAACAGGACCTTGCTGCCCTTTCTTCGGTTTTGCTACCCTGGACGGATGTCCTTGGTAACAGAGGAAAGAAATTACAAGGGACTTCTCCACTAGTTAGTGGGAGAGCTAGCCTCTGTCTGCTTTCATAGCAAAAGAGGCATTCAGTGTTTTGGCATTCTGATCTGCGTGCACAGCTGGAGCAGCAGCTCCTTAGCTACCTGCTCCTTTCCCTAGCATCAGACCTTGTTAAAGGTCTTGCTACCATTCTCCTACATATCCTTCCTTGTCTTTGCTGACATTTTTGGTATTAGTATAGTGTCATTCACAAATCTTCTGTGCCTTGCTTTAATTCTAATAGTTTCTTAGTAATTCATAACTTTGACTGTCATTTGTGGTAGCTTGGAGGATGTTTCTGTATTGCATAGCAATATATCTCTTGTTTTGTTGGCTGTGTAATCTATGTCTTTGTTTTTTGGAGTCAGCTCTGTATAAACTGATAAAAGAACCATGTGTTCTTTTTCCTCCAGTCTGTCTCAATACGTGTTTTTTCACATATAAGTTGTCTTTGTCAGGTGAAGTGAATAAGATGGTAGTGTTTAACATGATTCTTCTGTCCTGTCAGAATGAGGAGGTCTGTCCAAATACATTCTCCTTCTGCAGATGGCTTTGCTTTTTTACCTTCTCATACTCTGTCCTGGTAAGAGTTCTAAGGAACTGGCAGTATCCATGCACCCTGGTATGCTCATGAAAGCCCACAAAAAGGCATGAGGTCCAGCAGTTTTTAATCAGGATTCAGTACAACTGAACAAAATCCATCTTCTCATTTTTTTTCTGTGGGTGTAGAAGATAAAGCCAGTGTTCTACAAAATTCGTTGCTCCAATGAATGGCACAAAGGTTTTGAGATAACGGAAAAAGTCACTTATATAGATTTCCTTTCTCCATCTCTTTTCTTCATGTTGAGGGAGCTGAGATAGAACAGTGGAACACAGAGTGGTCTCTGCAAGTGTACTTTGCTATCAGATGCCCCGAGTTTTTCTCCATTGAGAGAACAGACAGTGAGAGCTCTGCTTTCCTTCAGCAGAGGGTAGGCGGAACTCAAGGGTTTTTATCAGATCCCAAAGCAGAAGGGAACTTGAATAGGGAGGAGAAATGCAAGTCCTTCTGAAAAACAATTAGAGCTATACCTGGTGTGGAACAACTTTATAAGGACAAGCGTTCCAGTGTCACAGACGATACTTTCCCTTCTGTGTGCTATTCCACCAAGGCTTAGGTGTGTTTCAAAGGAGCTGTCTTAAAGGAAAAAGATAATATTTAGCTTTTCAAAAAAGCTGAACTAATAAGCTGCTGACTTTGAGAAGCTTGGGGCAATGAAGAAGTGTGGGAAAGGGAGAATTAGTATACTATTTGAGAGAGAATGTTTCTAGAAATCTTTCTCTATACATTAACTACAGTGCATCAAGAAGAGTTTTGTTTTTCTTTTTTCAGGATCCTGACTTTTGTTTTGTAAAATTGTGCATATGTCTTGGTAAAAGGGAAATTGAACATTCTGGATCTAGAATTGCTCTTAGATTTAAATCAGAAGCACTACCTGAATGTCTTAATTCTCTTGGCTTTAATAGGAGGCTGCCATTAATTTTGTTCTCCAAAGTAGTTATCAGAAGGTCTGTAGAAATAAAATATACTGGTTTCATTTATATTCCCATGATGAACTAGCGCATGCTGATCTACAGTTGCTATTTTGTCCACTAATATGAAATCCCTATCCCTGCTTCTTTGCTGGTAGATTTTTAGAAGTTCAGTGAGCACTGCAAATCGCCTGAAGAGTGGAAAATTCCCCTGTCACACAGATGCCCTTATCAGCAGCAACCAGATGGAGCTCTGAGCAGGCACATTATCAATGTTAAATTGCTTTTTTTTTGAGCAGAGACGATTAAAGCATTCCTTCAGAAATGGGTGGTATAAGCTGAAAACTTAAGGACAGTAATATTCTGAAATGTTACTATTTTAGAAGCATATGAAAGTATCTTGACAAACAATGCACATCAAAAACATTATTCTTTCAAACTGATGGAGCTGAAATTTTAAAGAAATATTCTATTTTGAATAAAATAGTCATACTGTAGTTTCTTCTTACTTACATAAATTACTGAAATATGTTAAATGCATAAAACTCTAGAATAGATTTCAATATGTATTCAGTCATGTTATATTAAATTTGTATGATTTTAGTTGAAGGACTAAGTATGTTTGGACTGAGCTTTGCAGTTTATATTAAACTAACAAAATGATGTTTCAGAATAATACAATTATTCCTTTATTTTAATTAAAGGAATGTATGTTGATTTGTTAAAACAGCCTCTCAGAGAGCATAAAGTAAGTTGTTTGCTCCAGGTCTTGGGGGTAAAAGATAACACAGTACTGCAACATCCAATTCCAAAATCAAACAAAACTATCGAATATGGCCTAAGCAATTGGCACCTAAGTATCAGATTACAATAACACTAAGAAGGCAATCATCTGTGTGGTGTGTAGAGATTTAGTGACACAACTCTTGTTTCATGAGCTGCACTGAATACTAGTGTTTCATTCAGAATTAACCTCTCAGGCTTTTCTTGACTAACTTATCAATAAAGGTCATTGCTTCCATTATAACAAACTAGTTTCATACTTAATTACTTGATGGCATATCCATTGTACTATCTATTTGTTTAAAGAAAACAAAAGCACTGCCATTGAAGAGAACTCATTTTAGACTTATCTGATTGATTGAAATTTAGCCAAGCTGTACATTGTCGTCTTAGATTTGCACATAAATTCCCTTATTATCAAGGAGTTGTGTGCATACAGAAAAATGCTGCTGAATTAACCTTTATTTATTCTTCAGTCACAACTGTAGTCGCTCTCTTAATATAGTACTTACTAATCAAACACTTTTAAATCACATGTGTTAGTATCTTGGAAATGTTTGCTTTGTCCTTGGTCATATTTTGGCAGTACCTAACGCTAAAGATTAGTTTACAGCTTTCTTTCATTTAGTGTACACTGGGAGTTTATGGTGAATGTCATGTCTGCAGAAGCTTGAACAATGCTTTTCCATTCAAAACCATCATGTTTTTCATGCAGAACAAACTTGGAACTTGAGCTCGTCCATCGAGGAGGCAACTTATGTTCAGGAGGTGCAAGCACAGCTGGAAAAAGATCATGTTTAAGTAAGTTTTATTTTATGTAGTACGATATAAAGTATTAACAGACTGAATAAAGATATCTATTTTTAACATTTTCTAAACATCATTTTTTCTTTTAAGAACCTTTCTTCTGCTCTGCTATAATGGATCTTGTTTTTTGTTACAATTTGAGAAATCTGAAGTCTGATTTCCATTAGTTATTCATTAGAGCAATGCATATATTGTGAGTATAATATATTTAGAAAGCAATTGTCGTAGTGTCCATGTAATGTTTTCAATACTTGCATCTTTTTGTGAGTACATCTATTAAGAATTGTAAGGGTAAAATGGAATTTGTGGACATACAGAAAGGCTTTGTTCACCTTGGCTGTTGCTATTAATAGTAAAGGAATTCTGTTTCTCTGAGTACTCTTGTAGCTCACAGTAGCAGCAGATTTGTAAGTGTGGGACCAACTCATGTCCACTATCTCTAATTTTCTTAGCTCTTTAACTGCAAAATTCAGACTTGTTTTGGTAGAAACTCAAATCCTCATTGTTCTTAAAGATTGAATACATGTCAAATAAAGTATTTATAGTTGACAGATGTGCTTTTTTTTCTTAACATAAAATCTTTTACTGCGATGTAGATTGTTAGAAATGGACACTTTCTTTTGTCAAGAAAATTTGGAAAGCCTGCCAGGATACTACTACTAATAACGCTTGTTTGAATTGAGCTTATGCTGCTGCAGCAGTAGTAGATTCAGTGCTAAAAATGTCAGAAAACTTGGGCCCATCTTTGCCTTTTTTCTACATTATCCATGGACAATGCTTTTCTCATCATTTGAGATGATGAGCCATGGAATAATCCCATCACGTGCTATGTTGCCCATGTCTGTTCTATGGTAAGAGCCTTCTGTTACTGCCAGGAAAGGTAAGTTCATTGTATTTCATTCAAGTGCTGTGATTGATTTCTGAAAAATTGTTATAAATCCTACTGCGCATTGTGTCCCTTCCACCATTGTTACACACCCTCTCCCAGACAAGTAAATTACCTGAATAACTCATGTGTTTAATGCATTCCTAGATCATTGTTGCAAATTCGAAGCATATAACAAAATCATGGCTGTACTAATAATTTCTACTTGCAATACGATTTACTTTGAGTTGTATGCTTACAATTAAGGTGGACATTTTCTTTCTGAATTTCAGCCACTTACTGCATGCATTACCTATTTCACAGGCATTTTATTTGAAAGACTATGATGAACAGTTTAGGGCAGAGAAGTCAGCTTGAAATATTTTAAAGGCTTTCCAATTTGAAGTGAAAAAACAGAATGGTATCGAACATGACAGTATACCCCTGTTTTCACATAGCCATACCAGATTTTAGTAGCCATGCAAGTTCTGTATGTCTTGATATTTTGAAGTTTAGAACTGTGTTTGTAACCTCTAAGGTCATACTTCTGTCTTCTAGTATTTCAAAGACAGGAGTTTACAGTTTCTCCGTGTAATTTTTTGTTAATGATAGAAGTGGAATAAAATATATTCCTTACAGCTTAAAACACTGAAATGTTTGGTGCCATACCAGTACGAAATTTGTTGCATGTGCCTATTTAAAAGCTTAATATATACATAAATAGATAGGATAAAATAATGGGTTTATTTTTGTGGCTGTTTGTTTTGTTTGTTTTTGTTTTCCCTGAAATCACCAACTAATGTCATCATTGTTGGAAGAACATGACTTGGCAGAGAATGTTGAACCACCAGAGAGCTAGTCAGTTTCCTCAGCGTTTCTCTGTAGCTCCATTGTTTCTAATTTGAACTATAACAATTGACACCAACAAAGGAAATACCACGAAGTTTAATAAATAAATTCCACCAAGCCGAGGGCACGATAGCTGGCTGTATTTTTTTGTGTGTAAAACATTATTTAATCCTTATACTCACCACACCATCCCTTCAACATCATATTGCATAAAGTAGGACTCTGAAATACTTAAGATCTGATTTAGAAAGAACCATACCTTTAGCTGATAGCCAGTGAAAAGATAAGTCAAGATTCTTGATATATATCCCTCAAGTCTTGAGATGCATGTAGGACTTATCATTAGAGAAACTCTTTTTTTTTTGAGAATTACCAAATTGGAAATGATACATAGAGAATATATCTTCACTGGAGAATTGCATTATGGTGGATTGTAACTTTGACAAGATAAGAAAACTTAAGTCCTGTTTAAATTCATGTATCATACTTACTTAATTTCCAGCACTTCTACCATTTTGCCAATGACTCTGTATGTATCTTTGGAAATAAACCACCGTGTCTGTTTATCAGAATAAATCACTTTCTACAAGTTTCGTTTGTTCCAGTAAAAGATAGGTGTTCCTCACATTTGAAAAATATGGAAATAGTCTTCTTAATGAAGCTTTACTTAAAGTTGTATAAACTATTGGTTTGGTATTGTCACAAAATTTAAAATATTTATGAAATACTTACATCTTCAGTGATATAGGGAAGAATGTGTGGAAATTTTATATAGTATACCTCTTACTTCTGCAAACCAAAAGGGCTTGATCAAAATCACAGTTACCTGCTAGCTTATTTTAAATTTCTTAAGCTGGTTTTTAATACCAGTGGTTGTGATAATGCAAGGAATCTTTTGATACCAGCAATGCCATTTTTATAACACCATTAGTTGCCAATGTAAAGAGTGAAGTAACAAAGGAAAGAAGAATTAGTTTTAAATCCTCATCTTCAGAATTTGTACACAGACAGAAGAACTTTTTTTTTCCCCGTGATCTGATTCAAGTATTTGAATCATTTCATACAACTTGAATAATCTTTTTTTAAATGTGATAACATTCCTTGATCGTTTCTACTTACACTTTCTGTTTTGTTTACTATAATATTTTTTCTTCCTTTCTTAAATTATTGTGTACTTCTGTTTGCTGATTGTGCTATTCATGGGAATAGTGCTTTTTCATCTATCAGTTACATTATTTAAAGGGTACATTATTTAAAGAGTTCTAGTGCATATCCTCTGATGAAGAGGTAGGGACAGCATTTAAAAATAAGGCACTTGATTTTTGCACACTTGTTAATAGAGTGATATATTTTCATATTTAGATCTAAATCAGATCTGTTGGTGTTCTTATCTGTCTTACACTCAGGAAAACTGAAGGCAGCCTTTGAAGTGTCCGGGTGAAAGACACTATGTAAATGAATGTGACATTGTTTTAAACAATGTGGAGACATAAATATCATCTATTCATTGTTCAAGTGTTCACATGCTGTTTATGTACTGTGTTAGTATTTTTTTTAATTGTTATGTAGCAAGCTAGTCGTATTTTATCTCCCAATAAAATGGGCTCATTTTTAATGTGAGGTAATGGGGTCCTGGAACAGAGCTGTACTGTGTTTCCATTTAGTGCTAGTAATTTAGTTTTGGACAGTAATCCAAATATGACTAATGGCAGGAGAATTACTTTTCCAGATATAGAGCAGGGTTTATTTCAATAAGGCTGTTACATAATTATGATTTTCCTTCATTGCCTCTTTAATTTATTTGCATTTATAAGAAAAAAAAAAAAGTTCTTGAGACAGATGGATTGTATAATATATTTTACTCTCTTTCCATAGTCATTTTTTTTTCCAATCGATATTGCTGTTTTTTCTAGTTTTCACTTAAAATGTAATATTTTAACTTTTCACTTAAACTGTAACTTCAACTTCTTCGCCTTGTGCAGTGAGGAAGGAATGGTTTAAAAATTTCACACCCTCTCTCAAGGTGTGTACTGTTTTCTTAGTCTCATTTGTATGCATTGACATGGCTTTTGTTTTTATTTGTAAACATAACTCATTTCACATATAGCAAAAGTAACCCCAAATATAACCCATTTTTGTTTTTCTTATGAGATAATGACATGTCTTGTGATTAAGCACACTGCACTGTATTAGTCTTGTAAGAACTGTGAAGTTCAGTGATCAGATATAGTAGAAAACAGAGTATGTTGTCCCAGGTGAGCTGTTACAGTGGCAAGCGTCAGCGAAGGCAGTGGGAACAAATAGGTCAAGAGCTGTTTTAGTAAATTGAACCATGAGGGCAGCTGCTCTTGGGAAGTAAAATTAAGAATGATTAATGTAGCTGTTAGTGTCAGTGATAGAGTCTGTGTGACAGGAATGCTGAAGAAAATTTGGCTGTAAAATTGCCATTTTAAGGTTTAAAGGGGTGTGTGTGTGTGTGCACTACACAGTATGCAACCATAAAGGCAGTCTTATTTATATATTTATAAAATATGGAATAATTGTTCAGGTCTTACCTCTTTGTTTTAAAAAGTTTAAGATATGATGATTTGTTTTCTGTTTTTGTTACTCTGTATCTATAGAGCAGCTTCAAAACGCAATATTACGGCTGAACAATTGGTACTTACCATTTATGCCTGTTTCTGTTTAATTTGTATGTAAATATTTTTCATTGTGATTGCTCTAGTAACCTTGCAATAGTGAGTGAACAGTTCCATGGTATTTAAAGGTTGTCCATAATGATTATATAAATTCTATAATGAATTTATAATCTAGTTCTTTTAACTTCTAGTTCTCTTTTTGTGGATGCTTTTTTTTTTTTTTTTTTTAATCTGTTTTTTTTTTTCTCTTTGTCATGAGGATAGTTGGTTTGTTTCTCCTTCAGGAAGGATTAAATACCCCATCACCATGTCCTCTCGCTCCAGCTTCCCTGTGTGGAGCACCTTATCTTCACACTCACTATAGCTAGCAGAGTCTGTGTATCAAGTGCATTAACTGGAAAAGATATTTGTTTACAAGTGGACATTATAAAGTATTTGAGACTCATGTAACCCGGCCTAGTGTCCAGCACTGTCATACCTTCAGTGGTGGTTCTAACCATTGAGAAGCCATATTGTTCCACTGATTTTTCTTTTCCTTCTTCTGTTCATTTTAAGCTTGTATTTTGCATTTGTAGATGGTTTAGTGTTGTAGTCTGTCTAGATGATGTTAGTACCAGTTTAATCATCACTCTGTTTTTGTGAGCACAGAACATTTTCTTGGCTTGAAGCATTTCCTAAGCTCTTCGTGCTGTGGTTTTTTTTTTTTTTTTTTTTTTTTTTGCGTGTGTTTTTTTTTTTTTTTTTTGTACATATCTGCTCCCTTGGTATCAAGTTTTTCAGCCACCTTGGTTGTTGAAACAGAGGCAGACATTACAGTATGGCCAGCACACACATATGGCTCATTCCTGAAGGAGGAAAAACCAGATGCTTTTATGAATTGCTGAGTGCAACAATCTCCTTCCTGTAATCCGCTAACGTGGATGTGATTACAAAGATTCCTACCTAGATCTGTGCGGCCGCTGAAAGAAAAAAGAATAAAATTAGTTTTCAGGAATGCTTTTTCTCTTGGTATAGTGCATTTCTGTGGGTGTTATTTCTGTGGGTGTTTGTTGGTGGTGGTAGTTTATTTCTCTGTGAGGATTTTTGTTTATTCATTTGCTTTTAAGTTAGGAGCTGACAATTTGCTGATCTTCAGTGGCATCCATTTGTGCTAACTTTGAAAAAGCAGTTTTTCTCATGAACAGATGATCCCAACTATTCCTAAAAAGTTTGGTATGTCATCATACATGGTATGTATGTCATCATACATGGTATGAGAGGTAAAAATAGATACCATTCGTAGAGGAAAAAATAATCCATTGCTGAAGTTTATTTCATACACTGGCAAGTTTAATGTAGAAAATAGTTGTTTCATCAGCAATTAAGACATCAGATATTTGTACAGACTATTCACATGCATTAATAGGCTTTTCCTGACTTTCACATTTCTTTTTCTTTACTGATTTCAATCTCCTGGGTCAGTGATGAATAGGAAGATGCTGTCAGCAAGTCTTTGCAACTGCTGTTGATAAGTAAACTATGTAAAAGCTCTTTAAGGAGGAAAAAATTTTCAGTTTCCTTATTAAAAATCAATTCCCATCTGCTTCTGTCAAGTGTTTTTTGTTGTAATCTACACTTCTGGATAGATACAGCAGGCTTATGGGTGAAGAAGAGCATGAGGTCTTGAAAGAGTCTGGTAAGATCTTCACACAGCAGTTGAGACAAGGATGTTTTGCATTCCACTTGTGATTAACTGCTGACTTACTGCTTTGTAATCCTATGACATTCTAAATATGAATACTAATTTCTAGAATTAGAAAAGATTGGATCAAAGTAGGAAAGTGGAGATTTTCATGACATCAGTATGTTATTACATCCTTCTAAAACATGAGACTGGAGAATAAACGTCATCTAAACTTTTGCAAGCAAAATCAAGCCAGTCAATTCCTTATTTTTCTTTGTTCTTTGTCATAATTATTGCAGCACACTGTTGTACATTGTAGAAGTGGCATTAGTAACAGGTACCAATCCTGTGACTTAAATCTCACTAATTTGGGATTTGACTTAACGGTCAAGAGACAGTTTAAAAAAAAAAAAAAAAAAAAAAGGAAAAAGAAGGCAGCAAGAAACATGTAGAAATTTGAGATCACTTTGGCAAAGACAATACCAAGATATTACTAGTGAGACCAAAACTTACAGCTGCATATAACTTCCTGAATTACTCATTTTGTCAGTTCAGCACAGCATTTTTATAAATGCTCTCATTCAGTTATCAAATCCGTATCCGGTCATCTCTCAGAGTTTAGTTTTCTTTTGTGCTGTGCAGGATTGACACGAAAAGAGCTGTGAAATCACCTTCTCTTTATAGACTCCTGCATTATTCACCCAAGGATAGCAGAAGGTTTTTAAGAGCTTTGTTAACATCTGTAAAATCAATGTGCCTTAATACTGAAAATACTGAACAATGCAACTACAGGTGCTAGTGCAGGCAGTGGGGTTATGTAGACAAAATACCAACCAACTTTGGATTTCTTATGAGAGTGGAAGCAGTAGAATGTTTCCTCTAATAGCTTTAATCCCAATGCAAAGACAGAGCAGCTCAAAGCGTAAGACACTTTTTAAAGTACTCGTTCTGATATAGTTCTTTGCTCCTCTCAACAGTGATAGCTGGGAAGTGGAGTTGGTATAGGAAGAGCTGAAAAAAAATGTACCACGAGCAGAAGTGTATGGAACAACAGATTTATTTTTCTATTTATAGAAAAGGAATTAAGAAAGGCTAATATAAATCAAAGCTAAAGCTACTGTCTAAATGCTAATCTCTATGATTCTATTAAGCATTTTACTGAAGCTTGGCAAGTATTGTGTGAAAACAAGGACCATCTAAGTAAGTTAGGAGAATGGAGACTGCTGCTTCAATGTAGGTAATATTTGAGTCACATGAACATGTTTGAAAGCCAGTAATAATCCAGGTCATTTATATAGCTTGTCTCAAATACCATGCAAGTATTAGAAGAGATGGATTATAATAAAATTATTTTTGCTATTAGCTTCTCACGATCTTCTGCGAATAAATCTGTAACTCTCATTTTGCTGTGTTTTTGTAACTACCAATCTGTAATTTGGATGCTGCAGTGCTTTTTAAAATTAATCATCTTTTACCAAAATTTGATAAGAGTATTCTTGTGAAGACTGAGGCTGTTCCTGTCTTTCCCACTTAAGAAGGTCCTTGACGTGAAGATGCTGTGAACGTGGAGGAGTTAGGGACGCCGAGGGGGTTATGGCCTTTCTTCTTGGTCTTCAGAAGACTGGGCAGGGTTGTTGTGTGGGGGCCATTGCCATGTTAATATTTTGCTTTAATTTGCTTAAAAAAGGAAAGAAATAAAGTGTATTTTAAACCTTTTAAATAGCATAACCCCAAAAGAGAGGATGCTCTATTATTTTGCTTCCATTTTGGAATGATGTCTTCACGTGAATACACAGGCAGAGAACCTCTGCTGTTTATTTGCCCCATGGCAGATTTCTGCCAGTCTCACAATCATAAGAATGCTAGAAGTAAAAAACCCAAGCACTTTGTGCATAAAGTTGCCAGTTCTAAATTCTCAGTGCTCCAGTGATTTTCTTTACTTTCCTCAAAAACTCCATAGTAGCAGTAAATTTGTGGTACAGCTGTGGAGTTTACATCTCAGTTTAAAAGAAAGGAAGATGTTTGTGACAAAATGCATTTAAGTACTTATCATGGAAGTAAACTAGCATGAACTTAACACACACTATAAATTCTCTGTGTATTCTCACTGGACATGTCCTTGTGCCATTACTGTAATGTAAAATAGAAAATTGTTTGTGAAGAAATAGACCTGTTTCTGACAATATTTAGTCTTGCTTCGATAGTCTTTTTTTCTGAGAACAGACAAATCAGAACTTACTTTTACTATCTCTGAAAGCGACACCATCATGTGACTTTTGTTGTGGTGTTCCCATTAGGGGGCAATGTTATTCCTTTGTTACCCAGGGTTTAGAAACAAGCATGGCTGTGCTACATTGACTTAGAGAATATCTTAATATTTATAAGTCAAGACATAAAATATATTTTGAAAAAGGTCAACATAATTTACTACATACTATCTAGCTTTACATTTATGTTCTATATATGTCTTGTAAAACAGTGACAGCTGCCTTCATCACCCACAAAAATACCATTTTACTAGACTGCTAACCTGAATTCTTCTGTTCAGGTTCAGTTATGTTAGAATGTGTTTTGACTCCACAAATGTTGCATACTTGGAGATTATAAATAGATTCTCTAGTGCTAGGATTTGATACTTGCCTTCTTCATTTTATATTAATAAAGTCTCAGGAAAATAGCTATCAAAAGAACAGAGGGTTAATTAATTATGTGAAGCTTTTTTTTTTTTTGCATAGTTGCCTATTTCTGTTTGAAGCTAGGAGCAGTTCAGCTGACATTCTATTTAGTAGCGGAGAGGCAAGAGGGAAGGAGTGGATGCTTGCATGGCTCTCATTCTAAACAAAAATAAATGAAGCAGTATGGTTTTATGAAACATTGGTATATTTTCAGGCTTTTGAAGTTTGTCAGCAAAGCAGTGTTTTGCTAGAATCTCTTGCCAGGAGAAAAGATGACTTATTTTGTCCTCATTGACTGTTTTTATTCAGAAAGCAGGTGACAGCAATCAATTCCAGTGCCATCTACATCTCCAATTATTATACAAACCCCAGGAGCTAATTACAGCCCTCAGGCTCTGATAGTCAGCTGACTTCATCATGCGACTTTTTTGGCCACTGCGTACTTCTGAGTAATTGTCTATTTATGGAAAATAAATTAATAGCTGCTATTTCTACTTAAAAGAGAGGACCTGTGAGTGAATGCGTAGGTTGAGCAAGTGGGTTGTAGAGATGGGAGAGAGATTAAGAGTAGGAGGTGAAGGGATCAATTGAAAGAATAAGAGTCTTAAAGAAAGAAAGGGAAAAGGGGGGGGCAGGAAGCAAGATATTAAGGAAAGAAGTTAACATAAAAGGGGAGGAGGGGGAAAAGAAAGCAGTCTCCCAGAAAAGTGAACAGGTGAAGCAAAAAGCAAGACATACTGTGATACGAGTTTAAAAAAATAAAATAAAATAAAAGAGCAAAGCTATGGGAAATAATATCTTGAAATATGACTTCAATATAAATCTAAAGATTTATTTTGCCCAGACTTTAACTGTATAATAAACACAGAAAAACAAAGAATTGATGTCTGACATTCTTATTGTGCATACCTCTCTGAAAATGCTGTCTACGTAGATTGTGCCTGCATCTTGGCTTGTTTAAGGGAGAAAGGATTGGATCTTATCTGTACTTGTGTTGATCGCAGGAGAAATGAGAATTTTCATTTTCACTTTCTCTTCATAGAGAAATGAAAGCTGTGCATTTTAATATAGGAAATAATGGACGATGTGTTACTGCAATAATGTGTATGAATTATAAACTAAGCTTTTTTCGTTCAAAAGGGTCTAGAAATGTTTTACCAATATTTTTTCAGTCATTGTACAGATGTTTTGATTATTAACAGCAAACTTTGTCTGGAAGTTGTATAGACAAATCTCTGCCATTATGAAGACCACTACTGCTTAAGCGTTGTTATGGTGTGGTCAGAAGATCTGCTTGTTTCTCTTCTGAAAGTTATCTACAAAACAACCTAATGAAGACATAAAACCTTTTAAGAATGAAGGGCTGGAGCGTTCCTGCTACAGGGCAGCACTTTCAGAAACCTTAGGTTAATTTCAGGTATACTGAAGGCAGAAATTCTATATGAGTAAGGAATAAAAGCTTTGTGTTAGAAATATATCAGGCTCCTTTTAAAACATAAACGCTGGCAGCTTAATGTAAAATACTTTATATATTGTATATAATAATCAGCAATTTCTTTTCTAATTTTCAGATCAGCTCTTCCATGTGTTGGCCATGCACATGCGCCTCTACAGTATTGACTCTGCATACAATCCCTGGAGGAAACTAACCCAGCCAATGCAGGACAAAAATCCAGAGCAAGTATTTTAAGTTACCAAATAACAGGTTTACCTTGTTAACAAAACATCCTTACAGAGAGATTTTGAGTAGTGTTCTGTCTTAAATTCAATAATTTGTGAGGTATGCTTATAAACTTAGCATCTAAAAATTGTGTATATGTATTTGTAAAAATCTTAAATTTTCTTTTACCTGAAATTGGTCACACTGCAGTTTGGAGTTAAAGCTTAAATATACCACTCCGAAGCTTAGGCATGTGCCAATTTCATGGTATTGGGTAAGTAGATTGTTGCAATAATTTGTATGGATGCTAGGCAAAATTTAAATCAAGAGTCAATTCTTAAAGCTGTTACAGAAATAACATCAGTAGGCTTGAATACTTATGAGAAGTAATTCAAGTCCAAGCTAAGAGTTTCATCACACTTCTTGTTTTAAACAAGTTATTTACCTGAGTCTGCTTTTTTAACATTAACCTTGCATACACGGCTGTACAAGGATTAACAGTATAATACATGGAGTTAGGTATTTGTGTTATACAAGAACTTGTCTCCATACTCGACTTAAAACTCTTCACTTATCGGATTCTACCTTGACAGGGAGCAGAAAAGTCATGTATTACTACTATTTTTCTTGCCTAAAACCAGATTAATATTTTTAGAACTCCTGCTTTAGCAGGTAGTTAACATCAGAAGAGGAAAACAGTGCCAATGTGTATTTTTATTTTATTTTACTTTTCCTTCTGGCACATTGAGCAACTTCTTCAGAGCTAAGGTCTTCGTTTTGTGTTTTGAAATAAAATTGAAAGGAATGTATTTTTAGTTTCTGTCCAGTTACGTATTTGTCATTGTGTTTCATAAGCACTGTGAGATTTCAAAAATTAATCTAAAATAGTGATGCTGCAATCCTAATCTGCAATTTAGGAAAAAAATATCAAAATGTTTGTGTTTTCTTTTAGTTTGAGACTTTACTGTTTGTCTTCCTGGACCCCAGCTTTTGTTTTGCTATCAGTGTTAGATTGTTGCAGTAATTAGATTAGGTTAACAGATTAAATCTATAATCTCTTGACAAAACATTAAGAATTTTGTAACTGGAAAACCTACTTTATTCAGCATGCATTCAAGCCTCTTTGCAAGTTTTTGATGTGGTTCTGGTCTGCCCTGACCTAGACTGAGCAATGGTTAATAAATTTGGAGTATGGTTGATTGAGTTATGACTAAGAATCATATTGATAAGTTGTTGGTTGTGGGACTGATCTGTGCACTTCTCATGTTGGTATTTGAGGAGCTTGCTGGCTTTGAAAGCAGCTATTAACAGAGGGGCTGCACATCTTCCAAAACACAGCAACTTTCTTCACTAACAGAGACTTGATGGAATTCACACATTGTTTTATGAAGGTTAGATTGTTGCAAGCTGAATTTAGAGTAGTCTGTGTTTTGAATCACTTAGAAGTGATTGGTACCATAGAAAATAATGGCATGATAAATAGAGGTGTTGCATGTTGGAAATGCATTTGAGTAATTCACTTGTTTTCTGTGCTGTTTTTTCAGAAGATGTCTTGATAGACTTGTAGATGATGGTTTGGCACTATCAAGTCTTAAATGGTTTAGGAAGCTATAGCTGGGAGATCATCTGTTTTGCCATGAAATAGTTACTGTTCAGATATACGGATGCAATCAAACTGGAATTTTGCTGTTCACCTCCTGAAATGTTTTACCTTCCTTAGTATGCAGGCCCCAGAATGCTTGCTGAGGAGGGATATTCATGTGTAATTGGAAACATGTTTTCAATATATAGATTAAAGCATAAGATGGATATCTGCAATTATATTGTAGAATTTTGAAGCAGTGGTTGCACTTGAAGATGGCATTCATACGTTTGGCGTGAATGATCTAATCACACTCTTCTTAGTGTCACAGAGTCTTTTGAGAGATTCAGAATAGTGTATTTTTTCCAGATACAGGAAAGAGTATATGGAGCAAGTAGAAAGTGATACACTGCTGTACACTGAAGAAGATAGAGGGTGGTGGAAAAAAAAGTACCACTGGAGATTTAAAATATGGACAGCACTGTGCCATTTTGAGGCTAACCAAGTAATATAAATCCTCAGCCTGACCAGTACATAAAACTAAGTATAGACCTGTAGAAAAAATCTCAATGAGAGGAAAAGATTTTTATGATCTGACTATATTATTGCCATTGATTCCAAACGATATGTCAGGAAAGTCACAGAAGCAACATAAATTTAAACCAAACTCATTAATTTACTCACCTCACATAAAACCCTATATTATAAAGGAGCAGCTTATGCATCAACCAAGATTTTCAACTTTTTTTAATAATAAAAGAACCTTCTAATATGCAATGTTTTTCTCTAATTTTCACTTAAAATTAATCTCAGTTGAAAGTAATTTTGCAAAGACGTTAGTTCCATCCTTATTTATTTAGGAAGATAACTTTCAAAATAATAATAAAAAAAAATCTGTGGAATAATAGTGCTCTTACATTATATTTTTACCCTTATTTAATTTTAGTTACTTTATTTTAAATACATAAATGTTTACAAACCTACCCAGATATAGAGCTCACATTTTTAGCTTGGTTTTCTACAACCCAGGTATCATTATTCATATATGTATGCCTTAGATTTCATGTGTCTGGGAGAACTGATCAAAGTAATTTGTAAAGACACACAGAATTGCTGTGCTGTACCTCCCAAAGTGTCGTCATTCACAACCCTACTTTGATGACTCTGTAGTTGAAAATGGCAGCTGAGAAGAAAGATAGGAAGGAGGGAGCTCGTGCACTAACACCAAGGTAAAGTAGAGATTAGGACATTTCTGGACAAGAAGGTACTATATGAAAAAAAGCTTAAATATTGTTGTTTGAAGGAAGAAAAGGAAAAAAAAAAAAGTGAAACCTAAATCTGAGGAACTGTGAAACTCTTGAGAAGGTGCTTGTTGGATGTTTCACACATTTGTGGTTCATTCAGTCCAGTGTAATATATTCTTGATCTCGCTGTGCTTCAGCAAATTGTTGTATTACAGACATATCTGGTTTCAGCGGTGATCGAATAAACAATTATTGTGGTGTAAGTGTGGAATAATAGCTTCTGGCAGGGGACAGAGAAGGAGAAGCTGGAGGCAATAATTACTAGACCCAGATGTGAATTTAATGGACTAATCCAAATAGCCTAAATTTCAGGTATGGTAAACATGAAATGAAAGGTTATGCTTTTTTTCATTTCCATCTCTATGATTTGATTCCTGGGTTGACAAACAATGTATGTTAGCAAAAAAAATGATTCAGTAAAGCATTAAGGGTCTTTGCAGTAGAAGCTGTTGGGAAGCGGGTGGGAACCGCATGATGACTTGAAACACTGAATTATTCTAGGTTATTTTTACTGAAGTGTTTTGTTGTTGTTTTGTTCTAAGCTAGATCGCTTCAGTGATTGCTTGTAGTGGTGTACCGAGGCAATGAACTGCAGCACAGAGATGGGATGGGATTGAGCAACTGTGTGTGTGGGGGGGAACCTCAGGAAAGTCACATTGCTATCACAAACTATCACAAAAACTGTTGTGAAATGGGAAAAATAAAACTGTTTTTCTGAAGATAGTCAGAGGGTAGGCTGGTGGGACAATGGGGTTTAGGTAAGGTTTGTGCTAGAGATGGCATATACACACATTGCTTGTGACCCTGCAACAGACTGGCATGATCTATTCAGTACCCAAAACATCAGTGTCTCAGGGCATGTTATGTCAGTTTTGACAGTAATGCCAGCTTCAAGAGTAATTGCTTTTAGCTGTTTATTCCTTCCCCTATACTGTAATACACTACCTTCAGCTGTGCTGATGTAACTTGAGCAGGCTGCATCATGTACAAAGTAAATGAATTAATCCATTTTTAGAAAGGTTATTTTTAATATGCTGGGAATGGGTGACAGAGGAGTGCTGGGGGCACAGTGGTGAAAGGGAGAATGGGAAATGCCTAATGCTAGTACTGTCAGTGAAATCCCGTGTTGTGTAACAAGAAAAACTGACCTGCTGCAAAATCTGCTCTGACACAAGAACAAATATGAAATGTGATTATATCCTAGAGTGTAGCCAGAACAAATAATGGAGTTCTACTTTCTAATTATTAACATCAGTAACTGTGTATTCCTCTGACCTTTCTGTGGGTTGAAATTTGCAGGCAATATTTCTCACCCTGCAAATACTAAAGAGAATATAAATTTGTCCTCATTGAATAAGCCTTTGTTTAGTTGTATCCTTATCCCCGTGTCACAGGTTTTCTGTTTCTGACAGTCCTAAGAAGCCTGAAGTTGAAAGCTTCCACTTGGTAAAGTTAGAAATTCAATAAATATCAGCTGGAGTTAGCGTCTAACAAAAATTTTAAGTTTATCTGGTTGAGAGAAGGGGGGAAGGAGGAGGATATAAGTAGACAAAGATGCTGCTTGTTTCCAAGTAGAACAGAATTTTGTATTCTGTGTATCCATTCCCAAAGAAGTGACTCCCATATAACCTCTATCAGGGAAGAGGATGCTGAATATAGAGGCAGGGTTGCTATGCTCTCAGCTGTTAGGCAGCTTTGATATTGGCACAGAAAGAGGTGCAGCCCAATTATGTGGGACTAGAGGAGAGGTCAGTTCCACAGAGAAAATAAAGCAATGCATCTTTATTTTGGCATGTTTGTATTTCATTGTGCCATTCAGTTCCCCACCTTTTTTTTTTTTTTTTTTTTTTTTTAATGGATACAGATGACAACTACAATACAATTGATTTACTTTATATTACTTCAGTCCCATATGAAATTTAACTTGCTTCAATTTTACTTGCTGCTTCTGTGGCAGAATTTTTTTGTAAAGTCATATTTATCAAGCTTTCCCATATGGATTGGGGATTATAACAGGATGGTTAATTTCCATACTCCAAACAGGTTTTACAAATTCAGTTTCAGTGTCATAACGAAAAAGTTGCTTAGGCTTTTAGCAACTGACAGAGCAGTTTTTAAGTGCTTAATAAGCTGCACTGCTTGAAGTATACTGAAGCAGCTTATCTAAAACCTTGACATTTAATGTGGCTTTACTTCTCCAATTTGTATGAAATGAATAAATTAGACAAATTATTCAGTTGTTCCTGCATGTGAAAATGAGTTCATTTATTTTTAATGTTGCTAGTCAATCACAGTATTCTGTATATAGAAGAATCTTTCCTAATTTTGACAGAACTGCTATTTGACCTAATTGTTACATGACAGTTAAATAATATTGATATTGATATGCCTGTAGGTAAATGTGATCAGGATTTAATATCTACATTTTTGTCTTAACCTTATTCAAAGTTAATTTTTCCCAGTAATTCATATATAAATTAAAAATCAAAGTTTGGAGATAATATAAGAAATTGCCCATGTTTATGTAGTGATGGTTAGTTTAAAAATCAATGCCATAGATCATAAAATAAAACTAGCTATAGTTAAAAGCAAAATTAGAGAAACTTGGTGAGATTAGCAACTTCAATGCCTGTATCACTTTGAAAAAAACATTTTTATGTTCAAACATCTACTCATTTATTTCACTGACATTTAACAGCCAGCCAGCTAGCACCAGACTATTTGGCACCAAAACTATTTGGCACATGTGTAAGAATCCAAACAGCACTTTCTTCTGTGAGTGTTGCAGAGAGGAAAGGTGCTAATGGAAGATATATATTGCATTTTTGACTTGGCTATTTAACCTGCGACATTGTTACACCAACTAGAAAGACACTACCTCCTATCTACAAACATACTCTGCTTTTATGACTGTGGCCATAAAGTGATTTTATGACATCGAATGAATCTGAATAGTTTGAAAGTTTGCAGCGTCTCTTTATGTGCTTATTTGCTATCCTTATAACTCTGTGGGGTTCTTAATGAAGTTTGTAAAATTGGATAATCCCACCTGTGATGGCTGCTTGAATGTTCATTTCCTTACATGAGGGAAAGCAATACCTTTTCTAAGGTCTCACTGTTTACCAGTAGGAACAGTCCCGCAGTTAATGCAGTTTGAGGATTAGTTGTTGTTACAAAATATTTGTGAAATACCACAGTTTGAAAAAAAACAACAACCAACCAACAAAACAACAACAAAAAAACAATAATTAAATTACTGTGTTGCTATGCATTATATTTTGTTAGTTTAGAACTAAAGTTTTTAAAGCAAAATACTGGATGTCGATTGAGTCTGTATATACAAATAATTAGTTCAGGCAGTTTTTGACAGTTTTGGAATGCTTTAACAAGAATTAGGTACCCAAATGGTAACTTTGTTACGAGTTCTTACAATCCATTAGTAACATTAAATGGTTTTAAGATTAAGATCAATTAGTGATTTGACAGGTGTTTGGCTTCTATAAGCTCGATTACAAATGTAATGCTATTTAACATTTAACGTGTAATAAAACATGAAGAATTATATTGTAATATTAAGTAATCTTCTTTGGGTTTTCCTTCCAGGTTGATAAGTGAAGAGCTGCCAGAAGTTCCCGTACTTTACAGAGATGTCTCATCCCTTTTGCTCATCCAGATTTTAACCATGCCTCAACCATTGCACAAAGGTATGTTACAAAAATATGTATATTCAAATGTTTATTTATATGAGGGTACGTTCCTGATGATTTCCAGGATGATAAATCATAGCTTGTCTACTGTGTAGTCTAAAATAATGTTTCTGCCTTATCTACGGAAGGTGACATTGAACAGAAATTTTGGTTGTTGTTCAACAGGCTTATCTGTGTTCCCTGTCTTCTCACCTTATCAGTCAGCTTATTCAGTAAAGATACAAGAACTGAGCAAAAACTATTTAAGTTGTTTTGCTGAAGAAGTGTCCTTTGTTTGACCTTCATCACTTTTCCTAAAGGGGTGTTTCAGTATTTGGAGTTGAACCGATTGCCTAAGGGTGAAAGCTTGTAATTTAGTTTGACTTTCAGAGTTTAAATTATAGCAGTTGTGTATAATAGGAGGTCACATATGAAGATGGTAAGTGCTGTAATGCAGCAACTACAATAGAGATGGCATATAGAAAAATTTGGCATAAATATTAATTTAAGAACCATAATTTTATAGCTAAACCCAAATTTTTTAAAATGTAAATTCATTTTTCTGTAATAAAGGATTAACTGAAACTAGTAGGACAGTTTACTAGTCCTAAGTACGGTCCAGAAGATGGTAGTTCAGCCCCTCTGAGCTCTGATTATCTATAGCTTTACCTTTATTTTAAAAAGAGAACAAACAAGCATTTTACTACTTCACTGACAATGAACATCTGCTTAGGGGTCTGTTTCACAGTTTTGATACCTAATGGATTTTGTTAATTTCTGAGTAGGTAAATATGGGGACTGTTCTGTTTTTGATGTGTACGCCTAATTTACTAAGTGTAACAAAAAATTTGCTTCCACTGAAGAGGTGTTCAGTCCTTACTATTGAATGTTCAGCTCAAGCACTGTGTGTGTCTGTTGACATCGTGGGTTGTGGTTCTTTTGATTCAGTGTACATATTTATGGATTAAATATGTCCCATCAGTAATTAAAGTATGAAAATACTAGAAGTTAAAAAATAAAAAAGGGAATAGGAAGCATACTGTCCAAAACATACTTTTCTTTAACCACAATTTTAAAATAAATTTAACTTGTATTCAGAAGAACAAGAGCAAAAAATTAAAGTATAATGAGACTAACTTCTGAAAAATAAGGAGATAGAGGTGAAGTCAAAGTACAAATAAGTCTTTTGGTAGTTTATATTCAAGCATTGGAGAATAACATCTATGAAGGTTATGTTTATCGTAGGAAAGACAGCATTCAGTTAATAATAGTAAGGCATCCTGTGGAGAATTCCATAAAATACCACACATCAGTAGCACATTTTGATTGTGCTCTTGGCTTTAGTATGAGTTGCATTTGAAAGGAAAAAGGCAAGTGGCAGGAAGAAGATGAATGTAACCACTCCAAATCTACAAAGCATTAAATTGGAAATAAATTGCCATTTATCTTTCTAATTTTGGTTTCATCAAAACAGTTAGGCAGAAGGAAGAGAAAGTCTTTCATAATGCTCTGTCCTGAGGTGTAGAATGTAGTTCAGAAAAACAGGTAATAACATATTTGTTCAGAACTTTTGTAATGGGTGCATAGGTCACAGAGTTGAATGTCAATATCATTAATTCTTAGTAGAGAGCTGATGCATGAAAAGGTAAAAACGTCTTGTGCAGGGTCATGTGGCAGGCCAGTGACAGGGGTGGAAAAAAAAACATGTACATTTGACCCTGCTGCTTCCTGAATGTTTTTTGCTGTTTTGGAGTGATTGCAAGGCGCAGAACCTGTGGACTTGGCTGACACCAGTGTTCAGACAGGGTTGATGCTTGTGTGCCCTGATAGATGATTTCCAATAACAATAGACTTAAATACAGTGCAGAAGAGATGGTGTTGCAGTATGGTGCAGAACCTCCCAGTAATGGTGATTCTGTAGGTTTAGACTCAATGAAAAATTTCCTTCCTTTCAGCATCGATACTATTTTCTAATGCTACAGGTTTTGTAGTATCGTTTATTAGGTTTGTTGCTGTGTTCAGAGAAACCATATTTGCATCCTTACAGGAAACTAAAACTAAAGTTTTAGTTTAGAAATCATCTTTCTAGTCATACTCAAAATCCTTTTTGTTTATACTGTTTTTAAAACGGAAATAAACAAACGAGTGTTCTGTAAGGAAGGACCCAAACTTCATCTTTTGCCCTTTAGATACAACATGAGGAATTGTGTTAACTACCCTATTAACTTGTGAATGGGTGTTGGTATCTTTTTCAATCTGACATTGATTAAAGCGATAAAAATGCCATTACTGTTCAGCCTCTTCATTCAGAGAAGAAAATTGATCTGAATTCATCACAAAGAAAGAACACTATAAACTAAATCATTTTTTTTACAGGAGAAACTTTGTGGTGGAGGTCAGAGAATTTACAAGCATTTATCGGATCTTTTAAAGAACGGAAAGAAGAAGATAGTGTACCTCATGTGTAATCAGCAAAATGACCACTGTGTTTAAGATACTAAAACAGTTAGTAATTTTTTTTCAGATTTTGACAGTAGAACGTAGGTGTAGCTTTTATAGGCTTCACATGCTCTGCATTTTGAAATTTGTACAAGACTAAATAATGATCCACATAGGTGTTTCTGGTTCAGTTCTGTGGCAGTTGTAGTACATAAGATGGGCAGTTCACGGTGTTGTGAATTAGGACTCATCAACAGTGAATGATAGAAAATGAAGAATTTGTTTGTAAGATCTCTAGCTCCTTTCTTACAGAAGTAGGAAATTATATTCTGTATGAAGAAAGCTAATACAGAATGGAGACAGTGGCTTGGAAGTTTAAAAAAAAACAACAAATTTATGTCCTTGTAAACTGAAATCTATGCCCTTTCTGCAACACTATTTCTATATGTTGAACAAGTCACTTAATTCAAAATGGACATTCTTCATAGTCACCATTAATTGTACCTGACTTGAGACCCCTGTGGGCAGATTAGTGCTCATAGCTTCATGTGGCTTCAATTTCTGCTTTGCTTTGAAACACCACTGTATTTTTAAAAACTGGATCTGGGTGAGCATGGGGCAAGTAGGTGCAACAGAATCAGTGGTCATCTGGCCATCAGTGGCCTGGCACTGTGCTTGGTGCCATGTGTGAGGAGCATCACACAGCAGCATGGGTGCTTGCTGGAGCCCTGTTATGCAGCCTGGCAGTGCTCTAGCATGTGCTGCAGTGCTGCTGTTAAGAGATCCATGATTTGGGAGTGATAAACTCAAAAGCTGTTCTTTGAGAGTTTAGCCCAGCTAATTAATACGTTATGTAGAAAAGATTTCCTTCCTTGGCATGTAATAGCTAAGTTCAGTCCCTTTGTTTTTTTGTACCTGACTCTAATAAGGCCTGAATGCCAGAGTCTGACCTGGATGCTTTGACACATTTTTTTTTTCTAGAAAGTTTCAATGTCATGCAGTGGAAATAGAGCAAGCAGCACTGGGGTGAACACTAACACTTTTCTTTAATGATTGGGTAAGGATCTTGACTAAATATAAAATGAATGTAATCAACTTGAGTAGTATCCAATTTCAGTGTGGAAGCTGAAATATTTATCTGTATACTGGGACTTTCACTATACCTTTCATGAATTATCTGAAGTTCAGTGCTGTTTCCCTTTGTTCTGAAGTTATTTTTTCAAATGCCTGTTCAAGTTTCAGATGAAGAATATTTTCAAGGGCTATTCATATGAAGATGCCCTTTTGAGTTCACTAAAAAAGGTCCTTCATTTTGTATTTGATTTGCTTTGTGGATTCTTTCTGTAGTCATTGCCTGACAACATGCACCATCTAATTTGCAATCACAGTTAAATGACAGATGCATATAGACACTAATAAATGCATTCATCTGCATACTTCTTGCACTAAAGCTAGTGTTAGGCTTCTAGAAGTGTTTCTTGTATAAGCTTTATATTTAAAGGGGAGTTGTTTAATGTACATAATGGGATGGAGTGCTGTGAATTAATTTGGGTCCAAAAAGTTTTGTTTAAAAAGCTTAAAAAATAGAAACATAAAACCATTTCTCGATACTGTATAAAAATAAATACAAAAATTCTGCACTAAACTGTCTTGATTATAGTGAGCTAACCCCAGTAATAAAACTTCTAGACTGTCAGAATAATATCACATTAGTCTTTGTGTACAAACATGCAAGTCCTAACTGTATTTTAGTGCAGAATATTGCACAGTGTATCAGTTGCAACAGAAAGGACCAAAAGCTTCACAACATACAAATATACTAGTAATCCTTAGGGTTATTAAAGGGAAAAGACTTAACAAAAGCACACAGGCTCCACCAGGGGGCCATGGGAAAACACTGAGCAGCCCCAGCATGCTCCACAGAAAGGCAAGTAAAATAGCTCTTTGCAAAGAAACAGCTCTTTGTGGTAGGTGAGCACATAACGGCTCTAAGATTATGGATACCTACAGATGTCAAATATCTTGCATTTTACAAATGAGATAACATAATAGTTAAATGACAATTGGTACTACAGCTTGTGGTATTAGTGCCCCTCCCGTGAGATGTTTTTGGCTGTAGAATACTTGTTTTCAAAGCCTGGGCTCTCATTACACAGCATACTGCTTCTGAGCTGCTCCTCTGATATTTTCCTAAAAACGCAGGATTAAACTTGTTTGTACAGAAGTCAGGACCTCATAGGAGGAGTAGTCCAGACCACTTCCCTTATTATATATGAGATTGTATTTTTGTCCAATTCTGTATTCTCCAAAAACTAATTCATAATCACTTAAGAATCATGATAGTAAATACAAGAACATCAATTTATTTTTAAATCTGTAGTATACAAAAACATTATATCTAATTATTAAATTCGTTAGAGATTTTAAGTGGGGATAGGGATAAAGAAAAATCCTATTTAACAGAAATCAGATTTTTAAAAAGTGAAATAGTTGTAGTATGCTAAGAAACCCCATGTGAGCACTGTATAACAACCTCAGCAGAACAGATCTAGAGGATGAAATGGATTGTGGCAGATCAGTGAATGTTGACCAGTGGTCTAGTTTTGCTGCTTTAGGTGTAAAAATAATACATCATATATTCAGGATTTCTACATAAGAAAGATTTTTAAGAAAGCAGAGGTCTCAGCAGAATAAAAAATGTATGGCCTAAAGAGCTATTCAGATCTGGTGGATTCTCCTTCTGGGGTAATGGGGAGAGGAAAACCAATTATAATGCTACTTACTGTAGAATAGGTTCGGTGAAATATAGCAGTGTTCAGTGTCATGTTTAACGTAAGCTCTGTAGGAAGATAATACAAAAAAGTAATTTTCATTACATAGTTACAAATACTCTTTTACATGCTTAAATTGTGCTTATTGTATATACTTGGTGACATTAAAAAGTATTCACATCTGCATTAATTTGTAAGCATTTGTTAAATAAACAATTGTTAGTTCACAGACTTCATTATATATTCAGACTTTGTATTCATTTTAGAACTCAGTAGTGTGTTTTGATGTTAGATATAAGAATAGAGAAACAAGGCAATTCATCTCCCTTACCGCCTTTTCATTTTCATGTACGAAGCTTGTTTAAATCCTTTGGGGAGAAAAATTAGTTTAACCCAATTTTTGTGAGGTGTTTCTGTAAATAAAATTATTTTGCTTAACTTCAAAGCCTGAGTAGACTTAAAAACCCTCATTTTTGTACACATTGTTTTAGATAATATATTACTGTTATGCTTAAGGAATGGTGTAAGTAATGATAGAAACATCTTTGATCTGCCTAGATTTTTAAGAAATCAGATTATTTGAGATGGGAAGTACAGCCTGGAGTAAAAGGAGAGAAAAGGATGGTTACCATATCTTGATTTCAGAGAATGATCACATTTACCTTTTTTCCTGTCCCAATTTTAGGAAGTCTTATATTGACTACACTAGCTTCCCAGAAAAGATTTCAAAGCCTTTCTTCTGCAGCCTGTATGTAGGAGATAAGCCATTGAAATGCTATGAAAAAGTGTAAACAAAGATTTCTTAAAAGAAAGCAAGTTCTAAAATGACAGTTTATCTTTTGTTCTAGTTCTGTATTCACATGAACTTTGGTAAATAGCTACTCATTAAAGGGTGATTTGCAGCACGTCTTATATACCTGGATCCATATTGGGAAATGGAGAGAGAGAAAATGAAGTGTGTTAAATGTCCTTCTTGCATTTCTTTGGGAACTTAACTTTTCCAGTATTTGCATGAATGTAAGATGATTTAATCATAACCAACAGGTACAGGAAGATGCTTGCTTACATTTACAGGACCCAATTAGTTGCAGCTATCAGTAATCAGTAGCTTACCGTGATGCAACATTTGGACAAAACAGAATTCTGTAATATCACCAAGTCCCTAGGAAGGATTACTGCTGATCAGGATTAAGATGAACATATGGAGCAGTGGAAAATGACTTGTCCTTTACTCGTGCAGTTCACTAAGGCTGCCAAGTAATTTTTGAAAGCCAGCAAATATAGTTATCTTGTTTTGTGTGCTTTTATGCTTTTCATGTTGTTTTTGCTTTTCATTTGAGAAGCATCACTTCTTTAGCTAAAGGCTGTAATAAATACATTTGCTAAAAATAGAAATGTTTACAAATTATTTCCTTTGTTTTACAGAACACTTCACCTGCATTATAAAGGTGCTTTTCACTTTATTGTATACTCAAGCCTTGGCAGCACTTTCTGTTAAATGTAGTGCTGAAGATAGAATGGCATGGAAAGAGTCAGGAGCTCTCAAAAAGGTTGGTTAAGTTATTAAAACAGTTATGAACTTTTCCTTATCTATTTCTGGTAGAAGTGTAACAGCTGTCTCTACTTATATCTAATCTGCATATAATAATTTGCTTCTCCTTCACAGAAATCCAGTATTTTGTTTCTGCATGTGCTATTTTTGCAGGCTTTGCAAGTTTTAGGAAAAGTTTCTAGTTCCAGAACTAAATTTCAGATACGAGAATGTATCTATGCAGTATCACTCGAGTTCATTACAGTGGCATGCAGTAAAGGTAGTATTCTTTCCAGTAAAATTGAAGCCTTACTATGCTTCAATGTATTGATTTAATGCATTCCTTTACAGAACATGTAGGCAAGTAAGTTTGCCACTGGAAAAATACTCAGTCTTTTTCCTGTTTATTCATGCTATTCATGGCTAGCCATGCACATTTTTCTGAATTTGCAGTCTAGAGTGCTCTTATGAGGAAGAGGCAGAGAGGAATTCAGGAAATTTCTAAACCAGACAGGTAAATATTTCCCTATCATGTCCTTGCCTTTTGATGGCATTTGCAAGTATAGTGAAGTTGAGCTGATTGAATGCCAGTTGCTACCAAAACATACGGTTCACCTTAGCCATCCTATGCATCCCCCACTTCTTCATGCACTGGTGTTGTCATTTACTTCAGTTTTCTGCTCCATGGATTGATTCTCCAGAGGGTGAGAAGAGTGCCAGTGCAGACCAGGAGAAAGGATGGAAGCATTGGGGCCAGGAGAGGATATGGGAGCAGGAATATCCCTTTATACAACAGTTGGGTCTTAGATTATGTTGGCTGTAAAACAGAAGACACACTGAGAAACACAACCTGCTTTTCACATTTAAGTCCTCTTTGGTGTACTGGTATGTCACTACCCCCAAGGTACTAAGTACAAATTATCTGCTGACCAAACTGCTGCTATGCAGAACTTTTTTCCAGACTTGCAATAAGCATTTGAGATCACAAATGCAATACTGCATTTTGTTAGCTCTCACTTCACCCCCTTCCTTCAATACCGTGTCACATTAGAATTTCAAGAACACCTGCTTGAAAACATTGCTAATGTTGCTGGTGAGCTTTTATTACTGGGTCTTCTGGGGCTGGGGAGGGGGGAAGGTTGCATTTTTCTTTTTACTTCAATGACTCCCAAATGATAGATTTTGCATTTTTAAATTCTTGGTAGAAGGCATAAGAATATATTAAAATGTTACCAGTTTATATTTTTTTCATAGCCCATGGACTGCATTTTTGTTAGTAGCAGAAGTTGGGATTTATCTGAACATGCACTTAAAATGCTTAATTTGCTGTCTACAGTGAGATTTTATTGTGTGAAAGTAGACTTAAGGCATGTGGTAGGTAGGCTTGCTACCTAATAGTACTAAGTTGTTTTCTTATAGAAGCATAAAGGCATTTGCAGAACACAAAGGGTATTTGTGCTTTAGGCTTACAAATAATGATAATGTCTCAGATAATGGATTTTTGAAGTAGCTGTTTGTTTTGGTATTAAAGACAGCATTTTAGTAGAACTTCCACTAGCATACTTGTCTTTGGATATTAAGGCTGAGTGGAAAATGGTAGTCTTTTAAACAGTATGTTACGGTTAATGGATGCTGTTATCTAGTATAGTTCATCCAACCTGAACTTTATCAGTTTGAGAATTTTGACTCTTCTCCTGTGAGAAGCCCATTGGAAGCTGACAGTTTTCCAAGTGGGAGAGCAAAGAGGAGGTAAATAAGGACAGTGCTCCGTGCCACACATGCACTGTAATGAGAACATCTCTCTCTCCCTTGGAAACATCCTCCTCTTTCCTCTTGTCTGTCTTGTGTAGATCATCTGTGTACAGAGGTCGAAGTTCTGATAGCAGCTTGGCTGTATGTGTTTAAGTTGATCTCTACATTATTCTCAACCCTTCAGGGACACCTACTCTTTTTTTCTTGGCTTCCATTTCAAGTGTCTTGCAGCTTTGCAGACACTTTGAGCTTGTCCTTCCTCAGATTTGTTTCCAGTTTCTCTCCCTCCTCCTTATCCAGCATAATGCTGCCTGGACCCCGTGTGTTCAAGAGATCTTTGTGCACAGAGGGCTGGTCAGTGGTGTAATCACATAGGTCCCACTTTCTCTCTCCCAACAGTTCTGCAGCCCATCTCTTCTTTCAGCCTCCACTTTCTTGCTAGTGCCTAGAAGCAGCGTGAGCTTAGCCATAGTCCTCAAGTGAACTCTTTTGCTTTGCTTGTGACAAGGGAAGTCAGTTTTAGTTTAGAAATCCAACTCTGTTCTTCAAAGTTTCTTGAGGACCTAATGGTTTTAAATATATGGTTCAGGCTGTCTTTTTTTTTACATGCTGATAATACTGACATTTGGATCCTAGGATGACTACACAGATCATGTGTGACTTAATTTTTTTATTTTTTGGATAATGCCAAGTGAATCTTTGTTTGGTGTTCTAGACATCAAACTTGAGCTGAAGTCTTGCCTTTGTGTTGCTGCCAAGTGATCAAGCAACCAACACGGCTCAAAATACATATCCAATCGTGTTTTCCCTGGAAACAATCATGTATGACTTAGCAGTATTCCCATAATTATTTCTCTTCTTTCTGTTTCTGATGGCTTTCTATAATTGTTGCCTTTGAATGGTGTTGCACGAAGCCAAGTGGCTAGTCTTTCCACTAAATAATTTTTCCCATCTCTACTCGATACAGTTCATTCCAAACAGTGTTCCATTTTCTCATAGACTCATTTCAATTTACAATAGATGGCAAGTGTTTTGTAACTCATTCTGGTTGGTGCATTTTAGAAAATAATATTTTTTTCTTAAAATTTATTTTATTCAAAATCTGTCAAAACAGTGTCCATAAAGCAATTTTTCTTAACCTTAAACATTTTCTATACTCACACCTAAAAATGGGAAATGCACAGTAGAGTGTTTTCATATAATTCAGTTTATGACGTAAGTACTTTAAGTAGCAATTCACATTTCATTGTATGAACTAAACGTGTTCCCCTTGTGTAGAATTAGATTTTCAATTTATTTTAAACATGCATCTTTAAGTCAAAATTCATGAGCTGATTAAAAGGAAACGTACTTCATTGCTCTGCAGAAAATTTTCTCCTTTTTGTGACTTGTGTATTTTTTTCTCCTTATTTTCAGAATACATCCGGTGGAGAAAAATCTTGGGAAGTATTGCTGGGTCATGTGGTTAGTGAGCTGTCTAAGGGGAAGATATTCGAAGAAGGAGAGACTGAAGAATTAACAGTGGTATTGGCAAACCTCTTGGAAATGTATACAGTGTATCCCCCTTTCCATCTCCCATTTAATTCTTTCAGCCTAGTTATTATAATGAGTTTTCTCTGATCTTGCTAAAGATTGCAGTACGACTCTTATTTTCTGGATCAAAGCACATCCCCTTGGGACAGTTTGCTTGTGCAAATCTTTCTTCTAGTAATACCATACAGGGACAATGCTGAGAAAGTTATCGACAAATATTTCTTACAATTGTGTTTTCTAATCATGTGTACAAAATGCCTTTCAGAAACTTCAAAAACCGAACATTTAAGTAGAAAAAATATTGGGGGGGGAGGGGGAATTGAGGTGGGTGTGCAGAGAAACATTTTTTTTCAGATTATTAGTGAAAGAATCAGCCTTTGGAACTTACGTTTGTTTGATGCACTCTGTTTAAGGTGTCCAGTTAAAACTGGAGTATAAATACAGGTTAATACTGGAGTTTCTTTCATAGGAGACAACTTATCCGGGTCAGAATATAGTAATTGCTTTCCTCCCCTCTAGGTAAATCCTGATTCTGTAGAGTGCTATCTGCAACAGTTCTGTCTACCTTTCCTCAGGATCACCAGCCTTCTTCAACACCATCTTTTTGGAGGGGATTTACCTAGCTGCCAGGTACAGACTGGAAGGTGCACACTCACATTTAAAAGCTAGAAATTTTGAAAACAAACAAAACCTTCAAAGGTTGCCTTTTTTTTTCTTCTTCTTTTTCCCATGGCATATATTTTCTCTCCTGAGTGTTTTTCTTTTTAAATCATATTTTCTAGCATTCTTCTGCATCAGTGCAGCATCTTTTTTTTTTTTTTTTTTTTTAGGTCAATTTCCCTGAAAAACAATGTGTATTTATATATATATATATATATTTGTATTTATTTTATTAGGTCATACTTACCTGTTTATGAAATACCAACATAGTTTTAAAGCTTGTGCTGCATTTGCAGAGATCACATAATTTCCACACAGACTGGACTTCAGTCCTGAGTTGCTTAATGTCTGTTAATATTTGGGACGTTATTCTTAGAGACTTTGCATCAGCATACGATTATGTTTAAGCTCCATACATTTTAAGCTGATTCAAATAGAGTTTGCTGCAGATCAACTTCCCTACTTCCTTGCGTCACAATTCTCATACCTGAATACCTGAAACTGATAGGAGCCATTTTGGACTTTATTGTGTGATGGTTGTTTGTTTTTATTTTCTGACCAGTTGTATTTTGAGAACCCAATTTGAGGTAATTTGAAGACATGGACTCTTTTCTGTGTGTATGAAGATGTTCTAACACAATGATGCTAATACCTTTACTGTTGTTATTGGAATAGACGCATTTTTTATGTGAACTACATGTAGTTTAATAAACTACAGAAATTCAAAGCATAGGTATTAATTTAAAACTTCTGGTTTTGTATCAAAAGGAAGATGAAGAATTCACAGTTCTTGCAAGCTGCCTAGGTCTATTACCATCTTTTCAGTCATCTGATCAATTCACCAGTGCCTCTTGTCTCAATTGGCCAGTGCCAGCATTTGACATGATATCACAGTGGTGCTCAGAGTTGGCTTCATTTGCAGACAGACATCCAGATCAAGTAAAGGTATGTAGCAAAATTACTTTCAAAACAGTGCTAATGTAGGAACGGTTATTTATTGCTTGTTTCACTGCGTATGTCTTTTCCTTTTGGATAAGGATCTCAGAAGCTGACTCGTAAATGAGAGAGGAATTGTAATCAGAAATGTTAGTGGATATGGACATAAAAAGAAGATGCATGTCAACATTTTAAGTCCACCTCTCCTAAGTTAATGGTGTTAAAGAGCAGGCCAGATGCTTTCCTGGCTCTGCAGAGTGTGTCTGTCTCGTAATATTTCACAGGTGAAAATTATGGTGTTGCAAATGAATATTTGAATACTAAGATTAACCTCGAAATACAGTTGCTGCCAATTGATAGGCGTTTGAGAGAAATTGCAGTGAAACTGTTCTTTTCATGATTGAAAAGGGACAGGTGCTATTCTTGTGAAGAAAGATCCCATCTGACCCTTATGCCCATCAATTATAAAGCCAGTAAGATAAAGTAGGTTGAAGCAAAACACAGAAGTGTCTTTAAAATAGATAAATAAATTGGACAGCATTTTCAAGAGCAGAAGAGAACAGTTAGGCCTGAAACCAGTATTTACCTAACGCCTGGTTTTCCAAAAAGTTTGGAGTGCTGATCAGTTCTTAATGACCTCAAAATGCACTGCAGTTTTGAAAATCAGGCACATGCCTTCAAGTACCAGTTGCATAGCCTAACTCCAAAACAAAGGAAGGAAGAATTTGTCTAAATTTTATCTAGGAGACAGCTTTCATAATCATTGCCAGGGTTTGGCAGTGAAGTTTCTGAGATAAATTTTTGATGCAGATAGTGACCTGCAGTCTTCCCCATAGGCCAATCTTAATCCTCTTTGCTTTAGTTATGAAGGTTTTTTTTCACTTAAAGTGTCATGTTTAGAAAACATACATGGGAAAAGGTTAGCTCTCCTTTTTTAACTGTTAGAAAAGTGACCTCAAGGAGGGTGTTCACCAAGAGTAGTCTACGGTTGTTAAGACACTTCTGAATTTCTCAAACAGAGAAGAATTGAGAGAATTTTAAATGGCATGCTTCCTTTCTTTGGTATTCTTTTCTTAGTTCTAAATAAATTAATGTGTAGAACTCACAGATTGTTCTTATCTTCCTTCTAGGCTTTGCTTATCCAGGAGCCTAAGTGGGACTTGCCACGCCTCCTTCAGTTGCCTGAGAATTATAATACCATTTTTCAGTATTATCACAGAAAGACTTGTACTGTTTGTACCAAGGTTCCTAAAGATCCTGCTGTTTGTCTAGTTTGTGGTACTTTTGTATGCTTGAAAGGACTATGCTGCAAACAACAGAGTTACTGTGAATGTGTACTGGTAAGAGAAAGAATTCCAGTTCTGTAATAGGTTCTTACACTGATAGATGATTTTTAACTCCATCACTTAGTCTGGATGTTTTTCTTATAAAAACATGTTTGTATAATGTTGATTGCTCATTTCTGGTAAGATGGACCTAGACTGGATTCTGAAGAGCAACTTTATTAACCTTTTTAAACCCCAAGCCCTATTCGCCTCTTTGAAAAACTCTTAGAAAGCCACTGTGGGCAATGTTGACACATGGTTTTCATTCACAACCTATTGAAATTTGTCTGCATCCAGAATGCTTATGTATCATTTTAGTTTTCCTCTGTTTTGTTGCCTTGATTTCTGTGTACATAAGAATATCAATGTATGTTTGTATTTTTTCTTTCATGGAACGTTTTCTGGTACCTGACTGTCTCCTAGTGATCTGCAGACTATAGCTAAACAAGCATCATTTTAAGGCCTTCAACTTCAAGCCTTTGCTGAAGCAGCAAATTTTTCTAGTCAGCTTATATTTAAGTTCCTTTAGGAACCTGAGTTGGACAGCATCTAGTATCACTTTCCTGTCCATGATTAAGGTTTGCTTTGAGAGCTGTTCTGCTTCCCATCATAGAATAGTTATTAGAAGACTGGAACTACATGGGCTTCACAAAACTGAGGGGAATTTCTTGGGGAGCTATTTACAAATGGGACATAAAATCAAACCCAAAGAAGTTCCATACGGATCTTGGACTTTTCCAAAATTCCTTGCGCTCACCTTTTTCTTTTTTCTACTGCTATTATAGTGGAAGAATGAGAGGTGAGCAAAATTTAAAGTGTAAACGTAAGTAACAGTTAAGGTTTTGGCTTCATGCAAACAAAGGTATAAAGAAAAATAATTAAAGATATATTTAAATAATTATGTAAGATTTTAGTCAGTGGGATTACAGCCTCCAATCGTCATAATACTATATGAAAAACAGATTTTTATTGACAAAACAAATTGATTGTAAATGCCACAATCTGTATTAACTAGTAGTGAATGACATTGAAGCAAGCAGGAATGAATTTTAAAAATTAATTATTAGTTTTGTAGAGCTGTAGACTAGATCTGTGAGTGTAGATAGAGAAAGCAAATTCATCTGCAGACACCATTGTAAAAGACGAAATGGGAATTTTTTTTTCTGAATACTTATTCTTGTCATCTGTGCAAAATACTTGCTCATGCTGTACAACAAATACAACACTGTTGAGAATATTTTTTTCTCATTTTTCTTAGGTAACTCTTAATAGGATAAAGAGCATCTTCCAATTTTTAAATCAGACAACCATTTTTATATCACACAGAATCACAGAATTTCTAGGTTGGAAGAGACCTCAAGATCATTGAGTCCAACCTCTGACCTAACACTAACAGTCCCCTCTAAACCATATCCCTAAGCTCTACGTTGAAGTTGTAATGGCAGCACAAGACACGGACTTCTAGTTTGCTTGGAGAATTTGGGGGCAGGCTATACTTTGTCAGGCTGTTCCTTAGTAAATAACGTGTGTTAGTTTATTTCAAGGAAAACTAGTTACTATTTGGAAAATCTTTTTGTTATAAAACTGACAGTCACTAACTGAATCTTTGTACTCTTCCTTTTCTACATCCATAATATTACAGCATTCTCAAAACTGTGGAGCTGGGACAGGAATATTTCTTTTGATTAATGCATCTGTAATCATCATCATACGAGGTCATCGTTTCTGCCTTTGGGGTTCTGTTTATCTAGATGCACATGGTGAGGAAGACAGAGATCTTAGGTAATATTTTAATTACAAGTGTTTTATTGTTGCTGTTCTGTGTATTATCAACTTTATATAATGCAATATCTGCAGTAACAGATTAAAAATACCTACTTTCCTTGAGGGAAAAACTCCCATTTTCCACAAGTTAGACTGATCTTAGTTTTGGAGGCCCAAATCGTGTAATAATGAACAGAGTAATTGTGTAATCGTGAACATGTACTCGTGAACAGAATTACATGCATCAAGCGCCCACCCAGCAGAAGGATTCAATTCTAAATGTTCCAGCAGGAAACACATCTCTCCCAAATATGAAAATTGTTGTTTGGCCTTCAATCAAACAAAGCAGTTGGTTTCCAATGTAGGAAAGCTATACATACCTGAAAGAACAAGAATTGTTCTCTGAATTCTGCTATCCAAGAGGGAGAAGGGAAAGTACCAGCAGCTATTTTACTAAAAACGAAACCAACAGCCCCTTCACCAATAAAAATGTGTGCTTCCACTGGGGAAAAATATATATACAAACATCCCACGTTATTTATATTAATAATGAAACTTTTCCATTTATTTGATGTATTAACCATTGTTACTGTTTTTTTAACAGGCGTGGTAAACCTCTCTACATATGCAAGGAAAGATACAAAGTGCTTGAACAACAATGGGTGTCTCATACTTTTGATCATATCAATAAAAGATGGGGGCCACATTATAATGGCTTGTAAATCATCATCTTCACACTGTATCGCTGTTACCATGAATGAATGCATCTCGACTGACAATAGCTTTAAATGAATGGGAGTTCAGCTCTTTGGCTTGGGGTGGAGTGGGGTATGGGCATAAAAGGGAAATGGAACTTGGTCAACATGTGAAATTCTTGCATAATATGCTGCTGTTGCTATTAAATAATGATACAATTTGAAATTAAATCCTCAAAATGGTGTGAGCAATGATTGCACTCAGTAGTCCATTTTTCTTTTGTGTTTTTTTTATTAAGTCCAATATTGTTAAGAAGCACAAGTTTTACTTACAGTTGTTTAAAGGCTCCAGTGCTACCTGTCAAGTTTTAATTTTTCTCTGCGTGGAGTTGAGTTTTTAGCAATTTTTGCTGAAACTGTATATGTGTACTACATCTACTAAATATGTTGGATAAATTTTCTTTGCCTTTCTTGTGTTGGTTTGAGGTTTTTGCTTAATATGCATTTGTAATTAGACATGAATTGTAAAATGATTGTGAGACTGCATGATAACAATTGGTCTGAAAGTTGAATTTTAAAAAATATTTCACTTACCACAAGAGGTCTATCGAAATATTTCAGGCATTACTGAAAACTTATGCTTTCTCAGGAATTTCATAGATTTCTTTTCCTCCATAAAATACATGAAATAGCTGTAAATTAGGTAGCTTATTGTTCTTAATGTAATCCAGAACACACATTCTGTTTTCTCTTCCAGAGATGAGATTTTTTTCTGTATTAATTGAATAAACTGTTAGTGATAACACATACAGAAATTGCTGTATATAGAGAATTTGTATGGCACCCAACATGGAGATCCCAGTTATAAGTGTAATAACCACAAGCCTGCCTACTACAAACTAGATACATGTTTCAGAATGATTGGTTTGGAAATGTGCAGGCTATTCTACAAATCAAACATAATTTTGTATCTTTCCTGCCACTTCAGGAGGTTCTTCCATACTGTATTTGTTCAGAGTAATCACTGTTCTTTCTGCTTGGTTTCCTAAAAAAGGAAACAAACAAACAAAGGACAAAAAGAAACAAAAACAAAAACAAAAAAAAACACCAAATGAGAGGTAGTCTATGTGAACACCCAATGCATGTGCAGCGTCACTGCAAGAATGCCAAACTAGTTCATGTTTAGAGGTCTAAAAAAAATAAATAAATATCATGGGAACAGGCATGAATGGGCTAAACCCCACGCTGTGTAAGTAGGCAGGAAAGATCACAGCTAAAATAATGGTTTGTAATATATCGCCACTGATGTTTTCACAGGTGTTGGACATACATCGGCTATTTCAGTACTACCTAGCACTTTTGGTAGTTTTGACTTTCATAGCTTGTGTGTAAAATAAAATTTATATGTGTAAAATAAAAACACCTTATGATAAAACCACATATACACTGAAAACAGTTCCCCAGTGGAAGTCATTATCTAGTGAAAAGTATATAGGGGAAGTAAAATGACTGTATAGCAATCAAAGAGAATGGACAGAAGGAAAAGTGAGTAAATACAATAAGTTTTTCTGGATACCTGCAATTCAAAAACCCCCACAATAATGGATGCTGTTTTTTATACAGACATATAAATATATATATATATTTCAAAAGTATTACAGTACTTCCTGTAAGATTAGAATTACTCTTTCACCAACTAAGCAGTTATGTCTTTTCCAAAATATTACTTTTTTGATACTGTATCATAAGTTCTGCCTGTAATATTTTTGCATTGCTCATTATGAATATCAGGCCATTTTGTAAGTGTGGTTGAAGAACAAAAAGATTCTTTACATCTCCAGCATAACATTATTACAGGGCTAATGAACTTGAGTAATCTGTAGTTTGAAGCTCCAATGTTATATTTACAAGAGATAACGTATCCAGAATTTGATTACTGTGTTCTATTTGAAATGGAACGTTCTCTGGTTGTGCATATGGATGTGAAGTAAAGCTATTAGCCTTAACTTTAACATTTGGGTATTTCATAGTGTTTATTTTAGTACTGGTGAATTAGTCACCAGTCAATTTAAAAACACAAAAAAATTACTTTGTTGAAAATTGTACTTGAATATCCTTGCATGCTGCTAAACAAGAATTTTGATTTCCCCCATTACTTTTTTTTATCCTACTTTATTAAGCTAACCTTGAAAAATAACAGGTCCAAACTAGAGTGGCGTGTGTGTATTACTCAAATGTTCTGGTGTGATATCCTGTATGAATGATCATTTAAGTACAGTACATTACTGTAGAATCTAAGTCCATCTTTAAAATGCATCAGAGGACTACAAAACTAGGGATACAGTAATCGACATTGTAAGATATGTTAATAAAAGTCTACTGTCAATCTGTGTGTTGGTGAATTTTTTTCTATCCACCCGTCATCCAAAATACAATCATTACTGAATTCCACACAATAGCCAGGCAGTTTTTTAAATGTCAAAAGTTTAACCATGCAAAGTACTTTCCATAAAGAAAATTGGTATTTTTTTCTTTATTACTTCACATAGTTGTGTATGTTTGATTAACAATTTGGATTAATTTATATTGCTCAGAACTACACCACTTACAGTTGTACTTACTTTTATGCCTGCTATTACAGTATTGCTGCTGCAAAGTGCTAACATTAAAATGCTGAGAAACTGTCCTGGGAAAACAATGCTTGATCTTCTGTCAAATCTGCTTCTGGAATAACTATTACTGCAAAATTTTGAATGGATATATTTGTTTATTAAACCTTTTCTTTTGACCTTTCAGATGCTTGGTGAAGCAGTCTTGTTACTACCTTTGCATAAATAGCATTGGTTTTTAGTGGTGGCTTGAAGTTTTCAGTGAATATTTTCATCACCTCTGCAATAGGAATCTTGAATAACTCACAGTATTGCACAAACAAATTACGTTTTTCCTTCAAAAAGTGATTGTTTTGCTCCAGTATCCAAAAATTGCTGTTTTTTTCTTTTGGAATTTTTACTTTTGGAATCCTGTGAGCTCAGTCTGTGCTGTGTGTATACAGCTGCCAGAGGAGACAGTAAATTACTGTGCAGATCTGTATATGATCTGGTCGTAATTTTCATCTAAACCAGATTCTACAGTCCTGCTTTGGAGTCTATTTTCAAAGGTGAGGCTAATGATGAATGGAGGCTGTCTGAACATTAACCTCAATAAGAATGAAGTGATGCTGTGTGCAGAGTAGGAAAACCACAGGAACAGGCTGACCCTATGTATGGAGGTTCACAGCTCTCTATTAAATCAACTCCCAGGAATGACGCAGTGCATGCAATACAAGGAAGCTGGCTGCATAACGGTTCTCTGTTACATGGATTATTCACTGCAGTAAGTGAGATCTGTACTGTTGGTTTGAAAACCCATGCTACATGAATGCCTTCTGGCAGGGTATAGTGCTCTGAGCACCCACTCATGTTTTCCTGGATGGGCGGTTGTTTGCCTGAGCAAGTGCTGTTATGCTGACGAGAGCTCCAACTTCTGCAAGTCCAGCTTTGGGACTTGCTGCTTCTGCCAGTATACCATCCTGTCACTGCAGCTGTAATCTTGCTAGCATGTACTAGCTATTAGTTTCTGCAGATGAATGCGGTTAAGTAGGAAAAGTGTATTCTCAGTGAAGTCAAAGACTTCATGAATTATTAGTTGCATAAACAGACACAATGTTTGAGTAACTAAAGATTCCTTTTAATTAAGGTTTTAGATTCTCCTTAATACTCTATCATTTGTACTTTCTCATCATTAAGAACATTCAGGAGATTTAATGTGGCATGCTTCAAATGCTGTGTTTCTTTTAAATATTATTCAGAAAACACAATTGAATCTTGTTAAATAAATGACAGCTTTTAAAGCTAATCTTACTACCCAAACCCACAAGTTTTGCAATGTATGCATATGCACACTACAGGAAAATGTGATGTGGAAAAAAATGTTTGAAAAGCATTTTAAATTTAGCTTTGAGTCTCACTTAGAATATTTCAAAATGAGCCTCTATAAAAATACCATAATTTGAAAAGCCATTTCCTGTAATTCTGTTATTTGATGTAGAACAGGCCGGTCTCTTAATTTGTGAAAACAGGAGCTGGTTCCATGGAAACCCCTCACATCATAGAGTAGTTTACTACCCAATAAGCAATTTATTATTCCTTTTGCCTTTATCCGTAGTATGTACCACGTGGGTGGTAGACATTTCCACTTCCATTGAGTAGGGAAACAAATGTTTTAAGGACTGGAGGTAAAGTACTATTTTTTTTTCCCCTTCATTACTTAGCATCATGGAGCAGGAATTTTCTAGGAGAAAAATTTCACCATAGAGTTGAGTTCCCTTAGTCAATTACTTATGCTGCTTATAACGTATGTATATTTTAGCTATCTGAATTGCTTACAGCTCTTCTTGTCTAATACATTTCTCATCACATGATTTCTTTCAACTTTTGCTAAGCTACTCACAAATAAAGTAGATAATGAACCTTTGTCTATTTTTCAGGTGTCAAGGAATGTTTTTTGCACCTGACCTCCCATCAACAAAGGATTGTAAATACACATGTAGGATTTGAGTGAGCAATGGTCCTTTCATGCTTTGTTCTATTTCCATGCTTTTTTTTTGTTTTCATGGTTTATTGCCTCCAATCTCAAATGTTGCCCCTTCCCACAGAGATATTTTGGCAGTAATCAATATCACCAGGAAGTTAAAATTGGTTTGTTTCCCACAGCCAAACATGACGCTAGACATACTTATATCTCTTCAACACCTCTACATTTTTTTCTGCCAGAATCTATTACAAGAAACAAACATTCTGAGAGTCAAAGATGCTTATTATGTTTCATGAGTCTGATACTGTATTTGTACAAGTGATACTTTACAGCACGATAGATGTCATTCAAATAACCTTCAGCCACTTAGCTACTCAGAAATAGCTTATACTTTCATTTTGTCCTTTTTATCCCTTATCAGATTACTTTTTTTAGTCAAATGCCTGATAATAGCAACACTTCATAATAAAAATAAACCGTTCACCTTATACAAAGAAAAGAGTATTAAAAAAAAAAGTAAATGGGCCCTATTAGTCTCAGTCAGTGAAATATCTATCACTGTTTAAATTGTGGGCAGAATTAGTGAATATTACTCGTATGATACAATTTTACAAGTCTCATCAGTCTGAAGAAGTAAGAAATCCAAAACAATCTCAAGCTCAGTTATTTCAGTATGAGTGTATTTCCAAGGATGCTGCATATCTGTTGTATCTGGTCCTCAAAAAAGCATGTCAAAAGATATATTACATTGGTGAATACAACAACGTGGTTCCCCTGGCAACAATAAATAGGAAAAAGCTAAACCCATTCAAATGATTTACCTTTGTAAGCATGTGGCAGCATCGATGGATGTTGAACACTAAGGGAACTCATTAGAAAGACATGGTGCTCTAAGAAGAAATGAGGCCAATAAAGAACTAGATTTCTCTTACCCACCATTGCTATTGATTTGAGTCATATGCTGCATAATTATTTGGAATTTGCATAGATTATTTTAAACATGAAATACTGTCTGATTTTATTTTTTCTTTATTCAGCTTTTTTTCTGTACTACAGAAAAAAAAAGTCTAGGCTTTGGCTAAGTGGGCTGAGAACTCACAGCTTTGTTTTCTTTCAGGGGCCCCAACTGCTGCAGCCTGGACCCTGGGACTGGAGATAGGCTCTTGGACTCTCCCAGGGAGCTATTAGAAACGATAGGACACCACAGTCTCTGCATAGTTCATTTTTTTGTCCTTTTTGCTCTCAGAAATATAGGAATCCTACTCTTAGGCAGAGACACAGATAAGGAAAAGAAAGTAGCAAGCATGATGGGGGAATGTTTCCACGTGAACAACGTAGGATGTGATCTGGAAAAGGAGGCAAGAACTGATGGAGGCAGTGCTTATCCCAAGTTCTCCCCATGAGCAAAGCTGAAGGCTGATGGTAAGATAGACATGTGCAGAACTAGCTGAGCCACAGAGTTTGTTTCTTTTCTCCAAGACGGTGGCAATCCTTGAACAAGGATGCATTTGTATTTATTTAAAAGCTGAGAAAGGAAAACTGAAGCAGCACCCACGTGACCTGGTAGGACAAGACAGTATCACGCAATATGCATTGACTCAGACACTTACAATTCAGAGTGCTCTATCCAAACTTGCATAGCCAGCATTCAAACTGTCTCAAGGTTTTCATGGAAATAGTAAAGGTTTCAGCAGTGTCCTCAAAATCTTCAGCAACCGTTTCTCCTCTTCAAGCAAACCTGTTTAATATTATTATTACTTTAACATCTCCTTCATCAGTGTTTATGATGTGTGTAGGTTAATGCAACCAAGCATTCTGTTTATAATTGCAAGTCCATCTCTGGCCAAAGAAATATGCATACAGAGATGAACAAGTATTTAAAAACCATGAAGGTCTGACTTCTAAGGGAAATAACTAGTGAATAACGCTTGTGTATATCCACTTAAAGATTATATACAACCTATCAGGGCATCTCCATTTCTTAATTACTGAAAGAGTAGGTTTCATTACAATACATTTTATGATTAAAGTATTTCCATTTATAACCTGTTGGTTACATGACTGAGTACCAGTCAGTAATGTATGGCAATTTAACTGTTAACAAATTTGTTAACAAATTCACACATGCATGGAAAAAAAATACTGAAAAATGTGCAGCAACTGAACACATCCATAGAATATACTTGGAAAAGCTCATCAGTTAAATACAGCATTACTTCTTACTGTGAAAAAAATGTTCCATATCCATTCAATTCTATAATATTTTATAACATTTCATTTAATAATAGATTTTGGCTTTTTAGCATCTAACCATGGCCACACAAAATAAGAAATTAAAAGAAATTATTTGATTTTTAAATACGGTCTAAAGAAGGACTAGGAATAACACAATCTCCTGCTGAGCTTGCACTAGACCCATAGTATAATGGGTCAATCATCACTGCGCATGTAATCAGAACCATGACAACAATTAAGAGTTGTTCTTTTCTACTGAAGATCTGCAAGCAAAAAAAACCACCAATGGCTGCACTTAAATAGGGCTAGTTTTAGTTCAGCTATGGGATAAACTACATTCATGGAAGCTAGTTTAGGACTGACAACTCTATTTATTACTGCAAACAATAACAATAATAATCTGCTGACAAAGGCAATAAGAAGTGCAGGTACCAGTAAAGAACGACTAAATATAAACCTATTTATCCTGTATAACATTACAAAAATTGAAGGATTATGTGTTCTGAAATTTGTTCTTGCTGAAATGGGCTTGTTAGAATTAATATAACATTTTGTTTGGTTTTGATTTGAACTTGTATCTCTATTTGCCTTTTCAAATTCCTTATTAATTTATTTGTGAAATTCATGGATGACTCTACTGACAAGTTGTGAATTCCAGTTTTACTGGAATGAAGCTACTGCAATGAAAATTGCTGCACTGTGGAAGACCATTGTCTGTTGGGAAATCTACCACATGACATGAAGTCTGCAAGCACACCACTCATGTAGCTCCAGTACAGTGTAGTTACCCATTGTGACTGTACCCTCACTGTAAACAGGTATGTTGAACAGTCTGGTAGTGTTTGGAAACATTCTAGCTGGCATGCAAGTAGCTAGTGAAAATATCATCACCAGAACAAAGCAAGCTGGTAAATTCTAGAGATGGAAAAGGGGAAAAAGAAAAAAAAAAAAAAAAAAGATTAAGATTAGGATGACTATGGATGAGCTTTTGTAACAGAGCTCAGAAAGGTCTAGATTTTATCAGCCAGAAGACTGATAATCAGGGAAGTTTCTGTAGTTCAAAACCAACACATAAACTGTGAGAGAAATCTAGGAATACCCAGAACTCCTGAATTTTGTAATTCTTGAGAATCCTAAAGAAAGACGTAAAGATTATTACATGTAGATGTTATCTTTGCTTGAATATAGCTTGATTCTTACGCAAGACAATAAAGAGCAATGATGTTTTAGAACTTACTGCACAGCTGAAAGGGATGTTTTTGTATGTTATAACTTCTGTAGACTTAGGGCATGTAGGATAAGGGCATTTTGATCCCCCTTAGACAAGCCTCCTGGCTGTCTGAGAGGGTCAGCTTGACTAGATGCGTGAGCTGTCTGTTACTTGTTATTATACCATTTATATAATTTATACTACAGGAGTTTTGCAACTGTGGACAGAGAAAATAATGGCTTGTGATGAAGGTTTTTGCGTACACCAGTGTACAAGAATTCAACAAAACAACAGTAATATGAAAAGGAGCATTGCTCAGCAAAGCTTCTTGAAGACTGTCACATCACCTCAGTTTCATTCTAATGCTGCCATGGGCTAAATTCAGAGAAAATGCTGATAACCTATGTTCCTATCTGAATCAAGGTTTGCCTTCGGTTACTTTCAGTTTTGCTAAAGGATTATTTTGTATTAGCTTACTAGGATGCAAGAAAAATGTGTGTGGATAGGATTACAAAGCTCAGAACCTTCTAATCAAGAGAAAGGATTTTAAAAAAAAGTATTGTCAGAATGATGACAATTCACTGTTAGAAACTATTGGTCTGTTAAATCAAAATTGGTGCAGCAATTGAGAAAGGGAGTGCAGGAAGTACCTCTTATTTTTTTATTTTTTTTTTTAATTAAAAATATGACTTACAGACTCCTTGTTAGTCCAAGGAAATAGAGATGAGAGCCAATACAGCGCTTTCACATTTACAGTTATATTGGATGCTGGAGTGAGCCAGACCTGACTGAAGTTGACGAATACAGTAGTTGCTCTTTATTCATAACAGAATAATTAGAATGATAGGAATTGTCACCCAAAACACAGACCCTGGAAACGCAGAGCTGAACTGCATGTTTTTGACTATGAAAATAGGTCTGCTCAGTTTATGGATCTCTAAGCATGTGAGACAGATTAAAAAAAACACCCTGTGGAAGAAGCAGAGGGTGGTTGCAATTAGCTGGCAAAATGCTTATGCTGAGATTGGTAGGGGAAGGCGAGCAAGGAGCCCTGGGGTCATGCTGGCTTGAAAAAAAGTACTGGCACACTGAAAGCAATTGAACAGCCTCCTGTTTGTTTGGTTTTTCAAACAAGGAAAAGTGTATCAGCGTACCTATCCGAATTTCTGCTGATCAGGCAACCAGAAATAATCTGAAAAAATGACCATGGCTAAGCCCCAGTACAGCTATGCATAATGGGCTCAAAGATAAGAGGAAAGCTTTATAAGGCATTTCTTTCACCGGAACAACTTCCCAAAGCGCAGAGGGACCTGTGCTCTCTGTTTTGTTTTGGGTAGTGCAGCAGACACAGAGAATACCACGGTGTTTAGTAAGTGTCACTGAAAGAAATGCAAAACTATACATTTATACGCATTTCTTGCTCTAACTACTTCTTTAAGACCTCACTAAACATCGCTTTTCTCTTACGGTGTTTAATCGACCTTTCCTGAGAGCCCCCTGGCCCTTACCGCGCTCCGCAGCCATTACCGCTCTCAGGTAATTTCCCGCCCAAAACCGCGGGGCCTCAGCGCAGCCCCGGCTGCGGCCAGAGGCGGGAACGCTCCTCCCGCCTCGGAGCGGGGCGGCCCCGGCTGCGCCTCGCAGCACCACGACTCCCCTCACCTGTGTGAGGCGAGGCGAGGCGAGGCGGGGGGATGCGAAGCTCCGCTCCTGCCAGCTCCTCAGCCCCGCGGGGCCAGGGATGGGGCGGTGGGAGCGGGAATCGCGCCTCAGCGGAGCCGGGCTTCGAAATGGCGGCCGCCGTGTGCCCCGCAGTGCGCTGGCGCTGCGAGCCAGGCTGGGGCTGTGGGCTCTGAGGTAACCCTGAGGGGGCTGCGCCGCCACGGCTCGGCCCTGCCGCCGGCATCTTGTTTTTACCCCGGTGCCCTCAGAAGGCCGCGGCTCTGCGGCGGTTGCGCAGGTAGCTTGCCCCTGCAGCTGTCAGTTTTCCAAAATGTATATGAAAGCAATACTCGAATACAAAAGCCCTCTGTGGTTTCTACAATCTGAGAAGTAAGTGTGACAGGAGTCAGGCACATCAGGGCAAAGCCATGAACAACTGAAGAAACGTACACGTTCCCTAAGTACCAAGGCAGGCCCGACTTGCTCTAGAGCACTTCTGTGAGTGACCTGCTACATACTAATGAACTGTGATATGGTTTGCAAGTAGTACAATATTTGTTTTGTTCCTTTAAACTGATACATGTGTATTTTTCTTCCTCCCTGGTATGTAGACAGGTAATTATTTAAGAAAAGGTAACATCTTCAGGCAATACTACACGCAAACTGAGAACCTATAAAATGTCTTTTTAGTTACTTCTCTAAACATTCCGTTCTGTATAAATACAAAATAGTTTTTAGTTTTAATATTTAAAAGCTAATTATTCACTTCATTCTTCCCTTCAAAATCTCCATTCTAAAATTCCAATTTCATTGCATATTGAAAACCAAGGATCAGTATTTTGTTTTGAGATACTTTGAAATAATTAAGTTAAAAGCTATTCCTGTATGAAGATGTTTAATACTGGTTAAGCGTTAGCAAACCAGATGTAGTTACTGAGGTTTTTCTGGCAAAAACAGTGAATTGGTTATATCTTAACTAGCTGTTGAGTCTTGTGGAATGTATTCTGAAAATACGTCAAACCTATTTTTTTTTTTAGACCCTAGAATTAAAGTCCACCTCAGAATGAAAGTCCACTTAATTCCTGATGTATGATTTCACACTAATGTATTATTTTTTCTGACGTCATATCCTTACATCCTGTAGTGTTTATTCAAGTCAATATAGGCTATTGGCAGTATAGCATATTAACTAAAAATAGAAGAGTTCACCCAAGTTCTGTTCCAACAATAAAAATGTGACTAGCACAAAGCAGACCAAGTTTGCTCCCAGGCTAATATTTTCATATGGTTGTCTGCCTAGAAGCAAGGTGATTACAGGTTACAGGTACAAGCCAGGTCAGACTCTTTTGAAATTAAAGGTCAGTTTAAGTGCAAATGGATCAGTGCAGAAACAGGGAAAATATGAACTTTTTCACACTCTTGCGTTGATGCTTGCTGCACATGGTGCTCCGTGCTTAAGCGCCTATAGGAATATTATCTGCAGTGATACACTGTTGTGCACTGGAGAGCGAGGACAGCTGTATGATTCCTTCCTCAGACCTGTGTGCTGTCCTGTTGATGTATGTGCACAGTAAGTGATTTTTCCAGTATTGTCCAAAGAAGAAACATACCTGTATTCTTGGCTTTATAACTACAGGGATGAGAGATTTAGTGGAAGCACAGTAGCTGTTCAGTTGCTTTAAGAGCTGCCAGGACCAATTTTGCAGTGTTTTTGCCAAATGCATTCAGAATAAAAAGTTCAGTGGACAAAGACAATGATTCTTGCTGTGCTAATGGCTGGAGCAGCTCACTAACAAAGGACTCCTGAGTGCAAGCTTGTCCTGAGAAAGAGAAACGTTCTGTATTGCAGAAAAACAGAGCCTTTACCAGCCTTCTGCCACAGAGGAAGTGAAGGAGAAGAGAATAACGAACAGTGTTTGTAGACTGTGCAGTGAGTGCTATGAGGGTCATCAAAGAATGTTTATCTTCAGGAAAGTGTTTTGAAATACTGAAAATTATGGTATTTTTTTTGCTTTTGTTCTGTTTAAGAAAAATCGTCCAGTGATTATTTTTTTTTCTAGCCATAGTTTTAAACTGTCATTTGAACAGCACTTAGCGTGATACTGTGTGTTTGTAGCTGTAGCTTCTCTTCTGTGTGTTTGTAGCTCTAGCTTCTTTTCTGTTAGTTCTTACAACCTTACTTTTTCTTCATTTCTAGAGGTAAATTCCTGTGATCTAATCCAAGCAGATACAAGAGAGAGAAAGTGTGATGAGGGGAGAGCCTAAGGATTAGCAAGATAAAAGAAGGGAGAAAAAAAACTCATACAGACCCCCAAGCAAACTGGACAGGTGAGTAGTTTTTAGTAGTAGGGCATGTATAATAAAAACATCTTGGAATAAGGGAAGAGTTAAAGCTGCACATGACCTTTTGCGTCTTTCATTGCTCCTCCTGTTCTTATAGACACTACTTCATTGGTCAGATTACGAGGAGAAAGTGTAAAGCTGTGGAAAATGTCTTGTTTTTTGCCAGTTTAGCATGATGGCTTTATGGTTGATGACAATTAAAGTAACTGAAATCAATTTTCTTTTCCTCTGTCCTGTGCTGGTTGTAAAATATTGACTGTGGAGGGAGGTGAGTGGTACATTGGTGAATGTGCTCAGCATACCAGAGGTAATGGCATAATTACAAGTATCAGTTCAGGCAGCTGTTTGTCTAACATTCTGCAAGGAGGGTGTATTTTTTGGCTGAGCATGGACCTTTCTCACTGTACACACAGTTTCTGTGGTTCACAAGAAAATTCCATCTCCGTCTGTCTTCTACTCACACCACTACTACTGCAGGAACTATTATGGATCATTTACCCCTCAAATTCACACAGTAATGCTTACATTAAGTCCATCAATTTTTGTGGTAAGCAACCTGGAACACTTAAAAGGGATGTAATTTCCAGGGACTCGGAGTTCTTAGTTGAAAGCTTCAACAATATATTAAGCTGTTAATTTTGCTGAAAAAATCTGTTTGTTTTTAATCTGCAGTGAATTATTATGCCCACATTGTGTGTAATAACTGAAGACTATGTATTCTGTAAAACAGATAGTACCTGTATGAATAAATATACACTTCCTATCTTTTATTTAGCAGGGTTTTACTCATAGGAAGCAGAACTGGTTATTCAGCTTACGTGTGTCTGAATGTGAGAGGCAGCCATTTGACTGACATTCAAGCCTGGGATTCAATTTGTCTCTTGGGTGTTCGTACATGTGTGCTGATGCTGCTTTCCAGTCTTGCTTTTATTTATTTATATTTTTTTTTCCATAGGCGGCACTTCTAGGTCTGAATTTTACTAGTTATTCCTAGTTATATATACCTGTTATACTTGTTATATAAAAAAAAAATTCCTCATCATATCCCAGTTTTAGTTTCTCCTTCTTATCTTCTACATGTACTTTTCTCCTGCTGATTACACTCCTGCTTTGTTTATCATATAATTCAATCTTACAGATCCTTACAGTTTGTTCCCATTATATCAAGTGTCTCTTACTGTGTCTGTGAAGTTCTACATATTTCCACCATTCCTATTTTACTTTCTTTGTCTCAGTTTCATGTTTCTCCCCTTCAGTACTTTGTCTTATTACCCACAATTGCTTTTTTCCTTTTTCTCTGAAGTCTGTGAGTTTTCTCTGAACTCTGCGAGACTGTTAGTGTTAGGTCAGAGGTTGGACTCGATGATTTTGAGGTCTCTTCCAACCTAGAAATTCTGTGATTCTGTGAGTTGTACAGACTTCCTAAAGTCACTGCAATATGTTACTTACTGTTTCCTCTCAAATAAAAACTTTTTATGTCCTATCTACCAAATGTGTAAGAAATCCACTTTGCCTTATTCTTGATTCTATTTTTGTTCTTGTGCTTTGGGTACCCAGAGTAGACTTTTTGGAAATAATACTTGACCAGGTGATAAAACAAGCTTGTGCAGAAGCGAACCCAGAGCACGGTATAAGATAGAGCAGCGATTTTCAATAGGGGGAAGATACTTAAATAGAGAAAGCAAGTTGAGGCTCTCAGTCCCAGTTGCACAGAGGCACTGAGTTGCTTCCCTCATATAGACAGAGTTTCAGGTATGGCCATTTCCTCAGAGTTGCCCATCTCCTGGCTGCAGATACTGGTCCTGTGTTCTCATTGCTGTGAGTTTCAGTCTGAATGTCCAACTTCCATGTTAATGTTCACAAGCCCTGTGTCTCATGCCCCTAGAATTAGGAACTGTTATAAGTTGCCCCCTTAATTAATTTTCAGAGAGCATTGCATTAATAATAGAAAGGAATTTATTGAGTAAGCAACAGCAAGCAAAACAGCGCTGGGCGGCCGGGGAGTCTCGGCTCCTCCAACGGCGCGCACCTCACCCCCGCCAGGGTCCCTTTTTATATCTTGGTAATTCCGGGATTACGCAGCACATCCTGGTATATTCTGCGACTGCGCGCACTGTTGCTAGGGGGTCGTCTCTGTCCCTCTGGTGGTCGTGAAGATGAAGGCCGTAGTCTTCCTCCGCGTTGTGGTTCAACTTCTTTTTTTTATTTGGTCATGTTGGCCCAGCGTGAGACAGGAATGCAGGATGTTGATACACTAGTTTAGCAACTTATCAGGAGATGGTTACATGAACTTTGCAGCAGTGTCTTTGAACAAAAGAGGCAACTGAGATGCAGAAGGAGAGAAGGGGAGGGGGTTCTCTTTTTTGTTACATTAAGCAAAAGAATTTTCATAGTGTCTAGCAAAGGAGTTTTCACAACTCCCGTTCCTCAAACAGAACTCCTTGTTTTTATAATACAAAAGACAATGAACAAACATTTATTGTGTATTACAATCCCTCCTTTTTCTTTTAGTTACTCATTTTGTTCATTGAATCTCTGCAATGCCTGGCTACTAAGAACTAATGTTTCCTTGATTCCTTTGTTGGTACTTATTGGCTCGTATTTGGCATGTATGAGCATTAGATGTGCCGCTTCTAAACATCCCTTTACAATCGCAATCAATTTATTAAAAATACATGGTCCAAAAGTTAGTGCTATTATTAATAACAACAAAGGTCCTGCTATTGTTGATAATAAAGTAGTAAGCCAAGGTGAATAATTAAACCAAGATTCGTACCAGCTCTGTTGGGCTTCATTCTCCCGTTTCCTTTTTTCCAACCCTTCCCTGGGTCTTGCCATTGTATCTCTTACCACTCCAGTGTGATCAGCATACACAGCATTCCTCTTTCAGGGCTGCAAACAGCCCGTCCTGTTGAAAAATACCAAATCTAATCCCCTACGATTTTGTAACACTACCTCTGAAGTGACCTGATAGATTTTCCAGGGCCGAGATGGATTGTTCAGTTTGGGTCAGGTAAGTAAATTCTTGATTTTGTTTAACCAATGAGGCTACCCTGGTCCCCACTCCAGCTCCTCCCAGGATTATTAGGGTGGCCAAAGTTAGAGCCGTGAATGGTTCCCGTCTTTCCAGATGATAACTTGCCACTGTGTGCTGGGTATACATACAATCCTCAGGGTGGTATAGAATCCTTGGTATAATTATCACCTGTATACAAAAATCACGAGACGCATTAAAGAGTTTTAGTGATAGACAAAGAGTTACGCCCACTCACGAACAAACCCACCTAGCGTTGTTGGCTGGGATTAGCCACTCGGTTGATTGTTTTCCATTCTCCATGGTATTACATAGGTGACACTTCCCACTAGGAACCGTGCCCACACACCTACCACCTCCAGTGACTTGTGTTAGTCTTACCCTTATGTCTTTTCCCCAACTGCAATGTAGAGGGCTGTTCTTTGTGCAGGTGGGCTCCCCAGGATCCCCAATAGCATCATAATATGAAGGCCTTATACTAAAGCATAATCAACAGTGTTTTGTTACATTTGGGCTTGTTTTGTTTAATAATTGGTAGCTGGCATTCATGACCCCCCCATATGTTATTCTCAACTATGTTATCATTCTCAGCTTTACCTGAGCTTGTAGGGCTGCCGAGGGTTGGCACTGTAGTATTTTCCACAGGCTGGATTCCCTGGACATTTTCTGACAATACCTCATTTGTTCCTACTGCCTGGGGCCCATCAGCATCCTCCTTTTTATTAGTATGAGTCCTCCCCTATCTGTTCCGTGTTCGTAAAATCTGACATTTTCCTAGTACCCAGCTAGTATCGTCCAAGTTTGTTATATTTATATATAGAACCTTGCAAATTTCTTTATTTCCGTGGAAGGTTCCTGTATACCCTATACCATGCACTTGCCACCTGTAACGGGGATCCACTTGTCAGTTACAACCTTGCGGCCCATATCCCACTTGTAAGAATTTATTCCGACCAGCCCCGAGTGTCCAGTCCGTAGCAATGGTTTCACACCCCCAGTATGCACAATAATATGCGTTTGGATAATTACAGTACCCCTTTCCTGGGTTAGAACTTGGGCAGAAATAAAATCCTGATAGGTTAAAGCATGGCTGCACTGACGCCAGGTCACATAATGTGATGCGGAAACTGGGAGCACCCGCTGTCGTTGTTTGCTGGATGATGAATTGATCCTCCCATCTGATTAAGCTCCATTTAAAAGGCTGGTGGGGATGCGCAGACCCATAGCTGACCAAAACGATGATACTGACTCCCATGTATCGTAGGAGGTGGTCGGAGCCCATCTAAATTGTCGACCCCTCAGTCCCCCACCGTTTTCACTTCTCTGCCTCGCTTGTCAGTTCGGTTGCAGCGAACTACAAGGTATCAGTTCTTCTTGGCAGCAGCAGTGTTCTTCAGGGGAACCTAATAGGGAGCCTCCGAAACAGGGCCTCCTCCCCTTCCCACGATACACAGATAATACACAATACTTATCGAGTCCGCCTTAGTGTCAGCTTCAAGTCGTCAGGGCCTGGAGCTGCCTCCCGTTTACCTTCCCGGACTGGTCCTTTCACACAGCTGGCATGTGTCCATCCTTTCTCCGCAGTTCGAATAGCCGTTTCTGTGGTAAGCAAAACAACATAGGGGCCTTCCCCATAGTGGTGTTAAAAAAGTCTCTTTCCAAGTCTTAATTAGAATTGAGAGTGATCAAGTGGCAATTCCAAGTCATAGGGCATACCATATAGCATTTCAAAAGGAGAAATTCCTATATCAGTTCTGGGCTGCGTCCATATGTTTAACAGTGCAAGAGGTAAGCATTTTACCCAAGAAGCCTTAGTTTCCAGCACAAGTTTTGTTAGTTGTTTCTTAATTTCACCATTCATTCGCTCTACCTTTCCAGAAGAGGAGGGGTGCCAAGGGCTGTGAAAATCCCACTCAATCTCTAAGGCCTGCTTTAATCCTTGCAGTAAAGCTTTACACCCATTCAGTCACGTGGTCGATTAGGACAAACAAGTAACTCAGTAAAGTCTACCTGTATACTTTGGAAAGGTCAAAGCCCTGTCTCCCGTCCCCCTCTAGATAGGTTACAGAAGACCATTTTATTTACCCTTTGACATATAGTACATCCTCTGCATGTGTGCTTCCCTGAAGTATATATTCCTACACAGACATGCTTTCTTAGAACAACATCACACATTGCTTGCACCTCCCAATGATTCTTCTGATGTAAAACAGTTATTTGCCTCATTATCACTTTATTCAGCATTTCTCTCCCATCAGGGAGTATCGATTTTCCTTAAAATGATCCACATATTTGTAACAATAATACCTCCTTGGGAGGTTGTAATTGCCCCAAAATCTTTTTTAGAATTTACCCAAATAGATAGGTGGCCCTGTAAACCCCTGAGGTAAAATTGTCCACCTATATTGTTGCTTCTGCCCCCATTTCAGGGTCTTTCCAGTCAGAGGTGAATATACGTTTGCTCTCAGGGCCTGAGAGCACTCCATTAATAACACTGTTATTCCAGTCTAACAATTTACTAGTTGAATGCCCAATTTAATCATCAAATCCCTTCCCAACAAGTTAGTTTCCGCCTTGGATACATACAATAATTGCCCAGTGATCATTTTATCCCCTGGTCTCAGCTTGGTATCCCCCAAAAGTGGCACTGTTATCCCAGTCCCTTCTACCCCCATCACATTTAGGGTTTCATTAGTTAATTTAATCCCTGATGCTTTACAAGTCAGTAATGATTTAGCTGCTCCAGTGTATTGGGTTTGATGGCAAGGTTTGAGGGTGTGTGAGGGGTGTGGGGGTGGGAAACTGCAGTGGCAGCCCCCGTGAAAAACAAAGCAAAACAAAAACAGAAACCTCCCCGTGGTAGATAAGGGACAATTTCATCTGGCCCTAAAGAGGCCCACTGCTGCCCAGAGCCAAGCCATAGCAACATAGTCCGTGCCTCTGTGAGAGCACATCCACGAAAACAAACAAACAAACAAACAAACAAACAAAAACCTGCTGCTCAACAGCAGCTGGGAGAGCGAGAAACCCCCCCGCAGACACCAAAGTCAGTGCAGAAGGAGGGGGAGGAGGCGCTCCAGGCGCTGGAGCCGAAGCCCCCCTGCGGCCACTGGAGAGGCCCCTGGTGGAGCAGGCTGTTCCCCCCTCCCTGATGCTTGGGAAACTGAACAAACACCACAGCAAATATGCAAATATACCAAAACTTCTAGACTGTTACTTAGATAATACCTACATCACCTTTCCCTGCTCATTCAACTTCGAATACCTTTAACACTTTCCACAAACCTTTTAACACTTCCTTTATCTTTCTCTAGCCTTTACTTTTCTAATGCCGACATCAAAGGCTCAGTCAGGGGCCAACTTAATTCCGTACCTTTTCCCTCCAAGATGCTGAAACAACATCAATATACAACATTTCATCCTGTTTTCCTTCTTTCCACAAAAACAACATTGACTGTAGTATGGTGTTATAATTAGTAGTTCCATTTAGGGGCCACTCCGCTCCATCCTCTACTTTATAAAGTGGCCACCACTGATTACAATATTTGATAAGGGCTCTTTTACTCACTGTACCCTCTCAGCCCACTATATCCCTCCAATGTGTTAGTATACATCCTAGGAGGCTTTTCCTCGGGGTTTCTTTGCTTTGAACTTTTCCTATTGTAATCTACAGTGGTTAATATTCCACCGTTTTCCTAGAAGATCTTTACTAGTCAATCCCAATCCCTCCAAAATCCACAATATACAGATACACAAGTAAAAACAGACCACTGTAAATTAACTGCCTGTAGACAATTACACTGGGGACATTTAAACCTGATGAGCCGATAATATACCTGGGCAAATTTTGTTCCCTTAGACATACACCTCAATGGCAGTTCTTATATTTACATATTAACATATGTATAAAAGAACACTTTAACAAAAATGCCCGGGCTTTTATATATACAATATACAATGTACAGTTATTATTCCAGTTAGAATTATTCCTCAGCAGCTGCAAACATTATGCCAGTTGCCATTAAAGATCGCTTACCCTCCTCCTGTCTCTTTCTTAAAATCTCAGACGTCCCCGGAGTTAATGGGGACTGCCACATATTCCTAGTCACTAATCCCTGAGTGCTAGAATCAGAGTTGTTATTGGCATCCCCCTGGGGTTGCAGATTAAGAAGCCCGGGAGTCGGAGGGGCTGCAGGTGGGGATGGTGGAATATAGGGAGGCAGTGGGGCTGGGATCTCTAATTCTCGGTTTTTCTTGTGCCTCCCATCCCCTCCTTTTTCTTTTAGAGGATATAAATTGGCTCGAGTTTCCGAGCTGATCCACAAATGTGCATATTCACTTTCTTCCAAACTAAAAGGTTCTTTTGAGTTTACATAAATATTTAGGGCCTGGCAAACCCAATCTTCAAAGGACCCAAATACGGGCCAGTAAAGGTGGTCTCCTCAAATCTGTTTACCACCCCAAACTTCAACACAATAATGTATCATTTTTACTTTATTCCTTCCCCGCCTAAAAGGGGAATCCTCCCAATTTTTAATCATTAATCCCGGGGTAACCTAACATCAGATGTTACCCCGCCCATGGGACCAGAAGGCTTACTCTTCTTCTGTCCCATCTTCTGGAGCGCCTTCACACACACACACAAATCGCTTCCCCCTTTTCGTGGCCCAGTCCCTCGCGGGATGTGGGAACCGCACTACCGAGGGGTCCGCACTCGCTTCGTCCGCAATTGGACGTCTCACAGCGACACGCTCCAGGATACCCAACCCCAACCGAACGGATCACCGGCCTATACTTACTCACTCCTGAGTCTTCGTTCGGTCTTCGTGCACAAAGATTACTAGGGGTTGCCGGCTTTATTTGCTTGCTGCCGAATTTAGGGTTCGTCGGTGAAGGATTTGAATGAAAGCAGTCCTAGCGAAGGCCGCTGAAATCAGCGGGGCGCCCCCTCCGAAGGTCTTTCAATCAGATTGCCTTCATCCGAGTCACGGCACCAAATTTTGTTATAAGTTGCCCCCTTAATTAATTTTCAGAGAGCATTGCATTAATAATAGAAAGGAATTTATTGAGTAAGCAACAGCAAGCAAAACAGCGCTGGGCGGCCGGGGAGTCTCGGCTCCTCCAACGGCGCGCACCTCACCCCCGCCAGGGTCCCTTTTTATATCTTGGTAATTCCGGGATTACGCAGCACATCCTGGTATATTCTGCGACTGCGCGCACTGTTGCTAGGGGGTCGTCTCTGTCCCTCTGGTGGTCGTGAAGATGAAGGCCGTAGTCTTCCTCCGCGTTGTGGTTCAACTTCTTTTTTTTATTTGGTCATGTTGGCCCAGCGTGAGACAGGAATGCAGGATGTTGATACACTAGTTTAGCAACTTATCAGGAGATGGTTACATGAACTTTGCAGCAGTGTCTTTGAACAAAAGAGGCAACTGAGATGCAGAAGGAGAGAAGGGGAGGGGGTTCTCTTTTTTGTTACATTAAGCAAAAGAATTTTCATAGTGTCTAGCAAAGGAGTTTTCACAACTCCCGTTCCTCAAACAGAACTCCTTGTTTTTATAATACAAAAGACAATGAACAAACATTTATTGTGTATTACAGGAACCTGAGTTTCTGAATAGATAAGGTCACTTCCTGAAAGCTGTGCTGATCATTAGAGTGTGCTGCACAGCACTGCAAGTATTAATAAGAATTCTGCAGAACATAATACAGAAGAACTAGAAAATTCTCTTGAGAGAAGAAATTGATGTCAATTTTTTCTTTCATCCTGGCAAGGCTTCTTATGTTGGTTGCTACTTTCTAATTGCTATCAGCAGTATCAAAAGACACAAAGTTATGTTAGAGAACTTTCAGCCTTTGCCCAGAAATCATTGATTTCATTCCAGCTGTGCCATATTCAAAGTTAATTGGATGACCCAATTTTAAACCAGAAATACTGTATGAACTTAGAGACTGTATCGGTGCAATTATCAGCTGCTTGAAGAGCACATCTATGGTCTTAGGTACAAAAAAGCTGGAGGCCAAAACACAGCGTTGGAAGCACATTAGCTGCTAATGACTGAAGAGAGGCGACTAGGGGAATGGGAACGTATACAACAGCCATATAATAAAAGTCAGCCATTTCCATTATAGTCAAATTCCACTTTGTAAGAGATTACTATGAAAATGATTTAGAGAACTGTGTTCATTGTTAACCCTGCACTGCAGTAAAGCATCGTGCTGCTTCTTTCCATGTGCCGCCGTATATTTGAAATAGATCAACTGAATGAGCATTCAGGAAACTCTCTTAAGTTCCCTTTACAAAGTAAATCAGGCTGTAAGTTTTGGATTTCTGTTTCATTCATCATGTGCTTGAGAACTCCTCATGTTCTTGTTAATAATTCAGCCTTCAACTGTTCTAGGTTTATTGCTCAGAGGGACAGCACCTTTTGCAGAGTCCAGCATATGGCCACCAGGAGCTATGTCAGGTAAGGATGCAAACTTTAATTTTTCACCTTATTCTCTTTTATTGTTAATAGCTTTGTAACAGAACCGTACTGCATGCAATCAGGCTCCTGTATATCAACAGCTGTTTGCTGGGGTAGCCTGTTACTTTGAAATAGCTGGAGAAATGCCAAAGATCTCAAGTGTCTTGAAAGCTGTCAAGCTTTTACTTTTTCTTGTTTGTTGTTACAGCGTCTGAGAACTCAGCAAGTCCTGAAGCAAACTGGATTAGGTAAGAAAGAATTTTTGAACTTAATCTCCTATGGCATCTTTGTGAAAAACAAATGTATTGTGTTGTTCTGTCTCCCTTCCCACAAAATAGATAAGTCCTATGTGATACTACTAATAGATAAGTCCTATGACATACTAATGTGTCATAATTATATTCCAGATGGGCAGCTAGTATCTATGAGGTTTTGCTCTGCTTGCAGCTGTATTTCTTAACCTTTATTTATTGATTGATTTATTTCTCAAGCAATGAAACTAAAACTATCAAGCTAGGCAAAATATCTGACTCCCAGGTTCATTGTAACACCAAGTCCATAGTGAGAGGACTAATACATTGCTCACTGAAAACATGTATTCAAAATAACATTGGTTACTGACTCTGCTTTGCATCTCAGTGCGGCCTTCATGCACTTAAGGCAGCACAACTGTATTTGACTCGGGTTGCATTAGAAGTGTTAATCCCATTCTGTAACATTCCTGAAGGGTAGAACTGCCCTTGTGATTGTGGTCTTCTTGTTCAGCTACTTCTCTTTCTACTCCTGTTCAGAAACTACTTGCTAAGCAGAGACTTTTGAACTGTATGGTACATGGCATGATGAAATACAGGTCTCTGTGGCTGGAAAAAATCTTAGTTGTATTTCTGAGGGAAGTCTTCAGCCTCATCTTGGAGAGAAACTACAGTGTTTAATTTCTGCAGGCTTTACCTGTTAGTTTTCTTCAAAGGAATGATTGTTATAAATCATACCTTAACAGCTGCTAGTCTTGAGTTAGGAGTTTGTAGTGTTGATGTTTTTGATGATGGGTAGTGCCTACAGTATTGGAAACGGAATAAGCTTTTGCAACCTTAATGCTATAAGGAAGAACGGACTGTGAAGAATGCAGCCTGTACTGCTTTCATTATACCTCCTGCCTGGAGAATCGACTCATAGCATGTTTTTTTCCTGTTTTAGTTCTTTGCTTAAAAAAAAAAAAAAAAAAAGAAAAAAAGGTAGCTTACTCCCCCATCAGGATTCATGGCTACATCAGTGTCAACCTATTGTGAAAAGAAACTCACAGGTTGAATAATATTTATTTTTAAAGAAAAATCAGTTTACTGAGAATATTAATGCTGAAGGCATCACAGGTTCCAACTAAGGATTTGCATATATAAGTGTTAAGTTAAAGATCTTGCATGCTTATATGCATGTTGGTAGTGACAAGAGTAGCTCTTTCTGAGACATTGTGGTAATGGAGCTAATAACAAAACAGTTGGTGCTGTCGCACTAAGGTGATCCTCACTCTTGCAAGACAAAATATACTTAGATTAGCACAAAACATTAGCAAAATATAGTTAGATTTTTGCAGGGGTAGGCACTTATCCATGTATATAAAAGATCTGATTCCTGTTAGCCAGCAGATGCCTCTGTCTTTGACAGAGCTGTCTTTGCAAGATTTGTAAATCAGTAAATCAGTAGAATGCACATTGATATGCACTATATGCCATGGTTCCCTCTGCAAAATGCTGTGTGACCTGCAAATGTATAAACACTCTGGGGGCTAGGTGGAAGATCTTGGAGTGATGAAATGATACCTTTGGGTAAGACTGCCCTAACACCTATGGATTGCTGTAGTACCATGTGAAGCCCTTACTTTGTCCTTGACACAGTTCCAGCTCTGTCATGGAAGCTGCTAGCTGTTAAGTTGTGCCTTGTCTGTGCTGCCTTCCCAGCTTTTCCCCATTCTTGCCATTGGACTCAGGTGTGGAAGTCTCAAAGAGTCCACTAACTGTAGTCTCCTTGCACCAGGTGTGTTATTTTCTGCAGTGGACTGTCAGGAGACAGAAGGTTTTTGTGGAGCAGTTCCTTAGGAGGGCTCAGGATCCCTAACAAACAGCACCCTGTGAAGGCCTTGGTAAAGGCTTTGTAATGTCGCGTTGTCAGGGAGGTGTCCTGCAAAGGGTCCTCCTCCTTAGGGTTATAAAGACCTGAGGGTCAGTCCACAGAACACACCAAGACTCTTGCTGGTAGAAGATGGTTTGCCTTCAAATGCTCAGCAGCTTACCCCAGGTTCTGTTGTCTCATCAAAACATTTGCTTTAAAATTGACTTTGAGGAGATTAGCCAGCAAAACCTGGAGGTATAGGGTGAGATATGTCGTTTTATAGGTTTCTGATCTCTAATTATATCAGCTAAGTAGTCTAGATACTGCCTATGTAACCGTCATCTAGTTACTTCACTTGTCATAGAGAAATCCTGTCATCTTTGTATCATGTCCAAACAACCTGTCACTGACCTATTTGTTATTTGTTTGCAAAAGCTGTTCTGAAAGGAAAAGAAAAAAATTAAAAGCCCCAACTTCTGTTATTCAAAGTATGTGATATTTCTGTTGCTAACATTTTTCTTCTGTGTATGGAATAAACTCAGACTGGTTGTGTTAACTAGACCAGGAGAACTAAAAAGCTTAGAATGGGATGGCAGTTTTCTTGTCTCCTTGTACATTTTTCACACTGTGTTTTAAACTTCCTGGAGGACTGCATGATAGATGCAATTAATTCCACCTCATTTGTAAGAAGAGGGCATGTTTGGTGCACATCTTGTTGTCTTCACTTATTCTCCCACCGTTTCTGTCAATAGTTACATGGGTGATCTTTATACTTTATGTGCAGCCTGTGAAGTGGATATAAAGACCTGTCAGACTACCTTTTCTAATACATTTTCTTCCGAGGAAACAAACCTAACATAAATGTCACCTGCAGTATGAGCAACTGTAGCAGATGAAGCTTTGAATTAATGGCTCTGAGAAGCAAGCCAGGGGAGATTATGAAAAGAGATAAATACAGTAGGTATGCTACAAGATTCAAAACATTTTCTGTGATTAAAAAGGACTTCAAGAAAGAAGAGTGTATTTTCAAAAAGTTACAGAGTATTTTAAAAGAACCCATCTTTAGATTGTTGTGCTCTTGGAAACCTGTTCAAAAATTATTTGTATTACATTTACAGCAGAAAATTCCTCCATTCATTTAATTGATTTTTTTTTTTTTAGCTGTGTGGGTCTTTCTTTTGAAAAAAAAATACTTTGAATATACTACTTTAAATTTGCTTGCAAAAGGTACATAGAATGATGCTCCATGTTTCATGGCAAGATCCTTGTCTTCATGAAAAATGATCATAAAACTAAACTGTCTGCTGTGTGGAAGATCATGTATATTGTGATCAGATGTAGAGGAAGGACCAGTGTTAGTGTCAAAGAAGTGACTAAGTTTAGCAACTGATAATAAATAGAAAGGTTAATGCAGCTCCCCTGCTGGTGTTCCTGTCATAGGTCCAGGGAACTGAGGCAATTTATGCTAGCAGAAGGTTTGGAGGGTCTGCAGAAACATCTAATAATAAACTAAAGGAGATGAGCAGTGAATCGTGTAAATAGGGTAAGTTGCTTTTCACTAGTGGTAGTTTGGACTCTTTCTAGTTTCAACAGTGAAGGACTATCACGACTGACAGTAATCATATATATGCCATAACACAGAGAAACTGGCTGCCTTAATAGCTTGATAAAAGGCATTTATGGTGGCATATGATTGCAGCCGAGAGCCTCACTGAATTCAACAGCACTGTTGAGACAACATGCTTAGTTTCACACCCCCTCATAGCAGCTAAATAGCCACTGTGAAATGAACACCTTCCTTTGCCCAGTTGTTGAAAGGCATTTGGAACAAAGAATTAGTCTACCCTCTGTGCAGGAAGACGACAGGCTGAAAGACTGGGCATGCATGTAAAACGAATGCTAAGAATACAGTTCAGAGTACTTGTTAAATCAGATAATGCCCTTAAAGTTATAAACAATTGTGGCAGAATTGTGTCCCTCCCCATCCCACCCTGCTGTTGTCATAAATTATGATGATGCTTCCACATGTGAAAGTCAGAGTTTCCAGGGGCGTGTCTTTTGCAAACTGATGAACTCCACAACAATCAAAATGGGAAAAACAGTGTTTTAGCCTTCAGTGCTAAATGTTCAATGAGGCTGCAATGCTGCTGCTTCCTCAAAGCACTGTTCTTTGTCCAGAAATCTTAAGGCTTCCTCAGATTTGCCTTCCCATGCTGCAGTCATTCCTCCTGATTATTGGCAAGGTGCTCCTGAAGTGGGAAGTAATGGAGTGGTTCTAGCTGCCAAATATGAGTCAGTTCCAATTTTCAGAGTTCTCTGGAGAACGTTAGTCATAGCTTCTATTTGATTGGCAGTAGGAGCTCTCTCTGTTGTCTGATTGTCCTGTACTTACTGCTGATAACCTGTGCATATACAAACTCAGGCATTTCGGTAGTTTCTGTTCAACTCTTATTTGCATTTTACTGCAAGTTGACTGAAAGAAAATAAAGGAATATTAATCTTTTGGGAAGAAAGAACTACAAACAGCTCCTCAGGGAGCACTGACAGAAGCTCTGATGGCATACACATAAGGCAGGAGACTGGAAGTATAATCTTAAACCACGGGGAACTGGAAACCCTCTGGGACTGAGAACCAGCCATCAGCACTGCTCAGTGAAGCAACATGGAGGCTGTAAATGAGGTGTTTGAAAGTCAGGAATCTGGTAGTAGAGTGAGAGCTGCTGAAGCGGCTGAAGAACAATCCAGCAATCAGCACTATAGCTCTGTGAAGGCTCAGTAAATGATTTTTTACATGATGGGGCTCTGGAGGAGGTCCTTGCTGTAGTCGCTCTTAGAGAGTGAAAGAATTCAGTGCATGAATGTTTTCTAGATCTATAAAATCATACTTTTCTTCTGAAACAGGTTTGTTTCTGGTCTGCCCCGCTGTTCCGCCACCCCACCCCCCAAGCATGCTCGTACAGTAACTGGGAATTTCGCTTGTCTCTTTTTTCTCATTATCCAGTTGGTCTCCATGCTTGCAATCTTTCATAAGAAGGACTATGTTGGTTATTCTCCCCAGTTACCCATGTGCTCTTCATGCTGTTGAAATGAGATGGAAAGACGGTTTTTGTCTGAGCTCAAAACTTACATTTTTGCATGAATGTGTTTTGGTCATATTTCAGGTTCATTTTCCAACCTGTATATCTTCTACAAACATAGAAAATTACCAGAGGAAAGATATTCTTTAAAAATACAAAATTTAAAATGATCATTTGTAGGCAGTTTTTATCATTTTGTGTATTTAGTTTCATGCCTTTAGGACTACTAGGAGTGGTAGTTTTACTGTATAACATCTTGCTTCTGTTTTGGTATAAATATGAGTGTACAGATCTTATAAAATTTTGTGACTTTCAATAGTCAGTGAATTTGAGGGAATATATGAATGGTTCTGATACTAAGTAGGTTAGTGTCATGTGAATTCCAGTTAGGAATGTTAATCCAATATTTACTATGATTTTTTCCTCTAAGAACTCAGCTTTTTTGTCCTGCTTTCCTGTCTGCTTTTCTGTTCTGAATGCAGCCAGTTACAGATACATACTCTGTCCTAAAACAAGTAATTAAGTAAGGGGTAGTAGTATGGGAAAGCTACATCCAGTGATTCTTCTGTCTGTACATCAGTATCTGTATATCAGTAAAAACTGTCTGGAGTGCAGCCTCAAAGTAACATGAATATCTGCCAAAAGAAATTGTGAGGATTAATGCTACTGGGACTATTTCTTGTAAGGATACCATGAACATTGTACATAGATCTGTGGTCTAACCTGGACGTTATTCAGATTTCTCTGAGCCTTAACAATGGCCCATCTGAAGAGATGCAGAAAATGGAAGTGTGATGTTTTAATGATGAAAACTTCTGTAAACTTTGGATAGTGCAAATACATAAACCTTATTTGTGTACCTGAAATACGGAGTCATCTTTCTCAGAAAGTTTTAACTTATGTCCTCTACTGTGTTGTACAGGAAAGGGAAATTAATACGAGTGTTTCAGGAAGCATCTTAATCCAACGTTCAAAATTAAGTGGAGGAAAGGTCTTTGTCAGTTCTGTATTGCACAAAAGAGAAAAGGCTATATTCCTACTTATTAAAGTCCCGATGACAAATGGGTATGAATATTTCATCAGCCAGAGGACGTAGTCTTACACTTCCATGAACTTAAGAGACTTAAAGAATCAGAATCATTTTATAATTTGTGACAAAGACTAATTTTGTTGAATAATAAATTCTAAGTCATGAGAATTTTGGAAGAACTTTTTATTTAATTGGAGGAAGAAAAAAATAAAGTTTGAAAGTTATTTTTGGGGCAGGTGATTTTTTAAAGCAGGTTCTGAAACAGGGTTCAGCTTTACAGTTTGAGGTTTTGCATAGTTAAATCTTAGTTGTCTGAATAACTACTTAGTTAAGGAAGAGCAATGTATCCTTATGTCCTCAAATGATTGTATACTCTATGCATGTACATGTATGCATTAAAAAAAATAGGTTTGTTTACCTCAAAATATGTATCTTGTATATTAAACACCACATCCTTTTGAATGTGCATGTTATATGTAACGAGTATCTAGTGTAAGATATGACCATTAAAGTTTAGTCTAAAAGTCTGTGAATTCTTAAATTTATCATTTATTACAGGCAGTGCTGTAGCATGCATATCTTCATCAGTCTTTCTTTAAGCAAGTAAAAATAGAGACCATGAAAAAATTGTCTGGCTGGGGGTTAGCCAACCGTCCAATGACTGCCAGACAAGTCCGTAGCAGCAAGGCAGGCTTAGGGTTTGGCCAGGAGACCAAGTCTGTGGGTTAGGGACTGGGTGTTAATGACTGGGGTACGTAGCTGTCATTTAGCTCTAGTAGGGACCAAGGACAATGGGCTCTTGTTAAATGCAGCTCCTGACTGAAGCAGGCACATTGCAGACTTTCACAAAATGATGTAATCCATTGTGCTTCTCACGTATCTTTTGATGTGCTGAGCAGTATTCTGTGCTGGTTCTTACACTCGATATGCAGTTTTGCCTGCTGATCTTGCTCAAGTCTGAGCTTACTTGTCTCTCTGCTGCAGGTCTCTTTTCTTGGTATGTTTTGGATTCCTTTGCTGTGTCAGAGTTCAACCCACTCAAGATAAGATTAATTCTGGCGTGGATGACTTCACCTCCTGACAAAATCTAATTGCCTTGTCAAGGAGTAATTCTGGATTTTGCAGTACTTTCCTTTTGAATAATTATGATAAGATCTTTTATCAGGAACTTATATAACTCCCAAACTTGCATGATTGTATCTTCATCATTTGACAGACATGGATTTTCATTATTTTCTTTGTACACATAGAGAGAATTTTCAATGGCTGTAATTTTTACATGGAGTGCCTCATTCCTTCTGTTTTTGTAACACTGCACTGTATATCCTTTCTACATCTGAATTAGCAGAAAATTGTAAATTAGAAAAAACTGCATCAGAAAAAAACTGCTATCGCCTAGCTGTTTTTCTTTACTTTTCACTGGCATCCTGTAGTTGAAGGTACAGAATGAACCATGGTTTACAGCTCCTCAATTTTCCTCCTCATTTTTGTGTTCCCAGAGCCCAGGAGTTGAGTGAATCATTACTGAAATCACAGTAGGTCTGAGATCCTTTTTCCCTGAAGATAAGACACATGAATTTGCAGTTTTAAAATCAACAGTCTTTGTAAAGCTCTTTTAATGATCTCTTTCAGCAGTGACAAGAGGAAAGAAGTAGTTGTAATTTGTACAATTTTCTACTATTCCCAGTAGTGCCTCTGCTTCCAGACTCATGACAGCAGTGTTTTCCCCCATGTTGTGGACTGAACTAGACAAGGGATCTGTAGCCCTGCCTTGGATCTGCTTTGTTACAACATCCCTCAAAAATAGGATTGTATGCTGAACCAGTAACTCCAGCAACATTTGTTGTTAAATACACAATTAAACGAGACAAACACCCTGATTAGTGTGTCTCCTTGAAGTATGGTTGTTAATTTATAAGATAACAAATATAAAAAAATGTAAATGTATACAGAGTCTTGTTTCTGAGATTTAGCAGCTACTGTCATGCTTCGCAAGGGGCTGACAGCTTGTGAAAAGTTCAGTCAGATGTGAGTAATCACCAAAGTAGGTTAAGGGGCAGGTGAAACTGTTCACATCAGCCTCTCCAGAAGGTGGCAAGCAGTAGTTTGATGGAAGGAACAAATTACTCCCTTCTTAGATGAATAAGTAGTGGTTTGTGTTTTAGGGGAGGGGAAAAAGAGGAGTTACCCCAGAGACAGGGATGGATTGTAAAGCAAAAATGATTGCTGAAGTAGGATTCTCTTCTGTGAGGGTATATAAGCTGAAAAAGACCTGTGAAATTATTAGATGTGAGAAACCTGTAAGGCTGATTTAAGTCTAGATGGGCATAGACTTGTGTCTTTTAATATTTGTTCTCTTGTGACTTTGTAAACCTTGGTGAACTGCATTGTCTACTGTGGCTATAGTAAATAAATCCTGTTATTAGCAGCTTATATTGACCTGGTTTGAGTGAGGGATGATATCAATACAGCCGGCTAACTCCGAGGAATTTGTGCCTGTAGGCTCTTGCAATCTGTAGGTGGTAGTGAACTACTCTCAGGCAGCTAGCAGCCCAAAACATTTCTTAGTGGTTGTGAAGGATAATGAAGTTGCAGAGGCAAATGCACAAACCAATAACTCAATGTCTAAAATGAAGAGATATTTCTATTTCTGAAGAGGAAACCTCTCTGGAATGGTAGTGAGAAACCCAAGGATTGCAAAAAGAGTGTAAGGGTAGAGAATGTTATTCCCAATTTTACAAACTGGGAAATTAGAGATAGGGAAAAGTGGAATAATATTTCTAGGGTACAGACAACATCGTTCTGTCCTGATATGTTAACCTGTTCCTATGCTCTGCCTTCAAAATAATTTTTTCCAGCTTCTGTAATTGCGTCTCATATGGTAGTTGGCTTCACTAATGTAAAGGTTAAGCATAACATTAGGTCAGCATTCCTCTGAGATAACATCCCATTTTTAGAAGGAGTTCAGTTTTCATTAGTGAATTAACTGGTCATATAAATATTTATGACTATCTCAGATGTCCGATAACAATAGGAAATGAATAATTCATTGTAGAAAATTACCTTTGTACAATTGATACAACAAGGATATCAGTCAGATATGGCAATTTCCAAAAAGCAGCACAAAATACTGTTTTTGCTGGAACACCCCCACGGGATTATCTTTTTGATGCAACCGTTGGTGTTCTAGACTATTCAACAAACCTTCTAATGTGTGAATAGTAGTGGTGTGAGGAAAGTGCTTTTACAGAAATGTGTATATAATGTGAGCATATTGACAGTTTGGACAATTTAGGGAATCTCCATGCAGTATATGATTTCAGTTTGATGTTGGGAAGTTTGTGTCTAAGTTTCTCAGGCTACAAGCATGATTTGGATGGGGGTGTATTTGCATTGTCTGATCTACTTTTGCTTCTGTGGATTGTTTGAAATAAACCTTACGCCTGCCAAAAGCTAATAAAGAAGAAAATTCTGATGAATGAATGGCTTTAAATGTGTTGAATAATCCATGTGACAAGTCAGATATGAAGCCTTAAGCTTAAACTGGGAGGCAGACTTCAGTGGGAGGTTTTGGTTACACAGTGGGGTTGAAGAGGAACTGTCTAAGGATGAAGGCTGAGAGATTAAGGGACAAAGATTATTACCAGCTGTTTTAAAGGAAAATCAGCCTTTCTGTTCACAAAAGGGTGCTTGCTACTGAGATCGGGAGGAGTGACTTATAAAAGATCCATGGTGTTTCAGAGTGAATGGTACAAGTTTGAAAGAAGATGTTGAGGACTCCTGAGTATAGTGGGTTAAGGTGAAAGAATTTGCAATATCAGAAAGTGGAGACAGGGAATTTTTATGACAAGGTGTTTATTGTTTTAACTGTGCACTTATGCTCCATGTAATAGCTAAATTAAAGTGGTCTTCAGAAACCCTGTTAAGTCTGCATATTGAAGTGTTCCACATTGTAAGTATACATACCCTTATTGCAGAGCGCTGCAAGAGGATGTCAGGGCACCAGGAAAGAGCTGCCAGCGTACCTGTGCAGCTAGCGGAGCTGGTCCACAGGTCGCATTTCTGTGACAGGAGCAGACAGTGAAGCCAATATGCACACGCGCTGAGCCTCAAGGGACACTTATAAATGTACCAGTCCATGGGATTGTCTGTCTGCAGTGACCTGGGGACAGGCAATGAGGATTCTGTGTGGATATTCCAGCAGACTATCAAGTGTAATGTTGCTGTAATCTTCAGAGAGATGCTGGCAATGTCTGTGTAGGTGGTACCTTCCAATATATCTCTGAGTCAGGTACTAATTTGTCCAAATAGAGAACCTGAAGCTTGTATAAATATGGCTTGTGTGGTAAGGACATCAGTTACAGTCAAAAGTATCTCATGAGTTCTTCCAACTCATTGAATTGTACTTGAAATGTAAATACTTTATAATGCTATCTAGTAACGGGAGCATCCTACAGTAAGATCCTTACAACACATTGCTCTGTATCTTTCTTGACTGGATGGTGTCAATTGCTGTTTTGTTTATCGTGCTTTTACTCTCTTTCAAGCTTTGCTCTTTTAGTAGATACTCTTAGATTCAACAGAAGGTAGGAACTGGGGTTGTTTGCAGTGGGTATTCTCATTGTGGAAGACGACCTATTGCTCTGTGACGTAGAACATAATGTCTGTAGGTCATAGTTTTGTTAAAAATGTGATGCAAACATAGTGCTGCATCCTGTGCATATTGAGCATACAGTCTCATTTACTTCTATGGTGAAAGTCTCAACTGACTTCCCAGTTCAGCGCTGCTTGTGGTGACCTAGGGGTATATTATCTATCTTCTGTGTTTGTTGAATGGTGTCACAAAATAGTTTTCAAGTTCTGAAAGTCTACAGTATTGAACACAGAGCTGTACCCTAAACTGAACAGTATGTAAAATATAACTGAATAGCTGATACTGAACTGCTAAAGGCTGTTTTTTCCAGGTGATAGTTGTTGTACCCAGTGCATAGTAAACCATCCTTATGAGCCACATTTTATCTTTGTAACTCTCCTAACCTTCTTCAGGAGTGTTTGCAGCAGTCCAGGAGTTGAACTCAGAAAAGAGGCCACTTTGTTTCTTTGTTTTGTGTTGTGTTTAAATTCTGTTCTGAAAGTTCATGGAGTTTATTTTATTTTATTTTATTTTTTATTACTAAATTGTTCTCTCTTCAAGATCACAGCTTTTGCAGGTGTTAATCTCCGCCAAATCCCCTGAATCAGTAGGGATTGGAATTGATTAGTGCTTCTCAGTGTGTAATACCTGGCAGGAGCAAGCTCTGAGAGTTTTTGCTCATGCTCATGTTGGCATCTGTTGTTTCTCCCAAGGTGCTTGTCCCCTTTCCCTCAATGGATGGCTGAGTACTTTGGTAATGTGCTTTTGTATTAGTGGAGATTAGGCCCATATGTAAATTGTGGTAGATATTCAGGCATCTTCCCTTGTACAATAAAGACAAATCAGGTCTTTCTTACTGGTGACCATGTATCAGAATGTATAATAAAGTGCACCCAGATCTAAATTCCTCTTTGCAATCACAAAGTGCAATTTCTTATCAGGTTAGTATCTGGGAGAATTATGGTGTTGCAGCAGTGTTGTTTGTTATGCAGATCAGAGTATACAAATACAGAAGTCATGGAAATGAGAAGAGATCCATCAGTTATTATGTTACAGTGTGGAAAGCTATTTTCACTTTCCTTTCCAAAGCTAGCTTCCCATCAGAGTTTGCTGACATATGAATTTTTCTGCTTGCCTAAAATATTAACAAATAGTAATGTCTTTCTTTGGGGTTCAGGCCAGCAAAAAAACAAAGTTGTCTTTGTTTCTTGCTGTAGATTAAGGCAATATTAAATATTGTATATAGGTATAACAACTCAGAGCAGCTTGTATGCATATCGCTATCTGTCCTTCTCTTTTATGTATCTGTACCCTAAAATCTTTAACTGATTTTCAAGTTCAATAATTAACTGTGAACAGCAGCAGACACTGACATTGTCCTGCAATTTTTGTAAGACTTTTCTTCTGGAAACATGTTGAACAAATTGCTTGTGGATTTGCTTTGGTCTTTGTTACTGAATTCAACTTAGATGGTTATCTGCCCAGATAGTATAACCCGAATAATACATTTATAATTTATTAAACTTAATTCTTTAAAGGTTCTTTTGATAACTGCTCCATAAAGATAGCTGCTGAAGGAAGTTTAAAATTAATAGATTCTATCTCATATGCCTATTATTATTTTTGAAGCCTGTTAGAGAAGAGAAATTATGCAAATTGGTGTCACGGTAGGCTACTGCACACATGCTGGTAATGCATAACAACTAGCTTACTGATGAAAATACTTCATCTTAAGCAAGAGTCATTGTTAGCACTGAGAACTGCTCTTTGTATCACAGTTAACAGCTTATTATTATTTTTCTTATGGATATAGGAGAGTGTTCTGTAAAATCCTCATTAGAATAAAACTGCTGTAAAAGTGATACTGGAGCACTATGGTGATGAATTATGATTGATTACATTATACAATTAAAGTATATTGTGAAACAGTAGGAATATCCCTTCAAAAAAACTGAGCAGTTCTGTTGCTCACTCTCTGTGAATGACCGAGTGGCTTTAATTCTTCAGCTTCAGCATGTAAAAGACTTGATAAATAGATCAGGCTCAGGATCAATTAGTGTCACACTGATCTTTAGCATTAACGAAGTGAAGCTGCTAGGATTCAACCAGTTTATCTGTACCCTCTGTGACAGCAACTTAAGCTAACACACAGTGTATTGTCTAGTACGGGACATGGGAAGTAGCATGCAGAACACATGGTTCTGCGCAGCACTGGCAGATACAGGTGCTCCCTGGAAGGAACCTTTTTTAATTCTGAAGAACTCCAATATCCTTAGCAGGAGAAAAATCTGATAAAAGCTGGTTTCAGAAAGTAGGTCGCTAATGTAAGTTTGCAGTTGTTTTCTTTCAGTTCTCCTACATCTGTTTTAGATTATTATTTTTTTGGTCATCTGTACACAAAGCATCTCAGGCTTTTGTGGTTAGACTGAAGTGAGAAGGCTGGTTTTGGTCTAAGGGTCATTGTTCTGTTCATTGCCCTTCATCCTTCCATTTTAACGCTAACACATGTGTTTTGTTTGCCCTCTTAAATTGCTGCCAGAGAAGGTGGAGAAAACCTTCTTAGGTATTGATTTTTCACACATGGGGACAGTAGCCGGTAGTCACTTGATTTGCCACCTGCAGTTTATAACTGAATGGGCTCATGGGATTATAAACTTCATTTTAATGCTGAGTTCCTAGCCTGAGGTGAAATTGATATGTTAGCTGTTAGTCATTTGTAACTGCTTAGTATATTTTGTTTGTTGGAATTCTGGTTAGATGGCTAATATAAATAGTATTTTTGCAATAGAAATGCAACTGATCAGAACTTCCTGTTTGAGTTGGTAAATGGCTTTCAGAAATTTGGATCTGATCCTGGATAATAATTCCTGCTTAATATTTTGTGGGTCTTTCTGTTTATTGTTGTATTTATAATGTAATAGTTACTGATTTTATCATGGTAACTGGCTAGGTAGACCATCTTATTTAACATTTGATGATCGGAGTTGTAGACATGGAACTGATTAATTTAGCAGTCAGACAAATGAAACGTGTTGTAATTCCTCATGAATGATCAGTAGGTTTATTTTCAGGGGTACTGAAACCTTCAGTAGAAGATTTTATATACCAGCAGCATGGTTCCCTTTACCTTACTGGATAAGACAGCTCTTCAAAAATACCTTGTTTATCCTGTGCAGGAGGTGATTTTTTTTTTTTTTTTTTTTTTTTTTTTGCAGTAATAGGAGTGTTAGCAAAGCATTCGGTCTTTCACCAATTAATACAATTTTTTTCTGTTGGTTACATTATATATATATTTTTAAATACAAAGTACCTTCCAGAAACCCTGGCAGTGTCATTTGCCATTAATAATACATCTTGCTAATTTTCAGAGTTTTCACTTTTGTTCTATCAGTGAAGATGAGATGGAAGAGAATCAAAGCCCCACAAAATTTTCAGAGATACTGGAGATCATTGTTATTAAAAAATTGTAGTGGCTTCAGTTCACCCTCATCTTTAAGACTTTCCTACTCTAGAGAACCTCTATGATATCTTGTTCCATCCTTGATTATGTAGCTGATTGAGGCAGCATTTAATTAAACTTAAAGTGCGCAGCCCCATTCTGTACATGCAGCTCTCTTTAAGGCTGCTGCCACATCGTTTGCATGTTCCTTTCAGCAAGAAAGAGGATTCAGGTCAAGGCAACTGGTATGGCCGTTACAGGCAGTAGCCTATAATGAACATGAAGCCATGGGTCCAGGCTAAGAAAGAAGCATCAGAATGAATTTCTGGGAAGTAGAACATGATTTTTGAGGGAAATGCTGATAGTGTTTACCTGAAGCTTGTAGAAGTTTTCTCAAGAGCATTGTGGTGCTTACTTGGGAGTAGCAAGATGAGGTGACAGATAGTTCTAGAGTAAAGTAAGTGACCCAGCAACAGAATCAGCAACATCTCCTGATCTGGCATGGGCCACCAAGAAAAACTGAAAATGCATACCAAGTAGTTATTACTGTTATTCTATCTGCAGAATTATATTATTATATTTTGCATTATATTTGCAGAAGAGCTGGTCAGGGGCCAAGCTGTACTTTATCCTTGCCTACCTGCACCCTGGATCTGTTCACTTACGAAAATGGCTAATTCAGAGGATGTATTTTTCTCCCCAGAGTAGTTGTCTTTTCTGTTTGATCTATATTATTGATACAGAGATGATCAAGCATTCCTGTAAAAAGATTAATGCTTTACCCATAAACATAATTTGCAGTAAGAATTTACTTTAAAAATTACAGTGCAACAGATAATGATGCAATGATCTGAGTGAAAACATGGCACTGAATTGTCTGGATTAGGCACCTACTTTTTTTCTGATATGTGTTTTCCGGGATCTTCCAGGAGAGTTTTGTTTTAGACTCAAGCATTTGATCCAACAAATTGAATTAAGCTTATAATCTTACACAGGATACAATTAAAAAAGCTGTTAATCTTCTATTTCAAGTATTGCAGAAATGTCAGATTTATTGTACTGACTTAGCAGGCTGGCACATATCTTTACTAGATGGATAGTAAATGCCCATTTACCCACATGATGATGCATTTGGGCTTTTTTTTTTTTTTTGTTTTAATGGAATGGAATATTCATCATGGAGAATTTAGGTATGTGTTGTACTACAAGGATCCCTAAGTGGAAGCAGATAACACAGCTGGGCATTAACCAAGTTTTCTCTATTTCTGGACCCATATAACTGAACGAAGAAGTGACATTTAGGTTTTTCTGCCATGATGTCGGTTTGTGTTTGGTGTGCATTTTTTTATGGTTAAACTCAAGAATATGATTTATGTTTCATGCTATGATGGACTGAAAGCATAACAACAAGCTCAGCAAGGACAAGACAAGGAAGCAAGTATTCACAACACTGTCCTCAGAAGTACCTTTGGACACAGTCCGCTCTCTATCCTGGTCCTGTGGCTGATCTTGCAACTCTAAAAGTTTAGGTTATCCAATGCATCCATGAAAAGAATGCAGAAGGAAAGAAAGTAACAAAGATATTCCTTAATATATTTTAGAACTGTTTGTAGTGAAAGAAAATGTATGTGAGTACAGTTCATAAGAGGTTTAAAAAGTTTTAGTTGGAGCATGTGAAAAGGGAGAAGAACATGTTTCCCAGTTACTTCCCCTATGTCTCCATTTTGAACACCCACGGAGTCTGTTTCATGATTTCTGTATTCAACAGAGGCTTGTTCTGTGGACTGAATTTAGTAGGAGTGTTTTCAGGGACCTACCTTTCATCTATAAATAATAGCAGTTGTGTTGCTGATTGTCCTATCTTTTTTCTCCTGTTGGCCTAGTGAAACAACGTGATCAATTGAAGTATGGTCCTTTTTGTTCATACGTTGTATAGCATCAATAACAGCTTTTGAACATACTTCTATCTTTTTCCGTCTGCTTCCGTCACTGACCTTCATTCCCTAGAGAAAAGCGCACAGGACATTCTCCAATGCCCTTTTCTGTGACCACTTGAGAACAGTTACAGGATGGTGTGTTCATAGATTCATTTGTTTGCTTGTTTCAGGATATTGACATCTTCTTTGTTTTAACCTAGCCAGTGAGGAACAGCAGGAGGAGACTAGCAGAGGAAGCTGTTCTGACTATTGATTTTCTTATGCCTTTCAGTGGTTCATTAATTCCCCTAACAATTGCTTCTCAGGTAGCTGGCCTGGTGTGACCATCAGTAGCCAGCAGAATAGGGGCTGTCATGGCTGGCTGAAGCCATAGCTGATTATGTCAACTTTGCCTTCTGAATTCTTCTGTCTGTGGGTTATTCGTCTGTGGGTTATTCGTAAGCAATATTGAGCTCCTTACAAATAGTGAAATATGTCTGAGTACAGCGTTCTCATTCTTCCACCGTTTGTGTAGATGCTATAAGAGTATTAGCTAGCTGTTTCACAAGAGGTGCAGAGGGATTCAACAAACAGAATGCTGAGAAATTAGTAGTGTGCAAGAATTGTTCATATGGAAACAGGATGTTTGATTGTTTCACTAGTATTGACTGGAAGTGCTATTATGTCCCTTCCAGCTATGTCAGAATTCAAAACTGTCTAGTGCTGTATACCACCACTGTATAAGCACCAGGCTGGAGTGAGGCTGTTACTAATTTCAAAACCTCTGTGGATATCTCTTTTTACAGTGAACTAGAAAAAGGGTGCCTGTTGGAAGGCAATAGGCAAATAACTGTTGTATGAAAGTTCAGTAAGGCAGTACTGAAAACAGAACTGTAATTCTGAAGCCATTCTTGGCACTGTTTTCCTTGCTTATGAGTCCCTCTTGTCCCTCTTGATTTCTGTGAAAGATAGCTGTGAAATAATAAATGTTCCAAAAAAAATTGTTGATTTTATTCCAGAAGTAGTTACATCATATAAAATATCTGTGTAGTTATAATGTGTAGGTTCTTTTTTCTTTTCACAATATAGTTTGAGCTTTGTGAATCAACAGCGAGGATCATAGTAGGACTAGCAAAATACCACGTAATTTTCCAGATGGTTATTTTTGGGACCGTTTAAAGCCATTGAAGAAAACTGTGCTCCACAAGGAGCAAAATAACGTGGGAACTGTTTATAACCTTATTTCTTTTACGTTATCTTTTCTGAGAATCATCTTAGTTGGAAAAGACCTTCAAGATCAAGTCCAACCATCAACCTGACTTACTGAGGCTTATCACTAAACCATGTGCCATGTCCACGCTTTTATTATCAGACAATATGTGTAGTCTGCTTGTCTTACCATTAAGTGGTAATAAGACACAGTTATTGACTCTAATGCCATTCTCACAGGGATATTTTCTTTAAATAGACATAAAAGTTATTTATGATTTTTCCATCAGAAAAAGTTAGTTTGTTGTATGTGGTCTAACTCGGTTTGTTCCAACTGCTGAAGGTTTTCAGAGAGTCCTGGTGTTACAGAGAAACCCATGAAATCTGCTTTCTTGGTGGAGGATGCTTCATTTCATGGACAGCGGAGAGAAACCTTGTCAGTAGCTGAACTATGTTAATAATTTTTGTTTTGCTCTTGTCTATCTTGGTAAGCTCTTACAGGATTTATTTTGAAATTAGTGTGTTATCTCTCCTATTTACCAAAATAAATAAATAAAATAAATCAGTCGTGCTATTTGCCCCTGTTTTATCCAGAGAGCAGCTTGTCTGTACTCCATCAAGTTGCTTTTACTTTTGCTCTGCTTTATTCTACAGTATGCAAACCAGGGTTTGGTGGAGTGCAGTAGGCATCTAGTCATTCCTCAAATAGCTTGTGTGTGTGCAGCCACAAATAGCTTTGTGTAAGATGTTCCCCAGCCAATAGAGTTAATTGCCGAAGTGTAATTTTTCAGCATCTGGTGTGGGCTATTTTGCTTGCCCACTTGGAACAGATTTAACCACTGAGAAGTTTTCTCCATCTGGTGGCAGAAATCATGAAATTCTTGTAATCCGTAGGTCTCTGATAGGCTGAGGCTCTCTCTGGGGAGGCCATTGGTAAGATTTTCACAGCTAGAAGCCACCATAGTATATCGCTCAAAGCCCAGAACAGGTGTGAGGCCTGATGTGAAAGGAGAAAGTTCTTCCTAAAGACATTTCAGCTTTAGCATTTTAGCATTAAGGTCTTCTTGGATGTTTGTTTTACATTGGTACGAAGAGTGCCATGTATCATTTTCTGGACATTCTGAGTGATGGGCTAGTGGTTACAGTGACAGTGAAATACCAGCATTTTGTTTTTATTTATTTATTTATTTTTGTGGGTTGCATCAAAACAGTTTGCAGTCATCTTTTATGTCTTTGCATATGAACGACTGTAGTATTTCTCCCAAAGCATTAAAATGACATGTTCTTATGTGTTTGATTTTTGTTTGTTTCTCTAACCTGATATGCAACTGTTCCCACATATGTTTGCATTCTTCTTCCCCCCTCCCCAAGCAAACCTTGCTCTTAAGGCTGTCTTAACAGGAACTACATCTCTGTGGCTGTTGTTTTCAGTGCACGTAGTCCAGTCTGTTCACTGATTTTGGTGAATTCTTTCAATTGACCTGCTTCTCTGTTGAGATGCTGACTGTATGTATTCAAAATACAGTTCTTTATTTGCTGCATGATGTATTGGATCCAAGCAGTGAGAAACTGTCCTAATAACTTACATTATTGACCCTGAATGGATTAATGACATTGACCATCAACTCTAGCTTTTATTTCACTCGTCTTTTTTTTTTTTTTTGTCAAGAAACCAAATGTTTTGTGTCATGTTTTGTGCCTTCTGTATAGTAAATTACTTTAATAAAATGTAAATGCTTTTCCTTGGCATCTAAAGGAATTTTAAAAGTTTAATTCTTCTGGAAAAGGAACAAAGCAGGCAAATGGACACATGCTTCCATTTTTGAATACCGCTATACAGATCTGCACTGCATGTGAATTTGATTGCAGGTTCTTCTTTTCTCTATCATGAACAGAAAGCACATTTATTTCTTTAATCAGATTGAACAGTTGCTGCTTTGCTCTTTTTTAACTTCTCAGTTTCCCTACTCAGGCTCACATTTCTTTCTGACTAAATTTCACATGCCAGATAGTTGTTATTGATGCTGCAAATGTTGTAGAGGTAAATGAGAGAGTAGATTTTTAAAAGTTATTTTAAGCAGGTTTGCAGATATCAGATATTAGAAAGGAAATGGCTCAAACCTTAAAATTCAGGTGTGTGTCTGAAGTCATTTGGAACGAGGTGCTAGTTGATCCATCTCAAAAAATCAAGAGAGAAATGGTCCTCAGTGTTTTCTTTGCATTTCTCTATTTATTGATTTTTATCTTTCTGCCTGGTTTTCATTTGTCATTCCATCTGCATTTCTTCTCAAGTTAGGACAGCATTTTGTTTCTTTATCATAACACTGCTGCTTTAGTACAGAAGTGCTTAGGGCTTTCCACTGTATTTGTGTTTGCTTTTTTTTCCAGGAAGCCATTATATGGATTATTTCAATATAACTCCAATATGATTGGACTAGAATCATTAGCTGATCCCTCAGATACTTGGGAAATTATAGAGACTATTGGGAAAGGCACTTATGGTAAAGTCTATAAGGTTGCCAATAAGAAAGATGGAAGTCTGGCAGCAGTAAAGATACTGGATCCTATTAGTGTAAGTAAAAACATTAACCGTAACTTCATTGTTAATTTTAAAGAATTTTTAAACAGATGTGAAATGTAGCTCAAATGTGTGAGATACGTGAAAGCATCCTGGAGAGAATGTTTTCACAGAATGCATTGGTGGAAAGAAATGGTTTTGAACCAGCATCTCAAAGGTACAGCTGACAATTTCATCATCTTGCATATTATTTGAAGATGACATTTGCCTAGTTTAATTTATACATCTATATTATTCTTCTGGTACAAATTTTGATACCTGTACTTGGAGCACGCACATGCTAAGAAGGCAGAAAGACATTAATCCCTTTTAGGGGCCTGTTACAGCAGGGGAAATAAAAAATGCCGTTAATCTTAAATGTTCTTACTTTATGTGCTCCCTAAAATAACTACTTTTTCCATTGCAGAAGGACTGTGAACTTTAGGATATTTTATAGTAATCTTCTCTAAGTAGATAACACTGCTAAGCAATTGTTAAGGTAAAAACAGAAGAGCAGCACAGGATGGATTCTTGGAGGTAGCTCTGTACCAGCTTCAGTTGTAGTGGGAGTTAAATGCCTAACCTCCCTTGAGAACCAAAGCCCTAGTTTTCAGTGAAAGATTTAATTGGCAGTGGTACAGGTTGGATTGAGATGGAGTATGTTCATAATAGGCTAATATATTTACTAAGAAAAGTTGAATTTCTGTCATTTGTCACTTCAGAAATTATCTTGGTTTTCTCCTATATAAATCTGAGAAAGGTACTAAATAAGCTTATACCCTTTTTAGGAAAAATAGTTAAAAAAGAAACATGTAAATGCATGATATATTTTTTTAATACATGCAGTCTCTGCAGAAAGAAATTTACTGCTTAGGTGCTGTTCTGAATTGCAGCTTGTGTGCTGATATTAAACAGTATTTTGTAATTGTCACAGAATTGTTTCATTAACAAATATTTAGTAACATTTCCTTATTTAACAAATTTTGATTTTTCACTCTTCAATGGTTTCTGGTGTATGTCTGTCTTTTCCTCTTAAGAATGTCTTTATTTTTATTGTGTTCCACTTTGAGATTTTGTGAAATTGTTCTCTGTGTGGCCCCATCTATGGTTCTGTTTGGACCACAGAAAAAAGAATGAATCAAAGCTCCATGTTTACATGTAGCCTGCACCTTAAAAAATACGCATGTTTGAAAACAAGTTAAAAACTAATACACATGCAAATGTATTACTTAGACAGCCAAGCATAGTTCAGTTTATTTTTTTTATTTATTTTCTGGTTATGTATATTATGTATTAAAAGAATCCTTGAAGAAGAACCACTTACTTTACACAGATTTCATGTTTTTGTATGTAAAAACAAAAGTGTCATGATTTGATGTGGATTAAATTTACAATTTCATGTGAGTATTTTCAGCTGCATTAAAGTAAATAAAAATGCATAAAAATAAATAAAATTTTATTTAAAATTACAAACTGATTAAAAAATGGTTCTTATAATTTTGTTTTGTTTTGAACAGGCTTATAGTGTTTATATGTTTTGTATTTTTTTTCTACTTAGGATGTAGATGAAGAAATTGAAGCAGAATATAATATCTTACAGTTTCTTCCTAATCATCCTAACGTTGTTAGATTTTATGGGATGTTTTACAAAGCAGATCAGTATGTGGGAGGACAGCTCTGGCTAGTACTTGAGGTAAAAACATTTTGATAATATTACATCTTAACTAGCAAATGTTGGTGGGCCTCTGTTCTGTATTGCTAGAAGAGTCACTGACTTTCATGATTCACTGATAGGGGCTATTTATCAAAAAAAGGGTGATAGATGATGTGTCGTAGTCCTCTGTTGGAAATCACACAAACTTTATTTAATAGAAAACGTCCTTGCATTTTATTTCTATTCTAGAAGCTACATTTTTCCTCCAAACCCAACAAATCTTGTTGATAAGAATGGTTCACCTAAAAACAGCTTATTTTTTTCATGTTGGGGAAAATATTGGATAAAACATTTCTCTAATTTTTTGAGAGGTTATGCTCTCAAAGGGAATGCAAAATGTTATGAGGAGTAACATGGAGGATGCTTAACAAACATGCTTCCTATTGCACAAGTGAAGAAAGAAAATGTAATGGAAAAAAATGATATTACAGAACTTTAGAGGTTGGTTGTTCGAGAAACTAGCAACAGAAATGCTTATTATTATCTCTTCTTCAGTTGCAGTCAGTATTCTTGCAATGAAAAGTGGAAACTAACACTTCGTAGTCTTGTTGCCAGTTAAGTGACTGCCAAAGATCGTTGCAAGATGAGCACTTGTAAATGTTTTCTAGGCTTAATAGATACAGAGCTTTGCATAGACTGATGAGTAGAGCTAGCAGGCCACTCAAAAATTTTACTCAGTTATAACTAGACTGAAGAAAGTTAACATTTGCTTTTTAAGTACAGATCATTTTAGAAATTCTACTGCCTAGTCTTGAATGATAACTGGAAGCAGAATGGAGAAGCTTTACTTCCACTTAACAAATGTAGAATGTCATCAATATGTCTACCTTCTATATACTGCAGAATTATGTTGTTTGAATGAACTGTTTGAATCTTTCATATTTAATTTCAGTGACAACTGAAAAAGAATCTTTAGTATTTTTGTTTTGTTATTGTTTTTGTTTTTAACTGTATATATACTGGCTCTGTGTTGAGTTTGGGCTTGGTTTCCCATGTGTTTTCTTTTTTATCTCTGGAGTAGCATGTTGGACAGATATATCATACATGGTATTCCATATAACAAATTTTGTACAGCAAAATTTCAAAGTTTTCTGTGTAACGAAACTGAATGTAGAATGTGGGAGAGTTAGTTCTCTGTACAGAATTTATCAATTAGTATGTTAATGTCATGCGGTTTTTGTTGCACGTTTTCCAAAATTTAAAAGACAGTTGACATTAAAAAAATATTTGTTTTCCTTATATGGATAAGTTTACCAGACGAGGCAAACCATTTAATCTCTTGGAATTTACATGCAAATTTATGTATGTGTAACAGTGACTTTTTATATTATACATTAACACTTTTTTAATTAAAACGAAATACACATAATATTCACTTTGATTCATCTTTGATGAAATATATTTGTTAAATGTGCAACTTAAAAATTCTCTAATAAAAATGTTGTAGTTTTTTTTTTTTTTCCCCTTTAGGAATAGATTTGGCATATTTACTCATTACAAACAGGATCTTACTTTGATAATAGCCTAAGATGAGAAGTAGACACCTTAAACAGAGGAATAGCTACTAGAAGGGCATGGACAGTGAAGTAATGGTGTGGGTGAAAAAATACAAAGATTCTAATTTTACTTTTTCTCCTCCTCTTTTGCTGTATGGCTGTCCATTACTAGTGAAATGCTTGCAAGAAACAGCTTTCCTGGATCAAAATGCTTTATATCAGTTGCTGGCAGCACATGCCATCAAGTTTGGAGTATAAAGATATGGTTTCTGTCTACTTTATACTGCCTGCCAGCAGGAGCATTGATGGAGTGAAAGTTTAAAATGACTGCAATTTGTTGCCTCACGGTTATCAAGAGCATCCGTCTTTTCTGTCTGACATTTTCTTTGCACAAAAACATTTTTTTCAGAAATACAGCACACAAATCTGAAAATACTAAGTAATTTAAATTGGGCTTGAATCCTCTTTTAACATCAAAATACAGTCCTGTTAATAATATTTTGATTTATAATTACATTTTATAAGTTCCACTTCATAAAATTTCACTTCCCTTTCCCCACCTAAGTCGCTGTGATTTATTATTATTATCGTTAATGAATTATATTCTAAGGTATGGAGGACAACCTAAATAACTGCAAGATAAAAATCTAGTTGCTCCCAGACTTTTACTGTAGTGTGGTTTTGGTAGGTGTTCGCAGCCTAACCAAGCATGTTGAGTAACTGGGAACTTGTCTTGCTTTTTTTCCCTGTGCAACTCCCCCCTTCACAGCTGTGCAATGGAGGTTCTGTCACAGAGCTTGTCAAAGGTCTGCTGAAGTGTGGCCAACGATTGGATGAAGCTATAATCTCATACATTTTATATGGTGCTCTCTTGGTAAGTATGTTCATTGGGCTTGTAATGACAGGAGAGGGTGCAATTTACTCATCTCATACATACATTTTCCATTTATAAAGTATGGTAATGTTGACAATATTATGTGGGCCATTATAGCAGCAGGGGTTGTATTGAGCATGTAATCTGGTGGACAGATGTTTCTATAGACTATGTGCAGATTGTCTTCATTACATTCCCTAATAGTAGGGTAATTGTTTTTAAATAAGGGAGTAAACTTATTTCTGTTACTGCTGGCATATAGGGCCTTCAGCATTTGCACAATAACCGGATCATTCATCGTGATGTCAAAGGGAACAACATTCTTCTGACAACAGAAGGTGGAGTCAAGCTCGTTGACTTTGGTAATGACCACTTCCCATTTGTTTTCTTGATACATGCAGTTTAGCCAAAGGCGTCTGTTTACTTTCCGCTGGGAAGGCAGAATGCTATAATGAGAGACTTTTTCAGGAGGATGCTCGAGATTATTTTGAGGAGGAAAAATGGAAAAGCAACCTGATACAGCAAGAATAAAAATTCTAGCAAAAAATCAGTGATAGACTTCTAGCTTAAAAGCATAAACATAATAATTTAATAATTAAAAGTAGCTTTGAAGGTGTCATTTTATTTACAAAGCTTTTTTTCATTTCACAAAGTATGTCAGTTTCAGGGTAATTCTCCTAATTTAAATTTAAATATTGAATCTTTTGCATATGAAAAGAAACCATTCTTCTCTCTGAAATGACTTTTGCTAGCCTCTAGCATTTTATTCCCTCTGAGCAGAAGGTAAAATGGTCCCATGGGTCCAAAACCCAGTATCCATTTAATTTGTGATTACTGCTGTTTGTTAGATATTAGCATGGCAGTCTGGAAACATCGTAAGAACAAGAAGAGAAGGGAGAGAGAAGGAGAGAGAAATTGACTGGCAATAAAATTTAACTTGGTTCAGCATTTTACTTCCTATGAATACGCACTCAGAGAAATAAGGGGATGCTTTAGTCCGTCGGATATGTATGCAATGGAATGATCAATTTTGTTAGTGGGTAACAGAAACAGGTTATTAGTAATATGTGATTTATTAGCAAAACCATATAATACATAAGGTAATTATCATTGAGAATAGTACTGTGTGAATAACAGATGTATGCTTAGCAGAGCATGAAGGAAAATGAGAATACCAACCTTTCTGGCATCTTCTTGGTCTCTCGCTTTCTATGTTTTTTTTTTGTGTACGTGTGTTTCTGTGACATTTAAATTTAAACAATAATACTAGTGAATTACAACAAATACAACTACCTCAAGAAAAATATATGACCAAACACTCAAGTGTTCCTAATATTTAACCATTAGGAAATACCGAGATGCAACATATCTGTGTGCTTCCTGTCTGAAGTATCATGCACCAAACTTTCATGAAGTTGCTTTTTTCCTCTCTAGCCCACTGCCTTAGTCACAGAAGGGACTCTGGGAACGAATTAGTACTGAGTCACAGGCAAAATTGTAGAACTGTGTGTCTCACTTGTTGCAGAAAGTGGAAGATACATTGTGAAAAATGCAGGGTTCAGAAAGAGAACGGTCTTGCAGTTCAGACATCTGAATGGCTTCAAATTGGAGACTATTCCTGCTTCTGCCAGAGTTTCTCTTGTTATCAAGTCATTTGCATCAAACTTTTTAGAAATGGCCACTCTGTTTCTCATTTTCGTAGTACCCAGTCTGAAACACCTTTTCCTTCCTTGCAGAAGAGCTAAATGTTCTTGAACTGCAGCTGAGATCCATTACAGCTATACTTAAGGCATGTGGAGTGCCTGAAAACTGAAAGGTCTCAGATTAAGTACAGAAAAACAGTGGATGCATTTTATATTTTTAGGTTAATCCCTGGAACTAATAATCCTTCCTCATTTTGCAGGAATGTTAAGGAGATTTACTATTTGATAAGGAGTGAAGGAAAGCTGTCAAAAAGAAAAGGAAATAATAATTCTGAATTTCCCATTGGATGGGCATACTACATAAGGAACTAGAATTCAAATTGATGGGGATAAAAGGAAGTATTCAGTGACTACCTCAGTGAGCTCTGTCCATTCTGTCGACAGAATGAGACAGTCTTGAAGGGGGGGAGGAGAGATCTCATACTCAAGGCAGTACATAAGGATATTAGCACATAGAGAGGATTGCACAAATATCCTTAACTGAGAATAAAGGCAATTCTTTGCCTTTATTGCATGACTTTACGACTTGTTTTTTTCAACATGATACATATTTCTTTCTTCAGCTGCTGTCAACAGCATGATACTTGAATAAATATTCACCATAGTGTAAGCTGACCCGAAATATCTGCAACTAATCATTCATTCATGCTCATGTTCGTTCTCTCTTTCCCACTGTATTCCTCTTACTTTGTGTCTCTGCTCTTTGGTATTCTGCACTGTTTTGGAATGACCATAGATACAGCTCCAAGTTAGGCTAGCTGAAGAAAGATCAGAGTTAAATGCAGTCTTTTTGTAGGCACTCACCATTAGCTGTTTCACAGTGATACTCAGTAAATCACTGACGGCTTGCAATCACACTGATATGAAAAATAAATACAGAATTTAAAGCCAGGTCGGATGGGGCTTTGAGTAACCTGGTCTAGTGATACGTGTCCCTGACCATGGCCAGGGGCGTTGGAATTAAATGATCTTTAAGGTCCCTTCCAACCAAAACCATTCTATGATTCTAGTTGAATCTTGGAGCCAGCAATCTATTTAACTTACAAATGACAATTTTGAGTCTCATTTATTGGAATCAGGCACAAGTCTGTCATATGTGTCTACCTGTTTCTCTTCTTGGGTAATACCACAGAAGCTGTTTTTTCTTTTTCTTTTTTTTAAATCCATATTAACTTGAAATATTTTTAAGTCAATATTGCTTTTGTGTCAGCTTATTGGAATGCTCCTGAATTCTATAATTCAATTATAAATTGACCAGAGCATAGAAAAAGACTTGCTGTGAAAGTTCATTCTAATTTGTTTAGTGGTGGTTGATTTTGCTCTAGTTCCTTCCTTCCTTTTTTCAGCTGTGCTTCACTAGTCCAGCCCCAGTCAGCAAAGCAGTGAAGCACAAGCTTTGTTTTAAGCACGTGCTTAACTTCTTAGTACAAGCTACAATGTGATCTTGAGCTTCCATGATTTTCTCCACAGAGAAAGATTTAAGCAAGTGCATAAATGTTTTGTTGAGCAGGAGCTTCAGCAAATACTCCAGTGAGCAAGTTTCCTGCCAGCAGTATTCAGGGAATAAATTTCAGCTAGACTTGGGCAATATTTCTGGAACAGAAGTTTTAAATTCTGTTTGCAATTTGAAGTGTTCTAGTTTATATTCATGAAAACAGCAGATTACATGTCTGTGATATTTAGGTGCCAATTAATTTTTTGAATTTGAATGAAAGTGCTTCAAACTGAGAGTCATTCACAAAGAATCTCTCAGCAATTCTGAAATAAAATAGCAAGCTGTGGTCTGTCTGGGACAAGCTATGAATATGGGAAAAAAGGAAATTAATCAAAGAATTCAGTACAAATGCTGCACCTACTTTGGCCAGGCATTCTGCAGCTGTACTCTCAGGCTCAAAGTTTGTTTCACAGGTACTTGAAGTAAACTGATTACAATGAGGTAATGAATTTGAAGCCAAGATTGGATGTGTTTTATTGCAGGTGTTTCAGCCCAGCTCACCAGCACACGGCTGCGTAGAAACACTTCGGTGGGAACACCCTTTTGGATGGCACCTGAGGTAGGCAAATGTTTTCTTAATCCTGTTTGGGTTGTCTTCTTTCATTGCAATGCATATTTTTTTTTTTTTTTTTCTTTTCCACACAGCATGCGAAAGAAGTATCTCTTCTTGTTACCTTAGGTTGTGTTTCTACTTTCCTCTATATCTATGGCCCCTATTCAGTAAGATGAATGTCCTGTTAGAATATACAAAATTGATTTCTTTAACAGTAATCATGTTCAACAATTTCTTCTATGTCATGTTTCCATAAAGTACAGGGGGTCTCCATGTAAATTTTATGATTTCACAATCAAATACACTCAATGTAATTCTATAGAAATTCTTTTTAGGTGAAAAGTTCCAATATGAGAGATGAAGGGAACACTTCATAAAATTATCAGGTATATAGTAGATAGGGATCTACATCTTACAGCTTGGGGATGGGGGAAACCGAAGTCTGCAAATCTGCAGTCTCTTGCGGACCAATCCTCTCCTGGGCTAATGCTTCTGACACTGCTCTGGCCCGGCATCGTCTTACACAGTGTGAATATTTGTGTGCATGTGTTCATGGTTTGTTACCTATGGTTGGATTTCTGTTCTGAGAAAATGCATGCAGTTTTTCTACAGTTGGCTAATTGATCCGTTTTGTTGATCCATTTGCTTAGTTATGAAGGTAGGTACTCTGAGTGTGGGAGAGGGAGATTAAAAAAAATAGTAGTTGTTATGCTATTCGTGTGTGCTTTCAGGAGCCAAAACTTGCATCACTCATCCTAATCTATTACTATATTGGCCTAAGCAGCACTGATATTTAAAGGAAAGGTTAAATTAATGAGGATTTAATGTCTGCTAAACTGAAGTATGCACACTGAACAGTAGTAGTAGATAAGAATGATATCTGTTAATAATTTTTGACTTGTCTTTCTTTTGAAGATCTTAATGCATTTTCAAACATCTAGTTCTCCTTCTCCATTAGGGTATTATGTCCTGCTGGTCTTATAGCAGGGGCGAGTGTGTTTTGGTGTGCTTGTCTATACATCTAATTACAGGGTGGGAGAAGGAGATTCCACCTTCCTGTCCTGCTAGAGGACACTGAAAAAACCCTGATTCAGCTGTGTGTTGTTTAAGCTTAAATTAATTGTGTTCTTTAAGATTAATCACAGACTGTCATGTGAAGTAGTTGGGCCAAAAAAAATGTAATGAATAAAGTATTTGAATAAGCTACAACATGGCAAATTTCAACGTAATCATATGTGTGTTGATGTCATGGAATCAGTCATAGTATGAAGGTAAATACTAAACCAGAATTAAATGTTTACTAGGAAAGAACAACAACTTTCATGTATAGTCCATGTAATAGTTTCATGTAATCTGTACTACTGCTCACAGGTTTTTCAAATGCTATGGTAGAAGGGAAGTAGGTAATTGAAAATGTAAAACAGGCATCTAGGAAGTTTTGCATGTTGTGTTTAAAGAAATTATTTCCCACCACTGAACAGTTACAAGTGTCAATGCAGTGGGAGAGATGTCAGGGTGAAAGAGCGATGGTTGCACATTATAGTAAAATTTGAGCAAGTTTTACTCGTAGATTTAAAAAGCAGCCAGTACTAGACAATAAATTTTATGTTTTCTGATTGTTTATTTGTTTTTACAAGATTTACTTCAGGAACAGAGTAACACAGACAATAGTTACAGCTGGTTGACTTTGTGAGGTGGTACAAAGACTCTGTATGTTTGTGAGTACCAAAACCTAAAGTTCAGATTTCTTTCACTGACTGGGAATATGCACAGTGGGACCCATGGACTGGCATAGATTAAAAACAGAGAAAAATAATCTGTGGCGGTCCTAGCCAATGGTCTTAGACTATATTTTTTTATATAATTTTCTCCAGGCATAACCCTTTATCTCATGAAGCTCGAGAAAGTTAAAACACACTTTTAAAAAAAAAAAAGTACCTTATGTAATTTCAGTAAATTTGGGGTTAAATGGTTATCCAACTAATTAAAGATTTTAAGATATAAAGTCATTAATCTTTGTCTACCGCTCCGTAAGAAATACATTTTTTTATATGATACAGTTTATGAAATTAAAAAAAAAAAAAAAAAGGGGGATGAAAAGGGAGTGGTCTGATTTTTTTGTATGCTCTTAAACGTAAATAACAGTAGTAGCTTCATTTACGTTGAAGGCCATTAAACTTAATTGAATTTGGGATGAAATTTGCATGTTACAAGTGCACGCGGGTCTATTTCTGTACATCAAACAGTTTAAAGTGTTGTGTAAATGTTTGTTTGTTTTAAAATACTTTATACTTTTTATACATCCCTTTCTCTTGCTAAGGAAGGCTGATTACAGCTGAGCAGAGAAAAAAAGCTGCTGTAACGGATCCAAAATTGATCTTGTACAGTCTCACAAAGAATGGTTGATATTTTACCATCTCCATAACAACCAGTTTACGTCACAAAGGAGACACAAGATACCTTAGAAACCACTGTGCAAGCATTATTTATGGAATCACCTTCACTGAAGACATTCTGAAACCTTTAAAAAATACTCCTCATATTATGAAATATTTTATTGAACTCAGATTATTAGAAGTTTTTTTTTTCAGTACTGTCTTGCATCAGTAATTGCAATCAAAGGCAGCAATCATACCAAAAGTATTTTTCATCCTGCTTGCAAGTATTTATTCTTAACATAAGGTAAAAACCTGCAGGAATAAGCAGAGACTTTGAGATAGATTTGATCAGAAAATATGACATGCTTATAACCAATGTATGTTATGTGCATAGCACATCAAAATTGGAACAGGGCTAGCTTTAAATCCTTCCTGTTTACTGGAAAGATTTATCAAAATCGCTAACCCAGTGCCATAAAGCATAGTCACATTTGCATGCCAATGCAAGCCACACTGAGCACGTTTCATAGGTGCGCCAATCTGCAAAACAGCTGCAGGATGCTCAGATGCCTGTTACGCTGTTGTTGAAATAGCTTTTAAATGACCAGTTGTTGTAACACGTGCTCAAGTCATACAGGTGCTTTCTTAGTGTTTGTATGAATCACCTATTTCAACTGTTGGGTGAAGTGCAGTTTACCTTACTTCTAGGGAGACCTTTCTGGTATTTTAAAAATAAGTGCAGCCACATTTTTATGCATAATATGAAGGCTTAGAACTGGGGGGGAAGGGAAAAAAAAAAAAAAAAGCTGAAAAACTCTGCCTGGGTAGCAGCTTTTTAGGAACAATGGTTTCTAGGTGAAATTGTACTAAGATTGGTAAAAACTAGAAAAGCACTTAAGAGTCACAAAAGTCTTGCTGCTTAAAGGTTTTGACATAGGATAGAATCTATGTCAAATCCAAAAATACCTTTAAAGGACAGGAAAGAAATGTTAGTAATCAGCAAAATAAAAAGCGTGAAGACTAGGATTTATTTATTTTTTTAATTGGACTTTCACTGTTATGTAAAACACAGGAGACCCAGTCAATGCGTAAGTCCATCATGGGACCTCATCTCACGTAAGGGTGAGAAAGATAAACTTGATCTGAAGGGAAAATAGAGAGGGAAGATGAAAAAGCCTGCCTTGAAAGGAGACTACAGGACCATTGTAGAGAAATGACCCTTGTGAAGTGAAGCTGTGGTAAACCACGGGAAAATATTCAGATATGAATGAATGACTTAATATAAGCAGGAAACAACTATGCTGGAAACAACAACTACTAGATAAGCTTGGATAAGGAGTAGTCTGTATAACAAGGAAAACCGTCATGTTTTAAGATCAGGTGTGCAAAATGCGTCAAAGAGATTATACAATGTGGTACCTGCAGTAGCAAAAGATCAGAAGAAAATAGCAGTGGCTGAGGCATAAGGTGGCCTGTTCAGCTCAGTGTTCTTGCTGGTCAGCATGAAAAGCAGCAGCTTAACTGTTGTGAGTGACTGGGACATCTTAGAGGGCTCTTTTATTTTTATTTATTTATTTATTTATTTTCCTCCTTCTGATGACTAAGGCTTGAATGGCAGTAACAGGACAGATCAAAAAGATTTGTCCTTGAGTATTTGTTTTGAGCAGAGCACAGGATTAACCAAAAAGTTGCTGAAAATGCAGAGGTAGAGAAACTAGGCAGTGTGGAAGCAAGTGATGAACTTGGCAAGGATAGAGAAGCTTTTAAGTAGACTCGCAGAAAATCAATCATTGCTGTTTAACCTAATTAGTATTGTCTCACACTTACAAACATAGACATGTAGAAATTGGAACACTGAGTACAGACAAGGCAAAAAAAAAAAAAAGATAAATAAGGCAGAATTGTTTAAGTACTGTAATTATTTAAAGCTCCGTATTGCCAAACACCTGAGGTTAACTGAAAGCTGCTGCTATTATGCTGGAATAATTTGTGTTGAATGCTAGTAGGAGGAACCAGATTTGAAATTTCTGAACAGAACTGCCTTTACATCCCTAGTTCCAAATCTCAGTGTGTCTTGTGTTCAACCTTCATTGCAGAACTGGACAAAACCAAGTCAGAATTAAATTGCAAATTTTCTTTTTCACAAGTAATTGAAATATCACAAAAGAAAACCATACTTGCTTCTGATGTCCCAGTTCATGTTTTGATTTCTAAATGCTATCATGATCCGGCCATTTAGATCCTTGAAACTAAACTTGACTTTTGAAACAAATACAGTTAGAATCTGTACCTTTTCTTTGGCGCAAGTCTAGTTTTGGAAACAGAAATAGAAGAATATCATTGAAGACAGAACTGAAGAGATGCTGAAGGCAATTTAAAAACACAAAGAATACAGCGTTATATATTGATAACTGCTATAAAATGACAATGGTACATACATATTTATTGTTTGAAAAACTGAATATAAAATGTAGTCGATCCTTTAAAGAATTACATTTTGAAATATGACACGCAACAGTAGGAAAGAGATCCAACGTTGTTAGAGGTATCATATGAGTTCCATAATAATGGGTTCATCAGAGGTAAAATTTTGGCTATATTTTGCTATTGATTTCTGAGGGATTACAGATGTCACACTATTATTTAAAACTGTGCCAATTCTGTACTATGGGTATTTGTTACTGTCCTGAGAAAACGAAGTAATGACTGGCCAGACTGCCGGAGAAACAACAGATTATTTTCCTTTTCCCTCCTGAATTGACTCATATTTCTGGGGATAAAACTGAGTTCATCTGAGCATCAGAATAAATATCTGGAGTGTCAGAACAATAGGTGTCTAGCTTAATTTTTTTTTTCCCCAGTGTTCCATTGTGGTTTTTTTTTCATCTTCAAATCTGTTCATATGTGTGTGAAATAAGTCTAATACTGAAACAATGAATAATATTTGCATTCAATATGAAACTGTTTCTGCATGATCTAAAGAAAAGGTAACCAAACCAGTATGAAAAATAAATAGCACCAAAAGGACATCTGTAGTAATACAGAACAATATATAAAGAGAAAAATCTCATTTGTGAATACTCACAGCAGCTTTTCTATTGAAGTCAGTATTCATTAAGTAAGGGCTATATTCAGGCTTTAGAATCTGGACCAAAACCAGCTTTCTTTTGGATGCTGTAGATTAGACCTAATTTCTCTTACTTACCTCTTATTTAAGTTTCTATTGTAGGAAACGTGGAAAAACAAAACAAAACATTGAAAAAAAAAAAAAAAAAACAACACAAAAAACAGCACATAAACATTTAATAATAAATACATCTTGTGTAGTTAAATACTGAGTTGGAAAAATAATGTAGAAAAGATAATGTCATCACAAACCTGGACTTATCTTTTTAATTAACTCTAAATAAAGTACACTGATACATTCCTCTGAAACTACTGAATATATTCTCATTTTGCCATACTCCAGTCTATCTTAGTTGACAGCTCTTTGCTTACCTCATAGGACTCAAGGTCACCATCCTGTTAATAGCTCTAGGTCTCTGCTGTATTTCCTTATTAGCTAAAACTAGCTCTTCTGATATGCACATTTTCACTATGCCTTTAAATGCCAACTAACCGTGGCATTTTTGTAAACGCGGATTTATAATGAACTGGAGGAATTCACACCATAGATAGCATAAATAGATTTCAAGAAAATATAGGATATATCTACACTTTTCTGCCTGAAAGACATTTAAAAACAGTTCTACAGTGAAACAGTATGTGCATGTTATGATAAAGAACATAAGGAACAATGTATTTTCTCTGATTTTAATAAGGAAAATGTTGAAAATATTTCCTCTTAACATCTTCCCAAAATGTTTAACAACTATTCTCTTGCAGCTTTTAAGATGTTACTGAATTAACTGTAACTGCTTTTCTTTTTAACTTTGTGAATTACAATAAGTAATGTAAGATAGACAATATTAAAAAATGTGCGCTCAAAATAGTAATAAAAAAAAAATCACCAATCAGTTTCAGGGAGAAACTTGACAGATAGGCATAGAGAAAATTTCAGTTGCTTCTACAGAATTTTGTGTTTATCTAGCATAAGGATTAATTGTAAAATTCTTGAAAATTCCATGGATTTAATGGGGAAAAAATAAACGTTTTATATGAATGATGTTTGCTACATTGTGATTTGAACATTGCTTATTGATATCATTACTGTATTTATGGTAGTATGCTAGGTGTAGGGTGTAAAGGAATTTTCTACTTGATATATGTTCTGAAATAACATCCCTGCTTTCTGGAGGTTAAAGCAGTGGGACAGTGTTAGAAATTATTTTTAGGAACATTAGATATTTTATTGGAATTCAGCACTGGCTTTGAGTTTGGTCTTGTGGCATGTGGTAAGTGGTATAGGCATGCCAGAGAGAAACTGCTACACCTTAAGTGTGAGAAAGCAGGGAAGAAAAAATGGTGGAAACCAGTGGAGCAAGACTGGATGGAGGAAAGGAGGGACACAAAAGTGAAATCTTTATAGCAGGTCAGTGACAGAGTATGGGGTAGAGTTAGATCTCTAAATGGCCACATATAACTGAAATGCCTGTGACTCTAATGTGCCACCTTCTGAGACTTGACTGGCATGAAATAAACAAAGTCATATTTTTGGGAACACAGATTTTATAGGAAGCAAGTAAATAAATGTTAGTTTTTTTCTTGGTTATTTTTACCCCTTTCTTAATTTTCATGGTATAAAACAAAACAGTTGTGTGCTCAAAAGTTGATCTTTTTTTCTTTTTTCAACGGTATCAGTTGGTTTAATAAGAGGTACTCCAATTCCCTATAGATGTAGCCTTCTGGCAGGGCAGTCTAATGGTCTTAGGACTATTTGGCTTGGGTGAGGTAAAAAATAAAAATTATTTATTCACAGCTGTTAAAAAAACATAATTGTTTATATATAATTTTCAATGGATCAACATTAATTTAAATAATTACTAATGCAAAATATTTAAATATTAATTGCTTTTTATTTTGGTAGCACTTTAAACAATATACTTTTTCTGATAGAAATTTGAATGACAGTCATAAATAAGGAACTGAAATACAAATAAGAAGATGTGGAATATGGAAACAATTTCAGCTACAAATTTGCTGTTGTTTTAATAGGTTAAATGTGCTTGAGGGGTGGATAGGGGAAATACAAATCATGTATATTTATATAGACAAATCTACATATATTATACCATAAATACATAGATATGAACTTTGGTCTGGATAATTCAATATCTCCAGTGCTGCTAAATGCTATGGTGAAAGAGTTGTGATGTGGTTTTGAGAACGTAGGATTTATAACAGTATTCAATTTTATATTTACCATCTAGATAAATTAAGTTGGATTACATAATGTCAGGTGGACAGCAGAAATTCAGTTGGTTTGTTTTGATTTTCATACTTAGCAGTTTTGTTCTCCTTGCAGCAAGGGTAAGTATTTGGTACCACGTTTATTTTTTCATATGCAGTGCTCTGCTTTCAGCATTGTGCTCACACACCTCATAAGCTGCTTAGTTAGCTACGGCAGCTGAAAACAGCACTGCCTTTCTTCAGGAGCATCAACATTTTAACTGCAGAGCTGCTTCTGCTGGTGGGTCACCAGAGCTAATTGTGTAGCAGTTGTCTCTAGGTAGCAGATCTGTACTGTTATTATCAGTCTACTGTAATGTGTGTGCTTGCAGCTATACTTTGTACGTGCATTGACTGTGCAGAAGCAAAATGGAAGTAAGTTCACTTCTAATAATTCCAGGTAAGCTTTGAAAGGTTTAATGTATTTTGCTTCAGCTGAACATATGTGAATATGAACATCTGTAGTATAGCTTACTTTCTGCCCATAAGCAGTATGTCCAGTATACAAATAACAGCTAGTTCTCTGTATTATCTGTTTTGCCTCTTTTACATCCACCCCATGATCTGCTTGTGCACCTGCTGAAGTTCAAAAAAATCTTTGCAATGATTTCAAAACAAGTAGAATTATATTCTTCAGAAAAAGGAAAATCTTCTTGTCAGAGAGTGAATTGTTGTGTATTTCTGTGAAGTGTATTTCTGTAGACGTTATAAATTGCACAGAATGCCTGATCACCAGCTTCTCAAAATGCCCTCCAGTTTGTGTGACTGATTCATTTATGTGCTGTTTTTGGCAGACCAGTGATTGGCTCCCCACTTCACTCTGACTTTGACCCTCAACACAAACGGTGTTGACAACTACCATCCCATTGTCTGTTTCTCTGTGTGATGTTAAGGTGTTTTTCATCCTAACGCTGTATAGCTGGGTGTGAAACCATGATGAAATTACAACTAGTACAAAAGGTGACAGTCTGTCTCCTTAGCAACCTGGGCTGCTGTGTGCACGTAACCAGTCTGTGCCAAAGTGCAGGACTTGGTGCTTATTCCCATGGCATTCACTGGCAAATCCTGAGATTAACTGCATCATCCCCTACTGCTTGGGGAAGCAAACTGCCTTTTCCTTTTTGCTTGTACCAGCAAGGGAGGATTTTGCTGGATATAAAATAGGTACAGATGTGATGAAGTCTTTGCACAAGGTAGAGAAAGGAAGTAGCGTGTTCTTCAGTTTCAGATCATTTCTTCCGGGCTGTCTGCCTTCACACCCCGCTGGGCAGAGCAGGAATCAGCAGAGCCTTGGAAGCTGAGAGGCAGTTTGAGCTCTGACTGAAAAGGACAGATGGTCCCAAAAAATAAGTCTCTTTGAGTTCCCTGTAGAGACAGGAACATAATTAAGGATAAGTCAATGGTATTTTTCCTTTTTTATTTGTCTTTCAGAGATTTTTGCTCTGCAGGGAGTTCCAGTGGTTTTAAAGGCAAGACAGAACTGGGGCATTCCCAAGGGCTTAGCTTGTAAACTCTGACTGAGAGAACTGTTTCTTATTTAGACTTTGTTTTGAGGTAGTGTTGTCCACTATCCAACATATAAAGCGAACTCTCCATTTAGACCTTTCATCAAGGAAAAAAGTTGTAAAATCAGACTCTTGTTTTGAAAATAAAAATTAGTACCATTGGTGCTTCTATAAGTGGCGCATAAGATGGTAAGATTCTAATAATAAGTTCTGCAGAAATGTAAAACTTATTTCAAACCAAAGTGATTGTTAAAGCCATATACATGCTGCGTGTGCAGTGTCAGAAAAACAGTTCATTTTGTACATTTTCTGTAAGGCTGGTCTCGCTATAGCCATGCTAACTGTCTACAAGGTACTTGCTAGCAAAGTCCCTTGGCTGGAGTTTTGGAAACAAAGACAATGTAAATTAAGGGGAATATTTTTCTAAAACAATCATTTCAGGCTCTGTTACTAGAACAGATGAGAATCTGACAGTGTTTAGTGCCAGTATTTTTGCAGTAGTGTCATTTTACCACCATGTGCTCTATTTACTGAAGGTGTGGCTGTTAGTGGTGGAGCACAGGGCATCCAGAGATGCTTTATTCATTCTTCTCCCTTTGTTTGATATGTAATATATTATGAAGCTGAGAGAAACTCAAAGACTTTTTTCTTCTTTAACCAACAGTGCCAGTATACCTTCTCTTCATCATCCATCGCAAATGCAAAGCCCTTTGTTTTCATTTTGTTTTGGTGTAGCTTGTTAAACCTTCTAAGACTAAGATACAAGCCAATGGCAAAACTTGCTATGTACTTAGAAGTGATTTAGTGTGCTTATAGAGTAAAGAGTGGTGGTGTCTTTGAATGCAGGAGAGCTCAGCTATGTTCCTGGCACTGCTGCTGATGTCCATTGTGACCTTGAGCAGATGCTTCTGTTCCTTCCCTTGAAAACAAAAATATATTCATCTGCCTCATAAAGTTTGAGAACAAATAGCCAAGTATTTGCAAAGGACTCAGCACAATTATGAGAACCAGGCAACTTCTGAGATAATCACTGCGAGGAGATGGGCTCTAATGGTTTTTCAAACAAGCAGATAAGTATTATTCATATATTAAAAAAGGAAGTGCATTTCATTAGTCACGTAGGGATAAACCATTTTCAGCTTTCTATGAGTCATGACCTTGGAATCAGACTTGCATGACTTTTTTTTTTTTTTTTTTTTTTTTTTTTTTTTTTTTTTTTTAAGTGTCCATGGGTATACAGATGCTTTGGGAACTGTATAAAGAAACAAACAATCAAGAAACACAAGTATCCCTTGCAACCTCTGGGCAAAACTGCATTGAAGGAAATTGCAGCCAATGCCAAGAGTGGCCTCTCTAGAACAAGTTATTTCAATATTGCTGATGGATCTCAACACTGACTTTCTTACAAGTTTCTACAACAAATTTCATTTCTTTTCCTTCTCTTTAAGGCATGGTATAAGGAAATGAAATTATCATGTAAGCCTCTGAAATGAGACTGGTGGTTTAAAGCTGACTTATTGAGTTGCATAGCATCTGCCTATTGCACTGCAAAACTCGTTTTTTTTTTCAAGAGATGAGGAATCTCTGGGATGAAATTGAGGTTATAATGAACTCTCTGAGGAACTAAGAAATACTTCAGAGCTTTCACTCAAGACATTCTGTTGATGAGAAGAGAATTAATTAGTGACTGACTGCCCCCCCCCCCCCAAAAAAAAAAAAAAAAAAATCATATGCATTGCTTATGCATTGCTGTAGTATTTTAAATAGTATGTGCAACACCCCTGATTTCTGCTAAAGTAAGTGATGGAGTCATGAGTTCCAGAGCAAAAGATGGGCAGGCCCTGTAGGCCTGTGGAACAGAACCTGGAGCTCCCCTGTTAGGGGAGTTTATGGAGAAAGTATTTGAGAGCTTGGTTTGTAATCAGGATCTTCTGCAGGAAAGGTTTTCTTAGAGCAGGCTCTGTGTGACTGTCTGCCAGCAGCTACCTGGGATGCTGACTTGCAGGTTTTACTCTGCAAAGCTGCAAAGCACTATCCTAAACTGAAGCCCTAGCACAGAAATTGGAAGTAACACAAGTGTAAAACAAACTAACAAAACCCTCTTACAGGAACACAAATACATCCACCCTGGGACATACTATCAGAAGTTTCTGGTTATCTCAAGTACAAATTAGCAACAATATTTAAAACTTTAAGGAAAAATCACAGAAGTAGATATTAGCAATATGCAGGGATCCAACATTTTCATAGCAGTTCATATAATTGGTTAAATTTGAGAAGGTGAACTTGAGACAGAATTCCAAATCATGATAGAATGAAAGGCAATGAAGCTGTGATTTTTTGCTCGAGTCTGTTGCAAAGATAAAGGCTAAACTTGAATTTGAATCTCATGTTCAAATGCAGAATTGTTTCCAGGTTCTATCTAATGGTTAGCTTCTGGTTACAATGAAAGCAATTGGTTAACTGGTAGTCTGCATTAGGTTTGTGATACAAAATTCTGGTGATGTCCAAGGAGAGATTCCTGTTATTTCAGTTTGTCTTAGACAAGGTACATGATGTGTTAATTAAGATTTTTTATTTTTTTTAACTACTCAGTCCTAGTAGGGACAAACAAACAAACCAAAATTGGCAGGAATGATTGATGGAAAATTCTTATCTAAAAAACAGCTGTGCAAATCAGTCTATCCTCATGAATAGTCATAGAAGTTAGTAAGAATAACATCAATAGTATTCTCTGCTATTGCATTGGTTTCTGTAGGAAGTGTTTTCAAAACCAGAATTTAGTACAGCATATTTCTTTGTATCAGTATCTGAAGCATTCCACAGATCTTCCCGTATTAAGATAAATAAATGGAAAAACACACACACACACAAAACAAACCAAAACAAACAAACAAAAAAAAACAACTAAGAAGTTCTAATTTACTGTTACATTTTGTGGGATTTTTCCCAGCTGGGATATGCAGGCAAAGATATGCATTTGAAATCTAATTAGGATTTTAGACGTGACTCGGTGGAGTTATGTGTCATACTAGGATGGCCTGAAATGTGCATTAGGTTAATGCATTGTTTTCTTTTTTTTTGCTGATAGGTCATTGCTTGTGAACAGCAGTATGACTATTCATATGATGCTCGATGTGACGTATGGTCCTTGGGAATAACAGCTATTGAGCTGGGGGATGGAGACCCTCCTTTATTTGACATGCATCCGGTGAAAACCCTTTTTAAAATTCCAAGGTATGACACTAGATGGCTCTCTTCGCTCACTAGTTTGTTCAAAAGCAACCTAGTCAGGTGAAAGGAATATTTGGTAAACATCTTTGCTTCAAATCCTAAGAATCTCTTATAAGGTAACACGTTAAAAATGTGTAATGTCAAGACTTTTTTTTTCAGCCTGACTTCTACATGAATTTAGACTGGTTTATGGTTAGACCACCTTGAAATGATGTATAATAACATTTGTTATACTCTCATTTTAGTAAGTAAAATCATATAATATCTACGTACCTTTCTTCAAATGTATTTTTCTTAGCTACTATCGATTTTTTTTTTTTCCCAAAAGAGGAAGAAGCCAACATTTGAAACTGTTGAATAATGTTTTTCAATGTTATTCTTGTAGAGTCTTAGGCTGCTTTTACTGTGGAAGAAAAACACGCAATTTTGACCATACTATGAAACAGTCTGTTGATTGCAGCAAACACTAGTCATCATTTATTTTTTCATTTACCCAAGAATGTTAAGATTTGACAATCTGGATCCTCACACATGGATATGAAAAGGAGATAGAAATTGCTTCCGTGTGTGGTCATGTAAATTAACTGCATTACTTCATGATGACTGTTTTTGCTTTCATTTTGTTCTCATTTCATTGATGCTTCCTGAATAAGTTGATTAACAGTGTAAAATAGGGTTTAATGACAGAACAGTTGTATTAATAGGAGAAATATATCAAGAATTTGTCTGCCACTGGTTACAGACTGGCATGTACTTGTCTTTTTTTTGCTTATAAAGAAAGAATTGCCACTGACTGATAACAGTTTAAAACCTTCAGCTATATGAGAGTTTGACCTTTTGTTATCTGCTCAGTTATCACAGGCTTTTAAAATTTCTTCTGATTGCAATTTGCATTTCTGATTAAGTCTATTTATATGCAGATGCAGTTGTGCTAGGTTCTGCATCATATAGTTATCTCCTTCTCCCCAGCCCAGACATGAACTGCCAACACTCTTTCCAAAATTATTCATACTGAAGCAGCAGTTCATCTTGTGTCCTTTGCACAAGTGCAAAACAGATCCTGGCAATTAGGACAGTGAGGTAGGCTTCAGATTAATAAAGCGATATCTATAAATTTTATCAGTGCTCAAAACAGCTTGAGAGGACAGAAGTCATGTCAATGGTATAAAGCAACAGCAAACAATAGGGTGATACATAGAATAAGACATATGGGGGCTTTGATTTCTGTCTATAGTTTCTCTCCCTATTTGCTGTTGCATCTCCATATAACTCAGCAAAACCAATATGAATTATCTGTTTTGATGAAATAAATAATGGGTACATTTACTTAATAGAATGGTAGAAGTCTTTTATGCTTATAAGTCAAGGGATTTCCTTCTGCTCTGTGTTTTATAAGCTATAGCTATGCTCTGCTACTGGTAACTGCATTCAAATTAGATAAAGTGGACCAGTGCTGAGTGGCATAAGGGCCTGGGGTATGGGAAACAGAGCTTCTGTCCCGGTTCTTGTTTGAAGTCAATTCTGAGAGAGAGAGAGAGTAAATACTGAGAGAGAAAGTGCATTCCCCTCTGTCATGGTTTAACCCAGCAGGCAACTAAGCACCATGCAGCCATTTGCTCACTTCTCCCCAGTGGGAGAGAATTTGGGGGAAAAAAGTAAAACTTGTGGGTTGAGATAAAGACAGATTAATAGGACACAAAAGGTAGGGGAAAACAACATCAATAATAATAATAATAGAATATACAAAAAAAAGTGATTCACAATGCAGTTGCTCAGCCTGTCCCTGAGCCTGTACCCCCCATCCAGCCAACCCCACCAGTGCTGTTGTTCAGCAGGATGCCACATGGTGTGGGATGTCCCTTTGGTCAGTCTGGGTCACCTGTCCTGGCTGTGTCCCTTCCCAGCTTCCTGTGCACCCCCAGGGCAGCACTGTTCAACAACAACAACAAAAACATCAGCACGTTATCAAACTTATTTTCATCTTAAATCCAAAACATGGCACCATACCAGCTACTAGGAAGAAAATTAACTGTATCCCAGCTGAAACGAGGACACCCTTTTATACTAGTTTGATAGTTTAGAATTAATCTGCTATATTGCAGTTGACTTTCCAAGACAGTTCAATCCCAAATCCTCAAAGTTCAGAGATCTGGCATCTTTACACTTTTTGTTTTCATGATAATTAATGTCACGATTGTAAATGCAAATGTTAAGACAGTTGGTCATTTCAGGCAGTTAGTATCCCAGGATGGGTTTCTCATCTCTGAATTTATTCAATGCAATTTCTTAAGTACAATAACGTGTAGTAGCAAGAATGTCTATAGTTTAGCTATTTTTTATTGGAAGAAATCCCTGCTTTTATTTTTGCGTGCCACTTGCTAACTCTGTTTGATAAACCTTGGCTGCCTTATAAGAGGATAGGGTTTAAACCTCCACCAGAAGTTTAAATCAAGCCATAATTCTGCACATCTGGTGAGATGAAGGAAGGGCTCACTCATGTGACTACTGTCAGTGCATGATGGTGACAGCAGCACTCAGCTGAAACCTGGAGTTTACTGCACCTCAGGGGTATAGTGAGAATGGAGAACTTGTTCAGCTAGGCTTAGCTTTCAACTGGGAAGTCACCATTAGCAGTTTCTGAAGTTGTGTTAGAACAGCTATTTGTCGTTCAAGCCACGTTACTATTGGAGTTCAGTGGAGCTGAAGGGGCATATTAAGGTGCACATTTCTAATTCTGAGATCCTATCACTTCTGTGTCAGGATATAGTCTTATGTAACTCCAGCTTTGTGTATGAGCCCATACTCTACTGTTTGACAGAGACATGTAATATAATTTGTTAATAACCACTCCTCTTTCAGCTGTGGTTTCTTGGGGTTTGATGTGAAATTGGCAAATCAGGTTTCAGCTATTGTTCAATTACTAATGTACTAAATTCACTAAAACAACACGGCACCACATCATGTTATAGCGATGGTGTAACTTTGGAACCTTACAGTCAAGCTTCATTTTGTCTGAAAGCATAAAAACATACTAAGAATAATGAGCAATAAATGTCGTGTGTTATTGACTTCCTGCATATATCTGATTTCTCTGTGTTTTCTCCCGTTATAATTTTTGATGATAGGATTGTTTTGACCTTAGTTTCAAGAAGAAGGGGTGAAATTGACATTCACAGTATATGACACTTGGACATCACTCAGGCAGAGTTATCTGAAATTGTTTCCTTGTTCCCTTACATTCTTGACTACTATAGATCTGTACTTTTCTATTTATACTACTTTCAGTGTGCTAAACTGGTTTGATTTTTATGCTGCTGATTTCTTTATGTTAGCAGAAAACTTTTCAATACTTCACAACTTTTATTACCAAGGAGTGAATAATATGTTTTCATGAATGTACCTTAAAATGTTAGTTGCTAAATAATGATAGTTAATAGATAATAAACTAGATAATAAAATCTGTATGTGTGTTTCCACAGAATTCCTCCATTCCCAAGTAGGAAACTAAAGTAGTTAAGTTTCTGTTGGTTTAGTTATTGGATTTTTTTCTGGACAGCCAGTAGGTGCGCTGCTAGCCTTGGCTTTGAGTATCAGCTTGGTGAGTTATGGACCTAGGTGTTAGTCTTAAATGAATTGCAATGAGATCTGTGCAGTTTACTTTGACTTTATAAGGTTTGAATCAACCAATGAATTAATTATTTTGTACCGTGTCTCAGCAATTACATACCCCCAAAATCTCTGGAGACACTTTCTGTCCTTCTGTGTTGACCTCAACTTGTGCAAGCAGATGATACACAATTAGGCTTTTATGTTTTTTTCTATGCTATTTTAAGCAAGAAAATGGGAAAAGATAACAGTAGTCAAACATGATATGCTTTTTGGATTCTCTAAATAAGAAGCAAATAAGGTACTAAATTCAGTTGGTACTAGTTACAAAGCATAAATGTTCTTCCAGTAGGTAACAAATTACAGTTTTCTATTCTTTCTATACAGCAGTTAGAACGATAGTAGGGAAGGTCAGAGTGACATTGCTTTAGAAAATGCAATATTCAGCAAAGCATAGTTAAATTTCAATCCACAGGAAACTCTGTGGAGGAATTAAATCTTTATTCCAAAACTTCAGATTTCTGTTTAGTTTATCACCTCCAACTAGCACAGGTCCACGTCTCAATTCTGTAGCTTGAGCCAGGAATGTACAAAGCACCGGTTTTAATAGACTAGAGGTCTGCAAAGGAGCATGTCTGCATGTATATCATAGGACCCCTGCACATGTTTGGGCATTGGTGCAAGGGGAGGCCCCTTATGCCCATTTAAATCTAGAATTATCTTTATATTTCTATTTCAAATACTTTACGTTCACCTCTTCAGAGGACATTAGTGAAAAACAACATATCTAGTTGCTATAAACATTCTCTCTATCCTATTCTAGTTATGTATCTCATGGAAAGACTGTTTAAATTAGGATTTTCTTATAGTTTGCTGTACAAGATAGTGTCTACATGTATAAGGAAACAACAGGGCTTGTAGTGTCAGCCCTGTGAGCTGACAAATGAGACTGGCAGCTGGTCCAGAAGAGAAGTAACATGGAAAATTCTGAACTGGCACCAACATACCTGATTTCTGCATTCTTTGTCAGTGCTCTAAGGTTCTTAGCTCTGTATTTTCATAACTATTTGGTAGTTTTAACATCTCTGTCCTTATAGCATTGCTGAAGGACGTTGATTCAGATGCTTTTGTCTCTGATCTGGATCCTGTCTGCTGAAAGTGCTTCTTTTGACTGAAGATAGTTCTTAACAGGACATTTTAGATAACGAGGCCTCAGTCATGTCTGTCTGTCTCCTACATCTCCTCAACATGAGCAGCAACTGTCTTGTCAGAATAGGACTTAGCTTTTCTTATTTGCAGTTCTCTTCTCCCATCTTGTTCAGGGTAAGGGTTTTATTATGAAGATTCTAGTAGAAGGCCCATAAATGCTTCTGATAGATAAATAGCAGTAGTTGACAGGCTGCAAACAGATGTGTTACTTCCTGTTCTCCATTTTTAGTGTATTTTAAACTGTAACTACTAACTGCCTCCAGTATGATGTGGATGACATATGCTCACTGATGACCTGACAATAATGATCCTTGCCCTGAAGAAGGGGCATCACATGCGCTGTTTCTCACACTTAGTATTCCATCTTGCAGCTACCAGAAATCTGTTTGAGCAGAACAATGTAAAGCTTTCTTTTCATTGAGTCCAGCAAAAGAAAACATGATTAGAGATTGAATTTATCTCGAAAAGAACTGAATTTCAGAGGGCAAGTGAACACAGAATTTACTGAGTGTCTGAAGTCAGGCATGAAAAATAGGTGACTCCAATGTGCTGCACTCTTCTGAAAACCTGACCATTGTTTCATAGTAGGAGATGCTGGATGCTGAACATTTATGAAAATACTGCTTTTTTTTTTTTTTTTTTTTTAAAAAAAAAAAAAAAAAAAAAGATATGAAACATTAACTTTGTATTGGCAAGAGCTGTTGGCCAGATGCTTAAGCATTTTTCAGTGGTTAACCTCTTTTCTTGTCCTACAGAGAATATCTGATAGCAAAGATGGAGAGAAGAAGAAAATGTCAGTTAAATTTTAAGTGAGATATTTCATTAGACACTAGCCTTCTGGACCTAATCTTTGTATTTACTTTGTGGATTTGGAAGAGAAGGGGATGTGTGTTCATGGATTAATGGAAATTTTTAAAACCTTTCTCATTCATGAACACTTTACTATATGAATGTGCACTGTTTTGGAAACAGTTTTGATACTACATACTCAAGTCTTATTCTTAAAAATGGTAGTAAGAAAGGAAACATTATCTTAGAGAAAATGTTATTGTTCTGTTTTACAATGATGTGAACATTGTCCCTCATCAAAACGAATTCTTGGAACTAAATCATAAATCTCCTGAAAAGGGACCTCCAGTGCCTACAGATAGAGATAAATCATACTGGGAAGACACTGAACCATGAAACGATTCTGTTAACATGTCATCTGTCTAGGAATATATTTTCAAATCTTCAACAGAAGGGTCTAAATTATGAATGGAAGGGGGCCTAACAAAGTTGGTAGTTTGGGAGTTGATACTTTTAACCTCTTCCATCTGCTGCCACTACTTAGGTGTGTCTGTTTTGGCAAAATAATACAAAGTAAAAGATTGTCAAGTGCTATTAGACCTCAGCTTTTTGAAGTAAAATAGATGCATAAGTTCTTCAAACAACGTTGTGAGAAGTGTTGCATCGTATCAGTGTTATCTCTTAAGGTAGCAGTGATTTGAAGTTTTGAAAAGAAAATTTATGTCTATGAAAAACAACATGGCAAAGAGGAGATAAGCAATGTACATTGTAGTCTGGAAAGGGTATATATACCAGTGGAAAGTGAGGATTTTAGACCCTGTTGCACAGATCCTTTGTTTCAGGATCTGTCTCTTTAATCATCCTGTTTATCCTGTTACCCTGTTTACCACAGGGATATGGTAAATTTAGAGCGAATTTCTAGGCTCACTGGCAGCTGCCATTAACAGAAACTGAATTAATTTTTCCTCTCATCTGTCAAGTATTGCTCTTCTGAAAGCTGGAGAAGGCACCCGTCTCCCTTCTCTTGTAGGTGAGATTGAGGTTCCTTCCCTCTGGATGGCAGCACAACTCCCTGGTGTATCAGTTGCTTCTCCTAGGTTTGTATTGTAAGCAAAGTTGCTGAGGGTGTACTCTGCCCCATCAATCTGATCACTAGTAAAGATGCTGAACAGGACTGGACTCAATATTCACCCCTGGGGTACGCCACACTACTGATGTCCAACTAGACTTTGAATCATCGATCGCCACCCTTGGGCTTGGTCATTTAGACAGTTTTTGGTCCAACTCACTGTCTGCTCATCTAGGCCATCTGTTATCAGCTTTTCTGTCAGTTTCTTGTGAAAAACTGTTAAAAGCCTTACTGAGTCAAGGCAGGACTATATCAACTGTTCTCCCTTCATCTGTCCTTTACTGCATAATTGTAGGGGCTCTTGGCACAGCTTTTTTGAAGCTTTATAATGCCTCTTTGGTTTTTCCTTGGTGAACAGAGTCTGAGGAGAGTTGGAAGTTGTTTGTCTCTGTAGGTACCCCTACCCATTGAGCATAAGTGTTCAATCATATGGTGGTAAGGAAAGGGAAAATTGAAGCCAGGGGTTTTCCTTTGCAGAAACCAGGTCCATATTCAGATAAGCCAAGGAGCAAGATGGGTGAATGTCCTGGTATTTTGTTCGTATAATCTGACAAAACATGTATCAATTCCATGGGGAAAGAGTGCTAAGAGGACAAGATGTTTAAATGTTACTGTTATCACATTGCCTCACAGTTTACAACATTACCAAAATGTGCTTGATTAGGGACTCTGTCCATCTAAAGATGTATAGAAGTTATATGTTACTGAGTCATTTCCAGCAAGTACATAAACTGGTAAAAGTCAAGTGTGTCCTAGAGTTTCAATATCAGACATGAACAGACTTTTCCCAGGGTTGAACTGAGTAATGAGTGGTTGGTAGTAGTATTTTCCTTACATCATCTGTGTCTAAAAAGCAGAGAGAACGGTTTGTGTCTAAGAACATATCAAATATGTATTGATAACTAGTCTTTAAGTCTGGCAATACATCTAAAAACGGACGTATATGCAGTTAGCAGATATATCACAGTAAAACTGTTCCTCATTACCTTATACCATTTTAATATATTTGAGAAAGTGGCAAAATATTATAAACATTTTCTGTATACTGCATGAGATAGTGGAGATTAAGTCCTGGAGTTAAATCATCTTGGTGCAATTTCCCTCCTGTATTTCTCTAGCTAGTTAGTTATCACATAAACAATTATACAGTTGCATATGTTATCTTACTGATTTTGTCTTTCTATTCCATTTCATAAATTGTTTGCAAGTAGACTTTGATTTTGCAGTTACATTCTTTCCTCAGATGTATTCACAGACTAATTTCAGCAAGTAATTTGCGCTCTGTGGCTTGTTGTTGAATAGCCTGTTATAAACATTTACTATTTCAGCTGTTAGGAAGGACTTTGCCTACATAGTGGTTGCCATTTTGTGATTGGTTAAGTCTCTCTTCCAGCTGGCTTTCTGGTCAAGACAGACAATTACAAGTAGAAGGGCATTGTTTTATATTTATATTCTCCACTGCTTATTTAAAACAGGCTGTTTCAGCAAACATTCCTGCCAGTATATCTGTTGCTAGAACATGCAAGGAATTTACAGACACAAGAGCTAAAATGTGTGCAGCTGAAATGAATTCATTGAGAAGCTCAAATGAATAATCGTGAAAATAAACATGCCCAGCTTTTAGCCATTTTCTGAGCAAACAAGAAAAGAATCATCTCGTATTCTGTTTTATTCTCAGTACTGCACTCTTAACCCTCTCAGAGCTCTAGGTAGAAGCTGACATGCCTAGCAGATGGTTTTAGTGACTCCATATGCCATTCATTTCATGCATTAAATGCACGTAAACTGTTTTAGTCAACCAGTTTCTGAAGTAAATTACTACTTTTCAAAATCCATTGCATAAGTAATAGCAGACAGCTAAGATACAGTAAGTGCCATTTTGTTTTGCTCTAGTGGAAAATTTCATGCTGACGAGGTCAAGCCCTTCAGTCTGAGAGCAGTCAAGTGATGAAAGGCGCATCCAGCACAAGGAGAGGTGGTAGATGGACATCCACTAACTGTTGTCTCCTTCAGGAGTAGTGAGGATTTTAAACGTTTTAAACGTAGCTTAGATTTATGGAGTTGAGCTAGCTACAAAATCTTGTTTTAATTATGTAAATGAAAAATAGATTGTTTTTAGTGTGTTTTCAAAACTTCTCATGTCTTGACAATTTACATGGAAGCCCAGTAGTTAACAACATTGTCTGTAGTTGTCCTGTAGTTGTGAGGGCAAGAAAATAATCCTCAATACAGCAATTACTAATTTTAAGGAGGTTCTTGCTATGGTGCATGGTAAAATAGCGGTTGTAATGAAGAAGGTGTAGAATGGCTGAATATTTTTTTAGTACAGGGAAGTACTTGTGCTCTGCATTTGAAATGAGTTTGAAGACAGAGTGGGAAAATCAGTCAGTTATAAATAGTTAACAGCCAATTTTCCACTATTCAGCCAAGAGAACAGCTTCCTTCTAGGTAGATAATTCACATGTAATATTGCTTTGCAGTAAGACATTTTCTGTTCAGATATTTCTGTATGATTGATTAATATACTATGTTATGGAAATAGATTCTTAGGCTAAAAATAATTGAGATAATCTCAGACTCAAATTGCTCAGTAAAGAACTAGGTAGCTACACTTTCAACATATAAATCTACATCATTACTAGAGGTTGCTGAGAGGCTGCTGATGCCTTATTAGATAGGGTTTAGATAGATTACCTGCAGCACTAAACAATTTACTGAGAACAGAAAATGGGCTTTCAATACAGTCTAGAAATGAAACATCACAATTATTTGAGATCCTCCGTAACCTTGGAAACAATTGGGAGCAGTGACATCAGCAACAATTATGTGCAATTTTTGTCTTTAGTTTATCACCAAGGTAACCAGAGCAGGTTTCCCTGCTTGAAATTTTAAGAATGTCTTGGTTCAGTATTAAGTGAGCATGCATGAAGCAAGCTGTTTAGAATCTGTTAAAATTGCATTATGGTTCCCTTTCAAAATCGTCCATCAGGATTTAAATTGTGTAAACCCAACTCATCTTTCCCCCTCACCCCACCCAGCCCCCTTTGGAACAGCTGCAGGTAAATGCAGCCTTCATTACTGTGTTAAATTCGTTGAATACTGGAAAGGACGAAAACGCTGAATTCCTGTTGCTGGCAACAAATAGCAAGTATTGCAATTGTACGTAGAGGCTACAAATTGCCCTATGTTGTTTTTGAGGATGGTACTCACCCACAGTTGAGGACAGATGATGTTCCCACATCTAACTTGCTCAGGAAAGCTCTGCATTCAAGTCTAGGTTCCTAAGAGACCTGCAGACAGCACCGCCTGAGGAATATATTGGATGAGTGGTTCCCTTAGATTCCCAGGCCGTGAGGCATCCTTCTTCAGCCTGCTTCACATTGTGGTTGTGCCAGTCAGCAGTGGCCTAGCACGATATCCATCTTCATGCTTGCTCCGGAGAGGTGTTTTCTTTTTTTTCCTGCAGTGGGCCTTGGGGAAAGTGACATTTGAATTAAAACCTTGTTGTATAGGGGAAAAAGATATATTCCCATTCATAATTGCTATGAGACAGGTGCCATAATGCTGGCAGGGAGGATATTCAGGCCTCAGTATCTCTCATCTGTGTGTAGTTCAGTTTTAGAGAGAAACATTTTACTAGTAAGTTGTGATAATCTTTATCATTGAGTCATGGAGGTAAAAGGGCAAGCTGCGAAGAAGTTGTCTTCTAGTTTTCAGTTTAACACTGGAACACAGTCTCAGGTTAAAGCCACATCAAATGGCAATTTAGGAATGTATGTGTAGATTTAAGTTGCATATTCTACCTGTGATGTGTCTGTCAAACATTTTGTGTTTTTTTTTTGTTTGTTTGTTTGTTTGTTTTTTTTTGCATACATGTTTACCCATAGGTTGCTGCACACAAAGCACAGTTATGTTCTGGAGAGTTATTGTGCTTTAAGCTTCTCGTTTTGCTGGGATGGTTGTTTTTGCTTGTTGCTGCTTTGCAGGCAACCTGCCATGCTTGTGTCTTTGCGATCAAGTTAGAACTTGATTTTTCAAGGAGGGTAATATGGATCTGATTGTGTTTTGAGGGCAATCCTGAAGAAATGAAACAAGATTTCAAACCATTAGCCCTGGGAGTTTCCAAACCATACCTCATAGCCTATGGTTAATGTTGGAGTTCAGTAGCTCACATCACTTATAATGAATCAAAAAAAAAAATTAAATTTTTGCTTGAAAAAAGATAATCTGCTCACATACTTTGGTACTGCAGAGGGAATAAGACACCTCACACATTTCACAGTACCAAAGGCTTTCATGGGATGTAATTGAAAAATGGATGCCTTTCTCAGAAATAGAATATTGATGTTCATATTTGTAAAGGAATTAATTCACTGACTGATAGAAGCAGAAGAAAATGGAAGCCAATCTTTTTAGATAGTAGTCATAGACTAGCAAGATTGTATTTATCTTTAGGATTGCAAGGAATGTGAAATTGTTATTTTTTTATTTTTCTAATAATAAGTCCCTAAATACCAATGTGCTTTGGCCTCTAAAGTCTTTTCCAAAAATACGGAATAACAAATAATCACACTATTTGCAAACATGCTTGGTGAAATGGAGCTGTGCCTTGCAATATATTGATTCACTTGTTACAGTTTTCAGTTTGATTAATGTTAAAATTCCATGCAGTATATTTAATCATTATTCATGATTAGTGCAGTAATAATGCACTGGGCATATCTACACATTTACTATTAACAATTAATGTCTTATATTTCTTTCCTATCATAGGTGCAATCATATGGTAGAACTCATAAAAATTTTGAAGAAATATTTATTGGAGTAGACACTTGTTATAAATCTTGATAACTAGGATATTCAGGGAGTTAATAATGATTTCCATAGGTTTATTTTATGATAATGAAAGGCCATTTAGATTATAGCTGTGTTGCAGCTTCTCTCAAGAATCTGGTCAGGAGATGCAAGTTTTCACCACTGTTGCAAGGACAAGAAAAACTCTCAGGCAAGAGATGAACTACTGCATCCTGTGCAGGGAGACCACTTTTTACATATGAAATGTAGTCAGACTAAATGACTGTTGGATTCCAGGTCTACAAACATTACACTAGTACTATGTGAAGAAATAGCAGGCAGGGAAAGGAGAATGAGGAGAAGAGGAGGAAAAAAGTGACAGATAATGATATGGTGAATTGGTCTGTAAGTCTGGTCCTGTGACAGCACCAGTACTTACACGGAGCTATTTGACTGATAGTGAATGCCCTTTGTGAAGGCCTGACTGAATAAAGTGCTGAGCAACCTGAACTGAGCTCAGAGCTGCTTGTGCTTTAAGCAAGAGGTTGAACTAGAGACGTCCAGAGGTCTTCCAGCCTGCCTTAGTCTGTGCTAGGGTAAAAAGATTCTTGTCATACATGCAGGTATATAAGTGGAAATGTGAGTAGTATACAGTTAGAAGATAAATACTTCACTTCTTTATCGAGTCTGAATGAGACAATCATTGGACTAATTATTCTGGTCGTTAGTAACCAAAATAAAATAGCACTGAGGGCATGCAAAAGATAAAAGAAAAAAAAAAAAGGAAATAAAATTAGCTGAGAAGACAGGAAAAGAAGCTGGTGGAACTGACCAAAACCAAGTGAATTTTCCAGGAAAATTGTGATTATTTTTAATGAGAACTACTTCTGTTATACTGAAAAAGTGTGTCAGTATTTTTATAACATATCCAAGAGGAAGTTAGAAGCAATTTGAGCATAGCTCTGGTTTTCTCTAGGATAGAGGTATTTAAGGTTGGCGCTTTAATCTGCTTGGCAAGTGAATGATGAAAATCAATGACTGAAAGCTGTATTTAGAAAAAAATAAACACAAAATACATCACTTTATGGGAGCAGTATTTTAGCAGGCATGCATACCCTGATGAACAAAATAAGTCAAGTATGAGATGGTGGTGCTGGTCTGTTCTGGGCTTGGAACTGGGAGTCTGTGTATGTACAGCTGCTTAAAACAGGATCGGAAGTGTTGGTGATGCATGTATGAGAGAACTGATAATTTTGGGGCTTGCCTGATGAAACCTTTTTTGAAAGGAGGACACGGTGTTGTCTTCTGCAGTATGATTGTAGGAGAAGAAAGTCTTAGACTGTGGCTAGAAAGTCAGACACACAGCAAAGGGGAGAACAAGATTGGTCTGAGAGCAGAGGGGAGCTTGGTTGAAAGCAAGTATTGTGGTTTTGGTAAGGGAGTGCTTAAGTTTTTGTTTTTGTTTTTCCTGTGCAGATGGTGCTTTTGTAACCTTGTGAGGGCAGAAGCATCTCTCCTCTTGAGAGAGTGTGTCAGTGTTTCGGTGTTCAGCAGCACAGTCTCTAAGAATATTAGGAAAAAATAGTTGTAACAACTTTCACCTTTCTACCTGGCTGACTAAAATGGTTTGATTTTATGCAGTTTAGTTTGGTTAAATTAGCTAAAATGCTGCTTCTAGGTTTCTTCATTCACAATATAAGTTAATCAGGTTCTCTTCTACCAGACTATTCACATAATAGACCAAGCGCTGGGTGAGAATGTGCTGAATTACAAGAAGATAGCTTTATTGGGCAAGTTGATGAACCATGATCTGCTGCTAGCATGCAAATGTGTCAGACTTCTTCAGGCAGCATCTGCTTGAACTGTCTAGGGAAACCAAAAGAACACAAAACATCCTATGCTGGAACAGAAACAGAGATCTGACTTGGTGAAAGTGTAATTTTCTTCTCTGTTTAGTCATGATACGTGTGTTGTTTTTTTTTTTGTTTGTTTTTATTTGAATGCTCATGTCATGACAACATATGTAATCGCCTCTTAGTTCCTCATAATCAATTACTGAGAGGACATTTAGGAAAGAAGCAAGGTTTGTGTTCTATATTGTTTCCTCTATTTTTATTATTATAAAAATATTTTACTTCTCAGCTCATTTATTTTAAGGTTTGCTTTAAAACAAACAAACAATTTATCTCCCCTCACTGGATTCTTGCATTGGCTATTTAAGCCTTGTAGAACCTATGATGACTTTTTAAAAGACTCTCAGATACAGTTAGTGCTCACTCAAATCAAATATGCAGTAATACTCTTTGTGAGAGCTCTCTTTGAAGCATATCTAACTTCAGTTTCAGGATCTCAATAAATCTGTCAGAACTCTGCACTCCAGAAAAAACTGGGGAAAACATGACTATGCATAGCTTAATTGTTGTTAGGTGTCTAAAAGGACACAAATGCTTTTTTTTCCACATATTTATTGAGGTGTTTGATTGTATAAGAGTGTTTGATTGTAGATCACAGCTGACTTTATTTGGAACATAAGTACCTGATGTTTTTTAACATTTTAAAGATAAAACCATGCTGTAATTCGGATTCTTGTTCAGTATGTTAATATTTACTATAGAAAAAGACACCTGAAACACATTTTTGTATCCAAAACAATTACTGCTATTGCATTCTGCACATTGTTTACACCTTTTTTTTTTTTTTTTTACTGATGTTCACAGAAGATTAAATCCTTTCCCAGTTAAAGTTGGTGGCAAAAATCTAACAATTTTTAGGGCACACAAATTTCACCTGAATTTTTTCTTCCACAGTTTGAACAATGTGCTTGTCTCATACCCATTTATTTATTTTAAAGTATTCCTCCTGTCCATTCTTTCACCACCAGTTGCTTTGGGGTTTTTACCCATTCCCAGGATATTGCAGTCTATCATGTGGTAGTTTGCATTCTGTAGTAGTCACGAAAGTAACAGTCTTCAAAGCATTTATTTTTAAAAGGTCTGTATTGTATTTTTGTTTCCTAGATTACATCCTTGGCTATTTTCTTGTTTCATCTCCCTGTGTCAGATGCCAATGTTCTCTTAACCCACGCAGAATGATTTATGTCAGCTCTTTTCTGTCTTCCAACAATGTTTCATCACTGTGCTGCTTTAAATGTTTTGGTCTCTTCAGAGTGTTTAGTGATGGTGCTTGTGTTTTTTCCTAATTTTTTTTTTGAGAGAGACTACTCTTTGCATTTGGAGATCTTGGTTTGCTTGTCACCTGCGTTTATTAGTTTTCACTTCAGTTATAATCTACCAGGATTCCTGAGTCATATAACGTTTTATAAGGGAGACCAAAATTCAAATGTTTTGAGAGCGAGCTTATTGGAAAGAATAGGTCAGGAAACTAATTCCAATCCACATACAGTCCTTATGCTCAGAAGGTGTGTTATCTTGTAAGAGAATTCAATTTAAAAGAAATAAAAAAGGTATTCTTACAGGTCTTGTACAATTCTTTATGCTTCAGTACTTAGTGAATTTCTTACAAGGGCCATGATAAAGATTCCAATGGCTCATTGGAAATGTGCCACCATTAACTAATGTATTCCATCTGTAAGTATTCATTTCTGAACCAGACTGGTAAGGGTATCAGAATAATAGCAGTTCTTAAAATGGTATGAGCCAGACTAAACTGAAAGCACTGAGTAAGGTGTGAGTCATAAAAAGCATGAATAAAGAACAATCCTTGTCTCCTGTTGAAAATGCAGAGTGTAGGTGCTTGTTCTCATCAACCATAATGACTGAATTCAGTACTAGCCGTATCAAGCATATAGTAATAAGCTTCTTTTATGAGGTTATTGTTGCTTTTGTTCATATTTCCATAGAGACTCAACTAAGAAAAGGTTCATTTCTCTCTCAGAAATGAAGGGATAAGAAAGTGTCTTCTTCTTTGAAAATAAAAGCCAAATTAATCAGATAAAGAAATACAAGTAAAGAAGTACAGGTAGCAAAAAGTTTTGTCCAGTGTACCACAGAAGTTTACTGGCAGAGGTGGTTGGAACAGAAAATTTTATATTCTGATTCCTCGTTCAGTACCTGAATGAAGCTGCCTTCTTGGGATGAAAATTAATATTCTGGTTAGTATTTTTTGGCTTCTGGAATCACAGAGTGAAATTACCCTCGTTGAGGATGATCTTGCTTCTCTTTTTGTAACGGTATCCCAAGTTCTGACCGTTTCTTGCTTTTTCCACTTGCATTTTCATGTTAACTATATCTCAGTCATCTCTTATTAACTGCTTGTCTGAAATTATCAAAGACCTTTTATTTACGTTAGTCATATAAGTTCATTTTCCTCCACTTAAGATAAACAATTTGCAGCATCTCAGTTAGCCTTCTTCTTGTTGAGCCAAATTTTAGCTTTCCAAGAGTGGACCTGCTCCACTGGGCAGGGACCTCAGGCTGGTGGCCTACTCAGGCCTCATAAGCTAGCTGCTGTACAGTGGGGATTTGAAACAAGTACAATTGAGGACTTGCCCTTAGAAATTTACCTATGAGAGTTTCACTTTAAGATGCTTTATTTTCTAAGACAACTCTACAAATATGCAGTGTAATTGCAGTATCCTACTGTTCCAGCTACAGAATTTTAGTGTCTAGACAACACGATATGCATTTCAGCCAGGCACAGAAATATTATAGTCCCATCTTTATTTCTTTCACAACTCTCAGTTCTCTTGCTTTGCAAATTGACAGAGGCATGGTTTTAATAGAAAAGCAAAATACTGTATTGCAGTTAAGATGCAATTATAAATAAAAATCTCTATTGTTGCTTCCTCAGTTTCAATTGCTGTTAATTTGCTGGTGCCTCTTTAACTCTCTGAAACTTCTGTGAATAAATGAGGTGACAAAGCATAATTATAATTATGCTGTCTGTTTTAAAGCTTGACCACTGGAATGCAAAACTGTGTGAGTTCACCTCCATCAAAAAGTATTTCTGAAATAAAATACATGTTTCTGTCTCAGTGAAACCAGAAACTGAAACTGGAAACTGAAGAGTAAATGACAAGAATAAATGATGCCTTGTCAAGTCCTGAAAAAGGCTAATGAAACCTTGCAGCTGCCAAATCTGACTGAAACCAGTGGCCTGTGAATTGCAGTGTTCAAGGGAAAAAGTCAAAGATAATCCAGATGTTCCCAAGCAGAACACTTCACAATACTTTTTCATTCATTTTCTTTGTCTGTATAAAGTTAAAAAAAAAAAAAATAAATAAAAAGGAAAGAAAAGGAGATTTTTTAAAAATGCATTTTCTGAAGGCGGTTATTTGACATTCAAAATAATTTGATGTGCTTAGCACATTATTTATTTCCACACTCATTACTTTAAAGGTGACTTTTATATTTACCTTTTTGAACACAGGATTGTTCCTGTGAAGGAGGTTTCTTAGGACATCTCTTTATATTCTCTTTATATTCTTCCTGAAGTGCTTTTCTTTTGGCAATGCATAAAATGAATCTTGAAAATCAAAAGGAGGTTTGTGCATAATTCTGGAACTGACTATCTTTTACCATTTATTTTTGCTCATTATTATGCTGGCTGATGAAATATTCTAAGCTGGAGACCTGTGAATAAATCTTCATTAAAATGTGTTTTAAAGAGGTAGTTGATATTTTTTTTCACTTATGGTTTTATATTTGTTTTACAGCTGGACCTGTAGTTCATTGTTAATCCACTGGTTTGCTTACTTAGCAGCATCAAAATAAACAGTCACGTAAAATCACAACCAAAAGAGGGCTAGTGTGGATTTATACATCGCAAAATGCAGAGCCATCATTCTTTTCTAAGAAAGAATGTAAGCAGATGTTCAATTTGCATTTTACTGGATCAGGACCCTTTATTAAAAAAAAAAAAAGTTTTAAAAGTGGATTGCTAACTTAGACCCTTTCTAGTAATTAGGATCCTCCAGTCTCTTATCCGTATTTGTCAATTTAACATTAAACTCAATATACATTTGTTTTACAGACTTTAGCACTATGTACAGCCTATGAAACAAAGAGTACATCCATTCCAGTGAAGGGGGAAATACCAGATAACTCTGTAAATAAAAGACAGCAAAATACTTGGGCAAGGAGAACTTTTTTTTTTTTTCTTTTCTTTCAGCAATGAGGCAGGAGTGTCTTGAATTCTGCTCTCTCTTAACTGTTTCCTGGGTAGGTTTTGACTACATTCCCATAGCAGGTTTTGCTCTTGGTTTAAAGCAGCATATCCTTGCTCTCCTTGTTAGAATTAAGGCACTTCCACATCATTTCAGTAGATACACCTTTAATATTCTAGCAGATAAGAATTGAAGTTGTACTTTAACAGTTTAGTACTAGATATTTATATGAGTAGAACAGTCCTTTCAGGGAAAAGGAAAGTGGAGTGGAAAAGGAGAAACTAGTCCAAAGCAGAAGTGAATCATTTCCAAGTGAGGAGGTGGCTGGAGGGTGAATTTGGCAGGAGCATACCTTTTCTCTGTTCCCCTCCCCACCCCATCCGCTTTTGAACAAGTAATTTCAAAGGCCTGCCTCCAAATACATGGGAGGATTTTGTGCTGATTCTTCACTCCTGCTTGGAAACTGCAGTTTCTATCTTAGTCTTACAGAGCTGAAGGCAGTACCTTGCTTCCTACTGAGTGAACTTTGGTGAAATATAATACTGAAAGTAAATCAAACTTGAGTAGGCTTTAGTAGGAGGCAGATGAATGGGGGAGTGTTTAGGATATGAATTATTCAGTTAGATCAATGGAAACCTCTTACTGATTTGAATGGGCCACAAACCAGGAAATCCTCTGAGTCTGGTTGAGAATCCTTTTGGTATTTTCAGTAAGTTACCCAATGTGGGGATGCTTTGCAGAATAGGACTTGAAACTATGAGAATTTGTCAGGTACTAAGTAATGTCAAATGTTAACTTACTTAAATACAAACCATTTGTTTTATGTAACCTTTTGTAGGAAGATCTCATTATATATGGTTAACTTTCTACTGTTTCTATGTCTTTTTCTCTTAGCTTTTGGAAATAGGGACAAATGGTTCAATTTCAAGTAAAATCTGCCTACCTGTAAACCTAGGCAACTGTCAACAGAACTATTGTCTCTGGTTGCTATATTTCAGTATGCCTAAAAAATAAATAAATTGCAACATGCATGTATGGGGCTGTGACTGCCAGGGTGTGTTCACGGTGACAGGTGTTGGAGGTTCATCTGCTAATTCCTCATTAGAAACAACGTGGTAGGCTGATGATACAATCTGGTCATTGGAGGCCCTATCTTGGTTTGGCTTATGTGGCTAAATTTACTGAAGTAATTTAAAAAATAGTAAATGTATTTTCAATTTTAATTATGTTTTTTGATAGATGTATTTTAAGATGAAAATATTTATTTTCCTTTTCCCAATAAAAATCTATTATCTGTGTTCTGTAATTAGGCTCACAGCTTACTGTAAAGGATGAATGGTGTTCACTGAACTGCATCATTGGCCTTATTGTGGTAAAATGACAGAGTTTGTTTCACCAGCTGTGACTTTGGAGGCAGGCTGAATGATGGGGAACACATAAAGCTCGACAGATTAAACTATTTCTAGCACATAACTGTACATGTATCATTGAGAATTCAGCAGCAGTTCTTGTTTGATAAGCTTACTAATGTCGTTGTGTTCTAAGGAACACTGTGCTTCTGCATGAGGTCTCTTATACAGGCTGAATCCTGCAGTCCTTACTGAAGCAAAACTCTTTCTGAGACACAGGATCACTATGACCATGGAAGACACTGAATATGAGAGTATGTGACCAGCTCCTCACAAGAGCAATACATCTGCCTAAGGAAATAGAGCATGCAGTTCTATGACTAATTATGAATTACAGAAAGAAAGAATAAAAGACACAATGTTGGGAAATAAATGGTTGATTACTCATCTTGCTTCAAACAAGAACATTTTCAAAAGGCAAGCCCAATTACACTCACTTTTTTCCAATAAGGTATCTATTTCTCCTAATTTTCATCTCTTGTAGTAGAAAATAAGACTATTGTCCTTCAGCTTGTTGTATATGTGGCAAGGGTGATTGAGAGGTTGCATGCAGTGTTCTGATTTTATATGAAGATGGTAGAGTAAATTATGGTAGCAAGTTAACAAGAGGTATAGCTTTCAGTTTTTCTGTGAATGTGTTCTGAGTACTGTAGAAGCTGCCAGATGTTGCTGAAATTCAGTGATGTCAGCTGATGCAAGGATACAAAAGCCATAGAACTCGATGTGCTGTATTTAATATAATCTGGAGTTGCAAATGGCCTTCGTTGGAAATTTGATAAGCCAAAGTGGTGAGGCAAGTGTTGTGTTTCTCTGTAGTTTAGCACCTGATAATGTATGGGTTGTCTTACCTTTTATCTTTAAAGCGGAATGAATTGCAGGTGTTTTAACAGATTATTAATTTCAAACTGCAAAGGACTTAGTATTCTCACAAAACAAACAAACAAAACAACTTTAATTCTTGGTAGTGAGTTGCCCTTCCATATCTGGCATCTTGTGTTAGACTAGAAGTTGGGTTTAAGTGATACCAGCTCTGGAGGTGCCATGGAAGCGATGGATTTTTCTGCCATCATCATGAAGCACACTTTGTGTTGTGTTAGGTAAAGAGATGCTGGGGAAGCTTAACTGACCCTCTTATGCCCCTTCCTGGAAATTCTTTGTGGGCATAATGGCAGAAGAGGGTGAGCCTATTTTGTACCTTGCGTTTAGGTAATACCTTTCACCTGAGGGCACCAATGTGCTTTATAGATGTTAAAAGAGTTAAGCTTCTGGATCCATTTAGCCCAATTTTATAGATGGGGTACTCGAAGCATCAGTTTAGTGATTTGAGAACAAAGGACTACTAATTCTGTGATCTTACTACAAACAAATTAAGAACAATGTATCATATTCTATCAACAACACAAAAGTTATCAAGCTCAAGAGAAAATCTTTAGAATTACAGATTCCTTGGTTGTGTATTTGTGTCCACAGTTCACAATTTGGCACGTAGCATACTCAGCCACCTTTGAGAGAGTATTCAGTAGCTACCAGCAAGTGCTTAGTAGCTTAGTTATTTGTTGGACAAAGCATGTTCTGTGTGGTTAAAACATGACTTACTTCATTAATCATTAACCTGCCAATGACTAAATGTATTTCCTGAATGACATCTGTTCTGCTCATCTGTTCTATGATGAAATCCCACCTGTTTCCATCATAACACCTGCAACTAATGTAAGTACCCATGTGTCTTTTTTTTCCTCCTTGAAGAAGATACTTGTAAGATTAATAGTGCCTCCAAACAATATGCTTTTTGTAAGCACCGTAGTTAGCACCATGGAAGGTCTTTAAGAACAGTTTGAAGGGGAAAGATGAATCTACATATTTCGTGAACAGTAACTGAGCTTCTATAAAAATGAATTATTTTGCAGTGAAATTCAAAATGTTGGTATCATTCTAAAAAGAAATGCATTGTACTTTTAGGCAGTACAATAAAAAGTTGTTCTTACCAGAACTCAAGTTGTCAGATAGAGTGCTATTCCTGCAAAATAAAGATAGCATAAATAGCATAACTGGTGCAATCCCCAGCCATGAGTCTATTAAAGCTCTTTCCAGAGGTCATGCATGTAGGTTGTGTGGACTGATAACCATTTTCATTATAGAGAAAGAGGTTTTTAAAGATTACCTTTCTTCAATATAAGGTTTTTGTCTTGGAGTATCTCTTGAAATCCTTTGCTGTTTTTTTTTTTTTTTTTACGCTCATAGACAGCCACGCATTCTGTGATGTGTATGAGTATATGAACCTGGTAAATGGAAGAGAGCACTGAAACATTATTGTAATTGAAAATAACCAATCATATCTTTTTTCTAATAATAAAATTGATAAGTGATGCACATCTTAAGTATTCTGGATTTTTTCACTTCATGAAGAAAATTGTGTTCCCTGAGTCTTCTATAAGAAAAGAGAAGAGTAATAACATATTCATCCTGGAAAACATGACAGCCTGCAGTGAAATTAGATGACTGCATTTGTTTTGAGTAGATACAGATGAACAAAAATGATCCATCTACAACAAAGCCACGTGGTCTTTTCCTTTTTTATTTTCCTTTTAGTGTTTTGTTTGAGAGTAATTGTTAAATGGAACTACTCTGAATCAACGTGTGAAAAATTCAAGACCGCTATGCAGATCAACTCTAATTTATATTGTGTTTATGTTTTTTACCTTTTTGTTCTGTGAGATGTTTCCAAACAGCATGTTGCTGTCAAATGTGGCCCTGGTATAAATGAGGCAATTCATTATATAACCCAGACTATTAGTGAATGTTTCTGTTGCTGAATAAGTCATATGTGATTTTTTTTGCCAATTCAGCAATACGTGATCCTTTGTATTGAGCTGCCAAATGCAGCGAAGGACAAATTATTAAAATTTTATAAAATAAAAGTTTAATCTTAAGAAGTTAAATGGACTTCAATACTTAATAAATCTTAAGCTGCTGAAAAAAACTTTGAAAGGTGATAGTGCAATATGCAGTTTATGAATACTTCTTGCTGTAGGTTTGTCCATTGAAATTTGGTCCACTTAACTTGACTGATAAGCCTTGCTCTGCATGTTCATGTAATTTAACTGTAACGGTCAGAAAGGAAAATAATAATACATCGAGTAACATGGAACCTATCAGAGTTTAAGGTAATTTCTGTGGAAGACAGTATGTAATATAAAAATACTGTCTGCTAAATGTCATTTTAAATAGTAACATCCATTTTTAATAGAGTTTACAGCATGGAGAGACTATCTCCTGAGTCATTCAACCTGAATACAGGTTGAAATCTGGACTGAACATCCTACAGCTTGTTGACAACTTGGTGGTTCTTATTTTGATTATATCCATACTTAAAAAGTCATGGTTAGAGTCAGTGATCAGGGGTAAAGGGCTAAAAGGGTGTGATGGCTAGGTTAATCTTCCAGTCTCAGTTGATCTTTTCTGAGTCAGTCTGAATTAAAAGGGAAATGCTGGAAAGCACACTGTGAGCTCTACTGACTGCCAACTTCAAAGGTATTGACATAAAAGGAGAAGGACATGAAAAGAGGAAAACTGTCAATGAAAAAGCAGCAGCAAGAAAAAACCAACTTGCCTCTGAAGGACATATAGACCACTTGGGCGTTACTTTCTTGACCATCATTTTATCCCTAGTAGAACCAGTATCATCTTTGATAACTATTTGTGAGAAAATTCTGGTAAACATTACTATTTTAACCCCCCAAACTTTTTTTTTTTTTTTTTTTTTTTTTTTTTCAGAAATCCTCCTCCTACTTTGCTACATCCTGAAAAATGGTGCAGAGGATTCAATCATTTCATTTCACAGTGAGTTTTATTTTCTTAAAAACAAACAAACAAACAAACAAAATAAACTAAAACTAGTTTGTTCAGCAAGGCCTGCATGTGTCAAATCTGAAAGCAGAATTTATTTTATGAAGCTGTTACTTTTGCAGGTTTTTAACTTCAGTTTTCTTTTCATAGATTCTAAACTGTTCTTCAGTTCTTGAGAGCTAAAAAGCACAGTTTGATCTTCTCATGTAATTTGTTTCCCAGCTTCTTAACTCTGTAGTTGATTTGCTTCTTGACTTTTTATTAAACCTGGGACATGTTTATAATACATGTATGCCTGATTGCCTTGATGGTTTTGGGGTGGACTTCTGTGTCAAAGAGAAAATGGACTAGTGAAAATGACTGCCGGTCCATTTAAAATAAGAATATGAAGACCAGATGCACAGTAGTTGTCTTTTTCCACCTTAAAAATGCTCGGCAGTTTGTATACTCAATATGTAAATGAACATGAGTTGTACCAACAGTGTAACATGTTACCTGGATGCTACATTGAACTAAAATATGCTCATTTTGCCTTTTTCTTTTTTACAATGAAACTAAGAAATTGTACTTTACTAGCTGTTAGCATTATATTCATAAATCTTAGAGCAACTTCTACAAGGGATTTTGGGGCTTTGTTTGTGACTGAATTTCATTGTGACTGAATACAGCTTAAACTGTGTAACATGGGGGATGATATTATTGAACTCTGGAAGTTCACACTGTTCAGATAACCAAATACTTTGAACACTGCCGGCCACTATTGAATTTTTAAGATGGGTTTGGAAACCTGTACGTTTCCACATTTAATCTGTCCTATCTCAATGTATGTATAGTTTCTTGTGGAGGATTACAATACCCATACCTGGTAAGTTTTTCAGTCAGTTATGCAGTAGTGTCTTCCCATTTTAGCAGAAATTAAAATAGAAAGATTAATGTGAATACAAATAAAAAATATTCTTATTTACTATGCTGATATTTAAATCAGGCAGCAAGGTGAAACAAACTTTAATAGCATATGATGGAAGGCCATTACTATCATTACTGCAATATGACTCAGGATCTCTTAAAGAGCAGGTAGTAGAAGTACATCCTTTTAGAGCAGTTTGACCTGAGTTCTGTTTCTCCACAATGCCTGTCCTTTTCTACTCAGCAGTAAACACTGTAATCTGTGGTGGAATCAGTGGTTAACTACAAAAGTCACTGTGTGGTGGATGAATTCCCCTCTATTATAGAGAAACATTCTTTTTACAGTATATATGGACAGTACCCTGTATTTTGGGGAACTCTAGTGCAAGGAGGTTATGTTCCACTTATGCTTTAGAGAGTCAGTGCACCAGCTAAGTATGAAGATTATATTCCTTTCTTGGAAACATTGTGCCTCTGCACTGGAATCCAGATTTTTCTTTCTTAGGGTCTTCCTTTTTAGAAGTCTCTGCTGAGCTTGAGAACAGTACAAAAAATGAAGTTTATCATTTGTTCAGTCCTTCAGTTCGGCATGCATTGTTCTTATCAGAAATCAGTACTTTAGTACTTTATAGCTATACTCGTTTTAATCTCGTCCTTTGGGTTTTTGATACCTTCATATTGTATATTTTTAATCAGATTGATTTTTAATTACTTTAGCTTAATTACTGCCTCTCACCAGCAACATCTGCAGGTTTGCAGATCCTGCTTTTAATTTTTACAGTAATGCACACAATGAAGTAAGGAAGCATACTTGCAGTCAATCTCTTAATGTGAATAAATGCAACAATTGTAATAAATTTACTGTTTATATAGAGACCTGTGAGAGAACACTGAAAGGGAATTCTCCATGACATTGCTTCATTCTTGTGCATGTCTTTAAGGTTGTTATGAAGCGGAGGTTACAAAATATCTTTATGGGGGCTTGGACTTACACTAGTGAATTTTCTAGGGAAAAAACAACACACACACATTGAATCATACAACTGCAAACCTTTTAGCCATTACTGATAATTGGCTCATTTATGTGCATTAGTTATGTATTTGATGATGCCTGCCTTTGTGACAGCTTAGTTATGATAAATTAAAAGCAGCAATTGTATAAATTCTATACTGCCTTTTATCCATATGTTAAGACCTTGCTTGATGTTTCTGTCTCCCTTGTGATGAGTGGTTAGCTTTAGAATAATTTTATTATCTATCTCCTTCCTGATGGCTAACGTCATTTGCATAACAAGCTTATCTGGTTCAAGCTGTGGGCCAGACCTGTGTACTGGAAAAATACAAGCATTCATCTGTAGCTAAGCACACTTCTGACTTCAGTTCTGTTGACACAATAATTTCATCTATGTCAAGATTGCCAAACCTGGTCATTGTAGCCTTTTCCCCCCATTGTAATGCCTTGAAATATCAGAATGCTTTTCACTGTTTCAAGAGGCATTTTTGTTTTAAATGTTCTTTCACGTTATAGTGATTTGCAACATGCCTGAGGTGGAAGTTTCAATATATTTTTGTGGGCGACTCTTTAAATTGTTAAAATAATATATTACTTTTTTTCTAAAGTAAAGTCTGTATTTTTGGCTTGAATTCTACTGCTTCGAGACAGATAATATTGCAACAGCATGTTTGTGTCAGATACATATTTACAAAGTCTTAATGGAGAACAGGCCAAGGAGGTTCATAGCTTGGTGAATTTATTTTTCTATTTCCAGTATTTTTGACTTTGACTTGAGATAAAGACTGTAATATGTTGTCCTCAAGGGTTTTCACAATGATACAGCTAATCAAGCTAGATATTTTGTTTTACAAAAATCGAGAAGACCCAACTTCAGCCAAGCCAGTCTTTGGCAGCAGTCTAATTTTGTATTTGGTATCTACTGAGATACATGCAGCACATAATTACTTTTAAATAGGTCAGTAAAGTTTTTAGGTATGCCTCTTTATCTGTGCTACTGTAATTGTCCATGAAGAGCTAGGCTGCTCTGCTCATAATGTGAGAAAGAATTAATTCTCTGTTTATTTTTAACTACATATCAATAGGGATTATCATTCCTATAAGACCATGTAAACAACCACATCAGTTGTTGGAGGATTGGCTCCTAAAAATGGTAGACTTTTACCTGTGTTCATTTCTGTGTTCAAATAAATACCAGCCTTGATGAGTTCACTGTTTGCCTATGAATGTTTGTGAACCTAATGTTTTGATTGCTACAGCACAGATGTTATTGCTCTCTCAAGATAAAAATTTGTCTAACACATTTTAGACATACAGTACTTTAGAATTCATTCATAAAGTAATGTAGACTATGTTAAAATTAATTAAAAAAAAAAAACACAACAAAAACAAACAAACAAACAAAAACATAACACACACACTAAAATTAGCTTATATGCCGCAAATAATTTTCTTGGCAGTTTAAGTCTTGACTGATCTCTAGGGATAGATCTCTTGGAGCAGAAGGATACAATAGCCTTTATTTACATTACATCACCAAATGGTAATCTTAATTAAAATGGGCAATGGTATCTCCAGGGACAGACATTCTGCTTTTAAATTTATTTAACCAATGACTAGCTATTATGGTTCTTTAAATTAATTATCCTTTGGTGAACTGGAAGAATGTAAAGAATTAAGAAATTCAGATAGGAAACTCAAAATACGGACTTCCAGAATTTATGGTCACATTTGTCATCAGAACATAACATTTATTTCAGCAATGACATTGCAAATACCATACCAATTTAATTTTCAGTCTCAATAAACTTATTTTTTTGCATTCATTTTTAAGCAGCTTCACAAGCTGAATTTCATATTGTTGAGACTACATCAGAGTAATTCAATTACTAGATCATACAGATTATATGGGTTGTATAACTTCTCTGAATGCATATCAACTTTTTTTTTTCACAATCCAAACAGTTTAATGACATTCTGTTCATATTACTTAAAGACCATTCCACTGTTTCTGTAACTGAGTACATGATATGCAGTTGACATAACTCACTGATTTCATAGTCTAGAAAGACCAAGGGGTTTGTAAATGACATAAAGATGCAGATTGTGATGTGTAAGGTTACCAACAAATCTGTAACTTTTTCCATTTTATTCATGGCTGTAGAGTTTGAGAATCCATCAAGAGATGAAATGCTAAATTGTAATACCTGGCAAAAGACCTCCAACACTTTTGAGTATTGTGCGAGACACTTTTATACGGATGAATAGGCATATATGATGGATATAATTATCTCCAGCTTTCTAATGAGCAGTTTTAGTAAAAAGCTGCAATTTTGCATAGAGGTGAGAAACTCATGTAAGTTTGAAGCCCTGACCCTGTAACATATCATGCTAAATTATAGAAATGTCATAGTATCAGGATGCTTCACTCAGTAAGTAGCCTGTTGAGTTCCTTAACATTAGAGATAAATAGTCATTCTTCTCTTTGGTTTGTGGGTTCATTGGTTTGCTATTCCCAATTTTAAACACCAACAGTTTACTTCCTAAGGATATTGTAGTAAGAAAGTTAAGTATCTATGCTGGAGTGGCAAGTCTAGTTGAGGAGCATTAGCGATTTTAGGAATAGTATGCTGCATGTAAGATAATAGTATAAAAGACAACATGTGAAACAGTTGCCTGATGAGGCAGTTTCCTTACTCTGTTCTTTGAGCTCGTGTTGTAATTGAGGGCCAGAATCCCACTTGTGTTTTTATAGATTAGCAACATCTCAGAGAATCTGCATTTAGTCTAATCCACCAGCCTTCTGTCTTGTATTTCTGCAAGGACTGTGCTCACATCCAGTATCATCTTGCCACAATCTCTAAGCTTCTGTCCACTCTTTGGTAGAAGCTGGATTTCCAGTCACTCTTGTGTTGCAATTGGTCTATGATCCTGGAAAAAACAATGTTGTCCTTTCTTTTTGCCTCTGATTGATACTTTCTACCATACTCCTTTCTGAAGTTGCTTAACACCATTAGCCCATATTTAAACCTGAACTGTTCCAGTTTTACTTCTTGACAGATTCCAGTGAGGAAGCAAAGTGGAATATGTCTGTGCTGAATTTGTGGTAGTTTGTTTTAGGGGAAGATTTAAGGCCCCTTCCAGCTAAATTATTCTAGTTGTCAGAGAAAGGGTTTAATGTACATGTATGTTCTAGATGATCCAGGTTTGTTTGCAATGCATTTGTGATGACATGAAAGGCAGAAGAATGGAAATAAAAGCAGTAAAATTTTGACTCGGGAAAAAAAAAAGCACAATTTCTGACTGACAATAGTACCTTTGCATTGGACTGATTAAGCATCAGTAGCATAATGACGCCTCCTTCCTGTCAGCCAGACTTGCAGCATGAAGATATGAGTTTAATCCCAGGTTTCACAACTGGAGAAAAAGTTGTCTTGCTCAAAGTCACCCAATAATCAACATCAGAGCTGGGAATGGAGCAGTCCAACATACTGCTAGGTAGATGAAGGCAAGCTTCAGGGAGCACAGATGTGTTCTCTTGTGGGCTGTGGCATACAGGACAGGTCAGGCACATGGTGATGGGAAGAAAGTTGTTGTTGCCTGTGGACTTTCAAGTAGTAGAACTAACCTGGTCTCATCTGCCCAGGTGTTCGTTAGCTTGTATGGAGATGTCAGAGTGTGGCTGTATTTGGAGTTTCACAGCAGAGGGCATTAAGTGGTCTGTTTAATGGTGTGTGAGAGACTGCCCAACTGCTCCGTTATTGGCATAGTGGATCTACAATTTCCCTTTTAGTGTCTCTCCCTTTTTTTTTCTAGGAAAGAGTGCACTAAAAAGCTAAAGGAAGGAAAAGATCTCTGATCTTTTCTTCCTTCCAGCTATGACGTAAGATGTAGAAGAAATATGCTGTCAGCGTCTGAGTATGCTTTCCATATCTCCTACCTTTTCTTTGCTTCAGCTGCCTCAAATCAGCTTCATGCTGTCACTACAGAGGGTTATAAGACCTAAGGGAGAATGCTTAATTCAACTGCAAAGCATATTGTTTATAGTAAAAAGCTTCAGTTATAAAAGGTTCTAAAAGCTTTTGTGCTCTATGTGCCTCAAGGACAGGACAAAGAAATAGAGCGGACCCACTCCTGGTAAAAGGATAAGAAAAAAAAAGTGATTTCACTGTGCAATATGCATTTGCATGTACAAAATGCATTTGATTGGTTTTGAGATGCTTGCTAGAATTAGCGGTGGAATTTCTGGTGCCTCTGGTAAAATTCTGAGGGTTTCAACAAGAGCAAAGTCTGACCAAGAGCTGAGGGGTGTCACTCCACAGTTCCCCTTGTTTGTTCTCTAAGCCACCTGTATGAGCCAGAGCAAACTACTGTGTCTACGCAACCCAAAGGAGGGTGGGAAACCTGTTGTGATATTTGAACCTGTAGAAAAGGGAAAGCTATTTGCTACACTTTATTTTACAATTTCAGAGTGAGTGAACCTTTCTTAGGTTTCAAGTGTATCTTCTAAATTACACTATGTGGTGCCTGATGTTAAAAGTGAAACATAAAGAAGATTTATTTAGAAAACAAGTGCTGGTGACATTTTAGTGTGAGAGTATTTCTCTCATTGTTAGGTAAGGTTAGTTATTTATGGCATTTGCTACCAAAAGGCAGATCAATAAAGATATAAATGTGTTCTGAGCATCAGAATTTATATTATGCATGTGATAATTGACTACTTTGTCATAAATTCAGTCTTTCATTCTGATATCTGATTGTAGCAGAAGGAACAGTAAAATACTTGTTATTTATCATGGTACACTGGTTCAAGACAGGAGACCTATTTAACCTATCTTCAGTGGCAGCATTCCCTTTTTCCAAAGGGGCAGCTATATATAGTTCTGAAGATAAGGTTATTTGTATCCTGTATGTCCCATTGAATTAGGAATGAAAACAGAAATGCTGTTGGCAGAGCTGTCGCAGCTTTTTACTTCATTTTTGCAAATGAGTGACCCGCAGCACTGGGGGAGGGTCAGGCCTGGGGTTGGGAAGCAGGGAGGCTTTGGGGAAGCAGGCAGGTCCCTGCAGCATTACAGATGTCATTCATGAGATCACTTTTCTCCTCCACGTCTCTCCTGCATGTGTCTGATCACCATGTGCCACAGCCACATGTGGCGCAGAGGTAGCAGGAACCATCAGAGTGCTGGATAGGAACAGGGTATTTTAGCCAGTTAAAAGCAATCTTAGAGATTATTTTTCCTTTCTTGATCTTTTACTGTTCCGTTAAAAGTATTGACTTTTGTTCAGGGTATTACTGACTTGATCAGAAAAGTTCTTATGAGTGCAATAAAGATTAAAAAAAAAAAAAAAAAGATGCAGAGGTTTTGGTTTATTTTTCCTAGAAAGGATTAAGAGTGCCGAAAGAGACTAGTTTGGGGTATAATGCACCATCATATCAATGAATGGATGCTACAATTTCTCTAAATGCTCATCCTTATGAAACTAAATAATTTAGGGCATTAGAGTTCATGACAAATACAAAATTTGATAAATGGTGCTGGGGAATGGTGTTTGTCAGGTACACAGGTAACAACATGCTTCACCAGAGCAATGTGCCATTGGTTAACATCCCCATAACTGCGGGTAGAGGCCCTAAAGTGCTCGGCATCATTGTTCAGATATAAAATGATGTTTATGTCTATGCATTTTCTCTACGAGGATGACTATAGACAACAGATAGCAAAAACAAGCATATTAATAAAGCCCAAGGAATAAAATGACCTATGCAAATTGGGAGATTCATCTAACCATTTGTTGTACAGATTGGGAGTTTCTCTCTCTCTTGCCCAGAGGCTGTGGATTCCTCAAGTCTAATATAGAATCTGATACACAGTCATAATTTTTTCCAAATGACCTGATCACTGTCTGTGCACGTAGATGATATACAGTGACTAGATTCCTGGTTGGATCTTTGGTTTATGAGACAAAACAAGTTCCAATGCCCTGCTAGCAATTGGGAAATCATCTGAAAATGCAACATTTTTAAAAAATAAAAATTAAAGAAAAAATGTACTAGAGAGAAATGATAATGTAACTAATCTGTAGGAGTTGTAGCTGCTTGCTTTATGTTTAAAGAAAGTACTTATGGGGAAAGAAATCATTATTTAATGAAGAAGTATTTCTGGAAAAACAAAAAAGAAAAGAAAAAAAAGAAAATGCTTCTGCTCTGCTTAGTTTTGCCTGCAATATTGAAGGACATCAGTAACTGTTTTCTGTTTCTGAACACACAGGAGATTTAGACCACCACTGCAGTTCTTAAGAAATCTATTTCTCTCCATTTATTGATTACTAAGTATTAGCTCATGAATGCTGATAAAATAGCTCTCCTTTCAGTCATCTGATCTGCCACTTGCAAAATGGCAGTTTACATTGGTGATATACAGCAATTCCAACAATGTTATCGGCCAACTGCAAGCAGCCACTGAATTTTTACAGGCTGCCTCAGACAGGCCTGTGTGTACAGGAGGCTGCTCTTATCCTTTGCTAATAAATGCTTCATCTTTGCCTGTAATTGTGGCAGAATGGAAGTGGTGCTTAGGAGCCTGGCTGTGAGATTGCAGCAAATGGCTGCAACCTATGTTTAATGTAGTGACACTAATGAATTCTGAGAATTAATTTTCAGCCAAGAAAGCATGATGGAAGATAGTAGAATTTCAAATTAAGTAATGGATTGACTTTCAACAAGGCCAACATGTACAGTGTTTGTTTCTTTTCCAATCTCTGCATACTTACTCTCAGAGTTATTTTAGATCCAAAAAATTGCAGACCAAGTATGATCATATTTTCATTGTACCTTATGAGAAACTCATCTTGTAGTAAATTTTCTAGTCAATTTGCTGTGTGGGAGGCAGTCTCATCACTTAAGGTGTTTTTTTTTTTTTTTTTTTTTTTTTTTTTTTTTTTTGTATAATTTCTATGAGTCAAACAAATTGGATTAAATTGCAGGTGCACCACATTTGTTAGTTTGGTATGTAATTGTATGGTTGATGTTTGACAGTTCCTAAGCTAACTGTCCAAATTGGTTTTAAATGAATGCTCAGATGAGCATCTGAAGATAGTTTGGTTTTCTCCTTTCCCAGAAGCAAATCCTACAGTGACATGATTTCTTAATATTTACTTGCGCATGCACAATGCTCACTTTGATTTCTGTTGGCCACACTAAGTAGGAATACTTTCTGGTGTATTCTAGGAATAAAAGTATTCTAGGAATACTTTTTACCTTATAAAAGCTGCTTTGTTACTGTACTCTTCCTCTTAAATGTTAATGTCACGAGATTTCAAAGGTATATATTCTTGATTTTTTTTCTGTACTTGATGTGGACTATATTTCCTGACTAAATGTACTAATCAATTATGGCAACTGTGGACACAGGCACAGTAGAAAGCACTGTAATAATGCTCACCTCCCTTCAGGCCCTAACGTTGTAAATGCATTGATGTTTTCTATAGTGTCAATGCTGCTTCCAGTGTAGATACCTTACTCAACTTTGCACTGATACTGGCTGCCTGACACCTTTTTCACTAGTGGTGGCCCAAGACTTGTTAGCTGTTAGTTACTAGTTCTTTGCTTTGTTGTGACATCTTGCTGCCCATCTGAGAGTATGTTCAGTAAGCTGTCTGAACTTGGAATGGAGACTTGGATCACAGAATTGCAATTGTGTCTTGCGTGTTACTAGCTTAGTTAGTTGTCTTATGAATTCATGAGGCTTCACTTTTGTTTCAAGTGAAATCCTAAATGACCAGAGATCGCAAAAATATCCTACTGTGTATGAAATGAAATGCTGCAATGTAGATGAAACTATATATAAACTTAAGAAGTTGCAAAGCAGAAGAGCAACTTGCATGCAATGTGACTAGTCAGCAGGAGAACAGCAGAAACAAAGGTAATCCTCAGGTAGTTTTCAAGACCCTCTCTCTGACAGAACTGACCTATGCTCATTCAAACACATGCAAGACCCAAACAGCTAGTGTTTCAGGCACATAATGGAGGAGCTAAGAACTTCTTTCTCTAAAGTGTTTCCCTTCTCATCTTGTCAGACTTCCTCAATAAATGCAGTATCCTGGACATCTGGATGATTCATGTAGGAACCATCTGTATGGAAAGAAATTCTCTTGCAACTTCTGGATCTTGTCCATAGGGTATCTTTGGGGGTGCATTGGTCCTGAGCTCAGAGCAAAATTTGTTGTAATAAATGTGTACCACAGGGTAGAAGTTTTTATGCTCTCAAGGTGTTCTGTGTGGAAATGTGTAAGAGATTCCATTTAAACTCAACTTTCAACTGTCTAAAAAGTAACTGCTGCCACATATTCACTGTAACGTTCCAGATGTATTCAAATGAAACAGGAGCATTTATATATTAATAGTGTAGTATCAACAAAAAGAATTTGTAGTTACTGTTAGAATGGTAAAAATCACGAGTGCATGAGCTTTTCAGAATGACATACGCACTTCAGACACTTGTCATCAATCTACGATTTTTCTATGGTTTTGTATTTTTTTCCATTGCCTGTCTTGATTAATGGTATCTTTCTTTTCAAATGCTTTTTTCCTTTTTCTCAGGAAACACATAAATTTAACCAGGATTGGCACGGACCGTATTGTCTGTGTGGGTGTATTGACTTTTAAAGACCATGGATGACAGCAAGAAAAGTATGTGTGAGGGCTGGGGGGGACATGAACCTGTTAAAGTCTAATGATAGATCTCTCTTCATGGGAGGACAGGAGTGGTATTTATAGCCTTGCACTCAGAGGGATGGAGATAAAGCACGTTCTGTTAGTTTAGTCTTCTGTTGGGAGGCTTCAGTTCTAACCAACTGCAAAACTCACCAAAACGGTTAAACTGACAGCAGATTTTACAGACTGTCTTTTCTGGACTACATGTAGCAAGAAGAGGCTGAGAAAATGGTTTTCAGGAACCTGAAGTATTAAAGTTATGTCCAAAGACATTGCAGGATCATTTTAAGACCAGACTTTAGGCTTCAGTAAAGTGTTTGAGGTGAGGCTAAACTTTATTTGTTTTATCAAGTTTATCAGTTTTATCAAGTGCTTGATAATATTTGAAATCAGTTAATGTGTATGATATTTTATATATATATATTTTAAAGTTTTGTATTGATACTGCTAGAATATCTGTTATTCTAACAGGAATTAAGGTTTCAATGAATTTTTGTGTAAAAAGATAATCTTTATTTGTGATATTTGGCCCTGATAAGGAAATACTTTATATGTGTCAGTTAATAGCAGCAAATATGAAATGTAATCATGAAGTATATAACATGAACACATCTCATCAAATAACCTCATCTTGGGCTATGATTCACTAAAATATTAGTTGCTGGGAGGGAGATGTATGTTGAATTGCAGCTTTTCTCCCATGCTTGATTATTATCATTGTTTGCATTTGAGCAAAAGAAATAGAATACTTTAATGTAAAGAGGAATTAGAGGTTACTTTAAAGCAATCTGATCCTGTTAGATCATTCTTCTGTTTGAACAGTATTATTTCAGCTTTATTGTACAGAAGAGAATTTTACTTTAGTCACGGCGTCCTCAATTTCAAATCTTGATTATATAAATTAACATGACACTTCATGCTAATCTAATAGGATGCACCTCTTTACTCATTACTTGATAACCTGTTTCCACCACAGAGAGAACTTTGGTACCCTGGCTAGCATTTAAATCTGACTCATTCATTTATTTTCCAGGCTGAAATAAATGGGTTTACAGATTTTTCTATGATTCTTATGCTAACACCATCGTGGTATAGAAGCTCTATCTGAAACATTAATTTTAAACACAAAACAAAGCTTTACAGCAGATTGTTCTGACTGGTGTTGTATTGCAAGTTTCAGTTGTGGTTTTTATTAGGCAATGTCCCGCAGTCTTTATTCTAACTGTCATTGGAGAATAGGTAGAAAATTGAAGTGAATGAAATATTGTCTATTTATCTTAGGTGATGTTTAGTATATATTAACTGTACAGTACTAATAAGATACAATGACTTTTTTTCATAGTAAGCTAGTTACTTTATTATTTTTTTTTTTTTTAAAGATTGAAATAAGGTAAAATTCATAACCTTTATACTAGTTGTAGGGTGAATGCACTTTGTTAAGTATTTTATGTCAGATTTATTCCAATATATAGGAGAAGTCTGTTTGCATACTAAGGAACTCAAATTTGTGGAAAAGGAAACTACTATACTATAACAACCACACACTAAGCTAGCTCAAATCACACTGTAATGAAATAACATCATTGCATAAGACTGCTATTTCTCTGTCACAGGTGTCTTATCAAGGATTTTGAAAAGCGTCCTTCAGTCACCCACCTTTTGGAGCACCCGTTTATTAAACAAGTACATGGTAAAGATATGTCTCTGCAAAAACAGCTGGCTGAACTCATCCAGGAACAGCAGCAGCTAGGCTCCGTGGCCAAAACAAGGTACTGTACAACACACATGCAGCAGCTATCCTTCCTCCCACTAATCCTGGAAGCAAAATTTGAAACTTTAAATGCCCAGATATTTACTGTTTCAAATGATCATGTGAATGTATTGACTAGCAATGTTATTAGCAGTAAGTGCTGTATGCCATGTGAATGCAAGAAACATACTTTCCCACTGATAGCTTTTAAAGCTACTTTGGTCAGTCATGATACAAACTCTCCTTAGCCTTTTTTCCACTGAACTCTAATTTTATGTGTATTTGCTTTTGGCTTAATCTCAGAGATGGTAGAATTTCCAGAATGCTCTGGTCTGAGGAAATACCTGTTGGCATGATGAAAGACGTATTTTGGTAGCAGAAATACAACAGTGAACAATGAAGTGACTACTAGACAAGGTTAAGAATGGAACACTTTAAAGTGTCCTTTTTGATTAGATGCTATTAGTAAGTAGGTTAGTCAGTACTTAAAATAATTGTTTTGCCTTTGGTTTAGTAATAACTGCTATTTTTCATTCAGCCTGCTAATTAATTTAAATATGTGCTTAAAAAGCAATGAATGTTCATCAGCAACAGTGAGTTTTTTGTCTTGTTTTACTTTTTACTTTTGAGGTTTAGTAAATGTCTTAGTTTATTTGCTGTCCAGAGGGTGGCAGAATTTCACTGTTTCAAAAAAGAATTAAATGCAAATGAGCACACCTTTCCAAGCTCAGCAATCATTCTGTAATATGAAATTTGTCTAGCATGAGATAAGCCTTGGCCCGTTATTATAAACAAACACCTACTAATGTTGATGAAGAAAATTAAATGTCATGATTCATAAGTCATAAACATGTATATGCTTATATGCCATTAGATTCTGTAGCTTAAATGCTGAAAGCACAAACAAAAATGTACAAGTTAAAATAAAGGAATAGCTATAAGTACAGTTTCAAGGTGAAGCTGACTTCTAGCTTGTTCTCCCTGCACTCTCCCCACTGGAAATGCATACCAGAAACTGCTCACTGTGAGAGAGAGAGCTATGCCAGTGTTACACTACAGGTTTCTGCTGTATCTTTCCTCCTGAGTGGATCTCCCTCATGTAACTCCTCACAGATAGACTACTACAACTGTGGGTTGGATGGCACAAAAGATAATGGCATTTTCCCAGCTTTTGACCAAATAGAAGATACACAGAATGGAATGATTCTTATGCTAAGAGGAGCTCTGAAATGGATTTCTCATGGTTTTCCAGCAAATCCCTTTGGTATCTGTCTCCATAATGTGGGATGAGAAGGAATCAAGACCAAGCCAGCATTTATTTTCCCAAGTCTGTTCATAAACTAATAATATAGCTTGCAGACCACTTGCTCTTTCACATCACTGAGTTCACCTTTCCCAGTTCTTGGTATAGTTTCACTTCTACTCGTGAAGCCCTGCTCTCTGCATACTCATTGTCATTTTGCTTTTAGCCATGCCTCTGAACTAGAGGGCATCTGCCACTGCCAGTGAATGCTAAGAGGGGAGACAAGGTTAGGCTACTGGAGAAACAGTCATCTTTTACCTTCACTTTGAAGCCAATATACTGTACAACCACTATTAAAGAATCATAGAATCACATCTTTTAGGTTGTAAGGGACCTCTGGAGGTTATCTGGTCCAACTCCCTTGTTCAGGCAGGGACACCCAAAGAAGGCTGCTCAGCACCATGCCTGGATGGCTTTTGAATATCTTGAGGGAGACTCCACAGCCTCTCTGGACAGCCTGTATCAGTGTCTGGCCATCCTCACAGTAAAGTGTTTCCTGGATGGGTCCTCCTGTTTTTTAGTTTGTGCCCATTGCCTCTTACCCTGTCCCTGGGCACCACTGAAAAGAGGTTGGCTCCATCTTCTCTGCACCCTGCTCTCAGGTATTTGCATACATTAGTAAGGCCCCTCTTGAGACTTTTCTGAACTGTCCCAGTTCTCTCAGCATTTCCGAATAGGAGAAGAGACAGAATGTGTTTCTGATTTATTTATTTATTTTTTTTTTGATCACTGCAGCCTTTTACTACAGTACTACTCCTAGCTTCTTGCTTGTTCTTTGAAGCACTGACCCACTTTGATCAGGGCTGAGAGCATGCTCAGTGAGAACAAAAATTCAGTGAGCTTTACCATTGAAATATACAACATATTGTTCAGAATGAAGAGGCACTGATTTTTCCAAATGTTTGTAAGCTGATCAAATTGGGAAAAAATTAGTAGCACTGCAAAAGCATATCCATGCAAAACACCAAGTCTGTGTGCCAAAAAGTGGGGTCTTAGCTGCTTTGTAGAAAGAATCTCAAAACATTTCCAAAGGTTTACTTGTATTCTAAGGAATGCCTTAATAAATAAAAAATAAATTGACAATATTACAGTTTTGAAGACTAGGAGCATCTGAAAACAGTGTCTAATATTAAGAAGCGCTGGGCTTCCATAATGCTGACTGCTTTAATGATGAACATTTCTGTTGTAAAGCCCTACATTCAGTTGCTTATAACTAGCCAGGACTGAAAATGGCAGTTTTATATTCTGAAAGTAGGAAAGTTCTAAATTTTAAATAGGTACTTACTCTCAGTCAGTTAATGTTGGACTATAAACATAAGCTTATTACAAGAGAACCAACCAGCATCTAATTATAATTTATACCCAGAGGTATAGACACAGTCTGATAACAGTAAAGAGCTTGGCTCTGTAGTAGGGAGATTTAACCCTAGGAAAAATGGTAGCAGTGAAAAGCCTTGAAAAATTGTCTAATGTGTTTATAAAATAACTATAAATATATAACTATACATAATATATACATAATATAAACTCACAGAAAAAAAATGTCACTTGCATTATTTATCTGCCAATGTAGTTGAGCTGGTTAGGCTCAGGAAGGGGAAGTAGTTCATGGCAGGTGCAAAAGGGACTGACCTGTTTAGCTAGATCGGTGTGATCCATCTTTTCTAATGGCACTCCTACCTGTGAGAAAAGGTTTGAGTAGACAGGGAATATAATCACTTTTCCCTTGCCAGGTGATGTGCATGTTCGGGCTGTTTAAGTGGCAGTTACTTTTGTGGCATTTCCCCCACTGAATGCAAGGGTGTGTTTGCAGGTAACAGTGTGTAACTGGGTCTAAGCTAAGCATGCAGTCAATTTTCTAGCTTTGACAGATTTACTCTCGATTTACATTAATGAAAGTATAATCAGATGCATTTCAATTCACAACATAGCTTTCTGTTACTTTGAGAATGTTACAGTGCTATTAGAGACAAATAACCTATACAAGACAACTTAAATGTCCTTATTTTTCTTTTTTAAAAAACTGTATTTAAATAATATATGCATACAGGGCTAAGCAAGTACCTGAACGCAAGATCTAGATCATGCAGTGCAAGGGGGTATGAAGATATTTCTAAGCCACTTTTCCAGCTTCCAAGTTCCCATACAAGCCTGAAACTGCTCCAAGTCAGATTAACTCACCTATGCACAGAATGTAACAGCAGTCAGAGCACTGGCATGACACTTCAGTCACACCCATTTGTTCTCGGAGCTTTGAGTGACATTCTGCTTGCCAGGAACTTTGGGGATATACTAGCTGCATCACGGCTCTCTGTTGGTCTCATTTGAATCTCTCTCAGCACAGGCTTGTTCACTTTGGCCCAGAATATCCTTTATGGGTGTAATTTATGTCCAGGAGGCAATTCAACCTGCTCTGAGGAAACCGTTATCAACACTGTGGATTTATTTCCCATTGCTTTATGTTACTGTGGCCAAGGATCTGTCCTGAAATACATTAGTGACTTTAACTCAAAGCCTGGCTTCACAAATGGGCTCAGCTCATTGTCAAGTCCCAGTTTCCTCACCCATATTCTTGCTGTGTTAACTGTGGGGCTTGTCTGACCTGCCAGGGAGCTGACTGAGTTCAGAGAACTAGCAGAGACAGCCAGCCTGGCAAAGCCAAATTAAATCAGGACTGCTTTTCTCCTGGGTTATTGACTGTATCTGACTCACCAAGGGGTTGAAGACTAGGTGGAGCTGGTGCAAGAGAGGAAGGGAAGCCACAGATGTCAGAAAACGGAACCAGATCGTTTTCTTTGGCAAAGAGATTTTAAATCACAGCTCAACTTTCTCATCAAAGTATGTCCCGAGGGTATAATGGAGATATGGAGAGCTGATACAGCAGTTCACTGCTACTAAAAAGGAAAGAACTGGTTTCTTTCTCCCATTCTACCACAGCTTCCAGGAACAAGCTCATGATGCTGTTTTTATTTCAGCTCCAATGGTTATCAAAACCTCCTGAACTGGAGCTTCTGAAGTAGAAGAAAAAACTAAGAAAACTAAGCCAGCAGAAAGATACAGATTATTTTTTTACTGTGTTAGAAACTGCAGAGAGGGGGTTCCTCAGCTGATATAGCTGAAGTAAAGGAGGGATTATCTCAAGTGACCAAAAGTAAGGGATGATACAGGTAGAAAGAAGCAAGCTCACCTTCTGAGAGGATCATCTGGTCTGACCTTTGCAGCCACAGCCTGAAACTCCTCCGTAATTTTTCTTTCAATTCTTCAATTATAAACTTTGAGCTCAGTATAGTTAGACTTAAGCTCAGCACAGCTTGTCTTCCATCTGAACTAAAGGAGCTCTTTGCTGGGTTTGCTGAGAAGAGCCTACTAACAGACATTTGTTGCTATCATCAGTTTGTTTCTGACAAAGATATTGTTTTGGCATGTCCTTTTGCCATGAGGTAACCTCCTAGAGAGAGCTTTACACTCGATTTCCTTTATGTGAGAAATTAATAACTAAAACAAAAAGGTTTGTGCTAGTAAAAGTTAACACTTTTTAAATGCAAAAAATAAAAACAACACCCCCACAAAAAAAAACCACCCACACACAACATTAACACTTGCTCCTGCTCTTTTTTTTTTTTTTTTTTTTTTTTTTAATGAAAAGGATGCTCTTTGAGACATTTCCACCAGCTTTAGGTACTTTTCCCTACATTATTTTTATGCATGAGATGCAGATATCTCATATCCCTATGAAAATAGGTGGGGTGTTGCCAGTTGCACAAAACCTAGCACTGATACCCTTTTTTCCACACATGTAATGAGGAAGAAAGCAGGGAAGAGTCTTTACAGAATACATTCAAAAAGTTTTGCCTTGGTGCTGTTCTCACAAACCATTTTTCAAAATCTTAGAAACTATTCTTATTGGAAACTGTTACATGGAGGTCTGAGAAAAAGGTAAAAGGAGCTTTGGAGATCTGTTGTAGGATTTCTTATCTTAAAAGGTGATAAAGCAATGGACATTATTTCTAGTATAGGTATGAGCTATGTTTCATTTGTATGTCTATGTATTCTTTAGGGAGAGCTAACCTAGAGCAGCTTACAAAATGCAGTAGGTAACTTCGTAACAGTTTTAAGGTAATCATAATAGCTAAAAATCTCAACTGCCATCTACTTTTGTTTTGTTATCCCTGTCTATGAAATGTCATAGAGCTGAAGCTCAGCAAAGAAATAGTCTGTTATATTTCCTCAAGTGATTAACTCCTGGCGTAAAATTCTTAGAATTGATTCTATGTTGAAATTCAGTTTTGATTAAGTATCAAATGCTTTTGGTTATATGGGTCAAAGCGGCTGTTTCCAAATTATCAGCAGCTTTGAAGAGGTGAACTCCAGGCATGGTTTATTCTTATCTTGGATGTTTTCCTACAGTCTTGGTATTTTATGTTCCTCTATGAATAGGCTTCTTTATAGGAATCAACAGGAAATGATATAGTAATCTCTGTTTTCAGTTTTTAAAAGAATGAAAGAACTTCAGCATTTGGGTAGATAACTGCTGTGGTTTATTATTGTTATTATTATTATTATATATTTTTTTAACGAGTTTAGTGTAGACAGCAAAGAGTTCACTGTTCTGGATCATGCTGGGTCAGTGTGCCACTGTAATGGGGAACAGACAGTTGAGAAACCTTGGATTTTCAGGGAGAAAAATGTAACCTTATCATCAAGATGAACCAAACCTGAAGAAGCTTGTAAAAAGGAAAGTAAAAAAAAAGAATAGAAAAAAAAAAGGAAAAAAAAAGGCAAACGTAATAGTTTGAGAAGGGCAGGTAGGTTCTGGGTGCTTTCTCCAATATTAGGATGAGGCTATGGTGGCTTGGCAGCTTTCCCCCCTCCTGTCAGCCAGCTGGATTACAGCAGCAGTCCATCCAAGGAAGTAATTCTTACAACCAGATATGTAGCTTCTCTGCCAGCTCACATTTAGGCTTGAAAGCAATTAACTGCAAGGAACTTGATTGCATTCAGTCAGTAATTTCCTTTGGACTCAGAATAACAGAAACAGAAATAGTTCTCTGATTGTAAAATGCTGCACACACAGGATTTAATGTGGGTTAAATGCAATACTTCTAGCCTTCATCTGTACACATATCAGGTGACTGTTAAAAAATAGTTAAAAAGTACTGGAAAAAAAATTACAAAGCAATTGGGGCCCCAAAAGGCAATCAATCCTTGGTCTGATTACAGTATACGTATTTTTACTGCAGGTTACACAGATGTTTGTTAGAGCTACAGCTTTTATATTGTTGTAATTAAGGCTTTGTCAGTGTTTCTATTATGACCTTGCTTCAACAATTTATTCCAGGCTGAAACTTGATGTACAGGAGCAAAATTTGCTCTTTGCAATGCACAGGGAATAGGTTGTGCTTCTCTGTGTGACAACAGCACATTCACTGCTATTTTTTTGTTCTCTCATCGTGTTGAGTGTTTTTCTTGTAATCTCTATTTGGGCACAAATCATTTTAAAGTTGGCAATAACTTAAAGGAGAACTAGCACAGAAACAAGCTTTCCTGTGTGAGTCCTAGAAGAACACTAAACAAATACTTAACTGCATGAAGAGGCCAAAGTAAAGGCACTGTTATAAAAGAATGCTGGGGGTAGAGGAGGGAGAGCTTGGAGAAAGGGGACTTTCCAAAGAACAAAAAAACTCATGATCTGTGCTGCTTTAATCCTCAGGCTGGACCTGCCAGCAAGGTGATTTTTCAATCTAGAAGTATCTGTGGTCAATTTAGCTTTTCCTTCCCCATCATCAGCTTGATTGCAGGGTCATATTAGCATATAGCTATTTACAGTGCACTTCTATTACTGTGGCTGACATCTAGTGCAAGAGAAGTGCTGCTTGCCACTTGATCCTCCTTCAAAATCCGAAAAAAACTCTCTCCAGCTATCTTTGTGTGATAAAAAGGTGAAGTGAAAATGTTTGGGAGAACAGAGCCTTTTTCAAGAGAGAATGCTCATCACTAGAATTCTGGAATAAATCTAATACTGCTCTTCAGGCTTTATAAGGTTAGGTACCTTAAGTGACTAGCCTTATTATGCCACTTTGTAATGAAGAGACTACATCCTACAGCATATGAATCAGAACATTCCTGGAACCTTGAGGCAAATAAGCTAACACCGTCAATTTTCCTTTTGCTTAGAATTTGCACTTGGCAAGGGGGTTGGACCTAGATGATCTTTATGGTCCCTTCCAACCCAAACCATTCTGTGAATCTAACAGTAATTGAAAAAAGGCTGGTAATTGCACTGTTGAAGGAAAAAAAAATTACAATTATTCCTCCAAGTAAGAGTGTTTCCTTCTGGTTTTTAAGAAATGTTTTGAAAATACTTTAAAAGCAGGGTGTACTTCTGATGTAAAATTGTAGAAATAATAGACGCTTACTGTATGTATTCTTTCTTCCCACTCTGTCAACATATCAGCAGGATTTAGGGTCAGTAGAAAACTGATGAGGCCAGCAGGAGATTTGAAGCTAATGTGATGTTATGCTCCTAATATCCTCTTCCTAATCATGTACTTAGGAAAATGAGTTAAGCACAAGGAAATATATGCACAAAGGTTATCTGGCTTACATATTTGACTAAGAGTAGTTTGCTTAATTATTTATTTACATAGAGTTAAAACAAAACAAAACACTTTTCCAATAACGCAGTTGAGTCATTTATCACTTAAGGAGAACAAACAGTGGGAGTTTAATACACAATCAGATAACAGATTAGTTTGCAAAGCCATTCTGTAATTAGAGATGCTTAGGTTTAGATGTGCCCTCTTTCCTCCTCCTCCCTGCACCTCTGGTATATAAATCCATACTTGCATCTTGTTGCAATTTAATATTGTGGTTATGATGGCTTAAGCCAGGAAAAGATATCCTCACAGTTTAGTTATATTAGTTATAATGTCTAGCCATTGCTTTGTTAGTCACATCTCCATGAAGTCCAGAAACTGTTAAAATACTTGCTTTATTTGTGGGCTGATAACTGCTCCCATCTCTAAATGGTTTAAATTATTTATAACAACATTTTTCTCAGCTGTGAAGTAAGAGGTTGAATTTTGTTTTGAAATTGAAACAACAATTAGAAAAACAGTAGTTCATTATACCACTTACATGCATTTGTATTCCCTTGAGGATCTGGCTTGTCAGCAAAGTGTAATGTTCATGAATGTAGTAAGCACCTAACAAAAATCTAAAAATGGAAGGTTTAATTGAATAGAACTTTGAACAAATTGACACTGTCTCCATGCTGCTCACTGGAAATAATAACCACTGGAAGAATTTCTCTTTCACAGTTTGTGTGTTCTTCTTTCATTTCTTCATACGTACATCAAGGAAATAACCATTTCTGTTTGGGGACGTAGGATGGAAAATATAAGCGGGACTGTCATCAAAACCTGCTGTGGTCCCTGTATTTTATATCCTAGCTGACAAAACAGATTGCACAGTTTTATTTAATTACAATTCAAATAAAGCATTACAGAGTAGTTTTCTAGAACTCATAGAGTTGCCAAAAGTAAACAAGAAAAATGAATAAAAATTGACATAAAAAATGAAGATCTTTAAATGTAGTTCACAATTATCAATACTTAACACTTTTCTCTTTGTTAGACACTTTCCAAGCAATAATTCTTCTGTACACAATAGCTCTTGGGTATGAAAATAGTCTCTTTACTGAATGAAATCTTAATCAGTTCATGTGTAAGTGCTCATAAAGAGACAAAAAGCAAGAGCCTCTGCTTATTTTTTCAAACAGGATTCCATGACTATAGGAATTTAGGATTAAAGAAAAAAGACCTGCTACATCTTTACCTTAACCTTCAACGTTATAGATAAAGAGTATTTCCTGTCATGTTACACTATCATTCTGTTATTGCTTGATACAATATTGAGCATTGTTTCTGGATGTATGAGCATGTGATTTATACTTTCTACGTGGCAACCAATGCAGAAACAATCTGTCAGGGACTGTCATTGAGGATCAATGCTAAATGTTACTCAGCAGGATGCAGACTGTATCTCGGTGGGTGTCCTCCTACTATGCTTTGATTATGTTTGTTGTAAAGAAAAGTGCTTACAGCACTCGTATTTCACCCCCTCTGTGGAAGACATATTATACTGTCTTGATTTGTCCCTCTTTCAAAAAGATGTGCTGTTTAAAAACATATACACAGCATTTTCAAAGATTCCTTCAGCATAATCTGATTATAAAGGGGTTATGTGACTGTTTGTCTTTGCTGCTTATTGTGTGGCTTAAATCTCTGAGGACAAGCTGACTGAACATCCATACAATTTAGAGTCTGATGGCAGCTGTGGTTCAGAAATGTTCTGGACCAGATCTAGGGTCATCTGAGGAGGTGCTTTGTCATACAACAAGGTAATAGGAGGATTTTATACTACTTATTACTTCTTGTAACTTCATTAGATGATAAAACTGTAGACTAGGTACGTGGGGTGGGGAAGATTTAATTAATCAGAATGGTACTTTTTTTAACTTATGTCAAGAAGGGAAAAGATATTTTAAAAATACTTTTCAGTATTAGTGGGGAGTAGTAAACCTACAGAGAAATCTTTTCTGTGAGCATTAATAAATATATCTTGTGAGAAAGAAAACAGGGATACTACACTGCACAGCAAACTGATGTGTTGCTTTTATGAAAGGGTATTTCGAGTTAACAATAAGTATTTCAGAGAGCGTGCCTAATATTTCTGCATGGCCAAAACACTCACCCATGATTTCCATTGCCTCTGTATTTGCTGTATTTTATCAAGTTTTGTAACTGTGGTGCTTTACTAACAAACTTCCAGGCATGAACGAATACATACTAGAAGACCTTACCATGTGGATGGAGCTGACAAGTACTCTCTGGATGACGATCTGGTAAATCTAGAAGTTCTAGATGAGGTACTGTACTGTCTGAGCAGCAGTTTCTGACAACCGTGCTTCACATTTCCCTGTTTCTTTTAACAGAATGAGAGGATATTTTTGCAAGGTTTTGTCTCAGCATGGAAAAGGAATTGTCTTGTGACTGATCTGCTATCATCATTAATATTCTGTTTATTAATGACATAAAAGCAGTAGCAGTGAATCCTTTTATGGTGAAGAATTTAAATATGAGTGATGATAGTTTAAAATATTTTGCAAGTGTCCTAAAATGGGAAATTTAGTCATGAAGATTTTGATTTAAGTGAGTTTTCTAAAACTGATGAATTATATGGAGTAACACGTCTAAGACTTCTGCATAAAAAGTGGTGAAATAACATCAGCTGCATATTTTATTATAACACCTATGTGCAGACTATCTGCATTTTTTTCCTGAGGATCCTTAACCTGCATGCCAGTGAGAAGATGACATAATAATAATACTAAATCGTGTTAGCATTCTGCTTAAAGCAGTCTCTTACTACCAGTTCAAATCTAATCCTTGAAAAACTATTATCCTTGTTTCACAGTCAAATAAAAAATTAAATGGAAACATACTGTGAAGTGCAGAAAATCTGCATGGCCATTTTGTTTTCAGGAAGTTTACTTCTTGGGCTGATACAGCAAAGTGCATGCTTATCTGGCAATAGGGTATGCCATTTAACTTAGTTTTATGATATTAGTGAGAAATTTGAAAATATTTGTTTGGTTTTGTGATGTCAGAGTTTAAGAAATAATTAATAACATGTATAATAAGTACTTTTTAATCAGTGTTCTCAGTATATTTACAAAAATTATCTTGACTGGAAAAATATTGCTTAACAATCAAACTTTCTGTAATCTTCTCAGGATACCATTATCCATCAGCTGCAGAAACGCTATGCTGACTTACAAATTTATACTTATGTGGGAGACATTTTAATAGCCTTAAACCCCTTCCAGAATCTCAGTATTTACTCTCCACAGGTAAGAGAGACTCCAAGATGTGGACAGTACTTACTTTGCATTTTTTATTAACACCACTGGCTAAAGTACTTAAATGATGATGGGAGCACAGACTAACCCCAGCCTTTTCTTCCTTCAGAGATGTATGGCTATTTATTTATTTATTTAGCCCCCCCCCCCCCCCCTTTCAGTTTGATGTAGTTTGATTTTGATGCTTTTCCCATGGTGACACAACTTTCACAGGAGGCCTGAATATTGCCCCAGCCACTGCTGTTCTTGTCTGGCATTTAGTACTTTCTTCCAGGAAACAGAAGATGGTTATATGAACCACCTCATGCTGAGGCTGTTGCTTTCCAAACAGTTGCTCTCACTATTGAGTTATTACATGTCCTGTACCGTCAGCTGCAGCTTAAAAGAAACAAGTGAATCAAATGCTGTAAAGATAGAGGCAGCTTAATTCCTTATGAATATGAAGAGAGGTGGAGCCGTAAATCCTACTGGCTGTGGGTGCCTAAATTAGGGCTGCAGGCAGAGGGACCAGATTCGAGATTTACTCTGCAGTTTCACTCTTTGCAGTTTCTGTGGTTCACCTTGGGTATTTCCCTGCTTGAATGCTTGTATTTGTATTTCTTGTGATACAGTTCTCTTGACTATCTTGTGAAGGCAACTTTGGAATGTATTTTAGGTGTTGTAATTTGTGTTCTGGAAGGTGGTCAGTGCCAAGAATTACCACTCCTCTGCTGGGTGGTTCAGTGTGAATTTCATGGTAGAACAGACAACTGCCTTCTGTTTAGTAGGCAGAAGATAGTCATTATCTTCCTTATCAATTCTTAATTTTACAATTAATTTGTACATTTTAATTAGGTATTCTGACTTGTGTTTTTTTTTTTCTTAGTTCTCCAAGCTTTATCATGGTGTGAAGCGTTCATCCAATCCCCCCCACATATTTGCCTCTGCAGATGCTGCCTACCAAAGTATGGTTACGTTCAGCAAAGATCAGGTAAGAATCTTCATGTTGTACTTTCAGATTATTTCTTTAAGCCATTTATTCCTGTATGAGGCAAAACAGAGCAGAAATCTAGTCAGGTTGGGACAGTGGCATAAAAGAGAGCACAAAGCTGAATAGGTCAAATAGAAGGGTTACCTGACCATTATAGTTTCCCAGACACCCATGAACTTCTGGCAGTTGACACCAACTACAGGCTATTGCAGTACAATTTGATCCTAACCTGTCTTGCACTAGGTATTGTAATTATTTACACTTGTGTAAAATAGGGGGGTCTCAGTGCTGTAGCAGGTTAACAGAGTTTTAACTGCTCTTCCATTGCAGAAAGACAGTAGCAAGTAATGGATAATCATTTATTTTTACTGCAAGTCACAAAAAACACAAACCGTCAAGTCATTGTTTAGTAAACTATATTAAGGATAGGTCTAATATGAATGTAATGAGGACACAAGTCTAGCAATGATTTTAATGAGAATGAAATACTGTGCTGTAGAAGTTAGATTCCTTTTTATTGCGTTCTTAAAACTGTAATTTTGCACTATTTGAATATGATGTGTTGTATGTACATATGTATTGGGGTCTAATAATTATTTACATATATTATTATCTAGAGAAAAATAGTTTTGTTGTCAGTCCATCAGGCTAACTTTATAGATTTTTAATTTTATATGTCCTTCCTATCTCTTCAAGAAGTAATTTGCATTTATGCAGAGGCAGCAAATTATTTGCAGACATCTGGCTATGCCTGCTGGCATGTATAGTTTGCTATTTTCTGTTTGTAAAAGACGACAGGAGTATGTTTATCTCCATTAACTGGTGATGTTATGCTGGCTCTTCTTTCTAGGGTGTGCTAGATGCACAATGTAACTAGATCAAAAATGTACTTACTCTGCTTGTTTATCCATTCAGCTTTCCCTTGCATTTTCCTTTGAAGCCTGAAAATTGACTCAAAGTCTAACATTTCTGGTGAAGCTAAAGTCAAATATGGCCAGTATGAGTTCTGCAAGAACTCATGGTCTTTGTGTAAGCTGTTGTACATTACTCCTCTAGTAAAGTAGATTAAGACTGTTCTAGGTATCAAAACACTCTGAGTCCATCACTAGGTTGTCTATTTCCAAGAAATGCAAAAATACCTGACAAGAATTAAGGAAAGGAACTGTAAATGTCATATCACTAACATTATTTAGAGTCAACATCCACACCTTCTGTCAGACACCACAAGATGTCTGATTCCTAAGAAAACTTCACAGCAATATCTATCATAGAGCACAGAGTCTAGCAGTACCTAACATACCCACTAATTATTCCATGTACTTTATATATATATTTATATACTTTATATAACTTACCTCCCCATTGGTATGCATTGCTTTTTATGGAACAACAAAGGTTGCTCTTGCAAGGTTATTTCACAGTGAGAATGGTAAATAAAAAAGAGCTGGAATGACTCCATATATTCCAGGCTGGGGAGAATGGATAATCTTTCTCTTGGTCAAAAAAGAGTGTCAGAAATGTTGTCTGGAGAACTGCTGTCTCTTTCAAACCCTTTCACAAAGCTCGGTTCTGTATCAAGTATCATTGCATCAAGTATTTTAGGACGTCATCTCTTTTCCCAGCAAAGAATCTTGCATGAGTCAGTGTATGGTGCAAGGAAGTCTCATGTGTTTGCATAGAAATTTACAAGTCTATGCAACTGCTTGGCATTAACATTTATCCTATGTCAGTTCACACTGTACTCTAAGTAAACTAATATTTGCACTGGTGATCTGTAGGGCACATGAAAAATTGGAAAATAATAAATAGCATTAGAATTCATGCTTGCTGTGACCTGGAGTGTTCACACTTCAGCTCTGAACTGACATTCCAGGTGTACTGGCCTTCCATTTCATTCATGAAACATACCAGCAGAAAGCAGATTGAGTAATTCAGATGCTTCCAGCTAATCCTCGAGTTTGTAAGCCTTTGGAGAACCTATAAAATACCATGTTACATACAGACTGCCAACTCAGGAATAACATGGGTATGTTCTCTCAGACTCACCCAATGAACAGATGCATATTTTTCTGAACTGTTTAGATGTCAGTCTGTTGTTTTAGCCTGAATATCAGCATCACTTACAGGATAATCTCTCTACACAGCAGCAAACCTTAACATAATTTTTAAAGCCAGGAGCAGACTTTTGGTGAGTATATTAAGTACAGCTGTACCCTGTTTTTCATGTTAATTCAAATGAACTCAATGAAGTGAGCTCAGATGCACTGTTGAATTATGTTACATCAACTAGCTGTGGCAATCTTCAGAGTTTTGAATATTTGCAACAAGCTGCCTGTGTGCACAGCGTATGTTAGCTTGTAGACATGGTCACTCATTTGTCTTAGTGCTTAGAATATCACTCACTCCTTTGCATATATGCACATTCCTGTCAGGTATTGCAAGATGCATTTCAGTGATCTAAGGAATTAAGAAATGATTACACTCAGCCTCTACTGATCTTTCCTTTCTGAAAGAAGTTGAGTGGGTTGACCCCTAAGGTATTTTGCAGTTTTGGTACTAAAAGTTAAATAATAAACAGGAGCAATAACAGCTGAAAACCCATTTATTGACCACGTGGTGAGCTGTGCACTTACTGTTTTGTTTGTGTGTTCAGTGCATTATCATCAGTGGGGAAAGTGGTGCTGGAAAGACAGAAAGTGCCCATCTGATCGTCCAACATTTGACCTTCTTGGGAAAGGTATTTCTAGCCAATCATGTAAAACTATGAACAAATTCTCCCCACCCCCTGAAATTTTCTTTTTTATTTGATGTTTAATACTTAAAACTGTTCATGTGAATTTTCCCACTCAAGTCAGGGACAGAGTAATCAAGCGTTTGTGAGCACTGAATCAAGGTGTTAGAGTACAACCTGTGCCAAGCCACTCAATACTTTTAAAGGGAAAGCAACAAATTCCAAATGTTTAGTGCTTATACTTATCTACTGTGTTTATGACATTGTTCATGTATACAATAAAGAATGACAGATCTTGCTTTGAATCTGATCTTAGAAGCTCTTACACGTTTAAATGCAATGAGTAATTATTCTAATGCAAATCAATGGGAAAATAAGTGTGTAAGGTTAACCATAAGTATATGTATTAGTATGATTTCAATCTTAGCTAATATTCTTCTTGTTCAGTTTTTGATGGTTTGGGGGCTTTAACTAAGTTTCATGAAGCTTTGGAGGCAGAACAATTGCAGAGAAGAAAGAATACATGTATTTATATATATATATTTTGTTTTACAAATAGGACATTTCTTTTTCAGTTTATGGCCCTATTGTATAATTAGGTTAGCAGGGTATCAAACTCCATGAGAAGTTACGATAACAGGATGCTATGCTTCTGAGGCAGGAATTGGATTGTGGGTAAGCAATATATTCTTTTAATGGCCCTTCTGGTCTGTATCTGTTCTGTGAAGGCCAATAACCGCGCTTTGCGTGAGAAAATTCTTCAGGTGAATCCTCTGGTTGAAGCATTTGGGAATGCCTGTACTGCCATCAATGACAACTCAAGTCGCTTCGGAAAATATCTGGAAATGATGTTTACGCCCACAGGAGCTGTAATGGGGGCAAAGATTTCTGAGTATCTACTTGAAAAATCAAGGGTCATAAAACAGGCTGTGTAAGTGTACAAATCATCTGTCCTTTCATGTTTATGAAATGTTTGCATTCTGTTTAATTCTGCAAAAGCCCTTATTTTAAATGCTTTCAGTAGTGTCTTCTACTGAAGTGCTAGTCTTTTATACAGTACTGTAATGAAAAGAATAGTAAGGTTCTTTTGGATTGGAAGCCAGACCCGTTCCATTCTTTGGAGAAATATTGTGATTGGCTGGGTGTTCTGTGTTTCACAGTTGAAATAATTGTTGTCAGGCTTTCACTGTTATTGACACTGATCCTATACCATTAAAACAAGTGTGATATTTGCTACCTACTCTATTAGCTCACAATAAGGATTTCCACTTTTCCTTGTACAAGATACTGCGAGTATAAACATCTGTGCTTTATATAAATACTTTTTTTGTTTCCAGGGGAGAGAAAAATTTCCATATATTTTATTATATTTATGCTGGCCTTTATCATCAGAAGAAACTTTCTGAATATAGACTTCCTGAAAAAAAGCCTCCTAGGTAACTTGTTTTAACTATTCATTGCAATTAGCTATTTATCAGCTCTTGCTTTCAGTATGATGCCTTAAAATCTCTCTTAATCTTTCAACATCCCTTAAGGATCTTTTTTAATCATCCCAAGCAAAGAAAAGGATGGACAATAAAGAATTACATTATTTGTATGAGAACTTGAATCATTTAAAGAGAAGGAAGGAACAATCTTATTATTGTGTAAATATTCTGTCCTACTTTCAGATCAGGACAGTCACCTCATGCTTTCTTGTAATACTTCAGAGAACCCCAAATGCATTTTGGAATTGTGTTTTTTGATTGACATCTGTACTTGGAGAGCATCTGATCTGTATTGGGTGAGGGTGTGTGTGTATAAAATGTTAGTAACGCTATGAACAGATATTAACAAAGTATAAGCAAAAGTTAATTAATTACTTTTAATTAAAAAATTAAAACTTAGTACCAAAATATTTAATCGGAAGATATTTCAATGAATATTCTTCCCATTTGCTGATGCAGTTACATTAAAGTCATGGAAGTTTGTACTGGCGTATCTGCTAGTTTGGTGCTTTCTTTCTCCTATTCTACTTAGATATATTGATAATGAAACTGGAAGAGTAATGCATGATATTGTTACTAAGGATTCCTATGGAAGACAATTTGAAGCAATTCAGCATTGCTTTAGAATTATAGGATTCACTGATGAGGTAAGAGATACAGTTTCTAAACCATTATTGACCTTCTTTCTAAAAACGTCTCCAGCATCGCCTGTGTTCAGGCTGCCATTTGATCGTGTGAATACACACCTGTGCCACAGAATCTCTCTTATGATAGAAATGAATTATGAAAGCAAAACCACACACCCAGAAGCTGGGACCAGCCTGAGGTCTCATTCTGTAATCAGGCAAGTCCATTCACAGTTCTGCATCACACTTGTCCGTGTCAATAGGAGCTTACTTGAACAACCAATAGGAGCCTACAGAACAGTGTACAAGCTTTAATAGCCATTCCAGTGTTCTCCTTTTTCTTTCATAGAGTAAATTTAGTGTACGTATCTAAAATGATTCCTTTAAAAGTGCTTTTTGTCATTTTTACAGGAAGTGTACTCAGTGTACAGAATTCTGACTGGAATCCTAAATACTGGAAATATTGAGTTTGCTGCCATTTCTTCACAACACCAAACAGATAAAAGTGAAGTTCCCAACCCAGAAGCCTTAGATAATGGTAAGCACGTTTTAACATTGTCAATTCTACAAATGCAATTTGACTATATCTGTGAGAATCTGTATCTTGTGGTAACAGGCAATGCTAGTGATTTCCACTGCATAATCACAGTTAAATATCTTTTCTTCACTGTCTTTCAGCTGCTGCACTGCTAAGTATTGGGTCAGAAGAGCTTCAAGAGGCCCTAACATCCCACTGTGTTGTAACACGTGGGGAAACTATTATTCGAACAAACACTGTGGACAAAGCAGCTGATGTGCGAGATGCCATGTCTAAAGCACTTTATGGCCGGCTCTTCAGCTGGATCGTAAATCGCATTAATACGCTGCTTCAGCCAGATAAAAATATATGGCAAGTTACACATCGGTGAATCATTTGTATTTACTGTGCAGTAGTCTTTGATGGGTTCATCCATTTGTATATTTTTGATTTTGCGGGAGGGGTGCTGTGTTTATTTTGGCTAAGTCTTCAAAATGGCTTTCATGCTGTGATACTGAATTCTGTTTCCGGGACATTAACCCCAACATTTTCAAAGAGCTGAGTGGAATTTAGCTACTGAAGTCAACGGAAATCAGATGGCGAAAATAACATAAAATTCTTTAAGAAGATGCTTCTTATGTAGTGAACATTAGGTCATACCAAAAGCCAGTAAATAGTTGGAGTGCACTGAAAACTTCAGTACGCTTTGACAGTCATTCCAGTACTTCTGCGTATGCGTTAGTAATAAATACAGATCTCAGATTATTATTATGCTGCTACTTGAGTTGTAATTGACAATTTTGAATTGTTTGAAATTACAGAAACATTCACATTTTTTTAATTGCCAAGAGCTGGTCCAGCTGCTTTGCTCTTTTCAAGAAGCTGTAGAGATTTCTAGATATAAGAGAATGCCTTAGGTGATGTCGAAGTGCTCCTACTTGCTGCAAGACTCCTCCTTCCCTCCTGGGACAAGGCATGGAGGGAACAAGTACTCTAGTAGGACATGTGGAATAAATATTGCAAACATAACTTGAAGATGATGCTAGTTATGAATTCTACCACAGAATAATGTTAATGCAATGCTGTGCTTTGGCACCACATTAATATGTTCTGCATTTTTCTTGTCTTGGAGATAACTTGGAGATTCCTACTTGGTATTTTATTATATCAGAAATAGCAGAAATATCATCAACCACACTTGCAGTTCCAGTGTGACTGTAGTATGAGAATACATAAGCTAACACCCTTAACAATCCTTCTGTAACAGCAGGAGACTTGGTAGAAATTACCTTGCTCACTGAGTATAGCAAAAACATTATACTAGAGCTTGATGCTTTTGTCTATGTGGAGGAGCTAGCAATAGGTTTTATTGGGGATCTGCTTATTGAAACCACTTGTTTTAATAAGTCTTGAAAGAGTTTTTCTCCTGCTTTTCACCTGTGATTCTCCAGCTTCCTTCATGGGAATTTGTACAAGGCAAGTGTAAAACCAAGCCATTAATGATGCTGAACAAATGCATAACTTCTGATAAGTTAAAACACATTTTTTCTCCGCTATTTTTGCAGCAGATTGAATTGATCATGCAATCTTAGTTACCATGTTTATTTTGATTTTAACTGGGTGTTGCCCATGCTGAATTTTGTTTGTATTTTCACATGCAGCAATGCTGAAAATGGGATGAATGTTGGGATACTAGATATATTTGGATTTGAGAACTTCGCAAGAAATTCCTTTGAACAGCTGTGCATAAATATTGCTAATGAGCAGATCCAGTTTTATTTCAATCAACATATATTTGCACTTGAGCAAGTAAGTTCAACTCTTATGAAGTCTAGTTGAATCAGCCATTTTGACCCATAGATCATATTCAGGAGTACATTATAAACTATAAAATGGTTATGGGGTTTAAATATAAGTCATGGCCAAATCCTTCAACGTAGTTATTGTTTTGTTAATAATGTTGGGGCCCACAGAGTGTTGCTGTGCCTCATTAACGTCCCAACAATGTTGCTTTTACTTGTTCAATATAAAAACTGTGCTGGTAACTTTGCAGATGGAATATCAGAGTGAGGGAATCGATGCTGCTGCAGTGGAGTATGAGGATAACCGTCCGCTTCTAGATATGTTTCTCCAGAAACCCATGGGTCTCCTTTCTCTACTAGATGAAGAAAGTCGATTTCCTCAGGCAACAGACCTAACGTTAGTTGGTATGAGCAAACAAAAATCCTGGGAAACAACATATATTTCGTGAGCATGGATTGACATCTTTACTTTAGTTTTACTAGCCTAGTTGTCCTACTGAGACTGTGCCATTTTGCTTGATGTTTTAACTATGTTTTTCATTGTGCTTCATCATTCACGATGCATGTTTTTTGTATTGCAAAAGTTATCTTACGTATCCGGTGTCAGGGGCTTATCGTCTTTCAGTGTTTTAAGGAAATAACCTGTGTGTCGTCCCTGTATGGGAGGTACATCAAGAAGCATTCATCCTCATTATAAAAGGAAGGCTGCAACATAGCAGATTCTTGTGCACTAGGACCACCCTGGGACTTAGCATTAATACTGAGAGTAAAGTTAAGATCTCCCAGGATCCTAGGCCCATGTTTATCCAATTAGAAAATACTGCTTCACTCCAGATTATCTCATCATAAATAGAAAGTGTGTGTTATTTCTGGTGTGCCATCTGGCACAATGTTACCTTTCCTTCATGCATATTTTATGTATGTCTTAACAAATCTTGGCGCCAACTTTAAAACGTGCAGTGCATGCCATGTTTAAAACTGTTGTCATGCTTTTATTTACTAGAGCTACATTTTTCCCTGTGATATGTAACAGAGAGTTCCAGTTCAATGTAATGTACAGCAGGGATTCAAACTCAGTCACAGAAAAACAGCTGCCTGGTAAATTACATGATATATGCACAAGATTTTTCACTTCTGGGCTGCAATTTGAAATGAGGTCAAAGACAGACTGAATGCTATGGTTTCATTCCAGTCCTTATTTGTGTACTAAAGCTGTGAGCCTCCCTGTTGGTCCTGTAAAACAGTTAATATTGAACTTGTACTTTGACAGTGGCATTTTCTCTCGTCTAGAACTTACTAATATCTTGAGAACACAGAAGAGCAGAATCCCTGAAGGAGATAGCAACTGAGATATTTTGCCCTTTCCAGATGTACCAAGCAATCATTAATTCTCCCCCACTCTGCATCCAACCCTTCCCTCCCTGCTAAATTCTAAACTTAATTCTTTTAGCTTTAAATTGAAGGATTTTCAAGCTTGGTTACACATTAACAGAAAAAAAAAAAAAAAAAAGCCTAAGAAAAATACTAGTGGATTCTAACATTAGAAAAAAATAATTATATTGTCTGACCTACACAACATGATGGAGAATTTTATTAATTGATTCTTCCCTCGGGTCTCTAGTTGCAAGTGCAGATAAAGAAATACAATAGCAAGTTTCACAGTATCAGCACTAATTTCATTACAAAATATTGAAAAGAGTATGAAACATCACAGAGCAAAGAAGACACCGCATAGCAAGTGGTGTTTCTTTTTCTGTCAGCTGTTCAGAAGTGTGTCACAGGAAACAGAAAGCCCTTTGGATAGAAGCATCTTTTCCCGTAGATGTCCAAAGGCAAATGGGAGATGGCCTGAAAACATTGACATATACTTAAAACATGATACACAAAGCTAAATGGATGGGGAAAGGAAGATGGGGAAAATAAAAATAACAGGCATTTAGGCAGGCCAGATATGTGCACAGCTTTGAAATAAATGCACCCCAAACCTTAATGTACATACATACATATATAGAAAGCAAATTCACAGCAAAATATAACAAGTTTTCACACCTTCTCATTAGCCCCTATTATTTAATAGTTTTCCATGCACAAAACTATGCATTAATGTAGGAATTTGAAAGACATTCTAGTTTTGATTGAGTTGTTGTATTCAAAAGTAATAGCTTGGAAGAAAGCACGAAGAAGATGGCACACAGCTGTTACTGGGCAATCTGATAATGCATGTGTATATAGCACTATAGCAGCAAGCAGTCCTTAATTAGGATGGTGATTTTACTTAGCCACTGTTATTCATTTTTATCAATGTCACTTCTCAAATGTTTAGATAAATTTGAGGATAACTTACGATGCAAATACTTCTGGAGACCAAAAGGAGTGGAACTGTCATTTGGTATTCAGCACTATGCTGGGAAGGTAGGGCCATGTGACTTTTTATTTAGTGGTGGGGTCATTATCTGTTTTATCCAAAGTAACTGCTTTTTTTTTTTTCTTCCCTCATATAACAATGAGAAAGTTTACAGATAAGATGATAAAGTTAGAAAACCTAAAATCTATAATAAAATTTTTGTGTGAAGTAGTCCATTTTAGAACCTATCCTTAGGATCTCTTCAGAAATTTGGTAGACATTAACTGCCTTTTATTCTGAAAGAAATCTGGCACCAGAAGCAACATCACTACAATATTTTTAAAGGAGCAACACTGTCGGGCTACTACAGGCTACAGAGTTGTTAACATCATGTGAATGCCATGGTAATTGTGTGTATGACTGTAGGTAACGTGTATGTGTAAAGGCAGCATGTAACAATATCTCCCATAGTACTTAAATCCCATATTGAAAGCATTGGAAAGACTGACTGGAGCAATTCTTGCTAGGACACACAACTGTACTCCACAGCACCTAACCTGTTTTGTTCTCAGCAATCCATGTGTTATTTTATATAGGGATTAAAGGTCCATTTTTTTCATATAACATGAGCTTTACTTGTGATTTCAGTTGCAAATTTTCATTCATAAACAAAAAGTCAAAATGAAATAGCCATGTATTTTTTATAGTTACCAATAAAGTCTCTTCTTCAGAGTCAAAAATTTTATGATATGCTCTAGTAAACTTAGTCCAGCTTTCTGGCCTCGTAGGAATAAATGCAAAACTTCACACAGGTTTATTAAATTCTTCATACCCAAATGACCACGTCATAAAACCACTACTGAGTAGTTCTCCATTGTAGGAGAGCATTTCAATTTCTTTGTATTTAACTAGTGGACTCCAGTGGAATTAGGCTAGTAAGGAATGTTGCTAGTAATAATAAAACTAGTGTAAATATTAGTGCAGTTTTTTTTTTTTTTTAAAAAAAAAAGGATAAGCAAAATTAAAGAATTCATGTATGATTACAAATAGCCAGGCATTAATTTCTATAAAATACAATTTAAATCATTTTTAAAAGGCAATTTTGCCTACTGAAGCATTGGAGAGTAAAGAATCAAAACTGATATGCCCTAGCACAGTGAAAGAAAGGTCCTAGATGAAAGTTTTCCTACTATCATTTTAGAAGCAGTGAGAAGCCTATTTAATGCACCTTGATACTGACCTGCATCTGAATTTTACTCCTGTTCCTCCAAGAGATCTAGTTACAGAACAGTTTGTTGCAGACAACATATAGATGGTGACTACCTGAGAACCATTTATTTCACATGTAAACTGTCAACTTAAGCTTTAATGAGTTCTCTATTATATTGCTTCATGCATACCATACTTTGATGTGGCAAACCTTAATATAATGCATAATGTGAGTAAAGCTATTTAACCAAATTTGATCTGCAATAACATCATGAATATAGGTGTTTTTTTAGGCCGTTCACGTTTTGAAGACATTGCTGTAGCTGTACACTTCTAAATCTTTTGTGGATAACTCATTGGCTTGTCAGAGCCAAACTAACTGGTCTACAAGGTCATCTTGACTGTTCACACTTTAAATAACATGGTAGTTTTAGGGCAACCCTTTCTGGTGACTTGTCTGACTCTGTTTCCATGCTAGGTATTGTATGATGCCTGTGCATTTCTTGAGAAGAACAGAGACACTCTTCCTGCTGACATAGTGGTGGTGTTGCGAACTTCAGAGAACAAACTTCTTCAGCAGCTCTTCTCTAGTCCATTAACAAAAACAGGTATTTTCTGCAACAGCTTTGCTGACATTGCAATCTTTTCAGCTACTTCCTCCTTTGAAAATCTAGTTATTTCTAGATAAAACTCTGCCATTCTTTTTCAGCTCTGCTGTATAAAGTTCCCAGATACCAAATTATGATACTATTTTATTTATTTATTTATTACATATGTGGGTATTAATTCAGGCATGTATTCCAGAGGAAGGGAAATTATCTGGTACGCAAGGCCAGAACTCATTTTCAGAGCAGTATGAGAATGTGGGAATTTTCTTGATTGATAGGTTCTTGTGCAACATGTCTTAGAGTTTCTAAATCATGTAGCATAGACAGTTTGTTTGGAGGTAATACACACCTGTTTAGATTCATCAATGCAATACATAAAGAAGTTTCTAACAAATTATAAAGTACAGTTACTAATCTGCTAGGATTAGTTAATTCACTTTAGTTAAAGCTTGTTGGCCCTGACTTACACAAAAGTGCACAGATCTATGGGTAAATAAAACTGATGGCTAAATAAAATAGCTAAATAAAATTGATTACTCCATGGATTTATGCCAGAATACCAGTAATCCAGTACGACAGCTGGAATGATAGTTCTGCAGTATGCATGCCAAGAAGCCAAGAAACATACACATTAAAAATGTCACTCGATGCTTTCCACATTTTTCAAGTTCGTTTTTCATCATGGATAATAAATAGATGTAGTAATAAGGAATAATCCAAATGCAATGTCTTGTTTTAGATTGCAAAATCATTTTTGTCTGATATAACATAAGCAAGTCTGATATAACATAAGAGTATCAAAAATACTCTTAGCAGAAATATATGCATTAGGTAGTGCTATATAGGCTTGCTGTACATAGGTTGTAGATGCAGTTTTGTGCCCGTGCAGCAGCTTTGCATAGGATTTCTGGAAACGTCATAGCCAATTACAGCTTCTGGTATTGCCTTCAACCTCTCCTGAGACTTTTATGTAGAAAAGGAACATTTGGAGGAACTCAGATATTAGAGCCTTCTTTGCACGTATGTAACTGATAGCAAAATATCCATTTATATTCTACATAGGATGGATTCCTTTTACATTATCTCTGCTCTTTTCCTGTAATTAGAAGGCTCTGGATTACCTCCTTTCAAATTACAAATTTAGAGTTCCCTTAGAGGTGGGAATCCAATGAGGAATTTGCTTCTCCTTTCAGCTACGACAAGTTTAGTTGGAGGGGGATATAGTTTGAGATGGAGTAGGATTATTTATTGCCTAAGTGGGAAACAAAGAATCTTTGTGTATATTTCTTCTGACATTTGAGTCATTGTTGGACTGGTAAAAATAGTTTTTCTACTCATGCTAGATCGATCAAGCAAAGCAAAAAAGAAAGCTCGCATCTGTTCAACTGTGCTTCCACACCCCTCTTTACCAGCCATTTTATACCTTGGAGCTATTGTCAGAATAAAACAGACTAGATGCTTTCTCCCAGTTACAACACACTGTCACAGTTTTTGTAAATATTATACATTTGATTTTATTGGTATTTTTAAATTTGATGATGAACAAGACAGCCACATGAACACTGATGCTTTCATGCAAACTTAGCCGCCTCTGGCTTTTTAGAGGTATTTTCAGTGGCAGTAACACAAAACTGAGTATTTTGCCTAAGATGCATGAAAGATTCAATATGAAGATGCTTTTCATTGCAGCAATGTATGTTTACCCTGTTGGTGTAGTTCCACTTTTTTTTTTTCCTCTCTTACATTCCTTCCTTGTTTCCTATTTAAATGAATTGGATGGTTTCTGTTATAAAACATCTACCTTTCCATAAAGTTCAAACAAGTTGGGTGTTTGTATTTCTGTCAAGTCAGTACAGGACATCCTGTTAAAAATTATTATGCATATGCTCCTGTGCATGGTGTTATAAGAATAGCTTAAAACCCTTATGTCATTTCTATTTTTTGAAAGTCTTTGTGTTTTTTTTCTATTTTTTCCAGCTGTCTAATATAATTGGCACCCACATCCTGTGCTGGGGCTGGTGTTCTAAAATCAGATTGTTGCCAGGTTTAGTTTTGGCAGCTTGCAAGATAAATGAAAGGTTTGGCTGAATTCAGAAGGTATTGGCAATGCTGCTTCATCTCTGCTTAGTAAAGGAGGATAATGCTATACTCTTAACTTTCTACAAAGAAGCTTTTGTAAAGAAAAGAATAGTGACTGTGTAAATGTCCCATCACACCCTGGCCTTGCCTCTTAGCCCTCTTCCCTCCACTTGACATGTACTTCATTCCTAAAGCAAACCAGAAAAAATACAGTTTAAGATTCATAATCTTGATACAATTTTCTCCAGCTTTTCTGTAGATTACTGACTGATGCGAAAGTTAATAATTTACATGGAAGCCACATTGCAGCTCTCCAGGTAACCCTGACTTGAAATGAGCCTTCTGCCAGTATCTCTGGTGTTTTGTTTGAAGATGAGTGACAGCACATTCTCACATCTGCTTACAACTAGCTCTGGAATTCGCAGCGTACATGTTTTTTGCCAAGCAGCTATCTCCGTTATGCATAAGAGTCACTAGGTGGTGCTATCCCAGAAGCAAGAAACTTATAATGGGTCTGACAATTACTGAAATGTAGTTATTAAATACCAGTAAGAACAAAAAGATGCCTTTCCCACCCTGAGAAGGTCTTCCGTTTGAAGTATATTTATATAAGTGACATGTCTTCCACTGTCAAAAACTGAGCAGCAGCAAGAAAATAAATATTAAAAAGACTAAATTCCTTTACTAATTTAAGATCGTGCTAATCCCTTTAATTTATCAAATATACTTATCCCCTCTTAACAAATGCTTCTGTTTCATAGTAGCGGACTGTGTAGTTTAAAGAACCAGAAATTAACAGCAGGATATTAAGTGCACATTTGTAATAGTGATTTATGGTTAAAAGAGCACACAATTAGTGATATAAGACACCAGAACTTAAAGCAAACATTCTGGGACTAATTTTGTAGAGTGTGCAGCTTGTTTTTTCTTCCTTCAGTGGAAACTCAGGTACATTCAGCATGTTTTGGAATCTGTTTGTACTTTCTAGGGATCTTTAACCTCAAAGCTGAATGAACATACTCTGATTTAACCTACTGATTCTCTCAATTGTTTCCATATATGTCACTTTTTCTACAGGTGCAGCTTCTTTGTGATGAGGATTTTGTGCATTCTAAAACTAAAATAGAATTTACTCCAAATACAAGAGAGAAATAGAGCATTTTAAGAAAGCTAACCACTACTCCAGTTGAATATGCACTTTTCCATTCATGCATTCTTGTTTGTTTATCACAGTCATAGCTAAAGCATCAGAGTGAAAAGGAATCATGCAATCTAGAAAGAGAAGACTTGTAATAGAAGTCAATTTAACTGAAAAGATTTGGGAGAGCCTTGGTACATTCACTAGTGGTAGCAATGAGGAGTCAGACCATTTGACTTCAGTCCTGATACTCAAAAATTTTTGCAGTATCACATTTAAATGCTGATACCATTAGACTGCTTGGACTAAAAAGCTTTTTTTTATTATTTTTTATTTTTTATTTTTTATTTTTTTTTCTTTTTCTCTTTGCTGAGACTGTAGCTCCCTCTTCCATTTTTCCTCTCATACCTTATTTTCCCCAACTGACCTGATTGTACTGAGGAGATAGGAAGGTGTGCAAGAGGGTTTTCATTTTATCAGAAAAGCTGCAGTACAATTCTCTACTCTAGAAACAGTATGATTCTCTACTCTTGAAACACAGTCTCTGCAGACTTTTTCCTGATTCACAGACCCTTAGAGCTTTTGTCATGGTGTTTCTGTTCTGCCTTAGATCCTTGCTGGGGAGAGTTGCTAGCTGGAAGGAGGAAAGGAAAAATACTCCAGCCTACCCATTCCCAGAGCAGGAACCCAAGAGAAATGTCCATGTCCCAGTTGAGAGGGATATGTGGGATCTGGGCTTGGCTGCACAGAATAAATACAGAGCTGAGCACCAGTACTGCTATAGCAACATCATATCTAATAATTTTAGTAGCATTGGGTATTGCTCACATATTCAGAGTGCTATGGTGGTTTTGTATCACCCATGGTTAATAAGCTCATTGCTCATACACCCTAGATATTTGAGCATAATTTGTCAGAGAAAACTGGGGTGAAAATTTTCACAGCCTTCACTGAAGAGTTAGGATATTTAAACAAGGAAGAATTTTCACCCAACATATGAGGAAAATATATTTTTTCAAAAACAAATTAATTATAATTAGTCTGCTTAAAGGTCATTTTCCCTCCTCAGCATTGATTTTACTCCACTTTCTTCGTACCTTTATATTTTCGGCCCTACTTAGAGCCCTCAGATAAAAATTAATTATAAACACTGTATGTCTCATTAAAAACAAACAAACAAAAAACAACAGACCACATGCTGAGAAAGAATGTGAAAATAGATGTTCTAGGTTTTTGTTATGCACACTAAAGCATACAAGAAGTAGGGCCTTCTGCAAAATCACATCAAAGAATTACTTTTCACCATTGCTTAGCAATTTCTCAAGGTGATGAGTACTATTTAGTATTAATTTATTTGTAACTTTGTTAGCAACTGATACTTCATGAAGAGTCAGAACCTGGGGAAAACAAATGGCTTTTCTTGCGTTTCAGCCCCATGAACAGATTCTACTGGGCACAAAGTGAAATCTTGGCCAATTAAATCTTACGTGCTTTGCCAGTGTTTTCAGTGAAATCATGACATAACCTGTCATGTCATTACTGTGCGCTCCTACTGAGCACAAGCAGTTCATCCAGTGATAAATAGCTGCAGCTTTCTTGGCTTGGTGTGTGTCAGAGTCACTGAAATATAGCATGTTTCCATTTGGGCTTAGCGGATTTTTTCTTTTAATTCCACACATCACAATAGAGCAAAAGACTTGAATACATCTTAATTTCACTAATTTATCCTGTGATAAATTCTTATTATAATGGCACTTTTGTGTTAGTATTTTCACCTCCAAGAGATAACTGCAGGCACTCTAAGGCAAATGAATCAGAAACAAAGCCATTGTAATTATAATCTCTCTGCTTATAGATGAATCAGAATTTATATTTTGTAAGAATTTGGGTCAGGTTAATGGAAGCTGTGTATTTTCACTCAGAACACAGAGGCTTTCCTACTTCTGACTGGTCCATATGTTAAAAGCATATAAAAGTTAATCGTTTTTGCTTTGCTGCCAGTGTGTTGTGTGCAAAGAGAGGCTTTAAACCACAGCTGTGCAATGTAACAATTGTGAACTTTACTGGGTTGCAGATGTGGGACATCAGTAAACTAAATTAAATGTAGCTTAACTGTGTTTGAGGTAGAGTTTGATTACATTTTTTTAGTTTTTCAGTTGATCATTTTACAGTTCAGTATTTCTTTTTCTTCACATCCTAAGGTTTTTTTTTCATAGACAAGTATAGTACACAGATACTCACAAGATGTGCTAGCACTAGGATCCGAACAAAACATACCCGAAGATAGCCCTAAAAATAAAACTCCTCTAGAAAGAGAACCATCTATCAGATCAAAGTTAGCAGGACTGAGACCTTGGGCTTTATGAAAGGTATAACAATTATTTACTGTTGAGAATAGCTCTATATGAGTAGAGTGTCAGTGAATCACTGGAATTCCACGTGGAAGTAAGCACAACAGCTGGGAAGGCCAAGTTAGATTAATTGTGCTTATGTTTGGTAAAGGACGATGCCCAAGCAGAAGTCTAAAATTTTTAATGTGACTTCACTGATAATATTGTATTGAAAATGGGCAACAGACAGCAGGCATAGTATAGATCCTTGTCTTGAAATGCTTGCAAATTGAACCCCCCAAAAAAGTACAAGTGGCAAGGTTTAAGAACAGATCTTGATGAGTTTACTGATCTGATTCGTAATAGGACATCCCCTGTAGAACAAGTCTTGAGAATAATTTTTCTTCACCTTTCTTTTGGAAGAGAAAAGACATCTTCTAAATTTTCACGTTTCTAACCTAACTTCTCAATTCTATAATGGACGTTATCTCACACTAATAAACAACAATTAATTTTAACACTTCATTGTATGCTAACTAAATCCAAAACATGTTGATATTGAGGCGGCAGTGCATGTATTGCTTTTAATATTAAAGACTGTGGAATCTCACTCTGCAGCATACACAGAATTTAAATGGAGAAATATTCAGAGAATATTGTATGGTAGTTATGTTAACGAGTAGTTTACTAGGCAGTTTCTAAAGGCACTGTGTGCTATAAAGGCACTGCATCAGAGATGCTTGGTACATCATTGGAGGCATTCAGTAGTTCCCAAGATCAGACCTTGGAGGGGCAATTATTCTTAAATTTTGCAGTGATTTTATAAAGCAGATAAATTTGTTAAATATTCAGATAACATGGCTGGTTTGAATATCTATAATGGTTAGGGATTTTTTTGGGTGTATCCTTTACAAAGTACATGCTTATATTTCCCAGTCTTTCAAAATAATTGAATTAGAGGTTACTGTGTCTAAGAGATGAGTGTATTTGGTGGAAAAGAAACATCTAAGTGTGTGCAGGATCTTGTCATTTTTTTTGAGTATTTCATAGTCTGAGTCTTACTATGATTATGTACTTTGTTTTAATACTATAAATTTTCTTACCTCCTTCAGCCTACAATAAACTGTAAAGGTCAGTATTCTGATCTGATTTGGCTTGATGTAAGACAGCTTGTAACAGAACTGCCTGAATAGCAGGTCAGTGTGTGCATCAAAGACAGAAAACGTGTTTGTGGGTGTTTGTATGAGTGGGTATTTGTTTTATAGTGTGGAGATAAAAATGTAAATCAGAATAATGTTTTGAATTTCCACAAAAATATCTGACTTTGTGCTATTTGTGGTAATACATAGAAGTGCTGAGATCCAGAGGAATGAACATTCCATTGAGAAGCCTTTGAGACTTGATTAAATGAGTAGTCAGCGCCATTAATGCCTAGATTTCAAACATGGGGAGGTCTGGGACTTCCATAAAGCTCTGCAACCATGTTTTATCCTAAATTAGACTTCTAAAAGACAGCTGTTCTCTTGAAGAGTAAAAGCCTGTTTTTGACACCATTTTTTATCTTGTCTAGCTTGGGGTTTTAGCCACTGAGAAGACTAATAGTCATAGTGAGGCCAGAGAAAGCTTTCCTCCATTTTATTCCATGTGCCTGAATTTTAACTGCTGAATTCATTGGGCTAACTTCAATGACATTATTAGGATCTAAATCAGACTCTTTGTATGTACTGAGCAGTTTCAGTAGCAGGTTCTAAGTGATCAAATATATACCATGGAATGTTTTGTAACGTTGCATGGGAAATGAACATACTATGGAAATGCAAACGGTGGGCTAGAAATCATGGTTCTTGACTTCTCCTTTTCTTCTCCTTGTTTTCCTGATTATTCAGTGTTCTTGTAGATTTTTTTTCTGGCCTCAGGTTCAACTGAGTACTGTGAAGCTTAATTGGTATGTGAGTACAGTTGTTCTGAGATAGCCAGAGGCAAGATGCTGGAGGTAATCTACCAGAACACTTGCTAGTGGTTTGTGTTAGTGAGATAAAATACTAAGGTAACCACATTCTTTATAATCAAATTTCACTTTTCTAGTCAAAGCATATAATTTTTTTTTGAAAAAAAAGAATCTTAACATAATGTACAAAAGAAAGGCTGTCACATACATAAAATAATGAGTGAGGCCAGATCTAAATCGCCATGTGTTAGTAACCATAAATTCAACAGACTCTTCCAGATGCCACTGGAAGACTCTGTGCCACTGGAAGAGTCTTGTCTGTGAATGGAGGTCATTACAGTAAAGATGGTTTTGGTGGGTTTTGTTTGTTTGTTGTTTTTGTTTTGGTTTGGTTTTGCTAATGCTGAAAATTAATGGAGCATTTTTCAAAGTTAAGGTTTTCACAGAAAATACATCTTCGTTGTTTCCTCCTAATCTAGTTGTGGGTGTGGTTGCAGGAACTAGGGCAATGTACGGAGGCAATGGTCAGTGTCCTGTTGGTGGTGAGGTGCTTTGCTACACCATTCTGAACTGTCTGCTCTTCCTCAGAGATTTCAAGGTTTGTTGTCCCAAGCAGATCACATACAACAGCATCAAATCTTACACTACCAAAGATGTGGGTGGAAGTTACTAAGGACCGTATCTGAAAGAAATGGCCTATGTCTCCTGACAATGCATAAATGATTAAAAAAAGAGTCACTTTGTTCTCCAGTGCTGCAGACAGCATGTCAGCCCCCACCCAGTTAGTCAGGTCTCCAACTAGTCAAGCTGCAGACCTGACTAAAAATGCTGGGCATCAGAGAGTTGGAAACTCCAACATTGTTTACACCACGACTTCTAATTTTTCCAAACAGTTTCTCATTTTTTCAGTTTTGTCTAGCTGCAGCTTCATACAGGCAGCTCTCAGCTGTACTGTGTGAATCACTCCATTAATCCTGTGTTTGGACAGAAGTGGCTAACATTTATCCACAAGACTGTGGCCAGGTAGAGAATATGTGTAGCATGTAATCCACTCCCTCTTTGCCACCATCTTTTCTAGAACCATGTGATCTTTTCTGATCCTGTACCTGGAAACATGTTTATCACATGATCAGACTATAGCATGCGTGCTTTGCCTGCCAGCTGTAAATGTGGTTATTTCATGGGACTGTGATGTTCTCAGAATGGCATAAGGTTTGCTCGCATGTCACATGATCACATATGTGCCTGTGATATTTCAGAAAATGACTGCATTTTAGTGAACACACTTCCAGTTGGGTAGATGGCTGCCTATCTCTGATTCAATTCATCTGGAAGATCAGGCATGTTGCTTAAGGTAGCCGTTAATACTCAAGGCTGTGTTTTAAAAACACCTTGGACACCGTCAGTAATAAATTATATACCATAATTTGTGCTTTCTTAGTCATTACTAGGTCAGGGTAAGAGCTAGTAATGACTAAGACCTAGACCACTAAGACCTGTCTTACTGTGATCGTACATTTACATATCTTGGAATACAGCAGGCAGTCTGACCTTCATTTCATCTCAGCTGCTGTCAGGAGTGTCTTTATTCTCTTGCATTCTACAAGGAGCCTACTAACCTACAGTGTTAAAACAATATTTAAACAAGGCAGGAATCCTGCTTACAAGCAGAGTTATTTGTTGCTGTAAACATCATGCTGTTTGTTTGCCAGTGAATGCCTTGCTAGCATGGAAAGCGACCACTGAAGTGTCTGTGATGTATTCAATAGCGAGTGTAGTACAGCACCCAATTTACATTCAGTTTCTCCTCTCCTGGTATAGCAATGTAAAGCTTTTAAGTAACTGTAAATATGATCTATGTATACTTCATGCTAGCAATAAGACCAAAGAAAACCTCTGTGGAAGTCAAATTAGTGATCAGAAATTGTTAGTTCACTATAGCATAGAATTCTCGTTTCAAATGATGTGGGTCAAAAGATTGCATCTTTTTTGTTCCTGAGGCAATTATAATTAGGGTATCCCCAGGCAGGGCTCACCATTTCCAAGTTTTCATGGCTATCAGATTCTGTTTTGTAATATGAATTGTATTTTGGAAATACATAAATATTTCTTATTTATTATTTACTTATTCTGAATAGGAAAGTGTTTCTCTTTTCAGAATAAGAAGCAGTGGAAGTGCGTATATATTGATAGTTATATTCGACAGATAGTATTTTTATAAATACATTCTTGTGTAAAATATGTAGTATATGAGAAAATTGGATTCTTAGCTTTTTATTGCACGAGATTAGCTTAAATGGCTCCTGTGACTCAAAAGAATAGTTTTGATAGTGAGTGTCCAGATTCAAATTAGTACCCAATAAAAAATTACATGTAGTCATTTATAGGCAAGCTAAGAAAAGCTTAGTCTTACAGTAGCAGAAGATGAAAATGCATTATGAAGATAAGCAGTCGACTTCCTTAGGCTAGATAAAATGTACCGAAAGGAAAGACAGAGAAGAATATGTGTGTGTGAAAGACATTGTCTGACTCTGTACCTCTTCTGGAGTGCAAGTGCTTAGCTGTGATTAGAAGTAGTGTCAATGAAATATGAATGCATTGTAGCATTTCTGACCATATTATACTGTATCTACATGGTATTTCAAGTAACCCCTCTTTATCTGAACCAGAAGCATGAAAGAAATTAATAAAATATATGAGGATAAGGAAGGAGCTTGTAGCATGCCCTCTCTGTAATAGTAATGTCCCTGGTACAGCTTGTACAGTAAGGTGACATTGTCATTAGGCTCTTTCTCTGTAAGTCATTTGCACTTCACAACTGAAAGTTATATCAAAGCATAATGTAATTCTTACCTGGCATGCTTTTACTTTAGGAAGGAGGAGTGATCTATGGCATACATAACCAAAATGTCATTATAAATGCAGTGCTAATATTACTAATATTTGCTTGATACTACTTTAGAGCCCATTACCTAAGAATAATGAAGTACTGACAAATTTATGCAACCTCCAGCTAGAGTGAACCTTTCCTAATTAGTGTGGAAAGTCAACGGCTGGACAAATCATTAATTCAACCAGATTCCACAGTAAGTGCCAGTGATGCAAGAGAAAAGCCAAGAATGCTGACTAGGCCTTTCTGAAATCTAGAGAGCGGTACCAAAGTCCAACGTGAAAAAAGACAACCTATTTCTTCTTTCTGTGCTATGTAAATACTTGAAATATTTTCAGAACTTCTTCTGTTTGGGTTTGCATAGTGGAAGAGATAGGGTACTTTAACACCACTGTCTTTCCTACCTTGCTGGAACAAGGTATGAGTGAAAAATGTATTTGCAGAGTTGGATTTTCTATACAGTTTCAAGACAAAATTTTTGCTGAGCATTGCCACAGTGAGTTTAGCAGTGATTGAATAGACTTCTGTGCTGTTACTTCTTTCTGTTGGTAACTCTCAGTGCATTTCACAAACTTTAATGACTGAAAATTCACAAAGCATTAATGATATTCTTAACATTATTAAATAGAGAGAAATGGGAGAAACATTGGGGCTTGTCTGACTCCCCCACTGACATAAAGCAATCCCAGAGACCTTAGCCTCTGATCCTGCAAGCTCATAGGTAGGAACGTTCATCTTTCAAATGAGCAGTCCTGTTGAACGGAAAAGGAAATGCCTGTGAATAAAATTAAACATGTACATGTTTAAAAGATCCATCCTAATTCTAACAGTTAACTTCTCTCCCCTCCCTCATAAACACCTTTTCAAAAAAAAAAAAAAGAAACAAAAATGGAGGTGTCTAAATTGTTGACCATATAATGTGTGTGATGTGTGTGAAGCTAGAATTCTGAAAGGCATAATGCAGTCTTAACCTTTAACCAGTTTAACCTTTCAAGGAACCCATGGCAGTTTCAACTGGCTGTGATATTATCTAAAAACATTTGTTCTTCAAATATTGACATTCTTCACAAAGTGGAATAACATTTTATTATTTCTGGTGTGTAAAGTAGTAAATGACCTTGTAAATGAAAATTGAATGCAGGGACAGGTACTCCAAATGTTTACTGACTATGAACATCATCCTGACTCTAGGTGAAATGTTACTTTTTATGTAGACTCATTTTTAAGCCACATTTGTCCTGTTATTAGTTTTAATGGCTCAGGCATGTTACAGATAGTAATTTTCCTGAACATGAACTACTTAAAATAACTAATTCATGAACTTTTACTGAAGCATCATTTTGTGTTTGATCTGGAAAGGAAAACCCTAGTAACATTTTTTCTGTGGATTTCAACTGGTGCTGCAATTCAGTAATTAACAGATTGTATAGGAGTTCACTTGACATATGTAATAAGAATTGATTAGAATCCATAAGGAAATATTGGTCTTATTCTTAGCTAATTCTTTACCTTTGCCAATAAGAAAAATGGAATTATGAGTGTAAAAGAGACGGCAAATCATTGTTTATGAATGAGTTTTGCTTTTCCCAGTAGCAGTTTGCAGTTGTGCTAGGTAAACAGTTATGTGTTTTGACCATACTGTATTCAGACAATAACATGTATACTGGCATAGAATCTCGGAAATGCATGGGATATTGAATATAACTACCAGGTAATACAATATTGTTGGAGCAACTAACTTAGGGAGCAACTAGCAGTTTCACACACACTGAAAAAAATGCAAATAAATCAGTCCTGGAGGTGAATGAGCACTGGCTTGACTGTACTTACTACAAGACTGCCAGATGGGATTCAGCATTTGTTTCAGACATCGCGTATAGATCTCACACTTTACGTATATGGCACCCTATTGCTCTGAAATGAACAGCCTAATTGGCAAATATCAAGCTGAAATCTCCTATAAAAGCATGTTCATGTCAGAACACTAGGGGAAGTCTTCTGAGTAATGCTAAGAAAACCAGGAAATCTCTGTTTTGAAAAAGCTTCTTCCTGGGAGCAAGTAACGGGAAAGATAGCCGGCCAAAGCTGATGCTCAGATGAAAGTAATACTAGAACTCTCTGCAAAATGCAGCAATTGACTAGGTCAATTCAAAACTCTCCTAGCAGATTACAAACATTTAAAATGTAATCAGGATTTCTGTTTTCAGTACAATGAAAACAGACAGCAATATGGCCAGCTGAAGAAAATAAATAAATAAATAAATAAAAATGTAAAGAACAAAGAATGTACCTGCTGTTTTTTTGTTGCTGTCACCCATTCTGCCTATAAATACAAAACTTTATCTTCTGAACATCAATTACAGTACTGAAAATAATAGCATATTTTATATAAGTATATTTGAAGAAATTTTGAAAACTACTGCAGTCAAACTGGAATTAGTCAACTACCACAGGACTTGCAGAAATTGGGAATATGACCTAAAAATGTAGTTTCAGCCTACTCCCGAGAAAAAATGAACTTAATTAACAAATTCATGATATGTAGAGTGTTCTTTTTTTTTTTTTTCAAGTAGGAACTGACCACTTGTTAGTTTCATTTTAGTAAGTGAAGTCATGAAAGACTTCTGATTAATTAATAATAATAATAATAATTAATAATAAAACATGTTGTCAAATCAGAAATTTGAAGTGTAGTTTTAGTTTTGCATGAGAAGTTCAGGGAGAGCTCAGGGATATTAGGTATTAACCTAGTGCCAGCTGTGAGTATGGCAAACCTTGAACAACTATATTATCATTCTATATTTAGTTTGGTTATTACAACTTTGTAACTTTTTATAAAATGCTGCAAAATTGTAGTAATCTTAAACAATCTGAATCATATTTGCTTCTTCCAGCTCTGCTGTTTTACCCCATATAGTGTCATTAGTTCTCCAGTGCAAGGCTTTCAAGCATAAAGAAGACTCAGATTGCTAACCTGAAGCATAGCCAAAACAACCTTTCCAGATTTTCTACTTTAGCCAAAAAAAGGGCTCAAATCAGCAACTTCTTACATAGAAAAATATCAAAATTACAGCTAAGAGAAAAATATATTTGCCAACTACATGCTCATTAAAACCCTAGTTTTAATCTTAGACAGATGTATATGCCATATATGTATATACATACATATATATGTGACTTTCAAAATACAAATACGTGTAAGTATGCATGTATGTATACAGACACAAGATTTTCAAAACAGACTTGCAGTTTTCATAAACATTAACACTATAGCCTAAAGCAGTTTCCAAAATCATGGGCGTACTTTCTGTGTGACAATCTTAATGGCAGCATCTTAAAAGGGAAATACTTTTGAAAATGAATACAGAATGTTTGAATTGCTCTAAAAAATGTCATCGCAGTTTCTCACTGTTGGTCCCCAGACTATTTCAGGAGCTTGGTATTTTCAGTGTTCACAGAGAAGAGCAAAAGTTCCCTTCAGTGGTACGCTGACGCTGTTTGCTCAGCTTCTGTATGGAAGAACTACCAGCGATTAAGTGTTCTTGGTTTTTGTTTCTCCCATCCTGCCTCCTTACTAGTTATGTAATACATAGTTTATCAAAACTCTGAAGACTGCTTAGAGTTACTGTCTTTCTGTAAAGCAAATAGCTAAACACTGGAGTTGATGCAAACAAGGCACTTAGCATCTGAAAGAAGTGTTAACACTTTATTTACATTTAAATTAAAATGGACACTTATTTATGTGTTCTGGTTCTGAAAGGTGTGTGGTACATCTGCAGAGGCCTATTGTTTATTCATGCTGTAAATCCTTTGAAATGTGTTAAAATGCTTCCCACTCATTATAAAAATCCTGCCACCCATGGATTAGGGCTTTGATGTCACCAATCCTGCTTCAAAGGGTTCTTTCAATGCTATTAATCACAGTTTAGCCTCTGAAGATATAGCCAGAGAAAACATTTGGACATCTTGTGCTAGACTTGCTAAAACTTTGAAATATACAGAGTGTCGTGCATATGCACAGGCCCATATCACTTCCTCTCTCTTCTCTGAGCCTTTATTTTGAAAAGCTGTTTTATGATGACTTTGGCTTTCTGCAAGTACAGCAGAAAAAGTTTAGGACACGTCATACTGTACAATTAAAAACAAAGCAAAAAAAAAAAAAAAAAGCACTCATCTTTCAGTTTACACCACAGAATGTTTTTTGCCTGAGGAATTGAGTCAGTCTTTAAAAACCCCAAGGGACAATAAGATTGGGGATTAAGTAGGCCCATATGTCAAAAGGTCAAGAAAAGATACCGTCTTATCATTTTCTCATCTCTTTCATTAGTTTGTGAGCTTAAGATGATGTCTAAACACTTCAGGATCCACATGATTTCATAGAAACAAGATTGTTTCTGCTGTCTTTTTCTCCTTTAAATCTCTGAATGAGTCACAGAGAAATTGATTACTAGTGATTGAGCTGTATCCCTTTGTGCTGTCGTTGTTTTCATCAGCTCAGTAGCTAAGGTCAGTGACATGCCACCTTATCACTGACTTTTTCCTCCCTTTTAAATCAACACTGCTCTCTCTGTCATGCTCATGCTGAATGCTCTGCAAGGCACAGTTAGTAATGAGCTGGGTGGGGAAGAAGTGTAGTGGGGCCTGATATATTTACTACTGTTGTGCAAGTTTATTTTTCACCATATGAATTTTTCCCCGCTAAGCTTCCTGAACAGTTTTTGCAGTGTTTCTGTCTTTTTTTTTTAAACAGGTAACTTGGCACAGGCAAGAGCCAGAGTGACAGCAGCATCTAGGTCTTTGCCTTCACAGCTTAGCGCTGGGCGTATCAAGGTTAGTAGTGGTCCTTTTGAAGAGACGTAATTGCATATGAAATGGTACAGTGAGATTACGGTTCAAATGCTTAGCTGATGTAGGTATATAGAGGAGATCTTACCAAGTTAGAGTCTATCTTAAAATCAGAAAACATACCTTAGTTGGGAGCACAGTTTCTGGTTTTGGTGAGAACCTTACTGTAGAATCCAGTGAAGAATCACTTTACTACTGGTTAATCTTAAAAATTCTGGAGTAAAATCTCAGTTAACATTGATGTCAGTAGCACTATTCCTCTTGATTTCGGTGGGTTCAAGGTTTTTCTCTGACAATTTTTAGCCTAGAAAAAGATTCAGTTAGGTAGAATTTTATTAGTGCATTTAACCATATGAAAGGCAAAATGGCAAAATGATCTATTCCTCTTCAGATCAACCTAAAAATCAAAAACCAAGGGACATATGTAACTGCTAAATAACCAGAAAAGAACCACTCAGCAAAACCACTATTCCTAATAGAGTTAAATGAATGACTGTGAAATTTAAATGCCGTTGGATTTTGCCGTAAGAGTATGTGGCATAATTGCAAAAGGATGGGATGATTTTATGGCAGTTAATAGTATTACCAACTGAGCTCACTTAATATGTGAGGAAAACTGTTGTGCCTCAAGTTGATAGCATCTGCACTTCCTCCCCACTTTCAGGGAGTTAAAGTTTGCTTAGTCAGTTGTTTGTTGGTTTTGTTTATTTGCTTGTTTTACAAAACAAACAAAAATTTTAAAATGTGATAACATCAACTGTTCAAAAGTCTACAGCATTTTATGTTTAGGGTTTTCTGTTTCTTTTTTTTTTTTTTTTTTTTTTTCCATTTTCTGTTATCATAAGTAGCTCATGCTCAAATATAGATGCAGTAATTCATGTGAGTCACCCATACGTCTATATCCTTCACTATACCTGTAAACACAGACTTGAATTTCAGAGATTTATTTCCTTTCTGGTATAAACGCTTTCAGTGTTGAAGGACAGATTATGGTCTGTCCAATTTTCTTGTATTATACAAAAATTGTCTTCCACATCCAGCTTATATCAGCAGAACCTTTGTAAGCATGCATTTTATTGCTACAGCTGGAATGGAATAGAGCAGCTCACTTTTAGAGCTTTAATAAACATATTCAGTTATACTAAGTAGTGTTTAAATGTTGTTTTTTTTTTCACCCTTCACTTTTTTAAAGAAGGATTTAAAAGACATGCATAAGAACTACAGTGCTATTCAGAAAATGTTAATTAATACAGTTTTTAGCTGAAAAAAATACAAGTTTTATGAAATTATAACTTCAGGAACAATATTTTAAATTACTATTTTACACTTTATAAAACAAATCCAAAAGTGCCATAATTTTGTTTGGAAGTTTGGATTTTTTTACTTATGATTTAATTTATGAGCTTTTTTTTGCTTAATGTATTTATCAGTTTTATACTATTTCATACCATGCCAACATCAGATGTAGCCAATATGTGAAAACAATAATTTCCAGTGACCTCATAAGGTGACATGATATCATAAATCATTCTTGTAATACTGTTTCAAAACTATTAGAAGCAATTCTTTTTAGTGATGGAACAGTTTGTCTTTTCTAGGTCAGCTGTTTTCCATTTCAGCTGTAATCACATAAATGTATATACGTCACGACTACTGTCACGTAAAAATGTGACAAAACTGTTGGACTATTCTTCATTTTAGCTTAAAAAGAGCAGCTAGTGATTTAAAACACAAGATTATATCATGACATTCTTATTATGTTCTATCATTTTTGACAAGACAGTTATGATAAAGCCAGTTGCCTGTTATACACGTGATTATTGCCGTACCATAAAGCCACATAACTTCATATACTCACAATGTTATAAATTAACTAGAGATAAAACTTCTAAAATTCTTAGAGCAAAATCTGCCCAGCTTCAATGTTCTATCAAAGAAAATCCACCTTCAGATGTTTCTAGTCAAGAAGATTTTGAAATTTGTCCTGGTCCTTACAGATTTCACAGGTCTGACTTTACAACCCCAAAGAAAAAGTAATCTCGTGATACTGGTTGTAGCCTGTTTTTCTGAGAAAAGTCATATTACATCCTCCTTTGTAAATGTTTCTGACCATCTGTTTTTCTGTGTGCCCACTCCCTTCCCCCTGCAAAACCAAACAAAACCAAAATAAAACCCTTTTGAACCCAGCAGACTGTAGTAAACCATATTTGACAGAGTATCAGTCTTAAAGATCATAAGATTCTACCAGTTTGGTGACAATAAGTAGCTGTGAAAGGGAGATGCTCATGTTATCATACTGCCCAAACGGTAGAGCATTAGCTCACCCTTTATTGGACAGCAGATATTCCAAACATGACTAAGAGATCACAAGTGCTGAAACTCCAATGAAAATATCATTAGGAGTCTACGCTTTTCTAGACAGCAAAGAATCCAATTTAGATGCTCAAATTCATGGGCACTTGGGCTTCACTACAGTGAAACACATTGAAAACTATGTGTTTGCTGCTGGTGTTCTTTGTGATTAAATTGTCTGTCTTCTAACAGTAAATGTTACCATTTATTCTGAACTTACTGTCAGTTTTCACTGCTTTGTCTTCTACCTGACCTTTACCAGAGATTTAGATATCAATGCGCAGAAAGCAGTTGTCTTGCTAAGATAATTTTGAAACACTCCCATATCCTTCCCCATGGACACGTCTGTTGTTCTGACTTAGGTCATTAATGTTTACTTTGTCACATGACCTCTTAAGATGTTTGATGTTGTCTGTGCTGATAAGGCTTTTTTACTGGCATACATTACCGTGTTTTCTGTTACCCTTAAAACTGAAATCAAACTGCATCTTTTTTTCTCCCATGTATTAGTTTGAGATGTGTACTAGTGCATGTACACCACTTTGGGCTAAAACATCACAGATTACAAAACCATACTGAAATTTTTATGGTTGCCCTTATGGAAATCTGTTTCCCTTTGTACCATCACTAATTTGAATCTTGTCTTTTTTCTCTTTTGATTTCTTCCCCAACACAAAATCCATTTTCTTGATCTATTACTACTTAGTGCTTAATTTCCTTTATATTTTGCATGCAGTCTCCTAAATATCTCCTGAAGGTAAGACACACAGCTACTTTATTGAAAACTGTAATCTTTCAGCAATTACTTTTAGTGTTCAGAAGAGTGGTCTTAAGTCAGTCAGTTTTGGAAATGATCATATGGAGCAAAGTCCAGGAAATGTAGCACAGGTGCTGACAACAGCATTATCTGGTTTATACAAATGCCACCTGGTCAGAGCAGATGGTAAACTACCACAATGCAAGTGAATGCTAAAATGTTGTTAATGCTCCGTGCAAACAGAATGCTGGTTGATTTTCTTTAATTTTGTTGAGCTGTAATACAGCAACACAATCTGCTTGTGACTGGTAACCATGGTTATACTCATTCATAAATTCTGGTTTCATTTTGATAAGAACAGCTGTACTGACAATATAACTAAAATATACAAGGAGCAATATGTTTGCTGTCCATGTATTCCCTCTAAAAATAACTCCTGTCATCTCTACAGAAATGCTGAAAAAGTGGTATTTGAAGGCAGTTCAGCCGGGTGAGACTGCTGAAATTCTTGGCATCAAAATGATAATTTAAAGTAATTAGTGGTAAATACAACACCAGATAGGAAAAGACATACATTCTGCGGTTACCTACTCTGTTTGTCACGTCTTATTTGACAAGTACGTTTTTCCACATGTAAGCAAAATGAGGCAGCTTTTTGATAATTTACTTCCAGGTCATTACAAAACTAGTAACTCTTACATAGAAAATAAGACCCAATGAAGTTCACGGCAGTGATAAGAAGATTAAGGAAGGCTTTTTAGAAATCAGTTCATAAGGCATTGCATCTTGACGGCTGCTTCGTTGCTAGGCTGCTTGGCCTAGCAATATCCTATCGTGACAAAAGTGTGAAATCACCCCCTAACCAGAAGAGCCTGTCCATCTAGGAAGACTTAGTAAATAAATGCATTGGCAGTGGTCTAACATGTAGGAAGACAAACATGAAATATGGTTTCTTGCTTTGTGAATGAGTTTGGGACGCCAAGCTGTTTGGAAAAGAGCGATTGCTGCTAGGGCCATAGAATTCTCAGCCCTGAATACTCTGAAGCATTCACATCTAAAAGAATGACCATAAGAAATATCGTACCTAGCTCTCTTGGGTAAGGTGTGGTGGGTTTGCAGTATTTCTGGAACACCTCTAACATCTGAGTTTTGTTTTCCAGGTTGACACAATGGAGGTTATGCGACACCCTGAGGAAACAACTAACATGAAGCGACAAACTATGGCTTCTTATTTTAGGGTACAAAAGTTAAATTTTAGACAAATAATTTGTTGATAAGAACAGCAGATATCTTGGAAACGTTTGTGGGGTTGTGAGATCAGACAGAAAAATAAGAGAATATTTTTCTTCTATTGTGAGGCCTTTGTCACCTGTAAATTCTCTTTTACTCCTTTTCTTTTTCTTTTCTCATACTGGTTCTTTTCTGGTGTCACCAGAGTATACTGGTAATAGGATCTAGAATCTAGAATATTTCTATCTAAAATGCTGAAGGTCTAGGAAAGGTCTTTTTATGAACAGAAGACTGCAAATAGCTGCCATTACTAAGGCTTTCAACTCAGGCATACCTACTTTTAAAGGCTAGGATTTCTCATTTATAATAATGAAAACAATCCATCTTTTGCAAGCACTGTTATAAATCAGACAGATTGTTAAACTTTAGCAGCAATCCAGTGTGTTCAAATCAAACAGGTAAGGAGAAGGCAGTGAAACTGTTGGAACAGGCAGATGAGGAGTCAGGAACCCCACATGCCAGTTGAAGTCTGTTGGTTGATAATATTTTCTTGCAGTCATTACAGACAGAAAAATTTTGAGTAGTTGGTCATTGAGCTGCAATAACACCATGCGTAATGGGAGAAGCACACAGTGCCGCGTGTGCCAGTGTGAGTCAAAGCTTCATGCCATGTATGAATACCAGTTTTCTTTTTCATGCAAAGTAATATAAAGAAAGGTGCAGGGGCAGCTGATATATACTGAGGTGTTGACCCAGTGTGGAGGATAGAATGACAAGTATCCAGACTTGGGAACCTAGAGGTATCATTACAGAATGACAGAATGCCAGGTTGGAAGTGACCTCTGGAGGTCATCTGGACCAAGCCCCCTGCTCAAGAAGGATCACCATTGTGTCTAGTATAGCATGAGTGTTCTCTTGCAAAGACCTACATGTCAGCTGTGTGGGGACTATAAAAAAAATTAAAACATACTGAGTCTGAAAATACACCATAATCTGAATGCAGCCTGCAGCCAGGTGACCACACCCAGATTCAGTCAGCTTGGAATTGTATGTAACTTCAAGATTGAGTGTATTTGCGGCAAATACTGATCAAACAATAGGATAACAAGGTGAGGATGGAGCAGAAGCACCAATATTTTCATTTTAGTGTAAAATGCAATAGACTAAATTGTTTTTTATATTCAGGTTGGATAGGGCAAAAAGTAGTCAGCCCACATTTCAGCTGGAAGATTTAGGTTAGCTGTGTGAGCTTAACATTATGAATAGTTACAATAATGTGCCACTTCAGTAGTTTACCCAGGGAGGTTATACAGTCTGTATCAGCGATTCTGAAAAACAGATTAGACAGAGATGTGTCTGAAGTGATACTGATATATCCAGTATTCTCTGTCGGAAAAGGATTGAGCTGATGACTTTTTACGATCCCTTTCGCGATGATTTTCTGTGATTTTTTTATCATTGTTTGTTTCACAATAAAGCTTGTTCTCCTGTTGGGGATATTTGTTTGATCTAATGTGCCTAGGGTAGAATTATAATTAGGACACTTGTTACTTAAAAAGTGTAATATGGGCCTTGTTAAACTACAGAAATGTAATATAAGGAGTGATGAAGAGAAAGGGGTAAGAAATGAAAACTAGAATCGTAATTTGTTTTTAACAGTTGAACACTTTTAATAGGTTCTGGTTTTAGACAAAAACTTAAAAATTAATAAAAATTTAATTAACATTAATGTTACAAATTGGCATATAATCAATCATTCTATACTGTTTACAAATATATATTTCCTGCTTATATAGTTGCATTGCAATTTTTTGCTAAGTCTGTATATCCTTGTTTTTCCTCACTAGTATTCCCTGATGGATCTTTTATCCAAAATGGTTGTTGGACAACCTCACTTTATCCGCTGCATTAAACCTAATGATGATCGAGAAGCACTAACATTTTCTCACGAGAGAGTTCTTCTGCAGCTACGATATACTGGAATTCTGGAAACTGTCAAAATACGTCAAAAAGGATATTCTCATCGCATCCTTTTTGAAGAGTTTGTGAAAAGGTAAGACTTCGATAACATGGCTCTTGTTTTAAAACTCCATTCAGTAAAATATATTCTAAGTTTAAGTATGAAAGGTTCTACAAACACTGGTTTGTACGTGTGGCCTGATTCTCTAATGACAGCAGTGACTATCAGAGATAAAGACTACATGAGAGATCGAGAGCTCTAATGGAGAAAAGTCAGTGTGAGACCAGCAGTGAGCACTTAGTATTCAGTAGCAAGACTGTCTCCATGATTCCTTCAGTGTGAAAATGTTCATCATGCTCAGACAATTAAAGGATTTGGAAGGTCAGTGAGCTTCAGCCATCATATGAATAAGATTCACATGTTTCAGAATGAACTGATATAAAAATTTTGTTTTAAAAAAAAAAACCTGTCTGATGAGAGTGTTAATTTCAAGCTTGAAAATGTTAGTTATATATATATAAAAAAAAAAAAGCCTAGTAATATTAGCAGAGAAATTTTCATCAATATTGATTTTAGATATAACATGGTGTAAAAAATTGTTTAAAATATTTTTGTGAATAAGTTATCAAATTTGATTTGTTACATCCTTTAGTGCATAGAAGAGACATACTAGAAAAATCTAAGTCATGATTTCAAATCTGTGTCATGCTGGGGTAGTTCCTATGGAGGCTCATTATGTAAAAATATTTACCATTCCATGTCCCTTTTCTCTTTTATACCTTTTTTTATCCCTTTTCACCTCACTTCTTTCCCACAACTTTTCCCCAGTTCTTTGTTATCTCAGGACGTGTGTAAATTCAAATGAAAAAGCAACTTGTTCTCAGGATCAAGAATAGTAAGTGGAAAGGTCAAGAGCTTGTGTCTGTATATTGACATAAGCCTAGTAAAGACAAGATTTAATGTAGTGTTGTAACTGGAAAAAACAAACAAACAAACAAAAAAACATATTCATGTGCAAGAAAGATCTCTGACTTCAGAATATTCCTCATAACAGCTTCCTCATAGTCACGTATATTGGAGTTATGAATTACAACCAGATCTCTGTGGACCTGAACCCTTGTCATGGCTACTGTGTACTAGCTTTAATACTGAAAGAATCTGTGTGTCAAGAAGTTTAAAATCTGATTCAGGAAATAAGGTTTATAGTCTCATTATGGTTTCCTCTAGAGCTAAAATACACTTTTTTGTTTGTAGTATTTACTGCTTACCAGTCTGTAATGCTGATAATAATGGAATAATAGTGCCTTTAAGTAGTCAACCCCTCAACAGTAGGAACAAATGGCTAAATTAAACCATTAGTGATATCTCCTGTACAAGAAATTGCTTATTCAGACAACACAGAGTTAATGAATCTACTGAAAACAAAGCATTCACATGATGCTAGAGGGAAGTAGCTGATTACGTTTTTGAGAAAGAAGAGACAGTTTCACAGGCCTTTCTAAAAACCCAGGGACTGAGTAAATTCATGTGTGTAAATCAGTCATTGTGTATCTGTGGTCCTTACACTGAGAAATGTTGAAGAATAAACTTTAATCAATTCATTTTGAAAAATCAAGAAACTTTCTGATTTGAATGTACTAGTATGCTAAATTAATATATAACAGGAATACACAACAGATTCATATCTGAGGAAGGATAACTAATGTGTTCATTTGTCTATCAAAGCAATTTAATTCTCAGATATGATTTCTTTCCACCTTCCATTTGTGTATTACATGACTAATTTTAGTAAGGTCACACCATTTGAAAGCAGTTTTAAGAAAAAATAATTTTTGTGATCACTAACATATCTTTGCAACGTCCCAAAGAGGCTGAAAGGGGAATTATTAACCTGAAATTTTATCCAATTTACACATAAGTGAACAAAGATTAACTCCACTGAAATTAGTGTAAATTGAGAGGAAATTAGGCCTTCTCTTAGAAGAATTTTCTCATTTAAAAATGAACTGAATTTGAGGACAACCTTGAAAAGAAATGGTAATAAAAGCAGCATCAACTGTAGCTTTCCATTCCTGCAGATAAAGGCTAATTGTGTTTAACTTCATGTTGGATACTCCCCAACTTTTTAGTTCAACCTGGTGCAATTCTTTCAGGAAAGAAAGTCAATACAATGGAAGTGGATAGAGATCTAGCAATTTGACCACCAGCATAGATGGCTTTCTGACTGAGTTCAGAATATAACCAAGGGGTGGGAGGCATTATTCTTGCTGCTTTTTTCAGTAAATGCTTTATTTTTAAACAAATTCTGTTCCGTTATACTCTAGAAAAAAAAATGATGAGCACTGCTTAAAAAAGGTAGAATGGGAAACATTTTTCTTCCACTTAGAGCCATGACTAGTCAAGTGTTTTTAGGAAGTAAGTAGTTGAATACATAAAAATGTTTGAGAAAACAGGTCAAATGCTAAACAGATTGGCACTTCTTTGTTCATAATCAAAAAGACATTAGGCAAGTATGAACAAGAGTTTCAAAATGTCAGTAAATCTGAGAATATCAAAGATTTTCTAAGCAAGCAAGTTAATTGGTATTTTGATCCTTTTGAGTAACTTAACAACAAAATGGATGAGCCAGCACTTTTTCTCCCTTGATGTTATTAAACAAATAGGTGTGCTTCTTATCTGCTGGTTCAATAATGCTGTTTTGTAAACTCTTAGCAGGAAATACGAGGACAAAACAATCAAAGGCAGTCAACAGTACCATTCAGTGTTTATCAGGTGGGAGGTAAACAAAAGATAAAGCTCCAAAATGTTACTCTTTACTGTCTTCTGTTTTCATGTAGAACAGATAATTTCACAGTGTTGCAAACCTGGAAGTTAGTGTACTGGGTTAAAAAACAGGTGTTGAGGACAGGACTTGGTTGTAACTCATTCATGCAAAGGTATTTTAGCCAAGGGTACAATCATCTGTTTTATGTATATAAACAAATATATTATTTTACTTCAAGTAGGAAAATGTAACCTGCACCCCCTGTAAACACTGCGGACTTATCAAGTCTTAGGCAATGCACTGGCCTCATCTCACACCCCATACCATCATGTGTCTGTCTTACATGTTTGCTGTGAAAGCACCATGTCCTCTCTGTCAGGATGGAATCCCAGGTTTCAGGCACAGGTTATTAATCTGATCAGGCAGCCAGCTGTGCCTGGCTTGCAGGGGCACGTAGGGACCATGCACTGCACAGCAGCTAAGGGAAGTGTGCATTTTAGTGGGGACCTGAATTGAAAGTCCCACTAGATGAGACACTCCTTGCTATATATCCCAGTGCCCAGGCCCCTGGAATTTCACATGATGTGATGTAATGTGCCAGTGTGTGTTTGCTACCTATCCCCCAGCTGTATACAGTCTTTGTAATGCAGCATATACTCTATCATGGGTTGAAAGATAACAGACTTGAGAATCTAGTGGTGCTAAGTGATGTCAGGCATCAAGTGTCTCATAAGCACACAGGAATGTGTTGGGAAGTTTTGTACAAGTTTCATACAAGGATTATATTTTTTCTTTCTTTGTACTTCTCTGCCAGCTTACATTCTGCATTAAAGTTATTTGTACAGCATTAGGATACAGGGTGTGCTTTTCCTATGAGTGCCACCTTCTCTTTAATAGCCATATGATGTCATACACTCGTGACAATACCTGTGATATTACTGTAACAACGATCCCAGTAAGGTTGGTTCTGCTTTTTTCAATCTCACAGTGCAAATTTGAATAAGGTCACTGTTGGTATACCTGGTACCAATACAGTCTCTAAAGCCTCTGTGTTACATTTCTCCTGACATTTCTTCTGTCTTGTTTATTAAAAATTAGGTAGGCGCTGAATTAAATTAGTAGTGAACAGATTTGCTAAAGAGAAAATAAATCCTCACTCTTTAAATGGTACATTCTTAATGAAAACTTTTTAACGCTGCATCTACTCTGTACCAAAGTCCTCCAGTGATTTTTGGAGAAAAAACTTGAAACCCACCCCGTAATTTGATCTTACTATAATCCATGGAGGTGTTTGTTATTTCTTTTAGTGGTTTTTAGATTTCACCAGATATGTATACTATTTCTGCGCACCTTACATATGATTAATTACTGTGTCTTCCACATCTGCTTTCTAGACTCTTGTCATCCACAGAGCACTGGTAAGCAGTTGCAGGGTAGAGAAAATTCAAAACCTCTGGGAGATAAATGTTTGACAATCCCTTACAATTTATATATGCAGAGTGGACTACATTATGCTTTTCTGGGAGTATTTCTTTGGTTCTGTGATTTACAGCATGTGCTAGGTATTTTTTACTAAAGAGTACTATAGATGTTTTTGTCATTTTTCAGTTACATGTTTTGATTTATACTCTCAATACAGAGTCGAATGTAATTAATTTTATAAATTCTACTGTGAAGGTTTTTGAAAGAGGTAAGATACAACCAATAAAAATTAGGAATTTATGAAAGTTATTTAAAGGCTCTTTCAGTGCTCAAAAACATAGTGGTTATTATTATTATTATTATTATTTTAACTTCCCAACTCTAGGGCTGAGAAGAAACGAATGTCCTTTAGAACATTCAGAATACCCCTTGCGAGGCTGAGGGGGTTCTTGTTAGGATTAGGGTTTTTTCCCTTCTCAAGCTTTTCACATATCATTCCATTTTCCCCGTCAGACCAGCATATTTTAATACAGATTCTTTTTAAAGAGAAAAATGGTTAATCATCACTTTACTGAGTTAATTGTGTAGAGCTTGTGCAGACTTTAAGTCTGGAATGCAAAGGGAACTTTAGTAAGAGATGTTGTTATAGTAGTTAATGGTGCTGTTTGAATGCTCTTCAGTGATTGTTTCCACAGTTCACCATTAAGAGTTGGAGAGGAGATAAATTGAACTGTTTGTTTGCAATCAGTTTATCTAAGTTAAAACCACCAACACTAAAATGTCTTGACCATAATCTGATAGTTAACACATAGCATTATTCTGAAGTTTTCCATGTCTAAGCATATTTTGATGTCTTCAACCTTAACTCTGCATGTCCTAGCTTTGCAATTGTTCATCTGGGGATAAATTCAACTTTTAAAAAACTTTCTTTTATTAAGTACAATTAATCCCACTCTAATGTATGTTTTGCACAAGAATATTATTAACGTCCATGCAGGATAGTTTGTAGAGCATTATAAGAACCACTGGTTAAGAAATAGAAAATTTCAGAGTTTCATCGGCTGAGAAATCAGTTCTTCTGAGGGGAAAATACTTCTCTCTTACTGCTATTGGGAATGTGATTAGTGAAATGTTTTTAGGAAACGTAGTTGAATATTTCATTTTTAGAGAATTTTCAAGCAGGATGGATAACTCAAAAAATAATGTGTTTTTGCACAAATATGTCACTTCAGGATTTATCGTCTTTATTTCAAAACAAGTGAAACCATATAGTTCTTAAAATAGTAGTACCGGTTACATGGAAACATTACAGTTTCTTAATTATGACTAGAGTAATTTTTTTCTATAATCACTGAGATACTCTTACTGTTAGTGTGAGTAACCATGTGCATCAAAAGAAGAAAATCCTACCAACTTTATCCTTTGCTCATGTTCACCAGTATGTCTCCTATCTCATGCAAAGTTGTTTGTAAGAGTCTTTATGGCTATTACTATATTTAAATGTAGCAAAACAGTGCTAAGATCCCATTTAGATGGTACTTTAAACACTGGGCACAGAATTACTTCAACCTGCAGCCCGTTTAGCAAGCTGCCTCGGGAGTAAGACTATCATTTCATCTCTATATTAAGTTTTTCTTTCAGCCTTGCATTTATTTCCAAAACAGGGTGTAAAATTTTTTCTTCATCTTGAATTCAAAATACTTCAAGGTAGATTTCACAGTGTATGTCCTTCAAGAGTATTTTTGTGCATTTAGGACATAATATGAATGTCTGAATATAAATCTAGTGTCAGTTACGATTAAATTACCTGTATTTGTCTGGAAATACTAGATTGCACATTACTCCTTTGTTAAGACCTTCTGTGTTGATGTAACACCACATGAAGGACTAGAAACTTTATTTATTTTTTATTTTTTTGAATAGACATAAAAACATGGGCTTAACCTAAAAGATCACTACAGTGTTCTGGACCACGGTATTTTCTATTGGAAGAACAAAAGCAAATATGGAAATAAAAAAGTAGAATTGTGAAACTTTCATCCCATGTGGAAGTGAATAATATTTATAGCCTTACCTTTCTACAGTTAAGGATCTGATTTCTTCTGTTGGTGAAATGATGTAAACAGAGGTCACTCTCTGTAATCTCAGTACAGTGGATTTACATAAGTATGACAGAAATGTAATTAGGCCACTAAATAAAAATGAACACAGTTGTAGTTGCACTCAGAGGTTTGGGTGCACGCACAGACATTTTCACTACCATTTCACCATGTATAATATTTTAAAACTTTCACCAGATACGTTAAGGTAAAACATTTTACCTTCCTCCAAAATATTGAATATGGTCTATTGCCATACAGAGATCTTAGATTCGGGAGAATAGTTGGTTGACCCTATATGGCATGTGGTATGTTGTGATACAGTTAATATCTACAGTGAGCACATAAGGTCAAGTTACATGTACGTTTGTAGTTGGTGATTTAATCACGAAAACAGACAATGTGTAGAAAACAAAGCATTTGCTTATCATTGATAAAACAGTAAGATTTAAAAATTACGGGGTTTTCCTTGACTATTTTATTGAATCAGTGCTATACAAAAATTGTTCAATGGTGTTAAACTACAATATGTCTTAAAATATGTATGAACAAGCAGAAACCTGATATGAGCATTGATGTGAATCATCCTTCCTTCTAAGAAAGGAAAGGAACTGTTTAAGTTCCGCATATGTATAAATGACAAGGCTATCTGAACTAGCTTTTGAATCAAAAAGCAATTCACAATCGGCACAACTTCCCTGACGTACCTGCCAAGTATGTGCTGAAATTGCACACTATTGCAATTTGTTTGGGGCATGTGTATTTTAAATCAGAGTTTTATTAGTGTAACTTGGAATGTTTGTGTTGTGAAAACAGGCATCTATAAATTGAGTAAGAAAGTAGAAGAAATATGCTTTTTTTCTTTTAAATCCACCACATTTCTCTATACCTGCTAAATGCCATGACTGTTAGTATTTTGAAGGACTTGGGTAAAGAATTTGCAATATCATCTTATTGAGAAAATTACTGCATTAAAAACCTTGACTTGGTAATACATAATCTCCTATCATTATTCAGAGTGGGCAATGTTTCCACTTGGTGAATATCTATGTCTCTGGTCCAGGACTGATTCCAGTGCTTCTTCCTTCAGACATCATTTTGTTCCCCTTTGATCTTTATTGACTTTTAGTGGTTCTTTTTTCTTTCTTGTGACAACTGGAGCTAATCTCTAGAGATTAACTGGAGCTAATATTTGAAAATCATATTCTCCTGATAAAAAAAAAAAAAGTCTTGCCTTAAAAGTCGATTTCCATTCTTTATAATTGCTTCTCCGTATTTTCTTCAGTATGAGGTAGGATTTTTTCTCGCCTCTATGTGGCTGCAGAGGAATCTGTCTCTGAGGTTCACTGGTCAGATTCTTCTCTTTATGGAACAGATGATGGTTCTTCCCCATGCTAATAATTAGAATAACAGTTTGCTGAACCTGTCAATTCCTTTCAGACACGAAGTAAATAGAGAAGTTTCTGCAGAAGTGTAACTAAATAAAGACCAAGAAGACACATGGTGGTTCATAAATGAGAGATGAGGTGGCAGTTGCTACCATTTAATTGTGTACTTGTGGCAAAATAACCTTAAATTTTTAAACTAACTGCCCATGGTCTTGCTGTTACGTAGCAATTGTCTGCAATAGTTACTTAAATACTAAAAAACATCCTTCATGAATACATGGTGGCTTTACGGGCAGGGCTTGTTGCAGTCATTCCTCATGTCTGTTCAGTTCAAACATGTTTACATCCCTTTTTCATTAACTATTTGCACCATAATTTTATTTCACATAATTGTTAGGGGCTGTTCATTTCATGTGAACAAGGGAACATGAACAAAACAAAAGTCAATGTTGTTTACCATGGACCTGAACTGAAGGCCACTAAAGTTCATTGTAATCATTCCATTAATTGTTTGTCCCAATCAAACAGGAAAAAGACACGATGCCTAATGGCTTGCATAACCACAGAAATCCTTCTGCATATTAAAAATTACTACATTCATATGAAGAGGAGTTCGCTTTTTTTTCCTTAAAATAGCTGCTAGTTTTGTTTAACCATCAGCATTGATAAAAATCCTAGTTGATACGGTAGCAATGCCAGTTGTTTTAATTATGCATAAACATGACCTCTTCTGGAGGTATGAAACACAGGTGAGTATTCAGGCAGTCTGAGCACCCTGCATTCCGTAAATTAAGATTGATATGAGAGTTGTTTATTTTTTCGCACACAGTAGCAGCCTCTCAGCATCAATATTCAGTCATTATCACTAATATAGACTGTGTACTACCCACCCTACCGGCACTAGCCTTTTCTCTTCACAGACTGAATATCTGCAGTCGTTCTATTAGTCATACTGAAAATGGAAATTACCTAGCTGCCATTGATGGAGGTGATCTTGTTACAAGCTCAAGAATCCTCAAACTTCTTAGGTGGATAACCTCTGTTTCCAAAAGTATGCCAAGGCCACTTACATTTCTTTGTGAAAAATGACCAATGCAAGTAACTAACATACTGAAAGATTCTATTGATGGGATACCCTTTTTTGGTATTTCTCATAAAAAACGGACCTCAGGTCATGAATCTTTGGTGTCTTCCTCCTTCTTGGGTATTAGTATTTGACTTTTTCTCCCACTAAGAAATCTATAAAGGTCCACTGAATACCAGGTAGTACCTGCTTGTTCAGCAGAACTTGCAGTTTTGCAAGTGTTGCTTGCATATGGAACTGTGCAGAAGTATGCCACTCTGTAGATGGTGTGCTTATTTTACACACGTTATGTAAAATGTTTTATTTTGCCATCCTTTTCTTTACTCTGATTTCAATTACTTTTCATTTTCTCTGTTGTTCTTTCACTCATCTGAAAAATTCAGAGCAACCTTGGATATTTCCTGTGTTGCACTGGTTTGTGAAAGACCTTTATAGATACCCCAGATGGGGATCTCTACAATGCAGCAGATTCTTGTCACCACCGTAGAAACACGTATTTCCCTTTGTCATGTATATTTTCAAATATAAGTCCAGGACAGCTGATTTATGAAAAGAATACTGAGTATAAGTAATTTGCCCCATGAGTTCTGGAGATACAGCTTTGTGCTAGAGAAGAACAGTGTAAGTATGTGTTTATTGTTGAGTCTTTCTTTGTCATTTGGCTTTGCAGGTATTACTACCTTGCTTTCAAGGCACATGAGACTCCCCTTGGTAGCAGAGAAAACTGTCTAGCCATTTTGGAGAAATCTAAACTAGAAAACTGGATTCTTGGGAAAACCAAGGTAGAACGTGCTAACATTTTATCAACAATAGTGTCCTTTTAGCGCAAAACATGTCTAATAGTGGTTTGCCAAGTACTGCATAAATGAAGAGAAGAGCAAAGAATTTGTTCCATTAAGTTAGCCTCCCAGGTTACAGTGGTGCCCTCCCAAGCTAGCTGAGTTCATGCTACAAGAGGAAAGGTGCGCTGGGTACCTCCCCAAAGTGCGCTCTGCACGTGGCTGCCTTGGTAAGGACAGCACATCTGTCAGTGCCTGCTGTGGTAGTGTCCCCCTGAAGTTCCTCCTGCTATTAATCATGGCATGACTGAAACTTCATGCTCCGGCCCATCCTGTGGGCCTGGTTAGTACATTATCTGTGGAGTTTCAGGTGAGATTTTCTGGCTCTTTGATAAAAGAGCCTTTGATCATGGTTTAAAATGTGGTGGCTGACTTCTGTGAAAATAAAGTTATGTTGTATCCTGAGTTGTTTTATGGTGCACAAAGGAAAAACAAGGAGAGATTTCCTGCTTAAGACCCAGATAAAGTGTGTATAACTACTCATAGGATTTGCCTTCTGAAGTGGAATATTGTTAGACAATTTTGTCTAAAAACAAAGATACTACAGGATTTATCCTTCCACTATCAAGAAAGGCTGTATTTCAAAATTGTGGGTATATGAAAACATCCCTGTGACCAATTTACATTGTAAAGGGGTAAATACATTGTTGTTTTTGCAATGGGGTAATTATAAGCAGTTCAGTAACAAAGTTCCACAAACACACTGAGAGCAAATATTTAATTCACAAGATTGCTCTATCAGGAACTGGCATTTCACAAGTTTTCCCAGCAACAGTGCCCTAAAATAGGCTGACCTAAGATTAATGAAAAAGCAAAATACAATAGGTTATGCTACTACCTGTATCTAATATTGAATTTGTTGTTCCATTTCAGGTTTTTCTAAAGTATTACCACATAGAACAGTTAAATTTGTTCCTGCGAGAAGTTATAGGGAGAGTGGTGGTCATGCAAGCCTATATCAAGGGATGGCTGGGAGCAAGGAGGTACAAGAAAGTCAAAGAGAAAAGAGAAAATAGTGCTGTTACCATACAGTCAGGTAAATGTTCACATTCCCTATTTCATTGAGTATGTTGGCATTTCAAGCTGTTAAATTGTATGCACATTATTTATTCATATGTAATAGTTTATTATGAAATCAAAATAACCAGGGTTACATTTCTCTCCAGCTAATTGATGCAAATATTACTGATTTACTTCTAAGGTGTCATCTTAGCATTCAGTAATGTCTTAATTTAAATATCCTAGTATTTTGGATGTGATACCTGTGCACAAATGGAAAATATTGTTAGGTGTGTCTACACTAGCATGCAGCATATAGATGAAATGCAGTATCTTGGCCCCCTCTCTCTTTTCCCTCTCTCCTTCCTCATGTGTACCAGACTTACAGATAACATAAGTCATGGGGTGTGCATAAAAAACTGATTTCCAGTAATCTAGCAGGCTTCCTTATATTGAATTTGGGGAGCTGTGTGAGAAGGAGAGTTCTTGTGCTGACTGATGATGCACAATTATCATGGACCTTTGCCTTTTGGATTAGGACATCAGTGAGCACATGGTGACGATTAAAATTTGGACGAGTGAAGTGGTGTTTGAAGTTGCAAGGATGTGAATACTGCAGTCATGAACCCAGAGTTCAACATGTGGGTGGGTGGGGAAGAGGTACTGGGAGTGGGGGCTGGAGTGGTTGTGGCAGAAGGGATGAAAGTTTCAGCACATCTCTGACTGTAGACTCTGTAGCACTTCCTTAAATAAATGTAATTTCCAGCACATGGTTTTGTATTTTTAGCCTGGAGAGGATATGAAGCTCGCAGGAAGTACAAGGAAATAAGGAACAGAAGAACTGATGCTGCTATACATATTCAAGCAGGTAATTAAAACATTATTTCAGTTGCCAACACCTATTTTGCTGTGGGTGATTTCATGTGTCAGTGTTTATAGGCAAGAGAAATACACACAACCCAAACAAAAGCTGTCAAAAACATTATTTCTGATCATTTGTTCTTCTGTATCAAATGACGTAGGTGACAGTTAGGATACTTCGGGATTTTTCTGAGTACCTTTCTGCAATCAAAATGTACAAATTAAAAGCTGTTGAGTTAATTTTCTAAGATTCTTCTTAGCACAATCAGTATGATTCAAGCATGTGTAGAGCTGGTATAAAGCACTGGATTTTTTTGACTGAAAGTGTGGATTGGAAACACTGGACCTGCATTTCTCTGTCTTTGTATCAAACTCTGGTCCTGGCAGGTTGCCAAGTTTCCCTTTCAACTGCTTGCTGAGTTTGCCAGCTTTGGCCAGTCTTTGACTCTTTTCCAGACTCCTATGCAGCCATATCAATATGAATTTGAATAACTTTAAAGAGATTATTGGAGGAACAGGCCCATAGGGCTGTGTAGGTCTCTAGTAGAGAGCAGGGTACCATATGGCACAGAAATCAGAGAACCAGTGCTGTGAACTCAATGGTGTTTTCACATGCTGCCAGTGTGAAGCAGCCTCCATATGATGCAGTGTAATACACCTTCCTTGTCCAACCCCAGGTGAAAGACTGTAGCTGATCAGAAAAGAGTTGTAGCAAATGTGTTTCCAAATAAACCAAGGCACCACCTTTATTCTACCAGCTGCCTCTGCTATAATTCCTTAAGCTGTCACCTCTCTACTCTATATCATATAGCCTGAAGTCAGTCTGAAAAGTAAGAGTTATAAATATTCTTTTACTTTATTCTGTTGTCAAGCCATTTCCAGTAAATCCAACTTTTTTTTTCTTTTACCTAAATTTTCTACTCTGAAAATAAGTATCAGTGTGACTTTCAGCAGACAGTAGAATACCCATCTAGTTACAGAAAGGAACAGATTAACATTAGGTTAAAGTAGTAATTTACAGCTTTGTGTGCATACAGTTATGTATAATCGTAAACTATAGCTCTAGGGTCAAATGCAGAGTATTCTATTCAATGGAGAACTGTTACGGAGAAATGTTAAGGAGAAATGTTTTCTTCCTATTACAGCAAGCACTGAGGGACTGCATAAGCATTCTTTCCCCTTCATCCTCTCCTTTGTGTTGTCATTTATTGTATTCATGATACCACAGAGACCAGATCTTAAAATACCACATGCAACTGTTTTTTGGAGTATTTGCAACATTTACACTTGGCCATACCTGAGCTATGATTTCCTGACTTTTATGATAGCCTTTTGCTATAGAAAGGAAACAGTTGACCCTTCACTTTCCCGCTATTAGCAGTATTTAAGATGAGAGTTAACTCAGATTCCCTTGGCAGCTGCTGTGTAGCAGTATCACTTGGAAGCTGTAGGGGACATTCTGCCTTAGAGTTTTATCCAGCCAGATTTCTTAGGCATGTAGGAGATTCATGCTTATTACTAACTCTTTAGAGAAAGCAAATGATCTATTCTGCTGTTTGCACACATGGAAGAGATTCAGAGCTGTGTTTCTTCCTGTCATCTCTGAGACATTGTGTTGAACACGGCAGAGGCAGTGGGAGGGTATGCACACCCTTGCATTTGGACAGTTCTGTCCTTTTCAGCCCTCTGGACCTAATGCTGGAGGAATGCTGTTAGCACTCTTCCCGCCACCACACACACTGTTCCTTTGTAACCTGGCACTTGACAGTTTCAGTGACCAGTCTGGGTGAATGAGCATTAGGACTATAGGGTTAAGAGTGACACAGCGTACCTCTGTTTGTATTAATTACACTGGCTGCTCCTCCTAGCTTTGGCACTGCACTCAATGAGGTACAATAACAATAATCCTCAACACATTTCTGTCTGCCTTTGGAAACCTCTATCTAGGACCTCTTTTTTGAAATTTCTTCTTGTGCACATTTGTTCTTCTCTATATGCTAATCATTTTGTGTTTAAAATCAAAGCTCATGCTTGCTAATGGTGGCTGTCTTCCAGGTTTTAAAATACAATGGTAATCTTTCTCTTGTTTATGTTACACTGCTCTAGTGCCTTGTGACATGGAGACAATAGCAAGTCCAAATCTCTCCCTTCCCTGCACATCTTATAATGTAAATGTATATTTCAAGGCAGCTTTTCAATGTGGTCACCTTTGCTTTTTTTTTTTTTTTTTTTTTTAAATGAGCACTTTTGGGCAATGAGATTTATTGTTTGCATTTGTCATCCAGACATTAGCAAAACCGTATAATTAAAATATATGTACTTCCCTCTCCTTTCCCCACCCCCATCTTCAAGCGGGCCTTGAAATTTAGGAAGCATTTGGCTTACATGTTTCTACAGAACAGCGCATATTGAAATTTGTTTTCCTTTCATCTCTTTCCCAATAAAAGCAGCCGCTCGGCTTATCCCTTTAGCTTCCTCAGAACTTCCTTTCAGAATTCCCGATCTATTACAGCACATTCACATACCAGAAACAAGATGCCTTTTCATGCTGTCAACCTTTTTCATCTGAAATGTAAATTAATTCTTGCTGGTACGCTTTGACAGAGATCAAAGTAGGGGTATTAACCTTATTGGGCCTTCTCTTCATCAGAATCAGTTCCAAAGACTGCAAGGGTAGTGTTAGGAGGCCAGTCTTCACTGTTATCTATGGCCCTCCTCCAGGCAGTCCTCTGTCTACAAGTCAGCATTTCAAAGGCGCTGATTTCTTTTGTAAATGACCTTATCATTACTTTAAACTGTGTGAAAAATGATTTGCCTGAATAATTCTTGCAGGATTATCCTGCTCATTTTAATTGTGGGGGGACTTCATTCAGATTCCAGGATATTGTTTAAGTGGTTTTGACAGCAAGTGATCATAGCCTGATATAAAGGAGGAACACAGCTCCTGATTGGAAACCTCTTGACTTGTTCAGATTGTTCATTTCTTGCAAGTCAGTCTTTGAGGTAAGCTGCATTTGCATTTTAAAAATAAACAGATGCCTTTCAAATACATGAGCTGGTGGTCTGGAGATCTCTGTGGGCCCAGCAGTTCGCTATCCATTGATGAAATGTTGGAAGAAAAAACAAACTTACCAAAAAAAAAAAAAACAACCCTCACAATATACATGAGGTTATATTTCCTAAGTGTATAATATTACACAAAAAAGTCATTATTTCAGAGGAGAGAAAACACCCTTACTAGGACATAAAATATTTGTGAATTTAAATGAGGTGGGGAAGAAAAAGCTGCCCTACTTCAGCATATCTACCTTACAAGTTCTCAGAATGCACAGATCTTATTAGATGCATGGCTAAAATGGTGCACAGGGTACATAAGACCTTTCCCACTCCTTCCTGTCATGCTTTTCCAAACTGTGAAGTTTAGAAGATGCCAATTTTTTAACTTAGAGAGGAATTGTGAAGAATGATTTTGTGTAGTATTTGCATTAGCAATACTTTGTACTTCTGTATAAGTATTTATTTGTAATTGGGATTTGTATTGTTTTGATTTTCATCTACATAAAAAGAAAAAGATTTTGTTAAAATAAATTATTTTTTAAAACTATGTTGCCAGATTCACAGCTGGTTCAAATCAGTGTATATCCACTGAATCATCTGACTGAAATGTTGCTCCACTGATTTGCCTCACATGGGAGTCTCATTTAACATTTCTTTGTATTAGAATAATACGTTAATTAGAATAAAAACAACGACAACAACAAAAAAAGAAACACCAAACAACAACAACAACAAACAGATAATAGAATTATAAAAGTACATTATCTAGTTATGATAGCATGTATTTCTATGCGGAGTGACTGTTGTCCTGAAAGACTTAAGGAAGGATTTTAATCTGTTTATTTCATTTGTGAGCTGACATTGCCAAAATGCCAAATGAGTGGTGCATGCGATTCACTTAGATCTGAGGTGACATCACTGAATTCATTTTAATTAGGCCCACTTTAGCCATCTGGAATATACTGTGCAACTCTGGTCAGGACTGAGTTTAACTATGCTTCCAGAGGTGAAAGGCAAATGACTAATCCATTGAGCCACCATCTCCTCCTCCAACACGTGCTCACACACTCACCATATGTCACATTGTATTGGAAAATTCTTTATCAAGAGCTAAAGATTTGGGTGCTTTTTTTTTTTAATCTTTTCTTTCTCTCTCTCCCCCATCCCCCTTAAAAAATGTTATAGATGTTCAGAAAGAAACCAGATGAAGTATCCCTTTGCATTGCTTCCTTTATGCAACTTCTGCTGTGCAGCGTTGTTTGCATAGATCTTATGTGAGCTTCTGGCAAAATTTACTCCATTACAAGAAAAAAAAAAAAAGAGAGAGGGCTTCCGAATGACTGTAATACACTATTTCATATCTATAATAAATGTTAGTTTTTAATAAAAGTGTTACCTTTGGGTTTTTCATCAGCAAAGTTTAATGTTGACTTCAATAGCAGAAAAGGAAGTATTTCTTGAACAGTTTTTTTTTTCTGTCAATATGTACGTGTGTCTGCATGTATTCAGCTAATACTGTTGTAAAGATCTATGAACTGTGTAAAACATTCCAAAAATTTCTAAGATCTATGAACTGCTCAGCTCTGGTGAGGCCGCACCTCGAGTACTGTGTTCAGTTTTGGGCCCCTCGCTACAAGAAGGACATCGAGGTGCTTGAGCGGGTGCAGAGAAGGGCGACGAAGCTGGTGAGGGGCCTAGAGAACAAGTCCTATGAGGAGCGGCTGAGGGAGCTGGGCTTGTTCAGCCTGGAGAAGAGGAGGCTCAGGGGCGACCTTATCGCTCTCTATAGGTACCTCAAAGGAGGCTGTAGCGAGGTGGGGGTTGGCCTGTTCTCCCACGTGCCTGGTGACAGGACGAGGGGGAATGGGTTTAAGTTGAGCCAGGGGAGTTTTAGGTTAGATGTTAGGAAGAACTTCTTCACTGAAAGGGTTGTGAGGCACTGGAACAGGCTGCCCAGGGAAGTGGTGGAGTCACCATCCCTGGAAGTCTTCAAAAGACGTTTAGATGTAGAGCTTAGGGAAATGGTTTAGTGGGGACTGTTAGCGTTAGGTTGGAGGTTGGACTCGATGACCTTGAGGTCTCTTCCAACCTAGGAAATTCTGTGATTCTGTGAAAATGTTCCAAAAATTTCTAAGCACTTCATAAATATATCTAAAAATACATCTATTTTTAATTGTTCCTGAAAATAACAAGCACTAAGTAACAGATCCAATTTTACTGTTTTATGTCATCCATTTTCTTCCTTTCTAATAACATTCTCAGTTTAAGAACCACTGAAGAAATGTATGTGTTTGTCTTACTGGTAGCTGAACTGACTGATTGTATTACCTTGATTTCACATACAGGTCAAACCAGAAGGGTTTGTGCAAGCTGCACAGCTTTGGTTATCTTTACTTCTCCATCTCCTTGTGTATACTAGCTTAGGACATCCAGTCATTCTTTACTTCTAGAATATACCCCTCTCTGAGATAGGCTCTGTGTGGATATATGCATTTCTTTTTAGTTCTCTCTCCTGTTACTGAGATTGAGAGGAGACCATTCTTACAGGATTTCGTGCCCTTGATAAAATCAGGAAGGGGACAAGAGGCCTTGGAAAACCTATTCCTTTCCCTTGCTGATATTTACAAACAGCTTCAGAGTCATCTGCACTTCATTTTTTTTGGCCAAGTCTCAAGACAGAACTTTTTAGTGTAATGCAGAGTAATTAAAACTCATATGTCCAAGTGATGATGTACAGTAGTGACACCAGCTTTGATGGTTGACGGAAGACTTGGCGAGTCTTCCTCTTCTTGGTACCCTGATTGCTAACACTTGTATGTGAGAACTTGTGACTGGCTTTCTTGTAATGCTTCCACCAAAGAACATAAGATGTGAGGGTTTTTTTTGTTGTTGTTGTTGGGTTTTTTTTGTTTTTGTTTTTGTTTTGTTTTTGTTTTTTGTTTTGTTTTGTTTTTGTTTTTTTTCTCCCTGCTACTAAAAATGCATCATCCAAGATCCATCCAGCGTGATAGGTGAAAGAGGGGAAGCATTCATGGAACTCTCTTTTACTGTTCAGTAAAATTAATTTGGCATGAAGTGAAGAATCTGATTCATGGACTCCAAATCCTCTCAGATGTTGGTAGTTAAGCTGCTGAATGCTCTTTTATCTAGGCAAATTAAGAAAGTCATATGCTGTTTGTAGCAAATGAACTTCTGATTACAAACTATGATGACACCTTCCATTCAGCAAACCTGAGCTTTCAGTTCCAAAGTTTTTCTTACACATTATCTCAGGTAATAATATAGCTTAAAAATGTGTCTGTGTAGAAAATGCCTATTTAACATGATTTCTTACAACTGAAAATGAATCCCTCTACTATTTTAAAATACTGCTTCATCTCTTTTCTTCGTAATTCTTGCATAGACCTTATTGTTTAGCTTTGATCTTTCTACATTGTGCTTCACCGTTAAGTCTGTAAGAATATATTTCCTATGGGAATCACAGGGAAAATGCCTGGACTTTTGCTATCTGGAATTGTGTAACTTTGCATGTAATGTATATGCCTTAGTACTTAGATCTTAGAATAAAGGTTTTTAACTGCAGAACACTAAACTTCAGACTTCCAGAGGTAAATATGTTCTTGGTTTACTACCCGCTGAAGCTGATAGAAAACTTCATGTGAGAACTGGTCGGTAGAAAAAGTAAAAATGCATGTCCTAAGTTGTGGCACATAAACTCTTTAACACTGAATGACTAATTAGAATGCTAAAATTTAGCTCCATTCCTCTGTTACTTTGAGTTTAGATCCTGTCATCATTGGCTATGTAAAGATTAGGGTTAAAGATACAGTTGCTGTAAAGTTTGGAATATAGAATGCATAAGGTGAAAATGAGGTGACAGCTGGTAATCATTCTTCTTCAATGATGCAGTGATTGTTCATGGAGCACTAGCAACATGAGTCTGCTAATTTCACACTCTTTGAGCCAAGTGCTTAGTGTCAAAACCAGCACCAGTCAGTAATGCAAATTGCTGTGATGGAGCAGCTTCCCAGCCTCTCAGACTCCCCCAGTAGAATTCTCTGCATATGAATTTACTTTGAAACGTTATAGATCCAGTTAATAAATGCTGAAAAGATGCAGTCCTACATATTCTTGATGAACTTTTTGAGGGAGAGATGTTTGTTTATTCTGCTACTTCAGTTATCCCATGAGTCGAAGGGAAAGTAGGAAAAATACAGCCATTTACCTGTATGATTCAAGGTACTCTAGAAGAACATTAGAAACCAGCTTGTGGAAAGGTTAAGTTGAAGAGGAGTTGGTACTGAAAATATTTATGGAAACAAAAGTCAGAATAAAAATTACATTTACAAAATGAGATAAAGCAGTTTATATGCAGTGAATGAAGGAAAAGCCAAAATGGATTTCACTGTCATTAATAAGTTTCTGGTGGGGGGAAAAAAAAAAAAAAAACAAAAAAAAAAACACAACATGGCAGGTATTGGGGTTGATTTTATATACACACACAAAACATCTAAAAGTTAAGAAATTACTAGGAAGAAAACTGAAGTTTATCTTACTAGTTCATTTATTTCGGTGCTTCTTTATCTTTCCAGTAGTCCACAGACTGACTGCTACTCAGCATGTTTCAGCTGCAGAGAGATGGCTGCTGGCCAGTTGTCTTTGCTGCCAACATCAGAGTAGGCTCCTTGTCTGGTCAGTGGGGGATAGTTAAGGATTGGAAGCCTGATCACATGGGGCAAGTGAGTGCTTGGCTCATCTCTGCCAGATAGGCAGACTTTTCCAGTCTGATTATTAAGGGCGGAAAGTTCCTCAGCCTCGTGATACCTGAGCTCTGTATTCAGTACAACACCTCAGCAGGCCTGGCTTCTGTTGTGTCTTCTGTAAAGTGCATGGTTATTTATTTTAGTAACCTCTCATTAAAAGGCAATTTTTGCTGCTTCTCATCCTGGAAACATCAGTAGCAGTGAAAAGCTTAGATTGTTATGGTGCATTTTATACTATAGCTTGAACCATTCAGATGGTTTTATTTTCTTATATTGCACAAGTAAGTGAAACAATGCAGGTTTTTGTGGAGGTAGTGGCTGGGAAGAAGGCTGTTAACACTATCCAGGAATTAAAATAGAAAAGAGGGGATCAGTTACAGCCTTTCCTAAAGGAAAGAGCAGATGTGATCAGGGTAGCTTTATTTTTTTTCCTCCATTACCTTTTTATTATGAAAAAAAAAAAAAGGCTAAATTTATGAGTCATTAAATGAAAGGAAAAGAAGAACAGTTATCCCTTAATTTGGTAATAAGCATGAGATTCCAAATTCTACTTTTTTTTTTTCTCAGTTACGTAAGTAATGGTTCTGTTTTCATAAAATAACAGGCACGAGATACAGGAAAAACTTCATCTTCTGTCGTCTTCTCTGTTCTCAATTTATTCTTTATTATAGTCTCTATTCTACCTCTTGCTTTCCCTGTGTAATCTAGATTGTTATCTTGATGCTGATCCTACATGAGGTGGTCCTGCACTCTATTTCTGTGTCTATCCCGCATCCCGCTGTAATATTTAACCCTAGATTCTAGACACTCCAATAATAAGGATGGTTTAGTGGGGACTGTTAGCGTTAGGTCAGAGGTTGGACTCGATGATCTTGAGGTCTCTTCCAACCTAGTAATTCTGTGATTCTGTGATCTATTGCTCTTCTTTTGGTAATTGTTCCACAAACTGACCCTGTGTTTTTGCATGCATTTAGTGTGCTTAAAAGTTTTTCCTGGACTTTTTCCCCTCCTCAAAATCATCATATTTCCTAACTTTATTTCCAATTTTCCTTTACATATTGTTTCACAGTTTCTAAGTTGCAGTCATGCTGTGCTAATAAGCAGCTCCTCTCCTTCCCAACTGTCAGCCTTCTTGTACTGCAACTTCTTGTTGTATTGCAATTTCTCTTAAACTATGGCATTGATGCCGCATTTAGTTTCTGTTTTTCAGCCCTTTCTTCCCTTTCATCAGGATAGTTCTACTTAAAATAATGGTTAATATGAACCCTAAAATAATTAAAATTTTAAAATTTACAGTTTTAATTGTACATTGCAATGCTTTTTAAAGTCTTTTGTCATAAGTACAGCATATACCACTACTTCTGGTTCATGCTGGAGGTTTACTACTAACTACTCACAGATGTCAAGAATTCCAGTGAATTCACATTAGATAAAGCTAATGATGTAATTAAATTATTTAGGTACCCAAACCCAGAGACACTCCATGGAAATAAAGAGTGTAGATATCTTCAAAATGTTATTCATTGCCCTTTTCTTTGTCATTTCATTTCACTGCATGCTTGCTACTTCGTTTAGTATTTCTAGTATTCTTAATTAATGGTATAAAGTCCAATCTATGTAGATATTTTCCCCCCAGAATCATTTGTATGAGAGGCATTTCAAATATTTTGTAATGGTTATGGTTCACTGAGAAGTAGAAGTTGTTATAATTTCTTCTAGTTTTAACTGAATGCATCTCCCTCTGGCTCCCCACCCCTCTACAATAAAAGTGGATGAAACTTTTCATTCTGTAAAATTCCAAGCAGCTCAAATCATAGGAGTGGTGATTAGAGAAGGTGTTTTGAGAATTATTTTCTACTGCATGTTTAAATACATTCCTATTTAAATTAGGCATGTTCTCCTTCCAGTACCCCTATTCCTTCCCGGGGCTGTGCCAAATGGTTACTATAATAGTGAGAGCAAAGCCCTGTATAATTTCAAACTGTTGCAAATACTGCAAACACTGAAGCACCCCTGTGAGGTGCTGAGTGCTCTTTCTGCCCACTGGTTCAGTAAAAGTTGAAGGCATTCAGCTCTGAACTGTATGTAGAGCCAGGTGCCAGTCTGTGTTCCAAGCTCTGCAGAGTTTTCCTCTGATGCATAACTATGTTTTTCAGCTTTCAGGGGATATATTGTTCGTAAAAACTACTCAAGACTGAGAAACAGCACTGGCTGTGCAGCAGATCCTCAGCATACGAGCAGCTGCTCTACCTCTGATTTTGGCTGTGAAGAGCACTGGTGAGTTGAATCCTTTGTTGTCTGGTATCTACAGAAATCATTTTCCACACAATAAAATCTGAAAGGAGCAGGCATGCCATCATGATTCAGCTGGCACTTGGGGAACTTGCCATTTTCTGAAGATGAGCACCTGTAGGTTAATCAGCCCCCCTACCAGCTTAGTTATCTCAGTGTTCTCCAAGAAAGTGAAGTTAGATTTATTTGCAGTTTGTCCTGGGTTGCTGTCCTGTTTCTATGGAGTTCTCAGAAGTACACAGAATACCTCTGACTGCAGACAGACTTGTAAGTGCTCAGCATTTCAGAACTAATTGCAGCACATTCCTAAATTCTCAGGAATTGAAAGGTACCTTTTTGCGTCTGTAAACCTTCTTGCAGACCTGCAGTGAGATAGGGAAAAGAGCTGTAAAAAGCAGTTGGCCGAGTCACTGGCAGAAAGCCTAAGCTTAACCATGGTGCCTTCCTCTTTGTAGAGGAAGGATATTTTAACTCTTCTTACCAAGGGAGTCACTCCAGACAAATGTTGCCCTGCTCCTTCTTGGGTAGAAGAGGGAACTGCTAGATCTTTAGCTCTTGTCAAAGTCTCTCTCTCCAACAGTGGTCTAGGGAAGATGGTTGCATTTGTTGGTGAAATCCCTTTGATTAGCAGGTTTCAGTGACTAAGAGTTATGAGATCTCTCCTTCTGTGGGATAGGCATCAGGAAATCTCAGTGCTTCTTCTAGTTCTTTTTTCTGTTATTTTATATCATTTCTATACAGCATAAAAAGGCAGGTTCTGTTACACGTCTTCCAAGTTCTCTGAGGAAATCAGTAACTTATATTACAGTAGACTGTAATTATTCCATTGAGAAAGTTTTATTGTTTTATTTTGTTTTCTAAATTACCACTAACTTCTCTGAAATGGTATTTCTGCTTTCTTTTTGTATTTTCAGAACATTGAGTTATGTTAACTTCCATGTGAACTTTGGTTGATTTAGATTGAATAATGTCTGCTAAATGCTTTGGTGCATTAAATGATTTTGTTCAGGTGTAACCACCTGCATCCTTCCAGGTTAATAATGTTCCAGAGTTTCTCTCCCTTGCAGTAGTGTGATTTCAGTTAAAAAATAAAAAATAAATAAATGTTCAGGCAGGTGGACAAGGACAAAAAAAATACATAAGTACAGTTTTTTGGTAATGTTATTCAGTGAAAAGAATGAGTATGCTGCGATTTACTGTTGTGGCTCTGTCCTTGGGTTTCCTCACTGCTTACTGGAATAATGAGTTTTGTAATTCCAATTTTCTTTCATGTGTGCAGCTGCCTCTCTCTGTTAAGTACTTAAGAGAGGTGATCTTGTGATCTCCTTAGAACTACTGATGATTATTACATCAATACATCAATATTGATTACATAAATATTTGTTCTGCAACCTGCAATAACGGTATAAAGCAAGAGCTAATAATATATTACCAGTTCTTTTGGGCACCCCAAATTCCTATTATTTACAATGTAGTTAAACATTTTGTCTTTTTAGTATTCTAGTTTTCACACAAACTTGTTTGAAGGCAGACGACCTCTTTAAACTTCTATTTCATCTGTTTTGTATGCAGTTAGCCAGGAATGGTTTTCTTCCCTTTCTACATTAGACTGTTTCTGGGATTCCTCATTGCATTCCAGACGAATGTATTTTTCTGGATTAGCTAAATTTTGATTAAGTGTACATCCCTTGAGGCAAGTGAACTTTTTATAGTCAGTAGCTGTTGAGGTGAATTTGGGCTCTATGAAGATACAGACTTCTAAAGGTATTCAGTCAGTGAACTTATATTGAAATCAATGTCTAAATACCCTTAAATATTTAGCTTGAAGGTGACCATGTAAAATACATTGGCCATTCAGTTTGTGCACTCGCTTCTGATTGCTGTACATAATCAGACAGGTAATAAAACCTTCTTTTGCCTGGAATTGCTTAACTGCCACTACTGCTGATAGATCTAAGTTTAAAACCCAACAAATTTTGCAGTTCGTTTCCCTAATCCTGTAAATTTATCTGTGATGGCCTCAGGTTCCAGTGATTTCAGTGAGACTTGAAACTGCTGAGCATTTCACAGGTGATGTTCAGAATCCTAGGACTAAACCTTATAACTTACTTCCCATAAAAAGACTCGCTTCTACAGGTAGCTGTTAGGGGCTGTTGTGTTTTAAGCGTATGGCTGTTCAGTCCTACAGGAAACTTGTAGGAAACAGGAAGGCTGATGAATAATAGCACAGATGTTTAACACAGTAGCTTGTAATCTTTCCCTAGAGAAGGCAGCCTCACTGTGGCTTCACATACCATTGAATTGAAATGTGTAATAATAAAATATTCTTTTGCATTTCTTTTCCTGTAAGGAGTTTTGGAAAGTGAAGAATAAGCTGTAAAGTACTCAGGATCAGAAAGAAAACTTACATACAGATTTCTTCTGTTTTATGCACAGGAATATAGCAATACATCTAAACATACAACAAACAACCTGCTTCAAAGGTCTGATTATTGTAATGTATATTAAAGTATGAACAAAAATACATGGGCATGACAGTTTAGGTATTTGGAAAGTTAAAGGCAGAGTGTTTATCAGTGATTCTCTGTTCTTCAGAAAGTATGTATCAGTTAAGTTCCAGAATCAACCTATTTCTGACTGGTGGCCTGACTGATGAAGTAGAGTCTGATTACTGAATTTGTATCACTACCAAGTTAGTGATGGTTATAAGATTTTAGGAGGACTGGATTAGAATTAGAAGCAGTTTCATGGGCTATAATGAATGTCAAACTGAATGTTAGTCAGTGATGGCATGCTGCTCCAATAGTAGTAGCAATTAGAATACATACTACATCACCTGTGCATCAGAACATTTTCTCACCACTTTCAAGATCTCAGTTAATGCTGTATATTAGACTCTGTACTTCAAGAAAATGAGGACATCCCTTGGCAACACAAATGATCCCAGCTGCATAAAATATTGTCTAAAAGGGGAGATTATAAGGGAGATGGAAGACTAAGGGTACATGTGGTAACATTTCTCTAGTCATGAGAAGCTGATGTAAAGAGGAATGGAACAAATTGTTCTCCACTGAGATTCAGGTGAGCTTGCATTGCAGTGAAGGAGAGCTAAGTTAAAACTAAAAAATTCTCGTTAATGGTAAAATGAGTTAAGCCTTGTGTAGGTTACCTGGAAAGTTTTGACATCCCCATCACTGTAGCTTTTAAAAAAATAAGTTTAGACAAGCTTATAAAAAAAAATAAAAATAAAAAGAAAAACAAAGTGTATCTGCTTTTTCTCTGAAAATGGATTTGTTTTATATGACTTTCCAAAATTCTTTTTATTATTCCTAAACACACTGTGACTTCCTGAAATGTAACATCTCTGTGCCAATGGGTTTGTAATTACAAGCCAACCACCACTTTTATAGCATCTTAACACTAGCAGCTATTGCTGCATCAGTGTAAGAAATAAGTATACAAATTGTTCTAGAGGAGTTCTCCTTGACTTGGAACAGCATTGTTGCCATGCCTTGAAAATGAACATCAGGTGGGGGAGAGAAACCCTCAGATGAATGCCATCAGGTCCTGGTGATTTAAAGCTTATGTCTTCTTCACATTTCTCCATAATTTCCTGCTTGGATAATTTCAGTTTCTGTCAAGACTGCACTGTGATTTCTTGTAGAAGTCATCTCTTGAATAGGAATTTTAATTTCGTTCCACAGCAAAAGCCGATATAAAAGCATTCTGCTTTCCTTTAATTGCTTCACTTTCCTACTTGTAATCACAGCAAACATTGAGGTGATTGCTTGTGATGGAAATAATTCAGAGAAACCCATTGCACTTGATTCTGCTGACTTATCAGCTTCTAACTACTGGGCAGTTCAAAACTTTGAATAGTTACTCGTGACTTATAAAGGTGTAAGTGGAAATAGAATTTGGGCAGAATTTTTTAGTGTAATTTTTTTTTTTACTCCCTCCTCATCCCTCTAGAAATTTGCATCTGTTTGGGAATATGTTATTCCTGCAAAATAAGCTTTATTCTTCCTAGTGGAATATCTGGGAGTATTTGTAACATTTTCAAAAGCATTTAAATGAGAAAAGTCCAAATTGCATTGACTTCTGAGTAGAGTTATACTTGCAATGGTCAGAGTGACACCAAAAACACGTCTATCTTTTTCAGTGTAAATTAGTCTGCTCTAGTGTTTTATGCAGCTATGATTTGACTACTTTCAAAGGACAGTGTCACTATACACTATACAGATGTGTAGACAGACCCTAGGAATCAGTGTTTCTCCTTTTGTCAACGTGTCTTGCTAATTCAGTGATTTATATAGTCTGTACATGAAGACTGAGGTGTTAGAGCTAAGTAGCTGAACATTCAGCAGCAAATTTCTGTTTTGCCTGACTGAAACCAGGTATGTGAACCTAGATCTCTTGTGTTCTTTCCAGGTAAGCTCACTGAATCTCATCTCCATGACCTAAACACTGTTTTCCTGCACATGTGGAAAGTAAAACTTTTTGGAAATGATAGAAAAAGCAGTTTTGTCAAAGATACCCGTACCTCAAAATCAACCTCAGATTCCACATTTGAAAACGTTAGCCCCCATCACTGATTGGCTCGTGAGCTAGCTGCTGCTGAGCTGCCTCCCTGTTTATGTTTCGTTTTCGTAGGCATATAATACCAGACAGATTGTCACAAGAGCTCAGAGCCAGATCTCAAGGTGCTCAGCATCTGCAGATGATGTCATGTTTTCAGAAGCATTCCCTGTCAGTTTGACATCTGAAATGATGCCTGTCTTGCAGTAGTTGCCTGTCTTTTAGTAGTGTTGCTTCATTTCCTTTTGGGTGTTTTGTTTTGTTGGGGACAATTTCCCACCAGCTCAAGCCCAGGACTGTTCCTCACGTGTACATGACTTATGGTAATGAATTCCTGATTAATGGTAAAATGTTTTAGAAAATCATTAGCAATGAATTAGCATTCCTGAGCACCCCTGAAGGTTCTCTGTTCTGGAATTTGTCACGCAGAAACGTAGAGTTACCTGTCAAGTTTTCTGTTTGTTTGTTTGAGTAAAAGCTAGTAAGCATCAAATGCAAACTTCTATCAGCAACAACAGATTTTGTAGGAGGATGGAATTTATTGTGCCATATGCTGCCTAACTTACAATTGTTCTAGTCAGAAACATGGTGCCATTGGATTCTGACAGAGAATCAAGGTCCTAAGGGCTTCAGAATTCCAGAGGCTGGTTTTTGTTAGCTTAAGGAGTACAGAAGGCAGGTTGCTGACCTGTACCTTCATGCTTTAAGCATTTGGACAACGTTCTAGCCCTGACAAAGTGTTGGCAAAACCATACTAAATTCTAGATTCTTTATAGAACGTATAGATTAGTTCAAGCTGCAGATTTAGATCCAGATCCAAAACACTCAAAATCTGAATATTAAATTTAGATCATGATTCATTCCTTTTTGGCATGGTGGTCCATTTACAACATAGTGATCCAACAGCAGATTTTCATTTAGACATCCTCTGTAGCAGTATTTGAGGATTATTCATGATTTTTATTTCATACTAGGTTTATTTTCTGCATTGGCGGGGGGAGCGAGGGTTTATGAATCATCTCAGCAAATGCTTGAGTAATTTTAGGCAAGTTGTCTAAGTAATCCTGTTATATAGTTATCTAAACAATATATATACAAGAGAAATATCAAAAAAGAACTTTATGGACAATGTGGTACATGCTGAAATGCAAGGTTGAATGTAATCCTAGACATCTTTTGTACTTTCCTTTTTACAGGAAAGTTTTTACAGAAGTATCTTTTGATACTTCTGGTATCTTTTTGATTCTACAGAATATCTACTACTACAGAATATCTTTTTTACAGAAGTATCTCAGAACAAAATTAGAAAGCTTTTTTTAAACAGATTCCTCAATCTTCTTTAGGAAAACACCATCAAATATAAATTAAGTTCGGACATTATGTTTCTCTTTGCTTTCTTAGTGTCAAAGAATAAAGGGGAAGAAAAATCCCCCAAACCTAACAAGCAAATCCAAACTTCATTCATAAAATTCCAGAAAAGTTGGTTGCTTACTGTGCTCATGAATGCTTCCTTTTGTTTCCACACCCCAAGATAGCTTATTGATGACAATGATACTGTCTTTATTATTGTGATCAGTTTTTAGCAAATCAAGTCAGCCCCTTGAGCTTTCCCAACACCTTCAGATAAAGTTAACCTAAGAGCTTAAACTCTATTGTAATATAAGGCTTGAAATATTTTAGCAAACTGGATACCCTAGAAAAAATATATCATCTAATACATATGCATGGTGATATACAGTTGTCAAATCCAATAGGTAACAGTCTGGAATGTTCCAAGACCTTCAGTAATGTCATTTTAATTGAAAGTATTTTTTTAAAGCTACATTTTAAAGGTAAAATGCACATGTGGCCAGACATTTTTACAGATTACAATATGTTCTATTGTAACATGAGTCATTTATATTTAATGTAGCCAACTGAAACACAACTAGTGACAAAAATGAAATTTGAAGTAACACACATATTTTTTGTTACTCATTAAAGCAGATTTTGTCCTTTATGTTTTCCCCTACCACTGTGCCTGAAAGGGCTGAAATGTGTTCAGTTTTAATAACTGAATAAGTTAAACCGAAAAAGCTTTCTGCCTTAAACAGCCTTTTCCCGTCTATGAAAAAAAGCTATGGTATATGTCATAAGCTGAAATCTATGACTGAAGCTTACATTTCTGATGTTTTTATCTGTAAGTAGAAGTACAACTGCTATTAATTGTATTTTCAGAAAGATTGTGAGGGAGGTGGTAAATAATGATTAAATGACTGAGGCATGTTTTGACAAACAGAAAATCTTGCTTTTAAGCCCAGTTATAGGACCGTGAGCATATAAAATACTCTTTATGAACCTCAGCTGTTTGGTTTTTTTTAATCTGGCAAATGGAATTGGTAGCATCTTTTGTTTGGGTTTGCATAGGTAAAGATTCTGGAGCAAGCCTTTCTGGGTGGACTTCAGTATTGAAGAGATTCTGTGACTACAAAGGCCTAACAAGGATCAGAGCCTGCAGAAGCATTTTATGACACTTTGGTTAGCTTTAATGAGAGCAGGAGTTGGCCTCTAATATTTGTATGGTGACAAAACACGTAATGGTAAAATAATAAAAATGCAGACAAAGTTCATCTAAGAACTCTTACTCCTTGCTCTGTGCTTAATCCAAATGTCTATAGATCACAAAGCCATTTATCTGTCCTCTTCCTCCTGTGTCACATTTTCTGAGTGCCCAAGTTTGATTTTTTCTGTGAAAACAGCTTTTCACAGCCTCTGGAGGAAAAAAATGTTTAATGTAAAATCTTGTCAAATTAATTTTAATAAATTATTCCAATTTCATAGAATTCTCATAAACTCATTTTACACGTATGCACATATCCACAATTTTTTAATGTCAAATAGATTGCTCGTAGCCAGTTACTGTGTTTAATAACATGCACTTCCTTACAGAAGGAAATGGGACTGGTCTGTGTTTTCTCTGAATTGATCATATGTGCATATTTAGAAATTAGGGATGGGGGAAAAAGGAAAAGCATCAAAAATGTGTGTGCCAGTAAGCCTTTTACAAGAGTGAAGAAATTACAATATTTAAACTACATATTTTATTTTTCTTTGTTTTTAGGCAGCAAACCAAAAACCAGTCTTCTCCTGTGGTGCCTGATTTTCTTGACAAACAAACAAAAAAGGTACTACTAAGTTTGTATTCTAAACCAACATTGCATTGTAACTTCAAATTCCTGAGTCCACAGTTCTGCAGTGTGTTCATGGCTGCTTGGCATAGCCAGCTGAACATGAAACCGTTAGTGATGTTTTGAAGTCTTTGAGACAAAAGCCTGCTTGCTAAGAACTTTAGTTCTGTAGAAAGACAGGGAGGTACAGCGAATAAGAGAATCAAAAGGCTGGAAATTTGCTGCTGAGAATAAATGCTAGCTGCTCCCTGAGGTGATTTGTCTGTGCACTTCACTTTCTACAGATGTTAGAGCCTCTTTTTTAGTAAGGACCTGAGGTTCTTTGGTAGCACTTTGATATCCTGCTCGAATTCAATATGTGAAATGGAGGAGTCGCTCTGTGACTTGGAGCACAGCATAGTCTTTGAAGTCTGATCCAATTTTTGCTGCTTACCATTTGATGTTGAAAGGATGAAATGGAGAAAATGTACAGTTTTTGCCAGTAACTCTGCTGAGCATATGTAAGATTAAAAAAACAAAATCCCTTGGATGATGTACTTAGAAATGTTAAGCAGATTAATACCTTCCTATAGCTTTTTTTTTCTAAAGATACAAATTAACTATGAGAGGAAATCAGCATACAGTGCATGCTATGATTTACCTGCATGAGGAGAGGTGATAAATAAGTTAAATGGTAAAAAGTAAACAAATGTTTGTGACATGGATGCTAAGTCAGTGCTGCTGAAAGCCACAAGAATTTTGTGTAACCTTAAGCTAGCATTAGTCATTTATTGGAGCTGTAAAAAATATGAAGTTGCTCTCTGTGATATCACAACTATAAGTTATCATGGCAAAGTGAAATCAATTCATTTCTTGAATGCCTAAAACAGCTTTCTTTATTCCAGAAGGATTTGAATGAGATTTCTGCTTCTCCGTTTATTGTAAAAAAATCATTCAAAATGAATGACTCACAGTCAATTAGCCAATCCCAGTCAGTTGCAGACCATCAGTTGTCATGTCCCTTGAGATCCCCTAAAAAAGGAGGTAAGAAAAATACCAGTGTAACCATGATTTTTTGTTTACTATCTGTAAAATACGTGTTGTCAGCATGTGAATTGCTTTATGTATTCATGAGGTCTTTTAACAATCCCTTGGAAGGCAGGAAACATAAAGGAACTAACTAACTTCTACATGTTTTCAAACTGGAAATATAAAAAAGCCCTTAAATACCTGTATTACAGAGGCAGAAGTATAGAGATTTTTAAAAGACAGTTTCTACTAAAAATGTGGTTAATAATCTTGAAATACCTTTTTAATGAAATGAAATTGGCTTTTGAGAGCTTCAGCTTTCCTTTGCCTTCCAGCCTCAAAAGTGGAAGACAGTAATGAAATCTCTTATGTTTGGCAGAATGAAAGACAACTTGTTTGTTTACACTCACAATGATTCAGTCAGCAACACAGGAACATCTGCAATTATTCTAAAATCTGTGCAATGTGGTTTCTATTTTATTTGCTGACACGTTATTTTTGCCATGGTCAGCATCAGTTTAAAAACTTTAAATATTATGACATTTTTTTTTGAGTTTTAGCTGATATGACTTTTATTCCAAGAAATCAATACCTATCAAAATATTCTTCTATGTCACTGTCGTCATTTAGTGCTTGCAAAATCCCTGAATTTAATACTGTATCACAGAATACAGTCCACAATTTAAGATGAAGTAGATTGATAAGTGATACCTCTATCTATTGTCAACATATAAATGATAATACATGAACTTCCAGGTTATTATTAAAAATGAATTGTTCATAATCTTGTGTCATATGTAAGCATTTCTATTTATATATTTAATGAGACACCTTTCATCTTGTTAGTCTACAAATATTTATCTGAATACTTGGGACCTAATCCTGCAAATTAATGTGTTTAGGTTTTACAGAGTTCAGTTAAACAATTTACAAAATGAAGTTAAGAAGACAGATATATGTATGGAGACCCTTCTGTTATAGGAAATAATGTAAATTCAACGTTGTTAGTCTTATACACAGGAATAATGTTTTCCACACTAAAAACAGAGTTGCACATAAACACAGCACTTTGAGAAATACATTATGCTCTCTTCACTCATTTCATTCTGTAGGGGTTTTTGAATCCATAGTGTGGGACTTCAGGGGATGTGTGCATTACTATCTTAAATTATTGCATGTTAAACAATAAACCTGTCAAACAAAATATCTTCATTGCAGCAAACCTCTTGAGAAAGGCAGTCAAGGCCCAAATCTGTCATCCTTACTCTCAATGGGCATTGTATATTATCCTGCAACTAGTCTTCTTGAAATCAGTGACATTGTATCTGAAGTAAAGCAATTAGAGTAAAATTGGCAGAATTACACCCTTAGCAAGCATCTCATTCAGAGCCATTGCCAGTAATTCAGAGAGACTTCAGAAAATGTGAAGTGGTAGAAGAATACAAGTTGAAAAAAAGAGATAAAGACAACATTCTTCTGAACAATTTAAGAAACATGTACATGTAAAAGACTAAGCATTAAAGAATTTCTCAGTTAAGCATTAAGAAATTCAGATAGGTGATCCTATAAACCAGCTTCCATGAATGACTGTTAAGGAGGGAAACCTGCTGAAGAATACCAACTTCTTTTTAAAATCACAGTTTGCATTCAGAAATTCAGATGCCCTACTCAATCTGTATTCAGTCTTTGTGCATGAGGTATACTTTTAAGCACAGAATATTTTTAGACCTGTTGTGAAAATGAAGTGAAATAGGAAATTTCAAACATTCCTTTTGGAATAAGAACATGTATACAATACATGGATTTTATAACATGGGACTCTACTACATAAGCTGTATTTCACAAAGCAAAAAGCTGTCCACTAGGTGGTCCAAAGAATGAGGAGACTGTTAGTTTTCATAATGAAACCTTACTCTGCAATGTTACACATTCATCTTGAATTCTTCTTAAGCTTCACTGCAGTCAGAACCATTCTGTCATTGTGCTGGTAGCGTTATGGACCTGGAGCACAGAGACAAACAGAAAAAAAGACTGTGATAGGGTTCTGCACTGGTCTGTGATGCAGTTCTGAAGCAGTGTTGATGTTTGCTGAAGAAGGGAGTCTTTGTATCTAGGCTTAAGCACAAAGTGGAGGATAGGCAGCTCACTTGTCTTAAGGCCTCATTAGGGTGAAGCTCTAGTGCAATTGAAGGGAAACAGAAAACAAAAGAGAGAAAATACTTTTTACAAGTTGACACATTTCTGTATTTATGGATGTATTTATTAAGTAGACTAATGCAGGACCTGGCTCTGCTCTGCGCAGAAATTCCCCTTGGCTCTGCTAGGATGCTGGGGAAGTGCTAGTAGCAAAGCCAAGGAGTCTATTCAGTGTCTTTGATGTGACACACTCTGCCTGTTGTTATCCTTTTTTGTTAGGATGGAAAGGGGAGTCCAGTCAATGCTAACAACTCTGAAATGCAACATTCTAGTCACAAAAAGGTTGTAGAAGAAGAATTAAAACAATACAGACATAATCTCCAGAGGCCAAGTAGCAATATTCTCTTAGAATAAGTAGTGAGAATGTTTGAAATAGTTAATGAGAAACAAGTGCTTCATAAGGAGCTGACCAGTGTAACTTTGACTCAAAAGTAAATACAACTGGTATTTTCCTAAATGAAAATGCAACAGGTTCATAAAAAGCTAACACTACCTCCACATTGACCAGAGGATGACATAACTTAACGCTAACACAGACATTCTAAACAAGTGAGAACATAAAAGTCTCTGGCCATGTTCACTTGTGGGAGAACAGGATATGTCTGCTGATTACGTTTAAATTGTGTTTTGCACACTTTTGTCTGCAATGTTGAAAGTTTGAGAGGCAGAGAAGTTTGCCAGGGTTCTGAGATGTTCTGAATTATGCAATCTGCAGCATCCCCAGCCCCATTCTGAAGCTGAGGTAGTGAAACTTGCACTGTAGTTGTATAAGTCAGAATATGTAATATGCCCTTTGATTTTATATTCCTTAATCTTTCATACTTTCAAAACTATTGGAAATTAAGAGCTAGCATGTTTATTTTTAATTTTGCTCTTTTTTTTTTTTTTTTTTTTTTCCTCCTTTTCTGGTAAAGCAATCATCAAATGCAGTTTAGTGAATGTAGCTGAGTTGGGTTTGAAGAAACGTGAAGATAATCACTGTTTCTTGCACTGGTGGAGGACAAGTATACAAGTATATAATCAAATGTGCTAAGTTATTGCTTGACAGGGAAGAAGGCTGCTGCCCACCTTAGACAGTACAAGAAATTAATTTAATTTAATTTCTTAAACAGACAAGTTTAGTAAGGAGTATTGTGTGCATGGGAGATTACTCCCCCAAAGTTTATTCTGTTGTTGTCATCACAGAGGTGATACTTACAGGTTCATCATCCTAAACAGGAAATTCATTATCTGTTCATTACTTGCTAGAGCTTAATTTCAGTTTTAAACAAGTGATCAGCTTTCATTCTTTCAGGACCATAGTCTTGCTGAAACTTAGTCCATGAAACATTTTCAGAAAATATCTCCCTATTCCATCTTGTTTTTCTGAATTGTTTTGCTTTGTATTGTCTCTTTAAAGAAGATGAAGAGACAAATATTTCTGGGGAGCCAGAAGGGTTCTGTGTAATAGCCAAATGTGTTGTGTTGTGTTGTCTTTGAAAGTCCTTTGTTGCTTTCCTTAATTTAAAATAAGTTGTCTAAATTAAAAATGCATCTACTTCTCTTTGTGTGGAAATACAAACCTTGATTTTTTCTGATAACTGACAGATCTGCCAGAGAGAAAATGCAATCCTTATTTATTGGGCACGATCAGATTTCCAAAGCAAGTAGAATCAGACTACTTGATCATGCAAATTCTTTTTCTGAAAGCACAAAAATTCTTCTGAGCAGAGTCCAAGGGATAAGGACACATGTCACCTCAGAATTGTTTGAAATGAATGAATGAATGTGACCATATGCGACATTTTGTAAGTCATTTTATAGACCAAAAACAAGATTGTGAAAACAGCAGTGCAAGGAAGAGGTGATTTTAAGAGTAATAACAAGATTACCTGCAGTGTTGGTCTCAAACAAGTAATGAGCCCTTCCACAGTACTTCTGCTCACAGGTAGGACACCAGTCCTAATGTTTTAAATTAAATTAAAATTAAAATTGTATTGTTTTAAATTGGGAAATAATTTAGCCTTAACTAAGATATTGTTAGCTATTCCAGTTAGCATACATTTATTGTTTTAATTGTGCCAGCTATTTCTGATTAACAGAGGAGTTCATGCTGTGGTTAACCAAAGCTGTCCTTGTCTCTACCATGTGGTACCAAGTCCTAACTCATACTTGGTAACATGTTTTAAAAGCATAAGCAAAACAACACCAGCAGTTGCTATAGCTGGTTACACTTTTGCAGTAATTTTAAGAGGCACTGGTGCAATTGTTTCAGGAAATCCACTTAATCAACAAAATAAATTTCATAGAATTTACCTGCATTCTTAAGATAGTCAGGTAAATGCTTTCCTGAATCAGTGTTCATGAGATCTTAAACATGAAGAAACTAATTAAAAACATGTTTAAGCGTTTTGCAAATATCTTGCTTAACATTACTAGTCAATTGATTTCAGATACTTTCTATTGTCATTTTTTTAACATTCTGTAAAGTAATGTTAAAGATCTGAATATAAATTTAAAGAGATATCTCAGAAGGTGAATGAAAATATATTTCCTTGGAAAGCCTTTAGAACTTGTTTGTACTGAGAAAAAAGACGTGCATCTCATTATGGCATATTTGCATATTGTTGAAGTTGTATTTACTGGAAATTGTATGTAATAATATTCACTAACATATAAACAATGATTCAGATATTCCATATTTTGCCTTTGCAGCAAAACAGTGTTAATATGCAAGCTATACCAATTATAGATACGTGTGCGTTGTCTTTTATAGCTGTAGCAATACAAAGCTCAAAATGAATTACAGAATCACATCCAATTCAAGTGAATATACTCAGGTTACTGGTCTTTGCTTCAGAGTAGAATTTTCTTTGAGTCAGACTTTGTTACTGTAAATACTCTTTAAGCTGCCTCAGTCTCAGCCCTAGCATACAGTCTTGATTTGATGTCTTTCACTTGCACGTGAAATGTGCTTAAATATAGGGAATTTATCCTATTCTACATAGTAATTTAATGTTGTAGTGTAATTTCAACTGTAATCTCCTGTAATTCCTATTTGTGCTTTGTTTTAAAAAAGGTAACAGCAATGGCAAAGCAATAGTCATTAGTAATTTGGTAGTGGGGGCACTTTTAATGCTTTGATTCATAGACAGACAATATTCCAGCCTGACTAGAATAGGTATTGTGATAAAGATCAGGCAATATTTCACACAAGAAGTGGTATCAAGACCTGGATGTCTTGCAACTAAGGAAGCCACTTTGTGCAACTGAGAGATCAGCCCAAGGCATACAGCCGTTTTTCTCTGTGTAACAGCTTCCTATTTGATTTCCTTACGGCCAACCTTCGTATCTACATGAAAACCAAAACCACTGTTCCGTAGTATAGTGTGAAACGTTGCCTAGACTTTCAGCTAGTTGTCATTGGCAAATGGTAAGATACTGGCACATAGATGTCATTAATTTCAGAATGCTAGATTTTAAGTGAAAGAATTTATAATCTATTTAGAATTATTTTGGGTCATACAATCAGGAGTTTCATTTCATCATTTTTAAGCCCCCCACTGAGACTAATTTTACACTGAAGGAATGTAAATCATGAAAAACTTGACTGTAGTCAGTACTATCATAAAAGTGAGTGGAATTGGGTCTCTTGGTTATAATAAACATGAAAAATTCCCTGCATATTTGGGATTTAGTGTTTTGGGGGATTATGAAGAGCATGGGACAGTCTGAACGTTACAAGAATCACTGAAGAAGCCAAAGTAGCATCATATCACAGAATCACAGAATTTCTAGGTTGGAAGAGACCTCAAGATCATCGAGTCCAACCTCTGACCTAACGCTAACAGTCCCCACTAAACCATATCCCTAAGTTCTACATCTAAACATCTTTTAAAGACTTCCAGGGATGGTGATCATGTAGTATGATCTGATGGCACTGAGCTTGCTGTAGCTATGTATGAGGACTATGAGATCTCCACAGTATTCTCCTACCATATACCACACTATAGCTGAGGAATTACTATTAGTCGTGTTGCAGCTGAAGCCTCAGGCAGAAAAGTTGCTAAAGAGGTATGTTGTATAATGAATTTCCATTGAAAGGATCTTGCCACAGTAGTGTCTTGCTGCTTCTGAGCCAAAATCTGACTGGCATGAGCCAGACAAAAAGTAGCTTCTTTTTCTTTTTTCCCCTTAAAGATCGAGTATCGGCAGTTTACTGACCTCTTCAACAGTAAGATATATGCCGGGCTTTGGATGTAGTAAACAGCAATCACATTTGCAAGTCATTCATTTTGCCTTTAAAAAGGGCATAAGCAAAAGTCATATGAAAGAAAGGATATTTTTAGGATGTCTCTTGAGAAAATAGGCTTGAAAATAAAGCTGTCTCAAAAAATCATTATTGTTTCTATCATTATTAGAAATTATAAAAACCCTTCCAGAGTAGTGAGGCTGCAGTCTTTGCAGATAGATTTTGTTGGTGCAAGTAAGGCTATTATTGTGCACTGCACTGCTTATGGTGGAACCCTGCAGGAGGCCCCATGAGGGAACATCACCTGCCCATCCCATGGAAAGCCTGAGTTTCGTCTTTCTGCATTTCTACTGTGTAGGAGTCAGTTAGCTTCATTGGCCATTGGTGTGAGAATCACCGTACCTCTGTTGTAGTATTTCAGTCTCTCAATATGTAGTTCAAGTGTGGATTCAGAAAATCTGGTTCCAAAACTTAAATTTAGTCAGTTGAACTTCTCTCTGTCATATGCAAAGTTTTCAGCTATGACTTGCACTGATGACGTTTGTATTCTGGACTCACAGATGCTTTGTTAAACCTTTTTCTACTCATGATTTGCAGACTGCATTCTGCTGAAGTAACAGCACAACAAGTCTGAAAATAAATTGTGCTGTTCCTAAGTTTCTCTTTGCTCCTGCTTCTTAATTGTTGTTCTTTTTTTTTTTTTTTTTTTTTTTCCTCCAGTAGACAAAGACACAAACAGTGACAAGTGATAAACACAAGCCTTGATTTGTTAAACACATGTTAGCTCTGTGTTTAGCCCTAGGCAGTGAATTTCATTATAGACTGGTTTACTTCTGGATTGGTTATTGTGATTGCTTCTGATGCAAAAAGATTTGACCTGCAGCCATGACTGATTAGTATCAAAGGTGAGCAATAAAATAAGATGCAAGTAAAATGCAGAAATAAACTGCACATATAAAAAGTTCTCCAGAGACCACTGGTCTCACTGTTAGTTCTATAATATGTTGAAATTCACAGAATCACAGAATTTCTAGGTTGGAAGAGACCTCAAGATCATCGAGTCCAACCTCTAACCTAACACTAACAGTCCCCACTAAACCATATCCCTAAGCTCTACATCTAAACGTCTTTTAAAGGCTTCCAGGGAAAACTTTCAGTTCACTTGCAATAAAAAGAGAACACGTATGTCTCTCATTGAAAAATATGAAAATAGTAAGGAATATGATATATTTAATAAAATTAAATAGTATACAAAATAATATTGTGCCACAAAAACAGATTTTAGTAATGGATCAGTTTCTTCCTTTAACACATGATGTCTAGCACTGTCTTTCTTACACAAGCTACAGTTCACCTGCTGTATGGGATAGTATGGGAAACCTGTGAAAGCCCCATAAATTTATTTCTGATTTTTTTTTTTAATTTCAAAATCTTACATACTTTGCATATGTTCGTATTTTTTTCGGCATTCTAGTCTGGGTAATTGTCCTAGTGGATGGAAATCCAAACCATAGTATACAGTTAGTATGGTTGATAGGTGTAAATGAGTAAAATAATACCTCTGACACGTAAAGGATAGATGAGATAAAATATTTGCAACAACTTGTGTGAATATCTGGAGATATGAGTTATTCGCAGATACTGTTTGATCAATAGGTATTGTGTTCAATAAATCATTAACTGGTGATGAAATATTTGGGTGGAAAGAAATTATCTTGCATCACTTGTTTATTGTGACTCAGCTCTGCTCCTGACAGTGATTGCGTTCCTTTGTTCTCCATCATTAAAGTGTTCCACATTTTAGTTCTCTCGCGTATGACCTCAGTTGATTTAATGGTTAAGTTGAATATAGCAATAGCAAATACTACCTTGTAGCAGTAATTACTAGCTTGTAGAGCTCATTTCTGTCCCCCAGGCAAGGATAATCTTTCTTAAGGATCTTTCTTGCATATAGAGAGAATTACTGAGAGCCAGTTGTACTCGTGCATTGGCTGACATTGGCAGTACACCAGAAATAGAAAGCCACACTCCCACCTTTCCTGCTTGTAACACCTTTCCCCTAAGGGAAGATAAGAACACCAAAATCACAGGAAGAATTGCTATTGCTGCCAATATGGGAAGGAGGAGCTGCTTTTCTACATGGGCTCAGGCAGGAAACAAATGTATCTTTGTTATAACATATATGGAAAGAGCAGTTTGATGAATTCTAGTATTTCTCTTTCTCAAAATGTCTTAGTACCAATTCTTTGTCTCTAAGGTTTGTCCTGCCTGTTAGAAATCAGACTATTTTGTGTAGAAGTGCAAGCATAAGCAATAAACAGCATGAGAAGGGCCCTATATAATTACTAAGTATTGCCTCTTGCTTGTCGTATTAGTCTGGGCTAAGTCTGAAGGGGAGGATGGAGAGGAAAGTCAAATGGCTGAACAGCATCAGGAGTACCAATGAAAGACTTGTCCCATCTGACACACACTTTTGTTAGGAATCAAACAGAATACATGTGATTGCCTAGAATTAAAGTTGGAGAACTATACAAGTTCTCCACCTTCAACTGCAGCTAGTTTTCTCTATAGGCTATGAAGTAAGTCTTCAGGTCTTTGGCTGTGTCTTTGTGGGTGTGCTGTTGTTGGGACTCCCTCTCACCGGTGTGCTTGTTTTTGCCTTGTGCACACACACAAATCACATTCAGAATGAGGAAAAAACTATTGCATTGTTCCAGCCTCCTTCTGTCGTACTGGGGTTTGCAAACACCAAAAATGCCCTCCAGCAAAGTGGTGCAATTGTTTTTTCTATATTCTTTTAATGCTGTTCTTTATTGCATATTCTTAGTTATGATAAAGAGCATGACTATCAAATGAATAACAGTAAGCTTGTGGGTTTTGAAAGGCTTATTTGAAAAAAAAAAAAAAGTTTGCTGCAGCTCTGCAAAAAAAACTGTGAACTAATTTGAGTACCAGCCTATGAGTGTTGTATTAAAATTTCAAAACAAGCAGCTACTATAGCTAAAAATAGGTAAAAGATATCTGTGTAACAAAAAATTTTGAGCTGTTGATTTCTTTTCAGAAACAGCTGAATATATATAAAGTTCAGATCCGCATCCAGTGTCCCAAAGGGGTACAGATACAAGATTCCAGTTTGAGCCCACCCCTCATATTTTGCTCATCAAACTTAGAGATAAAGTGATATCAATTCCTTTCATCTGTTGTTGTCCATATGCTTCCAAGTATTTTTTTCATTCATAGGAAACTGAAAAATTGGAAGTACTAATGTTTTTAACCTCCTCATAAGGGTCTGCCCCTTGCAATGATATTCAGAACAGCTGTTGGGTAGAGTTTATAGCAAACAGACAGTTTTCTGTTGTCTGTATCAAGGGTCACTCTTTGCCTTTTTGATCATTCATTTACGGCTTGAAAAGAGTGAATTTCTCACCTTCGTATCAGGAGTTTAACTACTTTAGAAAAATGGAATTTCACATGAGTAGTCAGTAGATATTTTCATTTGCAAGCTGTAATCTATTATGAAACCTTCACTGGTGACAGTGGTCAACACAGGGAGACAAAGCAGAGATGTCTCACAGCACTGAAGATGAAGTGGGATTTTTATTACCACATTTCAGCATCATAAGCAAATTGTAGCTTTAAGATTTTTAATTTTTTGTGATTTTTTTTTTTTAAGATTGCCTACATGGTAGTGCCATACAGAACAAGCCAGTCATGACACACATTGAGGAAAAACACTTAAATTCACAAAACTCCTTCTCCTCATCACATCCACAAAATAAACACAGTCAGAAAAGCTTGAGAGCATTTGAAAGGAGTACATTACTTTGTTGGTGTAGGAAAGGTATGCTTCATGCTGTCCCTTGAAAGGCAAAAAAATTTTGAAGGATAATCAATACTTATTAAACTATTTCCTATGCATTAGTGCCCATATTAATGCATCATTATTTGTAACATAGTTATTCTTTATGCTTATGAATTGTGTGTCTCTAAAAGACTGGATCAATAACTAGTCCAAAATCTTTGAAAATAAAGAACAGATTAGATGAAATAAGGGAAATTTTCCCTTGTGGAATACAACCATTCATTCAGTGACCATTTTTCATTTCTTATTTATGAATTTTGAAGGCTATCCAAAACACCTGAAAAAACAGAGGACAAATATGTCCATACATAATACCACATCAAGAAAAGAGACAAGATAAAGCATGAGACTCCAAATAGCAGAGTCAGTTAAGCAATTCACTCAGCTTTAGAATAATATTCCAAAAGTTACCTGAGAAAGGAGAAACTGAGATTACCCCCACTGGACTGTAAATGTATGACATTTACAGTCATACATTCTGTGTTTCACTGTCCCCTCTAGTGCAATCATATAGCTATAATGCCTTCTACTTTTGGCAGTCATATGTCATTAAAAATTGTAATGATCTCTGCAGGATCTAAATAAATCACTATTAAACTGTTAATGCATGCTGGGTCAAATTATGACATAATTTTCTTCATGGATTACAGGAGGGGTCATTGCGAGCACAAGTTAAACAGTTTGGTTGTTTGGTTTTAAATGAGTCAAGCTTAGCTTTGGGGCAGTTTTCGTCTTTGAAAAAAAAACCCTTCAGTCCTTTTCTTCTCTTTTATTTCCTTACATAAGGGTGGTTTTTTTTCAGCTGTTTACACCTGTCTTTTTATTCAAGGTTGGACCTAAGTGAGACATTAACATTTTGTAATTTAGGGTTGTTGAGAGTCCGACTTGAATTTGTTAACCTAGGACTGTTTCTGCACCTTATCTGCCTTTCCAAATGTACTGGAATTTTGGCCAGAGTTCTGAGTCAAGTTCATGCTGCTCTAGAGCTTCTTGTGGTGGTTAGTTATTTCTTCCAGAAGGCTGTGACTGTGCAGGGTCATCTGAAGCAGAGCAAGATATGCCATGGTTTTTGGACATGCTTCTTTAAGAAGAACAGCTTTCAGCTGAATTGGTAGTGGCTTCAGAGAATTAGGGCATGATTTACTCTTCAAGTTGGCAGACAATTTAAGATCAGTATTTAAGGACAGTCTTTATCAGTGTGTCATCAAGATCCAAGCCATTGCAAGCATAGTGGTTTTATCCCTTCTTGCTGAAAGAAAGCGTCCCTCAGTTTTGTCTCTGGTTATAGCCTGTAACTAACCAAGTAATAATATAATAAGACTTTGGAAGAAGACATTGTGTTCTCATTTGTGCCCTGGTAAAAAATAAAATAAGTGTTAGATGTCATGCATATTCCCTTGATATTGTCAAACAAATACGCCAAATAAATCTGTCAGGAATAAGAACACTATTGGCTGTCTTTGGATTTGCAGTTCCTTTCACTGCAGTTAGAAAAATTAGTTCCTGCCTCACACATGTTCCCTACAGCCCCGTGAAGGTGTGCAAATGCTCATGTTCTTGCTCTTCAAGGAGACAGAACACACCCAGAACAGCAAACATGCTTAAAGTGATGTGTGGGGGTAAAACTGAGCCAAAGGAGGTTGGGAAAGGTTCTCTAGCATGGAAGTACTGAATTTCTCCTGAAGGGTATAGATAAGTAAATTTGTTTTGACTGGAGAAGCATAAACATTATGGGGTACGGCTTCAGTAGAACTTCTGGCCAGCTTATTAAGAGTTTCCAAAAAGTCTTTTTCTGGGGCAAAATAGAACTACATTTTCCAAAGCACTCAGTGACACCCTAAATGGCCATGCATTCCTGGGGAGATTTTCAAAATTTGCCTTGGGAACCTGCCTACTAAGTTAGATGCTAAAGAGGTAGCTGAGTTCTTCTGAAAATTCTGACTGGTACCTATGATCGACAGAAGAGCTGAATCTGCCTGTAAAAGCAGCCACGTCTACCTTTCCATGTGCAAGCTAACTGGAGCATTGCAGGCGCTGGGCTGGTGTGTACCAAATGCCTCCTGTAACCTCTAGAAAGGGTGTAGCAGGGAAGGATGTGCCTGTGCCTGCAGAGGTTTCCCAACTTCAGTATCAGTGGCTGAAACTAGGGAAAATGAGAGGATATAGGTGAAAAGGGATTTATTTTTTTTTTGTGTGCATCCTGCAGCCTTTCACCCTAGTGGCTTTTTTTTTTTCAGGTTTGTACTGCCCTGCCTTAGTGTGCTTCCTATCCTGGGACAAGTAGGAGCAAAGACACAGAGATGGCTTTGCATGCAGCAAACAGGCCTTCTGTGCTAGGGGTGTTCTCTGAAGGGGCCTCAGGGCAACTGTAAATTAGGCCTATTATACTTGACTTCATCATGCATCCTCATGCTACACCACGAATAAGCATGGCTGGTCTATAAATCTAGCCCATTGTATCTGGTTTACATTAGTTAAACTAATGCTTGGGTTTTTGTTTGGCTTTGTTCATACCAACATCAGAACATTGAGTAAGAACAACAAATCAGAAACAAAAAAACAAAGATTTAAAAATACTGCTCCCACAGATTGGAGCCCCAAGTGTGTTTTATAAAAACAATTTGAATAAATGTTGCTGGATTTTTGACCAGATTCTTTCCCCTGAAGGACCTTTTGAAACAAAAACAAACTGAGCAAAACAAGTTTTCGTGGGATGGGCCTATGCCTGTTTTCATGTAAATGGATGACAAAGCTCAGAGCAGGAAGGCAGCAGTGTGCTGGAAGCTGGTGAACATTGTGTTCTGCATGTTCCCAGCTGACTTGCCAAGAGTGATCTAGAACTGAAACAAGGCCCTCTTTTTACTGGGACACAGGAATAGAAGTCATCGTTAATCTAAAACAGTTGAACTGTTTTAAACAATAGACTTTGGTCATTTGATATCCTGATTGTGCCACATTCTCATGAGAATGTGTGGCCTATGGTGCCGGGTCAGGAAGGTGAGATGTTCTGAGAACTGTCCTTTCTCTCATGTTGCCCATGAAAGTAGTCTGTACTCTGCCAGAGTACCCTCTATCTGTTTCCATGTGGGTACGTAACATCACAGATGAGATGAGGAAGTGGTTGGCCTCAGCTCTTACCAGAACTGACCAGCCACGGGTGTCTGGAATAAATTATAGCCCACCAAGCTGTTCAGCATGACTACTACCATGACACAAAGCCTACGGAGTTCAGCTGGCACTTGCAAAAGCGCTTGCGAAGCTGTTTGAAATAGGAAAGTCCAAGATTATTTTCATGTGGATGTGCCATGTGTCATGGGGAGGCAGACAGGAGGTTTCCAGATCCTAGTGATGAAAAAAATGGAAGGTAAGGCAAAGTTTTACTTGTAATAGCTGCATGAACTTATTTTAATGGGGTCGCTTCCATAAGGTACTCTGATGCAGTTTCTGTAAGTGCTATGTCATTGAACTGAGTAAGTCTCCCGACTGGAGCAGAGGTGTAAATGAACTTGAGTCTTGCTGTGGAGCAATGTGTTTAAGTTACAGGAAGGAATATTGTGTATAAAGCGATACGGATTATTAAAAGTATTGCTTGTCAGGCTTTTTATTTAGCCTCAAATTTGAAAGCTATTCCTTTATTTCTAAATCTTCACATTTGCATCCCTTTGATATAAAATGCTTGTGAACTAACTAGAGAACAGAGCTGTGAGTTCAGTAGCCAAGAGATCCTTGATTTCTTAACACTGAGTTTCACAGGCTTGTTTGCAGCATCTCCTCCTTCTGAATATAACAAACGCTGCGGTTACAGGCAGAGGTTGATGATGAAGGAAGGGCCCAATCCTTTAGCGTGTAGTAGTGGTTACTCATATGTCTTGTTTAATGTCCATAGCACTCATTGCCTAAATAAGACCATTCAATGTGAAAATGATGAAAATGTGGATTTTAAATGACTGCTTAGAATTTGAAGTTTAAAGTATTAATCAGAACGGTATAGACTACTGCATGGCTGGGAACAAACTTTTCTATGTGATATTGCATGGTCAAGACAAAAATATTACATTACTTGTGTTGTGAAACAGTAATGTGCAATAATTGTGACAGAAGTGCACAAAGCATTAAAGATGCAATAACTAAGTGCTGCAGTGTCCAATGACACTACAGTGTCACTGAGATGCTTAAAAGGGAAATTTAAATTACTTGTAAAATGTTGTGTTACCTAGCTATCCTAAAGACAATTATAGATGTACAATTGCTGTTTAGATAAGAAATGCCCTAGTAATGATGTCTTCGTAAAAAATTGCGAGGGAAAAAAAATTTATCTGCATAGGAATTTCAGGATAACATTTGCAGTACTTATCAGATTTCTGGAAGTTTAGGGGCACTGATGTGTTTTCTTTTTGGTATGTATGTATGGCTACAACTTGCAGATTTCTGTGAAACAAATGTGGTTTTTGCTGTAGTCTTATGCAAGAGGGCATCTACAGGAAAAGCCTACTTTACTTCAGCAGAGTTAGCAGTCTCTTCACTGGAGAAACTACCATGCACAGAACCCACCAGCTAGGCTGTGTCTGCAGGTAGTAGGCTTTGAAAATATAGCTGTTCTGCTGATGTATGCCAGCAAATCTCCTTGCTGGAAAGGCTTCTCATCACAGTGAAGCAGTCCTTAAAGCAGTTTGCCAGATGGAATAAATTGTTCTGGTAAAAAATAGCAATATTTTCTAGCTGAGGACTTTTATCAATCCAGGTGATGGTAAGAAATAAAGTCATTGATAGAATTTACTGATGTAGACTATGTCTTAAACTAAATCGTCATTCAAATTAAGGGCCAAATCTTGATTTCTTTGTGTCAGGAAACTTTCACTGCCTCCTCTGGAAGCAAGCTGTGGACCTTCTGCTTGGTGTGCACCCAGGCAAGTCATGGTCTAGGCACTGCCACTGTGCCATAGGATTAACAAGCTCAGGCTCTAGTTTTTGTTTGGTATTAACTTTTCCAAACATGGCCTCATGATCAAATTTAAGGCTTTCCCTTTGGTCTTGGATGACATTTGGATAAACACCAATTTTTAGTCCTTTAGGCTCCTAAAATAACCAAAATAAAAGCAAGGTGCTAGAAATACATCAGGCTGTCAAGCTTCTGGCCTGTATTCAGAGTTTAGTCAAGACAATGGAGAAGGTCCCGTGGACTCAGTGCATTTTAGATGAGATCAGAAAAAATAAAAAGAAGGAAAAAAAAAGAGACTAATGGACCCAGCACTGCCCATTTTCCCTGAGAATGCCTTTCCTGATACTGAAGAGCAATGATTGTTGTTTGTTTGTTTGTTTATTGTTTGTTGTTGTTTTTAAAATCAGAAGATATTTCTTAATGGTTTCAGATATTCCAAAGCTCAAAGGTTGGGGATGGATACCCCATGCAGGCAGTGCACAAGTGCTCTGGGGAACAGGATGTGGATGTATCTACGTACTATCCTCCCTCCACCTTCCAGTCAGAGCATAGAAGGAGACAGCCTGTTTTCAGATATGTTTTCTCTTAATTTCTTCTGAAAACTCTCTGACATGTGCTTCAGCAATATAATGTAAACAGAGATTCAGCAAGCCTTGCTATAGATTTGTTATTGTATATTGTAGGAAGACCAAAAGTAAAATGACTAGGATAAGCTTCTGTTTTCAGACTAGGGCATTCATAAATATTATTCCACTGATGCGTGGAGTAGTATTTTTGAACCAGTAAATGCAAATGCTTCCCATGCCATCGGAGATTCCATAGAGATGTGAACAGAGATGTCAGTTCCATGTATTCTCTTTACCTGTTCTTTATATTGCTGAGTCCCATACGTTTCTCCTCTCTGCTTTATTCAGATAAACTGAAATACGTGACCATGCAAAACTACTCATGAGCGATGTTCTAGCATGTTGGAAAAATAGAGTTGAATTCAGATAACAGTATCTTCCATAAAAACGAAAACAAATTGTATTTTTAATGTCTGAGATTAAAGGTAAGGTTTTTTTTAAAAAGTATTGTATTCTTTTAAAGCATTTTATCTGGAATTAGATCAATCTGTGAAAACATCCTTCTCCTTCTAGAAATTAAGTTTGTTGATCCATTTTAAGTACATATTCTCTAATGGTCTTTGACACTTTTAATGTTGTTTTTAGATACATCTGAAAGTAAAGGGCTGCAGTTCATTTGGTCATTACATTATTTGTCTAGATTGATCAGTTTAATATCTGATTTTTCAAGATTTCCTCACAATTCTGGAATTTTAGCAATGCAGATATTTTTTATTGCCCAAGGCAATAATAGATGTGGTGTGCAAACACTGCTTTAAAGAGGCTGTCTGTTTGCTGATTTCCATATTTTAAAAGTATTAAGATCAAAAGTAATGAGAATTTAATCCATATGGCATGTAGAAGATAAATAGGAATATTAATACTCTATCAAATACTAATTAAAGGAAACACCAGTCTTATTTTAAAAATCTTGCATGCAGATGAAAAAGAAGTCATTGCAAAGTTAAGATCTGATTCTTAACAAAATTAAGAATTAACAGTTTTCAATCACAGATTCCAAATGGAAAACTGAGTTCTTATGGTAGATTGAGTTCTGGTTTCATACATGTAGTACTTTGCAGTACTAGTGCAGTATCGCTTTCTGTCAGGGCATCTAATATCACTCTAAAACTGTAAACTACCACCAGCTTTTAAGATGGCAAATCCCTTTATCCAAGAAACTGAAATACAGATGGTTTTCAACTTGTAAGTATGTGTGCCCGTAACAGTGCTAGGCCCTAAAATAGATGTATTCATGGGAACCTTGCTGGATTTTAATAAATTGTCATACACAGAGTGCAAGAAGTGAAGAAAAAGAAAAAAAAAAAAGTCATCTGCTTCATAGAAAATTTCTTTGGACAAGAGTAGTGAAGATGAATCATAAGTTTGTTGTGTCTTTGGGCTAGAGTACATTTCTGTAATTCTCTGTTAAGGAATTTATATGTTAAAGTACCTCGGGATGCATGTTACTCATAAGGTAGCAAGCACTCTCAAGCTGCCTCCAGATGAACTGGAACTAGAAGCTGTAATGCAGTGTGATCCTAACACTCCATGCAGATGAATTAGCCCTAACAAGAAATTTGATGTGCATTTAGTGCATCATGATTTCTAAGTCTGTAGACTGGTTTTCCTCCAAGTTATTGTTATAAATATTCAAGGATAGGGGATACAGTTTTGGCAGAGGAGGAGTGAGTTTGCAGTGTAGAGATACCTTTGAAAGGTGAGAAAAATGAACAGGGAAAGCTTAAAACAAGTCTTGCTAGTACTACAGGATCTTACAAGAGATTAATCTGCATTGTTTGCTATAGCAGGCTGATAAAGACTGAATGTTACGGAAAGAATTGTTTTTCTCATTTTTGCCTTGAAAGGTGCATATATACCAAAGCTGTCTTGAAATACAGCTGAGCTGGTCAGAGCTAGGAAGAAAGTCTAAGATGTTGTTTCTTGCTCACTGTCCTGTGAACTATTCAAACCCTAATTTTTCAAGTAGGTCCATGTCTTTCTATAGTAAATAACAGCAATTAGTCATCATGACAGAGCAAATCTTGTCCTCTCTACGTTGAGAAAACAGACTGTGATCAGTGGACCATCTTCCAGATTTAAGGTGGTAGTGATTCCACTGTAGAAGGCAGTAGGATAATGTGAAGATTGAATAAAGCATCTGCTGTTTTTGGATCAGAGTGGTCAAGACAAGGTTGTTTTTTAGTGAATCAACAAATGACAGCTCTTCTGCAACCTACCATCCATTTTTAAAGTGTTAGTCCATTCTAGAGTAAATGGTGCAGTGATACATCTAACAGGTATCAGTCATTCCACACATGCATGGAGCTAAGTTATCCAGAAACTGCCCTCTTAATGCAAGAGGAAATTAAGTAGACAAAAAGGGCAGTCACTAAAGAAAGAATGTGAAGGAGATTGATATAAAACATTCCCAGCTGCATGTAAAGACAACTTAGTCAATCAGCCAGATGATAAGTGATATGGACCTTATAGGTCTATAAGGGATGTAGACCTATCTGCTTCTTGTCCTCTTCCAGGAAATATGAGGTAGGTGCAGTAATTGTACACTGTGCTGCTTTGCAGTCAATCTAAGGGTATTTTCAGACAAGTACCAGCCTCAGGCCATCTAGAAGATGAGCTTTGTCATGGGTGAGTTGATCCTTCTTTTTCCCAATCATTATTCAGATTATTTGACAAGAATCTGTTGGCTCTGTGCTTTCTGTGAGGAAGGACATCCTTTGGAAGGATGTAATTGTGTTCACCAAAGTCTTCTGGTGAATGAACTGCAGAGTGGCTGCTGGGACTTATATTCAGGCATGTTTGTTTCCATTCCCTTTCCTGCAGAATAACCCAGGTAGTGTTAAATAGTTCTGTGTATTTTGTAAAAGACCTTTTAAATATTAAATAGAGTTTCATTTTCCATCTGGAAAATTAAAACATAGAAGCATTTCATCAGATCCTTCATCCAGTCTTGAAGCAATTTTGAAATGTTAACTGAAAAAATCTATCTGCCTTCAAGCATTTTTACATCAAACATTCCATGAAAATATTTTCCTCAAACTCTTAAGTATTTCTAAATATTAAATGAGAAGAGAGATGACTTTTCCAAGCACTAGTGATGGTCTAGTGAGAGTGTCAAGTTCACATTTGTTTTGTTTTTTTCTTCTTAAAAAAATAAATAAATAAATAGTAGTGTTAATGTCTCCCCCACCGGGGGGGAGACTGGCAGGCGTCACTCTTATCATCAACATGGGCTGACACACTACTCATGCTGATTCATGTTCTGATAGAGGTGTCATGCACACCAAATAAACAGAGATAGTGCCTGACCCTAAGTGTTTTGACCTGCAAAGACAAGAACCAAAGAGACAGGGGCAAATAACTATCAGAATGAGTAGTTCTGGAGATAAAAATACAGGACTTAATGTTCCTTCCCTCCCCATACCATTCAGTTCTCAGCCACATCTTGGTTTAGCTTTCAAAAGGTGTCTAGTAGCCAAGGAGAAGCCTCCATTGCCCTTTTCAGAACCAGGGCAGGGCAAGTGGTAACTGGTTGTTTTAATTTGGAAGAGGGATAATAATTTCTCCTCTTCAGGATAGGAGAATTTCCCAAAGAATCTTTTCATTCATGTAGCATAGCATGTATAGTACCTGTGTAGGTATGTTTACAATGTACTGTTGGCTCTATCTCAAGTATTAAAACTCAGCATTAAGGTAAGCTTAGGGCCTTCTAGGAACTTATTTGGCAGAAGTTTATTCTGGGAGTTTATAGTTGTTCTGGACCTAAACTTTCTCTGCATCCTTCCTTGTATTTTTTAGTTTTTGTCCATATAGCCTTTGTCCCTGTCCTTCAGGTGGAGAAACTGAGTCAAATACTTCTTAATCTGCATACGGGCTCAAAAGGTCTTAGCTGTTTTTAGTGGGGGAATCAGAGATCTAAATCCCCCATCATATCCATCTCCAGGACTGTTTCATAACTGCCTTACAGAAGAAAAATAAAAAAAGCTAATGGAATTCTCCTACCTAGAGTTGAACCCAAATGAGTAGAGCTAGTTTTAGAAGATGCTCCTTATAGAGTAGAAACTAATTCCATAGGAATTTGCTTGTAAGGTAAGGTGCTCACTCTCCCAACAGCTTCAACTCTGTCTGAAGAGCCATCTTAATGTAGTAAAAAATCCTTCTCAAAGCCTGGGTTATGCAGTACCTCATGTTTAGAGGTCTTCTCGCTAGGCTCCCATATTTGCTGTAGATCAGCTTTCTTGGTACACCATTCTTGAGCTGAGCCAGTTGGGCAGCTAAAGTACCAAAGTAGAACCTCAGAGTCAGCTCAGATAATACCCAGGACAAAACTCATTCAAAACAGTGTCATGAGCATGCCTTATTGGCACTGACATGCAGCTTTCTGTATAAGATTTTAAAGCAACTCCAGCTAATCTATTGTACCACCTTGATTCAGAAAGCTGAGCACATCCTCTGCACTGGGGAGCACTTTACAGGGGAAGCATTCATGATGCACATGAGCCTGTGCATCAGCAATTATAAATACCCACAAAAGGGTGAAAAGAATTTGAGTGGTGCTTCAATCAGTGGGTAAGATGGCAATTGCAGAGAAGCTGCTTCACAGCCATGTGTCTTGTCTGTATGCGTATAGAGGTCAAATTTTATTCTCTCCTTTAGTCCTCATAGGCAAATCCCAGCTACTTGGAATTTGTTCAGGAAAAGGGTGAATTTTACCCTGAAGGAATTAGGAAGCATTATAGATTCAGCATATGGGACCATATGTCATTGTATTGTTTCCAAATGTTTCTTTTTGAGCTTTTTCCCTCCATTGCGGACAGCTCATTTCACCACCCATTGTCTAGAGAAGAAGGGAGTTTCTTATTCCCATTTCTTTCTTTAAGCCACTATTAAAGCTGTATCAATTTCGTAATACTGTTTGTCAACATTATTTCATCCTTTGTTTTAAACATGCACACCATAAGTGTGGTTTGAGGCAAGTGCTTTGAATATGTTGTTCAGGCACTGTCAAAGTCAGTGTCAGGGACAGAGAATACAAGCAGAGATGGTCCTAAACCATCCCTAACCGAAAATAGTCCACTTGGTTATAAGCCTGTTCACAATCAAACCAAGCGTTTTGCTTGAGCCTTACTAGAAGGAAGCCAGCAAGGATGTTTGCACATGGGTCTAATTAAACTGAAGTTGGAGATGAACAGAATTTGCCCCCTCTTTGCAGTACAGATCAATATCCCCTTGTAATATAACTTGAGCAGCTCTGTATCTCCCTCTTCTGCTGTGATTTTTCTGCCCGAACCCTGGAGGAGAGCTTTGGTGTCCAGTAACATCTGTTCTAAATCATGTTTTGGAAAAAAATGTAAATACAGAAAACTTGAGGTTGGGCCCAGACAAAGCGCTGGGCTAGCTCCCAAGGCCCCTCTGCATCTGGGATTGTTTGATGTCAGGCAGGCCTTCCACAATCAGAGCCATCAGTGATGGTGGCAAGAAGAGACCCTTCAGATGGGGCTTTCCACAGATCTGTTAAAAGACATTTTAAGTATTAAAGCCTTTTGCTGAGCTCCCTATCTAAAAAAATCTGTGGCTAGCTGGATGCTGGCCTCTTTTCCTCATGGCTCCTCTGAAAGCAGGGTATAGTGGGCTGAGGGGTACAAAGGCTTCATTCACACTGCCTGAGAGTGGAGATGCACGGAGGGATGCATTGAGGTAGATGGCTCCAGACACAGCCAGTCACGCAGCCATCAATTTTTTCATAAGTAGTTTTCATTTGTGTGTAATTCCAGCAGTGTCAGACTCTGTCTGCTCCAGGCACAGGCCTGTATAGTTACTCAAATTGTAATCTAATACAGTTTGCCAGATTTAACTCACTCAAAGTTTCATTGAGCAATGACACCTTCATGTAGCACTAGTTGAGTGCAACATTGCAGAAGTAAGTGCTAAAGGCGACATTCGCAAAGGATTTGAACTGCCTGAAAGATTCTGCTGAAATATTCGCAGCTGACTTCAGCAGGCCTTAGACACACTGCTACATCAGAAAATTAATCTGGACACAGAATAGCTAGCTCTTCGGTCTCGGTAAGCTCAACAGAGCTGCCTTTTTGTTTTCCTCTAGAGCCGAAGATGTTTTGGCACAGTTCTCAGCACCATTGTTTCTCTAAGACCAATAACCATGAAAATCAAGCTCTGTTGGAAAGGCAACTGGGAAGCAGAGACATCTTAACTAGAAACCAGTTTTAAAATGTGGAGTTGGCATTCATTTTACATTTTTATCAAGTATGTATTTACCAATTAGTCGGCAGCTGGAGCCAGTGGATTTAATGAACTTCATGTGATTTATGCATAGCTTTTATTAATTGTGCCAATAGGGATAAACACTGGATACAAATAGATGCAGATGTCTCACTTCTTTCTCCTTTAAATAATAGTGTTTCTTGTCATTTAACTGCTTTATTTTTAACTACTTTATGTGTTGGAAAATGATGATTTCTTACCTTCCATGCTACTGTCCTTCTGAAGGTAAGTTACAAAACTTTGACCAATCCGTAGTTTTACTGGCCTGGGCTATGCCGAAGGCAGATGTAGAAGTTTGGAGAAGAAAGCATTTTTCTTTCTCGCCTTTCTCCCATTGGTGGAATGTACACTAAATTGTAAGTAGGCCACAGAAACAGAGAGCATGTGAATGACTTAAGATTGTGGTAATTTGAGCAGTCAGAGGAAAAGCAGGCCAGCACCTGGCTTTCAATCTCCGTTTCAATGAATATTTAAGTACTTTATGCAAAGTGGGACACTTTCAACAAATGAGGCTGAGAAAAACCTACCTAAGAATATTTTCTAGCCCAGCAGTTAGGTTACTCTCCTGAGAAGCCTGATGTTTGGGTTCAAGTCCCTGTACCAAATCTGTTAAAGGAGGTGTTTGAAGCTGCATCTTTCACAACCTAAGAACATGGCCTAATCACTGAGTTTTTAGATATCAGGGGTGGCAGCACTACCTCCTCTGTTTTGGGAAGGGAGTCCCCTTGTGACAAAATCAGAATGTTTTGTTTTTGAGATGCCAGAATGAATTGTTTCAACATCTCTGAAGTTTTTTCATGTAATTTCAGCTGAAACTGTTAGCTAATATGACCTGAATTCACAAAAAAAGTTTCTGTTGCTCTAAAATTCCAGTATTAGCAAAGAAATAAATGAATAAGAAAGAAGCCTGACTAACTTCTAACTCGGGTGCAGTTACAGTTGTCCGGCCACAGCACTTGCTGAAGAGTTTTGACTGGAATGCTTCTCTTCTACAGAGGTAGAAATCCCTCCCCTTTCAAAATAAGGAGAGCTGTGATCTCAAGTACGCAGAACTGAAAGGAGATTTAAATTATCCTGATGTGACATGCTAATGGCCAAGAAGCAGGAACACCTTGCAGAAATCTTTAATCATTTTCACCCATTAAACTTAATTTGGAGGTTATACTACTAAGCATTAGGCTATTTTTAAAGATAAAACTGCTTATGCTTGTTGCCAAGTCTAGTGAGATCGTTTTATTGACTTTGTACTCTACTGTAATAGTTTCTCATGTTCAAATGCCAGTAATTTAGAAGAGACTTTTGGATACCATTTAAAAAACCACTTGTGGTGTCACTAACTGACTTCTTGTTGAGTATGGACAATAATTACATTTTTCTTATGGATACCAAGTTAAATTGCCATAGTTTGGGTCTTTAGTAAATGTTAGAAATACGGCTGGATGCCATCTTAGTTACACTTGGCAGCAACAGAGCACTTCTTATCCCCAGGCTGCCGTAAGCTATACCCAGTGAATGAGAACTGTTACGCTGTCTGAAAGGTGAAAACCAGCATCACATGCTGCAACACGCAGCTCAGCGTGTCATGTAGTGTTACTATACAGGTCTCTCTTTAAACATGAGTAACTCCAAACAAAAATACCCAACGTTCTTTAAAAGTAGAAGAAAAATCCAGTTGCAGGCAGGATTACTGTTTTGGTCCCTATGGTTTTACATGAAGTACAAGATTTTGCTCTTCTTCAGTTAAGTGATTCGTGACAGCACATAAAACATTTACTTCTCACTATTTTCTGCATTCACAAATCAAACTTGAAAAGGTAACTAGGTGTGCTCTTTCACCTCATTGTTCCCCTTGATCCCTCTCCTACCACAGTGTTCATCACAAGGATGAACTCTGATGGGCTCAGTCTCCTTTCTGTGGGCCCAGATTCACAGCTAGTGATGAGGACTCATGTCTTCCTTGCGTAGTGGCACAGGCTGCAACTGTTTCTTGCGTAAAATGAGCAATAAATCATGCAGCTCTTCATAAGGTAACTAACTCACTATCCTTCACCTGTGGGTGTTGAGCTCCAGTGACAGAAGTAACGATGAAGTTTAAAATATCATCGTTAGACATCTGAATTTAACACTTCAGCAGAGATGACTGGGAAATTCATTCCTCTCAAGGCTGATGTTGCAAGTTCTCTATATGAACAGACAGATATCGTAGTCCTGTATATCAGCAGGAGTGAGATAAATAGAAAGGACAGGTGTGGTGAGGACGTTAGTCCTTTGCTGGCACTGTCAAGTGGTAAGTGGTACAGGCTCCTTCTCTCTGTGCAGCCTGCCTGCTTGGAGCCTACCTTGGGGTCCCAAGGCTAAATATGACAGGAGAAGCACCTCTTTGACCAGCTGGCTATCTCTGCATAAACTGTCCAAGTGAAATCCTAACAGCAGAGATACAGAATGAAAAAAAAAAAAAAAAAAAAAGCTAAAAAAAAAAAAAAGCATAAGTGTAACCTCTACTATATATTGTAGCAATAAAAAGAAAGATACATGATTCTGTATAAATAATCCAGCCCTTTTTGTATTATGGATTCTTCTGAACAAAATGGTGACATATAATGAACATAATGTTGACAGAACAATAATCCGTTTCAAACAAATGTGTGTTATTGGTTGATAGTAGTAAAAATATGTCTTTAAATAATAACTTTTATTTTAAAGACAATTGGTCCTATCATTATGCATTATGCATAATGCATTGACTTCATGTAGATTGCTGGCATAAGTGACTGCAGTAAAAACTGAAAATCTTGTTTTGCAGTACGTGGTGTTATAGACAGTTTTATTCTAGAAAATTGCATCTTCAGAGAACAAAAAAATGTCTTTGGCACCTCATATTTTTGTGGCTGCTTTTTGAAGTTACAAATAATGCAAAATCACCTAATCAAAAATGAAATGCGTGACGAGAGGGAGATAATTTCCTGCCATTCTACCTTGTGAAAGCAAACAATGAACTATAACTTACAGTCCACAAGTCATATTTCTTTGCTTTTCGCTATATTGCGATTTTTTTTTTAAATTATAATTTTGTAGGGGTTCTTTGAAGTGATTTGTGTGTTGTACCTTGTTGGAAAACATAAATTTTGCTGATTATCTTCAGTTTGCCTCTGTCCATCCACCAGCTTCATATTCATTTAATTTAGACAATGCCGATCAGCTACATGTGGAAATGATACTTCCCATGAAACCAAAAGTTATTCTTGTGCTTATTTTATTGAAGAATATAATATAAGGAATTTTCATCAGAGATTAGCCTAAATACTCCTACATGTTTTTGAGCATTTGTAGAAAGCGAATGACTAAATTATCACTGAGTTTAAACTGCTTCATGAGTTAATTCAAGTATTGTGTTGGTAGAAAGAGTGCTGGAATTTTTAAATTTATTATATCTTCTACAAATGAAAAGGAATTCTTATGTCTCTCTGCCCCTAACTTTTTACTTCATAGGGCTTTTTAATAATCAAAATAATTAAGACAGCCCTTTCTAAAGGGGTCAGTTTAAAATTCTATTATAGAGTTCCATTTTAATCATATTTCTCTATATTATTATTATCAGTGTGATTTTGTGGTACTTTCCATTTTTTCCCTTGTATTCATATGCTTCTTACTGGGGCTCACTTCAGAGGAACTGATTCTAGTGGTGGACATGTGCATCAGTGTTAGCATTTTCAGGACACGAGCCTTTCTGCTGGGGACAGGATATTGTCATTATTGTTGTAGCATTACTTCAACAGCAGACTTCAATGAACCTGTTCAAAGAGTTAAAGCAGATTTTTAGGTTTTGTCTCCATGGGAAAGTTAATATAAAATAAGCCATACTATAAGCATGTGGTATATTGACACTGTGCATGCCAGTACTTTGCAAAGCTGCTCAAGCTAGTTGTGAATCAGACCCTGGAGGCAGTATAGCTGGATGAGTGCAGTGCTGTGCGTAAGCTAATTAGTCCTACTGAGAAGCAGGATATGTTATAGAAGAAAGTATGGTCGTACTGCTCAGGTACAAATGACAGACAAATGAGAAGTGGCATTGCACAGCCACAGGTACGTTTGCAATGTGCTAGTTTATTCATGTTGCAGCTCTTTGTGGTCCTTTGTAGGCCATTCATACAAGGCATTATTGCGCCGTAACTAGTAAAGTGTTAATTCAAACTTTGCTTGCTAAAGTATGAGCAAACCCAAGTACAGGGTCAGGACACAAACAGAATTTGATGTTACTGTATATCGAGCTATTCATTAGGGATATATTACTCTATTACTAGCCAAGAATGTAGTACAGAATTATAAGAAAGGGACTGAAAAAAAATCAAGTAGTTAGGGGATGGAAAACATACCCAAATTTACTTCCCAAATAAATTCCTGAAATCACTTGGTCTGTATTTTCTGGGGTGACAAAAAACTATGTGTATCTGTACTGAGACACCATGAAGGAGCCTTTTTTTCTAGAATGGGTAAGCTGTAACATTTTAAAAAGCCACCTTTCTAGTACTTCAGTTTGAACCCTAAAATCACCATTCACTTTGGTAAAGAAGGGTTTATTATGCTCGGAGAAGTAAAATGTCACCAAAGTCACCAGAACTAGACATATATTTATGAGAAAAATCAAAACTCCAACTAATTCTGTAGAATTTACCAATTTAAAATAAGCGATAATCAAGTACAACGGCTGTGTTCAGAGGGGAATATATTACAGTGAGCTGACATACTACAGCAAGCTGTGCCCTGTCAAGAAATGTAATTTCAGAACAAAACATATTGTCACATAAGCAAGTCACTGTACTATCAGAAAGTCAACTCGCTCTGTTTGTATATGCACACGTGTATGTCTTCCTCTGCTCCTATGAGCTGAAGTTTTTTGCCAAAGTTTCTTTTAAATGCTTTCAGGTAGCACTGGATGAAAAGTGCGGACACGTTGTGTTCACTCCCCTCTCTTACTGCAGTTGGTGTGGCTGAGTATCATGAAATATACGGCCTTAAATTGCTTTAGCGGAATTGAACATCCCAGTGTTGAAACTCTGCATAGAGCTCCCTCAGTATTCTTTAAACCTCTTTTCTGTTTTCTGAAAGTGCTTTCATATTACTGGAAGCTCCCACCTGCCTTTTCTGGGTACAAGTTAATGAACTACACCTCACTGCTTCAAAGTCTTGACATAATGACTTCTTGTTTTTAAATGTGTCTAGCATTCTACCATAGCATAGATTCATAGCTTAAGTTACCAGTAAATGGTTACTGATTTAGATTTGGAAGGAGAAAAAATCCTAGGTGCTGTTTCACATAGTACACAGATGTCTTTAAAGCCTGAAGGGTGGTGGTTGTTGTTCACACAGAATCACAGAATTTCTAGGTTGGAAGAGACCTCAAGATCATCGAGTCCAACCTCTGACCTAACACTAACAGTCCCCACTAAACCATTGTTTGTTTTGTTTTGTTTTCTCAAGTCCTACTTACTTTCTAACTTTGTTATTGACTGAATAGGTAGATCATAGTTCTTCAGTTTCTCTTTCAGAATGCTTCCTAGGAATTTACGGGCCTGAGTTTGATTTATAGTTCACTTGTGAGCCATCACTAATCGTAGGTCTAATGTTAGGAATCCCTGTAGCAATTAAAACCCCCTTAAAGGAATAGATCGCTGTAACACATAGGTCAGCGGCATTAGTTCCCTTTATCCAGCCAATGCCTTCTTCACTTCCAGCATTTACAAATGTCAGACCAAGTCCCTGTAGCAACACTAGAAAGCAGATACCTAACTGGTGGTATTTTTGCTTTCAGTCAAGCTTTCTTTAATACTTCTTTAAAAGTTACTGCTGCCAACTACCTTGAATTCAGGAAAAAAAAAAAAAAAAAAAAAAAAAAAAACTTTCTTAATGAAGAAATCTACTGAGAGTTTTATCTTGGTCTTCTACCATTTATTCTTTGAAATATATGCTGAATCTGCTACACTCAAATTTGAGATACTAGTTGTATCAATATGGACCCATGGTTTCAAGCCTTCAGATATGCAAATTGTGTTTCTGTAACGAACAAAACCTTAGAGACCATGCTGTTGTGGTTCCACAGAGCCTTTATTGCGCCTCATCATTATGCTAAATTAATACAAATTTCCTGTGTGTCCAGAATTCAAAGTCAATCAAGTGGCTTAATCTCTGAGGATATGGGATAAAAATGCTATTATTTCAGTTTGGAAGAAGGTGAGGAATTACCTTTAAAAGCATCTAGACTATATGCTAGGACGGCAACTCTGAAACACATGCCCACTATGAGCAAAATTTTAACAGAGTTATGAACTTACAGATTGCCTCCTGCCCTACTTTTGATTGCAGAGACCAGCTCCCTATATTTGTGTGATGCATTTTTGGCAGCTTCAGCAATTGGCCTTGTAGAGAAGCAGTATTAGAAAGGTATTTGTGATTTGTTACTAGTCTCTAATGTACTGAATGTTTTGACTTTTTATTTTTAAAAGTTAATCACAGTGTTTACTTTTTATGTTGGATTCATCTTTTTCCCCATATGCTTTGCTTTTCTTAGCTGGAATCCACAAGATGAACCAGTGCCAAGTGTCCAGTGAGTTTTCTGAGGCATATTAGCACACGATAGCTCTTGAGAGATCCATAATATGCAGTTTAAAAACTTGTGCATTAGCAAGTCCAACCGTATTTTATAGAATATCTCTGAAATTGATGATCCTATCATGATATTTTAACATTTCCAAAGCTATTTAATCAATCAGAATGACTAAATCATCATCCTAATTCTTATTTGAAATAATAGCCATTGTCGTATTATACAAAAATATTTCCATTGTTGATGCTATATTTCTGAGGATATTTATAAGGATCTTTTGTTACTGAGCAATTTTGAAAATCTCTCATACCTCCTGAGGTATGAGAAATACCTGAGGTTCTTTCCATTCCTATTTTCTTAACTTCACTAAATAAATAAACTGCACCAACAGACTGAGTCTCAACTATGATACAATGCTGATGGGAAAAGCTTGTACCATAGCAGCCCTTTGGGGGCACAGTGCCTGTGTAGGTTTCCTGGTGTCTGTCCTTCAAAACTAGTACCTCGTACTAGCACTTACAGAAAGGGAAAATAAGCATATCCAGAGAATTCAAGAATGCCTGGCTTTCTTTTGTATTTCTCTTTGTGTGGGATTTCTACTTCTGCCTTCTAGAAGCTCAGGCTAATCTGGTGCAGTGCAATAGAAAAAGCATGCATCGTACTACATTCCTGCCATGAGCGGTTAAAGTTAACTTTGAAATCATCTTTGCATTGAAGACTCTGGTATGGATCTCGTGAGGTGTTACCTCAACCTCAGGTTCAGGTGTCTCTTGGGGATTTGGACTGCGTGGATTTATTTTGAGTGGGTTTCTTTCCTGGTTGTTTGAATGCTAGCAGCATCACAAATAAAAACCTAACAGAGTATTTCCAATCTAATCCAAGTATGTTTAGCCTAATTTTCTCTCTGACAATAACCAAGAGCAAAAGCGTGGAATATAGTACAAAAGTAGGACAAGCAGAGAGATTTGCCCAGCCTAGCATGGTTTGTGGCTCAGGGATTTCCCGATCTAGAAATGATCTCTTTGTATTTAATTGTTTTCAGTAGGTTTTTCCCCTGTGAATTTCTTCAGTTACTCATATTGGTTTACAACATCACTCAGAGAGCAAGAGAGGCATCACTTACTTCACATGGTAAAGTGAGATAGCTATTTCTTATCACCTGGTGGTTACTGGATCAAGCAGCACTGCTAAAACCATGAAATATGCTGTGATATGTAGTAATTCCAGCATACCTGAAATGTCCTGTTTTTCATCAGTAACTGTCTCTTCAGAAAAGAACTAACTGAAAAGCAGCTCCTACAACTGCCTTGTGTCTTCTTTAAGGAGAAGAAAAATAATCATCAGTTAACTTTTCTTCATTGTCCAGAACTAGCTTGTGTCATTCAGGATGGTTTGGCATGTTTTGTTTTGTTTTGTTTTGTTTTTCCTAAAGTTAAAGTTGTGTCTGTTTAAACCTCTTTGGCTTTGACTGGTTAGTTGACCAGTTGCCTCACCTCTGGAACCCACCATTGGATGTTATTACATGCTGGGCATATGAGAGATTGTGTATATTCAATGAGTATAGGAGGATGTCTCCAGGACCAAACTTGTAGAAGCACGCTGTTTGCTGACACGTTTGAATCTCATCCGTGTTAGTCACTGGCAGTTAGTTCTTCAGCATGCTTTGTTTAATCTCTGCCTTTTCCCTCAATAGTTAAGTCACTCACAATAGAAACTGAAAGAACTGACAAATAGTGAAGGATCAGAATTGTGTCAGAAGGGGAAAAAACAACAAAAGCCAAGATTCTAACTATTTATGGATCTTGTTTCCCAACAAAGTGTATCTAAAAGACATTGTTTCAGGGTTCAGAGACAGCTAAATGATTGATTTCACATAAAATATTTGTTGTTCTAATTACAGTATCATCTGGGTCTTTGGCAACAAACAGATGCAAAAACAGCCTTTACATACCATCTTGAAGAACTTATGATTTGCTTAGTGTGCTTTATGATCTAAAGCATATGTCTTTGCATAGAACTGCAGTATCCAAAACGAAGCCGTAAGTAATGAATCACTGGGTAGAAGAAAATGCATCGCTCCTGTTATGAGTTCTTTCAATGTGTGTATTCAAATGGTTCTGTTTAGGGTTATAAACAAAAGGCTATGCTCACAGTTTTAGCAGTGTGTTACAGATTCTGGGATGCACATGACATCAAAGAGGCTACACTAATTTCCCTAGCAGTCTATGGCTCTTGGCACTATGAACACACTCCATCTGAATAAACAGAATTCTAGTTCACCACAGTTGTGTGGGGGATCTGAGGTGATCATGAAGCTTGATTTTTTTTATTTTAAATCTTTCTGTCATAGGACTTTTTACCCCTCCAGATTCTGTTTTCAGTGAATCTGGTAACTACATTTGGAGCTATCAACTTATACTGCAAAGCACTTGACACTGAAAATAATTAAATCTAGCTTATTATTCTTACCTACTGAACCCAAGTAAGAGCTTTGAGTGCATGGGAATTGCACGATTTGCTAAGAATTAATCTCTCTTTATAAGCATTTTAATGTATGTATACATATATATATGTAAATTATTAAACTCTTTTCCCTTAGAAACACTTGAGTGAAGTTCTAGTAAGATATTTTGTGAGTAAGCAAGGGCTGAGGCCTTCTAAGTCATCAAAGAATATCTGATTTGTTCTTTCCATGCTTGCTTGTCACTAGCGGCATGAAGAACCCCAGCCCCTGTAAATATTCTTGGACACTCTTCTGTAGCGGAAGAGTAAGGGAATTTGGTGGCAAGAATGGTTCCCAGTCATACCAAATCTCACTATACCAACAGAATGGATGCCTTATGGAACATACTGAAGTTACTGCTGGGTAAGCACGAAGTATCCTGGAGAGAATTACAATTGTTAATACCATTAAATATGCCAATATGTCTCCAGGCTCCTGATGTTCTTAGATTAATCAAATCTTCTGATGCCAGAACTTAGTTAGGTTCTACTGCTGCACCATTAATGGCTATTTCCTTTTCTTCTATTCCATAGTTGCTCAGTATCTTACTCGATTGTTTTATTTTCCACCTTTTTCCTGTCTGTTTCTTCTTGCTGTAGTGTTCTCTTTCCCCTTTCACTGACCTCAGAAGGAAAACCACAAAGATATCAGAGACATAGTTGCTTAAATCACCAAGTAGTCCTACTTTTTATTCTCTCCTACCCCATATTGTTGTCTGTCGGGTTTCTCCTGTATTGAGATTAAAGTCTGCCAGAGGCAGTGCTTATTTTCCATGAGCCTCCAGCATCTTTTTGGTGTGGGAACTACCGTAATATTTAATATAGCGTATATTTAATACTTATAGTGTACAGCATAGACCTGATAACTGCGTTAGTCCCAAGAGTGAAGCTACGAGATAATTCTACAGCGCTTGGTCTGGGAAGACTGTTGCAGCCGTTATCCTGCCCTTGTTTCTGACACACTTGTAACAGGTAGCATTTAACAGGCAGAGTACAAATACCCTGTGATGTGGGTCTGGTGTCTCCTAGTGCGTGCTTATACTACAGTCAGGCTGGCTGCAGTTCAGTACAGGGGTGTGCAAGAAAGTGCTACATTGGCTGGTTTTAGTATGGCAGGCAGGCAGGTGCAGGAGGAGCTCAGTGGGGGCTAACTGCCTGAGTATTCACTCTGCTTCCTGGGCAAGTTTTTCATTTTCCTCCCCTGTTGCACTTATGGTATGATGCAAATTTGTGGAAGTGGTGGAGAATCATGGGGATGAGAAAAGGAAGAAAACGTGTTTGTATGAATGCTCATGGCCAGACAGCAGTATGTGCCCTTTATAAATCTCTCTTCTTTAAAAATCAAGCTGAAGTAATTAAGATCACAAAGCCCAGTTCACTTACAGCATTTTTTACTGCATAAATGACGTTCAGTCACTCCCGTTTAACACTGATATGAGGGGAGCCAGAATCACTAGCCCCTCGAGTCCTCTGCTTGAATAGACTTATATGGCACAAAAGAAAATATAACTGTTCCTTGAAATCAGCATGCTGCACATAATTACCCACTTAGCATCCAGTCCAGGAGGAGGATGCATATTATAATTGTCTGTGAGGTCATTTCTGTATTTGCCCAAGACTTCAAGAGAAAAAGTGAAGTTAACTTGCTGCCTTAAAAAATGATTCAAAACTGGAAAAGCTTGAAAACATCAAAATACATATAAATTATCAAAGGAGAACAAAGACAAGTTTTTTCCACAAAAGTCTTCTCCCCAGGCTATAACAATGCTTTACATAGGCATGATCAATATATCCAGGCTTGAGAACCAAAGTCTTTTGGAATAAATTAGACTGGCAGGAAAAGAAACAAACAAAGAACAAATTAACATGATTTTAAACATTGCTTAAATTTTCATGAATGTAGACCTTGAGATGTTATGATGAGATCCCATGAGCCTGTGCTAGTATTTGCTTATAATTAAGGGTTGCACTTTCATGTTTCATCTGATATTATAGATTGGAAATCAGACACATGCTTACTATTTTTCTTGGTCATACTGATTTATCTACTTTATTTGCTTTTGCTTACTCTTTTAATAAGAAGTATGGCCCCATTACTTTTCCTTTACCAGGCTGCCCTTTCTCCTCATAAAATGTATCTTCCTGCATCTGAGTAATTAGAGAAGGACTGCCCTTTCTGTAATGTTATGTTTGTATTCACCTGTAACAGAAAGATAAAAGACTAATCCCTTCCAAAGTTGCTTTGGATAAATGGCTTCAGAAGGAAAATGAGTACTCAGCTCCACTCTTCAATATGTGTGGTAGTGGATGGAGGCCCTTCACCAAGGGAGTCAGCAATGCAGCCTGCTTTGTATTACTGATGTGTTGGCAAAGATCCCTTCAGTGCATTCCTTGCTAAAAGTAAGACGTCATCCAGTTTAGTGCCCTCCCTGTGCTGCACCAACCTTAAATCAGTCTGACTCACATCCGTGGATTTTACAAGTTCCAAATGCAGTTGTAGCTGCCTCATCACCATTGTCTCTGCAAAATGTACCATATAGGAAAAATTAGCAGTGTTTGGCAAAGTTATCAGCATCGAGGGGGTTTTGGAATAAGAACTTAATCATGAATAGTTGAAGAAGATCCCAGCATGATTGTGGAGAACACAATCTGGTGATTTGCATTTCCTCTGAAAAGCATGCCCAGTGTCGGTCTACAAGTTTTCAATACCAAGATGAGCAGGACAGACAGGACAACTAACATGAGATTTTTCTCTGAGTCATGCCCCTCATGGGAATTCATTAGAAAGAAACATTTTTTCAGATGCTGTTTTGTAAGTACTGGTCAGGGCCCAAATACTAGGTGAAAAAGTCTTTGTGTCATTGCTAAAGAACATTTTGAAGACTTTTGTTAAATCTTACTGTTCATCAGCTTGTGCAGCTCTGGAAAAAAAAAAAAAAAAAAAAAAAAAAAAAAAAAAAGCTGTTTGTTGAAAGGATGTATTTTTAAACAGAAAAGTCATGTAAATAAGATATGGCATAAAAAATGTGATAATCATCTCCAAATCAAGAGATGTCATGGAAAAAGGTGAAAAGCCCTCCACTGTCATTGTGTTTAATGCTTCAAAACTCCTCTTATCCTTCTTCTGAAACAACAAAATAGGACACTTTTTAAATTGCTCACTGTAAGGTGGATTTTCTAGATCTCAAATTGTTCTCAAAACATTCTGCAGTTTACAGCCCCCTCTTTAAAATAATTCTGCACCCAACAATAAAATGGTTTCCTTGTTTCTGCTGAGTAGCCTTCTGCTTTGCACCCAGTCTGCTTCATATCCTGAATATCCATGATGATTCCCAAGTAATTTTCTCATTATACAATCCCCATTCTGAAAAATGTAACTCAAATGTTTGATTTTACATTTAGTTGAAAACATGCGTCTTTGTAATCTGTCTGAGTACTGCAAGGTCCTGATATATTGACTTGGGCTCTTATGTACCAGAAAAACAAGAAGAATAACCAGTAGTCATAACAGAGAAGTAAATAGAAACCCAATCCATTTGTTTACTCACAAATACTTTGTACTCTCACAGATTTACCCATCTGCCAGTTTCTAATTCCTTTCTCTGTGAGCAACATCAATTTTATGGTAGCTTTAGGGAAACATCCACAAGAGCCTGCTCACCCATTTGTGTCTGCCTCTCTGGGTTCAAGTGAGGAAAGGAGGAGGATACCCAGAGCTTCAGTCTACCCTATGCTGGCTGGATCAGCTGATGTAATGCACTGGGCAGAAAGAATTTTACCTACTCTGTTTTATTTCTTCACTGCAGTAAAAGATTTATCAATAAAGAAGCTATAACATTAGGAATTTCTGCTTTCCTGGAAGAAAAGTTTTCTTTCAGACAAAGGGAGGCAAATATTTTACTTCAAAACTGGTGCGAAAGGACAGCCTGAAGGAAGTGCCTGTGTGCACTCTCTTATCTGGTCTCTAAATTTGTAGCAAGCCCAGGAGTGTGGGAATGCCAGAGGCTCTTGGCACAATTCGGGTGCAACACAAACAACACCCTGTTAATGATAGTGATGCTGCTGCTATTAGTATGAAAATAAGTGACTTTTTTCCTATTGGAGGCCTAAAGTTTGTCATCAAAGCTAAATATTTTAGAACACCATTTAAACTGCCTGTTCAACTGCTGAGTGTTGAGCACATGTTAATACAGTTTTCTCCAGATATGGTAGTTTATGATAAATGTTACCAGATTTTGTACTGTTCGTGTAGTATGCTACTAAACACTAAGACAAATGGGCCCACTGAATGGGTATTTCCTTTGGACACAAGCTGCAGACCACCCATGTAATACACAGAAATAATTAAGCGCCAGGATAAAAAGCTAGAACAAAATATTAGTGTCTCAGAATCCTAATGAATAAAAGACATTATAAAAATGAAGACTATGCACATAGATGTTTTGAAAAATAACATCAGGCCACAACAACATTTTGGGTAAAAGGAAGAAAGAGTACCTCATCATGTTATAGTGCTGTTTGAAAACTTCTAAATACTTGTGTGCTGTATACTTACTTTTGGCAAACTGCGAGGGCCTGAGTCTTTATTCATACTGGCCTCTTGGTAGACTGAAAAAAAAACAAAACACAACTTTTGGAGCGTTATTCATGAATTACATTACTGTAAAAATAAACTGATACGGCCTTGCAACTGAAGACATCGCTTGCAAAAATTGCTGTCTTGATGAGACAGAAAGCTCTAAGATCAGTCTGAATAACTTTCAAAGCATGCATATATAGAATATACTGTAGTAACAGCAGGTCTTTAGCAAAATTTTCAGAAATTTCAGAGAGAAGAAAATTTCACCTATATCGTATCTAAATATTACAGAAAAATACTTTCCAAAGACACAGGCGGTATTTGGGCATCTAATTTCCCCAGACTCTCATGCAGTATTTTCCGGAACAGCTTCTGCCTTGTCTGGATTTATACAATACAGGTATGTAGCAAAGGTTCAGGCTCAGCTGCCAATCTCTTGAGCAAAAATATAAAGGTCTCCTGAATTTGAGAAGTATAAAGCATTGAAGATTTGGGCATCATATTTAGCAGCAACGCAAGAATATTAGTTAAAGCTTATTTTGTATTACTAGAAAAATTTAACTTTTCTCTATAAAATAGATTTTAATTTTAGCTCTCCAGTCAGTATCCTGATGGCCATTTAACCTGTCATCCCTCCCAGGTGTTGTGAGGGAAGATGATGGTTGGCACAAAACAAGTGCTCCCCTCCATACAGGCACTGCAGTCCCTCACTGCAAAAAAACTACGTTGCAGATTTCACTGTGCAGAAAGTACAGTGAAAGAGGGAAAATCTCCTAGAACTGTCGGTCATTTGGCTGAAAAAGCCCAAGTTCAAGCATGTCCTCTACCTCACTGAGTAATTGCAGAAAAAGACAATAGTTACAGACTGTGAACCTGTGTGTATGATAACCCGCCTTTTTAACGTTACCTGTTTGTTAAGGCCAGATCTTAAAAATGAATTTGTTAGATTAGAGTCCTGCACCCACACAAGCCATATTGACTTCAGTTTTGAAGTGTGTAAAGGAACTCATGTGCTACTTGATCTTTGTGCTGTCCCTTTGGATCAGAGCAAGTTTCCCATGCAGTATGGAGTGCAAATGTGGTAAGATTTATATTTTTCCTTTGGTGCCACAAAAAATTCTTTTTGTTCATACTGTCATTTTTAACAGGAAAATGTCAGAAAAGTCAAAGACATTGGGAATATTATTGGAAAAATTAATGACCTTTCCTTACCCACCATACTGTCTTTTAGTAAATAGTGCTTCTGTTTTATCCTGAAAGTAGTTGTTCTGATAATCCACAGGATGTGCCACAGAAAATGCCTGGTAAAACAAAGTACAGCACACCATAATGTCTTTCTTCTTTAACATGAAAAAAAAAAAAAAAAAAAAGACAAAATAAAAAGGCTGTTACTTCTTTTCAGAATCTTCCCCTTCTGAAATATTTCCTTCATCTTTAAACTCTGCTTTCCAGATGACTCCAAGCAACTCTTACTCTACAGTGCATCACGAATTATATTAAGAAAGCGTAATCCCAAACCAGTCTGATTTCTCTGATTAAACAGAAAGCCATGTCAAAAAGTAGTCTTTTTATATAATAAAAATGGTGATAATAGAGTAAGTCTCATCAGTCAAAGGGCTGTATTGCTGTCTATGATAGAAAAACATTTTTGCTGCTGCTGAATGATATATCCCTAGCTGGTCACAATATACCTAATTTCCTGCTCAGATAACAGAAGATGCTAAGATAAAGAGTGAAAGGAATAAGAAGCTGTGTGATACAGATATATGGAAGAATTAAAAAATGTTATAAAAGTAAAAGTGAAGTTATGCCTAAAAACTTGTGTTTGAACTAAGTTTCAAAACAGAAAACAAAGATCCCAAGTTTCTGTGTGCTTGCTTTGAATAGGACTTGCTAATAAATCCAGGACCAAATAGGACAGAAGAAAGGACTGTTTACAGACTAAAATACGCTGAGATGTTCACAGCACCTGGCACAGCTTAAAACTAAATTGTCTTATCTTACTGTAGGTTCAGAAAACTGTCTTGAACAGAAGCTGAGAACACCTCGTCGACGATGTCAGCAGCCCAAAATGCTGAATAGCCCTGAGGACAACATGTACTATAACCAGTTAAATGTGAGTTCAAAGTGGCAATAAAGCTGTTTTACTGGCTTTGTTTCCAGTTAATAATTCTGTTATTAATACCTGTTTCAGCCCCTCCAGCCCCACCCCCACGTTCTTCTGCTCTCGTCTTGAACATGTGCTTATGCTCTTTATCTGTTGCTTTCATGTCAGGATGTCTGCCTTCACGGTGAATAATTGATGTGGTTTATCAAAGACGAGCAAGATGCATGCTTCATCAGGCTCACTTGAGCCCTTTGATCAAAAAAATTATGCTGTGACTTCTGATATTATCAGCATCTGCTTGCATTCAACACAAAATCACTTTGAATTAAAAATTAACGACTTGCTGCTTTGCTTTGACTGTGTGTTCTTGGCCCTCTCCACAGGGAACTCTAGAATATCAAGGGAGCAAGAGGAAGCCAAGAAAACTTGGGTAAATATCTATCTTCTTAGTTCTAAGCAACTGTAAACAGAAGAAGTCCTTTGTGATATTACAGAATATGCAAAACTTTCTAGAGAGGTTTCTAAAAATAAACAATTAACATATCTCTGTGCATTGACATTGGACATTTTCTACAGAAGCAAATGTAAAACTTGTGTGTACTGCTGTCTGCAGACACTAGAACTGATTCTAACAAAATATGTTCCCCAGCTTTCTCTGAGTACTACTATGACTACAAAAGAAAACCTTTATGTTTTTAAATGTATTTGGTACTAGTGAATGGTCCCAGATGAAAGGTGTTGAAACTGAAGTCCTCTAACCTATAATACGGACAGAAGCCCTACCAGCTTTGCAACACCACGCTCACAGTGGTATGCCTTCCTGGGGGAGCATATTTTAAGAGCTGACAGACATGCCACCCAGCCCAAGAGGGAGTTGCTGCTTCTCCATTGGACCGAGCCAGTTTTTCATTGTCACGTGAACAGTTACCTCCTGGCAATAGGTAGAAATCACTGAAAACAATTCATAAAAGCCAAGCTGGCCACTATAGAGTTCTGAAAACATTTCGCTGACTGGTCACATGAACCAGAGAGAACCGGTGTATGCTGGGTCTTCAAAAAGCATCTACTCCAAAAGTTTACAAGAATTTTCTGTATCATTTTCTCATTTTTAAATTGGTCTTCTGAATATGAGCGTATGAATAGGAGGGTCAAGGTTAAAGCCCAAAATGTTACATGACTGAGCAAAATTTGATTTATTTGATTTCTCTCCCCTAGACTAAAAAGTCTGTTTTCCTGTTTAGGGAACAAAATCACTAACATGGGACTGCAGTGCTATTCAAACATCACAGGAAAATGAAGGCCCCTTGATGTCAGTAGGGCTTTACCCCAAAACTGGTGATGTGATCTTTGGTTCATATGCACAGCAAACTGTCAGCTGAAATACATTACCAAAATCATACCATATATATGGAACATATATAGGCAAAAAAGCTACATTGCTCAAATGAAACGGCCATCGGAGGCAAACAGTTGGTCTGTCATTCTATACACATAGAAGAAGGACTACATTGCCTTTCACTGATCCTTAGAACCATTCAGAATATAATCATAAGAAAGTAGTAGCGAAGTAAACGGCACATGTAAAAACTACATCTTTCTGATCAAATCATCTCAGACTTTTTTTTTCTTTTTTTTTTTTTTTAGCAGTGTTCATTCTCACATCCACAGAGAAGTTTCAATTTCTGAAGATATTGACAGAATTCATTTTTTAACTTAATAAATGTTGTTTGTTTTCTTTCAAGCCAAATCAAAGTGCTTGATGGAGAGGATGAGTATTACAAATCACTGTCAGCTGTTGAATCAATCCCTGAAGATGACAGCTGTCTCAGTTCCACATCTCCTTCTTCTCCAAGGGGAGTGTCTTTTGCTCAAAGCTGAGCTTCACTCACTTTTTTGACTAATACTGGTAAGAGTATTTTCATGCTGGTAATCTCTTCTAATTAACTTTGTGCATGATTATATAATATATTTAAAAATACAATTTCAGTTAGCAACTTCGTTTCACTAATTTATACATGGTTTTGCAGATATTAAATTGTATTTCCATAAATAATTCCAGTAAAGGGGAACAACACTACCTGTACACGTTGCTGTTGTTAATCAACATGTTTTTTTAGCAGCAAGGTTACTTTGTGCAGTTCCAGCCCCTTCTTCCCTGCTCCCCCCAGCTGCTGTTTCCACCCTGTGCCATCCCTTCTGTTGTGCTGGCACAACTGCTGTGTGGAAAATAAGATCAAGGAACTGATCTGGATTAAAAGAATGCTGTACTAAAAACCATCTTTTGGGGTCATAGTGAAAATGTTCAATATTTCATTAGATTGATATTAAAGCACTGTATTTTGTAATTTTCTGTGCATTGTATGACTTTTAACACTATAAAAATGAACAGAGTAAAATCATTTAAAATAAAAAGTGTGTCTTAATTTACCTCGTAAATATTTTTCATATGAAATATTACTTTACCATAAGTTTTACTTGAAAAATATTTCAAATGTAAGAAGCAAAACAATTTTAAAGCTAACATTAGTTGATTGCACAGACTGCTTTATATAGCCTTTGTGACTGAAACCATCGTTGGGACTGGATATTCTTGTTATCCATGCAAGTATCTCATTTCTTTCTTAACCTGGGCTTAATCCCTGGGCTTCAGTGATTCCTACTGCCTTCTTGTATGTAACACACAAAAACGTTATCTGTAAATTTTTCTACTCACTTTTCACTTTCTTTCCAAATCCTTAGTGAAACAATATGTAACTTTCTATGGAACACTGAGACACTTTGCTGGTACCTTTTTCTGTGACAAAAAAATGACTGCTTCATCTTAATCTTTACTTTTAGTTTCTGACCCACAGTTTTGATCTGTGATAATTCTTTGTTTCTTTTCCATACAATCTCGTGTCAAAAACTTTTGGAAATAAAGTCTTTGTATGTATACCACCTTATAACTTTGCTCAAAATGTTTTTTGATTTTGTTTTGATAAACAATGTTGACTAAATGTGACCGTGTTTCATATTGGTTTAATTATGACACTTATTTTTATCTCCCCTCCAATGGATTTACCCTGATCCATGCTAACAAGCCTTCCTCCTTGTGGAGGTACAGTCCACGCTTGTTCTACAAGTTAAAGAATTTCTTGCTATCCAAATCCACTGACCTCATCTTTTCAGACACAGGACAAAGAAAGATGTCATTGGAAACAAGAGGCAAATTTAGTCAGAGCATCCCTAAGCCAGAAAAGGGTTTGAAAGTAGAAAAAGGAACAACATAGATAAGTCAGCAAAAGCTTTGTCTCTACTAATAAACACAGAAATGTTCTATTGTTCCAAGAGGAACAATCCTTCATTCGTTCTTCACTCAAAATGTAACAAAAGGTTGAAACTAAAAGTTAAAATCCTTCAAAAGATTGAAGTCCTTCAGTTCACTCTTCATTCTCCTCTGCTGTGCATCTGGGTGTGGGTTTTAGAGTCTTTAAAATTTAAGGACTCCTTAAACAATTGAGAATTTGTGAGTAGCTGCTGATGAATTAATGATATTAGAAGATGCAATACAAATATGAATGGCAATTTACACGTATGCATGCATGCAGATCAGTATCTTTACTTTTGGTGAAAATATAGCAAGAAAGAGTTATGATACTTCATAAAAAATAATGTGCAACTTTTCTTTCCTACATAATGCATAAATTCTCCGGGTCTATTAATCTGCAACATATCTGGATGGAAAATGACATTATTTTGAAAAGATTCAAATGACTTACTATTATTCTTATACTGGCATAGATCATAGGGAGCTCTCGCAATACTGATACATTGTGGTTCCATCCCTCCTTTTTGCAAACTATTTGGGAAAATATATTTTTATTGTTTGTGCAATGCATATCCTTATTGTGCATGGTTAGAGTTTATCAATTGTTTCAGTTAAATGGTAGTGAGGCTTCCAGTTAGGTAATACATCACTTGTCCAAAAACCAGAAGCTTACCTTACATTGAATACATTATGCTGAGTAGTTGTATTAATTTCATAAAGAAGCAATGGGAAGTGAAAAATAATATATAATTCAGTGAAGCACTTAAACCAAAACCTAAGTCCCACTGAAATCAATGAGTGATTAAGTGCTTTGCTGAATGGGGCCTGAGTTAACAAGAGCAGCTTCAGAACATTAAATAGTAAGCACAAGCTAAATGCAAATACTCCCTAGGTACATCCCTTAGGTCCTTCTTTTTCTTCTTCCTGATTGTTAAGATTGTACCAATCTCAGTCATCAGAAATGGACTTCAGAGAGATTTTGTGTCATATTTTAAGCACTCTTTGATCACCCAGAAAGGGTAAAATTTAATGTTTTCCTTGTCACGTGAAGTGCCACTATCTGCATCTGCTATAATTTTTGAATTGGTTTGATGTCACTAATGTTTTTATACTGAAGTTGCTATCTGAAAACAACTGTGGAGTTGCACGTTTAATTCTTGTTGCTTCTTGGGCAAGAATTGTGCATCAGGACAGTCTGTCCATTGTTTTCTTCCATAGCTTACCTCCCTTTCTTCATTTGCTTCTTGATCAATTCAGTTTATGCTCACTAGGCCTGTGAGGTGGCCTTTTCTCATTCTTATTGTAGCACACATATCTCTTTAGATTAAAGGCTGTATCCTCATCTTGCTGTAGATCTGTGCAGTTGCATTAAAAATGGCAAAAGATTGATAGATGTGTTTGTTTGGGTTGATGAGTGCATGAATGGGAAGGTGGCTCAAGTGTTTTGAAGTGCTTCTTTCAAAATTCTGGCTTGCATTACAACTGTGTTGCTGAAGAGATAATTTCTTTAAGAACCGTCCTGAGCATCAAATCCTATAAGAATGGGGGAGTAACAACATGCTTAAAGTGTGGAGATGTTGTATCCAGTGTACCGAGAAGCCATCATCTCCTGCTGGCTGCCTGCCTGAGTTCTTCCTTTGTGTGACAGGGGAAGAAAGCATGCTTGCTGTCTGCTAGTCTGTGGCTGCTCTTACTGGAGGCACCATTGTCTGGCCACCAGTGTTGAATGATGGTTACAGCAATGATTGTATCTGGGTTCAGGAGACAATATTTGTCCCATAAAAGCAGGATTGTTTTATTTTGTAATACAGCCTGCTCAATAGCCTCTATAAGAACTGAGACCAAAGAGCTGCTACTTAGCATAGCAGCTTCTTTGCTCCAGCATTAAGGACTGGCTCTGTTTGGGAATTCAGTGGGAGCTGGATGGCACTGCTAGCTGTGCATGAATGTACCACGCAGAGCATGCTTAGGAAGGAGGAAGGGAGAGAGCCTCTGACTGAGGAGCAGAGGATGAACGGCAGTTTTTGTTTGCATAAAGTGATAAAAAGCCTTGCACTGTCTGTGAATGCAGTATAGAGGTGTGCTACTGGTGACTAGTTGGCAGAATACATTTTCACAGTTAAAGGTGAAAAAAAAAAAAAAAGAAAAAAAAAAGAGTTTTAAAAAGATAGTTCTGAAAATATATGAGATCAGATCTAAGGACAAACGCATGACATGTGTCATAAGAAAGAGTGAAAAGGAGTGCAGGAGACATGACAATCTGGTGTTCATGGTCAGTGGGAGTATATCAACATGAATTGTTTAGATTTTATCATTTGGTTTTGATACCATTTAAGTATTGTTCTCTTTTATTTCATTTCACATATGTTATCCTGAAATATTAATGTATTTTGCTTAGTAGTTCATAACACCCTGTTCTTAATATTTTATAAAAGTAAAGAGTTTAAATCCTGTTATAAAAAAGAACATTTTTAGGCTGTGTGCGCAATATAATTAACGCTTTTCAGCAGATAGGAGAGAAAAGAGTGAAGCTCAACAAGGGATTTCAGATTTTTTCTGCAGACTTTAATGGCACTAGAAACCAGTTCTTGCTGAGGACAATTTCAGCCTTTCAGTTATGGTAGCATGAAAACTTCTCTCTCTGCCAACCGTAAATTGGGCAGGGAGCTTTTGAAGATTAGCCCCTTTCATTTGGTAATTTTAAACTTGCTTCTCGCTTAAACATTTACATCACTTCGGTAACATAAAGGAAGCTTAGAATAGGAGTAAATTGCAGCCGTCTTAAATTTGCCCCCACTGTGACCTCTCTTAACCTATACACCTTAAGAGTGGTGGAAAGGGCTTTTGTGCACTGAAGATCTTCTAAGTAGTCCCCGTCATGCTGTCCAAGGAGTTGTTACTTACAAGTTTATAAAATATAACTCTATACAATGTAAAACTGAAGACTTTGTTAGGTTCAGTCTGACCAAAAGCTCATTTTCCTTTTTCTGGCAATGATCAGAACCAAATTTTTCAGTGGTAGGTACAGAAAATAACCAACCCTGGACATTTACAAAGCCACCTTCCAAAAAGGAAAATTTCTTCCTAATACTGCACAAATACTGATTATCTTGTGCCATTTAGTGTAGTTGCTAATATAAGCATCATACTTTTATAAATATATACTTATATGTATTTTGCTGTATTTTGTATAATTGTGAATATTTACACTTCCAAGCAATTGTATCACTGTATTTTAATTCCACTAAATTTCTAACTTCTGATACATTTTAGTGGTAAGAGCTATACATGGCACATCCATATACAAAACATAACATGGATTTTTTGTTTCAGTTTAAAAGAAAATGAATGTATTTAAACATGGTCCTTTCTAATTGAATTGGACAGCTTCCAACATGTTGTCAGAGTATAAAAAGAAGCTACCAATTCACTTTCCTTATACTACTTTCTACATACCTCCAGTGCACTTTTCAATCCATATAAATAGTTGCAGACTATAAAGATCTGTAAGGAATCTCATAGTGTTGCTGTTTTCTATATGTAGATATCTTCAATTTTTGCAATACTTTATTGAACAGTAGTCTTGACTGGATAATCTCTAACCCTCATTGGTATAACCAACATCCTTTATAATGAAGGAATATTTTTTATTTATATCTTATATCATCATGAAAAACAGGCGTGGTTTTAAATATAGATGATATTAAAAATTAAAAATATATTAAAAATAGAAGATATGTAGTGGTTTTAGGTCTAGTTGTCTTATTCAATATTGAACTCAATAAACAGTAGGAAAACAACGTGAGTTTCATATTCGTAATTATGTGGTTGTCTCTGATAGTGCAGTACATGTATGCCTAATTCCTGCAGTATTAATATACAATGGTCTCATTTTAGAATTCATTGATCTTTGCTTGATTTTAGGTGTATAAGGACAGATGATCAAATCTCATATTTTAGAACTTAGATCCATCACTGTAAGTAGAATTTCTTGATGAGTTTCTTTTTTAGTGAAAATGAGGAAATACGTAATTTGGTAAAAAGATTTATGATATCCTGGAGAGGGAGTAAGGAGGCAGTTTTGTAGTAGAAGTAAATGACTATGGGTCAAGATATTTGGTTAGTACTAGAAGCTATTTTGTACCAAATTTAAAGTGGTGTAAAATGAGATTTAAGCCCCAATCTTAAAACTAACCCTTAATATATATATATATATATATATATATATATATATATATATATTCAAATGCTTCATTCCCTTATAAGAACTGAACTGAATTGGTTTTTTATAGCAATGAGATGAGTTACCAATGAGATAAATAACTGCAGTCAGTCATATCCTTATTTCTCCTTCCTATTTTTTTTTCTCAAAACAGAGAATTTTGGGAAGTAACCAAACTTTGGCATTATGTAGTATATTCAGGTTAACCAAATACATAAGAGTGCATATGATTAACAGTAAGGCCATAAGGCACAAAAGTGTTATCCTCTATTGGAAACAGCTAAGTAGTTTTACTACTGTTATATGCACAAGACATGGTGTGTAATAAGCTTATCTATTCTGCTTTTACCTCTGACAACAAAATATTAAAAATGTCAATTTTATTGTTAGCATTAGAAATACATTTTGTTAGTATGCCTTTTCTTTAAGACTGTTTACCCCGGGAGGAGTTGTAGCAGAGTGCTTCGTTAACAGAAAACAAAATCCTGCTTGACCAGAGAGCAGGATTCCCAGCATGATGGAACTAGCACAGGATGCTACGAAAACCCAAGGCCTGGGAGCAGTCCTCTAGGCCAGAGCTAGAGGTTACAGAAGTTGGTGAGAGAGAGACTTTGTGTCTCCTTCGTGATGGGCACTGGAACTGGTAAGGGAGGAGGCCAACAATGCAAAATAACAGCACACCGTGTCTTCAAACACAGGCTGATGCCATGATTCATCTTAATGGATTTCTCAGGAATTATTGGAAATTATTTTATTAGATGTATAAATCCAGAATCAGTCAGAACAGTAAATATATTCATTGTGTTACAGGGCAGTGTTTATTGTAGTACTTCTGTGCTGTGATGTTAGAGGACATAGGAACAGATAAGAGAAAAACACATCTTAGAGTTATGATTCCAGAAACCAGATTACATATTATTGATCAAGCCAGTAATCGATTAAATTCCTGGCTTTTGCTTAGCAAGCCTATTGTGTTGTTTTTTGTTTGTTTGTTTTTGTTTTTTTGTTTTCTTTTTTTGTTTTTAAGTTGCAGAGAGAGATTATTTTGCAACAATTTAAATATCATTTTATAAGATCATTGGCAAATGGAAATGGCAAGTAGGTGGAGCAACATATTTGCATTCTTCTGCAAAAGGCCAAAGCATCAATTTCTGACCCATCTCCAGTGAAAATTAGACTTGAAACTCTCATCTTGATCTTTCAGTGAAGCTAATACAGCCACAACATAGGCTGGAGGCAGTTCACTGGGCTGGAGTACAGTGCTGGGAGGGAGGGAGGCATGAGTGTCCCAAAATTATCATGATACTGACTATAGCAAGTCTCTGATGAAGGCCTGTTTAAAACTGCAGCAGCAGAGCTGGGACATTATGATGTGAGATGTGCTGGTGGGGATGGCTGTGGCCAGGAAGAAAGTAACAAGGTCTTGTGATTCTGATGGAAATGACCCATGGAAAGCTCAGAGCTGGAGAATGGCATTGTTTTATGTCTGGGAGGTGCCAGTATGGATTTGCTACATTGGAGCCCTTAGCAAGGGGAGAGGAATGTAGAAGTGTTTTCACAAAATTGTCTGACAGTTTATTCAATACTTTTTGTTCTTACTTCTAGTTCCTGTTAACAAGCTACAAATTCTCCAGCTGCATTAACTGTGTTAGATTATCCATAGGCTTCTCTGACAGAACAGCTTGTACTGAGATCACAAAATCCTTGAAACAGAAACTTTTGATTTTGCAAGTTCTACCAAAACAGGAATGATCACTGCTCAGCACTGCCATAAGAAACATAATTACAGATAATCTACTAATTTGGAAAAATTGACAATAATCTAAGATCCCCAAGTCCCATACACATTTCTAGGACAGCTGAATACTGTAGGTGAAACAAGAGAGGCAGCTAAATCTGTCAATCCATACAGCTGAAACTTGGGACAAGACAGTGTATTAAGTACACTGTCCCTAGTTTGTCTTTGTGCTTCAAGATGCAAGTAAGCTATAAAAGAAAAATAACGAATCTAACCACAGTTCTTTGTATTCTTCATATGTAGGATTAGTGTGATGGAAGTTTACGTCTAAATTCAAGGTAAGTCCTGTATTTAATGCAGGCAGAGACAATTTATTTAATAAAATAGATCTGTTAAAACTAACGTTTTGAAGGAAAAATAAAATGAAAGGCTTCATAAAACTGTATCTTTTGATAATTTGTGTTACAATCTCCAGCATTTTGAACTCAATGCAGATTTACAGCTGAATTCCGATTGGAAATTGGTATTGATTGATTATGTTGCTCATTTAACATTCCAGCATGCGGCAACAATAATGCAACAGACTGTGATAAAATGGGATGCGATCTAACAGGACATGACCGATGGGATGAGTACAAAATGCTGGGTCTGCTGGTAGTGCTGTGCAGTAGTTCAGGTTGGCATCTTCTGTGCTTTGATTGTTCATTTCATTTTGCTGTCATCCTACTGAGTTGAACATTTTAAAAGACACAGCGTTTTTCCATCTGTAAGTCATGGAAAGACAGATGGATATGGAAAAACTCCACCTACAGTGCCTTGACTGAATGCCATTGCCCACTTAGTGGTAAAAAAATCCCTTCTGGAAAATTAAAATGCCCTTAAATATATTATATTGTGAAAAGCTCTTTAATACAGGAAATTACTGATCTCTTACAATTGAATTTATTTTTTTAATCAGTACAAGTAAAACCAACTGGTTCTTATCAACAGAGCTGCTATATTATAAACACCACTTCTGTTACACTGAAGTTAATCCCCAGTCCTGTTACAAGAAACTCATCCTTATTAAAGTAACATTAAGAGCTTCTTTTTATTGATCTGCTCCTTTCACTTAATGATAGGAACTTACTGATGTTTTAATAATAACCTTGCAAGCTTTATCTCATTTTACTTCAATGTGTGTTACAGAAAGATGCTATGGAAACTAACTTAGCATAAACATTTTGCAGATGTCTTTAAAGGTTAGGGAAAAAAATAAGATTTAGTTGCACTGCATGTTAACAAAGATGGCTGAAAAACTAGAAGATAAAAGAGAGCCTCGAGTATGAACATCAAAGAATTGTTAATGACAAGAAATACCATTAGGGTTAGCATCCCTTTTGTTTCAGCCCCCTCACACCTGCAGTGTGTTGCAGATTCTGTCTTTGTTGGCACGTCTGAATTACTTCCATTAGCATTTATAGAAAAGTGTCTGCAAAACAACAGAAACGTACCCCTGGTTTCTTCTGTTGCTCCAAAAAGTCAGATATTAGGTTCTCTGTGGGTTTCCTTCAAGGTACAGTATCTTATTGTAAAGGAGACTATAGACCCAGGATTCCGTTGATTGCAAATGAGCTAGGTTGAAAGGAGAGGGCAGCTTTTGTTAGTGCTAGAGAACTAATATAAGCAACTACAAGAAGCGCACATAAGAAGCTCAGACATTAGCAATAGCAAAATCAGAGCGTGAAATTCAGATTAGCCCTCCACAGGCTGTGAGAGGGAGGGGGTATTGGAAGACTTGGCATGGCTAAAGGTGTAACCTGTTTCATTTGGCCCCTGAAAATTTTTAACAGATGGTGGGACCAGCTGTCTTTTTCAGCCATTTAATAAACTCTTCGGTGGTAACAGTTTGGGAAGTGGGGGGTTTTGAGTTTTAGGCCAGAGGAAAAAATAAAGAAATCTGTCCCAATTGTCTTTGCCAAATAGTGAAGTCTGGAAACATTATGAAAAGTTAAAGTGAAAAATCTAATTGATTGTACTGTCCTGATTATCCATTTCAACAGAAGAGGAAAAAAGAACTGTCTGTGCCCAAGTGGACCAGTGCATGAAAAAACGCCTATTATGTTGTTATCTTTATCTGTCATTTTAATTTCAGCTCTTGCAAAGGAGGCACATAATGAGAAATTTTAAATGAGCTGTAGAATGAGAAACTGTCTTACTTTTTGAGACATGATACCACGTCAAAGTAACAGCCAGAGTGATGTCTTGTATAAAAAAATAAACCCAAATGTATATTGAAGGTAAGATAAAGTTCGCACTGTCTGCCCAGGTGAATACAGCAAGCAGTGAACTTATTCTGACTTGCATAACACAGTGATATAAAATGAAAATAAACTGCCATTTTAGAAGCATATAACATTCAGGCTCTAATAACCTTAGTAACATGTGGGGGGTTGCTTATTATGAGCGTTTACAAAAAAATACACTGCAGCTCTGTTTCTTCAGTTAAATTAATTTTTTTTTAAATTATAATTTCCAACACAACACTTAAATAAATGGCAACTCTCAATTATATGAGATGTTTTATTTAAAAAGCATGTCTAGTGTCTTTGAACAGAACAGTTCTTTTTGCACATTTACATGCTACCCAGCTGAGCAGCCAACCCTTCCATTTGACAAGGGCTTTGTTCTGCCTACAGGCCTATTATAAGCCCTAGATTGTTTGCCCTTAATAAATTGCAACAATAAGACAGAAACCTCTTTCAAGTTAAGAGAAATAAAACACGTTGCCTACATAGCAAAGCATATGAAGTTTAATAATGACAACAGAAACATATCTACTAAATCTCATTTGCTTTGCTCCCAGATCACTGCGGTTAAGATAGCCCAGAAATGTTAGCTCTTTCCATACATTGAACAAAAGATTAAAGAAAACAACAGGAGGACAAAACAGCCCTAGCTACAGTTTTGTTGGTTTTTGATTTTTATTTTTTTTTTCTTCATGATATAAAATCATACTGGGTGCTATGTAAGGAGACTAGTGGGAGCTAAGCCTGAAAAAAAAAAAAAAAAAGCGAACATGATTAAATGTAGAGCAGAAAAATGTTTTTAACTGAAATGAAACATGATTTCCTACTAGTGAGAGGGAGAAAAAGAGTGGGAATTATTCAAATTAAAGAATTCATACTACTCTCCAGTATGCTGGTGTTTGTCTGCTTGTGTATGCCTTTCGGGCTCTCCACTGAATCACAAAGCCCTACCAATTTTGCTTTTATAGCAGCTAATGGACATTCTTCTGTGGCTCAAGTGTTGTTTGGGAACTTGTGATCTTAAACAAAATTGTTAAGCTCTGTTTATGGGGCCCCATTTGTAACATTCAGCTGACAGCTGTGTTGTTTGTGTTTGCTATAGATTGTTAGAAACAGCCACCTTTGTTGAACTTAGATCTTCTGCATATTTTTTTCACTTAAGCTGGAAATTCCCAATGATTTTTAGAGTGCATCTGAAAATTATGAAGAAAATAGGAGGCAAAGTGCAAAAGGGACAGACATCTTGGACTCCTTTTGCAACAGAAATTCTGAAGAAGGTGAGTGTACCCATGATTAGCTATAAGTAAATTAAAAATCTCTATTAGAAACTTGGTAGTAACTCCATACGATGTTTTCAGAAAGAAATTCCAGTCACTGGTTCATTTATAGTTTACATTTTTTAAATGATTTTTTTAATTTGCAAATGGAAGTCCTGAGGATATAAATATTTCTTTGCTTTGATAATAAGAAAAATACACTTAGTACTTGGAAATGTTGCTGACCAGCTAAAAGTACAGTGATAGAAACTTTCAAAGGAAATGTAGTGTTTATGACAGGTATTGATTTGACTGTGTTAAAGGCTACTTTTCCTTCTTTTAAGGTATTTTTGAGCTATAGACAGCTCTTTGAGCACTATTAGATATTTTCCTGGGAATACTCAGTATTCCAGATACCCCTATACTTTCATTCTCTTGAGCTACAACATGCAGGAAACATCATAGTCATCCTGCTTTCACAGGAAGAGGGAAATGAAGATCAAGGTGGTCAGGATGTTTCTCTCTCATGTCTTCTTTTGTGTCAAAAAGAATTAGAGGTGGATTCTTCATTGTCTCTGCCACAGCACAGTGACAAGGTGCTGGTTTCAGTGCTTCTTCCAACTGCTTCACAGACCTAAACAGAGAACACATAATTTGTTATTTCTGAGGGCAAAGCCCTCATGTTTCACCCTGATGCTTCCTACAGTGCTAACCTCTGTATCCAATTTCTGGGTGACACTTGGAAGAATTTTAAAGGATGGACATGAACAGAGAAATATTAATGATTTCTTATGAAGGGAAAAAATAACAGGCTCAGTAACAATGAAGTAGAAAACTACAGTGTGAGAGACTTAGAAGAAAAGAGAGGAAAGTATCTGAGAGAAGGAAGAAAAAAATAAAAGGAACCATGAGATTTCAAAGAGGAGGCAACCTTGAGTAAATTTTGAAGATTATCCTTATTATGGGCTATGATAAAGCCTCAAAAGATCTTTCAGAGCCTCTTAAAATGCATTAAATACCTATGGTAGAACGCTTTGGGGTGCGTTGCAGCTTCTTGAGAAGGCTGGTGGTATAATTACTGTGAATCCACATAAGTGGCTTTGAATGCAAAATGACAAATGGACCAGTAATTGGAATTCCATAACCAAAGACAAATAAAATCAGATATAAAACTCCTAAGTATTCTAAATATTAGCTTTTCAACAATAGAAGATCACCGTGACTCATTATCTTGGGATCTGGTTCCTGTTTCTGAAATGACCAACAATCTTCACTTTTTAATGCTTCAGAGTAGATTTTTTCTTCCTAGGCCTGCAGTACTGCAAGGAATCAGGTTTTAAAACCATTAAAACCATTATCTTTTATAAATCTACTGAAAGCTTTGGAAAGAATCTTTCCTGTCATAAGTCAGTTTGAGTTTACAGAAAATACCAACATGATAAGAATAGGAAGAAATGTTTCTGGCGTTATTTAGTTTTCAAAAATACTAATTGTTCAGTATGCTAGAAACTTAGTAGTTGCAACTCCAGAGAGATAGATAGCCTACTGGTTAGGTGATAAAATCATAGGTAGGTGATAAATAGTATATTTAATTAGCAAATAGATCTCCAAACATACCACCATGAATATGCTGTTAGATGGCTTGATGTAAATAGCTTTGTGATTTATCCTTCGTATTTATAAACATTGTGGGAAATATAGTTGTGAGCCCTCCTCTGAGGAGGATTGTTCTCTGCTGTGTGAATGATATAGTCTAAAAAAAATTCATTTTCCCCTTAGTTTCATGGCTTCATTATGTTGCAAAACATGATTTACTTTTTCAGACAAATTGCACAGAGATGCATATCTCTAGATATCTCTTAACATATATTTATGTTTTCACCTTCAAATTAAACTGATCAAGAGATACCAGACAAATACCAAGAGATCAAAATGTATCACTTTGATTTTTCAAGCTCAATCCTGTAAAAACCCAAACTTCACTCAAATATCTAAGTATAGATACTATTATTTCCTCCATATGTAATGATCTCAGATGTTTATAGCCCATTTACAATTAAATGTGTAATCTGTTTGCTCATCCAGACTTAATCTGGATACTTTCATTAAAATCACAGTGTTTGCGATTTTGACAAAATGATTTGTCAGTAGCTGCAAAATTGTGTTTAACAATAGCACATGTACACTCTTAAGAGGTAGCATCATAAGCTTCTTCTCAGTATCCTATGAGTCTTCATTTAGCTCCCTGTATATTAATGTATAGCTGTAAATGATAGCAACAGAACCTGGACTGAAATTTAAGACATGCAGGAAGGCTGTTAAACAAGGGATAATAGAAAACATTTTCTGTATCCTCTGAGTTGCTCTGAGTAGCCAAGAATGAAAAGCACCCCAAACTTTTATTCCTCTTTTGAACTCTCCAGACTTCCGTGATGTGAGCATGCCAGCTATGTCCTAAATAATGCCTGTAAGACTGAGGGAACCAACCAAATACAGATCAACAAGGAGCTGGTAAGGGAAAAAACAAACTATCTCAAAACTTTATTGATATAGAAATATGGTTGTCTGGTGGTCCCTTATGTATTTGTAGAGCATCAGATTCTTGATAGCTAGCAAACAAAGTGATGGTCACAAAGCTATTCACTTTTTAAAATCAAAACCTGAAATTTGTTACACACGGTGCTGCAACCAGCAGTAGGTGCTGGAGATACGCATGGGCTGTAGAGCTACATTCACTTTTTCATCATACATGGGAGTAGAAGGATTCACTGGGAAAGGTTAGTGGAACACTGACTAAGGTAATAAGAAAACTATGGCAGAGTGAGGGTGGAGGAAAATTAGCTCTTCTGACTGCTGCCATATGTGTGTGCTCAAGGAAATATGGATGGTAGCGTTACTGAATTGAGGGGTTGTATCAGTATTAAATCCTAAGGTCTTTCTTCAGCACAGCTTTTCACCTCTAAAAGTGGTATTTTGATGACTGGCAAGTGAAACTAGAGCCTTGGACAGAATCCTGAAGTGAAGATGAAATATTTGCCAAAGCAGAGAAGGGATAGGCTGTAAAAGTTAGCAAGTATCTGGTTGTTTCTGCTCAGTATGTTCAGTGTTAGAACTGTGGAGGCACGCTTGTCTGTTCAGTACAGCCCACATAATATGTGTTTTATCTTCATAAAGCAAAGGTGTTAGGCTCTGTTTTTCAGTTACCATCTGCTCTAAACACTGTCCACTAGGCATGTTAGAAATATATGTGTTGTGGGCATGTTGGCTTATCACTGTGCTTACATAGGCTGCATGTTTCTTATCTGGTCTCTACTCCTCAGCTATCTTTCCCACAGAAAGATTGATATCTGCTTATAATTCCAAGTTGCTGAGAGAGCGTACAAGCATTAGGAGAGACTGACATGAAATTGTGGGATGGAAGGGATTTATAAAATAGTGGATTTTGCAAAGGGAATGAGGTGGAACATCTTAACAATACGGTCCTACAATATGTGCCTCTGCTTCTCAGTTGGGCTACTCAGTTCAATGCTTTGCTCTTCAGTAAGATCAGTATGTGGTGTGGGACAAGGGGTGTTGTCTCCTGTTGTTTCCTTTAGTAGGAACAGAATGATAGCATTCTACTGCTTTAAAGAGGAGTTGTGAAGATAAATGTGCTTAGGACTGCAGCAACAAGTACCACTGACACACTGACTTAAGCTTCTCCCAAAACACTTGCTGCACAGTTTGACCCTCTTCTTACTCAGGTCTGTACCAGGATTTTGGTCGCTGATCCAATTTCCATATTTTCCCCCACCTCTCCAGCTGCACTCCTGTTACACAGAAAAATGTTCTGAATTGTGCCCATTACTTGCATACTCCTCCCTGTCCCCACAACACACCTGGGTGACATACCCTGTCCCTGGTAAGCTTGGCTGACTTACACAAAGATGAAGAAAGGTGGGCTATGAAAAATACTTGTGCTACTGGCTGGTGGCAGGTGAGAGCAGGAAAGTGGAGACAAAGTTCCCACCCCTTGTCTATTGTTTGATCCCCTATCTGTTGAGTATGCGTAAATGGGTTAAGTGTAAGAAGCTGTATATGCCTTTGTAGGGACTTCTGAGTGAAATGTTATTTTAGCCAAAAAAGAACACCCCACAGAGATGAAAACAGCTTCAATCTATCATTCAGAACATTCCAGTCATTCATCTTGGTATTCTCATTAGCAGTGACCCCAGCATCAGCATACGTGAGGCCATGCTCCTTGTTAGCTTCCCCAGCCAGTCTCAGCACTGAAGTGGTGCATGCTCTGAGGTTACCTTTTCTGCCTGCCCACCTAAAGTGATAGCCTTTTGTCTCTGCCCCCTCCCAAAATGCTGGTTTGCACAGGAAAAGGAGATCAAACGTACCCACCCTGTAAGGCACACAAACAAGAGCTGAGACCCTGGCCAACCATGGGGCTGCAGGAATGTCAGCAGATAAAGCTGGGCTGTAATGTAACGAGACAGTCCTGGTCTCCAGGCTGCTCCTTCCTGGCTCCATGCATCAGTGTTGGTTCAGGGTCTGTGTAGCTGTGTTTTCTGTTTCCTGCATCCCTCCTCAAGTGCTTTCCAGTTTTTGATGTTTTACTTAAAGCAGCGCAAGTAGCAAATAAATAGTAGTAAAGCATATACCAAAGGAAAGAACAAAGGTAACAAAATTGTGCTATTTATAAGTAAGGATAAGAAAATACTGATCAGCTGAGGCATGCCTGACTGGTGGAGCAACAGTAAACAGAGGAAGTGATTAGTTTTATAGACAATGTGATCAAAATCCCTGTGAGGGCTATAAAATAGAGAGCAGCAACTGAATTGATGACCAATGAGGCATATGGTATCTAAATTAACAGAGAGCATAGGATCTCCCAGGAGGAGGTCATTGGGGTATCAGAAAGCTGAAGCAGAAGGTTCCTTTTGTCTCTTCCTACATTAAATTCCTGAGATAAGGTAATGCTATACTAATATGGAAAACTAGATAAAATTGGAAATGCAATGCTTTTTCTTGAGCCTTTGCTGGCGAGTTTAATGGATAAGGCTGTGCATATTGCTAGAACTATTTTTTATCCTTTTCAGTGAGGTAGGGGAGAACTACTTCTAACCTCTCCATGTATATTTCTAAATCTTGATTTAAGAGGGATTTTGATTACTCTGTTCTCTTCTAAACACTGTTTTACTTCTAGAATGCAAATGATCTTATCCTTAATTTAGAGCCAAGTAAATGAGAACAGGCAGGAGAAATTCATAAATCAACTGATAACTATATCTCATTAAAGAGAATCATTGGCACTGTAGAATAGCTTCTTTCTGAATCACTCGGTGTGCCAAGTATACTTTGTGTGTGTAGCAGTGGAAGCGAAACATGCAGCAAATCAGGAGCTCAGTTCAGTTTTTGTGGGCAGCTATTCCACTGACTTCTGTAACAATTTTGACAGAAGAACGTTGTTGTTCAACCCCATACTCTGGTGCATTGATGAGGATCACAACATTTTATAATGTTAATCTGATGAGACTGAAGAAATTGCACTTGTTGAGTTGGTTTATTTCCTCCAGATTTTCTTATTTTAAGATGAAAAATGTGGAAAATGGTCCCTTTTGGTTTCCTGTGGCCTCCTGAGAGGCAGTCAGTGATGGTCAGTCATAGGTTTCTTCTGAATCCAATTACTTGGATTTAAAAGTGGCTTGTGTGATGGAGCTGTACCATTTGGGCATTGGAATCCCAGCAGTGCAGCACCATAGTCTCTGTCTCATTTCCCAGCGTAAGAACTAGGTAACTTAGTCTAAGAAATAGGTTATTTAGATTAAAAATGCATTTCCATTTTACTGCATTAACTGTCCTTCACCACAGACCCATCTCTTTGGTATAATAAGAGATACTCTGCTCAATAGTACTGGAGCATGGGGGTTTCCTGCATGGAGTGTGAAAAACAGGGATGGGAGATTTACTGAGGGAGACAAGCCTGGTGGCATACCACTTTGAAAGTCATTTCTTCTTGCCCGCCACCTCAGAGCTTTTAGAAGTGTGAGAAAAATGTTGCCATTCGTTAGACTGGAGTAGCAGTCCTGGCCGTGCTGACAGCCTTGTCTTTGAGAGGAACATCCTTTTTCCTCGTCTTGTCCTGGGTGCTCAAACAGCTGGGCAAGCTGTTTGGCCCTGAGTGAGAGGGGCTTATTGAAGAGTGAAGTGAAATGTGATTTATTCCCAGATTAGGATTGTTTGCTTTGGTTTGGCATGACCAGCCAGCCAGCAGGAGGGATGTGCCTCGGCCAGTGCTCCCTGGTTGTTGCTGCTTTGCTGTGGTTCTGAGTTTTGAGCAGAGCTGGCGTGATTTGCTTAAGTGTTTGGTAAAAAGCAGTCTGGTAATCTCCATGGAAGAGTGAGGCAGGGGACTCTGCTTTCCAAGGCTGGAGCAGTTGTGTGCATGGCCACGGATGTCACCTTTGTAAAGACGGGGATGGAAGCTGCCCCTGCTGCATGAGCCTCTGGTGAGAATGACTTTGTGTAGTTCTGTGAGGATGGAAAGCATAATACAAGTGTTGTATACATTTGGAATCATTTTACTGATGGCATATTTATTTATTTATTTGTAAATTTAAATTTGAATAGGTCATATCATTTCCTCGCTTACCTGTATATACTGTTACATGAGTATTACCCTGCGTCACTAAAACATCAAAGTATGACATGACAGAAACAAACCATGCACTGCATTTCTGAAAAGACCTTTCTGTCAGTCTGCCAGAGCAGGTTAGTTTTATTTTTTATTTTTATGTTTATTTATTTATTATTTTTATGTATTAAAGTCTTTACATCCAGCTAAGGAGAGAGAAGTTATTTCAACTTTCTAAATGAAGCTTTTGTCAGACTTCTTTGGGATTCTGAGCCTGTTGTGGCAGCCCAGGGGACTAGTGGGGTAGTGGGTTTTAAATCCTCCCTTCCTGGCCAGCCAAATGGCAGCAATTGCCTACATCTCTGTGTTATGAATCAGTGCCACTGGCTGCACGTGAAGGCCACTTGATGGCTGTGGTGCTGCCTCCTGAGCCCCAGTACGTGTTGGTGGCTGGGTTTGGGACACACTGGCTGCTGGTTACCTGCAGGCTTCAGGTAACCAGCCTTCAGCCTGCAGCCTTCAGCCTGCAGCCTTCAGGTGCTTCAGGAGCTTGGCTTTTCTAGGTTGTTCTTACAAACTCTTCCCCTGTTGGGGGGCACTTAGCTATGTTGTAATTAATAGGCATGAGGAGCATTGACTGCCTTTCACTAACATGTATGTATTACTGGAGTAAGATACTTTCAAAGTATTATAGAGAGCGTCGTTAGGTGATTTCCCTTGACAGTACCTCTTTCCCAACACACCTTCAATCTCATAAGCGTGCCCCATGTCTGTGTCCCTGTCTGACCCTCACAGTCCCAGTACTAGGCTTTTTTCTCCTCTCTTTTCTTATTCTTTTCCTCAGCTAAAGTGGAGTTGTTGAAGACTTCGTATAGAGCACTTGCACTTTGTAAGAAAGATTATGGAGCTGTTAAACACTCTTGTTCAGTAGTCCTTGAAGAATAGGTTATTTCAGAAGTGATTCTTGAAATGTTGAAAAATATTGCCATTAGAAAATACTTATCTTTTCTATACCAAAATGTTCTGAAATTACAACACAAGTTCATTAAGTAACAGGTGTATTTTTACAACTCTGGATTAATCCGTTCAGCCAAATCGATAACAATGTGGCAGCCATATGATCATCTAGTGCTAAAGTGTAGGCTGAACAATGATCTTTCTGTCTAAACTTTATGCTGTTCATGGTTTTAACACAGTAGAGAGACAAGCAGTTGTTTAATTCGTCAATAAATATACTAAGCAACTAAAATTAATTACAATGAGACCCAGGTTTTAGACAGTACGCTCTTGGTAGTTAAAAAGAGACAAGTTTAATTACCTTTTTGTTGCACAGTGAGCAATCGCAGTGTAATAGTGGCTATACGTATCTGTACTCATAAAATAAAAGGCTTCCATCCAGTTTTCCCCAGACAAATGCATTTGACCAAAATTGCACAGGCTATTTTTTTTATTACTTTTTTTTACCTAATGTTTCCCAAAATGAGAGGACAAGCAGGGTAGACACAGCAGATCCTTTTCAGCTGCTCCCTAGAGTCTTGGCTTGCTTTTCATTTTACAGAAGTCCATATCTAGCTATTAGTGTGGTGCAGAAAATGCAGCCGTGTATGCCAGAGGCAGAAAGGCTTTTCCAGAGGGTTGGAAATTACCATTTTGAACTGAAAGGTGTCCCAGGCATTCCAGCCGGAGCCAATAATAACACTTTCAGTATTGATATAGTTAAGAGTCTGACTCCTTTATAAAGTATGGCAGCAAGGGGAGGAAGTATATCCAGAAATGTTCACCAATGTTCCCTAAGGCAGGAGGAGGAGTCACCAAGGGCCAGCCAAGGAAGGAGCAGGAGATGAATGCATTAAGATATTTAAACTTTTAACAGCAGGCAGTAAAACTGTAGTGATGCATAAAATTTGTTCTACTTCTCTTAGAGGGTAGCTCAGCTTTCAGAGGTTTGGGAAATCCTCTATTAATCTTTGTGAAATCCACACCTAGACTGAGAAATGTCGAGGCAAGTCTTTAAATCCTAAATATGTCTCTGCTTGTGTTGATTGTGTCTAGGGTTTTGTGGTTTTCATTCATGCACAGAAACACAGGAGATGCCATAGCAGTTTTTAATCTTTCTTTTATTTTAATCTCCTACTGAGGTTCAAATGAAACTGTTAAAACTTAGGAGATATAATTTTGTTAAAGCTGTCTGTTGGTAATGTAAAGCCAGTAAACAGGCCATATATACTGTCATGGTAAACATATGGTCCGAGGGCTCCTCCTGCTATGCCAGTTGTGTAACCTAGCATAAAAATGACAACATGCTGATGTAAATAATAATAATATTAATGGCACATAAGTCATAACTTTTGGCAACATATCCATATATCCTCAGAGCTACACAGATGGGTTAATTTACCTGACTTCTGGTGAAACTTCATGCTGTTGTGGATAGATGGTTTCTTTTAGGATAGTTTTAAACAAGACAGTCACAGTCTGAATGAGGGACGGTGTGAAGTCACTGGCTTCTGGAGCAGGTTTATTTAAAGCCTGTTCAGGTTTAAAGCCTGCACGCTCTCATGGAGGACTTGACTGGGAGTCTTGGCTGAGTGTTAATGCAGCTGTTCCCTTAAAAATGCTCTTGTTTCTGTTTCTTTGTCACAATTGCTAAAGAACAAGTGTTTCATTTGAGGCAGCACTGGATTCCCAAGCTGGGCAGGCAGGTGGCCAGAGCCCATCCAGACTCCCCAGGGTCATTCACGCCTGTGCTCTGCCCTGGCCGAGCTGTGGGACCGGAGGCCCATGGGAGGGGACTGCAGAGGGGCTGGGGTGTCAGAGACGAGTTGGTGGGGGTGCTGGCAGGGGGCTGCGGCAGCAGAGCTGTCCCCGGGGCAGGCTCTGGGCCAGGAGCAGGCGAAGGCCAAGGGGTGGGGTGATCTGCACACAGGAGGCAGAGGCACAGCGGAGATGTGGGAGCCCTGGCAGCCCAGCAGCTGTTGTTCCAAGTATCACTTTCTCTGCTACCTGCACTTGAGCCAGGCTCCAAAGAGACCCGCATGGTCAGTCAGTCACAATGGGACTCCTGAATTTGAAAAAGCCCGATTTTGAAGACACTCGCCTCACTTCTCTTATCCACTGTGCTTAAGTCACCCATTGCTGTCTAACCCAGCATGGCCTGTGCCCCTCCAGCGTGGCTGCCGGGCTGTTTCTGTGAGGGGGATCGGTCCCCCCGCCAACCATCATAGGCAGCTGAGAAGGGACAGGGGCTCAGGGGCCCCTTGGACCCCCAGCCTGCGGGAGGCTCGGGGACGGGACAAGGCAGGGGCACAGCTGGCTCTGTTGCAGCTCTGTGGGGTGGCTGGAGGCCATCGAGCACCCCTTTGTTTGGGGGCAAAGCAGGAGCTCGGCGCTCTGCCCTCTCCAAGCCGTCCCTTGCCCAGGAGCCCCGCAGCCTGGCACGGGCTGCTCCATTCTGCTCCCCGGCCCGGTGCCTCCCTGCCTGACACAGGGATGGAGCGGCAGCCCCCTTCTCGGGGAAATAGCGCTCTGTGTAACTGAATTGACATTTGGCCTTGATACCTGTATCTCCTGATAACTGAAACAAATTTCTAAAATAAATATTGTACTTTGATCTTCCAGCCCTGCATTTTTAATGACAGCTCTGAACATCACTTCATTAAGAATACATTTCAGAGAGACTGAAATGCTCCAAGTTTGAACACTAATTATTTGTACAGAAAATTATGACTGCGGCGTTTCATTATTCAGCCCATTGGTTTCTTCCAGAAATGAGAAATTATTCTCGATTTCTAAGTAATGTACTTACTTGGATGCAGATTTATGGCATCTGTAGTAAGGCATCTGCGTAGAAACTTGCCCAGCTTCCCACTAACTCTTTTATTAGCGGCAAACCATTTCGGTTAACCGAGATATCTGGGGAAATAATGTAGGTTAAAAGCCGGGGGGGCTCCTGCACTACCTATAGACGCTCCTTTCGTTTCCTTGTCGTGGGCCCGGGGGGTTACGCCGGTGGCGGTCAGGGGGCTGGGGCCCGCCTCGGGGCCGTGCCGCACGGGCCGAGCTTTCTCTTCTCGCCGGGCCTCGAGGCGGGGCCGTGGAGAGGAGCGGGCGCTGAGATCCCTTCAAAGGGAGCGCTCCGAGGCCAGCCCTGCGCCTCCTGGAAGCCTTTGAGCGGACAGCGATTGTTCCCACAGGAAGGGCAGATAGCGATCTCTGCGTGCTGGCGCTTAGCGGGCCTCCCGCGGCGCTGTGAATACAATTGAGCCCGACGGCCGCGGGCGGCATCGCCTCACCTGGGCGCGCAGCTCCGCGCCCCCCGGCCCGGCCGCCCCGCGCCTTCGCCACGGCCTCGGAGCGGGTGGGGAGCGGGGCGCGGGGCCGGGCCGGAGGGGGGGATCGCCGGGGGGCCGCCATGGGTCCCCCCCGCACGGGTACATCGCGTGGGCACCCGAAAGGCGGCGGAGCGGGCCCTGGAGCCCAGCGGGGAGCGGGGGCAGCCTGGGGGGGGGGGGGCGCCTGCTGCCCCCCTGCCCCGCCGCCAGCAGCACCGCCGGCCCGGCCAACTCTCCTCGTGTAAGGGAACCGCGCCTGTGCCACCCGCTAGGGAACAGGAAACTTTTCCGCGCCGCTTCTCGGCTGCTCGCTCGCTCGCGCGCTCTGCCTGTCTGTCTGTCCGTCTGTCTGCCGCGGTACCCACAGCCGATGCCCCCCCCGCCGTCCTTTTGCCGAGCCCCGGCTCTGCGCTCCCCCCGCGGCCCCCTGCCAGCCGGAGGGGTCCCGGCAGCGCGGGCTGAGCGCGGGGGGCCCGGAGCCGCGGCGGGGGCTCGGGGCGGCGCAGTCACGGCGGGGACACGTCCCTGCGGCCGGGGGGCGCGGGGGGAGCCCCTGCCTGCTGCCGGCCGGCTCTACAGCGGGACCCGGCGGCCCCGTCAGGTGAACTCGCCGGGCCGCCGCTGTTACTTGGGGCCGTCAAACACCGGCAGCGCAATCCGGAGGCAGATTTCGCGGGCGATAACAAAGCCACGTCGCCACTTTAGGGCTCTGCCACAAATCCTTAGGAGCAAAAAAAAAAAAAAAAAGAAAAAAAAAATCACCGCGAAGAGGGAGGGGGGGATCCAGTGTCTTGCACATCCAGTGCGAGGGTCTCCAGGCGGTAAGGGGTCCTTTGATCAAGAAAATCCAATTATTTGTGTATATACATTTCCCACATAGTGATTACTTCATTAATTGTCCCGCCTTTATCTCCTCCCTTCCCATCCCCCCTAATAATCAGTTCTTTTATCCAGACCAACAAACACACCATAGGAGCTTTGTGGATTCAAAGGATTTGCTTTCGCTTCTGAAAGAGCCGCTATTCTTTGATGATTGGGTAGCGGCAAACTTCAAAGCCATAAATCTTCCCTCTGACTGGCTGGCGGCCCAGCAAAGTCCTTATCAAATTCTTGGAGGTGATCCTGGTGCAGGCAGACGGGCCGCGGAGATCGCGCGGCGCGGGGGGGTGGCACAGGCACGGAGGCGAGGGGAGCGGAGCGGGAGCGGAGGGGAAGCGAAGCGAAGCGAAGCGGGCAGCTCCTCGCCTTCCCCGCGGCGCCTCCATGCCTCGGCAGTGCCCCGGCGCCGTCCCCTCGCCCCGGGCGCAGTAGCCATGGCCGCGGTGGCCGTCCTCCGGAACGACTCCCTGCAGGCTTTCCTCCAGGTCAGTACCCGCGGCTCCGGGCGCTTCCCTCCCGGGGCTCCTTCGGCCGGGCGGGCCGGGGGCGGCGGGCAGGGCCGGGGGGAGCGCCCCGGGGGGGGGGGGGGGGCGCGGGGCGGGGCGGGGGCAGCTCCGGGGCAGGCCGGGGGCAGCGGCGCTGGCCGCGGGCGGGAGCGGGGTGCGGGCGGCCCCGGGGCGGGGGGCGCCGGTGCCGGTGCCCGAGCCGGAGCCGGTCCGGTCCCGGCGGCCGGGCGTGCGGTGCCTTCGGAAAGTTTGCCGCCGGTGCGGGGAGCGGCGGGGCTTCACGGGAGCGCGCAGGCGGGCGGGGGCGCAGAAAGTTTCCCGTGGGGCCGGCGAGTAACGCGCTGCTCTTCCCCCCTGCCTCCCGCTCCGCGCAGGACCGCACCCCCAGCGCCTCCCCGGACTTGGCCAAGCACTCGCCGCTGGCTCTTCTGGCCGCCACCTGTAGCCGGATCGGACAGCCGGGCGCGCCGCCCTCGGATTTCCTGCAGGTCTCCTACGACCCGACGCTGGGATCCCCCTCCAGGATCTTCCACCCGTGGAGCGGCGAGATGCCCGCGCACTCGCCGGGGGGGCTGCCGCCGCCGCACCCCAGCCTGGGGCTGACCCCGCAGAAGAACCACCTGCAGCCCTCCTTCGGGGGGGCGCACGAGCTGCCCCTTACCCCCCCGGCGGACCCCTCCTACCCCTACGAGTTCTCCCCCGTCAAGATGCTGCCCTCCTCCATGGCCGCCCTGCCGGCCAGCTGCCCCCCCGCTTACGTCCCGTACGCCGCCCAGGCCGCCCTGCCGCCCGGCTACTCCAACCTGCTGCCGCCGGCGCAGCCCTGCCGGCAGCTCTCGCCCAACCCGCCGCCCGAGGACATCCCCTGGTGGAGCATCCAGCAGCCAGGCGCCCCGGCCGGCTGCGGCCACCGCTTCCCCGCCGCCGCCGCCGCCGCCGCGCTGCCGCGGAGCCTGGTGCTGGGCCACTCGGACTTCGCCCAGTACCAGACGCAGATCGCCGCCCTGCTGCAGACCAAGTCTCCCCTGGCGGCCACGGCCAGGAGGTGCCGCCGCTGCCGCTGCCCCAACTGCCAGTCGGCCGCGGGCAGCGCCCCGGAGGCGGAGCCGGGCAAGAAGAAGCAGCACATCTGCCACATCCCGGGCTGCGGCAAGGTGTACGGCAAGACCTCGCACCTGAAGGCGCACCTGCGCTGGCACACGGGCGAGCGGCCCTTCGTCTGCAACTGGCTCTTCTGCGGCAAGAGCTTCACCCGCTCCGACGAGCTGCAGCGGCACCTGCGGACTCACACGGGCGAGAAGCGCTTCGTCTGCCCCGAGTGCGGGAAGCGCTTCATGCGCAGCGACCACCTGGCCAAGCACGTCAAGACCCACCAGAACAAGAAGCTGAAGGCGGCGGCGGACGGCGTCAAGCGGGAGGACGGCCGCGACCTGTGACCGCCGCGCGGGGCAGGGACCCGGGGGCAGGGACCCGGGGCGGGGGGCGCACGGCGCCGGGAGGAGCCGCGGGGCCCCGGTCGCGGTCCCGGTGCCGGTCCCGGTGCCGCCTCCCCCCGGTGCCGCCCGGGGCGCGGCCGTTGGGGCGGGAGCAGGGCGGCCAGCCCGGGGCCCGGCCCTCGGTGCTTTCAGGGGAAAAGACTGGCGTTGGGTGTACAGGTTATTTAACGGTTCTGTTCGGACACGAGTGTTCCCTCCCTCCTCCTCCTCGGCTCCGTGCGGGGCCCCCGCATGAGATGTTTCTGTAAAGCGACCCGCGATTGCAGCGTGATACCAATAAACACGTTAACACTGGGGCCGCGCTGGGGGCGTCCCGCCGCGTCGCCGTCGTTTGATCGCCCCGGGGCTCCCCGCTGAGGCGCGGTGGGGCCGGGCCGAGCCCCTGGCGGAGCGCAGCGCCCCGTGACGGGGGAGGCGCCCGGCGGCCGCTGCAGGGAAACTCCTCCGGGAGCTCCCGCTGCCCGCGGCGGGCCCGGGCTGTATTTATTTATTCTTTTCCCTACACGTGGAGCCGTGAGCGTAAAGGGGGAGCACGTGGAGCCGCCGCTGGGAGTCACTGTGCGGGCCCGTGCGGCGGGCAGGGTCTGGCTGTGAGCTGAGGTCGGCAGGCAGGGACAGCCGCCTCGGGGCCCGGCCGCAGGGCCGGAGGCAGCCAGCCCTGCCCTGCCCTGCCCTGCCCTGCCCTGGCCTTCTCTTCCCTACCCTGCCTGACGATGCCGGTGGCGCGGCACTGCCCAGACGTGCCTTCAGCACCGTACCCGTGAGCAGACCTGCGGAGTTTAAGGGCAAAATGCCCGCCCTCCTCCCCGTGTGCCGAAATGGCGGCCGCTCTGCTGCTGAGGGGAAGGTGCTCGGCCCAAGGCTGTGTTCCAAAGGACTTGGGAGCAGTTCGAGCTTTCAGGGTTTCCAATGTGTCAGTTTAGGCTTACATTAACGTTGGCAAAGTTATTTGAAAATAATGGATATTTTTCTGTAGCGACTTCCCTATTCCTTTTTTCTGACCGAAAATTGTATAAAACAAACCGATGAGGAACCTGATCAATCATTTGCTAAATCTGGCTTTCAAACATCGAGAATATGCTTTTTCACCTTATATTTTCATCAAGTCAGCTCTGTTCTCTGGTTACCTAATGAGACAGACGAACAAGAAGTGCTGCCCGAAACTTCGCTCGGACTAAGCTGGAGCCAGACTGCCGCAGATGGGTTCCTCTGGTGGCAGTTGTCAAACAAGCTCTGGCACAGCCGTAATTACAGAGATCCCCTTGGCCGTGGCATTCGGAATCAAGAGAAACAGCAACTCGATAGATGTTTGTTGCAGTAGAATGTGTAAAACTGATGTGTGTATATGTGTGTTAAATACTGGAAAGAATATATTCTCTCAGGAAATAATGAGATGAGACAATACCAGCAGAGCTCTCACATCTAAAATAATGAGAAGTTAATGGACGGTTACTACAGTACAGCTATTCAACAGTATTTTAGTGTTTATCATTCTGACTTAATTTCTCACACCAAAGTCTTAGGGTCAAATAATTTAATTAAAAAAACAATCAGTTGTTTTCTTTGCTACTACAGCTCCTTCTGTAAGCTGTCCTATGATAGAAAGCATTGAGCAAAATACCTTTGGCATCACTGGTTAGCACTCTTGCCAGAGATTTAGTCTCTACAAGCACATTGAAGGATACGATAGAGATTTAGTGATACAGAAGGAGCACCAGCAACGGAGGCAGTAACAGACACAGTCCAGAAGTTCTCACTTTAAAGAGTCATTGAGACAACAATGCATCCCAGTTACAACAGACACTTAAATATGTCATCTAGCATAATGTTTCTGCTTTTTAAAATGTTTCCTGGCAATCAGGGGCAACTTCCTTCCTTTCTTTGAGATTAAGTTACATTAAGAATGTAACGTTACAGAATTCAAGACTGCTTTGAAAATAGTTTGTTTCACTAAATAGCCTTTCAGTTCTATGTACAGATCAGACCTACCTAAAATGAACAGTAGTGGAAAGTGCTTTTGTTGATCACAGTAGAGGGGAAATGGGAGTATCCCAGAATATAAAAGATCCACTTATAGGATAGAATAATGTATTTGGATATTGCTACAGGAGAATGGCCTTTCCCTGCTAAGTGCCAAGATCAAGAGGAAGTATTAACGTGAAGTGAAGCAACGTGTGGGCTGCGTTTTGGCACAAGGTTAGCCCGAGTATGAACTAGAGAACAGCTCTAGTAGAGCAGATGTAACTAGCAGAAAATAGCCAGATAATTTTTGTGATTTGTAAGCTGGGCTGTTATGGAAAGATTCTGCTCCAGTTAGATGACAAACTGAATATACCCAGCATCTGTGTTGACTGGTCTAGCCAGAATCTTTAGGGTTCTTACTCAGTTCTCAAGACAGAACTTGTACTGAAACGCTGACAGCTTTACCACTTCCTCAGTTACTTATAGGCCCACACTTTAGGCTTTAACCAATAACTATATCCCAGGCTATAGTGCCAGCACCATATTGGGAGTGAGGGTGGTAAATTATTAAATATATATATATATATTTATATATGTTGATGTTGTAGCCTTTGCACCTTGTATAATGTCTGTATAATATCTGCATTTAAAGCATGAAAGTGCACAGGTTAAAAATATGTACAATCAAAATCAGTTAAATATCTGTCATGAGAGATGCATTTAATTGAAAATCCATGATGTCAAATGCTAATTAAAATCTTAATCTGTGAGAACAGTTTAAAAAAAAAAAAAAAGCAATGGAAAAACAGAATTAGGTGTCCACGACACAAGGTAAGTAAAAGTAACAGTTTATATTTAATAAAACGTTATTTTACTAAAGCTTTTAAATAGTTCATTGGAAAAAGAGGGCATATCAATCATAGCTGTTTCATATTCATCTCTAAATAGCTAAATCATATGATAGCTTTTCAATTGAAATCGTTAAACTTTTATAGTAATATGGCATTTAAATATACATGTGACCTTTCTGATATATGGGTAGAGCGTTACAAAAATATATTGCTTACATCTCAAGAATTTATTTCTAGTTGGCAAATTGCACTCTATAATAAAATTAACTTTTAATTTTGCATTCACAAAATACATTTTACACTTTTAGCTGTTTCCAATCAACTAGAACAGCTGTTCATTTTATAAAATTAAATGATTAATATTCTTTTTAATTACACATTTTGAGTACATATGCTGTTCAAGGTCAATTCAATTCTGAATTTTAAATCTTAAATGTCATTGATATAATAGACACATCAAATAAACTAATTCATCTCATAGTTAATTCAAGTTAATTAATCTCAACCAAAAAAAAAGTCAAAATATAGTTTTAAAACTTGAGATTTGGCATGTTTTCTGTGTTGAAAAGTTACTTTCATATTTAGGCAAACTGTTAAGTTGAGAATATGAAAAAAAAAAGTTCTTCAGATAATTTTTTAATATACTGTTCATCAAATTATTTTTAGTTAAGGGCCTAATCATGTGACCCTAATTTGGGTTTCATCACAACAGAGTTTTCTTGTTGATGTGAATATGACTTTCACCTGAGACAGTGTTGCAAGATTCAACTTTCAGGCCTGACTATCCAGGCTTTCACAGTAGTAATCCCACAAATGTATAACGTTGTATTTCATAGCTCCTCAACTACTATTACAAAAAATGCAGGATAAAAAATTTAGTTACTAAAAATTTGCTTTCTAGGTACATCAGAAGATAAAGTAAAAAGAAAGATGCATCTTTCTTAAGGTAAGTAAAAATGATAGAATGTGGTGTTGATGCTTTTGTTTAAAGAAAGGTAAAAGTTTTTCTTTCAAACCCTATGATGTTAAAATGTGTTTTTATAATATCAAAATTACTGGCTTTTGCTGGAAAAATAACCCTTGGTCTACTAGTTACAATATTGAGAATTCTACTTTAATGGGAAACTGGACGTAAAATCAGCATCAGAATACAGGCCTGTGTTCTAAGTTATCTTAGACCATTTTTTCAGTTGTTCTGAATGAATCTTCTTGTATAAGTTTCTGTATTTCTTTTTATCCAGTTATCTTACCTTTGCAGCTTTATTTCTTACTGTAAATTTCTGTCTCTACTCAATACTGCTCTGCACACTTTTTTCAAACTGCATTGAGAAACATGCCCTTCCTAAAACTGTTACAGTGATTATTCTTTTCATACTAAATTACAGATGTAACTTTTTGAAAACTTTTAATTATTTGCAGATTTTAAGGGATTACATTAAGTTTTAAAGTAACTACAAATTAACGATTTTAATTTGTGAATTCTCACCCATCTAATATTAGTCTTGACTACTGAAGAAATAGGGAATATAAAATGCTAGTCTCTTGTTTTTTTGTTTTTTTTGTTTTTTTTTTTTTTTTTTTTTATATCAGGCAAAATACCCATTCTACTGTTCAGTAATATTTCAAGCATTTTGACAGACCACTCAGGACTTCATAACTAGGGTAAATATATTGTTCAATTCAAGTAGTTGCACATATAGGCACTTTTAAATTAGCCTTGTTAGATTTCACAGATCTTGTAAGTTCATCCCTGTACTGAGTGACAATAAACAAAAGTATAATGCCTAGCTTAATTTCAGATCTTATGGTTCACTATATATAGAATCTTTTTTGTTTTCATTTTTTTTTCCAACTATTTATACCTTTTATGAGATTCTTGTGAATTCTTTGGTAAAGATGTGTGGTCTGCCACTCTGGCACATGATGGAGTCAATTCAAAGATCTCTTAGAATTTCCTGCCAAACTTATTAAAATACTTACTACACAAACTCCCTAATCTATCTTTGAGACTACTGAACTTCAAAGCAAGGCTTTACTCCAGAAGGATTGCCTAGCAGGTATCTTCAGTAACTTTGCATTCAAACAGCGTCCAAGGCACCAAGGACCAGGAAGTGTCTGACAACCAGCTAGGCTCACAATCATCAGGTAAGTGTTAACGTGCAGGTCAGAGAAGGAGGGTCCAAAGCCCTGGGCTGGTGGAATGAATAGACTTGATTGTAGTAAATGATAAGCAGAATTGTGTTTAACGACAAGCTCTTTTAACAAACTTTATTGTTTCTATTCCTTGTTAATATTTATTCACAACTGATTTGAAGTCATAAAGGTTTCATTATGGGTAATGAAAAAGGAAGAAAACACGTATTTTGACCTTGTGATGTGATGAATCAGTGGGAGATTATGGACAGTGAGATTTGGCCCTTAATCTGGGGGGTCATCAATCCTGCTTTTCTTCTCATCTCTTAATTTTATTGTGGGAGACATTTACTTAAGTACACACAAAATCCCAGTATGTTCCTTACGCAGGGCTGGTGACTACATTACTGCATAGCTGTATTTCTAGTGGGAGCCTAGTTCAAGGCTGTGTATAAACCCTGCATGCTCACTGAGCAAGGTTACGGGTATCTACTAGAGGGCATTCAGGTGTGAGGTAGGGGTCCGTCGCCTCTGTAGGTGGCTGCACAGTGAATCCCATGCTGAAAAGTACTGAAACTAGCAGCCAGGCACTTCTAACATTCAGTGAGTTTTTACTGAGGTATGAGCTCATCAGTACCTGTTGTACAGTTTAAGTGCACCTTTTAGCAGTGCAGAGGCCTTGTACAGAGGTTCAAGTTTTTCCATTAGTGGTACAAAGGCTTGATTATATATATATGTATATATATATATCCTTTAACATAACTGAACTATGAAAGAAAACATAATCTGGTTCATGATACCTAATCCCCTTTAGTCTAAACAAGCAACAGTTTACCAATATAAGAATATTGTATACTAGAAGCCATTATAATTTGTGCATCACTACAGCAACCCTTTCTCTCCTGCACCTTTTCCCCACCTCCAGCCTAAAAAAGAAGCGGTATCAGCAAAAGTGCTGTCTTGTCTGTATAGCTGCATCTACAGTGGTCTTCTGTGGGTGCAGATGTCTTTTTTTTTCTTTTTTTTTTTTTCCCCACCTTCCTCGTGATTGGCACACTTGTGCCTGTAGCATCATGTGGTTAAACCTTGGTCTACCTCCTCCTCAAGTGAACACAGACTTTTATGGTTTAGATGTAGTTGTTCTCTCTAGTCTAATATGATATAAACTCTCCCTTATGGTAGGAAACTCCCTAGCCTCCATCTAGCTCATCTTAATCCCTCTTTTCTAGGGCAGCACTCACTGGCCTCTGCTGCCTATTGATGCCAAAACTGAGCAAGTAACTCACTTTAGGCAACATCACAATTTATCCTTCCTGTCAACCTGACCCGTAATAAAAGGCAATCTTTTTTACATTTGAAATACCCTGATGTCAGCGAATCACAGACTTCTACCGTGACAGTGACGTTCCAAGTGAATATTATGTGATCACATAAGAAGAACACTTTATTTAGGAGATTCCCATCTGAATATTATTTTTCCTTTCAAAAATAAGTTAAATTGTGTCATAAGTTAAATATTTCTGTTTACAAATATCCACATCACCAGCTTCATTAGAAATAACAGCATGTATGTGTTTTTAAAAGGTAGGGCTGTCTGTAAAGATATATTCCTATTACCTCTAAGTCCCTGTTCTTGTAGCAGTTCTGAGCTGTTTAAACAAAATTCCAGCATTAACCTCTATACTACTCAAAAACATTTTTCATTTTCCTTTTTAACATGAACCAGCCATTATGGGGCACACTTTCAAAATAGGCTCTAATTACAAAGCAGGTTAAAAGAAATTTTATTAGACCAAAGCCCATATCTTCACTTGGGGTCATATCCCACATGCTTTATTCAGGATCAGATGGTGTGCCTGTGATCTCCACATGCAGATCTCTCAGCTGCACAGAAAGGAGATGTCAGTCACACTGCCATGTTCCCCCTTAGTTTAGACAGCTCTCTGTAAGCGTAAGATGCACATGTGAAGAAGGGAAAGGGAAATGTGCACTATTCCCTCATTAAAGATTAGTCAGGAAGGGGAACACAGCCTGAGAATGTCAGGTGTTCTCAGCTACTGCATGTTAATCCCAAAGGAGTGTGGAAATGGCTTCATTTCTCCCACTTGCATGTAACTAATCTGCTTTCTAGAATGACCAGGAATAGCGGTAGTGCTTTGCTTTTGCTGATCCCTGCAAAGACCAACCAAACACTTGACATCTGCTTACTTAGCATGTTACAAAACATTGCATGTTCACTTTAGTAGCCAAATATAGGAGGTTTATTCTTCTCAGCATTACATGATCCTTTAGCAGTGTGACTCCACTGACTTCTTCCTGTTCGTTTGCTCTGAAAGGAATGAAAGAAATAGTTTTAAGCAGGCAAAGATTACACTTTTGTATTTTCCAAAATATTAACCAAATCTTCTTAAATGCCCACATGAGACCTAAGGCTATGTCTGAGCTTCTTAATAAAATGCTTGAATAAATTGTGTGACGACACTGACAAGCTACTTGCAAAGTACTGGAATCAAGGGTATATTCAGTGCTTGAACAGTTAAGTTAGAAAGGGAACAGAACTGTGAGCAATCTCATTAGGGGAAATAAGTTTTCTGTAACGCTATTTAAAACTGGCCAGAGCAACTCAGTTAATTCATGTGAACACCTGAACTGTAACTCTGCTATCCCCATGATACTTTGGATATACAAAGAGTGACAGAACTAAAGATGATCTCTGCATCCTGACAGTCTACAGGGGACTGTTTTTTGTTTGTTTGTTTGTTTTTTCCCAACTCTCATCAGGGTAAGGGCTTGTAAAAGTTAAAATGGGGGGGGGGGGGAGATTTTCATAGACCTGAAGTTCATTAATCTAGTTCATTAATAACATTTTCTATCATATATGGAGGAAAATAATAATCATAGAATCATTTTATGGCCACAAATACCGACATTAAGAAAGAGTCCTAGTTCCCTTCTCTGCTCCCTGAATGCAGAGGAGTGACAAGAACCAAGAATTTTTAGAAGCGTTTAGCTGATTCACTCCTCATGGTTTTGCCATACAGCTCACGAGTTTGTGGTCCAGCCCCAAGCTTCTCTGTAGGATGTGCCAGTATGCAGCTGTTGCATTGCCTTTATGAATTTTTCACTCTCCCCCATCCCACCAAAAATCATTGTGTGCAATTACACTGTTTTGAAATACCATGGCACATAAGATGAAGAACGGTTCCTAAGCTAAAAACAGAGATTAGAATGTATTGAAATCACTTAGATTTAAATGTAGGAATTACCTTCTAGTTTTGCCAGTCAACTCTTTTTCTCATTAGAACTGTACTTTTAATCAGCTATAGTAATATTAAATATTAAACACCCAGTAAAGCAGAATAGTATGTTACATTAAAATCATTTGTTATACATTAGAAGTGTATTTGAACCTCATTTCTCTTCTTATTAAATTCATTCATTCCTCCTAGGCTTATTTCAGAACAGGTGTTAGTTATCAGCTGTAATACTCAGATTTGGATTCTGATCTACATTTTAGAACTTCTGCTACTTGGTATGTTCAAGAAAGGGGAAGGAGGAGGGTAAGTTTAGGCTTGTTTTAATAAGCTACAGCAATTAGATATTTTGAATACTCGGAATGATGTTATTAGAATTATACAATTATTTGGTTTGTTCAGTTGCTTTTCAATACACTTGAGAAACAGCTCCTAATTAAGATACACACACTATCAAAGATGCAAAACTTAGATGTTGGTAAAAACAATTAAAATGATGATGCAGGCTTAGATTCCCTGTGGGTTTTGTACAGATCTGCAAGACAGCAGGGTATGGGCATGTGGAGTTTCCCTTCACTGCACAAGGTCCAGAAAGAGATGCAGTATTTGTGTGCCCCACAGGGACACAAGCCAACCTGGAGGAGGTGGGATGCTCTGGGATGTGGGTCTGTTTCTCAAAAAAAAAAATTTAAAAAGCATATCTGTGAACCAAGTGGGTACTCTGACAAAAGAATCTTTAACCTTCAAGGGAATTGCTGCAGTTATCCACTGCCTCTGGGTAAGGAATTGTTCCTCTGAATGCACAATTCCTTCTGGGGAGCAGTAGTCTAGGGATGCTGCAGTCCTCATCCTCCTCCCATGGCTGAGATATTAAATCACATCAGAGACTGTACTGGTTTTAACCTATGGAGTATGTGCCAATTATGTGTTAATTATTTGTTCTTTTATTTAAAAAAAAAAAAAAAAAGTTCCTTCCTGTTTAAAAGGGGTAAGAGGAAAACACAGCATAGAGCAAAGCACACTTTTTAAAATAGAGTAAGATAAATGAGCCAACCAAGATTTCCTCCAATTATAGGCATGCCTCACCCCTTTAAAACTAATAGACTATGTAATGTACCATCCTTAATATGTCCTGAATGTATTGCTCTTGATCTCAAAAGCAGTAAGAGCAGACTCTCTCATGAAATCTTGCTGCAGAAATGACTGAGTTCCTACCATCTCAATGCCACATGAAAAACCTTAATCAAAGCAACCAAACCTCTTGACTTGCTGCTGATTCCACAGCGCTTTTTTATAGAGTGATATCACTTTTATCTATCATCATTTATTCAAAAAGGTAAATCAAAAGCATAAAATAGTCTCATCTGATTTTTTTGCCTGCAGGAGATGTCCTTCTCTTTGGTTAAGCCATGAAGTCTTAAATCAGTCAGAGGCAAACTAAATGGCCATCCTGATTTTCTATTTTCCTTTCCATATGTAAAAGTTTCCTATGCATCAATTACAATCCAGTATCAAAATTAGAATTTTGAAAAAGAAAATATTTGTCTTTAGCAGCTGGGCTGACAGAAAGGAGCACTTTTTTTTTTCTTTTTTTTTTTCCCCAAACATGGAACATTTTCTTAATTGCTGATCAGGAAATCCTAACCAACTAATCTGTAACACTAAAGCCTGTTAGCATGAGACGCATCTAGAGCTACAGTAATGATGTTTAATACCAAGGATTTTTAAGTTCAGAAATCTAAGAATTATAACATGTAAAGTGACTTTTTCTCACAATTTTACTTATATCAAGCTTATTTTCATTGTCATTGGGAAATCACTGTAAACTAAACTGCAATAAGCAACCATTCAGCTGCGTAGGTTCACAAAAAGATAGGGTAAGCCCTAAAGATCTGCCCAGAGATAGATGGCACATTAGCTTCACAGGTAATGCCCCAAAGTTTTTGTGGCCTATGGTGACAAAACACCATAATTAGGGTTGCAGCTTGCCTCCTTCAGGTCTTAGGCCTCAGTGAATAGGTTTTTAATAACTCTACCTAACCAGGATGCAGGTTTTTCTGAGTTCTTAGCAGGGCTCTGATTTATGCCCCTGGGGTCAGTATATTTTACCCACTCCAAGGTAATCCTCTCAGGAAAGGCTTAATGATATCCCAGCTGCATCTGTTTAAAATAATTTCAGGGCTGTGCCTTTTCTTGGGTGGTGGTAGGGCGGGCCATGACCTTAAGGAAGGTGCACGCTCCCTGAGACCCAGCCAAATAATCATTGGAGAGGTACTGTCACACACAGCTTCCTTCGGCAAGCAGGAGTGGAGAAGCTCAGAATGGTTTTCTCAGGGGAAAGGGCGAATGTAACAGAGATGCATAACCATCATGAGCCAGACCACAGGTCTGTTTAACCTAGGAGCATGCTTTGCAGTAACAGATGCTTAAGGAAAATGGATTAAAAACAAAGCATATTTAAATAGATATTCCCCTGGGCATGGCCTCTCAGCTTCTGGGGAACAGTGCTGCGGAACTTCCTGAGCTGGAATTGGATGTAGCTTGTTGCGTTCAATAGTCGCGACACACTGATCCTTCACGGATTTGTCTCATCCCGTTACAAACGGCTTTACACTCTGCGGGCCTGCAGTGCTTGTAGATAGCTGTTTGTGTGCCTGGCTGATACCCTCACTGAGGAGGAGCTGTTGTATTTACATCCATTTCAGTTTTCGCTGGTGCTGCAGGGATTTAATTGCACTCAGTGATGCCTTTTCTCCTCCTCCAGGGAGCGCGGCAGATGCCGGGCAGGGCCACGGGCTGCCCATGGGGCCCGGCCACCTCTTTGCGGCCCGTGCTGCTGAGGTGCAGTCGGCAGGGTCAGCAGCCTGCCTACGGCCGGGGAGCTTCGGCTCTTTGCTGTGGGCAGGAAAGCATTTTGCAGATCCGCCTTCCTCAACTTCCTAATAATAATAATTAATAATAATAATAATCAGCGTCGAGACTGATGTTCCACACATGGCCACGCTCCATGGGGTGTCCCTGGGCTGAGCGGTGCCACTGCAGCCCCCCGCTGGCACGCGCAGCCTGAAGCTTTTTTCCCATTAGTGGAAAACTTTGGAGTTAAAACAGTTAAAATGTATGGGTTTACAGCTTTCAAAACCTTTTTTGTAGGCTTGTATAACATGAAAGCTGATTTAATTTAAAAGAATGAAATGTGATTTGACAAGCAGATAGTCCTGACTTTTATCTTGTTCCTTTATTGCGTGAAACAAAAAGATGAGAACAGCTAGGATGTTAATCTTTGAAAGGGGATAGCCCTTCTGATACTTCGTTTCTCTCTGATAAGTTTTCTAACACATCTTTTATGATTCCATGTGTGTGTATATGTATTTCCAAGGCAGTACGTAAGATCTGGTGAGCTTCCTGTACACTGCAGTTGAGGGATCCATGTCATAAGACACGTGGTTCAGCATTCAGAGCCTGTGCTGCTTCAGTCAGTTGAAGTAGTTACTCCTATCTCTTTTTAATTCCCCCTCTTCTGCCTGCGCTGCTCATTCCTACTCCTGAACAATGCCCTGCCATGTGTGGACCAGAGCCAGATGGCATCAGCCAGCTGGAAAATCTCCTGCTGCAGGGCACCAAAGGGAGGCAGGGGCTCGGGGTGCCAGGGTAACCGCAATGCTCAGGGCACAAGCTAAGGGCAGCAGCAGCAGGCGCAGGGCAGTGGTGACAGCTCCTTGAGCTTAGGACCAGGTGCAGGAGAAGGGTTCAGCTCTGTGGCAGCAGGCTGAATGCATGCATGCACTGCTGTAGGTGCTCGTCATGGGACAGGTCTTGTCATGTGTGGAGCAGCCCATAGGCACAAGTGTCAGTAGGGACCCCTAGACTGAAACCAGCTCGGCACCTGTGCTGGGCTGGGCTGACATGGTTGTTTCAGTGGCATTTGCTATCTGTTGTCAGAAGATTAAGTAGGACCACATCTGGGATGTCAATGAGATCTAGCCTGGATTTCAGCCACTTTCTCAGGTGGTAGCACTGGTATTCTTCCCTGCTGGCCTGTTTTTTGCCTGTCGCTTTATTCCACTGAAATAGGCACATTGTTGAAGAAACTTGCTACTTGGGACCTCTTTCTGCTCCCAATTAAGTCAAAGGAAAAACTTTCTCTGACTTTTAAGGGAGCAGGGCCTGGCCCTTCAGTGGAATTCAAACATAAAACATAGTGCTTTCCTGACAGCTGTGTGCCTTCTGTGAGGTTAGGCCAAAACCCAGCAACTGAAATACGGCTTGCTTTGGCTGCTTCAAAGTGAGATAGTGGTAAGGGGAAAACATTTACAAATGCCAGTGCTGGCAAGGAGAGCAGAGACGTTGCTCTTGCTTTCAAGGATGCACAGCTACTGCGTGTTGAGGAACACTGCTTTTTGTTACTGAGTTTCTGATCTGCATGCTCTAAGAAAATTTATGTATCCTTAACACTGACTACAAAATAATAGCTTTATTTTTGATCCAGATGAGTTCCAGATCTTTTTGTCGAATGTTATCAGTGTTTTTTTTTGGCATATAGGTACTGCGTCATAGGACTTTTCAGGCTACGGTTAATGGAAAACCAACTGATTTTGTTCATAGGAGCCTTCATATATCTCTAGTTGATTTTATAATGGATATGGTGACCAAGCTTGTTTAATATTTTTTTCTTCAGTTTTTTAGAATGCCAAAAGTGATCAGTCCAGATGGTATTTTCATAGGAGCTATCTGTGATAATAGATTAATAGATAACAGATAAGTAAAGAGTTTATAATTTCCAAGCCTGTTCTTAAAACAGGGGCAAGTGTGTTTCCTATTAACATATGGGAGCGTAAGTGACATATTTTAGTGTCTAATATTTTTGTTTTGAATTTTTGGTTTGTGTTTTTAAGAAATATTAAGAATATTAATATATTGTCTCTTGTGTGGCCAGACAGACCCTGATGAAAACTAATAATGGCATAGTAGCATAGACCTATCTCTGGGTTTTACTGTGTAAATTGTGTAGCTGACATGTCCACTTTCTGAAAAATTGCACTGACAGGAGTACCCTACTTGAGACATCTATCATGAGAGCAGCATGTGTGCCCTCTCATTTCCCAAATGAAAAATGGAATATTTTCAACACCTGTTTCCAACACTTCTTTACTCTGTGAAATGTATAAATATAAACAATATATTTCAGACTTTACAATTATTTTGATCTATATTTTCATGTTAAATTATGCAGCTGTGTGTTACATACATGTTTAAGTTAGATAATGTTTAAAATATGCAAGTTTTTTTCCATTCACTGATTCTTTAAGTTTAAAATAGCTTGTTTGTTTATAAAATGAAATACTTTTTAATTAAGAAAAGTATCCCTGTGGCTACCTAAAATTGTTTTAGGAAGGGAAGAAAACAAAAACAAAACTCAGCATTTCAGTATGCGTTAGACACTCAGCAGTAGACATAGTTTGTCCTCTATACAGCTGTTGCATACAGCAAACCTTTTAAGATTAAGAGGGTCCAGTTAGATACTTGGGCAGATGTGTCTTGGTGGTACTGCAGTGTGTAGGTTAGAATATCTAAACTGTGTTTCTTCATGTTTGTTTGTTTGTGTGTGTGTGTGTGTGTGTGTGTTTGATTTAGTTAGATAGAGAATGTGCACAAACCAAGAGTCCTCAGTCATGGAAAATCATGGGCCTTAGATGTCTACAGGCCCACAGAATCCCCATTTCTCTGTTCTGCTGAATAAGTGAGACTCGTGTCCTTAAAATGATTTAATGGACCTCTGGTTATATAGCACTTTTTAATTTGCCTTTATTTCTTTATTTTTTTTCAGACTTTCTAAAATTCCAGGATAGCTTCATACTTGTTATTCATCCATTGTTTTAGAACAGTGAAACATTAGAACTGTTGGATTCTCCATACATATTCAACTTGATATTAGCATGATATTAGCAAAAAGAATATTAATCAAAGTATGTGCCACCTTTGTGCTTTTAAATGGTGTTTTGGGTTCTTTAAATTTCCACTTGGAAAACTGAGAGATTCAATCCAAGAGCCATGCTGCCTGTATTTGTTGTTAGTGAAAGTGATAGCATCAAGCAATATTTAGTGTGTTGTAATACCACTGTCTGTTTTCAGTGATTATGAGCTCTGATTATGTAAGAAATTTGGAATAAAATAACTTATTCCAAAGATTAGCGTTACTGAATTAACTGGAAAAAAAAATAAAATAGTGTTTTTCTGAAAGGAAGGAGAGTAGGAATGAAATACTTTTTTTTTTTTTTTTTTAAAAAAAAAAAAGTATTTAATTCCCACTGTCTAAAAACAGTGTGAGCACACAATGCCAACCTTGTAAGTTGTGTTTTCCACCCTTTGTCTGTGTGTGTGTGTTCACACAAACATATATGTAGCTTATTTTGAAAGTTTTAAAAACAGGTCTTGTATTAATAGCAATGCACAGCAGAGGAAAATAAATCATTTTTTTTTATTTAAGAATAAAACCACACATTAATATCTCTAATAGAGTTTAAAGGATGATGTCTTAGTATGGGACTACTGGGGTGGTAGTTCCGTCTTTGACTACCTTTATACTTGTCTTACAAAGTTCTTATATGATCATTAATCGTCTAAAAGACAAATCTGTTTTTAAATGGTTGGAAACTTTAACAATCTAATACTAACTTTGGCATGATAAACTAATTAAAAAGAAAAATACACGTTGCAACACCAAATCTGTTACATGTAAAAGTTGTGCTAAAAGTACTGTGCCTCATGTTTAGATGAACCTACTCTAGAGACATCTGTAACAGACGAGAAAACAAAGACACATCTTGATTGCAAAAGTTTGTACAAAGCCTTCATTGTACAAAGCTCATAAGAAGAAATCAGGTATACTTATCAGGGAATAGCCAGTGGTGGATGAAGGGGAGTTTTTAATGGCCACTGCAGCCAGTGGTGGTTCAAGGGGACTTTTTAATGGCCGCTACAACTACTGCTTACTTGTAAATTTCTCCCCTTGTTTGTTAAGAAGTTATTTAAATCAGTTTTTCATATAGTAGTATGCAGCAATATATTATATTTGAAGTAAGAATGTTCCTACTTCAGGTTTTTGAAGTTTATGCCTAAAACCCTGTGCATATAAAATGAATTGTTTTATTTGTTTACTGTGATTTGCAGGGATGTTACTCCATGACAAGGTTACACTGACCTATCATTTCATGCATCAGTGGTTCTTGTATTGCCCTGATTTGACCAAACCTAGTGGATAAAAGAGGAGCAATCCACCCAGTGGACCAAATTAGAATTATAATAAAAAAATGCACATTCTGAAGGGCGAAGTAGGTTAAGTAGGATACTTGCTGTGCTTGGCATCATTTTTGTGATGTATGAAATTTTAAGTTTTTTTTTCCTTTAATTTTGTTGAAACTTTTACATTCAAATTTTATATTTAATTTTATATAGTTGCATAACTGACACTGTAGTTACGGTTAAGGAAAAAATACTGTGGTGGTTTTTTGTTTGTTTTTTTTTTTGTAGCTCATGGAGGATTTTTTTAGGTTAGGTACTTGTGTAAGTGCAATTAATCTTTTTCATTTTGAATTCATAATAACTTTCTGTGTGTCTCTTTATTGTAGAGACTGCTGTTCCTCCTCACGCACTGAAGAGCAACCCTATTGTACAGTCACGCATCGTTGCACAGCCCTGCTTAGTTACCTGGTTGGGATCTGCCAGATGGGAAGAGACACAGTGCAGCCTACAGCTCCACTAAATCTCTGTAGCACTTTCATTCCCACTGCCTCTCCTTGAATGCCAGCCATAGTTCAGTGGACAAGGAGGGGCTGTATGCTGTCCCTTCTTTCCCAGGTGAGTTTTAAACTGCTCTTGTCCAAGGTGTGGATGCAGGGTGTGACATAATTATTGTAGACTCAATTGTATTTTTTTAGAAGACCTAGAAAGTAAGACCTTTAAATGGCTCTAGGGTAAGATATGTGGCAGTCATAACATAGGAGCTTAATTTTTTGTTTCTCTGACGATGAAGAGTGTTCATTAGACACATTTTTTGAATTATTTTACATTTGTTCTGTATTGCTCTGTTGTGATGATCCACTAGTACTACATAATCAGTCTGTGCTGGTGGTTTGCTAACAGTGGAAAATCAAGGCCATTGGAAACAATAATTACAAATTCTAGCACCTCATAAATGTTAAAGAGCATAATAGCAGCATTCATGTGGTTTGCTTACTAAGGAATCCACAGAGAAATTGATTTAAGCACACATTTAAGTTTCAGTGATCTCGATAGGACGTAAGTACGTACTGTGGTTGTTTACATAATGGAGTAGAGTGAGAGCATGTGCGTCAGTGCATTGCTGGATGGATTTCTTCTGCTAGAGATGGAGGCCCCAGGGAACAAGCCCACCTCATGAGCTTGTAGAAAATACTGGGAAAGTCCTGGCTGTTTTTCTTTGTGTTCTTTGTTTGTTTGTTTTCTTTTTTTGAGTTAGGAGTTGACATCAGGAAATTGCCTCAGTAACTGTTTCTGGGTAAAATCATGTGGTCCCCACAGTGTTAAAAAAAAAAAAAAAAAAAAAAAAAAAAAAAAAAAAATTTGTTTTGATGTTGCATGTCTATTTGGACAAATTCTGATAGTCTGGTGTTAAATTTTTTTATGCAGTTTTTTGTTTGTTTGCTTTTAATGTTCTACTAGGCAAAATTGTTTAAAAAGGACAGAGACCAAGAGTGTAAGCGTCAGCTTACTCCAGCACTTAAATATATGCCTCTTTTATGCCAATGGTTTGTTTCTTTTCTCATTTAGATATTCTATTGATGATATTTTAAATTGTATTGCTCTGAATATCTACGTAGATGATGAAATGGTGCCAAAGTTTAAGCTTAAGATTTGTATTGAAATTGCAAAAAAAAATTCATAGCATAATGAATTTAGTAATGCCATATGCTAAATAGAAAATTAATACTTTTTAAAGTTACTTTTTCTGTTTTGTGAGTAAACAGATATGCACAATTAAAAATTATATATTTGGGTACTAAAAGTTAAATTGTTAAATAATTTTAAACTTCTAAAACATTTGTTTTAAAATACTTGTTACCTAATTCAGAAAATCTAAGTAAGCATGGGGTTGATCAGTTCGGTAGTGCATATTTGAAGTGGAACTCCTAAACAGATCACCATCTTCAAGTTCAAGAAATCACAGAGATAAGGAACAAAATTTGCATCAGGTTAACCAAATGTGAAACAGCTGTTTTGTATTTGCTTTTCAAAAGTGGCTGTTGAATCAATTCAAGCAGTGCCATAGAAAGAAGTCTTTGGTTTTGCAGCTGATCTATTACATGCTTTTTTAAGCAATTAGAGCTCGATAATGCAATCGTTTGTCATCCAATTAATTTTGAAAGACTGGAAATACATGGATGAACTCTTTAATCCGTGGTTCACTTGGCACCATTGTTATTTAAATCAAATAAAAAATAAATACTATAAAAAATAAATTGTGTAAGCTGCATTATAGGAACTTCAACATCTTCATGTTCTGTGACTAGTCTTATAATTGTTTTTACTGTTTTTATTATCACTCCTATAGAAAAACATGGATAGAGAAGTGTAACATATTTTGTATAGAATACATAAGGACATTATAATTAGAAACAGTAATTTAAAAAAATACTGTGAAAATGCCTCTCCAGGGCTGAGGGCTGATCCTGTGCCCCAACATCAATAGAAACTTCATTATGGGCATCGATGTGTGCAAAGTTCAACCTGATGTTGGCTTCACAGCTTTGAAAAACTTAACCACCAAAACTAAAGTCCTTATAAGGTTAAGAGAAAACTCTGGGCTTGCCAAATAAACCAATTGGTATGCTTTTTTAATACTTCTAATCTTTAAGTCACGATATCCTATTATTTCAGTGCATCAGAATGGGATTTTGTTTTTCATTACTTCTGTGATTTTTGTGAAGCTTAAAATGGTTTATTCAGTCAAGAAATGTGTGTATCCCTTAGGACTACAGACCTAATGTTGTTTATTACATTTGTATGACTTCCCAGGTAGGTTATCTTGAAAAGAATATTCACTCTAGAGAAGCAGACTAGACTAAAAAAATTACAGTTTGCCCGTAATTCAATGTGTGCACTTTACTAAAGCTGTGACATGCAACATTTCCTTACTTTCTATCCATGTGCCCCGATACCTTGTACTCCTCAAGGGCTTCCAAACTGAAGTTTGCTCAGGTACACATTAAAGAAATACATTAAACGTGTAACAAAGCAACAACAGAATCGTGACCAGGAAAAAAAACTTACTCCAGTCTTTTTTCACACATAAGGAGGCAAAAGTAGCAAGCATCAGCTTCCAGCTCTGCTCAGCTCTCAATGTAGCACTGAAAGAGACTATTAGCTGTTCAGGCAATGCCCCTTCTGGACATAAATGGTGATTCAAATGTTATGTGCCATTTGGAAGCAGTTAATGATTCTGGGGTGGGCACCATTATGCAGAAACTCTGAGGTAGTTATTAAACTGTACTTAAATGAATTTCTGTCATCTCCCTCTACTATTATAATTGTTCTTGCAAAGTTACTGGTTTGGATTTGAAAAATAAAGGGAAACCTTGTGGGATACTGGATGCATACTCTCCAAACTTTATAGCTGCAGCTTGAATGTTCGCATCTGAATCTTCTATGTCTGGGTCTATTTCTTGGAGAACTGTTTTCAGCACCCTTATAACTGACCACAACATTACTGTGTGATTTGATCATGCTGATGGTGGTTATGTGTTTGTGGAAGCTACTGATAATACTGACCTATTTTTAAGACCTCAAATGACAAATTATTGAGGGAATGTAATGGTTGAAAAAGCAGAAATAAATATTACTTATGCTTTAACATAGTTGCTGTATACAAACACAGGAGCACTTTCAATTGCTTGGATATTTTCAATGTCGATCTCAAAGAACCATAAAAAAGGAAAGGCTTCCGTGAGCTGTAAAAGCTCAGGAAAGTTTGTGGAACTGCTGAGGTCTCAATAAATGATCTCCACCGTTGCCACCATTCCGTGTGTGTTGAAGAACAGAATAATGCTGTCAGCCCCAGTGAGGTACTGCCTGTGGTGGGGGGGGGAGAACTTCAGTGTAGCTTTCTTTATCATAAATGTTATATACATATGCAAAGTGAGAAATAAGTATGCAAAAGAACTTTTTTTCTTGGGATTTGAGTTCAGATCATAACCTTTTTTTTTTTTTTTTGGCCATGATAGTCTGGATGCTATCTAGCTTCGTTCTGTAGAAGCTGAAAAACGCTGTACTTTCACTGTGTTATAACTTTGGAGGAGAATGTATTTTGTTTTCCCTATGTGGAAAATCATTACTTTTTAATATAAGGCACTTTAGGATTTAGATTTGGGCAATGAGTGTCTCCCATGCAAAACAAATCTCTAAAATAACAATTAAAAATAGGTCTGATTTTTGCCCTGTTTTTTAATAGGTGTTAAATCCTCTAAAAAACTGAGGTAGCATCCAGTATATTTCAATGGCTGGTCACTTGGAGGTCAGTCAACAGATGGTGATTGACGGCAATGCTGAGGAAGAAATCTTGCCACAGTGACTTCTGTGGCTACCTTCACCATAGACTTGAATTGCAGGTTTAGCAGGATGTGCAGGTAATTAGACATTTTCTATCCCAGCTTGAATTTCTGTTACATAGTAGATTTGCCAAAGAGACTGGTGGCACAGATGAGGCAGCTGCAGTCAGCATGTTCTGCCATTGCCTAGGGTAAGCGCAGACAGAGGGGAGAAAAGCAGCATCTTGGGCAGCCAGAGAAAACATGGTCTGAACTGCGTGGGTCTGTCAGCTGGACATGGCTTCAAAAATAAACACGTTCTAAAATTTAGAGCCATTTTTTGTCAGTGAACCCAACTTTGATCTGGGTTGCCTTGGAATTAATTGCAAAGAAAAAATTCATTATTCATCATATTCCATGTAAAGCATGGATAATAGGAGAAGGCTTGTTAAAATGTAAGAAAAATTCTTTTGCTGTGTGGAAAGCAGGAAGGTAGCAAGCTAAATGACTGCTCCTTTCTGGTACTTTATAACTGAGGGATTTTCAGCTTTGAGAGGTTACTCATGCATCATTATGACTAGAACTACTGGTTTGTCCTTCAGAATACGTGTGTTACATGTGCGTTCATTTCTCAACCAACTCATTTGTCTGTAGAAAATATTTATTGTAGGATTATTACATATTGATGTATTATTTTGCTGTGGCTATTACAGATAACTTAAGTGAAAAATTATGTAATTGTTACTATTTATATATATATATATATATATATATATTAGGGTATGACTAATCAAATGAGATGTTTGTGATGGGTTATTTTATAGTAGATGTTATAAGCAATAGTTGTGCAGCTCAGTTGTGCAAAATAATGTTTTTCCTCAGGTCTGACTATACCATCCTGGCACCTGTTTATATCTGGCACTACGGAGAAGTATTCACCCTTGGGATGAGTGCTTATCTCTGTAGTGCATTTGCCTGTAAACATACTTCAGACTATAAGAAACATGTTTTTCAGTTCTGTTATCTCCTGAATATAGCTCTGTAGAGAATAGTCTTTTATATAGCAACAAAAAGAAAACATTTGGCTTTTAACCAGTGCATTACAGAGCTCCATAAATACGTGGTGGATGCCCTCTAGCTAGACTAACATGGAACAAACATCCAATGGCTGACACACTACAGAATAACTTCTGTCAAAATAAAGTTTGTGTTTTCTGAAGCTGGTGAGTCTGAAATTCTGCTAGCATCAATAGCTTTATATGCCAGACAATAAGACTTGGCCAGTGTAAAGAAATTCTACAGAGGAAGTCAGTGAAAGTTTTATTTTTTATCTCAACAGACTCCAATTTAGTTCCTTTTGCCTTCAGGGATTTAAATCTCAATTTCTACTCCCAAGAAAGAAAAAAAAAAAATCTAATCAGCAAATTAAGGCCATTGTGGATAGGGTCTTTCTTGGACATTTTTGCTGGATGTATTCCTTTTTCCATTATGGTATTACGTGTTTGTCATGCCAGCAAGAAAAAAGAAGTGTGGGAGTGACTCCTGTGGAAGCATTTTTATATTGGTGATGAACTAAAAACATAAGCCTGGTGCAATGGCAGAGGTAATGTCTTTTATTGGACCAACTTGCATAACTGAGGAAAAGTACACAAATTCCAGACATAGTACTCCTTCGAGTATGTTATCAGAACAGAAGACTTCAAAGCTAAGTATAAGTTAAGATCCTAATATAGTCTGAATTCAATTAGATATCTATTGGACTGTAAGAGGAAAGATGGTACTTCTGAAAAAGAAGAGAGATTAGGTAGGGGAGGGAGGTTGTCTCTTAAAGAAAATACGGAGATTATTCTTTCAGGTAAAATTTTGTAATTATGTAGGTTTTGCTCACTTTATAGTTTATGCATGCACGTGGTATGGAAAATAATATTAATGATTTTCATGTTTTACTGTTTGGGGGTTTCTTTCAGATTTTTAACCTGTTATCTGATTTTCTGTGTTTATTATTCTTAAGACATTATTACTCTTAAATGTCATTTGTCTTTTTCCTATCCTAATTCTAGACTTTCATACAAAATTACTAATAATATCAACTGAGAATATTTTTTTTACATCATAGTCACTTTATCAAAATTATGGTGCTACCATGGAGCAGAGCTTATAACAATAGGCTTGACACTCTTTAGGTTATGAATGGACAGTTTTGATATGTGTGTATGTAAAATTCTTCATTGGTATAATTGCACTTTCATGAACCATAAATGACAGCCTTATTTCTGTTTTTCTGTTTATTTTTGTCATCATATGTATGTTAGTAATAAATTATGCTGTTAAATTAGAGTTCTGATCTGTGAACCAGAAAATGCTGAGGCCAAGCAGTTTTTTCCACTTCTTGAAGAAAAGTTGTTGATGAGTAAGTTTGCAAATCACAGCTACAGTATTTTATTGTAGAGACATTTTTGCCTTTCACAGATAAATATGGTGAATTATAGTAATAATAGGAACCTGACCTTGTGTTTTAGAAGCCAGTAATTGAGAAAATATTTGTATTAGATCTAGATTTTCTAGATTTAAATAGGCTACTTTGGGCTATAAAATGCCAGAGTAAATGTTTTCTAGTTGTTAATTGCAAGTATTCATTTTACAGTACATTAAAGAAGGAAGAAGGAGTCAGAAACCTTCTTAAACTCAGAACAGGTAGAATAGGCCAAGTGAGCGCCCCTTATCTTTGTCAATATAGTGTAAACTACTTTAGTCCATAGCATTGATTAAGACCTTGAACTAATTTGGCTCACTCTGCACTGAAGTGGAAGAGGAGCACTCAAGAAAAATTCCTAGCAGTTGGGCAGGAAAATTCCAGCAGCAAATATATAACAATAAGTAAGGGAACTCAGTAGATTCACAAAAAGAAGGCTGATGATGATCTGAGATGTTACCTGTGATTAAGGTGATTGAATTGTGCTGAAGTGTTAGCCGCGTTTGTCATCAAATGGGTATTAGGCTGAAAGGCGTAAACCTTAAGGGAAGTCCCTCAGAGTTCTGTAATATACTGCAATGAAAAGGAGAGAATTGTAAGATTACTTTAAGACATCTCTGGATACTCCAAAGCATTTTTAGATTTAGATGTGCATTTAGACGTGCATTTTCTTCCCTTCCATATTAACATTAGCTTACACTACTTATTCATGATCAGGACTTCCTAGTCCTGTATATTTTAGCATATAAAGACACCTGGCAAAGGGGAAAGGAGGAGAAAGGAGTAAGAATCTTCTCCCATTCTCTTGCTGTTATGTAGCTACAGGAAACAGGAACAACAAAGAAGCTTAAACAGTGGCTTAATTCATCTGAGCATTCCCCTCCACCCCCCAGTGAGTCATATTCTGGTGACCAGCTGTGTAGATTTTAGAGCTATATTGAGCCTATTCCAAGAGCGAAGTGGTCACAGCACATTTCAGGATACAAGCTGACTTCATAGTTTTAACTCTGCAGTCTGCCACACAATCATTGCAGAGCTTTCTTCATTTGCTAGAAAGGATTAATCAGTATTTAATGATTTAATTGAAAATAGGTGAAACTAATTGTCTTACTTGCTTCCTTTTAACTTCTTTAATACAAAATGTAGTACAACAAAGAATAAAATTGTGTATTTTTATAGCAGAAGGATAACTGGAACCTGCAAATGTCCCCATTTGTGAAGATGATGAAGAAAAAAGTGATGAAAGCAGAAACAGCAACACCAAGAGTATTAGCTATTCAAATAGTAGTAATGAAAAAGGAGAAGAAAGTTGTTATTCTGAAGAAAATTTGTTGGAAAATTCTGTAGTATTTCTGAAGACGATTCTGTGATTCTCCAACAGGCATGTTAAATTACACTGTTTAAAAATATTTTTCTTCTGAATTTCAATAGTCTTTAACATTAATATCAGGCCTTGGAATTTTTGTTGTCCTTGTGTTACTTTCAAACTTATACCTGCAAAAATAACCTTGTTCTCTAACTTGATGACACATGCATACTTGATGTATGCAGAAGTAATTGGTAAAATATTTTCTCCCTGGAGCAGCAAGTCACATGGAAACTGTGGTTTAGACTGTCAGTTGAGCAAAACATAGTATTTTAGGAGTATTACATTTGCTACATTCCACTTGAATGGGTGAAAATAAATCTTCCAGTATGATTTTGTGAAACTCTTTATTCTGGAAAATGACAACAAAGTTTTGAGTGACAGAAACGCCACCTTAAAATAAAAACACAGCTTGCTGAAAATTGGTTGTATAGCTTTGACATTAATGAAACAGCTGTTAGTATTTCAACTGAAAAGCTTTACCTGAGGTTTTTGTCCTGTCCAGATTTAGAGAGAAACTCTATAGCACTGTTGAATAAATGCTAGTTGTAAAATTGATCAGAAAATCTGTGTAACTCATAAGATTGTGACTTGTATCCTTTCAGTATTATTTTTTTGTTAATGTTTAAAAACTTATAGACTGAGACAACATACTCTATGGCTGAAAGGTGTCACTGTGATGTAAAATATTCATATTCAACTGTGGAAGTTTGAATTCACATTCCTGGTGGGTTTGGTCTGCATAAAGAAATTACAGGACCAAGCTTCTGGAGTAAATTTTCCACAGATATTCAGCTGTTTCTCTGGACACAACTAAGCTGTATAAAGAACAAAAGTTTGGTTTGTAGAAGTGGACAAGAGATAAGTAAGCCATCTGCTTTCCAGAGAAAAGTAGAGCACCTCTTTTCTCACTTAAATGGAAAGGAATGAAAATGATCAAGCCCTCTGAGGCTGTGATTCCTGAATTGTTAGTTTTAGTGTCTGCATTACTCAGCTCCTATTGCTTGTTTTTTTAATTTGGAGATTTTTCTAAGAACCACTTGCTCAAGTCTTAAATGAATTCATATCCACACTTTTAAAACTGACAGGGAAAACTCTTAGACTGGGGATTGCTCCTCCTACTTTATCTATGTGCTGATTTTTCTGGACTGGCATTAAAACTTTAAAATGATTCAGATATACTCTTGAAAGGCAAATTCCCTTTTTAATAGAGTATCTCAAGAATAGATCGGATATATAAACTCAAGATGGTTTACATTTTGTGCTAATATCTTCTGCCATTTTTAATGCAGATGTCTATGTGGGATGTCTGCCATATGTATTACCTCAAATCAGTTGGTGTCCACATGGTGAAGACTAAGTGAACCATGTTACAATGTTGAAAGAAACAGATAATAAGCTAAGTGTTTTTAAAAGTCCAAATATAAATTGACTGGCATGCCTATAAAAAGGTACATATCTAACTGCACAGATAAAGCGAGAGATTTGCACTAAAATTATGAAAATATTTTGATTTAAGCCATGCTACTGCAGGTAAGGCTTGTAGCCAATTCTTACTGTATTTAAAGTTTATTTTTTTAAATAGTAAGAATTTTATTGTATAAAATCCCAAGTTATATGGGGATGGAGAATTGGATTGAGTGTAATCACATTCAGTAAAGTCAACTAATGAAAACCAAACATAGCTAACATGCTGTTCTAGGGTAGGCAGAAGAAAAGATACAGTAAACATATTTTATTAAAGACATGAGTACATTAAAGTTTAGTATTGCTTTTCACTACAGAAATTCTAAGGCCTGATATTGCTGTTTGAAACTACATAGTAGCCACTTCATGCTATAACTTTAAGGGTGTTACTTCCTTTTAAGCTGGTGTAAGAAAAGCCAATATTTACCAATGATGTATCTAAATGTTACTGAATAATTCTTAGCCTTTTTTTTTTTTTTTCATATGAGAAACAAATGCTCAGGTAATAGTGAAATTATCTAAGTTTATAAGTCTTGGAGAAATAATTGGTTTATGTTGGTTATGCTTAGATAGATGTGCCTATATACAAAAACTTTTTTTAGTTGCCCTTAGCATCTGTAGTATCTGTCTTGTGTTATTTTTCTTTCAATAATTCCTGCTGCAAATCTGCATGGGTAAAGAAGACAGATTTATCAAATGCTTATGTCTGTTACAGGACTTGACTTTGTAGCGTCTCTTTCTTTGTTAATTACAAGCATGTCCCAGCAGCACAGAGGACATGAAACCCCAGGTCTTCCAGGTAACTTTTGTTCTTTAAGAGATCTTCCTGTGTTGTAGAGATGCCTTTGTAATTCACCAGTACTTCTTGATACACTGGTACGTGGAGATGCTGTCTATGTATCTTGTTGGCTTCTGAAGATCAGTCTTGTCATCTGTCTCTTCACCGGCATATTCTTGTTCTTCATGCTTTCTCTAGAGAATTACTACAAAGAAAAAGAGAAGGATAACTGTTTTTTTTTTTTTTTTCCCTAATTACTTTTAAAACATCTGTCATCTGCTTTCACAGTCCTATACTCAATAAAAAAAAAAAAAAAAATGTATCAAAGTACTCGGAAGGTGGCATGTTGGGAATAAGGAGTGACTCAAGTGTTCTGAAGTTTGAATCCTTGCCACATCTATGTTACCATTACCTTTAGACAGTGTTCATAAATTAGACCAGGAAAAGCTCGCATACTGTTACTGTGGAATTGGACAGAAAAGTGTGAGCAAAGACAAATGGAGTAATACACATGTTTTACTGAAACCTATTTTGTCTGGTTAATCAAAATTAGAAACCTGTTGGGAGGATCAGCTTGCTGACTCAGAAAATGATAGAGATAATTTTGAGTAGTTAGAACTGCATGTGACTGCAGAGCATAGGAAGAGGATTATTGCCCCTCTCAAGTGAAAGGCCTCAAAAGCTTTTCAGAGCTGTTTGGAAAGCAGACTTTTTTAGCCAGTTTATCTTTACCTACATTTTAAAGGAAATTAAGTATTTTTTTTATATCTAATTTATCGTGTCTAATAACAGAAGTTATATTTAAAACTGTAAAATACAAATCTAATTTTCACTGTCTGATGAAGGTGGCTTTTTTGTAAACCTTATTAGTAAATATGTGCTTCTTGATCTTTTCAGTGGTGGAAATTTGTCAAGTAATTTCTAAAAGGGCTTGGTATCTTTTGTGTTGTTTGGTTTGTTGTTGTTGTTTGGTTTGTTTTTGGCTTAAAATTGGTATTTTGGAGCTCTGGCTGTTAACCAACAAACACTTAAGTAGCAAGTTAATATGTAGAGCTTCTGCTTGAGCAAGAATTTCTTAAAGCTCTTGGTAGTTATCCTTCATTTGCCTAGATTCCATGCTGTGTGTATTTTGAGGAAGAGACTATCTCTTTAAAGAAAATACAGTATTTTTTTAATGTGTGTACCAATTTTTCTTACTGCAGACTGCAAACAGTTGAAGGACTTTACATAGCCTGCCTTTGGCAAGCCATGGATATGTTAATATCTGAAGTAATTGAGGGCTAATTTACAACCATACACAAGCCAAATTACATGTCCATGTCAAATATTGGAGAAGAAAATTCCGGACTATCCTATAAAGTTATGTGTTGATCATTTTGCAGTCAGCAGATTGCTTAAACCTTTGTACAGAATTTTCTGTGAAGGAAGCGGTCAGTGAAACTACATCCAAGTTCAAGCTTTTCTGTATGGTATGAATAGCATGAGCTTGGATATCTGTCATGTCTTTCAGAATTTTTGCTAGATCACTTTCAGTTTATTTAGGCTGGACTTCTGCTTAAAGAGATGAGTAGTCTCTGAAAAGAAAAGATGGCTGGTAAATGAAAGTTGAGGATTGAAGTCCGTTGTTGGTGTTCTCTCATTGGGGTCAGAAAGTAATGAAGGTAGCCTTGTTATCTGTCCTGTAGAGAATATGGCCATCAGGAATACCAGAGCACTATCCATTGTCCTCCCTTGAATCCCTTCCCAGACATTTCCTTTAAATCCTTAAAACGTTAAGTTTCCCATAAGATTATAAAGAGGTTGTGCTCAATTCATGGTTCAGGGCAGTGCTGCTCTTTATCTGATGTGCACAGGCTTTAAAATAACTTTAAGATATTGAAGCAAAGTTGTCTCTTGTTCTAGCGCTGAGTGGCTAACGCCCACCCTGATGACTGCAGCTCTGCTCATTCCTGTGATCATCTCCTTTTAGTGCAGCTATATCAAAATGCCAGCAAAGGGAATCAAGAACATTTGGTAAATGAATGTTTGCCTAGAAATTTTGAAGGGTCAAAGTAGAGGACAGGAATTTATTACATGAATAGATCTGAATATGTGTCTGGAACATGCAACATTAATCTGAAGTTCTGTTTGAGAGCCAGTGACTTCAGTTAGAATCACATGTGTCTCAATCTGGGAGAAGAGGTATTTTATCTAAAGTTGGTCCTCAGTTCTCTCATAATCTTCCAAACTAAATACTGAAAAGAAAGTAACATCAGTAACAGCTGATGGCTTTGCTTAAAACTTATGCACTCCTTCAGTCCTCAAAATTGGATGCATCTGTTTATTGTGAGAATGCAAAAAAATTAAAGCCCCTCAAGACAGGAAATATGAACTGCTCATTCAAATAGAAAAAAAAATTCTTACCTGCATGTCCTTTTTCTCTGGTGGACAAAGTACCTGTTCATATTGTCCTATTTCTACATTGCCTTTGTATGCTTTGTTTGCACCTTAAGTAATACCTAAGTATTACTTAGATATCATGTTTCTTCTTAAAACACTTTCATTTCAACAGGGTGTATTGAACCTTCATTTCTGGAAATAAAATATCTCTATTTCTGAATTGTAGCTAAAAAGATAGCAGAAGGATCAGGCTTTTTAAGTATGATGCTACAAAATGCCTACTATTTCACAAGTACCAGTGACTCTTTAGAGTGTGCTACCAAATTCATCAAGCCAAAACCTGACTTCACCACAGAGAAAAGAAAATAAAGGAAAAAAGAAAAAAGGGGGGGGGGGGGGGGGGGGGGGCAAATGCACAACTATAATGGTATATAAATATATGAAAATTTTTGAGAGTTAGGAAAGTCCATACATGAGAGTGAGTTTTGGATTGAGAAGCCTTTACTTAGAAAGAGAAATAAAGAAAAGCCCATGTTTCCTGTTTCCTACAGATTCTTTATGAAATATTCTTAATTTAAATAAATGATGTATTAAAAGATCCCAGAGTCCAGTTCTACAAATACATTCTGGGATTGGAGAGCCAAACTGCATTATCTTCTGCAGCAGCATTACTGAAATTACTGAATGTTCTAATTGTAAACTGATGCCCTCCAATGGGATAAAAAGATACAGCTCAGTGAGGCATGTAACAATTACAACAACATATCGCTAGGAGAGAATCCAAGCATTAGCTGTCTTGTCTCTACAGGGTTAATGTCACAGACTGGAATTAAATTTTATTTTAAACACAGGATAAACAGTTGTAAGTCCTAAATCTCATAGAGAGTAGACTTACTGGGTATACTGTTGTCACTATTTTTTTGTGCTATAATCACAGTTCCACAATTTAATTCTTTTGATCCATACAGATAAATAAAACTCTGTTATATATTTTGTTCTGATTTGGAGGTAGGGATGTTCTTTACCTCTATGTTTGCTTGGGGGTATTTAGAGTGGGGATTTGCTGCTGCTGTTGGTTCAGGATATGGGTTAAACTTTGGGATGTTTTTCAGATGAAGCAGATCAAAACGGACAGCAACACGTGCCAGCATGGATCAGGAAGGGGACATCCTGCAGCAAGAAGCCACAAAGTATGTAAAACAATGTGCTTCAGATTAGATTTCACCAAGTGCCCTTCATCACAGCAGTGCTGAGTGTTCTAGCTGGCAGCTCATCTTGAGCTGTCTTTGAAATTTGGGTGATGGACATGATCCTTACATTTGGGACAGTTGGATACATCAGCATCTGATCAATCTCAAAACCCAAAGCAAACCTCTCTCTTAACTTCAGTGAATTTTTATCAGGTGCCATAAACCAGATAGCAGAAGTTATCTTTAGAATAGAGTTCTTCACCTGATTTCCATTTGTAGAATTCTTTGGCTAGGGACAAGTAATTAGACCAATAATTTGTTAAATTTCCTTGGCATGTTCACTCTTTGGCTACAGACATGCAATAATTTGTATCTGTATTTTTAGCAGTGCAGGTGAAGGCCAGGAAAATTCTGAAATACTTAGTTTTCCAATTTTTCATTTGTTAAGATTTAAGGAAATTTGCTATTTAAATTATTCCAGTTTATCAAAGATACAGGTAAATGAGATGTGATTACCAGAAATGGTGGGAGAAAAAAAAAAAAAAGATACCTGATGCAATTAATTAATGTTTTGTAATAACGGCCTTGATTATACATTATTATAAATGTATGGTTAAAAAAAAAAATCAGAAACATCACAGATGCTCAATTGCATCCTGTTGTATACAGTTTTAAGAAAGGAGTGTGCCTGGTCCCTGCAAGCTAACATAGTCACAATCCAAACAAAATATCAATCAAAAGGCAACAGAAAGAGAACGTTCATGGAGGAAAACCAACAATCACAATGATTGCCAAAAAGCCAATTTACTCTCCTTCCTTCATAAAAATGTATATATAATAGGAATGTAGTTTTGAATACGAAGGAGGAGAGAAAAAAAAAAAAAAAAGAAAAAGAAAAACATTATGGCACACTGCCTTTCTGCTATTTGCTTTTCCATTGGCATGTAGTTACACTGAGAACACCTCACACTGTAGGCAGGAGGCTTTCCTATCTCGAAATACGTGCTACGCTATGGAATGGTGTGTGCAGCTCCTAGCACAATGCCTCTTCAAGCCCACAGGCTGTAATAACAACGGTTATTGCCCTGCTCGGCACTCAGCTTTATGAGCGCACCCACATTTAGAAGCATTGTATAATCAGTGACTGGTCTCTGTCGCTGGAGACCCGCATCACTTCTGCTCCTGTGCTCCCGCAGGGTACTCGGCACCCGTGTTGTGGCACGGCCGGGTAGGGAGCTGGAAGCGGTCTGGTTGGCTGAGTGTGATCTGAGCGGGGCGCTGGCAGCAGCCTTCCCTGCGCCTTCCCCAACCTCGGTGGCTGTCTGGGTTCACAGCCCAGAGCCCCCGGGGCTCTCACCCGCGCAGGGCAGGCGGGGAGTCCTCCGGGAGCCGGCCCGCGGGGCCCTGGGGCGGCAGCCTCGGGAAGGCAACAGCGGGGCCGGGCTGAGCGAAGCCCCCGGGGCTCCGGGCTCGGTGGCCGGGCCGCTGCCGAGGCGGGGTTTGGGGGAAGGACCGAGCGCTTCCCGGCTCCGCGGGAGGCGTGGGCTGCCGCCTGCCCGCCGCTGCCGCCCGGGGAAGCGGCCGTGCGGCGGGGCTGCCTTGAGGAGCAGCACCACCTAGCGGGGGCGGCCGCCTCGCCTGCCGCAGCTCTGCCGCCAGGGCCGGGCCGGGCCGGGCCGTGCGGCGCCGCCCGCTGTCCTTGGTGCTGAGCCCAGCGGCCCCGCGGGAGCTGCGGGCAGCGGCGGCTGCCCCGGGCCGCGGATGTGCGCGGGGCGGGCGCTCCGCAGGGCGGGGGGGGCCGGCGGGGCGCCGTGAGCCGTGGCTCCGGAGGGCTTCCGTGAGCTGCCGGTGGCTGTTTGCACGGCGATCCGGCCACGCTTCCTAGCCATGGCTGTGGTCACTTACAAAGCCGATTTGCCACAATTGCGTTCTCGTTTCTCCTGCTCCGCGCCGAGCGAACGTTTTGCCAGATTGGTTGAAAACGATGAAACCTTTGAAAACGAACGCCTGGCACAGATGGCAGCAGGACATGGCAGCTAGGGCCGGCGAACTTTACAGCTGTGTTTGCAAGCTGCCTTTCGTGCTCCCGGTGCTTTTGCTCCGTGTCCAGTTCCTGGACAGTGGGGCTGCTCGGCGAAGCAGTCATCTCGCCTACTTCACGCCCTCAGTCGGTCGGGCTCCTTTCCAAAAAGACCTTGAAGTTTTCCCCTCGAGTCCTTCAAGAAGGACACGTCCCTGCTGCTCGCCCAGCACCCCCAGCACGGGCTGAAGGACCCCATCGGGCTGCTCTCCCCCCAGCGTCCCTCTCCGTGGCACAGGCTGGGTTTAGGCACCTAAACCCGGGGGCCGGGCTGCCAGAGGAATGCTGCCTAAACGAGTCGCGTTTTAGCAAAAGGGGCTGGGGTATAAAGCCGTAACGTAGCGGCAACGCCGAGGGGAGGTCACAGAGATCCAGGTGTTCCCCTGCGGCCGGGAAGACGAGGGAGCGGCGGTGCCTGGGCCTCTGCCACCCTCTGGCGGGGACCCGCGCCGAGGGCGCTGCCGCCGCTGGGGACGGCGGAGCGGGGCGGGGGGCGCGGGGCTGCGCTCGGCACGGCCCCCCCGGGAGCTCAGCCGGGTCGCCTCTGCCTTCGCGCAGGTGGCCTCGGGGCGAGGCGGTGCTATCGAGGGAAAGCCGCCGGTGCCGCCCGCCCGAGGCACAAACCCCGCGTGGGGTCGAAGGCCGAGGGCAGCTCCGGAGCCGCGGGGCGAAGCGGGCGGCGGCAGCAGCCGGGCCGGGGGCCGCCCCTCCAGTCCCCGCCCCGGCCCGCCGCTCCCAGCCCCGTGCACGGCACGGCTCGGCACGGCGCGGAGGGGGTGGGTGGCGGCAGCCCTGTGACTCATGCCTGCGTCGAAGCAGATCAAGCGGCGATTCACGCTTTTAAAAAAGCAAATCCGAGCACTTCTGGAAAAAAAGGTCATCTCGCATTAAATTCCGCGGCGCGATTGGTATTCCGACGTCGTTTCTGGCGGAGTTTATAAGCGGCGAGTCGCTCCCAGGCTGGAGTCGCCCTGCCTGCTTGGACGCCGGCAGCCAGAGCGCTCCGCTCGCCCCCTCGGTAAGTCTTGATCTGCACCCCATTTTCCAAACCCTCGGGAGAGTCTTTCAGGATCTGTTTCTTTTTTACAAATTTACCTTTTTTTTTTTTTTTTTTTTTTTTTTTCCCGAAAATCGGTTTTGGTCGCTGTCGTACCTATAGAGGGATAACGGGTGTTTTGAGACAGCCAGCGTCTTAGACATTGCGTTAACCTGTTACTTCGCTCCCAGGCATTGTCTAGCGAATCTCTTCTGCTTTATGGTTGTTTTCTTTTTCATCCGGAAAAAAAAACGAAATACTTGTTTACCATTGAAACCATCGATCCGTTGCGTTTACACGCGGGCGTGAAGGCGCCCAACAATGGAAACGAATCGCTAGCTACCGACGTGCGAAAGCAGCTAACAAAGAAAGAGCTCGTTCGTTGCCGCGACCTTCATTTTCTTGACAAGGGGAACGAAATAAATCGCAGGTAGCCATGGGGACGAGGGGACGAGCCCGGCACTGCCCCGCCGGTGAGCGGGTGATGGAGGTGCCGTGCCCGCCCGCGGGGGCCGGGGACCGGGGACCGGGGACCGGTGCCGGTGCCGCGCCTCTCCCGGCCCCGCCGCCCCCCGCCGTCGGCGCCCTTAGCGCCAGGGCTCGCTCCGGAGAGCGCCGGCTTGCTCTGGAGCACGTCCTGCCCCTGATTTGCTGAAACACGCGTGTGCCGGGACATGTGTGCGTGACGCGTGCCGCCGGACTCGGCAGAAATGCACCTTTGTTGTGGCGGGGGGGCTCTGTGGGTCTGCTCCGAGCGCTGAGCCTGCCGTGCGTTTCGGGGATGGGCTGGAAACGCACAGAAACGGGCTCCGTGTGGGACCGGAGGGCATCTGGGCTGGGAATTTCGAAGCCCGCTCTGCACGTTGGCTTGCATTTGACGCGAGCCACATAATCGCCCTGCTCAGCGGCCACCGATATAATTGCGATAGACTTCATGGTCTGTTAAATCCGTCATTCAGGCAAGGGGGGCAGCGCCTCGGCATTCAGCGAAGGGACGGGTTTGTTCTTCAGCCTGTCGAGGCATTTTCCCGGCGCGACGCTTAGCGCCTCGGCCCCGCAGCGGTCGGCTGCGCTCCCTGCTGCCCCTCCTGCCCCCCGGGAACCCTTCCTGCCCCCGGCAGCCCGTCCCGCCGCCTGCCCGGGACCTGCGCTGCCCGGCGGAGGCAGCAGCCTCCTGTCTGCCGGCATCCACAGGACTCCGGCGCGGTCCTCCAGGAGAGCAGGCTACTAAAAGCGCCTTTTCTTCCTTCCAGTAAATTCCTTGCTGCCCACCCGCGCTCGGAGGAATAGCGAAGGAAACCCGAGCTCCAGGGACCGGGGCTTTTCTGAAAGGATGGCTTCCTCCGCTCCCTCGTCCTCCAACGACGCTCCGGACCCCACCCCGACTAATTTACGACCCACAAGTAGGTTTTAATCTTTTCCTCGTTTAAAGCATTTTGGAGGCTTCCTCCACCTAGGCTCGGGAAGACCAGATTCGAAACGAAACGGTGAATCTGTGAAGCCCCGTTCTGCGCCGCTGAGCGAGGTGCGGAAAGTGCTCCACACAAAGAAAGCAGCCGCGGGTGGCAGCGGGAGGGGGCCGTGCGGGGAAGACGCCGGGAGGGAGAGCCCACCGCAGCAGCCAGCGCTGCCTTTCTCTTCCAGCCGCATTTGACGGATTTAGACAATAAACTGAATTGTCAAAAATAAAAAAATATAAAAAAAATCGGGATGTAAAGGGAGCGGGGAAAATGAATCAGATAAAGGGCGAAGTTACACCAATGGCTCGAAGCGGGCTCTTCCCCCTCCCTTACGTTTTATAAATGCTAATGCTACAGCTTCCTTTCAGCCCACGCTGAAGCCTGTAATCAAGCGAAATTTGGATGCTAATTGTAGCTTTTCAAAGCCTTGTGTTCCTAATTGCTCTGAATTCGCCTTGAGTTATTGAGGTGTGAGTGGGAAGCAGAGGCTGCTGCAGGTGGATAGAGAATCAGTTTACAGCCCTGCCGGGCAATTCCGGCTGTCGCCTACCAAAAATAAAAAAATAAATGGGGAGGCTCCGTGCTATAAAGCACGCGAGACAAAGCGGGGGCAACAGTAAGAGACGAAAGGTTGTCAGGCAAGGCGGGGAATAGCTTTTAGCCCGAAAGGGCTGCCAGGCACAACTCCGCTGCCATCACCCTGCGGCCGGGGGAGGGCTGGGCTTTCTCCCCGCCGGGGGGACGGGCACAGCGCCGGGCTGGGGGCTGAGCCGCCCCCTCACGGCCGAGGCTCCCCGGGCCCCCGGCCGCCGCCCCCCCGCCCAGGTGAGCCCAGCCCCAGCCCGTCGCCCTCTCTCCCCAGGACACATCGCTCCCCCCGGCGCCGCCACCGCCGCCGTGCCACCCGCGGGGAGGGGGCGGCCCCCCGGTGCCGTGCCCCCGAGGCTGGGGGGCCGGCAGCGTCTCCCATCACGGCTGCCCGCGGCCCGTCAGTCCGGCCGGGGCTCAGTGAGGCGCGTCCCATCATCCAGTCAAATACTATTTTTCACCCAATTAATTCCTGAACTCGGCTGTGACCCCATTTCACGCCACTTTATTTTAAGCCGCCGCTTCCCTGGAGCCCCGCCAGCGCGTTCCGGGACGCCCCGCTCCCGGCAGCGCTCCCCCGGCGCCCCGTCGGGCCGGGCCGGGCACAGGGCGCCCCCCGAGGGGGGGCGTGGGGGAAGCGCAGGGGTCGGGCTGCCCCGGGTGGTGCCGGCGGGGTCCCGGCCGGGGTCTCGCCGCCTCAGGGACCTCCTCTGCCCTCTCTTGCAGCCTACGACTCGTGGTGTGGCGTGGCGCACGGGTGCACCAGGAAGATCGGGCTGAAGATATGCGGTAAGTCCGCCCGACCTCCCGACCCCGACCCCGCCCCGGGTGGCGGCCTCGGGCTCCCCCTGCCGGGCACGGAGCCTCCCCTCCGCTCCGCTCCGCTCCCCTCCGCGCCCCGGTCCCGCCGCCCTCCCGTGCGTTTGCTTCGGCCCCGGCGTTTTCCGCCGCCCCTCCTGCAATTGCCGGGGGTGCGAAGGCGCGGGGGGAGCGCCGGGCGGCCGGCGGGGGGAACCCACGGGGGTTTGGCCGCCTCGCCGCCTGAAATTTTTCAGCCTTATCGGAGTAGAAAATACGGATCTCCTGGGGGAAAAAGATTAACGAGAGCCTTATTAAAGAGCAATTCGTCAGCTTGCTGCGCTGGTAAGATAGTGCTGGCAGCCAGTCAGCGCGCAGGCACATGAGATGCAGGAAGGGAAACAAATGCACAATCAGATCACAACGTTATAGCAAGAGATTCATTTGCAGATAACAAGCTGTCTTCCTTCTCCAGATTTCTCAGTAGCGCCTTCGTTTGCGTGGACAAACAGTCAAATTTTCATTTGCTGATGACGAGAATCGTTCAGCTTAGCCTGTGCCCCTTATGAATAGAAATTATTTCCGATTTCCCCCAGCTGCCTCTTTTGGGAGGGGGCGGGGGATAATTTCCTGGGAGAAATGGGCTTTTTTTCAAAGCCAAGACATGTCTGAGCCCCTTGCCCTACTCTTCCGAGTCGAAGCTAAACGTTTTGCTATGCGGAAGTTTGGACAGAAAACGAATCAGGGTGCAAGCGTTTAACCCAGTATCTATTAGAGATCTCGTTGGAACCCGCAGGCGGCATTAACGAGTAGTCGCTTAGTTCTATAAATAGCCTCTGATCCGCGTGTAATGGACCGTTTCCCTACCAGTCCCTTCAGTGGCTGGAGCGATGGGCTTTTTCATCATCATTTTAATTTAGCCCGGCAAGCAGAACTGATAAAGTAACGCACCGTTAGGCTCGTTCCATGTTGCTAGACTACCGGGGTTACAGGGGGACATCGCAGCTTCCCTCAATTTAGGCGTCAGATCAAACACACTGAAAATGAAATATCCCACCATTTTGGATTTGAGAGCGGCGAAAGAGAGTGTAGCAGTGCCTTTGTGAAGGGAAATCAAAGCAAGCAAGGATGATGTTTTGGTTTTGTTTTTATTTTGCTCGGTTTTAGCTTGCCTTTTCTGGCTTTTTTTTTTTTTTTTTTTTTTTTTTTTTTTTTTTTTTTTTCTGTTTGACACGGAAAACGTACCGTGGCTAATAACGGTGATTCGGAATCATCGAGTTCGATCACGACTGATATGAGCCCTCACACTGGGATCTAACACCTTCACGGAACAGAAAGGGAAGGCTGCCTTTGGTAAATATACGGAGTGAAGCATTGAGGATGCCAAATATCCTAATTACGCGTGCTAAACCAGCTAACGTTTGACTATTAGAGCTGATTATCGCCTTGTCCTTACCTTTCACAAGACATTATTCTGGACCCTAAGCATTGTGCTGCTACAAAGCTGTAGAAAACTAAGATTTGTTCTTTCTGTGTATCACACCGAAATCTATTCATTTTCAACGCGAACTTGAAATAAGGGTTCAGCTCAAAGAGAGCGCAGGTCTTGAACAATGGGTCTGTCCTTCCACCCGTTTCCTATATTGTATTTGACATTTTCAGTAATTACGCACCCGAGATTTATGTGTCATTTCTTTTCAAATCACTGACCGATTTAAGGACGAGCTCCGTTCCTTTCTGTTTGAAAGCCACCGCCTGAAAAGAGCCCTGCGGCTGCCACACCCCCAGCCCCGTCACCGCACGCATCAGCTTCGAAAAGATAACACGTTTTGAAGAGGTCTCGGAGTATCTCAGCGTGCAAAGCACGGGAAGATTGCCCCCCGTGCCCGGAGCTGCGGGCTGCACCTCTCTCTCCCACCCCGACTAACGCCGCCGCTGGCACCGATTCCGTTACCGCCTGCTGCCGTCGGTGGAGGCACTCGACGTGGCAGAACTGCTCCGGATAAGGCGAACGGCTGAGTTGTCGGCAGCCCGCCGCGGCTCCCCCGCAGGCAGGTGGGCTTTCAGCAGCAGCCCCGCGTGGTGGAGGCTCAGCCCGTAGTCACAGCCCGTGGGATCGCCGCCGAGTCCCTCGCACGCTGCCTCCTGCCCAGCCTCTCTGTGAAACCACGCAGGAATTGTAGGCACTACGGGGATCGAGGGGCTCCTTCGCCGGGTCAGTCCCTGCCTTCAAAAACTCGGTCCCTCTTGATGCTCGTCCATGCAAATACCTCCCAGCGGGGCACCTGCAGCATGCAGCTGGGGAGCGCTGCGCTCCCCCTTGCTGCGCGAGAGGCAAACCCTGCCGTACGGCGTGCGCTGCTGCCTGCTGGGTCTCTCCTACAGCGGTCTCTTTTTTGGTTTGTTCGTTTCTTTCCGCGCGGGGTACGGATGGCACCTCTTTCGGCACCTCCGCCCTCCGAGCGGCCCCTGCGGAGCTGCCCCTGCCGCCCGCCCCGACCCCTGCGGGGCCTGCCGAGCACCTCGCTCCCGTCGCTGCTCTGCCGCCGAACGTCGCCGCCAGGAGACCTGCGGAAAGAAGAGTGACCAAACTAAGCACAACGAAGCCGCGGGACCTGCGGTGCAGGCGGTCGCTCCGCAATTCAGTCCAGTCCAGATCGCACCTAATCCGGTGTCAGCTGCGCCGCCCGATGAGCGGGCGAACACCACTTGCAGGTGCAGGAGCCCGCGGTCCGCTGCAGGGGCGGTTGAAAGCAGTAACAAAACTGCACACGAATAAAGCTCCTCGGTCGCGGACTCCTAATTTCTGCAAGAAAAGAGATTCTATGAAATAGCTTGTCTCACATAGCTCACGTCCCTCAAAGCATCGTAGAAGGAAGCTGATGAGCGGAGCATGAATATGAAGAGACAAAACGACAAAAGTGCGCCGGACACAGCCACGAGAGGGGGCTGCGCTCCGGGGCTCCCTTCTCGGGGGCTGCCCCGAGCCTGTCGGGCCGGCCCAGCGGCTCGGGGCGCTCCCTTGTCCCCGCACCGCGCTGCAGGGGCCCGGCCGGGCCGGGGGAGCCATCGGGGCTGCGAGGAGCCCGGGGCATGCGGCCGGCGAGGAGCGGCGTCGGGGGACGCGGAAGGGCGAAGTGCCAGCCCTGGCTGTCCTCGCTCCAACGTCTTCCTCTCTGGCGGGCGTCCCCAGCCGCGAAGAGACCTGGTTTCAGGCACTACTCGTTCGAAGCGAAACAGATCGAGCAAACCTCCGGGGAGCGCGGCGCCCCTCCGAGCGGTGCGGTGTCACCGCTTGCCCCCAACCTGGGCGCGCCCGGCGCAGCCGGGGAGGTCCCAAAGCCGCTGCCTTCGCTGCTGAGGGAGAGGCCGGCACGGTGCGCGTTTTAGCGGGCATGGATTTCGCGGGACAGATCCCGAGAAGCCGGTGGCACAGCTCCGCCCGGTTGCAGCCGGCCGGCCCTGCGTGGCTCTCGGGCCGGTGGCTCCGTCCCCGCTGTCACGCCGGCCGGTGGCGGCGGCCCCGGGCGCCCGAGCTGCGTGTCCGGAGAGAGCAGGGACCCCGGGGAGGATTGAGGTCGGTGTTGAAGCGCTTTCTCGGGCGGAAAATCCTCATGGTGTGGACACGTGCCGGTGAGGACATCATTCCCACTGGCACCGGGGAGGGGGCTTGGTGAGTGCTACCCGTGTCCCTAAGCCCTGGCGGGGAATGCTCCAGGACGGCTGCTCGCTCTCGTGTCTTTTGTGCGTGAGAGCACCGTGAGGAGAAGCAAAACTGGCCCTGATTTTAATCATACATCATTGCCCCTGTCTGCTGGGTCCATAAACTTCGCCTGCAGGCTGAAATAGCATTGACTCATCCTGAACTCTCTTCCAGTGGCTGGCTACTGAAGTGGAATCTGTCTGATCGACTTAATAAGAATGTACCACTGCACTAAATGACAAAAATTTGTTTTTTGCATGGCTGGGTTTTTGCAGTTGATGGCGTTTTGAGCTCTCCCTCCTGGAGGCAAATAAACCCCATAAATACTCTTATTCCTGACCTCATTAGTCAGATCCAGAGCGAACACAGCTTCGAACTGGTGTCTAGAGAGCTGCTTTAGATATTTCTAAACATGTTGGGAAGTGAGAAAACTCTGACCTGTGCACCTTGCAATAACAATGTAGGGTTCCTGCAAAGGACCAACAGTCTGGAAGACAAGGGCCGGATCGTGAGCTCCCTGAAGGAAAGGCGGTCCTCCAAGAGCCTGCTGGCATGTGAGAACAGCGAGAAGGAGTCCAGGTTCCGGCGCACCGAGACAGACTTCTCCAATTTGTATGCCAGAGGTAAACGCTCTTTGCAGCTTCTGTGTGCTCCAGCCCGGTCACGTCCCCTAGCAGTCTGCCCTTGCCTCCCCTGCAAGTGCAGCCGCCTTCAGACCGTGCTTTTGCTTGGCTGCTTTTGAGGGGAGCCGTGAGCGTGTTTGCTGAGGGCCGCACTGGCGATGTTTAAAAGTTTCCTGAAATGCACGTTTATATTCCTTGGGCTGATCCGCAGCTCAGCTCCAGCTGTTCCTCCGGGGTCACTCCAGAGCCAGCTCCCAGGAGGAGAGCAATTTCGTATTTTATTTCCTCCTCAATAGATCAGCAATGAAACGGTCTGTGATTTCTAGCTACGGGGAGGGTGGGGAAGAGAAATCAATCTTTTATTTTCTTTCTTTTTTTTTTTTTTTAATTTTTTTTCGGGGGAGGAAGCGGGCCAGGTGAAGGGCAGCTGCGGGGCTTTTGGCTCCCGGGGCTGCGCGCCCCGCCGTTCCCGCAGGTGACCGGGCTCGCCCTTCCCCACCTGGCGAGGGGCCCCGGGGCAGCGGCCGGTTTCGCCGTGCCCCGTCCCTCCCTTGGGAGGCTGAGTCCAGGTGCCGGGAGGGCTGCGGGCGGCCGGGGCTGCTTCATCTCTGCCTGTCGCTCCCAAAGCAGGCGCTGACGGCTGGTTTGCCCCGCAGATTTGCTGCCCGCCAAGAACGGCGAGGAGCAGACCATGCAGTTCCTGCTGGAGGTCGTGGACATCCTCCTCAACTACGTGAGGAAGACGTTTGACAGGTCCACCAAAGTGCTGGACTTCCACCACCCGCACCAGCTCCTGGAGGGCATGGAGGGCTTCAACCTGGAGCTCTCGGACAACCCCGAGTCCCTGGAGCAGATCCTGGTGGACTGCAGGGACACGCTCAAGTACGGGGTGAGGACAGGTAGGTTCTCGCACGGCTCCGGGGAGCCTCTGGGTGAGGAGAGCGGGCCCCGGGGGCTCGGCTCCAGCCGTGCGCCGCCCGGCCCCGGCGGCAGGGCTCGGTGCTGTTTGCAGAGCCCAGAAACAAGTTTTTAAGACGTAATCTTTTTCACTTGATGAAATGCGAGCTGTCTGTATCTCCGGGGAGCAATATCATTAGGTAAATGAGGGCATAAATGACGCCGAATTTGCAGTTTTTCTTCTTTATGTTCGCCAGACGTTTAATGAAAAAGAGACTGAAATCCTAGGAATCATCAATAAAGGAACCCTGTGGATTTCAGCCCATTACCCCGGGGCCCCGCCTATCCAGGCTCTTCCCAAGCAGCCGCCGATGGCCGCCTACAGCCGCGTCCCCTCAGGGCCGGGGCCGCTTCATGTCGGGCTCAGTGAGGGGCTTCGGCGGCAACAGCCCCGTGTGGGGCCGCCATGGCGGGAGGGCTGCCAGAGGGAGCTCGTTGCGGGGTGTGCGGGGGGGCCGATATAATCGACGGCGCCTGGCCGCGTTTGGGCTCCGCGCCCGTAGCGAAGGGACGCCTGTTTGCAGGCTGAGGCCAGCCGGGCGAAGCTCGCCCTGCCGGCAGCGGGGCCGCAGCCCGGCCCGCTCCGTGAGGGCGGTGAAATGGCGGATGAGCTGACGGGCCGGCAGGGCCCCAGCCGCAGCGAGGCCGTGGGCGAAGTCTGGGCCTCCTCGGCCCCCCGAGCCGAGGGGCGCTGCTGGGTTGGAAGGGGAGCTTTGGGGACAGCCGTGGGGTCGTGCTGAGCCGCTCTCAATTGTCTTTCAGGTCATCCGCGCTTTTTCAATCAGCTCTCCACAGGGCTGGACATCATTGGCTTGGCCGGGGAGTGGCTGACATCGACTGCTAACACAAACATGTAAGCGGTGTCTTGCCAGCTTCTGTGCCTCGTGCTGTGGTTAAAGGGGTTGTCATCTGTCACGATAGACATGCATTGTGATAGATCCGTAGTTATCAGCTTTAAATGCTGATTGGTGTATCTTCAATAAAAGTGTCACCCGTGACAGTAATACAGACCAAATAGTTACGTGAAGCTGAACAGTTTAATATTTCTGATAAATACAATGCAAATATCCGAGCACATGGTGAGTAAAATATGCTGATTCTAATATGCTATTAATATTCTGATTCTAATAGAAAGGATTTCTCTTCTCTTGGACTAGTCTTTATCTTTTCCATACATTTTTTTAAAGATTTGTCTATAGACTGAGTAATTCTGCATTTAGTAACAGTAGAATACAACATAAACAAAACTACTGCATTTTTTCCCGTTGGCTTCAGAGGTAAGACTTGGACCACCACCTTTTCCTGTGTATGTGCTGGTAAAGAAGTTACTTCTGTGTGGCTTCAAAAGGGTTAAAAATGTAATACTGGAAATTAGTTTAATGGTAATGAAGGAATTACCTACTCTAAGATTTGTTAAAGTAGTGTATAAAAAATAGTCAGAAAAAGTAAAAAATTACTTCTAGAACCTGTCAGTGAGAAAACTTCATTTTTTTTTTTACATCAGTAAATGATAGTAAAATGAAATGCTTCAGAAAAGTGAAAGATGTTATGCTGATTTTTTTGCAACTAAGTGTCATTTGTGAAGAAAACTTTTTCATGGTTTTTGTGTATTGATCTGCATATGTTCCAAAATGTGCTGGGACTCTAAATATTTGGCAGGTAACTGACTGCCTTCTGTTTTAGCCCTGTATTGGATGTGTTTTAACTGTAAAGCTACCTCTAGTCTGAGTAGTTTGTTGCTAATTGGCAGAACACAGGAAATGTATCTGCAGATCTGAAAATGAACAGTTTCTCCTGGTCCATCCATGAATAAATGGTTCATTAAGTATAGCTGATCGCTAGCAGCTCTGTGTAGATTAGGAGCTGTGCCTGTTTTGTGACATTAGCAGTAAAGAAAATTGCATAAGGTGCTCCAGCCAAAACCAACCCGCTCTTTACAATTATCATCTTTCCAATTAGTTTTGTTTGCTAAAAAATGCTGTAAGAGATTCAGATCTAAAAGCTGACTGGAAGAACAAACAAACAAACAAACAAAAAACCACAACAAACAGTAGCAGCATACATTTTAATGGTAAAACTAGTAGTGCAGGGTGCTTTTTTATTCCTTCCTAGGACCATAAATAAAAGCTAAAACAGTTCTGATTACATTTCTAAAATAAAATCTTGATTAAATGTTGGTCCTCTGTGACAAAAACATACTTTAAAGAGTGTCACTTTTTTGCAGGCTTCATTTCCGTTGACTGACTTAGTTATCCTAGCTTAGCTATCCTTTCATAATCAATGAAATTGCACAAATATAATAAGGCAAATCAGAATTCAACTCTGTGGCAGACTTTGATAATCTTATGAAATGTTACCATCATTATTAGAAACATCACACTTAGTTCTGTAAGAGTAACTCTTTTATGAAGTTGCTTTTGTCTTTCTTATTTTGGTTTTAAAGTTATATTTTTAAATAGCTAGTTCTGTAAAGCTAGTTTCTGATTCATTTGTACTTTAAACGTGAAGCTATCTTGAAAACACTTTTCTGCAAGTGTTAAAATTGAATCTGTTTGATGTTTATCAAATGCAAAATGGTATGTAGCTCTTTTTTCAGCAAACCAAGGTCAACATGATTTGCTTTAAAAGTAACACAGTAATTGCAAGTATAGTTGAAGCAAGATGTTTGTAAAATACAATTTAAAGAACTGACAAGGTTATTAACAATAGCCATACTTACTCTTCGAGCTCGGGGGAACATGCCACTTGTTCTGAGCGGTGTTCTGGCATGGAAGAGCAGGTTTTGACCTTTATCTGGAAACTGTTCTAACCTATTTCAGTTACACAACCATGTAACGTGACAGTAACACTGGATTGTGGTAGGGTATGTCTTCGATTTCCCATGTTTCTTTTCCCCCTATAAACACTATTTAAAATATACGCTTAGTGTACAGTTAGAAGAATACATATTTCCTTTCTCAAATGGATTTTGAGAAAACATCTGTATTTTCTAAAAAAAAAAAAATATATATTGTCATTAGGAAACGTTCCTTAAATGTCACTGTGAAGATGCTATATTAAATTAAACATAATAAACTTCCCACGTTGACTTGGAAATAATGTATCAACATGCTATTCATAGCTCCATCACTGAGCTTAAGGCTTTCTGGGTGGAATTTTCAGGAGCTGCTATTACTCACTTAGCTCTAGGGATCAGTAGTATGGGGAGCTCGCTCACCACACGGCAGCCAGCTGAGGTTAGAGAGCAATGATGCTGTCTGGAAGTTTGTTTTATGCCCGCTGTTAGCCAAGATGAGAGAACTATGTTGATAGTATTGGGTTTATGCATTTGTACATAAATATTCATATGCATATTTATGAAAAATTAACATATATAATCTAAAATGCTTTATATTTGTTCTCAGAATGCTTTTTTTTTTTTTTTAAATAAATATTGGCAAATGGGAACAGGGAAAGAACGCTTTGTCCTAATAAAAATGCTTCTGCCTTTAGTTGAGGGCAGAATTAAGCCAGTGCTACCCACTACCAAGATAAAACCATTATTTTATTCTTTTAGAGAAGACCTGAGATTCATGACTGTTTTAGTTAATTCATAGAAATACCTGTACAGGTTGGAACTGTATGGAAAAAAATCTAGTCAGGATTTTTTGTCAGGAGAATGGTTTTAAAGTAGGACAGTTCCTTATGGGCCAAACACATTTTCTACATTTTAGCAAAATTTTCAAAATCATTGAAGTTTAAAACAAGTTGGACTGACCTTGAGCAAGTTGTTATATTCGGAATCTTAGCCATCTTCTAATATAACTACTGTGGTCTTGTCATTTATAATCATCCACAGTTGTTTTTTTGACTTCTTTGTAAGCCTTTGGAGACTCAGAAAATAATTACATAATAAAATAAGTAAATTCTATTTTACTTGTTTTTCAGTAGAATTTAAAATTCCCATGTGATTTTTTTTTTTTTTTGAATACAAAAAAAAAAAAGCTTAATAGTGTATACTTTCTATACAAGCCATTGAGTCTTACAGGAAGTATGTAGGGATCAGTGTGCAAGATCTCAAAATAAAAATAAAAATGCATTTAAACTTCTGGAAAAAAAAATCATATTGACTTAAGTATGTCCTCTCTTAGGCTACACTGTTTTGTACACTGCTGAGTTCCTTTTGGCTTCTGTTGGACTTTCAGCCTAAATAAAGGTTGGAATATGTCTTAGACTTGCAGTATGTAAAAAAAGCACAAATCAAAATGAGCTGTCATGTTTTTGCTACTGAGGAGATTGCAGACACCAGCTAGTTTGTTAATTTTGTGTTTCTCTAATTATTGGAAGCACCCAAAATCCAGATCCATGTTCAGCTATTTCTGACAGTTCTGATGATGATCAAAGCAAAATAAGTAGTATTTTTGCTTCTCAAAATAGCAATGATAATAATAAGAAAAAAAATATGAAAGTTAATATTTTAAACTAAGCAGTGTAGATATAAGTAAAAGACAAGCTTTCAGGCATAGCCTGTCTCCTCAAGGTTTGCCATACCTATTATCAAAGTGTCATTTTAGTATTAAAGAAACAACGTACACATTCGTAAAATTGTACAAGTGGAAGGCATAAATGATCAGTCAGATCCAGTGTCAGGGTGTCATATTCTTGAAGATTCTGTTAAAAATCACAGATTAATTGTTTAGTTCCTTTCTGTTTCTGCCTTCACCTATCCCTCTCACCTCCACCCCCCCACCCCCTTTATTTATTTATTTATTTTTTGGTATACACAGCAAGCAGTTTATTTACAGCAGTAGCAATTTATCCAAAAAATGGTTGTATGGCTGTCACTTTCCATCCACAGAGCTATCTGTGACATCATGGCATACCAGACTATGCAATGTGTTTTGCCCTCATTAAATGGGTACAACAGTTGACTGCTGTCTTGTTTTTTTGTAATTGTTAATTAGAAAATCATCATTTATAATTACTCTTGACAGTTATTGATCACATGGTATTGTAGAAATAAGTTGTCCTTGGAGATCATCAACGGAATAAATCCACATAATTAATTGTATTTAGACTTTGAAGGCCTAGCTCAATACTTCTAATTATGGCTGTGGTTAGCTCAGTAAGTTCACAGTTTTCATAAGGAATTGGCACTTTGGGAGACAAATGTGTGACAGCACAGCAGTCCCTAGCACACTGATGATAAACATTAGGTCTCATGTTGGTTATAATAGAAAAGTTATTGATACTGCAGGTCTTTATTGACCAATATTTCACATTTTGTCTTCCTGAGGATTTGTGCTTGTGTAAAGTTTGCTATATCAGATGCTGCAGATTCCTTTTTTTTTTTTTATATGAATTGAGCATTTTCACATTTCTAGTTTTCAATTTAGACTGAGAATTGATTGTGTGTTTTGAAATCTATATTTATTTATTTATTTTATTTTGTTTGCTTTATCCATGTAGGTTCACATATGAAATTGCCCCTGTTTTTGTCCTCATGGAACAAATAACACTTCGGAAGATGAGAGAGATTATTGGATGGTCAAATAAAGATGGCGATGGAATATTCTCACCTGGTGGGTTTTTCTCGTGTTTTTGTTGGTTTACTAAAACTTAAAATATTCAAATAAACAGAAGCTGTGTCTGAATGTCCACGTTTTGCTTGAAATGTTTTCAAGACAAAATGACGGCAGAGTTTTAGAAGTATGAATTTCTCACCTGAAGTACATGCTTTGTTCAAACATCCCACAAAAAGAAGTTGAAAAAAAATATTTTTTATCTTTGGGCATGTCTGTCTATGATGGCTGACATTTTTAAAGCTTGATTATGAGCTCTGGCATGTAATTAGGCATTTAGACACCTTCTCTTGTGTGTCATTTCTGGAGGTAATGACCTGCAGAACCACAACTTCTCCTGACCAATTGTTCTTGAGAGCCTTAAGAAAAGGGACTGTTTGTCACTTTCTGGGCCATAATTTTCCCAGAAATCCAACTGGATTTTCAGAAGTATCATTCTGAAGACCAAGCCGAAGCGTCTTCCCATGAAAGCAGTATAAAAGCTGTTAGCAGTGTTAGAAAAGACTGGGAAACCATGTGGAAGCTGGGGCACCCAGCAGAACTCCAGATTTCTGGGTTTGTTGTTCAAGAGAAACCATCATGTTTCACAGGATGAAGGGCAAATTCCAGCTCCTTTTGGAATAGCCTACCTAAAATCCAGAAATGCACTCTTGCTTGGTCTCTAGTCCCACCTGCAAGAAAAATACAGATTTTGCCCAGTGTTCTAGTTGATGAAGAAGTACTATAGGAAGAAATTCCCCTAAACTTTATGGGTAAGATTCTTATTACTAAATCTTGTCTGCATTGTTCAACTGAGCTAGTTGTCCTGAGCTCCTTTTAGAAGAAAAGAAAGGGAAATAGATATTTTCTCTCAATTCACATTCTTTGAAAGTATCAAAATATTCTTTTAACTGACTATAAAGGAAACTTAGGATAACTACTTGAGCTGTAGAAAGCTACCTCTTAGCCATCTAGTTCTACATCTTCAATGAGACAGGATAAATCTATCCAGTATGTGAATTTTCTTCAGACCCAGAGAATTCAGTAACTTCCTGTTTTTCATGCTAACAAGAAGCTGTCATGCAAAAGCAGTGAAATGAAAACCGACCTTTTAGGAATGTGTTTCAAAATATTAGCAATTGAAAGAGATGATAGATTATCAGTATGGCTTTATAGAGCGTCTGTCCCTATGCTGTTTAGACATATGACCACATATTTCAGAGATTTGTTTTTTCATAGTTCACTGCCACTTTCACCGATAATCCAAGTGAGTCTTGTATGTCTTTGGTCTAATAAGATATTTTTTTTTCTCATCATCACTCTGAGTCTTCATTCATTTATTTGTTCATTCACAGGAGGAGCTATTTCCAACATGTACAGCATAATGGCTGCACGCTACAAATATTTCCCTGAAGTCAAAACCAAAGGCATGGCTGCAGTCCCTAAACTGGTTCTCTTTACCTCAGAACATGTGAGCTCAATACTCTGTTAACTAATTGATGTATATTGTGAAGACATTTCATTATTAAATGACTACTCCATTAAATGTGCATGGTTTCCTTCAGAGTCACTACTCAATAAAGAAAGCTGGAGCTGCACTTGGATTTGGAACAGACAACGTGATTTTGATAAAATGCAATGAAAGGTAGGATAGATGCTAATGTTTTGATATATTAAATATGTTCATCTGTTAAATTTCTTTTATTGTACTTAAGGACTGGTTCAATACAGTGTGTCAAGTTGCTAATGGCCTGTTGAGAAAATCCTATTAAATTATTTCAACTGTAGCTAGTATTTCTCTATGCACTCTTTAATTTTCTTTGTCTTTCTGTTTCTACAATAATTACAGAGGCAAAATAATACCAGCTGATTTGGAAGCAAAAATTTTGGAAGCGAAACAAAAGGTTTGCGTTTTAAAAAAACTAGTGCTTAAATATTTAGCTTAGTAAAATATATTACCTCTTCCTTTGAAGGCTGAGGGTTAACATTAAACAAACATATTATAATAATATAAATGCTATAATAACATTTTTTCAGCTGATTAATTATACACTTCTATATTGCTTAGGGAATTATCTTGCCATGGTTTCCATTTACTATTAAAAGTCTCTCTCTTTCTCTCTCTCTCTCTATCTCTCTCTCTATCTAACACACTTTTGACCCACATCTGTATTTTATGAATTTTTAAAATAATTTTCTGTTTGGAAATAGTATGAAAAAATACTAAAACACGAAACTAAAACTACTTTTATCCAAACCTTAAGGTTTAGTTAAAAACATCAAAAATTCTGTTGGATGTTAGTCCTAAAAATTCCTTTAGATTCCATGTGTGAAGCTGCAGGGTTAGTGACTATACCTAGCAAGTTTAATTTTTTGAAGCATTTATTATTATTTCTTAAATCAGAACAATGAAAAATCCATTAATTTTATATAAAACCACCAAAGTTAGAGGTATCAAGATTTTTCTTGATTTCTTATCTTCTTTATACTTGGAATTGTGGTTCACATTTATTTGACCTAACTCGAAATTGTCTCATTTTGATCTTATGGTTCTACATTTAATACTTTTGTTTCGGATGGCTTTGTTTTGCTCTATTCTGTTTGTCAGTAGATAAAGATTAAAGGAATAACTTCAAGCTTTCAAATCACAATTTACCACATTTAATTAATTTTCCTTTATATTTCTATAAAAGTCTAAGCTTTAGTTGACTATTGCTAGTGTGGTACTAGAACTTTTAAATCTCCTCACCAGAAAGAATTAGAGAAAATAATATTCTCTACCTTCTAACTAGTTAATTTTGTGGACTTACAGTGCAATAAAAACAGACAGTTCATTCCTACTTTGCAGTCAGTTTTTCAGTTTCTGTTGGTGCTTGTGTGTACTTTTCACTTGGGAAGAAAAACATTTTCAGACAGGAAAATGGGGTAGCAACATTTCTAAAATGGTTTTCATGGTTTTTGTTTGTTTTTGTTTATCTGAAAGAGGCTGGATTTTATAGTTAATACTGTTATTTTTATTGTAGGGATACATTCCTCTCTTTGTAAATGCAACCGCAGGCACAACAGTATATGGAGCCTTTGATCCAATACAGGAGATTGCAGATATATGTGAAAAATACAACCTCTGGCTCCATGTAGATGTAAGTAGCTTACTCACATGACGTTATTAAAGCAATATAGGATTTTAGTTTACACGTTTTGTCTTGATTTAAAATATTTAATATTAGAACCTGAGTAAATTAAAATATGTTAGGCTTTTCAAAACAACAAGTCTTCTCTTTTTATTCCTATCTCTTCCAGGCTGCTTGGGGAGGTGGACTCTTAATGTCCCGAAAGCATCGTCATAAATTGAATGGAATAGAAAGGTACTACACGCTCCGTATTAGTAATCCTGTTATTTAAGTAATTTTGTAAGGTATATGACACTTTACAAATTCATGAAAAGATTTAGACCTAGGAGTTCCATGTATAGGCTTTGGCATAGATGTTTCCACACCCAGTGTTGACAAGGCTGTAGTTTATAGAAGATGCCATATTCGTAGTACCATGGGTGTGTTTATTTCTAGACTTTCCCTGAAACTACTTTATCATAAAAGGCTGCCCATCTGAATAAAAATCAGAACAGTAATGAAGAACCAGAAACATAAGGTCTTTCCCATCACTGCAGGTATCAACTTCAAGGGAATCAAAAAAGGATTTGAAACAAACTCTACCTCTACTCAAACTCTTCCTTGAGCCAGCTGTGCTGCATGTGGGCACTGTATAAAGGTATAAAATAAGAGCAGTGAACAGAGTTCTTCATTAGATAGACTTTCCCAGTGGTGGTCATTTCATACTGTAAGTAAGAACAAGTACAGGATAAAAAACAATATATGGAAGGACTGGTAGGAAAAGTGCATGGACCTTTATGGCACAAAGTGGGATGTTGTAAGAGAACTCCAAAACAGCAGAACAGTATAAGCCTCTGCCCAGTCCAGTTTGCCACTCACTCATGTTATGTCAACATGTCTAATATGAGGTTAGTATTATAAAACAATTTCCTTAAGCTACACTGGTTTAGTCAAAGTAGTTTGGCACACCTCTTCTGCTGTGAGGTAAACCCAAAGGTGCTAACTCGGGTGGTAAGCTTAGTTAATTAGCAAATATTGAAAACAACAGGCCACGAAGCATGATATTATTTCTTTTCTAACAGCTTGTACTATCTTCAAACGTGCGATGGGGCTCACATGTACCATGTAATTGACTGTCACAGGCCCCAGCTGAGGTCTGTTGCTCACACTCAGGCAGACTTGGACTGCCCAGAGACATGGACATAGGAGGACTGGCATGCTGCCATGGGTACATAGCTTGGATTGCTTGCAGGAGGATAGCCTCTGGCTGTCTGACTGTGCAGAATAGAGAATGATGTTTTCATGTTAAAATAAACCAAATGCTTCTTTGGAATGCTACTTGAAATTGCCTTTGTTTGGAACCCTGAAAATTAAATGAATGTGCAAAACTGAAACCATAGCACTCTCAGAAGGAAACAAGCTGTTATATAAAGTTCCTGTTTCTTGACTACTCCATCTGAACTATTATTGAAGTTTTTAAAAAGATACTTGACTCCCAGAGTGCAATCTCTAAAGTGACACCAGCTGAGCTACTTAACCTGCTGGCTGCACTACCTAAGACTTAGAGGGAGGGTGAGCTGCCTAGGTGCAGCCCAGGCTGCCCTGTTGTTTTGGCCAATATGTGCTACTATCTAACCAAGCGCAGATGAAAATTGGAATTGTATCTGGGGTATTTGTGGAATCAGTCACCCTCAGACTTGGGTGAAGAAGTTGCGTTGAAGAGGAACTGTGGAACAGAGGAACCGTGGTTGTGTCTGTGTCTTCTGAGAGACAGGGGTGGAAGGAGGAAATCCCTTTGAACTTTCTTTAAACCAGATTGTGTTAACATCTGTATAGTCTGTGAAATGTCATTATATGGTTTCTTCTACTGGAACATGCAGTGAATCAAGAGGACGTTTGGTAATTAATAACTTGGGGTGAAGAGGTCAGTGGACATAGAATGGTGGTACATTTATTTTAGCATCATCATTAAACTGTCTAGGATGATATATTAAAATACAGAAAATCTTATCTGTTTGACAAGTAAATTAGGTGATCTTATGCATCCACTTGTGCTTACACATAAGGAGTTTTAACCTTTACGTGCAGAATGATAAGACTGTAAAGTTTTATAGCCTTTTAACAGTCCATAGACTTGACAAGATAGTATAGAAAAGGCCTCTTATGGCTCTACCTGGAGCAGCAGATAAGCATTAGAAGTGTATTTTGCTTTGCTTTATACTTTTCCAGCAGCTGTTTGGCAAAGAACTGAATTTTTTCAGTGCTTCATATTATTTTCCTTAATTCTTTGCCCCATCTGCTTGTTAGTACCTTGAATCAATAATAACCTGTCAGACTGTTTCTGGTAGGTTTGTTAGTGCTATTTCTAGAATTGGACACATCTGGGGATGAAGTTAGTATTTCAGCTACTCAGCATAGTCTGACATTAATTATCTGGTATTAATACTAATAGAAACTAAGCAGAAGTCTGATATTAAAGAGTTAATGCACATAAAATTCCTTTCCTGGATGATACAGCTGGGAAAGGAGACATCTGAGATAGTGTGATCTCCATAGTGAAATAAGCTGGTCAAAATCTCCATGCATTTCCAGCTACAAGCAGAAAACTAAAGAGACCACTCCAGGTTGAATTTTTGTTTTCCATACCTAGCTGAATGTATTTTTGTTTGTTTGTTTGCTTGTTTTGTTTGTAGAGCCAATTCAGTCACTTGGAATCCACACAAGATGATGGGAGTATTGTTGCAATGTTCCGCCATTCTGGTCCGGGAGAAGGTCTGTTTTATATTTAGTGATTATGCAGTTAAAAAAAAATGTAACTATCAAACCCTGATTTTCAAAAGAATATGGCAAAATCCATTTCATTTCAAAACTTCTTTTGGAAGGAATAATCATGTGGATTTATATTGTGTTTAGGAAATTTTTGTTTGTTCATTTTTCTTTTTGTCAAAGCTGTTGACAGTATGGGTCAGATACTCAGCTGCTGGATCTTTGCATATTTTAAGAACAACACTATAGCCATGCCAGTCTATTTCATCTGAGAATCTGTCCCTTTGTTCCCATGATATACTGAACATACAGCCTTGGTGTTAGTAATTGGTCACTGTCTAAACTGCTTACTTGAAAAGCAAGTATTTTACCTTCTGTGGTAATTTAAAAGTTTCTCAATTATGTTAAAAGCAAGCCACACTGCTTTATTAATTTTTAAAAACACATAATCTATATGTGTAAATACATACTATGTATTTTTAGGGCTTCCTTCTAGATTCTCTGTTGCCATCAATGCAAGACTGGTGTCTTATTTCTTTTAAGTTCTAAGTATTTTCTTTAGGTAATCAAAAAAAAGTCATGCCGTCTGTGGATAGGACTACTATTTTTTTTTCCTATTTTCTAACATGTCATTTGCTACTAGAAGATGTTTGTTGAGGAAGTGGTAGCAGTCTGTAGAGCAGAGGTGTAGATGTTGTAGGGTTCAGTTCTAGATCAGCCATTTGTTTTCCAGTTGACCCATCTCTAAACTGAACGTTTCCCATGAAGTGTTATACTCACCTTTATAAGGCATTTTGAGCTCTATTGGAGGGAAGCACTAGCCATTATTTAGTGGCATGCATGCTTATCATGCAAACTGTTGCAGGATTTTGGCAAAATTATTCTCTGTGGGGGAATTTTGATGGGTGTATTTGTGTTCATCAGCTAGAGCTGTGGTCTTTGACATTTTTAAAAGGACCACTAATATATTTTATAGAAGACGCAGACCGCTTTAGAAATGTTGCATATATAAACTCTGTGTAACATACAGGAATTTTCTCCTTTGTGTTTCTTTCAGAGATCCTTTTGTAGCCTGTAGATCTCCATTGGTCTGTAGACAATCATTTTAAAGGCTGCAATGCACTCCTTCCCATTGTTTGCTTATTTTAAAACGTTTCTAAGCAAAAAAATATCCAGTTTAGATTATCTGTGTTTATAGTTATCACTAATGCTAAGTATCATTAAGCTGGAAAATATATGAAGTTGGAGCCATAGATTTTTTTTTCTACAGTTTCTGTAGCTATATGCAGCACTGAGAAACCACAACTTTATTCTAGTGTATTAAGTTAATACATCAAATGTTTAAGTCTTAAAAACACAGCTTTACAATGTGAAGTGTACCAAATTAGTATTGGAAATTAAGAATCCAAATGCAGCTGAGGACGTTTTTTCAGTTGTGGATGTCTGGGTGTGTAAAACCGTATGACTTCTCAGGAACTGCTAAGGAAACCACCCTAGGTTATAAAATTGCATCTGTGGCTCATGTTCATAAAAGAAGGTCAGTATTTCATTATTTGGTTGTTTAAAGAACAATTCTTCTGTACATATTCGATATACAGTATATGTATTATTAATACATACAGATTCACACTTATGACATGTTTCATATATGTCCATGCCTTTCATTACAGGGTATACTTCAAGGCTGCAATCAAATGTGCGCAGGATATCTCTTCCAGCAAGATAAACAGTATGATGTATCCTATGACACTGGAGATAAGGCAATACAGTGTGGTCGACATGTGGACATTTTCAAATTCTGGTTGATGTGGAAAGCAAAGGTAAATAATAAAATCAGAGTTCAAATATCAGTAATTATTTATTTAATTTATAAGATTCATGTAATGGAAGGCTTTTTTAACACTTACATAATCACAGTTTCTAAACATATAGGTATATCTGAGAATTAAGTTAAAAAAAAGAACCATTCAACTTGTAGGACATTAGCCATCAATAGTTTGGATGGAAATAATAGGAAAGTTTTAAGTCACTTGCTCAGTGTAGTTCAGAAATAGTCTAGTTCAGAACTAGTAGTGTAGTTCAGTGTAGTTCAGAAATAGTAAGATAATTTTGATTTTCTTTTACTTATTCATTCATATAAAGGAGTATACTTATAAGAAAAAAGGTTTTTTGTTTAGTTTGTTTTTTTTTTTTTCATATTTTATTTGTTATCAATGCTCATCTACTTTTTCTGGGATTATGATCTTTCAAAAAATCCAATACTACAGAAGACCGGTAGGTAGACAGTGACTTTAAGCAAACAGGCTTTCGTTTTCTGACTTTTTAAAACGAAAAGTTCTAGCAAACTGTTTAGATAAATAAATTACTTCCCAGATCTTACCCTTTCAGTTGTGTTTCTGTTCCATGTTCATGGTCTTCAAGAAGAACTGGGATGCCAAGACACAGTATTTTTATATTTGAAAACTGAAAAAAATACTCTATTAAAAATACCAGAAGTCTTTGTTTTTATCATCATAAATATTCTTAAAAACAGAACAAAAGGAAATAGTGATTACAATTATGATATATTTAACTGCTTCTGTAGTGATTGATTAACTTTACTTTTAAATTACAACAGATAATTCTGCTAAATGATTTGTCCGAAGCCATTTAAGATTGAAGCCTGTCTGCAAAGTTGATTACATCAGGGAATGAAATATTACTATATAATTAATACTTTGTTTTTATAAAGGGTACAGTAGGATTTGAAAATCAGATCAACAAATGCCTGGAACTGGCAGAATATCTCTATACTAAAATCAAAAACAGAGAAGAATTTGAAATGGTTTTTGAAGGAGAGGTAAGTTTTCTTTCATTTAACCTATGTGTAGGAGCTAAATCCATATGGAATTCTGAAAACAGTCTTCACACCTCTCATAGTTCAACCCAGTTACACAGAACTGCTCTTATTTTCCGAAGAATTACATGACTATTGACATCTGGGGAGATTTTTTGGCCAATTACGTGTGGGTTTATATCACAGATGTCAGCTTTACCTCCTCTCTCTCTCCTCTCCAGAGGTCTTTTGAGTTTAGGGCATGAAGACTACCTTAAAGCAATCTATTAATTCTGAGATTCCAGGTGCTGCCATGTACATAACTGCAAATCTGTTTTTGCTGTGTTCTGTGGAAACTCCCAGTACTGTATAAACTCCTGCTTCATAGAATAGCATATCTGTTATCTCTTCATTTACTACAAAAAGGAAAATGGGGTTGACCTTGTAGGGAATTTGAAAAGCAGTTCCCCTTAAAACTGCATGAAGGTAGAAGACATTGACACTTAGCACCCTAAAATGTTGCAAATGGGATGATGTATAGGGATCTAAGATAGTAGATGCAAAAAGCAGTACTGTATTTATTTATTTTTTGGCATCCAAGTCTATGCTATAATATGCTAGCCCATAGAATGTCTGATTGATCTGTATTATTGTGTTTATCGATGTACGTGTTTGGTTATTCTTTTTGCAGCCAGAGCATACAAACGTATGTTTTTGGTATATTCCACCAAGTCTCAGGGGCATGCCAGACTGCGATGAGAGACGAGAAAAGTTACACAGGGTGAGACTTACGTTAAATGCAAAAATATACTCTGCTATTTCAACCCGAAGTATTGTGTTAATTCAAAACAATACGTCCATGTCTTGACATGTGTTCTAGATTCTGGGACATCAGTTTTCCAACTGCTTGTTATGACCTTGATATTTATTCACCTTTGTCTCCTGTTGGGGCTGGTCACATTTTCCCTATAGAACAACTCGGTTATTCATTGTTTTTTATTACTTCTGTGGTCCCAAAAGCATATAACAGTTTTTAAAAAGTAGCTAGGCACAAAAAAGGTCCCCATCCTGTTTGAACACCATATCAGCAAGAGAAAAGAAAGGGTAATTATTTGAAAGGGACAGGTAAAGGACATGAAAATCTGTGAGCTTTTTGTCAAGTTTTTATTTTGATTTTAAATGTTCTTGATTAGTAATGGGTGATTTTGTAATATTTAACTAATTACTGCATTTCAGTGAAAATGAATACCTTCTGAAAGACTTTGGGATTTTTTTTTTAAGAAATGACAAAGGGCAATGAGGGCATAGTACAAGCACCAGAAGAATTTCTCTGTTATATAGGACTTGAGGGAAGTGAAAGACATTAATTTTGTAAAAACATTTTTGACAGATAGAAGTGGAATGAAATAAATTAAGCAGACAAAAGAATGATTTTATAGTTGTAAAAATGAATTGCATTTTTTTTATGTGTGGAAAGGAAGAATGGGCCAAATTGGGAGGTTTTGTAGATACTGTTTTGTCTGCAACACACTGAGAAAGAGAATGGGAGAGAACAAAAATTCCTGGATCAACCCACTGATATGTTAAGTAAAGAAATTGCCAAAAGTGAGAGAAAAAAGGAAGATAGGTGAGATTGGGAATAAAGATGAAATGTTTGACTTGACCATGTTAAAGAACGTTATAAAGCATCCTACAAAACAGTTAAGAACCAGAAATCGGACCTTGGCTGGCAGACAGTAGAGCAGGAGACAGAACTGAACAGCAAAACTGCCCTACTCAATCCCAAATATTAAGATGGTTGGAACAGTATTCCTTATAAATTAAAGCGAGGAAGTCAGACTGAGGTAAATGTGCAGTATTGCAAGAATACTGGAAGATTTCCATGGCTTATGCTAGCAGAAAATATTCTTTATGACAGAGATCTTGTTGAAAAATTTCCACCATCTCCCTTATTGCCCTGCTAGCAAATTGGCCCTGAGAACAAATATATTTTCATGGAAAGTATCCAGGACCCTCAAAAAGTTGGTTCCAGAGTACCGGAGGTTTTTTGTTTGTTTGTTTGTTTGTTGGGGGGAGGGGGTGTGATAAAATTCTTTATGACAAAATCATCCATACCTCTTTTTTTTTTCCAAACACCGTAGCAGAACTGTGCACTTCCAGTACCTGTCATTTGAATATTCGTTGTTTGGGCTATAAGAATAGAAATTAATTAATCAGCATATAGAAATGATATGTACGCTAGATATATAAAAATATTACAGACTGAATACACTAGGATGCTAGTGTCTGTCTCATAATCAAAAGATTCCTTAAAAGGTGGATGTTATTGTTGTTGATTTTCCTTTACGTATCCAATCCTAAACACGCATGTGGTTTTTCAAGCTTTTGCTCTTGTATTGCCTTTTTGATCTGCCCATTTAATTTTTTTGTTTTGTTTTGTTTTCCCTGAATTAAGAAAGGTTGTGATATACAAAGAAAAGACATTAAAAAAAAATTGAAACTCTCTCTCTCTCATTTTAATTTCTAAAGGTGGCACCAAAAATCAAAGCACTGATGATGGAGTCAGGTACTACCATGGTTGGATATCAGCCACAGGGTGATAAAGTCAACTTCTTCCGAATGGTCATCTCAAATCCAGCAGCAACGAAGTCTGACATAGACTTCCTCATTGAGGAAATAGAGAGACTGGGGCAGGAGCTGTAGTGCAATGGTTCAGTTATTTATTTCTCTAATTCACTGTTTTCCAGTACTGGCTATTTTTTTAACCCAGTCCTGCAGAACACGTTTTAAGGAAATTCCCTTTCTGTAAGCTCCAATCTCCTAAGACATCATTAAACAGCAACAACAAGGTATAGGCTACTAAAACATACATGTATTGGTAGATCATTTTACTGAGGGAAAATGTATTATCTTGAAGTTGAAGTACTGTTGACTCTTACATTGGTCTTGTTTATTGTTGTCAGCAGGAAATTAGTAAGTACTAAAATAGAAAATTAAGAACTCTGCACAGTACATATGTACAGTATAAATATATATATAATTATATATATACATATATATACATATATATATATATATATAAAGTGGTTATAAAGTTAGACCTAAGCCACAGCATGTTTTCCACTTTAAGAGAAGTAAGTTTTCCTTCAACATCTAATGACGTGGATAATGTGCTACGGATTTTTTGCCAGGTAAAAATAGACATATAGAAACATTTCTAAAATGTAGATTCGTAGGAGCTAAAGAAAATGTATAACAGTATTAAATCTTATTGTTGGTGCTTCTCTTACATACAAAACAGCAATCTCCAACAGCACCTTTGAGTAAAATAGTTGTATTTCCCCTTTAGTGTCACATCAGGGGATAATCGTAGCAGAGTCATTGTAACAGGTATATTATTGCTGTATTTTTAGAGGTTAATTTGTGTAGATTGTGTATATTATTGTTAATTGACTTTGTGTAAAAGGATTTAAATGTAATAGTTTTACAGCAAGATAACTGTTGAATTGTAGGTATATGAAATATTTGCTTATTTATATGCAGAGATTTACCATGCTAAAGAGTTGTCTTGTATTTTCTTCCATTTGTAATGTATCCTATTTATATATTATTGAAGTTCTAAATAATGTTTATGGTATTTTAGTGTATTTGTGAGCCAAAGAAAAAATACAAAAATATTAGTTGACACTTTCATTTAAATCGTAGTGCCCTTAAAATAATAATTTACAGATAATTTTACTGATTAGAAAGAATTCTAACATTGTATATAGATTGTCAAATAATGAAATCCCCTTAATCTATTAGAATTTTCATTTTTATTTACTGTAATGTCAGAATGTCTGTTCAGTGTTCTGAATGCTTTTCTAGTGAATATTGGCTGCTAACCAAGGCCCCTGGTCTTGAGCTGTATTTCAGAACTGATCTGTATGACCATCCTAACTAAATTCTTTGGGAAGATTCCTGAAGGTCTATAGCATTTATATGGGAGTCTTAACCAGCACCATTCTTTTAGTGAAATTAAATTCACTATATAGTTGGAGCACATAAAATAAATAGAAACAAAATTCATCTCAGAATTTTTAAATACAGCTGGCTTGTTGCAACAATTTAAACTGGCCAGGCTTTTCAAAGTATAGACGCCATCTGCAGCTTGTTCAGTTTTAATCATTAGATAATCAATACTGCAAAGTGGAAAATTCCATACTGGAAGCAGAATAGTGGAACAAAATGAAAATTCAATAGTTCTCTGTCTACAGAATTACTGTCATGGTGATAAATGGAATATGCTGATTTCAAACCTCTTCATATATGATTCTATGTCCATTACCCATGCAAGTCAATTATTAGTTGGGTTTTCTTTTTTTTTGTTTGTTTTATTTTTCTCCAAATCAGTAATAAAATCTAATTATTTTAGAAATATTCAGTGAAATGCAGTCACACTATGCCATATTCACAGCTTCTCTCACCCTCTTCAGTTCTGTGGAAGGACAGACAGCTACAGGCAGCAGATACTTCCATCCTGCAGGTCCCACAGGTTGTCTTCTGAGGATGCTGTCTCCCATCTTCGGCTGGGTCAGAACAGGTAGAAAGAAGAATCTGTAAAATAAATATCACGTTATATAGCACAGCCTTTCCAACTTTTTGTAGGACTATTGTTCATCCCTTTCCCATAACATTCTGCAAAACCTTTTCTTGATATCATCCAAGTTAAATCTAAAATGATTTTAAATTTGTCACTGTCTTCTAAGTTTATGGTTATGACTTTCAAAAGATTATATACATCATTATGTTTAAGCCTTGAAACCCCTACTAATCCCAGCACTACAGTATTTCTTTAGTAGGTTCTATTCATCAAGATAGTGCAGTTGGTATCTTGCTTTTTTAATCTTAAACCATAACCTTCCTTAATTATAAGGCTGTTATCTTACTATGCCTTTACCAGTTAACATTTTTTGATGTAAACAGCTATGCTGTAAGATCTGAGGCCTGCCCCGCAGAAGCAGTGTGAATATTGACTTCAGTACCAACTTCCACAATATTGTTATTCTTTCTAGATATAAGCTATTCATCAAAACCTGAGGGCCTCTCACTTAATCTGTTTTTTAGGATTATAGAATGAAGTTTGTTTTGAAGGGAGAGCATTGTCACATTTCAGTTCAAAGGCTTCTGCCTGAAATCTGGTCTCCATCACAATTTTACTTTATCCAAAGTCCAGCTACAGAAGGTTGAGTCCTTACTTCTTCTGGTTTATGAGAAACAATATGAACTAGGATAATCAATGCAAATGCATTTAACTACTGACCTTACTTCACTAGGGTATTTTGCATCTTCCACACCAGCAGCACCATAATCATTGTGATATCTTCTACAAGTTCCTAGGTGAGAATTTCTAACTTCCTGCACCTCCTTTGTCAGGTTATTTCAGAAACAGTATTACAAAGCTGGAAGATCACAATTTACACTTAATCCTCTAACCTTAACATTTTAACCTCGTGGATTTTGTATCCAGATCATTGTCTTGATATGATAGTAACAATCTATGGTATTTGAAATTTTATATCCCCTAGAAGCATATAAACTAGGTAAAAAGAATTATCTGATATAACTGACTGCAAAACTGTAGGAAAGATTGTGATATGGTTTACTGGCATTCGTACGGCAAGGCTTGGACAGTCTGTTGATGTAGTCAGGAATAGATCTAGATCTCCTCAGCGCATATATTGTGTTTTGCTTACTAGAATTTCAGCTTCCTTATTTAGTGGTGTATCTTGCTTTTTGGAGGTAAGAAGCATCAGAGGTTTTAGCTGTTGCCATTGATGGCTTTTATACAGAGTGAAATAATAGAGCTCCTCCTGCTTGCCTGAGAAATGAGAAAGTTATCACAGAGGTGCTTTCTCTAAAGATTGGAGCTTTAAATCCATCTTCCTACACTCTGAATTTTATCTTGCCTTTCTGCAGTGTTGTCTTGACACAGGTGATACCTACAGGTTATTCTGTTTTTAGTTTAGTTTAGTTTGTTTGTTTCTTTTGGTGTGTGTGAAGTTTTTAATTCTAGTATCAGCTCCAGAGTGCTTCCCTATTACATGTACTGGCTTCCACATGCACAGGGCTCATATTAGTTTCTGACCTGGTTAGCTGATTTTAACAGAGCAATTATGGTCATCAGTAAGAAAACTCATCTGTGTTTGCTTATCAGGTAATTTTCATCTTGGTAATATGTTACAGCTTCTCAAACAAAAGCTTTCCTGGAATATTCCTGTTTTTTAATCCATACGCTATTAACCATGAGAGATCAGGAAGTATGGATATACAGAAGTGTTGACTAATTCAAAGCATTACAATTCCAGGTGAGTAACTTTGCTTTTCTGAGGTTTAAAATATAGCAATTTTATCGTTAAAATCACACTGACAATCACTGTAATTTGGCTGGGTGAATTCAGATCAAAGAAATAATAGACAAGGTTCTAGCTGAACATGTAGCTGCAGAGCTTATTAACTGAAGCAATTTTTATAGAAAAGACTGATCATTAGATGAAAATCAACAGCAGCTGTTGATTTTGAATGAGGAGAATTCTGGTTGTATTACTACAGGTACTTTTCTGGAGAAGATAGATTATATCACAGAATCACAGAATTTCTAGGTTGGAAGAGACCTCAAGATCATCGAGTCCAACCTCTGACCTAACACTAACAGTCCCCACTAAACCATATCCCTAAGCTCTACATCTAAACGTCTTTTGAAGACTTCCAGGGATGGTGACTCCACCACTTCCCTGGGCAGCCTGTTCCAATGCCTCACAACCCTTTCAGTGAAGAAGTTCTTCCTAACATCTAACCTAAAACTCCCCTGGCTCAACTTAAGCCCATTCCCCCTCGTCCTGTCACCAGGCACGTGGGAGAACAGGCCAACCCCCACCTTGCTACAGCCTCCCTTGAGGTACCTATAAAGAGCGATACCTGTATTACTACAGGTACTTTTCTGGAGAAGATAGATTATTTCATTCATTGCAGACAGAAAGAACCAGGGGCCTTGAGAGTAGCCCAGGATTTTAAAATAATTGAACGATGATTCATAATGTTTTTTGAATGGTGACAAATATGAAGAGATTTTTTAAACAGAATCTCTGTTTTGTGGTTAAAGAAATGTCGAAGTTATAAAGAAGATATGCAATGCAGTTTTAATTTTTCAATAAAAGTTGATCTTAAAACTGTCTTATTTGTCTCATATAATTTTTGTGAGCTCTTTTGTTTCCTTAAGAATATGAGACAAAAGCCATACATTATCCTTCACATAAAAAAGGCAAATTCTAAGGCCACTATTTAGTTTTAATTGTGAATTGAATGTCAGCTTGTACCAACACAGACTGAGGAAGAACCCCAAGCTCTGAACATTAATCTTTGAAGATGGTAGTTGAAATGTTAGTAATGTGTAAAAATGCTTTAAAAAGTATCTGTCTGTATGGTGTTTTGTGTGGTTTCTGAAATTCTCATCCAACTTATTCATAGAGAGGATCCAGGAAAGTGAAAAAAGAACTTTGGAATGGGTAAAAAAATGAGATCAAACTGTTCTAGTAAAAATAATGCTATGTAATATGTGATTATATTTATAAAATTTATATTCTTGTAATGCAGGTCTTACTTTCAGGAAGACTTGAATACATAGTTAATTTTGTGTGCTTTGCCATGCCACTGTTTGATCTCGGTGTTTATTTGCTAAGCATATTTAAATCTGCACACACTCAGAACTATGATGTTTTTATGCAATCAAAAAGTCCTCTTGACAGAAATAGGGCTTTTCTGTAATAAATAAATAAATAAATAAATAAATAAATAAATAAATAAGGATGGGACTAGGAGACTAGGATTAAAAGTGTTTTGAAAAGTATGTTTCAGCAGTTAAGTGCTTGTCTGACAAGTTACAGAGATGCCCCCACAAGAGGAGCCCCCACAGCGCCCCATGGCGACAACACTGTGAAATCAGTGCTATGGGATACTGGGTGACTGATTGCAAGTGTTGAAATTTTGCATAGCAGAAAATCTATGATTATTCTTATCATAGTTAGTCAGGCAGTGCAATTAAAACCGTCTTTCTTTGGATGAGGGTTCAGCCACTTTTGTAGTAAGCATTATAATGTGCAGTCTTTTACAGTGGAAATGTTGGCAACTTTACATTTGTGAGTCAAATAAATATGTTGCGTAAGAGTAATTAGGTGTACAAGGGAAGCTTAATCTTACTATCACAGAAGTCCACAGAAGAACTGTTGCTGATTGCATGAATCAATCTTACCCATTCCTGGAACTGAAAGACCATTTCAACAGAATGGAACCCTAAGTTTGAGGTAGAAAAATATACTGAAATTCTTATATTCTCTTAAATAAAAATAAAAAAATAAAATAATAATAATAAAAAAAAAAAACAGGGGTGGGGGATATGCATAATGCAATTGACATCAAACAAGTCCAGTGTGTTTTACATAGAGTCATATGTTTTAAAATACACCAGAAACTGAGTTTGAGCAGAAAATAGTTGAAAGGTAAAGTCTGTAAGAATGCATAACTTCAGGGAAATATTGTTTTGTTTATTTTTTCAAAGTCAGACTTAAATGAAGCATAATAATTACAAACTACAAGTCTTTTCCTGTGTAAACATAGTATGAATTAATGATTTTGTGGCAAAACTTGAATTACATAATACATGTGTATCAATCTATATATGCATGATGCATACATGATGTATGTATCCTGTATAACATGAAAAAGGTAATTAAAAATTTGGTTTCTAGACCATATTTTGGGGTAACCTGCCATTCTACTGTGGGAGTCAAAATATTTTAATTCTGTGTATACTAAATGTATTGGAAAATAAGAATAAATTCTGAATTCATAGAAGTATAAAAAGATTTTCTTTTCATGATGTAGACAAATTTTGTTTAATTACTGCCATGTGCATTTGTGCACTATCCATAGAAATGCCATTGATTTTTAGTAACATGTAACACAGATTTGATTTTGATTACTTTAGGGTAAGATGAGCATCCTGCAGGTGGGATGAGGTTTATTAAGAACTGTTTGTTTTTTTTTCCCAAGTTAAAAAAAATTATGCAGAAAAAAAAAAAAAAAAAAAAAGGGCATGAGAAAATTATATGCTGCAAAGACATTTTTTAAGTCCAGTCTCTTAGTGTAGCATGTAGATAACATAATGTAATGCACTAAAATAAAATAATGGAAAATGAATGTATATCTTTTGTGAGTATTAAGGAGATTTCTGCTTATGCAAAGGTTGTTTAATCAATAAAATAATCAATAAAATGTTAGGACATGAATGAGATTTGGTAGTTAGGTACAGGTCATTGATGTCAATAGAATCATATCTCCCTAAATTTCTTCTTTAGTGTTTTATAATTTGCAGATTGCGACAGTTATGCTTAGGGTGATGACAGATGAATCTGGAGTACTTCATCAAGAACTGGAATTAAGCTAGTGAAGAGGAAATGAGAAGATGAAGTATCAACAGAAAGCAAAGTCTAAAAGGATGGCTGCTCAACATGGAAGGATTGGGGTTTCACTGGAGCATTTGGGAGAACTGGACTTCTAAACAAAGCAGAATTAAATTTATGGTTAGAATAAAAGATAAGATGAAATTTTTAAGTAGACCAGTAAAGAAAGATAAACTTTCTGGTTCTCTGTTTTAATAGATTTATCTACCAAGGAAAAGTGGAGCATCATTTACTAATGTTGATAATAGAAAAATTAAAAGATAAGATAATGCATACCTTGATTTATTTTTGATGTTTATTAGGTAATATGTCCAAAATTCAGCATCTGAATGTAATTCTTTTAAGTTGGATAAGTATACTTTATATGTGTATTTGTGAGTGTATTTATATTCCTTGATATAGGACTTGTGCATGTATATAATATGTATCAGGAAAAAAAAAGTGTTGCATGATGTTGACCATTTTGTGGAACATCTGCAAAGATTCTTTAACATTAAACTAGTATATCATGAAGGAAGTAGTAAATTATTTTCCTTTACCTTTGAAAATGTGTGTGTGTATATGAATGATTAAATCTCTGTCGTGAATTTCTTAAATTATATGCTTTTTAACAGGATATTGTTCCTAGTCAATCTGAGAACAGTTGGTTTGAGCCAGGAACTACTGTGTGAAAATTTTTGACTTTTTTCTGTGCAGAAAACAGTTGTCCCACAGCAGTGTGAGAGAAAATATGTAACAGTATTACAGGTGATAGGAAGTAGAGAAAAACTAAGTTAAATGTTTCAAGAAAGCCTAGAAATGGACAGTAAAAGCAAAATGAACACATGTAAGTGCAATTACTTTAACTTAAACCTACAGAAGCCTTTTATCTGTGACTACAACATAAACTGATTTCAAATCCTATCCACTCAGTGTGATACGAACAATTCTCTGGATAATCCTGGCACATAAAGGAAACATACTTTAAAATAAGAAAAACTTGAATGTTATCTTTGACCTGGACAAATACAAGGTATATGAAAAGCAATGTGAGACAGGCAGAAGATAATTCTCACTCGGGGTCATGTTGGTCAGTTCTTATTAAGTATTCTAAAGATTGCACATATAAATTATGATTGCTGTTCAATATATTGCTTTATTAATTAGTGCTTTTCCTGGTCTCCAGAAAAAAAGCCATTAATCTCAATTGAGCTTCGTGCTTTACATTTGGGAAATCTGCCTGCAGGGTAGGACTGACATTTGTGGGAATAGGGCCAGACTGACCACTAGACTGTATAAAATGAACTTTTTCTTTCCATTACTTTGACTTTTTTATGATTCCCTGTTGCAATGTCTGGCCATAAGCATTCTTTAAAGAAAAGGACCTAAGTGACTGTGTCTGTTTCAGCTAATGCACTTTTCTGCTACACACATAGCGCTGCCAGTCACTAAATGTGGTACCATAGTTCTTGATTTTCCCAAGGAATATTGCTTCACAGGGCAATGGGGTGAGAGCTCCACATTCTGGGTGTGACACTGCTGAACCAAAGAACCATAGCTGCTTGGATTATAGCAGGATCTCCTGTATGTGGAAAATAGGACTTTTATTAATTCATTGTAACAATAACTTTTAATAATCCATGGTTTTATTTTGCTGGTAGGAATGCTGCCGCAATAATTTGGCGCATTTGTCTATATTGGTTGTTATATATACAAGTAATATATATATATTATACATATGTATATATTACAAGGAATATATACATACGCATATATACATATATATGCGTATGTATATATTCCTTGTAATATATACATATGTATAATATACGCATATATACAGATATGCGTATGTATATATTCCTTGTAACTTGTTATGTTATATTTCAGGGGTGTTATATTTCTTTATACTACTTTGCTTCATCTTCAGTTATTGCACATATTTTTCAATAGTTGTTTTTTTTTTTTTCTAATTCACTAGAAAAGAGTCAGATTTAGTTTCCCTGTTCTAAATGCCCCATATCAGTGAATTGTCTTTTTCGTTGTTGTTACTGCTTAGATGTAGTGAAACATAATTACTCTGTTGGTTAATTACCAGTTCTGCTATGTTACAGTATAATGCAATGGATATTCTCTTGTCTTCCAAAGGACATCAGGTCTTCTTTTTTTTTGCAAGATATAATGAGAAGTCAGATTGCTAATTTGTGACCTGGCTCCCTAGCAGTGAGAATTGTAATTGCCATCAGACAGCTCCCTCTGCTTTCCTGAGTGAGTACACACAGACTCTGATTGCAGCATTAGAGCTAGTGTTGCAGTTGAAAGAAAACACAACATTTCTTCCTTTTGAATACATCAACATCACTTTTAAGAGAGTAATCAGGCTAGTTATTTCTACAATTCTCCTTCCCCAAAAATCTATTTTATTTTTAATTTATTCCCAGAAATTCTGTGTCTGTAATGTAAATAATTACACATTGCTATTGTTGAACAACTTTGGAATATATGCTGATTTTCTATATATGATAGTTTTATAGTTGTACAAATACTGGTATACTGGAAGAAGTCCGGGATGTCTGAGGAATTTGGTGACTTTCTTTCACCCTGTAGCTCCATCCAGAGCTATATCCAGTAAGCTGACAAAGTCATCAAAAGAAGAAACTGAGATCACTGGGTTGTGCCATAGAGAGCTGGGTATTCAAGAAAATGTATATGACTCGAACTTAAAACAGGAATGCCTCTTCCTGTCTCATCTTTTAACAAAAACAATTAAAAAAGCTTCAGTGAACAAATGGCCTCTGCTTGGGACCTTTTCCTCACATTAGGGTTTATAAAGTACACTACTAATTCATCTATTTAAGTGAGCATAATTCATGTACAGCTATACATCTCTAGGCTTGCAACAGGTAAAGGTAAATAACGTTTTGTATATCCATCCATCTTCACAGCATTGCACATTGCAGATCCTTCCACTGAAAGGAAGGAGATCCTTACAAGTGCATGTATGAGTGTGCACGCACGTGCAGGGACACCTGTGAGTTTAGTGCAAGAAAGGTTTCTCTGACAGGCTACCAAACCAGCCTCCTATCTATGTTTGAATGGAAGTGGAGATGGGGTGGTTCTCCTGTTGTGAGAAAGCAAAACCAGCTCAGACACCCTGACCTTGGTGGGTGTCTCAGGTACAAATAAAAGGGGAAAGAGAGATAATGTGATCTGTGGTGATATACCAAAGAGTCCTATAGTGCCAAGCTGAGGACAACAGTCACACAGAGCTTTATTTTACTGTATTTTTCAACATAGTAAAATTGCCCAGTAGACAAAAGCAAGCATACAGCACATTTAAGACTGAATAATTTGCAAAGTAGTAAAGCATTAGAAGAAGCCAATAAATTACTTGATAACAGAATCTAGACTCTAAGTGACACTCATTACTTATAGTTTGAAATAAATACCAGTTTAAAGTATGTAGTTTTGTAAGAACACATTGAATGTATGTGAATAATTGCCTGTCACTAATTATTTATTTATATAATTTACTACGCACAGGATTTTTCCAGCAGTAATATTTTTCATTACATTTATAGGTGCTAGAAACACTTTTTAAATTTTTACCATCCACATCGCTCAGCAAAGGGGAACAGAGGAATTGTTCAGAAAGGTAAAGCTTTCTTTTACCCATGTTAAGCTATGTTTAACTATTTTAAATCATGTTCATTTGCTGATAGTGTGTATGCCTATCAAATTATGCTTTAATTTCCTAGGCTAAATAATGCAAGCTTTCTTACTGAAATCATTTGAAATGGCAAAAGGCAAATCAAAACCGTGGAAAACACATGAATAACTGTTGTAATGACTTACAGAAGCAACTGATGTGAGTTAACAGATTATTAGCCTCTCTCTTCTTGCTTTGTATCCAATGTGCAGTCTGAAATGCAGATTCAACAATCTGGGCAGCTGTTGGTCAGTTAAAATAAGCAGTATCAAGGATTCAGAAAAAATTGGGGCCCATTTCCTATCACACTATAAAACCAGGCTGTTATGCCTAGTTGTAAATGGGGTGTGAGATGTGGTAGGTTCTCTTCCACCAAAACCAACTCACACTTCCAATCTCTGTCTCTCACACACACATTTATAATTCAATTACTGTTTGAAAAGACTTTATAGCAAGTTATGCTGAATCTTCTCAAGGAGGATTGTGTGTATATATACATATGTCTCTATATCTGACTTTTTCCTAATACCTGGATTAGATATTCAATAAAAAGCAAATAAAACTACAGAATAGATCTAAAATATACATATATAAAATATATAAAATGTTAGAAAGAATTTAGAAGTCTTTTGGTTTTGCTTTCTTTAGTAATATGGTACAAATAACTTTTTAACTGCTTTATAAAATGAAGGTATTTATCATGCAATTCATACTTATCCATGCTCTAAAAAACACATTGTAATTATAACTAGTACTATGAGGTCTGTTTAATTTGTAGGTCCCTGGTCTCAGTAATGTCTTAGAAGATACAGCAGTTGAATTGCTTTTAGCTGGTTCAGTAATTGTTACAGTTGTTTTGCATTTGACTGTAATTGCTGGGATTTAGTGGGGTTGCTTTAAAAAACAACAAGGAAACCATCAACAAATGATAACGTTAACAATTTATGCAGTTAGGTTGTAATCTGTTGATGGCTGTCTAGCAGACTAAGACCTGACAGCATAAGTAAGGAGATAATACAGAACGTAAAAAAACAAACAAAAAGTAATTTCACCCTCACGTAATTCTGTTGTATTTCAGTGAAATTAAATGAAGAAAAACTAGGGACAAATTTAATGGACTAGGACAAGGTGTGCTATGGTTCCATGAGGAATGTGGTCACAGCAGGATAAACAGACATATGGGGGAGAATGAGCTGAGGGTGGCCACAGGAGATGCTCTGCATCTCTGCATCCCTCTAACTTCAGGTTCATATTTCATGGCTAAACATCCAACAGCTTTAACCTGCCAATCTTTGCTGCTGTGATACAGCTGCGCAGAATGGTAGGAGAATGGACATTTTAAAGTCTCAGCAAGACAGTAGTCAATTGTATTAGAGAGGGTGCAAGGAGTCAAAACAAGGTAAACAAGAAATGAACTAGGAATCTCCCATAAATCTTACAATGCATTTTTAACAGACAAAATTTGCTTATATAAAATGGAGATTTGCAATTTAAGTAATACCACTGCCTTTGATATTTTAATATGAAAAAATACTTTTCTGTAAAGTTTGCATACAGCCCCCACTAAGCAGATTTTGAGTTTCCCACTGGGCTCTCAGTAGTCATTAAAGAGAAGCGATAACTAGAGGGAAGGGCAGAAGGTGGAAAATAGCACACAGGCGCCTGGGTGAGGACAGAGCTCACATCAAGACCTGAATTTGAGAATTGCTCCCTGGCAGGCTATGACTGCCAGCCTGTGACTTCTTCAGCTCCTGCTGGATCAGGGCCTTAGCCTGCAATTTCTGACCCTTGCATTACTCCTTGTTCCTTTTCTAAACAGTTCTGTGGCTTCCCTTGAAACCAGTGGGTAAACTGCCATGTCCCCTTTTGTTTCCTGGCCACAGTAATTTCCTCCAGACTTCTGTTTGCTAGACTGATGTTGACTGCATTTTTCCCCTTCATGGTGACTTAAGTAGGAAAAATCCCAAATGATTATGTCTTTCATTTTCTTCAAGTTGCTTTGCTGTGTCCTTCTTGGAAGTTTCTCAGCCCAGACCCCTGTTCCAGTAGTGCCTGAGCTTAGGGTAACATCCTAGTTTGTGATGGGATCTAAAAGCCACGTGGAAAATCCCGTAGGGCACTGGCCCTGAGACCAAATCAAGGCAAGTTACTCAAAGGAATACACTAGGCAGGTGATGTCTGTGTTCCTGGAAACAGCTGCAAGATCTTCCAGAAACATCTTTGAAAGTCCTAGTTAATGCTTCGTTCATCAGTTACAACATGACAAAATGCTACCCCTACAAGTAGGAAGGAAGAAGCCCTCTAATGGTTAAGATGCAATCATTACTGAATTATCCTCACAATGTGTTGTAGCTTAAAAGCTAGTCAGTGCAGTCAGAGAAGTACTCTGGTCCCTGCAGGACTCAAATACCCCAGCTCTAATGATGATCTACCTTGAACAGCAAGAGAAGAGCCAGTGACCAAAGGAACAAAGGGGTAGCACCAGTCTTTCAGCTGGTACATTACACTAAGTCACCAATTCTGTTGATTTCACTGAAACCTGCAAATCTCATCTCAAAGTAAACAAAACCCATTCCAGCACATCCCAGTGGGACCCAGCTGGACTCACCAGCTCCCATCTCCCAAACTTTGTGTTTGCTGAGAAAAGCATTTGAGCAGGTGGTATTAGCAAGGATCGTTGAATCATTCTTATCAGCAGCATGGAAAAGCATTATTGTTTTGTGTCATTTGGCTTTCACTGTGGTGAATTCAGATGACAAACTACTCATTTGATGCTTAAGCTCAACACGTGTGTGACAGCCTCTGCTGCTGCCTTTAGGACACTGCAGGACATAGAGTGAGCTCCGTCTGTCTGCAGTGAAATGGAAAGCCCACATGAAATAAATGCCTATGCAGGGATATTGCATCTTATTTTGATAAGATGTACTTTGGATAAGTTGTACTTTGGTTTAAAATATTTAGCAGTGACATAGTTCTGACATATTTACTCTTTCTAAAACTCATTGGTTTTACTAATTCTCTCAGGAAGTCCTGTAGCATTTCCTCTTTGGAAACGGTGCCAAGAGCACTCGGGTAGCCTAGCCAGTGAAGGAAGAATTAACCTCAATTTCAGCCTTCAGCCACTTTCATTAGTACATGTGAGATACCACAAAGTCAACCTGCTGAGGAAAAAGGCAGGATAGTACATTGGGATGACACTGCTTTATGGCTAGGCTCATAGGATCTGCTTATATCCCAATACTTTTTTCCTAACCATTTCTTTATTTTTATTGTTTCCTCCAGGGGCAATTCTTAAAAAGAAAGATCCTCTGGCTGGCTTTAATAATTTTACCTGCAGCATATGCTATCAAGTAGCATTTTTATGAGGATTTTAAGGTAATGATTTGAGAAACGTTTGCATACAAGATTGCCACTCCCAGGGCATATATTGTATTATGTTACCAGTTTGTCTGATAGCATTCAAACTTCCAAATCTAATCTCCAAATAAATAAAGTAAGTTCACAAGGTCCCAGCAGAGGCATCCTGCTGTCGCAGTGATGTGATAAATAACAGTGAAAACTTAGTAGATCCTACTCTTGCTTAATGCTTCCCCCTCCTCACCCCCCCTCAAAAAAAAAAAAAAAAAAAAAAAAAAAGACTTGTGGAAGATAAAAGAATCCTTTCCCTTAAGGCTTGAAAGAAAAAAAGTTATCAGCTGCTGTGGCAGAAGAAAATAAATCACAAAAGACTTCCCAGGGCAAGAAAAGATAAAGGAGAAGAAGAAATTAAGATTTTTATTTTTCTGAAGGGAGCTTAAAGATAGCTTAAGAAATACACGGTTGTGGAAGCTTTCATAGAACATGTCAGGGATGAAAATAACTCAAAACATAACAAAGACTAAAAAGATCCTTTCCTGAGGCTAAGGCAGATGGCTTTCTCTGAGTTAGCAATGTATTGTTTCAAGCATGGCTGGAAAGAGGCTAATGGTGTTTAGTTTGTAGCTGTCCAAAAGATGGAGGAATGTGGCCTTCTGTGACTAATGAATGCTCGTAGGAGGGTTGTCAGAGAGCTGGAGCTCCATACTCAGGGAAGAGGAGTATTATGAACAGCACGTGTAGCCTATGTAGTCAAATCATCCCAGTGGTGCTGTCCTAGAGTGCTATTTGTCCTGCATAACCCAAATTCTCTGTGATAACATTTGTTTTCTTCCTTCTTTCTGTAAAGAGGGACCTTCTAGGTCCTACATATTTCTTCTCTCGTACTATTTGCCTGTCCCAGGCACAACAAAGTGGCAGAAGCCCAGCAGCAGCAGTCTGTGGGATATGAGAGCATGTGTATAAGTGGCTGTTGTGGACGATACCAGGTTCTAAAGGACACTGTTCTGCACTCAGGCAAACAGAAGAAAATGTCAGGGTTTCCCAGAGAGGCAACTTTCCTGTAATTGTGCCTCGGTCCATATGCCATTCCTGTTTCTTATGGCTTTTAGAGCTGCTCATGTGGTCTGAGAGCCAAAGCTGTGAAGACCTAATCTATAAAATGGGGATGGAACCATAACAGGGTTGTCTTTTGTTCCTGATACTGAATAATTATATTTGGCACTCCTGGTCAAGTCTGTCAAGCCAAGTGCAATTTATTTTCTTAATGTTTAGCATGTTTGCAATTACTCTTTAAGGCCTATAGTAAAGGTTTGGACTTTCTGCCAAGAAGGGCCTTGTGTTCAACCTTTGTGGCAGGTACAATAAATGGAGCGACATTCAGGATGGGACAGTAAAAGATTTAATACATGGTTCATTTTTGAGACCTCTTTAGCATAAGCCTTTCTCTTGTACTTCTTTCTTCCAGTAGAGTCTTCATCAATAGATGTTTGTAACATCTCTCAGCACAACCTAGCAGTTAAATAATACAATCAAGATGTATGTTAGTGTCTCTGTTCTGCTGCTGTTTTGTCTCGAAGAATAAACCTTGAGCTGGGAGACTCAGAAGTAGGGGTTTTGTTTGTTTATTTGTTTTTGTGCATACCTAAGCTTGTCATTTCTGTTTCATTCTCAACTCTCAATAAGGGTTGTTAGAAGCAAAGTGTGGCAGACTCCTTCATTTAAAATAAAAGAATTTAGAGCCCTTTATAGAACCGTAACTGGAATAGTACATACCACTGCAGAAAGTACTGGACAACCGAGACATACTCTAGAAGGGATTCTAGTGAGAAAAATCACTTCTTTTGTTTGATTTCTTATGTTTAGCAAAACAGGATTTAACTTGTTCTTGGTAAACAAAAAGGATTGCAGCAGCAAATCTTTGACTATCACCCAAGTCTCTTATTGTAAGCTATTTCTAAAACTCCTAATTTTTGGCTAACCACTTGGGTTGAAAATGACTGACAAATAGCCCATGTAAGTATCATGTAATGAAGTGGTTTAAAATTACTTAATTTATCCTCCATTATAATCCCTTCTTACACAACATCTCTAGCTACAGTACCTCTAAAGCCAGCTGCTATCTGCAGCTGAATAGTAGCAGACCTATTAAGCCTCTTAAATACTTGCATTCTAATTCCTAAATTGGGTGGCCAGAACCTTAGTCTGAGCAATTTGCTTCTATAATTAAGATTCTATCAATGTTTCTATTATAAACCCTCTTTTCAGCCCAATATAATTTAGAGAGACTTCTTTTCCGTTTTAACAGTGAAGCAAACCTATTGTCCATGATTTCATGTACACTGTGTTATTTCCTAGGTAATAATCAAGCAAATCTTTGAGACATTCTGACATTTTTCATTAACTCTGTGCCCTCTCTTTACAATTCATCAATGCATCTTTTATTGTAAGTATATGTATTTAAAGATTATTCTTCTCTGTTATGCCTGTTCTTAGTCATACCCTCCTTTGAAATGCTTACTGTTGTCCTTTGGGATAGAAATTGGGATCTGATTTTGCTATATGAAATGGGACAACAAACCAGAGTAAGGATTACAAGTTTAGAGGAATAACTTCTGAAGGCAGAGGACTGAGGGCATTCATTTCACCAAGCCCATTCCGAGATCAAAGCACACATTTTCAAATCTTTGTGGAAGCACAAGATGTCTATTTGGGGATTTCATCTGCTGTCTTCTATTCTTAAGTGAAACCACTGTGTCCACAGGAAGCAAGTAGAGGTTGTCAGACTATAAAAAGCTATTCTGTCAGAAACTGACTACTATAATACATTAATAGTCAAACCCATGCCCCTTACAAATTTATCTGAAAACTACTTGTCATTGTCCAACTCAAAGAAAACAGCTAGGGCTTCAACAGCTTTGGGAAAAAAAAGGCAGAGTTAATCCATATTACAGCCAATCACTTCTACTAGCCAAAGTAATTAAAGTTTTAGTTAATTTCCTGTGGTTTATTAATAGCACCTCTACAAATTAGTTCTGCTGAGTTTCTGGTTTCTGAAATAAAAGTCTCAATTCTGGACTCACTTCAGTTGAGGAAGAAGGCTGTAGATTACCTTTACAATCCCTCTCCCTCTGATCTGTTGATGGCATCTGCCGTCCTCAGAGCAAATTACAGCAGCCAGAGGAGCTGTTCCTGATGATAACCAGAGCATGACAACACTGACTACATCTCTAATATGTCCTCATGCCAGGAGCTCTGGGGGAAAAGCAGAGAGCAATTCTGCCAGCTATCTGCCACCCTACAGAGATGCAGTGTGCAGTCTGATCCTGCTGACACTGTGTCTCTTCCCTCCTCCTGACATAAGGAAGCTGCTGCATGTCACAGCATTTGCAAGTTTGAGTTTTCAGTTGAGGGATTATTAGCTCCAGCTCTTTCTCTGGGGGGGACAAGTCTTTCCTAATTATCTCACACAAACTGCTTCCCCTCCCTTGTGCAATGGTGTAAATCAGCAATAATGCGATGAAAATTGTTGGATTTTTTATAGTGGTAAAAAATGTCAAGAGGTCAAGACTTGGCTTTCTGAGTTCAGAGAGGTCTTCCTGTGCCTTGCTGAGCACAAAGGAGAGCAAGCCCTGCAGCATTGTCCCTGGGAAGACTGTGTCTGAGAGTAACCTGTCCAGCTAGTGCCTTCCTCGCTTGCATTTCATTCTCTTTTCAGCTGCATAGCAATTAACGACCATAAAAACAGCTCTAAAAAGCCCCACATTACTCCTGCATTTAATTAACTTTTAGAGCATCAGACCATAGTATTTAATCACAGCCTGTAAGGGGTTATTTGGACTGAAGCTCACTAACACTTGGCTTCCATTCAAAGGGATTCAATGCTAGTTCTCTTTACATTTCACACATGGTCTGCTCTTTTCACAACTGTCTCCAGTAGCAGGTCAAGCACAGGTTCTTCAGCCTCACGACTCTCACATTTGCACAAATGCTGACCATCCCTAGCTTACCTTTTTATTAGATAACCTCAGTCCCAAAACACCTACGGCTCCTAAACTAAGGCAGTGAATAGTGTATGTGAGTTCTAGTGCAGCCTAATGGATGGGTTTAAGGCTTCTCTGTGTCAGCAGGCTTTTAGCAGCCATTTGTGCAGCCTAGAGCTACTTTTCCAAGGAGCTGAAGGATCTGTGCTTTATGCCCTCTAGTAATGTGAAATTCTAAGCCAGGTGGATGCCTTCCAAGTGGCCATGGTTTGCTCCCTGCACTCTTGCAAAGGATATCAAATCTCCTTGAGCACTGCTAACAGATGAGTTGTTTTTAGACATACATCAGACTGTTTATGGCTCCTTCCTACCCCAGTCCTGCTATGCTGTGACTGGACTCAACAAGCAGATATGCTGACCTGCAGCTCCTTGTGCTGGGCAATACGTTTACAGCAGGAATGAATGAGGTTGATTAAGGGATAAAAGATATTATGACCAAGAGCTTTCTTGTGTCCCATCCTCTTCTCAGTCACTGGACAGATCTGTTTCTGCCTAAAACTGTCTCCTCTTAGTGTTTGATTACTGGGACAATCCCTTTTATTACCTTATCCACTGGAGATGCAGGCCTCCCCATAACTGGCAATATTCACTTAATTTAGTTTTAAAGGCACACATTAATTAAAATGATTTACCGATTCTTAATAATGCTTCAAAAGCTATAGTTCTGGTGTATTTGTGTATGTTTCACTTTAAGGACATTTCTGCAATAAATCATCATTTTCTGCTTGTCTTAGCCCCTGGATGCTTTGGGTCAAACCTGTTGGCTAGTGCTTTTTATTTCAGTAGCTCCCTTCCTGCTTCACATGCACTGGTTTCTCCATCCATCTTTATTCCTGTTTGCCCAGCACCAACAATACAGAAGGGATTAAGGAGGGAAAGTAAGCTGCTTTTCTTCAGCCACTGTATTTCCTGCTCTGCGGAGGGATGCTGGCCTGTGCTGAAAGCATTTGAAATACATCCTCTCCAAAGGTCAGCATGGCTGTCTCATCTGTTGGGAACTGGATTTTAGCCAAGAGCCTTAGCTGACAGTTTCAAGAAGGCCACTTCAACATCCGTCTCATGCAGACAATTGTATGCCGTCTCCAGACTAATAATTCATCATTTGCACATATGTGTTTCTTCTCCTTCATTATTTTACTAGCATATTAGAAGGGCTGTGATTTATTTGTTAAATTCATTATTATTCTTATCAAATGATGACATGTTGTTATCCAGGAAGATGCGCTTGCTATCTCACAACTAATTATGCCAATTAAGTTTTCATGATTCTACCACAAAGCACAGCTCATTAACTTTAATTACTTTTGAAATGCAGCTGCTGAGATACATACAGAAAGGAACAGGTAGCTTATATTGTTAGTTAATTTCTGCAGATGAAGTTTGTTGTCATTAGGTCTTAAGTGATACTTTCAGCCAATTTTGTTCCATATTTCCCATGTAGGCTTTGTGTCTTTTCACTTAAGAGGGTTTTAAATGTTCTTTTTCTTTACAGACTAGCCTTTCACTATAGAACGTTGGACCCAGACCAAAGATACTTCATCAGATAAATCTGTTTCAGTTGGTGTTTCAGTTCAGCCTTTAATGGGAGTCAGTGGACATCGACAAAGAACATCCTTCTTCACCAAAGCGGAACCAGCCCAAATGGAGTGACAGCATTTTGATGGAAACCTGAGATGCTGTGGTAAGGCTAATAATGTTCCTACAAAAAAGCATCTAAGGCCTTGCAGTAATGCATGTGGCTTACATCTCCAGACAGGTGCCAGGTTAATATTTCTCTTAAGGGGTGCACCACATGCAGGCATGAGACATTTACAGATCTCCTGAGGAAGAAGGAAACAGAATTTATTTGTGTCTGTGAGCATAAGACAAACTGACAATTAAAGCAGCAGCACCTACCAGCTCTTGGAGGACGTAGCATCCAAGCAGACTCACAGTCACAAAATCTCTGTTGCCTTGTTTCCCCACTAGCCCTGAGGTTTTACCCATGACACTGTGCCTGTTTTAACTGTGTAGTTTCTGAACTGATACAGCTTGGTGCATTTTTACAGTTTGGTGCATCTGTGCTGAGTGCCCCAGGAGAACTGGTCCAGATGGGACCAGCTGAAGCAAACCAAAAAGCTGATGTGCCATTTGCCTAGCTGTGAAGGGGTGGAGGTGTTGACAACCACTGATATGTAAAACCAGCACATGAAATATCAGCAAAGTCAAAGTCTAAAATAATGTGATAAACCCACAGGTTGAACACCCTGGATGATCAGTGTCAGAGCCAGCAGTTTGGGGCCTGGCTGGATCCAGAGCTCCTTTCAGGTTGCTCTGTGAAGATCACTTCATTACTCAGGCACGTCTGAGTTCCTCTGTCTGGTGAGAGTGTGACAGTGAAATGTGTCCCCAGCCAGTCAGTGCCAGAGCCTGGCTGTGTGACTGATCCATCCCGGGCCGGGAAGTGACTGAAGGAAGCAATAATAAAGGCTGAGAGAAAAGGGAATCAAAGCCTGGGCCTTTAGTGCTGAGAAGTGCAGAAATCTGCCGTGTTACAAATAACGTAACTGCAGAGAGGGCAGGAAAGTCCAGCGGGAGAGAGAACGGGGAGCTAGGATGCCAGCGAGCATGGCCAGCCTCTGCTGAGTGCGAGGCAGCAGCTGTCAACTGTCTGGCCACAGAGACAGCAAAGGAGGGGCTGGCATGGCAGAGGCAGCCGACCGGGAGGGCAGCACCTGCCTAGCATCTGCCTCGCGGGCACGGAACCCCTACGGGCAGTCCTCAAAACTGATGGCACCTGCCTAGCAACATAAGGGGCCGCTCTCCCAGCAGAGCACAGAAGAATGACCATGGGTGGCAGTTGGCCACCAGCTGCGGATCCCGTAGAAGCCTTTGGATAAAGGGAAGCGAACCAAAACCGCTGTGCTGGATGTCCTGTGATGCTGTCCATCATAATCCGCTAATAGCAAAAAAGAAAAGAATATGGCTGGGAACTTCTTCCAGAATTGAAATAGCGTATGTATGGAAGCAGGAAACGTGCTTCAGCTGGTAGCAGTCTTGGCCTCGTTTGGGTGACTTTTCCTTTATTGACTCATGGCGGTGTCACACCGTGCTGCGGTAAGTTTCTCGTTCCCTATGAAGCGCACAGCATTTCTTGTCAGACGCAGTTTAGTTACACATTACTTGCTTTGCCCTTTTGCTTTGTGCTGCTGCCTTTGGTGATCCGCGAGGTTAATTCTTCCTGTAACGAAGGGATTCCATCAGGACCTTCAGGATACCCAGGATCTTCAGCGCCGTGCCCCGGCCCCACGCCCAGCTCCGTGCATCGCTGCGGGCAGCGGCGGCCGCAGCGCTCCCCCCCCGGGCCGCCAGGGGGCGCCAGTGCAGGCGGGCGGCGCGCGGCCCCTCGTGGCCACCGTCCGGCCTCGCCCCCTCCTCCCGCTGCTGCCGCTCCCGGAGGCGGCGGCAGGGGGCGCTGTGGCGCTGTTCTCCCGGCCCCTCCCGGCCTGCCCCGCGCCGCCGGGCCCCGCCCCTGCCGAGGCGGGCGGGAGGAGCGGGTGCCACGTCCGTGGGGGCCTGCCCGGCCCTACCCGGCCCTGCCCGCAGCGCCCCGCACCGCGCGGCTCGGCTCGGCTCGGCTCGGCTCGGCTGCCCGCCCGCCCGCCGCCATGGGCGCCTCGCAGAGCGTCGACATCCCCGGCGGCGGCACCGAGGGCTACCACGTCCTGAGGGTGAGGGCCGCGGCGGGACGGGACGGGACGGGAGGGGAGGGGGCGGCCCGCGGCCGTTAGGGACAGGGCGGCCGTTAGGGCCCCGCCGCCTCGGCCCTGCGCGGGGGGCGCGGCGGCACCAAGGGGCGGCAGCGGCCGGGACCGGGCTCCCGCGGCACGGGGGCTCCCGGCGGGGCGGCGCCGCGGCCTGCGGGCGGCTCCGGGAGCGCCTCAGAGGGCTCTGGGGGGCTGGAGGCCAACGGCCGGCGCGAAGGCAGCGCACGGCGCCCTCGCGGCACCCTCCCGGCGGGGGCCGCTGCGGAGGGGCTGCTCCCGTGTGCGCCTGGTTTGACCGCCCCAGCTCCCGAGCAGGGCCGGCCCCGCGTTCCAGGCGTGTGGAGGAGCTGCAGAGCCGTGCCCGGCTGGGGCTGTTGGCGGAGAGCTGCAGCTGCGTGTGGGAGAGCAGAGGTCGTCTCCTAGGTGTTAAAATGTGGGGTGATGCTTTTGGAAAGCGAATGTTGGTATTCTGATAACACCCGTTCGTCTGCTAGAAAAGATGCCATATAAGCTGAAGTCGTGGCAGTCTGTTTCTCCTTTGTAATGTTACTAATGTATAAGAATCCATTTTGGTTTTTCCATTCCTCCACCAAATACCTTGTTTTAGGATAGCAGGTGAGAAAGGCGTGTTGTGGAAGACACTTATTCTTCAGTATGGGATAGCAGAAATGCCATCTTTTTACTCTCAGGGGCTGTAAAATAAGTGGTGTGCAGTTAGAATGTCAGCTCTGTCAGATTCAGCAGTTCATACGGTTTGGTCAGAGCTTGTTAGTAAACTGAGGTGCATCTCTTCTATGAAGTCTAATCCACTTTCTTTATTATAATTCTACTTGAATCTGGCAACTTTGTTTTCATTGAGGCACCTTCTGGTTGTAGTGGTTTTGCTGTGACTTGAGGTGGCAGTGTTTGATTACTGGTCTCTAACTATAAATGGTAGGTGCACGTTGAAGAAGTTGACTTGTGAGAGGACAGCCAGTTTTCCATTAAATGCAGGAAAGGACCGGCAGGCTGTTGCAAGCAGACTGATGTCTGTTTTTTAACTACTTTATCTTCCTGCTGAAGTCTTCAGATGCCATGACAATGAACCATTATTCTTCCTGTTGATAGGCATCTTAAATTGCACCATGATCGCAGCCTAATAGGAGGAAGGCCAGTGCTTATATTTAGTTAGGTTTGTAGATTCAAAGTTGAGAAGAGCTTTGGAGTGCTATAAAATTATAATTTGGAATGTTTAAATGTATGTGAGCAGAGTTTCCCAACGTAGTTTTCCCAAGCTGAGCCCTGCAGTTGGTGCTCTGTAGCAAGGTGCTCAGCGATGTTAAGCTCAGCTCCCGCTGCTGGAGGAGCTTGCGCAAATGCTTGGCCTGTCTGCGTGGCCCAGCCTCTGGCAGCGCGTTGAGCAGTGCTCCTGCTGTCTTCTACTTCATACTCGAGCTCAAACTTGAGTTCTGAGCGTGGTGTTTTGCTCATGTAAATCAGACTGGCAGGCCTGGGAGCCACGCAGAAGCTGCCCAGGCAGCTGCACATCACAGGTTTCTGACAGCGAGCCTTCCAGACCGCACCAACCGCCTCCCTGCGGGGCTGGGAGCAAGTGCCATTCCTGTCACTCCGAGCAGGACCAGGAGAACAGAGAGCAAGGGAATAATACAGACTTGTTAATCGTTAATTTCGCACATCTTTTCACTTTCCTTTAAAAGATTGAGTCTTTTTGGCAGCTCCTGCTAATATGCAATGCAGCATTGCTTTCATTGTGGGCATTTTATCAGTGCACTTGTAACAGGAAATATGAACCCTCCAGGACTGAAGTGTTGTAGAAGGAAAGCAATTTCATCACAGGCATCCTTGATGGGACAAGCTGCTGTGGACTGTGCTGTTGGGGTTCCTAGGCACTGAAATGTAGCTTTTTTTTTTTTTTTTTTTTTTTTTTTTTTTTTTTTTTAAATTAAGATGGAGATAAAGTTGCAGACTGTTTTGTTGCCATCGCCCCTTCACAGGTACACCTAATGATCTGTCCTGTGTTTTAATCAGTTCTTTAGAACATATTTTTATTTGTTATACATGCTTCTGCTGTTAGGCTTTCATTTACTGGGTTGTGTAATGTGCTGATAAATCTTGCTTTTAACTGCTGCCTCCCCAGCTGGTAGCGTGCACTGTTACTGAACTCTGGGGATTTTCACCATAGCTTCTTCTTACATTGGAAACAAATATACATCTTTTAACATACAATTACGTGGTGGAATAGGGCGACTGTCTGCCTCTGTGTATTCTCAGTAGACACTTATGTCTGCTCTTCAAATCAGACTGAAGTGTAATTTTGACAAACTTTCCTGTTTGGCATTACAAATGCAAAGCTGCTACTTTGTCCACGCTCCATTTGACAGTTTTTTTTCAAAAATAAGCAATACAAGAATTTTTATCTGCTAGAGATCTGTATGTTGCTGCGTCATATGCTGTTCTCACAAAAAGATAGTGAACGACTGTGCCTGAAGTGTAGATTTCTAACTTTTAATTAAATGCTTCAGTTTGTTGTAGTAGATATGCAAGTATGTAGCCATGAAGAGGATTCTTCTTTTCTAAAGGGGGCTGGGTTTTTAAATGCTCAATGTGAGTGCTCTGTTAAAAATAAAATTTGGTGCTGTGTGGAGGGAATCTGTTTTCTTATAAAAAGCTTATAAAGCTTTTTTTCTTAAAAGCTGGATGTTCGTAAGGAAATTCAATACAGTTATACTGTGTGATGTGTTATAATAGCTGACAAATAAAATTGGTTATAAGCCCTAACAGAGGAATTGCTCATAGACTATACATAATGAAGTTTTATTACCTATTACAGAGCATGCAGAAGAACTACAAAAAAAAAAAAAAAAAAAAAAAAAACTTTATTCAGCATTTTGTTGGTAATAAAGTAAATATTACTTAGGATTTCTTGTTTGAAAAATAAAATGCTTCGAAGCTTTTGCTCCCTAGAAGTTGTGTATTCAGTGCTCGCAGCCAAGCTCTAAAAGGTTTAAGCGGACACTAGTGTGACTTTCAAAAGTGCCAAGAGATTTCATCTGCTTTTGAGAATCGTGGCTTCCATGCCTAATTCCATGTGCATTGGAGGCTCAGGGCTTAAAATTGTGACCATTGTGTTGCTAAGCAGCCCTACTGTAATGTGTGAAATAAATCTATACTATGTAGTTACAGAGGGGTAGCGTTGAGTTTTTAGTGAGAAGAAATATTATGTATTTATGGAAAAAAAAAATCTTATTTGTTACATAGATTATTATTAGTGTCATGCCCTTGAAACTTTTTCCTTTCTTAATTCATGACAGTGAATTAAAAGTGAAACAGCGTGTCTGATGTATGTGCTCAGCAGCCCTGCTGTCTGGGTGCTGCCACCTCAGGAAGAAGCTGAGGGCCTGCAGCATTATATGAGGCTGGAAGGGTCATAAAGCCCTTTTCTACCATCTGACTTTCAGCATTCCTGATATTTTCTTTGCTTGCTCTTAAAAGCCTCTGGTGGCAGTGGTTCCACAGCTCTTCTTGGTAGTCTATTGTGCTGCTTTTCTGTACTCATGAAAGTCACAGCATTTACCCACAGGTGGCTGTAATTTACACGGCTGCAGTAACAGCTGGCTTGTAGGGAATTAGGCTTCCTAAGCAGCTGTGCATGGTATCTTGCCTGCACTTGCATCTGTTGTGAGTGGCAATACTTGACTTTTTTTTTTCCCCTCAGTCCTTACTCGATTACTGACTGACTTGGAAAATACAGGCAGAGAAGCACAAAGCGGGATTGCTCAGGAGGCCCAGAATTTATATACCTATAAATGGAACCTTTATTTCCATCACGAGCAGCAAGGTTTCTGTGCCCTCGTGTTTCCAAAGACCCCTAGTTACCCTTCATTGCTATAGTTCCTGATGAGAACCATGACCTGTGCTCGGAGCAGAAAGCTGTGCTGTGTGCGTGGCGCTGTGCAGGGTGGTGGATGGCTGGCTGGCTGAAAACGCGATGGCGCAGTGTGGGATCGCAGTGTGGGATCACAGCGTGGAGCTGTGTAGGGTCACTGCTGGTGTCACGCAGTGCTGAGCGTGTTGCTTCTTTGAGGGGAAGAGCTCTCACATGGAATGAGTACAGCACTTAGGGGTTTTGCTGGGACTGTCAGGCATGAAAACGCTTTCCCACCAGTGGCATCAGGCCCAAACAAGCTAGGGAAATACGAAACTTTGTGACTGAACCTGTACATCACAGGATGAGGACACGCGGTGACCGAAGGGGGGGTACAGGTACATGTGTTGGTGTGATTTATGCAGCTGTAAGAGCTTGATTACTTTCAGAGACAGCTTCCTGGCAGTTTCTGCAAGCTCTTTTACAAAGAGACCATGCAAAGATGTTCAGGGTTCAGATGGATATGCGGGAAAGTGTTCAACATCTAAAGATAATTTCTGCGAACTAATCGTTCAGAACTTGGGAGCTCTCACTGTGCCTTCATCAGTTTTGGGCAGACTGTAAGTAATGTACTTAGAATACCAAATCCATCCATTTCATGTGTCTGTGAGCCTGACATTGATAGATGCTGAGTATATGTAATTCTCATTTATTGTAGGTGCTCCTTCTAATTTTAAAAGATTACCTTACTGATTACAGGTCACTGTTAGTTGAAAAGGTTCAGGATGTCATCTATCATATGTGAGGTTGTGGTGGGAAGGATGTTGTGGCAGAGGGGTTGGGCTTTTTCTTCTTCTTTTAAGTAATGCATTTAGAAATGGAGGAGAATCTCTGAATAAAGAGCAGACCGTGTCAGGGCTGCTTTTGCAGCTGTTTGCTGGCTGACATCTGGCTTTTCATGATTTCACAGCCATGACGTGTATCTAGGTCTAACAATCTGGTACGTTATCTGAAGAAATGTATTGGATTGCTGGGTTTACTCATTTTTCTTGATGAGGTTTAAGATGACATTTTCTGACTTTACGAGTTCTCCCAATATTTTCTGAAACCATCTGCTGATTTTGTTTAGGTGGAAAGCCTTCCTGTCAGGCATATTAGAAAATACAAAATGTGAAATAGGTGGTGGAATGAGGGAGGGAGACCCTATAAAGCATTTTCTTGTCCCCTCCCTAAACTGAGCAACAAACAGCTTGTCCTTCATTAGCTACTAGAAGAACCACATCCAAGGAAAGGATGTGTTGAATAACTTGAGTATAGGAGAAACTTCAGGCCTGAGAATGCAATTATGGAACACGTCCATCGGAAACTGGAGTTCTTTACTGTTTTCATGAAATTGTTTGTTTAACCTTTCTTTGGTGGAAAAGCCTCGAGTACCTGACTTAGCAAGTAAATGCTCTCCACATTTGAGCAGAATAATCACCCAGCTTCTCTATTAAGCTAAAATTTCTGTTTGTGGATGCTGTTCTGAGGCTCTACGTTTTTGGAAGTTTTAATACCTAAAGTTAAAGATGAGCTCTGGGTACAGTTCACTGAAGTCAAAGCAACATGTCCTCAGTGTGCCCAGGCGTTTCTGTGCAATCGCGTCAGCGGGCCCACCATGTGGAGTATAGCTTGTACTCTCACCCCTGACCCGGTGCGCAGCTCGCTCTCTGACCCCTAGTGACTCTTGGTGAGAGGTATCTCAAACCCACAGACTGGCCTTATAGTGCGGGGCAGCCCCATGCTTCTGGCTTGTTGGGCTGTGCTGGTGAGTGAGAGCTGTGGTCCCATGCAGTTAATAGCTGGCACCTAGGATAATACCTTTCATTTCCAAGGAGCATGCAGGTGTCTTGAAGAAACACTTCTGTAGACACACATTAGGATCTCGTTGGAAATGGGGTTTTCTGTGATGTTATTTCTACCTCAGTTGTTTTTATTGCTTTGGCTGGCAGTGTCAGAATAGCGTCTAATTTGTACTTGTTGGCTGCTTTATCAAATTTTGACAGCAATTAATGAAACTACTGATTCCAAATTATTTTTTGTTAATGTTTTGATTGTGACACTAATATTCTAGGCTTCGGGTATCTGTTACAGAATGCTACCCACGAGTAATCTGCGTTTTTTCCAAGCCCTGACACTGTGATTGTGTCAGGCAGAGATAAATAGTCTAAGAGGCCATTTTCAGTAGTAATCTAACTTTTTTTCCATATTAGAATATTTTCTTTTAAATGAGTCATACTAAGAAAGCTGAATTCCTGCAGAATTAGATTGGTATTGAACAAACTACCAGATTTGTACCAGTTTTGTCAGATGGATTAACATGTAATATAAGAAACCACACTGTAAAGGATGATGCTTTTTAGAGCATTTGGAAGATGAATGTAGGATGTAAAAGAAAGCCAGCAAGTAAAATGAATCAATTGACAAGTAAAGATAGATATGCTTTGCTCCAAAGGCAGTAGGAAAAATCTGACAGCCATGTTGGAGTTTCTTTTGTCTATATTGGCAACGCATCTAACAGTGAAAAGCCAGCACTGGCAGAATATGTGTCTGAGTTGTTCCATTTGGAATTAAAAACATACTTTAAGATTCTGGGAGAAATGCATATCCAACACTTAAGCCTGTTCTAGTGGAGTGGTTGAATTATTTGAGCTGCCGTAGCTGCAACATTGCATCCTTCCCTTTTCTTGTGGCTTGCTGGTATGTTAATGAATCATAGCTTGTACACATGCCCTCTATTTCTCAGGAATGTCAACAGGTGATGTTTAATCATGAGATAACAACCTCTGCTTACGCAGATGTAACTCTCCTTTTCCTCTAATAAGTGTAAGATGAAAAGCAGGGCCCAGTGTTGGTAGTTAGGGTAAAGATGCTGCTTTTTAACAAACTTCTTCAGAATTTGTTATGCTTGCCCTTTGACCATCATGTCCTTTATTGAAATAAATGTCTGCAATTTAACTGCGGCAGCTGCTGAAGCAGTGTTTGTCCCAGTGATTGCTTAGTGTTGTCCTTCCTCAACAAAATATAAATTAGTGATCTTTATACGCTTTTTAAGGGAGGTACTGTTTTGATCCAAAAGATTATATTTGAACATACTAAAAATGGTATGTACAAATACCAGTAGCTTCTAGAACTACACATAGCACAACCAGAAATACAATTCTAATCTATAAACCAGCATTTGTACGCTGTTGCTGAACTCTTGTTTCATTTTCTGGTAGGTGCAAGAAAACTCACCGGGGCACAGGGCTGGATTGGAGCCGTTCTTTGATTTTATTGTGTCTATTAATGGTTCGAGACTGGTAAGTGTGCTGTTATTTTATAATACTGACTGAATACAAGCAACATGTTGGGAATCTTATTTCTATAGATAAACAATTGTATTTATTTAAATATATATATAATATTTATCCTTGGTCTAAAATTGGAATGCCTACCTACATCAGAAATCAATTTCCTTTACCTTATAACTGTAGTTGTATCAAAAATTATGCTGGAGAGTAAGAGTGCAGACAGACTCACTCTGTGCGACCATCTCTGCCAGCAGAAGGTAATACTAGCTGCTGACCCACCTCTAGCTGCTTGTGTGAGTGCCCCTCCAGTTCCATCTGTAAAACTGCTTGTGTGAGAACTTGTGAACTCATTTCAGTCAAAACAAGTTGGTTGAAAGAACTGTTGTCAAAGCTGTTAGTTGGGCAGGAACCATGTGAGAAAGTTTTCAAGCAGAGCTGTTGTGAGACAGCAAACCATCAGAGCAGTGGAAAAAAACAGCTGTGGGTAAACTCTGTCAGTGAAGCTGGTTCAAGAAAGACTCTGCAAAGCTGCAGGGCATATCTAAGAACATACGGAAAGAGCTCAGAGTGGGATGAGCTCTTTCTCTCTCCTGTGGAAATATCTGCTCTACTTTAAGTGATTTTGTTCTCTGGAAGCATGACAAGTAGGCCCTGTAGTTATTTCTTGAAACTTGCTGTTTCAAATCAGTTTTCTGGCATTCTTGTAATACAGATTTACTTGCAGAATTAAGAATTTGAATTGCACATTATGTCCTGCATGGGTTTTGAGTAAACAGGTCCATGTTTACATATCCTAAGATTCTACTACCTGAGGATTGTTAAACTAATCAGAGCAACATATATGTCCACATGCAAAACAGTGCTGCAATAAATGCTAAGCTGGAACTTGAAGTGGTGTAACTGAGCCTGTAACCAGGATGTCTGTGAGCAGTGCAGCTTGGCTTTGGTCCCATGTGGGGCTGGTACGTGGCTTCTGAATCTAGAGCTGGCTCGTTCAGGGGTGCCTCAGTCCCTGTCCTCTGCTCCCTCTTGCCAGAGAGGTGTTACCAATGTCTTCTTGCAAACATGGTCTCAGATGCTGTTGATATACTGGTCCTTAACAAAACAGTAACAAAACAAACAAACAAAAAAACCCACAAACTGATAGTTCCAAAAATGCTGTTGCTCTATGTTTTGGGTAACAAGTTACCCAAAAACAAGTTACTGGAGCTAGCTAGTATCAGTGCAAAAATTCTGTCATTAATTACTTGAATGTTGTAGGAATTGAATGTTTCTGATGTGAACTTTGTTAAAAGTACCAAGTTTATGAACGGGAAACAGGAATATCTCCATATTTAAATGTCAATTTCCTGTATATCATATCTTAGGTTTAATTGAAGTGTTTTTACATTTGGAATATATGATCTATTACTGGGAAACCACAGTTTTTCTCTGGAGGTGTATTACAGAATTGTGAAGGGACTGAAAGCTTGTTATGAAATAGCTGTAGAGATATATTCTGATAATGCCTAGTGTTTATAGGACTTCAGACATGCAACAGTGGTGCTATAGAACTGGATGTTCACCGTGTTCAACGCTAAATCAAGCTCTTCTTTGAACATTTACAGAATAAAGACAATGACACTCTCAAGGACCTGTTGAAAGCAAATGTTGAAAAACCTGTAAAAATGCTAGTGTACAGTAGCAAAACACTGGAGCTCAGAGAAACGTCAGTGACCCCCAGCAACATGTGGGGTGGACAGGGCCTGCTGGGGGTGAGCATTCGTTTCTGCAGCTTCGATGGGGCCAACGAAAACGTATGGCATGTATTGGTATGTACGGACTTCTGAGTATTTTTCTTACTGCAAAATATGTTGCTTACTGTTAATGGTTTTCAGTCTTTTTATAGAAAAGTAACTTGCGAGGGGGTATGCAAATTACGAGGTGAAATTGGTCTGTTTTCTGGTCATTGACTTTGTTTTTTGAAAGGCTTTTGAAGTAGAATTGTGTATGTTATCAAATCTCGTATCAGTGCTGTTGCACAGTATTCTGAACTCCTTGTGATGGTGTGTAATGAGACTGTCACCTCACTGCTGTTTTACTAGGTCAGTTTACTAGTTCCATTAACTGGATTTAAAACTTGACCAGTTTGTCTCACTCAAAACTTGTGTGAAGTGCATATGTAACTGTCCTGCTACTCCCTGTTATGTAATGTTTCATAACTTTCCATCTTAAAATCAGGAAGTGGAACCAAATTCTCCTGCTGCATTGGCTGGACTCAGACCTCACAGTGACTATATCATTGGAGCAGATACTGTTATGAATGAGGTGTGTACGTTTATATAAGTTTTATTTTTTTATATATATATATATATAAAATATATATATGTATGTACGTACGTAAGTAACACTGTGATTTTTTTCTGTTAAACTAGAAAACAGTACCTAGGCAGTTTGAAACATGCCGTATTCTGTCTGTTCACTGCTAATTAAAGTAACAATACCAAGAGGAAGGTGTTCTGGCATGTTGCCCCTGCACTGTGCTTAAATGCAATTCTGGAAATTAAAATTGCTTTTAAATATCTTTATGAAGTTAGATACAAACGTTTTGTCCTCTAATGTTAATATATCAAATAGCAGATTGAAGATCTGGGGTTGTCCCACATCTTCTGAGTGGTACCAGCAAAGCACTTCAAGTTGTCCTTGTGATAAAACAGCAGCACTGCAACAACTGCACCATGTAGCAATTTCCAGGTTCTGGTACAGAAAGTTGGGACGAGGAAGATAATCATTCTCATATCAAGTGATAAAATAAGGACAAAGGAGCCCTCATTCGTTATTATTCTTTTGCAGTCTGAAGATCTCTTCTCCCTTATTGAAACACATGAAACAAAGCCATTAAAACTTTATGTGTACAACACAGACACAGATAACTGTCGGGAAGTGGTGATTACTCCAAATTCTGCCTGGGGTGGAGAAGGCAGGTAAGAAAAAATACGTCATGGGAGCTGGGGCAACTTTCTTACTAGCAGTAGCCTAAAACCTGCTTCCTCAAGTTCCCTATAAAACCAGGAAAAGACTATTCTTATATCCAATGTGTTTCTGCTATAGTAAATTACATACATACTTGAAATTCAGATTTAGTTACTAATTGGGGAGATATATTTGCAGAGGAAATTAGCTAGTTCAAAAATGCACAGAGTGCAATGATTGCTTTCTGCATGAGACTTCAAATACTCATTAGGCTGTAGTATGTTCGTACAATATCGCGCTGTAACGGAACAGGACTGCGAACAACAGGCATGAGTTGAATGCCAAGGTGTATTCCTGATACAGCTGCTTGGTTCAAATAACAATAGAACTTGTGCTAAATATTTATTGCTGAAAGCTACAGTTGCCTTTCTATTGTCTCATAATGATTACTTCTTCATAGAAAATGAGGCAACATTTAGCTTTTTCCCGTAAACACAGATATTTGTATAGAACTTATCTTGAAACCTGTTGGCATCTTGGGTATTTCATGCATTTGCTTGCTATAGAGTTTGTAGTATAAAGTTGCTTTACTGACTTTTAAATGTTCATGTTTTAAAAGCCTAGGATGTGGCATTGGTTATGGGTATTTGCATAGGATACCTACACGCCCATTTGAGGAGGGAAAGAAAATCTCTCTCCCAGGACAGCTGCCTAGTGCATCTCTCAGTCCTCTCAAAGACGGCTTTACAGAGGTAAGTTGTATTCATTCCATTAGCTTTGTAAAATGGATTTTTTTTTTCTACTTTTACTTGTTCTTGTGAAAACAAACCCTAATGATGCAACTTTTCTTTTGGAAAGGTTCAGCTGTCATCAGTTAATCCCTCACCGGCGTTACCCCCTGGGCCAGCAGGACTTGAACAGAGTCTCTCTGGACTTTCTATTAGTTCACCCTCAACTACTGTCAGTAATGTTCTCAGTACAGGTTAGTGTGGAAGTAACTAACTTCTGAAATGCATAGGTATATTGGCTTTTTTGTTTGACTCACAGGTGTTTGCATGTATTTAATAAAAGGGAGAAGAAAGACTCTTCCCCAAACCTCTGTCTTCCCAAAACCTTACTTAACAACAAATGCTAGATCATTGTACTAGTTATATTCTCTTTAACACAAGCATAATGCAAGTACTGCTCACAAAAGATGTAACTTCTATAAGAAATGCGTGTTATTTTAAATAATGATTTTCTTCGTCAGTGTTGTGTGGTTATTTAAGGCACGTACTCCCTTGAAGAAGGGAGCTGAAGTGTTCTATGCTTAAAATTAGTGTTGTTTTCCTGTATACTCCACCAGGTGTTCCAACAGTTCCATTATTACCACCACAAGTCAGTCAGTCCCTTACTTCCGTGCCACCAGTTAATCCAGCAAGTACATTACCAGGTGAGTAGGTAACATTTAAAACATTTCTGAAACAAAGGAGAAAGCGAAGAGTCTTTTTTTCCACCCTTCTTCTGGGGCTACAGGATATAGCTTTGTACAGCTTAGGCATTTCATATCAGAACATTTTTATACAATCTCTGCAATGTTTGGAGCTTTTTTTTTTATATAGACCCACCGTACACATGGTTCTAGCGCAGAGGACTGAGTTAGCAAGAAAGCTGATAATCATCTACCTTTCAGACCCCCCTGCACAGTAGCATTCTAGATTTCTATGGAAGGTATTAGGTGTGCTTGCAACACTTCTTGATTTGATACATCGCTAGTTGCCATACGTCATAAACAGTATGGTGCAAAATACTTTGGCTAGCAGCTTCAGAGTTCCTGTTTGTTCTTTTCATTCAGACATGAAGACAGAAAAAAAGATCAGGGAAGGCATACATTGCCTGTTCCTACATTCCTTTCACCTATTAAAAATTCAATTTTAGGAGACTCCTTTTTAATGCTCAGCTTGATTGTTCCTCTTAGTATAAGCAGACGGATAACAGTATAGAACTATATGTTGCAGTTACTGTTTCTGAATTATTTACCAACTAAACCCTGTATAATAAAAGCAATAGTCTGTCTCCAAAGTAGTGTATGTTATTTCCTGGTAACAGTGTTTTGAGCACTAGTGCTCCAGAGTAGCAGGTAAGATAAGTTTTGTATGGGATTTTGCCATGTAATTGATGCACTGGTACAGGACTCAGTCATGCACTCCAAAACACTGAAGGAACTGTGTTCTTGTTTTGTAGGCTGTAAGAAAAGTAGATAAAGGTTTTAAGTAATGCATGGAGGTATGGTCTGTAACATAGGAAATATTATGTAGGGGAGCTAAGTGCTTGCATACAAGAGCAGGGAACTTTTAATCTTGTACTCCATAGCTAAAATAGTAAACCACTAAGTTTAGCTTCTGTTAATATCTTCTCCTTTCCTGCATCCATAACCCCTCTCTCCAAACAGCTGCAAATACGAATTTTTATTCCAATTTGTTCTCAGAATAGTACTGTAGCCTTTTTTAAAGTTATTAGAATACTGCACTACAACTTCACTAGTATGAACATGCAAATTTTAAGCCTTAAATATATAGGAGGTTTAAAATTTGAGTGAATTTGTGCGAAGTTCAGATTTTTTTCAGATTAAAAAAAACTCAGTTGCTTGAAAAAACAAGTTGCTTGAACTGAAAGCTCTGACTCAGATGATGTCGGCCTTTGTGGCTAATAAATTCTCAGATAGGTAAAGAAAGATGTTTTTTCATCAAAATTTGTGTACAGTTGCCTGCTTTTAGACTCTCTGCCTCCTCTCCCTGTTGCTACTGTAATATTAGCAATTTATCTCAGAATTAGACTTCCTTGAACTAACTATAAAGTAGGAAGAAAGCCATTGTATCAGAAATACAGCTCGTCTAAGACAGGAGAATCAGGAGGGGAAAGATGTTTTACAGCAAACACAATAATGAAAGGCCATGTGTTATGTTCATTGTATGTTTGTATTGTATTTTTAGTCCTTCCTGACCTTGAAAGTTACTGTTTTGCCTTTTCTATATATTTTTGTGTTTAACTTCAATTATAAACTGAATAGAAAAGACTAAGAATAGTATTTCCGATTCTTAATACTGTTGTGGTTTTTTTTTCCTGTACTTCATATTATTATGATCTTCTGACATTCAAGCTAGGAATGGAAGGCTTCTGGTATAGTGCTGCAGTGAAAAAACTTTTCATAAAAAGCTGAACTTTGAAATTAAATAATGTTTATTCCTTGAAATAAGATTCTGTTTTCCTCAGGAAAATGTGAAAGATTGAGATTGTGTATTTACTAGTCCTATTTTCCTGCAGTTGGTAACTTTTTTTCATTGTGTAACTTGAAGTTGAAAGTCAAGTGAATTTGTATTTTTGTATGTAAAGATGATAATCAAGATGTAAAGCAATATGAAACAACTTCAAATAATAAGATCCCAGAGATGGGGGAAAAAAAAAGCTTGAAATTTTCAACTGTCATTTTTCCACTCTCCTCTCAGGTCTGATGCCGTTACCAGCAGGGCTTCCCAACCTGACTGATCTGTCCAAACTTAATTTACCAGCACCACACATTGTTTCAGAAATCATACAGCCTGGTAAGTGCTTCTGCAAACTGAAACACTGTAATAGCAGGTCTCTCCTTGATGATCTTTGACACTCTCATTTAGAACCATCTGGTGGAGTCCTAAAGAGGATAAATTGAATGTTTGCTGGAGATGGGAGTTGACATTAGTGCCCAGATTGGGTAGGCAAGGAATATGTTTTGAGATAAACTAATTCTAAGCTTGTGTCTGTGTTTAGTTGTTTCATCTCATATTACCTGATTTATAACCCCAGGAGAGATTGTCCTGTGCCAAGAAATAATGTAGTTTTACGGGTGGAAGAAAATATGAGGTGCTCCCTTGTTTGCCGGACAAGGAGATTGAAGAACCCTGATTGAATGCCAGAAGTACCAACTAATGCTAGATTTATAGTTTTGAATAAAATAAAACCGCTGAAGATACATATGGAACAAGCAAAAAGAAATGGAAAGCTTACATGGAATAAGGTTCTTGTTAGTTTTTTGTTTCTGGCAGCTTAAGTGAAAGCCAGAAAAATCTAATCATCAGTATTAATGCGTTAAAGTCCTAGTCCTCTGGGGAGGTGGAAACAAACTTGAGTTTATTCTGATTCTTTGTCTCCAAAATATATTGGGCTTTGAAACTCGTCTGCCGAATCAGTACTGCAGGTATATTGTGCTCACGCTCCTCTTGGAGAAGAGGTAGCCATTTGAAATTAAATAGAGGATTAGAGAAGGGGAAGGTTTTAAACTAACACAGAATCTATCCAGATCTGTGATACATAGCAGCTCACTGCTTTTGTTCTTTTTTTTTTTAGGTTTGCCAACTCTTCCGCCTCTGAATCTAATGGGAATAACACCTCTATCGATGCCACCAAAATGTGTTCCCCTGCTTCCTTTGGTCACAGAGGTTTCTACAGTGCCTACAGATTTGCTTCCCTCCATGACTCAAGCTGGAAGCTTTTCCGTTGACCCTGGCACTACTGTAAACGTAGAACAGACCTCTGCACTCACCTTGGATAGCGCTACCCCAACTTCTAAGGCGACTATTGTTGACAAATCAAGTGAATCCTTGGCTGTCAATGAGAAAACATCTGGCATCACAGATACACAAGCTTCTGAATCATAACTCCAGATCGCTCTGTTGGATTGGCTTGGTATTTATTTAGCCATGGGATACATATTTGAAGAGCAAACTATCATTAATTTCATACTAGTTTGTACTTAATCTTTAGGAATCCTGTAAATAATATGGAGGTATAATAAAAATAAAGGGAATTTATAAAGTGTGCTTGGTGGGTGGGGAGGAAGAGTACTGGTACTTAGCCAAAAAAAAAAAAAAAATTCAAGGTGGTAAATAGAATTCCACTGCCAAACTCGGAGGTATATGTTTTTAATATAGGCTGATAGCCTTAGTCTGCTAGGCCTCTCCTTGCTTATTATTAGCAACTTTTGCTTCTGATAGAAATGAAGCAGTTCTTGCGTGTGACATTTACATACCATAGTTCTTGTCTTTGCGAGTATCTTGTTACTACAGTGGGGATGAGAATGTTTAGTCTGAATTGTAAATTTTAACAGTGCAAAACTTCCACCTAAAGGTATTTCTATTAAAGTTGCTGAGTGACCTGTTAACTGACATCTTGTTATTCAGCTTGTACACAAATCTTTATTTTGAGCTCTTGAGAGATGCTCAAGCCATGTTTTGTGACTGCTGCTGCGTTGTTTCACACGCCCACTGTAAAATGGCATTTGGAAGGGAATGCAGGAAATGTTAAATGTAGCACACAATTTGGCACTTCATGACTACTGTAAGACAAATTAATGGATTAAGCATACATACAGCAATAAATTCCTGGAATTTTATCCCATGTGACAAAATAGCACGTTTATTTGCTTAATGCTGAAATTCTTGCAACTGTTCTGAGCTTAACTCTCTCAAGCACAAGGGCTCATGTCCAGAGGAACAGATCTAAGAGGGGAATGCCAGACTTCCTAGTAGAGGCAGGGTCAGTAGAACTGGCTAGATCTGTTGTAGCAACGAGTCATGAAATCTGCCTGCAAATGTTTCAAACTTTTTTTTTTAAATTGATGTTCAGGATGAAAATTACAGATTAACTGTAGACTTACATGTATATAACCTGGTATGTGTGCTGTATGTACTCCAGGTGATAGTGCTTGAGCTCCAGGTGTCAGGTGCAACTGATATGGAAAGCTCTTCTACACTGCTCCAGTCCTTGTATGCTACTGGGATTTCATTTGTGTTTGCTACAAATATGTTCAAACTTCGGGAGTATCATCAGCAAGCTGGAGCCCAAGTCTGTCTCCACAGCCACATAATCCCTTTCAGCAACGCAGTGTGCCTGCTCACTGCTTGGAATACTAGGTGCATCTAATTGCTTATTGTAACAATTCAAAGAATTAGTTCAAGTGGAAGCCTTATCTAATACCTGCTGTCCTGCCTTATCTTTATCACTTAAGTATTTGTCTTTTTTTTTTTTTTTTTTTTTGGCCCGCTACTGCATGTTTCCTCATCAGCTGTTACACCTTTAAAGGTCTGTCAAATACCACAAAACCTTTACTTTTTCACACTGTGAGCAGTTTATTTTCTTAACTGCTTGGAGTCTTCTCTGCCTTGGTAAGTACAGGGCTCGCTGCTTGTCAGAAATGTATTTACTTTTGTAAATCCAGTATCACATACCTCAGAATTAAACCTTGGAATGAGAATAAGGATATTCCCTCTTTTCTTTACTGTATATAAAGAAAGTCTGTTGGTATTGAGCTTCAAAAAGCCTTACAGGTCTAACAGTCCTTCCTGTAAATTTACAACCTTCCCAGCTACAGTCCTCATCATTATTTTCCTTCTTTAACCCAAGAGCAGTAAAAATAGGTTTGTCACGTACCAAATTTAGAGCAATTGTTACCAGGATTGTAATTACTGATTGTAATCAGATGCCTTTTTGATTGTTCTTATAGGATGGCACAATGTCCTTTCAGAGTAATAGCTGAGATTAGCTGGTATGTTTCTGTGCTTTCCAACTGCAAGCTGCAAACTTTCATAGTTGTGCAGTTGTCTCTAATAGCAGAAAAAAATAGAATGCTTAATCTGAAGTCGTGCACTTCTGTTACTTAAAGCAATGAAGAAGAGACCTTAATGTATCCAGTGTCCTGATGGGTGTGAGTGGTGGAAGAAAGGCAGTTCTGCTGAAGACAACACAGTTTCAAACTTGGAGATGATTCAGTGGTGCAGAATTTAAGCTCTAATCTCCCAGCTAATAAATTCAAAGTGCGAATCAAAAACATGTCACTTACAAGTAAGGACCAGAACCCCTAATATTGTACTTTATCCTTGTGGTTTGATTTCCTTAGCTTGGTTTAGGGAAATCATGGCTTAATCACTTCATGGCAAGGATCTTTAGTGACTTTTTTCCCCCTTTAAAAGAGTAAGCAGGAAGAAAGACTGAAGATACATGAAGGGACTGACAGCTAGTCTAACCTTGTTTCCATGAGTTCATACATTCAGCTGTTAATGAACAGTTATGAATAAGCACGCTAGCTTTATTTTAAACATCAACATACGGAGTTCTTCCTGTGCTGACAGGAGACAAGAAGGTGGACATACCAAGAATCTCTTAAGTCCTGCATATAATTAAGAATGATTAATGTGTATATGACTTACTGGAAGATGGAAGGATTTTCCTGTTCCACAAAAGGCTGCAGTGGTGTTCAGTGGTTCAGCTGTTTTTTTGGGTGCAGAGCATCTCTATGGCTCTGCTTGAGAAACCACAAGCACATGTCAAAGAGGTGCATTCTGCAGCTTGAGGCTCTGCTGCGGCTCCAGGAGACAGCTGCTGAGCATACAAAGTCGAGATGCAAGCGTGGATAAAGCGTTAATGATGATGAATGCTTTGAAGCTTTAGTGTGGTCGTATAATGGGCTCTTTCTAACCGACGGCCATTTTTTTAAGCAACCCTGTCAAACATTAAATCTCACTGTCATGGTTGGAGCTCCAGCGTGTTGCCAGGAAATAGCTGTGCAGTGCCACGAGATGGCGTGCAATAGTTTATTTTTGCTGAATTTGCAAGATTAGGCTTCTTAATGATGGTGTTATCTTTTTTTTCTTTCCCCTTAAGCAGCAGCAACTGTATTCAAATGGATGCCAGCTGGATGCTGTATGATAGTACTTTGAGGAATCACAGATAACTGTAAAACCAACTGATTGAAGGCAGGAATGGGCTGAGCTTAAGCTATTCCTAAAATCCAGAATTTTGCTGGCAGCTTGTCAAGCTAAGCAAGGGGCAGGATCAAAGTTTGTTCTGAAGAAAACAGATCCTTACAGACAAGACTCATTTTAGATAGTGCAATGCTGAAGGAGAAGCCTGGGTAATATCTGCAGCCTCTCCATGATGTAAGTGCTGATTATGGAATTAAATTTAAGGGGCAGGATAAGGATCGCTGATGTTTGATCATGATGACTTGTCTTCCTCAATTATACACCAGGCTTTGTCTGTACTAGTCAAACAAATGTTGACAATCCCTCCCTACCATGGAGGCCTCACTGGCATCGAGCTCAGTTTTTGTTCGTCAGTTGGAGCTGGGCACCTAGAATCTGTTTCGCTCTAGGTTTGAATCCTGTAATGGGTGTAGGCAAAAACTACACCACAAAGTATTTCTGCATTTGTAATTGTTTATAGTTTTTAAGTAATTCGTGCTTTGTCATTGTGCTCTGTACGTTCTCCAGAGCATTGCTAATGACATGTATTTGTACAGCCCTGTGCTGGGCCTTCTAGTAAAAGCAAAAATTCTTTGTGATTTGCCTACACCATCTGTGATGGAAACTGTTTTTTAGCTGTAGTATGAGGAGCCAACACTCACCATAGCACTTTTTTTTTTTAAAGTGAATTATTTAAGATGCAAAAATGATCTCAAAAAACTGCTCACTTAATCAAACATAATAAAACTTCATTTACCACAGGTGATTCTTCAACAGTTCTGCCCACCCCATCACCTGCCCCAGACAGAGAGATAAAGCTCCATAAAAGTTAGAGCATAGATATTTATAACATGTCAAGTTGCTAAGAGCTTTGCAGAAAGGAGCAGTAAGCTTAGTAAGGAATAAATACATCCTTTACCAGAAGCCTCAACTCACGTTTATCCATAGGCCTTGTGAACACATTCAGTTGACAGTGTACAGCTAGCGCATTGGGATTTCACTCTGAGGGCCAAGTGGTGTTTCTTAGGAATATCTCTTGCATGTTAGTTCAGTTGCACGCTAATACCAAGGTGGTGTTTTTGTGATATACTTGGCATGAGCAACTGCATCAAGACTAGTAATTCAAAGGCCACAGCCTGGGCCCAGTCAGAACTGGCATGTGGAGGCCTGCTCTGGTCGAGAAAGGTTTGGTGGGGTTCATGTTTTGTTATCTTATTCCTTGGCAAGAGTCCTCATCGTTGTTCCTCAGCAGGAGAATACAGTCCCATCTCTGTCTGTTGGCCACACACCTGCCTCTCCACTGTCCCTTCGTACACCTGCAAAGGCAGAATTTTGCCCTGAGAGAAGGCTGCAAAGGTGATTATGCTGCAGTTACAAGCCGAGTATCGGCCTACCAAATAGTCAAGTTCTCAGCCTTGGAACTTTTATCCTACAGGATCAGAAGATAAGGTTTTTCCTTTGTTGTGCAATGTAGTATTACTTTCTCAGCACAGTTTCCTGTATTTGTTGGGCTCAGCTAATCCTTAAAAGCTGCATTCCGATGTTGCTCAGCTCACCCACAAGAGAGCTTCAGAGAAACCACAGAGGTCAGACTCACCTTGGGCAACCTATGGTAACAGTGAAAGCCACTTCTGCCAACAAAACAACCCATTTTAATAACAGTTCTCATGTCCAAGAGCTGTTTGCTCTTTGCAGGCAAGTGGTTGCAAATTCATACACTTTGTTCATGGAATTTGCAGCTTATAGGTGGGCTATGAAACCCCAGCAGAAACTATGAAACGCAACATAAGTTGTGAACCTAAGCTTCAAAGCCTGCATTTGACATAGGCTTGCTGGTGAGGTAAGAAGACAATGAAGATAAATCAAGATTGCACTGCAAGGACCCTTTCTCCACTACTAGTCATCAGTAAAAGCCATGTAGAGCTGCAGGCTTTATGTTTGACTGCGGTGTTGGAACTATTGGGGTCGGGGGGGGTTGGCTTTTCTGGACTTTCTGGTGCGCTGCAAGGACACTTAAAGCACTGCCTAGGATGAAGCTCCTCGAAGCCGTCTCTTCCCACTCACTGCAATCAAGCACCTTCCTCTGCTGGCAGATTTCATGAACAAACAGCTCCTTTCACTCTTCTTGCTCCTTAGACGAATGTTAGCCACAAATAGCCAAGTATCTTAAACAAACACCACTACATTCTCACCTGCTATTAGAGAAACAGCTTCAATTTCTCCATGCTGCAACGTGTGTGCCGCGTGTCGCACAGCTAGGTCAGTAGCTGAGATTAGCAGCGTCCACCCTGCTACCATCTCTACCTTATCCTTCAAGCTGACTTCCCAAGAAATTCTATTTTCTGAATGTTCAGAATAGTCATTAAAAACAAACGCTTCAGACCTCCCATCGTGGAGTTTCTACATACCCATGGAGATGTGCACTGATAGGGGCTGGCATGTACCATCAGGCAATGCTTACAGAATTTAAAGAAAAGATCTGGGAAATCAAGCTAACAGAGGAATAGCACAGCTTGTTTAAGAAACATAAAAATTTGGAAGCAAATGTTGACATTTTTATAAACAGAGGCTCAGTTTTAACAGTCAGTAGACACTAGTCAAGCTTAATCAACTATGATGCTAAAAGCTAGACTTGTAAGAAAAGATACGAGAAGTTATTTCACAACGCTGTTTATGCCTTAAGGTGGGCTTGTGTTCACACAAAACAGGGAACAGAACAAATGAGGTCCCAGGCAGTGACACTGGTTTCCTAAGGCTCAGACGTCTGACATCAGGAGATGTTTTTGTACATATAAACAGTACTTGGATAAAATCCTGTTAGAAAGCAACTACAACTGCTAAGAAAATAGAAACCAACTGGAAGTCTGTGTGTTGCCAAATAACATGCTGGGCACTCAAAATGGCTTTTTAAAAACTCAAAATGACTTTTTAAAAAAATTGTAATACTGTTAATACCTTTTGTTTAAAGGTTACATTTTTATTTGGAATGTATTTCTTATCCATCTTACAAGCAACACCTGGTCAGAGAGAAGGGAAAAAAAAAGGTCTCTGGGAAGTACCTGTTTAATAATGAAAAGGAACATACTGTTCCTAACCCACTTCTTGACCATTTTCCTTCCTAGCAACAAAAAAAGTAATAAAAATAACATCCTTCTGGATTGCATTGTGCTTCTGAATATTTTTAGCTTTAAACTACATGTCACAAAGGAGTAGGAAGACTTTGAGGAATTTGGGGTGAGACAGCTAGAACCTTGAAGAATTGAGCCAAATATTTTTGAGATGCTTGTTGGGAACTACCATCCCTCACTCACACAGAGGCACACTAGCATGGCCTTACCTGGCATGTTCAGATTGCTGGAGCTCAGGCTAAGCGTGGTCTGCTCCAGGAACTCACCAGCCAGCGGCAGTGCTTGCTCCAGCCTTGGCCAACTCATCGCCATCTCTCAGTATGTACACCAACAGCCCCGTCTGCAAAGGATGTGCTGCCTAAGCGGCTGCTGACAGAGGTAATATTGTAGGGTAAGGCCTGAGGGCATCTCAGATGCTTGTCTTCTTCATCTTCCACTCCCATTTTTTTCTTTCCTTATTCACCTAAAGGCTGTGTCTTTTCTGGGTGGTGCCATGCACTAGCACTCAGAAAGGGTAGCACAGGCTTGCTAAAAAAAGTGTTAGGTGTGTAGGAAGAGGTAGACACTGAAAGCGACCTATTAAAGGGCAGGGAAGTCAGATGGCTTTGTTAATCAATGCGTTTGGACAACCTGCTTGGCTCCTCCACAGAGCAGAGGGGTCCTACTGTCACCTCTTGCCTCGAACTCCTCAAATGCTGTCCTCCCAGGGAGAGCCAAGGCTTTCTGAACTTCTCAGGCCCCAGCAGAAAGAAACAGATGCTGGCACCAACATCCGCTGCCTGATGGCCTGCAAGCCCTGGTCACCCCCTCTGCAGAGCTCTGTGGCTGGGGTAGAAGCAGCGGGCCAGCCCGAGGGAGGGCCATGAGCCAGCCAGTGGGAGAGCACCCACAGACACTGCTCTGTGCCCGACACCCGAGGCACCCCCAAGGCACAGAAGTGGTTTTCAAGAGGCAGGCTGCAATAGCAGCTCGCTTGCTCTCACACCTGTGTTGCCTGTTAGAGCAGAGACACTGTGCTCTCTTCAAGGAGAACTCTTCAAAAGTATTAAGAGTAATAGAAAGCTGTTCTTATCACATACTGGGCTAAACATGGGCAACCTCTGCTCTGGGCTGTCATGCTGAGAACAGCCCGGGAGCGCACACAGTGCGGTTCAAGTGCAAGACCTTTGCTTCTAGCCCCACGTCCTGTGCAAGGGGGAGTTTTGCTGCTTATCCAGCAGGTGTGCTTCACTAGAGAAGGGCAGGCAACATGACCTGTATATAGCTCACTAAAAAAAGAAAAAAAAAGGAAAAAAAAAAAAAACAAACAGTAGGAATGTGCTTTGTGAATTCAAACTGATTAGGCAACTAGTAACTGATGCCCTCAGCTCCCTTCCGCAGCTGTCTGCGAGCGCTGTGCCATTGGTGCCTTTCCAGGTCCCCCAGCAGCCAGGGAGGCAGAGCTGGTGCTTGCCATTTCACCCACCCTTGGCAGGAACCAAAACAGCTGTTTAATCCTGCCAGTGGGGCTCCCCAGCAGTTAAGCTAAGATGGTTTAAAAAATAATGTGATTGAAAATTATGTTTAGGGCAGCAGAAGGCAAAGATAGATTTTAAAATTTGGTAAGACGTAAGTCACCAAAACTTTTGAGAGCCGTAGGGCTTTTCTTCATAGCCACAGGCAGACAGGAACTCCGCTTCACAGCTAAGTCAGAGAGAAACCTTCCTGGAAAAGGGCATCTTTTTAGCTGGGCTGAAAAAAGAGCCAAGTGGTTGCAGCTCTGGCTGCTCACAAGCCGAGCACCTGTGCTGGCTGCTGCTCTCACTTCTTCGGGTCACCAGTGGCATCTCTCATCGCTGTTCAGCCACAGGGCGGTGTTAAGTGCTTGAGCACTCAGACTAGAAATGTGAAAAAGCAGCACGAGCAGACATGCCATTCTGTGAAATGTATATGCAGATGAAGACATTTATTTTGAGGAGGAACAACTTCTGAAATGATCTGCTCCCCTAGAAAGCTAAAACCGTGCTGACAGAGCAGCACAGCTAGGCAGTGATAAAGGGGAAGGACAGCTGTAAGTCTCACCTCCTGGAACAGCAGCACAGACCCAAGCGGTCCAAGGAGGCTGCCTTAAAAAGATGGAGGGGCATTTACTACAGGTGGTGTGGTCAGCGTGGTCCCTTGAACCTAAGCAAAGGGAACTTTAGACCAAATACTTGTAATAATTCCTATGTCTCAGATTAATCTGCAGAACCATCTTAGCAGGGAAGTGTTTAAATCCCCTTTCAAGAATGACAAAACAAAGTCTTGGGTTCAGCAACCCAAAGAACAAGTCTGTGCTGAATTACTGGAGCAAGATGAAAAACAATTGCTGTTTTGTGGGATTCATCTTGCTCTGCCCTCTTCATATCCAACAGAGTCTGCTCACAGCCACTGCAGTGCTCCTCTTTGAACTGGTTTGGCTCAGTGGGTGGACAGGCATTTAGTTAGCAGTGGTCACTGCAGGGAGGAGGGGCTGGAGACTCCTTATTCCACAAGCAGTTGCTGAGAACCGATTCCAGCTGGCTGCAAGCACTCCCACCAGGATGTGAGGCACATCCAGTCTGCACTGAATGAACGGTGGTCCTGAGCACCCGTCAGCAGGTAAACACAAGCACCTGGCACTGAGATGTATGGAGACATAGTCATTAATGTGCCACCTCACCCGAGAGAGCTGATTTTGCTGCAGTTTGCAGCAACAGATGTAAAAGAAGGACTACACCCTCCAAAAATCTGAGTGCATTTGAGGCAGTAAGACATAATAAAAAGGAGCCTGAAGCCAATCAAAGACACAACTGAAAAGTGAAGTGGGACATAGGTAAAAATAGACTGCTCCGAGAGCTGATTTTATCGCTGCTCAAAAACCAACAGCTACCTGCAGCAGGAGGGGGCTGGACTTTTTTGTGGCCTAGACAAAGCCAGCAGAGGAATGGCTGCAACAGGCAGAGCTGTAGCAGAGGCTGCTGCTCTAGCTGCGGGCTTGCCACTAAGGCCAGGCAAGATCAGCGGGATCTTCCGCTCTGACCAGCTGCGGGATGGCAGCCACCAAACGCCACCAGGAGTTCCTGTGCCAGCTCCACATTTCTGGATGAGCTGGAGGATATTTCAAGGCAGAAACCTCAGCTGATGGTGGTGGATATTCACCTACCACTATTAAAACTCTTCCCATATTTGCCTCACTAGAAATAGGAGGTGAGCCTTTCCTCTCCATTACGGCCTTTGTAATCCTGTGTGAAATGGCATTTTTCAAGGGCATGCTGCATGAGGAGTGCCTCGCTTGAGTGTTGGCCACACATTCACAGGTGTCTTTGCTGTCGGTTATTGATGCTATCAAGAAAGCTGCAACCCTTAAAAGGCTTCCAGCTGAATTTACGCTCCAGGCCAGGTACTTTCTCACTGCAGGGTAACTTTTACCATCAGATTTCACTGGAACAAGATGGCTTTAAAACTAGGAAAAAATGAATGAGGAAATCAGTGATACCAATTATACACCAAATGAAGATAAGCCCCTCTGTCTCATTAGCACTGTTTAATTATGCTTGGATTTAAATTCTAAATATAGCTCATGAGAATTCACAAGGGCAAGCGTTTGCTTCCACTGTTGTAATTCTCCCCATATCTAACACTCCTCTCGCCTGTAAGATCAACAGTTTTAAGGACCTGTCTGCTTGAGTCGTAAGTAAATAAGATGCTGACACCCCACCCCTTTCTCAGCAGTGACAAATGTTGTTAGGCAACATCTTATCTCTGATATTTGCACTGCAGTGAGCATCCAAAGGTCTCAGCTGACTTCTCAGCTTCCCGTGGCGGGTCTGTGCGGACACGTGGGGAGGGCCCTGCCTCAGCAGCTGTGTTCGTAACGAGGCAGAGGCAGCACACTGCCAACACGCATGTGTGTGTGTATTACCGCTTGGATATCTATCTCGTTAGATCTCTAGATGCAAAGCACCAAATAACAACGGCATTTGGCCTGAGTTTGCCAGAGTTTGATGTATTCCTCCCTGCTCTTAGTTGCACATTTGACCCAATCCATCCCTCTTTGGGATTAACTTTAATTTCTTTACAAGTTCATCCACAGAAACCTGGCAATAAATATTTCCATTTGCCTCAGTCCATTTACTAGTAGATTTCTGCAGGATGCTAGGTACCCCCCTAAATTTGTGTCTTCCACCAAGGCTACAGCTAACAAAGAGAGGAGAGCAAGTCCCCTACTCCCCGTGGAAAATGCCCCTGGTGCCAGTTCTCTTCACCCCCTGAGGACGCCTGCTCTGAGACTGTGCGCATTGTACCTGTCCAAAATAGAAATGGGGGAATTCCTCCAGTCCAAGATGTGTGGGGTTTAGAAAAGCGTTTCTGTGCCAGCCAATGCTGAAAGGAGGGAATGGGGCAGGACAGCATGGACAAGAGAAACTAACACCTTTTTCCACTTCCACATCTAGTTAGAAATTCTTAGCCTTAAGAAGCCCCATCCAGAAAGACAAAGATTTCTAAAATACCGTCACCATTTTTAAGAGCTCAGAGAGTGCAAACATGCTGCCGAGCATGGCAGCAGTCTTTGCTCATTCTTTGTTGGTGGCTTATGACTTGGAAACACGATGTGTTAGTCTAACCCTACATAAATCCCACAGACTGAGTGAGAATTTTACTGCCCATGTAACTACAAGTTCAGTGCACTTAGGAAAACATCGTGCATGTGCGTACTGGACTGGCACACATCTGCCAGAACTGTACTTGCTGAGTCACTGCGCACAAAGGCGCCCGGCGCTCAGTGTGGGCACAGCCCTGATGTCTGAGGAGCGTAAATGTAGCTGCGCTATCAGATGCTCAAATCCAGGCAAACCCTACAGGAGTAATCGCTGCTGCGCCCATGGGATACGGACTAATTACAACACTGGGTTCTTCCTGCATTAGTTCAGTCAGGAAACACTTTATAAGAGAGTGAGTTTTTGTTACTGCTGCTCTCTGGAGATAACTGCAGAGATGGCTCTGTGCGCTTCAATGCTGGTAGAGCCTGGATGGCTGTGGTGGTTGCTGTGATCTTGGTTGTTTCCTGGAAATATTGGTTCTTCACAACCCTCAGCAGACAGCGCAGACCAGCATGGGCTATGTGCTAACAGTCTTCTTACATGCTAAAAAAAGCACTGCTTTGGTCAAGCATTTGTGTGACCGCACAGAAGAAGCACTGAACTAGGCAGCTACGCAAGCCACCTGCGGGCGGTGGCGTCGGCTCCCAGGGGGCTCCTCCACCTCCTGCCAGGCTGTGCCTGCTGCTGCCGACCCTGGGTGCTGCTGGCTGCCTGTCAGGTGAGAGGTAAGCTGCTCCCACTCCCTTGCACTCCTCTTAAAACAACTGGCTTGGATCAGTGAATGAAGCTATTATGCCACCCGCGAGGGTAGGATTAATGGCTGTCGTGTGGAGGAAGTCTCTTTGTTCCAAGCCCTGGCTGAAAAGTTTCCTCCCCGTCAAACCGAGCAAAGACCTACAGACAGCACTGAAAGCGGGCTCTAATCTCTGCAGTTTAGAGGGATGTAATGCAAACATGAAAGAGTGTAACTGCTGGATACCACTCGTTGTTGTAATGAGAACATGCCCTCGGGGTTTATGACAAACAAATTCCAGTTGCTTTATTGCATTGTGTTTGAATTTCCCCCTGTCGTTTCAGCTGGATACAGCACACTGTGGGACCATGACTGGAGAAGGAAGTTACTTGTGCAACCACGGAGGGAAGGGAAGGGGACCGCAGGAGAAAATCGCCTCCAAGATGTCCACGCAGTGAAAACATTTGAGAACAGCCGCCTGGCAGCTGCCTTCCAGGGCCGAGTCCTCCCAGGGGCACGATCCCAGCCTGGGCGCTGGCTGCTCACTGCTGGCTACTCACCAGGCTGCCAGCGGCAGGGCTTGGGGACACCGGCTGCGAGAGGGGCTCCTCCCGGGGACACCACGCTCAGGTGCTGGGTGCCCGCACCTGCGTGGGTCTGGCTGAGAGGGAACCCGGCCAAAAAGTGTGCAGAAAGACCGAGAGCAGCACACGTCTCACACGCTCTGCCACTCAGACCAGCAGCTATAAAATAGCATCTCCCTGTGCACTACAAATGAGTGCAAGGCATGTCTAACGTGACACCACAGCCTGATGGAATTAACTTCTGTGAAGCACTCAGGTAATTTTCACATTAAATATTTGTCTGGGGTCAAAAATACAAAAAAAATCTTTCAGGGTAAAAGGCTATTTAGTTGCCTTAAAATACAGCAGAATGCTATTAGGGTTACTAACTAGTACATTATGATCTTAAAGTAAAAAACTCTCTTGCATATCGTATGTTGCAGCAGCTATCACTGTCTATCACCTTATTAGAAATTAATTTAGAACTACAAGCTCCTATCATTAATGTACTTTTATCACTACAATATCCTATGAATAGCACGTTAGAAATTGTAAGCAGTGACCATCACAAGGAAATGTGTAACTTGAGAATGATAAATGTGGTACTTCAAAGGGAGTCTGAGTTGTGATTTTGTCATTTCATATGATAAGAACGGCAGTCTGTACTAAGAATAAACTCCAGAACACAGACAAAGAGCTGAATTACAATATTTCCAGCCATTTTCAGTTACAAATCCATTATGTGAATCTTGCTTCAAACTTTTAGGTATTAATCAATGACTTTTATAGAGTCATCATTATGGTACCTGAATACCTAAAATTCCCAAGTTTCTTAATGAGAGTCTGGGGTTAACACCAGAATGGAGAAGACAAAACTCAGAATTGTCACAGTTAAGTATGAAGTTCTTTTAAATGATACCTCAAACAGAAGTCACACTTCAATCCTGCTTTGATCCTTATTTTAAGACTAATGCTCCAAGTCAGAGGGATTATATAAACCATCAAATTTCTCTCCACCTTTGTTCCACAACATTCCTCCCCGCTTTACACAAGCTGTAAGAGAAACAGTTTTCTCTCAGTATTTGCTGAACCAATAGCTAGCCAAGCATAGCCGAATACTAGCAAATACCGATACAGGATGCCAAGTTCTAAGAAAATCAGTCACTAGCATTTAAATCCTCTGCCTGCAAGAGGGAAGGCAGGCCTGGTCCAACATCCCAAAGGGACGAGCAATCCTGACGGCTCAGTCCCAGCATCTGCCGCTCTGCTATTCCCATGCCCAAGCTGTATGTCTCAGCCTCTGATTCTGGCCGGGGAGGGGTGCAGGCAGGTAAGATGCAAACAGGTGGGGAGCACCTGAGTGCAGCAGCTTGCTTTGCCACTTAGAGGACACCAGGTGCTTCTCCTCTGCCCGGGCTGCTGGCACAGACCTCTGGTGCAAATCTCCAGTGGCACCTCCCAGTCTTTGGGGCGAGGTTTGGTTTGGCTGATGCTGATTTATGAGCAGCACAGCGCGCATACAGTTGTGGTGGCCCAGGCACCATTGCTTTCCCCCATGTGCTCTGGCGTTGCTTTCTGTACAGCTGAATAAGGAACAACATGAGAAACTTTGCCAGTAGCTGTTACAGCGATTCAGCTGGTAGCCACCCAGTACATGGTGGCTGTCTGAACACATCATGGGCACACAGGTTAGCTAAGTGAGCGCAGCTGAAGCTCCTTTTCAGTCACACCACCTGTCTGGAGCCCTACCTAGCTGACGCCCGGTGCTTTTCCCCAGTTTCAAATAGGAACAGCTCAGAGCGGCTTTTCTCTGTGCCCTGGCTGTACTGCTCCCTAGAACAGCACTGGCAAAATCCCTTGCAACCTAAGCAATTGCTTGCAATACAAGTGGGAAAAAATATGATGTGATTCACTGAATAAAAAATAATGATTTAAAAAAAAAAAAAACCACAAAACAGAGGCTGTCACATCACTGCCTGATGTTAACAGGGGACATCAGAGCACACCCCAAACAGGAAAGCTTTCCTGGTGTAATTCAGCTGAATTCCTCACAGCAGTCTCTAAGCTCAGTGGTCTCTGAGCTAAGGAGAAAAAAATTGTAATTTTTTATAGTTTTCACCATTAGGACCATGTTTTGTTTAACTTGCCACCTGTATCTTGATGTGTTACTTTTACCTGTAAACTAAGGCATTAATGTAAGGGGAAGAGGGTGAGATTCATTAAAAACACAGGAATTGGGACAGATAATAAAGGATGTGAGAATAATTCTTCTATTTTATGTAGCTGGGTTTTCTTAATTGTATGATATGACAATAACCTTTACAACATGCTGATTTGTTAGGCTGGAATGGGTTTAGGCTCAGTAATAAAACTGTCCTGACATGTGACAGCTCTAAAAAGACAATTTATGAGCTCAGACTCAGCACTGCATATTGCCTTATGTAACCCAACAAGCAACATGAGGATTTAATGGTATCATATAAACAGACATGACTCACCATTTAACCAATGGAATACGATGCTCTAAATTCATTATAGGCAAGTCCTTATGCACGGTTTGCCAATTAGTATGTTATTTACCTGGCTTTTCAATAGAAAGGCACGAAGGGAAGGTATTCCAGTACTCGAATCAGCTCTGCCAGCTGCCACTGAGCCGCAGCTGTAAGCCTGAAAAGAACCATTTGTGCACTCGTTAGGATGATTATTTTTGTCAAGAAGAAAGTTTTCCATTATGCAAATGTACGAAGCTGTACAATAACTCTTCATGGAGCTGTTTAGAGGGACAAACCTTGGAGAATAAAAGAAGCTGCAACTTCTTGCTAAGTCAGCCCCACGTATGTGATCACTTGGCAGGCCCTGTTCCTCTGTCATGCTCAGCCCAAGGGCAGATCAGATAGACACTGGGGAGCATAGGGGAACATGTTTTACTTCTTTGAATCCTTTAAGTCGATGTAATTCCTGTTGTTTTTAGCGATAACTGCTGTTCTAGCAATGAAGTCAAGCAAAACCCTCCTGGATCTGCTCACGCATGCACAAAGCAGCACAGCTCTCGGTGCTCTGTCCAGCCAAGCTCTCACTGACGCTGACAGGGAGTCAGTTCCCTCTTCCAGCTTTCCTTTCCAGGCCTCAGAAAGCACGAGCATGTCCCAACAGGTAAGTCAGAACAAGGCCTCTCATCTGTCTTTGTCTTGCAGTGAGAACTCTTCTGGAAGAACTCCTGGGATATGAATAGGAAAGGGCTCCTATTGCAAAATATATCCCTGGCTATTCAAACAGCATTTCTCAAGGCCCTGCACACATCTCACCTCTACTACAGTGATTCTTACAGGAGCCTTCACAATCCATCCAACTACTAACCACAGCATGTTTCAGGAATGCATCCTCAATAAGTCATGGAATATGGCAGCATGGCAACATGCCTGGACATGTTGCCATGCTGCCATACTCCTGGAGCATGGCACTAGCTTTCTCAGGCTTCTGTTGGCTTTATTATTTATTTATGTGTTCATTAAATCCATATGCTCATTTGCATATTTAAACATAACAGGGTCTCAGCCTCTGCAAAGCCCCAGTTCCCACTGTTCCATTGCAGTTTGCAAACAGTGTATAAGTTTAGGTTAAAAGGAATTTGGTCAATAGGAAGCACATAGGGCTAGATCCTACCTGAGTACTACAATCTGTAACATCATCTTTGTACATAAACTACATGCAAGACATGGGCTTGCAGATGTCTATGACACTTAGCTACTGAATCATAAAAAAAAAACAAAAAAAAAAACAAAAAAAAAACAACCCTATGCTTGTCCATACAGCTGACGTATTTACCACAAGTTACTGCCTATCAAAGAACTGCTTACAATTGATTATTTTAACTACTGTAGTTTTCTGTTAGTGAAAAACATTTAGAACAGGCTGATTTGAGAGTGCATAAAGACTCCTTTTGTTCTGTCCTCAACTATAAATAGTTTAGCATTTGATCATCAAAAACGAACTATGACATTGATTCAGCAAGGTACTGACAGGCACTGCAGCACTGGACGTCTCTTTGAGCTATAGATGTTCTCAGATCTTACTGAAGTCCCTGGCTCTGCTGAGGACTCCCTTCTGGTCTCAGTGAGGGGAGCAGTTATGCCACCCCGTGTGCCCCAGTGCTGAAAGTAACAAGAATACACATCCAGAGGCCATGTGCAAAACCGATCCGAGCCTGGTGTATGAGCAGAATTACTCCCATGAGTAATAGCAAACACAAAGGTGATATATCCAGGGACTGCTGATGTTTTATGCTGAAAAGACATTTGTCAATCTACAGGAACAGCACTGGGCTCAGGGCTCAGGAGGCAGGATTCTCTGCCTGGGAAATGCTTGTTTCAGTAGACCACAGAGCCACATGCTGCTTAACATCGTGGCCCAGCTTCCACACAAAGGCAGGCAAACACCTTCCTTTACTAGCTGACCTGCTGGTCTGATGGTAGCACATCCTCTGAGGCTACAGCAAATGTTTTGATCTCCATCACTTTTTAGAACAGAAAGTCCTCGTGTGTTTTAACAATGAACGGAAGACAGCCACAGGTTTGCACAAATGGATTCTGAATTAAAACATCATGTAATTTCTTAATGATACCTGATTAGCTCTAGAAACACTAGATATAAAATGAGATTTCTAGGGAAAACCTTTTCCTTTCATTTACACACAGAATTTTACTGGTTCGTGAAGCATAGCACAATAAAAAGATCACAGGGTGACTCACTCTATTACTTACACCTTAAGAATAATAGAAAAAATTAATTTCTTCAACAGCAGGAGTTTTACCGACATTCTTTTAGGAGTTGAATATGTGACATAAATAATGGAAGAGCCTCACTTGTTCAGAGGATAATAGTCTTAACTCCAGAGAACGCTCAAAAAACCTGCATTCAGTTCAAAGTGAAATACATGGGGACTGCACAGAAAGCAAAGCAGATGTTCGACACAAATCCTTCATCATTTAACTCCATGGAAAAGTAGATCAAGGCAATTTGCTCACCCAAGTACAAGAGACAGGCCAAGAGAAAAGGTTCACCTTCAGAAGTTACTCTACTAACATTCCTAATTAATAAAACTAAGAAAGTTGCAAGCCACTCTTAGGTGAGCAAGTCTGAACTCAAAATCAGCACTCGGTTAAACATTCATGTTTCTGCCCCAAACAAAAGGGTTATTTTGGGTCATTTCTCTCACCCACAGCCAAGTAAGCAAGCACAGCACCTAACTTGAGTATTAAAAGGCCTTTGGGCTAGTGCAAAACAGCAACTTTGCTGAGGCAGGACAGACATCAGGCAATTATTAGAGCATTTCAGATTTTTTACAAACTGAATCCTGTTTTGGAGTAGATGTTTCCAGCCCCTCAGGTATCACTCTGAGGCACATACAACAACAAACACCTGAAAGCTGGAAACAGGCAGTTTGAAATCTTTTTATGTTTGTATCACTAACTGTTCATTCTGTTAAAATAGCAATAAACAATTTATATGCTGCTTCTAATGGTACCTTATGGTCACATAGTTGCTTAGGCTGCAATCTATCCTTTCAAGTAGTCAAAATCTATTACCAAACTAATTTTTGGCCTTGAAGTCTTACATTAAAAACACAATAACCAGGAAACTGAGAAAAAACAAACAAACAAACAAACAAAAAAATAATCATCTGCATATATATTAGCAGCATGACAGGGAACTGTTCTTCACAGCATACATAGGACAGAAACTAATAGGCCTAATAAGCAGCAAGAAAAAGGTTATGAAGAAAAGATGGAGTTTCCTGGTGGGGTACTCTCCACTGACAGCTATCATTAAGAATTGGGTAGACAAATTTGTCAGGATGTACCTCAGAGAGTTTTTCAGGTCCCTTGCCTGGTCTGTGTTGAGGCCCACACAGCCCTGCTGCCCGTGCCTCCTGGCCGTCCAGGCAGCCGGCATGTGGCACCGGGCTTGTCAGCCATGTTGTGCTCCCTCAGTCAGTCTGTGGTGACAGGAACATGGCACTGCTGGTACTGGCCTTCAGGGAGCCGGCCTCAGGAGGGCTGTTTATGGCCCGAAGTCCATGACAGGATAATGCTGGGACTACAAAAATGTGGCATACCCGGGCCTGGTGACTGAGCACAGACATGGTGGTCTGGGAGGCCTAACAGAAAGTGGGCCTGCAACAGTGAAACACCCTCAGTCCCACATAGCAAGACACCACTAGTTTATGAAACCAGTCTCTCTCTTCTGACAGCAGTTGATACACAAATAAAGTATCTTTGAAAATACAACAGCAAGTGAGAGAACAAAGTGTTTTAGGCACTGACATTGGAAGCCTCCAAATTTTGCATCTGTCCCAGCTCCTGACACCCTGCCCAGGCCTCCCCACCAGACAGCCCCCCTGGGCACCCTTTCCAACAAAATTACCTGTTTTTGGAGTAGACCAGCAAGTCCCAGGGCCCTCTGAGGAGAAATAAATGTCCCAGAGACACCCACCATTTTGGTGGCTGCCACTTCCCCCAGCAGCAGTTCAACAAAATGGCGGCAGCTGCCACCTGGCCTGGTGGGCATGGTGGGCCTTGTGCCCTGGCAGGAGCAGATTTGTCCCCAGCAGAGCTGCAGCTGGGAGCAGAGCTGGAGCAGAGCACCAGCGGGGCCCTGTACACACTCCCCAGACACAATGTGCCCCAACCTGACTGGCTGAGAGAGCTGCACAGGCTGGGGGAGATAGGTGTGGCCTGCAGATACAGGTCTGCCCTCAGCACCCTGCTCAGGGCCGCTCAGCCCACAATAGTGCAACAGGGAAGGAAAGTCTTCAAGTAATTTAAATTGTACTCCTCAGCTTGTGGGCAGGGGAGACACAAGACGTAAAGCCCGGTGGCACTGACATGGGTTGGTTATAAACAGCGATTCCTTCTTGCTCTCCTGCCTTAGATTTGCGTTTTCCCATAATCATGGAGATGGCAAAGTAGGATCAGGATCTCCTGGGATGTCTCAAGACTCAAGGCATATTTTCTTTTTCCGGGTCTCAAAACACCACCTAGCCAGTCATCCACTTGAATTCCCAGCTTCCATGCAGGGTCCCAGCAGTGCCCTGCACCCCCCACCAAGCTGCGTGGCACGGGCGGCGGCACTGTGCCTCACACACCCGTGACTCGCATACTGAGAGGGCTGGTGGCTTTGTGGGCTTTTGAAAGCTTTTCTAATTATGCAGCAGTTTGCTCATAGCTGCGGTGTGTGTGGTCAATAGCACTTGGGCAGCTGGCCAGCAACACAACACCCTTCCCATCTTCTTGCTAGAGTTAAAAGCACTTTTCTGAAAATTCAAGTATTAACTAGCCTCTCGGAAAGCTGCATCTATCAACAGCCAGCATAGACCAAGTTAAGGGTGAATAATGTTCCACAGTAAGATTTGAACAATTTCAGTACAAACACAAATAGAATAGTGCCAAAACATGGTTGTTTTAAAGAAACAAGCCAACCATTGTTAACTGCGGCTGCAACGACCTGTAGGACTATAATCATAGTTAAAAATGCAGAATTTCTCTTGCAGTCACTTCTGTTTCATACATGGGTGTTTATACAGTATAGCAACATAGGCTTTTAGCATCTTTCAGTAAATGTAGACATTTTGAAGTATTTGTGAGTATAAAAGAAAATAAACCTTTTAATTCCAAGACTCAATAATTCAATAAAAACTGATGAAGTTTAACTTAATTCCTCATCTACCTGATGCTACATCAGTGGTGTGTTTAGGAAATACAGCAGTGGATGGTGTGTGATGAAATCAGTAAAATACACATGAAATATAGACTAAATTACTAATACCATGGACTACCTAAAGCGGATCAGCGTTTCTTGACAACCTGCAGTAATTCAGGCCTTTAGATTCGGCCTCAGGGGTACTTCTATCCCAAACACAAATTGCCAAATCTTAGGCATTGAAGACTCTAACTTGGACATCTTCTTGTGATCAAAGAGTGACTCTACATGGGAATACAAAACTTTTATTGATGGTATTGTACACAAACACGACTGTGTTCTTTGGAGGCAAAAATCTTGCAACTTTCTTTCAAAAGATGAGATGGTGACTCTTCTTTCATTTATTTCTATGGGGAAACTTACTAAATACGACTGCTTAGATTTCAGAAGTATGTACTTGTCAAGCTGGAGTGTCATGTATTCAGCCACAACAGGCTATATTCCCAGATGCTAACAAGAAAAACAAGTCTGCACGTACAATGCATAATCTCCCTTATCTTTAGGTAGCTATACAATTTTTAGTTACTTAAGCAGTTCTCTAACATACTGCTGAACTTCAATAAACTAGATGTTACCACAATACATTCCAGTTAAATAAATATACAGTTAACACAATCCTTCATTTTTCCTTAGGCAAAATAGTCTTTGATTTAACTTCTGAGATTGACACATGCAGAGTAAGAAGTAATGAAATCTCACATAAGTGTGCAGCTATAGCACATTTCCTGAACCCTGCACTTTGACAATGCAGCAAAAGACTCCTTGGTTTCACCCTGTAGATGATGAAAAGGGTGCAGTCCCAGCACTCCGGTGTAATGTGAAGGCAGTACATGTCATTGAGTCTAACTTTATCCTATGGTTAAAAAAATCCATAAAGACCTACTGAAATACTTGACATTGTTTTTGTGAGGTCTAGTCAATGAAATAATGCATTGGTTACTTCATTATGACAGATGCCTGAAGTTTTATGGAATTCTCCCCTTTCAGCCCTAACATTACTTGAATGAATTATTCTATTATTAGCCCTTTGTAATTGAAGAGAGCCTGCTTTTAATAGCTAAACGTAGCTCAGTGATATGGTAAACCGATTTGCCCTTTGTTGAAATGCAAAAACATACAATGAAAACCTTGAAATTTCAACTGTCATTGTTTATTACTGTTTTGGCTACATTCTCTACAATTTCAGCAGCATCTTAAAGAGACAGTTAATGTTTCTTTATATACAATGAAAACAAAATGGCTTGCAACATCAGAAACAAGAGCAACAGTTTAACTGTACAATACTAAATGAAAACCTGTGGTAATACAGCCTCCTTTTTCTGAAACATGGACAAAATTACATATAGGTATTCAGCATCCAGAATGGGACAGTAAAAAGAATAGCAAATGGGAGAGAGATATGCTGTTCTGAAAAATAAATTTCTACCATACAAGGCAGTTAGAAAATGTTTCACATTTTAAAATATCTGTACAAGCCACAAGAAACATTTCCTTGTTGATAGGAACTTTCAGAAATAGAGAATAGCCATGAGCAACTTCTACATCTAGTATTGATGCGCTCGACAGGTTAAGAGCGCAATAAACTGACTTAAAGAACTGTACTGTATATTGCCAACACAGATCTGTTTTACATGCCTTGATTGTTAACAAATTACCTACTCAGTCTCTCTATAACGTACAGTTGACTTGCACCTTAAGGAGGTCATTTGATTCTTTTGCGAAAGTAAAAGCAACATCGTTTAGCAGCAATTAAAAGCGCTTTGAGGGAGACTTAAAAAAAATACAATATCCAATTAGAAAAAGCCATACTTTAAACATTTGTACAGGAATAAGTTGCTGAAATTTAACTGAAAATGTGACATCTGTACAACAATTTACAATAGAGCTAGAAGGGAATTTATCATTATTCCTGCATAGAACATTATACATGACCTGTTTGCATTTGGTTTCATACTGTTGCTTGCTTTTATCAGAGGCCTGGAAAAATTTCACAAGTTTCAATACCACAGCAAGTATAGTATTTTTAGAAAACTGAGTCTATTTCAAAATTAGCAACCTATCTGAGAAATAAGTACCGGGAATTCCCTATCACCTTCCAATCAAAATTCTGTGAAAGAACAACACATTTTTGGAGGTACAAGCCTGAGCTGCCAAATAAAAATACTATAATTTTATCTGAAGAATCCGATATAGAACATAGCTTTGACCTTCCTGCACTTCTTACTTTGGTTTCAAAAGATCAATGTCTTGGATACATGGCAGTTTGTTTAGTTTATAACCAGGCACAGATTTTTCTCCTGTGTTTTTAAATTTGCTCATTACCTTCTTTTCTTTTTTAATTTAAATAATGAAAAACTACCCTTCCTGTTAGAACTTTCCAGTATCAACCAAATGTACTTTAAGTATTAAAAAGATTATTTACAATGTTCCCCAGAAAAAAACTAAAAACCTTTTCTTCAGTCTTAAACACAGTATACCTGTTAGTGTGCAACAGGCAGTGTCATCCTTCAATGTTTAAAGGTTATTCTCTGAAGGGTACATTTATTCACAGTCCATGATCCATTCCAATCATACAAATGACACTATGTAGGAGGACTTCTGTCTGAAAACACAGTTATCAAACTTGTCCTGCGTAAAAACACTCAAATGCTCTCAAGCTCAAGTCTGCATCTGGAAACTACACAAAGGTATCATGCCATTCCTCAAATGGAGAAATTTCAGTACGAAATAATGCTTGAAGTAGGTGGTGTAGGGGATGCTGCTAGCCCAGTCATATGCAAGTTTCCTGAAGAATTTGATCTCCTCATATGAGGCAGAAGATAAGGATCATTAGCCAGCTGATGGACATCAAATCTATCTTCTTTTCGGTATGCTAAGCAGCGTCTGATAAAGGCCTAGAAAAGGAATATAAAAAATTACAATACCATTCCAAATAATTACATCTGCTTACAAGCAAAGAAACATGTCCTCACAGATAAACTAGTTTTGAATATTATCTTTTGTTCTTACATAATTCAGTTCAAAGACAGCCTAACATTTCACTACTGAATCCAATGAAAAACAGAGTATGTTGCAGCAGAAAAAAAAAAGCCTAATTGGCTTAAAATAATCACACTTCAAATATGTATTTCCATGTTCAGACAAAAAAAACAGGAACTACATTTACAAGTAAAATGTTAGCAGCTCACACAGTGAGAATTCTGCATGTGTTATCCCTGAACAGCTTAGTTAAAGCTAAAAGCAAATGTCAGAGGATTGAAAAAGTATAAAGGAGCTCCACAGAACTTCTTAAACCATTCAGCAATGCAGTAGATGAAGACTAGATGGAAGATGCAGGACAAAACTTCAGTGCTTTAGCTTGCCCTTGGAAAAAGGCATTTTCGTGCGCCATGACTGAATACAGCAAAAATGTGAATTTTGACAGCGGTTGTTGCCACATTCAATTGGTATTAAATAACCAATAGAATATTTATGAAATCAGTACCTAGCTGGAACTTCTCTGCGAGAGAACACTCAATTCTATATTTTAAACCAGATGAATTGAAAAAAATCTTCTAGTTTCAAGAATGCTCTTGAGACGATATACTATCCTTCATGTAGGCCCATACAATGTCAGTCAATTATTTTACGATGAAAGTTTCTGTCAAGTCTCATGTCTAGTACACACAGAACATTCAGTCACTTGGGAACTTGGGCTTCAACATTTAATGATAGAAAATCCTTTTTATTGCTACAGAACTGATTAGCACATCATTACTTAATTTAGAACTTAATTGAAAAGAATTACATATCTTTTCTCGATAAATCTGTTCAGTTGTTTGTTCTTCGCTCCAATTAAAACTTGATGATTAAAGGAAAACTCATCTCTCATATATGTTCCAAAGAATCCTGATAGAATTTACTTCAAGCACTTCCATATCCAGCATGAATAAGTTAAAAAATAAAAATCATACACATCTTAACATATATTCACACATTCTTGGACATTATGGATTTTAATCAATCGCTTCTTAATTAATCCCTATCAAATGAGCTGTTAACAATTACTTGCAAGGTTCTCAGGTTAACATTTTGTTTCTAAAATTTTCATAGAATACTTAACACTTCTGTGGCACTGCAGGTATTACTGTAATGTAAAGCAGAACACTGTACAAAATAAGAAAAAGTGACAAGGATCAAAGGACAGTCTGAAAAATCTGTGTCATTTCAGATTCCATATTTATTTAATACCCATATTTTCCAAATCAAAATTTCAGTTTAGAAGTTGTTCTTTTCCAACTACAAGGCCTATAAATCCAAGAGACAATTTAGATTCTGCACAGTCATCATGAACAGTTCAAATTTACAAGTCGGTCTGAAATTGTTTTATAGTATTTCCACCAGAGATTAAACATTTCCCTCTCTTTTACAGCTATCATGACAGTGTTAATAAACTTTAAATGTTCTCTACTTTTACTCTTTTTTTCAAACAAACAGAACATGGAACACAAAGGATGTAAAATAAGTCATTAATTCTATGAGAACCATGCTGAATTGTCTAGTTTCTCCTGACATCCTCTACAAAAGCACTACTAATAACAAAAAATGCAGAGTTAAAAGACAGAGATGTAAGCCACTAGGATGTAATGGTATCAGTTATACTATGCTTGTCTGTCACTTACAACTGTGTTGTAAGAGACACGAGGTGAAAAAACTTCCCAAAAGTGAAATCAATCAATCAAAAAAAAAAAAAAAAAATCAACCAAAAACCAAACAAAACACGCACACACAAACACAGGAAAAACTAGTTCTTCAAACAAATTTTCACAATCCTAACTTCAACTCGAACTACTTCTAGAAAATATATTAATCATAAACATACCACAATTTTTAATAATAGGTTTATGAACTGAAATGACCTATTATTTTGGGAAACCTACCTCATCTAGAGCTGTGTTTTCGTTCGGTTTAATCTTGAGAAGCTGAATTATCTTAACATCCCTAAATTCTTTGCAGCTTGTGTCCCAAACCATAGTATTATATCTATTATAATATATATATATATAAAAAATACTAATCTGGCTTTTTTTTTTTTTAATTCTTTTTTTGTTTTCTTCCCCTCCCAATGAAAGAATCACTTTTGCATATGTCCACTAGTTTTTTAGAAATCAGGACAGTTTTACAAACAACTCATATATAATGCTTTACTCCGTATTCACAGAATTGGGTTTGTTATAGATACTCACGGTAGCCGTTTTGGAAAACATATTAATCTGTTCTTTTAATGGCTAGTCTGTACATATGAGTTTGATACTACAAATTTTTCAAAACAAAAATATTATCAAATACAGAAAATATTGCCATCCATACTGTTAAGGCTGTTCAACTATTTATTTAATTAGTCTTCTTTCTCAAATCATCATTGAAATATTTTTAATTGCAAGATTTTGTGTTTCTAAACTCAGATTTAAGTTGGTATACACATACTATGACCTTTCAAGGGGAAGAATGTTGGCAGGCACACTCTCCAGGTATTCAGTAGTCAAATAATTCTTTAAGCCAGTAAGGCTGGGGAGAATAAACATTCACTATTTTCAGAAAGAGCTTTCTACTATTTGCAGAAGTATTTCTTAAGAACTTTTAGTGAGACAGTTAAGGTCCTCTGCAAAAAAGCAAAGCAGGTGATTTTAGAGAATGTCTACTTCACAAGAAAAAATTGGATTGTAAGGTCTTGCTTTCAAGACAAAATGTTAAGAATTCTTAAAATAAGTTTGATGAAATTAAAACATGAAAATATTAGTTCTCCAGTATAGTTTGCTATATATTTAATTACTGTACCCCAGAGCATTCTTTACTTAAGAGCGGTGTTATAGCTGAATCCTCAAAAATAAGTGACAGGTTTTAACCGTTACCCTGCAATTGTATGAAACCTTACCTTGGCTTCATTGCTTACAACAGGTTTGACAGGGAACTGAACTTCTGTGGCTTTTAATATTGTATTTTCTTGTAAGATATCTTGCTGTGATTGATTATGGCCAAATGGCTGAAAAATAAGCACAGGATTTTCTGCATGAATATCCAACTATTTTGATTCATAAATATTTATACCACAGTAAGTTGTTACAGTGGTTATATAAATTTCTAACCATTTCTAAAATTAAAAAGTTCAAGTCAAAATTTTCTACATTTCTTAGAATATTAATGCATGCCAGATAAAACTACAAGTCATTTTCTGTATAGATTCACATCTTTATAACCGTTGTTCAAAGTCTACTGGAAACAGCCATTTTACACTAAAGCTTTAAGATTTTCAAGCAATGTTTTCCTTACCTTTCTACCATAAAGACACTGGAAAAAGATTACTCCAACTGACCATACATCAACCTTATTAGAAATCTTTGGTGGCTCTTTGCCAACTACAAAACACTCTGGAGGCAAGTACCTGAAAAACAAAGTATGTGCCTAAATGTCAGCAAGTACATGTATGCAATCACTAGAACTTGTTCAAATATCAGATTCTACAAATGCTTCATATACCACCTCTGATTTTTTGACAACTGTACAGTTACCTTATGATCTCATTCCAACACTTCACACACCCTTCAGAACTGATGTTACAATTTTTTGCATAGTCTTTCAAACAGAGGGCCTATTCTTTACCTAAACCACTAATCATCATTTGTTTTTCAAGTATTGGGATCCTACGTTAAATATATGCCTTCTTCCTCTTTCAGCATGAGAAAAAATGAAAGCTATACAGGGCATATTACAGCAAGGCCTGCGTAGGAATCATAGCTAACATACATGTGGCTTCAAAGATACTTTACCTAAGTTTTCAGTAAGAATGATGACATTAATCAGAGAGGTATATGGTAGACAAAGGTCACTTACTTCCATTCTTACAATCTGCATGAAGCCATATTAAAAAGGCTGAAAGTTGAGTAAGTTCCTATGCCATCTCTGAATTAGGAAAGAACTAGTGAAATGGATTCTCCTTTAAAAAACAAATAAATCTTCCAAATTATCAAGCTGAGGGCAGTTAAATATTAATGACTGTAATATTCAAAATTTAAAAATGCTTAAAAACCTATTACAACAATTACAGACCAAACATTCTTTCATCAACAGCATGTAAGTTTTTAGAAAAAATCTTGAAGGAATGGTTGTGAAAATGGAAATAAGCAGAAAGATGAGACAAGAATGCAACATGAATATGAACTTCACACAACATCACAAAATCTATTCTGGAATACTAGTGTGCAATTCTGATTGTAACATTAAAAGAAGATGGTCTTGAATTGATTCAAGTGCAGAGAAAAACTAATGAGATGATCTGAAGATGGAAAGCCTCCAACTCAGAGAAAAACCAAAGAATATAAAAACACAATAGAGCAATTACTCTATCAGGAAGGGAAACAACCTATTTCAGAGGAGAACACTGTTGGTGCAGGAACAAACAAGTATAAACTGGCTACAAGTAAACACAGGCTGTAAATTAGAAGATTAGGTTTCTAATTATCATAAAACTGAGGTTACAGAACAGACTTCAAATCAGATTACTGGGGACAAAGCACTAAATTCAATACAAACGACTAAGTTTACAGAATATATTATGTGACCTGACTACTTGGAAGGAGAGGTAACTGGACCCAATGACTGAAAGTATTTCCCAGTACTATACTACTAAATTTGTGTGATTGGTTTTACACATACAGATTCCCACATCTAACTCACTCAAAACTTTCCTTAACGAAGATTTTGGGCTCATAAAAAGTGATTCATCACAAATCCATAATGCTCAAAGACCATTTTTGATCTCCCAGTTCACAGCATTGCCAGTGCATGTGTTATTTTAGATGAAATCCAACAGACAAAATTTTTGAATCGTGTTCCTACAGTTAAATACTTAACGTTAAAGTAGGTGGAATATTAAGGAAAATAGCAAAACAGTGTAACACTTCCAAAATGCTTTAACTTAAATAATTGTCTTTTCACAGCACATACACATTTTAGTTACTGAACAAGTATGCGTTTTTTTTCCTAAAAATTCTGAAGGAAAATAGAAAAAATGTTATGTACAACTTTCAAATATGGGAAAAATGCAATATTAAAGAGGAACGACACTGGCTTCTCTGTTTACAGTTAGGTTTCAGCTTCAGACTGTATTCTTGCTACAGGCAGAAACAAGGAGAAAAAGAGCAAATGAATTCACAAACTAATAACATGGTCTATGTAGGCTTTCTACTTCAGTCACCCTGACACAACCACCATGCACTCAGGCCCAAAGAGCTACTGTGCCAAAAAAGAAGGTGCATCTTCAGAAAGTGAATTCAAACAACAGCTTTTCTGTAAGCAACAAAATGTTTTTTTTTGTCATTCCTATTCTCTAGGCAGCTCCAAAATTTCAGGTTTTGGGATAAGCATGTGGGTACACAGAAAACAAGTCACAGCTGCTGAGCTCTCATTAACCTTTAGGATGAAAGAGTAAATGCTCTTTTGTCCTAAGGACATTACCTTCTGGTAATCCCTGCTCTAAGATTTCCAAAGACTAAGCACCCACACTTAATCATCACAGCTCTGTCAAACGTCTTCAACCACCTGCAGCCAAAGATTAAACACCTGCTTCTTCTGGAAAACCATATTATCAATCACAGAGATCTTTTCCACATTGTATATATACTTACGGCATCATCCTGTCTTATTTGAGAATATCAAGATCCACTGTACTGCGTAAGAATCTTTGTCACCCATGTGAGTATTTTTAATCCTAGCTATCTATAGGAATTAGCTATGAAACCATTTCTTAAGTCTGAACAATGACCCAGAGTCTGAACAATAAAATCAAACCAGGCATTACCAATAAGTTCCTGCTCCCTGGGAAGTTAAATCCATTCCATCCACACCGTAGCTATCATCATCCATTATTTTGGACAGACCAAAATCAGTAATTTTTATTTCTCCACACGCTGTTCCATCTACAAGAAGGATATTACCTAAACAGGGGGAGGAAAAAAAGTTGTTTCACTTTTTTATAAAGCTCAAAAAAAAAAGCTATCAGAATGCTTAATTTTTAAAACTACACTCAATTCTCAGGAACATTCAACTTAATGAGGGGTCAGTGACAACTTTACATCATTTGTATATTCTCAGGTCTAGACTGACTTGACTATGACACATTTTAGTGCAGTCTCAAGAACTCTCTATGTTATCATCATCATCTGAAATGGCTCCCTCAACCGGGAGCTAGCTGGACACCGAGGAAACAGCAAAGTGTAGCAGTATACTAGTCATAATGAAGTTGCATATTTTTCTGTGCAAAACAAATCCTACCCTACACATTTCAGGGTTTGCGTATGACACAAAATAGTGCCAAAACATTATTGTAATAATGTGCTAAGAATCTAACTCCATGTGTTAGAGTTGTACAGCAATTTCTTGACACAGAAGTTATTTGATGAGGTTCCTCTAAAAAGAGAACAAAAAATAAGGAGACTAAGAATACATTTGGTACAATGCCATAATATGAAATCTATTATTCCATAATAGAAATCTATACGAACAACTTACTACATAGTAGCAAGCAAACAGCCTGGCACTACTAGACCCAACGTTAAAAAAAAAAAAAAAAAAAAAAAAAAAGTTCCGTAAAGTCCTGGTTGGAAATGCTTATCCTCAGCTGCAGAAAGTGATTACTTGTTTTAATCCTTTACAGGCTAAGAAATACATAAGGGAAAAATTATTTACAAATCAGCATTACACCATGATCAGACAGGACTGAGCCAATTAATGATCTTATCTGCTTACATTGTAAATGCTTATGTACGTATCTATGTGGTCTATGATTTTTTCCTACAAAGTGAAATCAAAATAATACAAGGGAGAAAAGTTATTACAGACATTTTTCTAAAGAAAAGGCATTTGATTTTTACAATAAAATCAGAAAGAGAAATACCCGTTTTTCAGTTGACTAAAATAAACCTGATACACAGAAGATAATTTTGGTATTTTCAATCATGAATTACAAATAAAATAAGGATAAAAAAGGGGCTGACATTTTCAATTTTATCATTCCTCATTTACCTGGTTTAAGATCATAGTGTATAATAGGGGGCTTGATCTCATTGAGATACCGTAGTGCATTTACTATTTGCATTACAATGGACCTAGCTTCCTTCTCTGACATCAATTTATGTTGCTTGAGATAGAAATCCAAGTCATTGCCTTCACAGTATTCTAACACCGTGCAAAACCTAGGGCAGAATTTAGAGAGACAAAATTAAATGATGTATCAAACTACAAGATCAGAGATATGACAACCTAGTTTGATATGGACAAGCTTAACAACGGCTGCCTGAATATTAAACTATATGAGTGAAATCGTTAGTAAAACACAAGGCATAACCATTAGCTTATGAAACCTGACATCAATCAGAACATTCATATTCACCAAACAGGAAAATGCTTCCCTACTAAAGAGAGAGATAAAGTATGAAAAACAAAACAAAACAAACAGAAAACCCCTACCAACCCAACTCACACTTATTTATGCAGTCATATGTCTCTGTAGAAAAGATATATTCATTATTGTGACACAAAATTTCATGCCCAGTGACCATTGGCCACACTTAGGCTACCAAGGCTCCTGATGGTATCTAGTCTTGGAAACTTAAGCTACAGCATTTCTGGGCTGCCCTCCAGCAGCCCTTGCTCTGCCCAAAAGCATTACAACACTGTATATTCCCTTTCATCCTCTGAACACCCTGTAGAGTTTGCTAGTCAGGTGTTACAAAACGGTGTTTACATCACTTTATAGAAGGTCTGCAATATTTATCCGATACAAAATTCTGAAACTCATGTTGTTTTTTCATTTGTTGTTTTTGTTTGTTTTTTGACATCACCCTAAGAAAACCCTAAACATTTTGGCTGAAAGCAAGAACATATTCTTTTTGTTCAAATATTCTTCATTTCTGTTTATACAAAGTAACAATCCTTGTCAATTTTTAGGAAATACTTATTTCATGTACGTACGTATCTGTATCCAAGGAGAAGTAGTCATATAGTTTAACTATCCGGGGGTGATCCAGTTCTTTGTGTATTCTATACTCTCTGCAGGCATGTCTAAAAGAAGATGGATACATTAATCTTCCACAATCAATAAAACGCTATTCAATTTAACATATGAAGCGTAAGTCATTAATATTTACTTGTGGTAGTTTTCTTTCTTTTCATCTCTCCAGCTTTTGTTAAGCTGGTGAATCTTCACAGCAGCATATCTTTGTTCATAAAGATCAAAAGCCTAAAAAAGAAACCCACAAATATGGGAAAGTTATAACCAAAAATAACACCCAACAGAAAGGAAAAAAACTGTCACGTAATTCTCATGTCTACTGTAATGCTAATTCCTTCCACGCATTAATAAAGGAGTTTGTTCAACCTCTGTTTAAAGAGTACACCACCATGTTAAAATCTTCCTGTTTATTCATATCCCTCAACACCCCTCTGCCCCACTCCCCAAATTTCAATGTACAAAAATATATGACTCAAACATTAGGTTTAGCAGACTAAACACACTCTACCTTGTACACTTCACTGAAGCCACCTCGGCCAAGTAAGTGGAGTAACAAATACCGTTCATTCAACGTGGGGTGATCTTTAAACCTTGAAAGAAAAAATAATAATTTAATTCTGTTTAAGGTACACAGTCATAGCCTAAAATTTAAATCTCTTAGTATTACTTCTCAAGCAGCTCAAACAGAACTTCTCTATTAGTGATACCTAACATGCTGAATAATATTTCACTATGTGCAACTTTATAGAACTATACAACGCAGTCAATTTCAGTACCTGCCGACTACTCAGCAAACAACTGCTATCGCAACACCATCATCAAATCACACCATTCTGACAAACTTTTGTCATTTTTTATTTTTTATGAAGATAAGAAAAACACCCTTAACCCACTCACTGTAAACACTGTTCTTGTGATGAGTCAGAGAAAATACTATTCTGCATTGTCTTTTTTTTTTTTTTTTTTTTTTTTTTTGAAACTAAACCACTGCCTATCAACAACAGTGATCATTGTCAATGTCAGCAACAGTAATAACAGTCGAGTCTGCATTCTCTCCATAGCATGAGTTCTGCTTCTAGGCTGTCTGAAAAATCAGAAGTGAGCAAAGAATTTCAGAACATTTTCCAACCTTTCAATCCGTTCATTTATCCTTTGCTAATAAATATGCCCAGAAACCCTCTAACAGTAATATTCTAAACACAGGTGAATATTGCTTTGCAACCTGTATCACTAGAGGGCTGCTGTTCTCTTCCCTATCATCCTACATGTATCCTGCTGAAATCCCAAACTCTTCCTCTACATAAAGGTTAATGAGATGGGAACCAAGGACTCTCTGCTCGCTGTGCCAAATTTGTTAGATGTCAGCTTTCGTTTTCTGGAACAGATAAGGAAGATATACTTCCTTATTTTACACATATACATGTGTGTATATATATGTATATATAAATTGACTTTATACAAGGCTGAGAAGTTAGAAAATAACCAACAGTAGCACACAAGAAAACATACCAAAGACTGAGTATCTGCACATACTCTTATCAAAAGCAGGAAGGAAAAATGCCTTCCAAATGCAAAATGATGCTGAAAGATACAGAAAAGGACCACACTCTCTGCTAAAACATGAAGATGACAAAACAAATCTCTCCATACAGTCATCCAGAGTCTGACTGCTCATGTTTGCAACACAGGGAAGAAAAAAAAATAGTGAAGGATTCAGAGAGAGATGATAATAACTGCTGGAACTCTTTGGGGGTTTGTTAGATGAAAACACATTTCTTATCAGCTTCCAAAATCCTAGTAAGCTGAGCTGGTGACTTGATTGTCTTTCTACAACAAACGGGATTTCAGAGTTTACACTTTTGAAATATGGATTTTTAGTAAAGCTCTTCAGAGATAAAAGAAACTAGGTAAATATTTAGGTAATATTAGGTAAGATTTTATGAATTCTAGTAGTAAATGACATGAACAAAACAAATGTTTGCAAGTCTCTTCACTCACAGTGACAGGTGACCTCACAGGGTCATAGACCTCACAAAGCCTGATAGGCTCTATAATTCTATCACATTTTCAGTACAATGATGAGATACCTATACTCCTAAATCTAGAGCCAGCTGCTAATTAAACTGCATTGAAAACCTTAAGGAAGGTTAATACATATTTGAATGTTAAAGTTTTGATTCTTTTTAAAAATCATAAATAATAAGCAACACATTCAGTACAGATTAAATAAATTTAGAGGTATAATAATTATGAGAGTGATGTTATGTGATCAGTAACCCATTTCTTCAAACCACTCTTGAAAATTTTAAATTAATGTTTTCTTGGTCCTTCTATGACATCTATGCCTCTAGTAGGACCAGTAGCGAGAACCTTTCCACCTCCCCCCTCCACTGCTGCCTCTGCTAACCCTGTGTGGCTCTCCATGACTCAGAACCAGCACCCTGCTGGTAGCCCCGGCATCTCACAAGCTCTCAGCCCAGACAGGGAAGCCTTAACCTCTACCCTCCACTTTTTCTATTCTCCCAGTGTAGTTGTAACATAGAAGTTTACTCATCTTTTTTCTGGGCAATACAAAATTTCCTACATTCTGTTGTTAAGCCTGGGACCCCAAACAGATAAGTTTGCAGAATCCTTCATGTTTGGGAGGCTTAAGGGGGGACATGCATGCGTAGAGTGATGTGAAGGGGAAGGCTTCAACAAGAAAGAGGGCTCAGCCTCAGACCCCAGGTGGAAGTTGAAAACCCGGCAGGATTTGTGTCAGGACCCAAAGGCCACTTCACTTCAGAACCCACTCTTATCAAGTGGCTGAGACCCAAGTAATATTAGGAAAAGACAGCAGGGGCTGCAGACCTAAATGACTTCCCCATTGCTTCTGTCTTCTGTATTACACTTGTAAGTTGCAGCTTGGCTACCTGGCAAATATTCAGGTCTAACTCTGCCACTTCTCCCTCCCCCAACCAAAACCCCCAAAAATATGAAAACTAAGTAGAAAGCTTTTAATTTTTTATCACAAAGTATGCCAACATTGACTGGAAAAAGAAGTAAAGGTGCTTGTCCGTGTCCTGTAACTGTTTTCAAGGGGGACTAATTTGGGCACATTTTGTCCCTGTCCTTCCTACGCAATGTTTACACGGACACACAACCTGATCATTTTTGCTGTGGTATTTATTCCTTCTTGTTGAATTATTTTTTTTAAACTTCTTATGCCAACATTGAGGATTAACAGTGGTTAGCATTTTAGCATTTAACATGCAAAAAACCACGTTTATTTTTATTTTGTTGTAGGACATTTATTTTCAAAAGGAAATATTCTGCCACCAAAGTGTAAGCATCAACACCCATTATTTTTCATAACCAAAACAATGTCACAACATCAATTTAGCTATCAATTAGCACTATAGCCACATGGTAACAAAATTTTTCTGTATTCCCTGAGGGTATGGGGACCATTACAACAGCAGAAAACAATTTCATGTCTTGTCGCTTTAATGTTCAGAAATCTTACTGTATATATAAATCTACTGTGTCTAAAAAGCAAAAATTAAAGCCCTCAAGTCCTAAGGCTACTGTTCCATAAACATTTACTAGTGCAGAAAGAAACAAGCCCAGTCCTGCTATTTCCTTCCCCATGGCTGCTCATTCCACCCTTGTGTTGCCCTCTCTCCTCATGGCAGCATAAGCATTTGTGCAATGGGGGGCAAAGAACTAGGCCAGGAGTTTGATTGATATGGTGTTAAAATTAATCCAGAAAAAGAAACCACAGGAGCTGGAAATTTAACTTGGATCAACTTCCAGCATCTGTTCCCTACAGAAATGCTATTGCTAGCATGTGAAAAGAAAAAGGGCAAGTGCATAAGGAAACAGTAGATAGGCAGAACTGGTTTCTTTCAAGCAACAGTGCCAGCTTTAACTGCTGGTGGAACTGTGGTGTTAATGTTTGTATTCTCCACCATGGAAAACACACTTACTTTATTACTTATGTAATTACTTTGGAATCTACATAGTTAAAGCAAATTTTAAACGTCAATTCAACGTTATGATAAATTGCCATGCAAGCTGAAGTACAGAGTAACATTTAACTGAACTCAAAATACTTTGCATTTATCTTTTTACTATCAGGTACCTGTGCAATATGTAAATTACAGTGCAATAAAACTAAAACTAATTTTAACTGCATCATAAAATCTCTGCTCTGACATCAAACCTCCCCACCATTTTCTTGCATTACTGTCAGCTAAGGAAATTGCATTAGGTTCCCTTACAAGATTTTTTATTTAACCTAGTAACATGAAAAGTCTTGAAAGTTTTAACTTTCTTGCATTATAATCTGTGTGTGTGTGTTATTTCCTGCATATTCAATAAAACTGTTAACTTAAAAACTGGCAACCTTTCTATTTGGCAAAGTTTAAATGATTTAAATATATATATATATATATATTCAAAGAAAAAATGTATCAACCTGCTTCTTTCTTATAGGTAAAATTGGATGTTAGCTCATTATATTAAAAGTAGACATGCAAAATTAAGACATTAGGTCTCTTACTGTGAGTTATCCTCATTATTTATTCTTTTCAGTTCTCTTATGTGAAGATTTCTAACTCTTTCCAAACGTTCAAGTTCTGCTTGTATTTCAGCTTCCTCCTGAAAATGAAAAGAATGAAGTATAAAAGCTCATTTACTCCCCATTTGAAAAGGATATTTTTACCCCTGCATCAATACTAGTGGTAATAGAGGAACATAACATTATAAAACCCTGCTGAACTGGAAGCACTGTTTTTCTCTTAAAGCCTGAAAAATTCAGAGAGATAAGGCAAAAGACTGTTTCAAGGAACCTTCTGTCCATGAACCCACAGGTAATGGGATGTTCATAGTTTTGTTCTGCACTGTAGGGATGCTATTCAAAATGAGAGGCAGCTGGGTTTTGTACCTCAGCCAAGGAGAGAAATTATCTGGGAAGCGGTCTGAAATTGATGTACAATGAAGAAAAAATTGAGATATGTGCAGTTACAGATTTTGTACAAACTGGCAGATTAAGAAAAGATGTCTGAAATATTTTGAGGCTGAAGCACAAACCAAAAAAAAAAGAATAAATCATTACAGCAGAAGTGCTCTAAAGGTGTTGATATAAAACACCAAAACCAAGCTAATTTCGAAAGATTTTTTCATTTCTATCTTGTTAAAATTACAAATGCAGAACATGTGTTGCCTAAAATTTCAAATGCAATTTCTAAAGTACATACACCTAGGACATTCCCTAATCCTGGCACTTAGAATTATGTCATTTTTATGCTACGTATCAAACAGCACTGAAATATCTATTCAGATTTTCAGATTCTCCCTGCCTCCAAAAACGTAAAGAATGCACAGTGCCTAATTTGTGTAAACCAGCATATTTATACTTGAAGCAAAAAACATATACTCATTGAAACACACTGTAGAAAGTGTTGCATTTATTTCAGAGTTAGTACCTATAGGACCTGAAAGTTTGGAAAATAAAAAAGAGACAAAATTAGTCTGTACATGAAAGCTAATAATTATGGAATTATTCTAGCTGAAAAGGAGAAAGAAGGCCTTGCATTTGATATGTTTTTTTTTGTTTTGTTTTTCCCAGCAGTGCCTGTGGAAGCAGCGCCCCACACCATCTCTTGTTATTTTGGCACAGCTATTTGTACATGGTGAACCAGACTGGAAAACTAATCAATCTCTTCTTTAAAAGTAAAAAAAATAAAAAAAATAAATTGCAAGCCTTGCAAAAAAACATTTATTTTTTGAAAGAAGCTAGATCAGTTTTCTGATCCAATTTATATTGTAACTTCACATTCTGGCAGTGCTGGTGAAGGCAACAGGGCAACAAGTCATGGCATAAGGGAATAGAGGTGTAAGTCAGCACAGGGGAGATAAAATACTTTAAAGATGGTATTTCCAAAAACTGTACATCGTAAAACCTTATCCTGAAACAACAACTGTATTTATATAACCTAGAACATACATTAATTAAATGAGTAAATTCAGAAAGATTTCAGTTAATATCCTGAATCCCTCCTGTGATAACCTAAGGGAAAAACAAACAAACAAACAAAAAAATACCACACCATCATCATCCCAAACAAGACATTAGATGAACCTCAATTCAAATAAAGAAACTCAAATCCCTTATAATTTAAAATTTGGACTAAATAACACTAATCTGAGAGCAAATCGAGGTGTATCATTTGTTTTTCCTAATGTGTACTGTCACGTGTTTTTTTGTTTGTTTATATAATGTTAAACTTTTTCATATTTAGATTCATCCTTGCAGTTCTCCATTAAATATCCTGAAATGATATGCAGTTCCTCATAACCCATTAGTCTTCTATAAAGAATTCAAGCCCTTCTCCCCCCCCAGAAAAAGGCCACACACTTACACATACACAATTGTCTATGTTCTTCCCAAAGGCTGACAAAATAACACACATCAGTTATGCCTCTTTTGGGCTTTTTTGTTCATATATTATGCAATTCAGTGGTTCTCAAAACGTGGTTCATAGGCCAATGTTAGTCCAAAGAGAACTGGCTGGTTGCATTGTTTCCAGCTGTTATTTAGGACACTCAGGCTGTGAATACCTTTAAGCAAGAATGAACCAGCTTAGCTGCCTCAGGTCAGTGCTATATAAAAGGAAGTGAGAAAACAAGAGCCTCTCTCCAGGACCAAAGCTTCTAGTTGGAAAAGAATTTCCTGGGGAGCAGAAGGAAAAAGAGAACTGGTGGTGGCAGCATGTACAGGGCACCAAAAATAAGAGCACCAGGAAAGCATCTGGAGAGTAAAAAGGAAGAGGAGCAGACAGCAAAACAGCATATGCAGAAGGAAAGAATAAATGTAACCAGCAATGAAGCACTAGGGAATATATCCATGTACAAAGATAAAAATATTTTTCTTTGTTAACAACAAAATCTGTATCACCCATAAGAATTAAAATGCAATAATGTATTTTTATTATTATTTTCAGATTTATTCAAACTTGGTTTCTAAGAAATCGTATTTATTTCCCCTCTGGCATTCAGTCAAGTAATTTTTTTTTCTTATACAGAGCATACTTTAGCATTGATGCTATAGGTGAAATACAATTTGGGGATTAAACAAATTTGGAACAGCTTCTTTTATTAGTCACTCGAAATTTCCAATAGATTTCAAAATAGTTAAAGCATGGAAAAGAATACAAAATTTCCTAACAGAATTTCATATGAAGCTGGTGCTATTTCTACAGCATTAACAGTGAAGGGCAAACTGGGCAGTCTACATTGTAGGGCCAACAAGTTTGTATGCAAATTCCTTACCACAGATTCAAGTATTTCATATTCTTTGATTAACAGTATCAGTGTTTTCACATGGTGGCCCAGCTCCGTTTAATCACAGTAGGATTTGTAACAGGTTATTTGTACAACTGAAGAGAACAAGCCAGAAACAGACTCTTGCCATGTTTCAAGGGGAAAAACACAATGACCTGTTTTGATGAAACATCTCAATAGCTACTGCTCAGCAGATAAAGTATCTGTCTACTCAAACTGAATTATCTCTAGAGTTTCATTTATTTCTACATTTTAGTGTTACTTTCCTTCCACACTTGTTGAGATATTTCTGCCTTCTTCAACAGTCACTCCTTTTCAAAGGCTATTCTTCAAAAGCCTTACTTGAATAAGCAATAGCTTGTTAATATCGTAACTACTTCATTACACAGATTTATTAGAATGGATTTAATAAAAAAGCAGTACTAGATTTTTTTCAGAAGTCAGGAACTGGAATAAAGTATCTGTCAGCACATATCATTTAAGAGGCAAAGAGGAGGTTTTCCATAAAACTAGGAAAATTCTATTCTCTCTTACTACAGGTAATATGCTAACTGGTAACAACTGAAATGTATACTGTAGATAATCAAAACATGTTATTTATTCAGAACTACCGTGTCCCATACATTGGATCTTTTTAAAGATTAAAAACAAATGTAAAAAGGCTACATAACAGATTTGGTTGACTCCACATTCTCAACTCTAAAACGAGATCAGTAGTGGCAGTTACATCTCTGTTACAAGGATTCACTATTATTCCCTTGTACTCCCAATGCTTATGGCAAGGAAGCCCTCTCCTTATTTTAATAGTACTAGTCTTCATGGTTCACGACATGCCCCCAGAATGTTAAAAAACAGACCATATACATACCTTTTTGAGATGTCCTAATCGAAGTTTGAAAATTTCTTCCTGTTCGTGATACTCTGCTAGAGTCAAACTGAAAAAAAACCAAAACAAAACAAAACCAAAAAAACTTATTTACTATTCTTACTTAAATGCTACAGTAAGCAGAGCATCTTATGCTAATTATTTATAACCATGGTATCAAAAGGTACATTTTTATGAAAAGGTACATTTTTGAACCATTTGAACACCTTTGTTTGTAATTTCAGAGTGAAAACATACCTACAGAATGCCTTTGTCTGGTGTTCTGGAACATTAACTGCCTCTCCCAATAGACTCTAGCTGTTCTCCCAGACAGCCTGTTAGATTACCTGGATGCATTCTAAATCATCTCACCGCCCTAGTATTTCAGCTGATGCTTCATTGCTTGGTTCTCAACTCTAACATGTAATGCACCAAGAGATGGAGATACAGAAACTAACTGGATGAGATTTGTAACAGTAGATTTTTGATCCACAATTTAGAAAATGTAGTGCTAATCCACAGATTCCAAGTTCATTAACACTACATTTTGCATGAGACCATAAATTCAGTTTTGAATTGGCATACAACTCTTCATCTTGTTCTCTCTTCATCTTCCTTTCAGATAAGATTCCTGGTTACAATTAATTCAAAGGTCCCTCACTGTCTGTGGGCTTTCTAGGAGAGGTCTGTTAGCACCCAGAGGATCCAGACTGCTCATATGGACGAGTAACTAAGAAACATACTAACTGACTACACGCAGCATCCATCTCACTAACAACAAACATGCAGAACAGAACCGCTTAGGAATCACAAAGAAAGAAAACAAAGACACTTCAACTTCCAGGGAAGAAACCATACGTATATGATGAAGGGGGACAAGAGATTGGGGTGGGGAAGAAAAAGTATGGCTTTTACACAAATCCCTACAAATACAGGCACAAAACTAATGCTGGATGGCATACACATTTTACTTTGCCAAGATCTATTATTTGCATTATCCAAAGCTAAAGATAATAGCATAGTATGTTTTCATCAAGTCCACATTTTACTAGGTTGAATTATCAACTGTCCTGGGAAGATAAGTTATACAAATGTATAGAAAACACTCCAAGTCAGGTGAAAAAAGCACCCATGATCATGTCCTGTCCAGTTTAGAAAGAAGCCATCCTTTATTTTAAGGAGCGTCACACCAAATTACCCTGCATCTTTCTTCCCCACTGGAATGAAAAGCAGCCATGTATCCCAACCAACCAAAATCTACAAACATGCTGAAGGCAATGGAATGAGGAAATTCACCTCTCTCCAGGAAAGTCAGAAAATCTCTCAAAGCCGTACTTTCGAACTGAACATTTATATTGTTTTCCTGACAAAATTTCCTCTGGGGAGAAGAGGAGGCATTACAGCAAATGTGAAAGGGAGCGTCTCAATAGCACAGGAAAGCTGGCAAGGCATTCCACATATAGTCCGAATGACAGCAAGAAACCTAAGAAAACAACATGCTAATTCCTGCTCTAATGATAGACCTATCAAGGACAGCATCAAGGCCAAGCTAGACAACTCACAGTAGCATCCCTGACATGTTTCCAATATTTCTACTTGAACAGCAAACTACTTGAACATGGAATAAGCTCTCAAAGAATGAATGTCAATGTGAATGAGGTTGAGTATTATTTCTTTCCAAATTCCTATGTGCAGTATAAATCACAGGTCTGTGCACTTATTTCCAGAAATGCAGATTTTGTAATGTTTGTCTCTCTCAGGTAGAATAATTTTTAGGTGGCTTAGCAAAGCCGAATCACAAGTAAAACACACTGAAAATACAAAGTGTATATCACGAAACTTTCCGGAATTTTCACTGAACACTGAAAGCACTAAAACCAAAGATCCCCTGAAAAAATAACACAATATAGGATTTTTTTTATTATTATTATCATTATTATTATTTTTTTTTTTTAATTAAACCTCAGCTCTCTAAGTAGAGTTATGACAAAGTGCTTGGACAGCTCGAACACTTATTGCCTTCCAAAAAGTTTTTAAACAGCCCTCGAGCTCAGAGCACAAGTTAGAGGTCATATTGAAAACATTAAGATTCAAAGTCACTTTTTCCATGTGCCCATGCTATATCCCAATAAGTTACTGTTTTCTATTTTTCTATTTTCTTACAAATCTAATTTTATTAGAGACACAGCATGATTCACAGCAATTTGAAATTGTCGTTACTGACCATAGCATCTTGTAGGAAGGCATATAAAATGCTCAACTATACACAGACACAGTCGCTTTGGATTTTGTTAGGTTACTTATGAAAAACAAGACTTTATTCTTTCATATTCAGAAATATGTGTTTAAAAAAGCAGGGGTTAATTACTTTTTATCTTTATATATACTTTGCCTACATACTGCTGAATTAGCACATAACAGATAGTACAAAGACATGCACGTTGTCTGTTTTCTGGCCACAGGCCACCAGCCCACTGCACAGGCTGAAAACACCCAGACCAGAGTGCTTTCCACCACCTCCCACTTATGTCTACCCTCTGCCTTCTGCAGGCTGGTATCACACTGGAAGCCCCTTCTGACAGCAGAAGTCAACTACAAGATGCCATCATCCTGCAGAAGGAGCTACTCCTCCACGACCCAAGAAACACAGGACTCATCAGGCACGGAGGACGAAGATGAGAAGCGCACAGGAGAGATGGAGGCCAGCAACAGGCTGCTACCAGCCACTAAGTGCACTGAAATGGAAAATCAGGGCATGTAGAGGCATGGCATGCCATATTTATTTGTCACTGGAAGAAAGCAGACAGCCTTCCTGGTCTGAGAGGTTTGGTACCATGATTTAAACATTTATTTTATTAGCAAAAATGAGCTTTCCAGTAGCTTAATGATGTTTTCATAGGCTAATTTATAAGACTTCGACACAGTATGCACAAGTAGACCTAACCAACCTCTGCACTTCTTCCTCAGAAGTTAGGACAAAACCTTTTTTCTGTGACCAAAACATTCTTACCAGTGGGTACCGACAACACACACTTACACAAAAACAAAATGGCCAAATGCTTCTTGGTTGTCATGACAATTAAGCCTGGCACATTTACAACAATCTCTCCTCCCACCTTTTCCCAGTTGAAAAATCGTTCTGGATACACATTAACGGCAGAACGCTGACATGCCCCAAAACAGCAATTTGCACATCCAGTACAAGCTCTTGGTTACAATTTTTGAAGTGTTCCTTTTTTGGGTCAAAACTTATTCAAGTTCCTAGAATTTCTACAAAGATGGTCAGTGAACGCTGACCGATTCAAGCCTTCCATGAGGTCTTTCTGCCATGTCCCACTTCCATTGTTCCCATGTCTGCCTTAGAAAGAGACTGCCTCAGGAAAAGAGCTGTTGTCACTTGTCCTGTAAAGCCCAGACACATTGTTGGCACTTCAATTTGAAAAAGTTTCTGAAAATATTTTTATTTGTTCCATACAGAACAGAATGCTCCCTCTAACTGATGCATTTGTTCAGCTACATTAACAAACTTTGCCAGCTCTCTCTGCTCTTCTTTTTCAAATTACGTACAGCGACAAGGACCCATGCAGACTCTCATGGACTAACTGGGTGAGCAGAGAAAGAGGCAGCTGGGAATTAAGTACAACCAACATGGCTGAAGCTGGAGAGGAAGGACTACACCACCCACACTACATAAAATGCTGCTTCTAGAATCAATAGCCTGGTAAAAAATTAAGACCTACTTCCAAAAATTTGGGACCAGTGTTATCATCCCTGAAGTCACCAGGAATTTGGAATGGATTTTTTAAACAGACTTTTCCAGGACTATGAAGGCTACCCCTATTTCAAACACATTTTTATTCTTGAAATACATTTCAATTTATCACTTTCACATAGGACTAATAAAGTTACTTCGTTCGGTAGAAAGGTGATCTCACAAAACTGAAACTACTTTTTAGTTTTGGTTGGGGCCACAAAACACAGAATGAATGTTGGAAAATCAGAATGGTGTTTAAATAACACAGAAGTCTTTACACCAAAATCACCTTTCACTCAGGGTAATGACAGATGGCCGCTTTGCACTGAAGTTACCCATACAAAAGACTTTGCTTTTACATTTTTATCAGAGAACATGGTATATCCAGCTAAACTAAAACACTTTTGTTAAGAATACCTTCAGGCAACACCTTAAATCAGTTTCAAAACAGTTAACCACTGTTTTCAGAAAAGTCTTCAATAACATTGCTTGTTACAAAGCTATAGATCATTTTCTCTTGTCAATACCTGCAGCTGGAGACATCTTCTAAAGCAAACGGTGTTAGGAAGGTAGACACTTGTTGCTAACAACAGTTAGCAAGATGTTTGTTTGTTTGAAAAAGATTTGCCTGATCAGTTGCATGTATGTTGTGCTGATTTACTACTGGCTTAGTTCATTAATCCCAGCAGCTCTGTATTTTCCCTAGCTTCATATAAACAGAACATCTTCCATTTGGCTATACTAATTAAGATCATTACTTTCAACGTAACACAGGAACAGTGATAAGCACGATGTAATAGGAGGGAATCACATATAGCAGATGACAAATTCACTCTAAAGTGGAAGAGCAGAATGAGTAATTGTTTTATCAAGGTACACAAGGCATATTTAATTCTGTACTGAGACGCAAAAAGGAATCAACACACAGCACTACTCTATAAAATTGTAACAAATCATAAATACAAATATTTTTAACACCCTTTCAAGTAAAGGCCTAAGAGGATGATGTGGCTTAATGATTCTGTGATCTCAGGACATACTAATAACCTTCTCAAAGGTTTGAAATAAAATTTGTAAGCTTATCATAAAGGTGAGCTATCTTGTATCTTGATTATGTTATGTTCAAATTAGGATACTTCAAGGCAAAAGCAGTTTCAATAACAGTTTATTAGACACAAAAGGGCAATTCTGATTTTTCTCTTGGCAATTCTACAACCAGCAAGCATTTTCACGTGCTGTTTAACACAACTGGCTAAGCCGAATTAAATGAAAATTTGATTTTTATTTATTTATTTTTTTAGTAATTTTGAAATAATTTGAAACTGCGTAACACCAAAAGCTATTCAGAAGTCTATTACCAGGAATTCACCTTGACCTACCTAATAATTAGGCCACGTCTTCTGTATTTTTCCCCAAAGTAAATATTTTATCATCTCCTAAAGTAGCATTAAGTTTATGGAAATTTAACATGAAGGATAACATGGCCAAATGCACCTTTCTGGTATACAAATAAATAGTACTAAATCGTAATTGTTGGGTTTTCAAACTTCATAAAAAACACAACTTCTATGACAATGATAAATGGAAAAAGTGACACAGAATTCCCTGCACAAATACAAGAAATGGGAACTACAGACTTCCCACTACTACCATTTTGTTATTTATGTTTATTTCTATTTCCTAGTGAATACAATGTTATGTACTGTCACATCATGTAGAAAAAAATAGCTGCTACATATGGAAGGCATCTAAAACAAAAATCTGGTTTGCATATTTGAAAATAAATTTTTATATTTATATTATCAGCTCCTGAAAGGTGGAAAACACTATTATGAACTTTCACTATTAATGGGGAACCTTAAAGGTGGTCTCTACACAAGAAAATGCCCCACATACAATCTAGAGCATTAACATCAGTCCATCAACCATAAACGTACTACTCTCTTGCTGATGGGGTACACATTCAAAGCAAAGATCTTTTTTCCTGATTACTTTGAAAGTAAGAATTGGTTAGAGCCACATTGACTCAAATGTTCTGAAAATATTGCTTGGATGCCCATCCTAGTAATTCATAATCTCATTATCAACTGAAAAAAAGCCTTTGCCTTCTCTTACTATGAAATATACAGAGACTTGCATAAGAAGCATATACTGTATAAGAACACAATGATTATATACAGGCAAAGATAACATACCTGTAAATTAAAATTAAAAGTGAATTAAAAGTTCTGTAATTTTTCATTCCTTAAACGTTACTTTTAATAACAAGAGATATCACATTCAAACAAAAAAGTTATTTTTAACAGGACAGTAATCTTTGCCATACTACTCAGAAGTATTATGTTCCAAAAAGAAGTGTACGCACTAAGTATTGCTAAAGGATCAAATTGAGTGAACACTCTTCAGCTCTCTGCCAAAAAACGAGTAGCACTAATCAATATTTGCTTATATTGCCTTACTATTATATTTTGATATTTTTGTCACAGCCAAACAATTTCACAATGTGATCTTTAAGAATGATATATTATGCAAAATATGTGCAGCTGTCTTCAAACTGATGGTCAAAACATATGATTTTGTAGATGTAACCAAAGGAATTTAGAAGTTCCCTTCCTTCGAGGTATAAATTACCACCTCCAACAAATGACAGGTGACGTGATGATGTGCAACACACTTAGGCTACTTCTGCAAAGAGAAATATTAACTTACTAGTCTTTTTAAACCTACTTATTTACTTTTTATTTAAAAAAAAAAAATACACCATCAGCTGCAGCCTCTCAGCATCAAGGGCAGTAACTAGTATCTGTAAAAAGCAACTTCTCAAAATACTCAATTAAATGTCAAGAACACATCTGCCTGTGCCCTGGATGGTACCACTTCTGTTTGGAGGAAAAAAAAAAAAAACAACAAAACTTAAAGAACTGAAAATTCAATTTTTATGTGTAAATGACAATAAATTTCCAGTGTCAATATGTGAAATAGATCAGTAACCATAATAGACAGCTGAACTCAGGATCTGCATTCAGAAGGGGGAAAAAGTTTTTTTGTTGTTGTTGTTTTGTTGGTTTTTTTTTTCAGACACATTTTCAAATACTAAGGCAAAAAAAAGCTTTTTCTGTCAGATAAAGACTGATAAATAAAAAAATAAATAAAATTATCTCTAACGGAAGAAGAGGTTCCTAAATCAATGTGGACAAATAACAGTTCAACAGAAATCAGTAACATTGCACGAGTGAGAAATCAGAATAAGGACTCCTCTGGATTATGAAAAAGAAGGAACATTGCGTAAATACAGAACAGGCCTTTCTCTGGTGACTACCAAAAATAAATTGGGCAATTGTACGGCATCTTCATAGGCAGTGGTGCAAATTTCCCTAACATCAGCAAGTCCTCAGTAAGAATATAGCTGCTGAATATACTGAGTGTCTTTTTATGCTGTTATTTGAATGGAACTCACACAGACAATATCTGAGAATTTATGTAAAAGACTGATTGAAATGTTAAACTTACAGCTGTGGTAAATTGGGTCTAACAAAGGGATCGTTTTCTGCCCCATTCACAGCTTTATTTTTCCTCTGCTTGGGTTCAGAATTGGCAGATGGTGCCTGAGAATTATTTGTAGTTGGAGGCTTTCGCTTGGCCAGGAGCTTTCTTTGCCTTTCAATGTCTTCCCTTTGTTGATTCACCCATTCTTGCTGCCTGTAAACCCCAAAAAAAGCTTTATTAAAGTTTCATCATTTTACATTTTTAAAGAACTATCTTTTAAATTGATGAAGTTAAGATTTTTTAATAAAATTTACTGTATATCTGAAATTGTTTCTTAGGAAAAATAACTATGATTCTTTACTAGGTGGAAGATTTTTCCAGAAGTTTTGTCACAATTTAATTTTGAAGTAGTTTTTTTGTTTGAAGTATTTTTTGTTGTTGTTGCAGTTTGTTTATTTAAAAGTATTATACATTATTCCTGCACTGAAAAGAAAAATGCACCTGAGCTAGTAGATACCTTGTTTTATACTGCCAAAAGAAAAGCAGCAGAGTCAATAGGAAGTAGCTGATTTTTAGAGGCCAAATACTGAATTTGATCTGACCATGATAAACAAATCATCCGTTTCGTTTTATGACAATTACGGCTTTTATGCAAACCACATACACAGATTGTCTTTAAAAAAAAAAAAAAAAAAAAATCAACATCCTATGCAATCACATAATGCTAAGACTACACAATCCCTTCAAAAACTAAAATCTTGGTGAGTTACTCAAATATATAGATCCAAAGAGTGAATCAGACTCGTTACCAATATATATCTTTTGATGCGCTGCATAATTACTTTACCACCATCTCCAATTGTCTCCCAGGCTGCTCTTCCTTGGCCCCATCTCTGCTGCAAGACTTGTTGCAGCAGCTCACTTCCAGCTGGCTGCCTTCCTCCATCCATTTGGGCTAGACTATCTAAGGCTGCCAGATTTGTCCCTCATCTTTCATTGCAATGAGGAGCTCATTGCCTGAAAAAGCTGCTACAACCATGCACATGCAGAACACCTATGTGACCAATGAGAACTTCACAGACTTCATCCATCCCAATGATCCCCAGCTAGCTGCTTGAAAAAAAATCACAGATTTAGTTTCCCAGCTCTTTCTACTAGCTAAGCTGAACAATTACATTCTGCTCAATTAGTACATTCACATTGTTTTGTAAAGACAGTTAAAATCAAGTGAATCCGAATCATCTTCCAAAGACATCCAGCCATAGCGTTCTCTCAGCTGGTTAAGGGAGTCCTGTACTGTATCCTCAGTCTTCAAAAGGCAAAGCAAAATATAATGTATGAAAAACTGCTCTAATCCTAGAATCTCAGTAATAAAAAAAATCCACTAGAGGGAACTAACAATTACTGAGAATTTTAAGAATATTGCATTGACTAACTTCACAAGATTTTGAAATGCAAAGCCATCTGTCCACTGTTCAGTAAATGAAGCACCATGACGAACTGTTGTAAAATGCCCCAGGCGTAATCTGTCTTGCATGCTCTTCTCTCTGCTTGCCAGCTTTTCTTGTGTGCTCTAAGAAAACAAAATATATTCACATTTAGTAATACTAAAATATTCAAAAAGTCACTAAAGTACTCAGCTTTTTTTCCCCCAACAGCTTTCTAAGGGAGAGGAAAAATTACAGTAGATGAAAAAAATCCTTTATTACTTTGCTCCTTTTATTCCCACTTCTGCAGAGCTCATCTGCACTTTTCAGAATTGGTACTGATGATATTTATACACCAAAAAAATGAGTTAGACTTAGTTTCTGTACGAAGTTTACTTGTCTTCATAATTAATAAAACATTTTATTTGTAAACGCAGCAGAACTAACAGAGTGTCAGCATCATTTAAGTGTATAATTAAGACTATGCCTGTACATGTCTATTATATTAAACAAACCTGTTTAGATATTAGAAGTGTATCTATTTGCGTTGACCTGGAAACTCCCTTGACAGGATATCTGATTTACTACTTGTACCAAAGTGACTGGGTTCAAGAATCGCTAGGTAGGAACGCACTGTAGGTAGGTTTCTTCTTGGGCCTATGGCCCAATACCACATAGTGAGAAGTTGATGGAATGAAGGACTGTTGTGTTAACAGACTTCCAGACTGAAGAGGAGGCCAGCATGGCGTGCCTATGTGATATTCTTGGTATGAAGCTGCTCACCTAGCAGCATAGATGATGCATCTTTTCCTTCTATTCCCCTCACGCTGGAATTTAAAAAGGACTGAAATAATTTATTTATGATATGCTAGCAAGGAAATTCCTCCTAAAAATCTACAAGATCAGGTTGCAACCTTCTATCTGACAACAGCATCTAGCAGCTGGTGTTAGGGAACAGACTCGGCTATTTACCTTAAAAAATTTATATCCTGATTTTTAATAAAATGATTTTCTATTCACTTTTTGTTAGTTATTCTTTTAATAAGACGATTTTAAAGAAGAGGAAGGGAAACAAGGTATCCTTGTCTTTTAAGGAAAAGTGCTGCTAGTTCAAATATAATTGGCATTACATTTGAAATAGACATTTCTTTCAAAGTAGTATGAAGGCAGCAAATGGTCATCTTCATGTCCTTGCTTCCATTAATTCTGAGATAGCATTTATTATTTTACATCAAAAATTATCTCAGCCACATATACATCTCACAAAGATTATCTGTCTCTTCTCCACAACAGAGTAAGTTCAAGAAATGTTTTAACCCACTTAAAATCTTAAATTTTATCCAGAAAATTAGTTGCATCCTAAATTATTATCTTTAATGATGTGTTATACCTGAATTACTCGTGATGGGGGGAAAAAAGTTTTAAAAAGCAAAATTTTTCACAATCTGAAAAAGGCTCAACATTTCGTTTTGATACTCAGACTTAAAAAAGAATGCATACTTCCAGATAGAGACCATGCATACGAAGTTTTCGTCTCAGGGATTCATTTGAAAAAGTTACAGAAAAATTAAAACTAAGGAATCATAATGGAGTTCTACAACACTTAGTTTTTATCACAAACATTGTAAAAACAGTAAACTTACCTTTTCAATTAGAAGCTTCTTGCTCATTGAAATACATTTGTTTAACCTTTCTTTGTATTTTTCAAGTAGCTTTTGTTGTTCATCTATTTGTCTTCTAAGATCACAGTTAGCCTAATATAAAAAAGTATTAAAAAATAGTGTTTCATTATTTCTTTTATCAGCAGTCAGAGAAAACAAAGTTATCTACTTTCAACATATGTATCTTCTTTCACATGACTGAAGTAAGCACATACATAAATATTCAAAAGTATTCAAAAAAAACTGATTTCTGCATATTAGGATAGATCTGTGAAGGATGCTTTTCTTCCTATTGGAAAAATAGGAATGAACTTGAATGAAACTTCATTTAAGAACATTATTTCCTTTACACTGAGCCACATTCTGTAATACAGAGCATTCAGCCTGTATTTATTTTCTTTCTATAAAAGCATTGTGCTGATTGCTTTTACAGTCCTCCAGTATTAAACTGAAAATTTAATTTAGCTCCAGATCCTTTGTATATTGTTACTGAAATAATGCAAAATTCTAGTGTGTCATATGAAATCAAGCTTTTATCATTGTGAATTTTCATTGTGAGAAAATTCAACTGAGTAGAAAGCATACTAAGTTCCCTATATTCCTATTATATTATATTCATCTTATTGCCGTAGAAAAACACACCAATGTTATCTTGTTTAAATGGACCTTTTTTCTTTATTTTTTTTTCCTGCTTTTTGGAGATTAGCTTTTTATGTCACATACTATAGAACTGTGCTAAAACAGGCACCCAAGAAGCCTATAAGTACAATTTTATGTCTTGTTTCATGGATAAATGTGTGTTTGCACACATATAAATACTGAACAGACTATGACTTGTGAACGGAGTACTTTTTGTTTCATTAGTATGCAGTTTAAATACATCATAATACCTCTCCAACCCTACTTTCAGGAGCACAAGCATTAAGACTCCTGTATCTCTAAAGATGTCTTAAACTACAGGATAGTATAAGTTTCTTATGAAAGAGTTAGTGTCTGTAACAGTTTGTCACAATCACCTCCATTTTGAAACTGCAAACAGCTGCCCCATTGATGACTGCTGTTCACAACTAAGACAAAATCTATTATATGAAATTATGTAACTTAAGGAATTAAGTAACTGCTTGCTAAACAGCGTCAACCATTTTTGTAACTTCAGACAGTCTATAAATGTATTTAATAATTAGTAAGCTGTAATACGGAAGCAGAAAAAAACCTTCTGCATTTATTTTATAAGCTTCTCAGATTTTTCAGAAAAAAAAAATATATATATATTTAACTTTTTCATTTAGAGTAACTTTGAAAAACACCAATTATTCGAACATTTAAAATATTTGCTAAGAATTCACTGCTTGTTGTGAATAGATATCTTTACCTAGTGCTGTCTACAATGTCTAACACTGTAGATTTCTTTACCTAACACTAACAATGTCTAATACTTACCCTGAGTAAGTCATCTATACGACCTTCTTTCTTTTCCAAGTCTTGATTTTTATTACTTTCTAGTGCAGCTAATTTCAACATTGTGAGATCAGTCTGAAAAGAACATTTTGAAATATTTAACCATTTTCTTTAACAATTACAGCATTATTTTTCTCATGTTGGTTATATTGAGAAATAAGCTACTTCAGCAACATTTAAGCAGTCCAGCACATATTATTTTAATGAATTTTGGAAATGACGTGGAAGGTTCACATTCAAAGCTACTTTCTCCTATCATTAGGAAGGCTGGAAGCAGTTGAGACAAAACCACTAACAGTGTGAAAATATTTCATCACCAATTGACAAGTTATTGTTCACAAATAAGCATATAAAGCAGGACAAGAATGTAGATGTCAACTAATTACTCCAAGTCCTCTGTATTTAGTCAACAGGTGAAGTAGCCTTGTTCTAACTAACTTGTGAAAGAGAACAAATCACATTAGAAATGGCAGAGAAGATAAAACAGGTGCTATCGGTTTTTAAAAGTCCTGACAGGAACTATATCACATTTTGATTAACAGCTCATTTTTCTTTCTCAATACTTTATTTGAACAGTAATATGACAACAGCAGGTGCCGCCCTAAATATTATCTGAAAGAGAAGCCTCCCCTTCTAAGATCATGCAACAGCTAAGAACTTTTATAAAAGCATGCCAGCACATTGTCATCTAATACTGGAAGCAGAACACAATACAAAACTAATCTGAAAGATTTAAACTATAAGCTGCTGAACTTGAAATCATTTAAGAGTTCTAAAACAGTTGAAAGACAAATAAATAAACATGAGTTTTCTATAGTCTGAATTGATACAGGATAGCTCTACTCCAAAGTGCTTACCTGAGTAATTTTAAAAGATAACTGCTTTGGTTGCGTGATAGGGTGGTCCCCAAAAGCTAATGAAGTAGGAGAAGGACTATTCTGTCGAACCTGGAATGCATGAAAACAAAGATTTTTTAGATATAACTGTAATATTCAATTATGAACATAACCTTGTTTACAACTCATAGCAGGAAAATCATACCGAACAGAGAAATATGGTACCTTTACTACACAAGGTACCCTGCATCAAGAACTACCACTATGCTGTTATACATCACTTTTATTCTAGAAAGGATGCAATATATTCTCTGAGAAAACTATGACTGTCACTCCTGGGAAACAGACTGAAAGATTTAAGACAATACAAGATTGACATAAGGCAATGCTAATCTTCCAGAGATTTATTTTTCTGCTTCTAAGCATTTGCAACTCAAAATAATAAGAGTTATTTTCAGAGAGGTTATTTCCCATGGGAGAACCTGAAAGGGGAAGCTAGTGCTGATCAGAACACAAATTCTGTTACTGAATACTTCCCCAAGCCCACTAGATTGTATGAATGAGACAGTTTTCAAGCCAAATTCCACAATCTTTATTATTCTCCATACTGTTCGCAAGAATAAAAGGATGTCTGAAATTGAAAGTATGTGGAATAAAACCAGGGTCTACCAACAGAAAAAATAAACCCTTTCTGTAATTGACAGAAGCTGTTTGGCCATTTAGGCATATGCATGTGATTCTAACACTAAAATCATGCATATGAGGGGAAAAAAAATTATTGTGACTAATGAAGATAATTATAAAAAGATACAGGCAAAGTATTTATCGATTATTTTAAAACTCATGATTTATCAAAAGCTCAGCATTCAAGTCCTAAGACAGGAGTTCATTTTCCTTGTAATTAATGAAAATACTCATTTTTGTTTGAGGCTTATGAGTAAGTGTCAGTAAAACATTTTAAGATTTTTATAACAGTTCACATAATTACCTTGTACTTTGTATTGGTTTTAGAAAAAAAGTCCCACTGTTAAAAGTTTAGTTCTAGAAAATTTTAGTTTTAACATTTAACTTATTTTTTTTATTATTTTTGCTGTTTAGAGAATTAATTCATTCCTTTGAAAAAATTTCCTTTATATACAGATTTTTTTTTCTAGTTATGCTACTTTTAGACCATTAAACTATCTCCAGCAGTCATGAAGTTCACAAACTTACAGAAGAAGGGGCGGAATGTGAATTCTGAGGAGATCGGATTGCAGGAGGTACACCTCGAACTGGACTAGAGCCGTTTCCACCTTGGTACTGAAGAGAAGATATGACCCTCAAATCAGTCAAGCTTTTTGATTAAAATATATTATACAAACACTGAATGACACAGCTCATCTGTAGAAAGAATTTGTAATCTAGATTGCATTACTCATGTTACTGTAGCCTTTGGTCATCAAAAGTGTGAAAGAAAATGTTTTTTGCCTTTTAACTCAGGCTGCACCACAAAACCACTACAGCTCTACTTCAAGGCTTAACACAAATTTACATTTAAAAAAAAAAAAGTGCATCATCTGAAGAAAAGCTAGAGTTTCTTATATCTAATATTTTCATGCAAAACTTGAATTAGGGTAGGCTACTAAGTACAATGCAATGTTGTGCTGTCACTGTAGTTTGGGAATCCTCCTGAGTTCACAAGTACCATCTAAAATTGCTTTCAACAAAAAAAGTAACCTAAAAAAAAACTATAAAAAATCTTACCTCAAAATAGTCACTAATCTTGTGACCACGTCCCCCAATACTCTTTCCTGAAACAAATGCATGAGAATAAATATATTATTTATAAATATCTTACATTTTTACCTGTACAGTAATTATTGCAAAGTTTAACACGTTAATTCCTTTTCTTTGATGTGTTAATATGTGCTCTCCCCGTGCAGATAATTAAGGGACTGGCCACAACAAACAGATTTGCACATTCCATTCATTGAGAAATCAGACATGAAGTCACACTTCAATTCTAAACCTGATTTAGTACAGACTTAGCTGTGAGTCTAGACCTCTTCTTCGTAACAGGAAACTCATCTCTCATTCTACAGATGAAACCATTAGCACCAAGTCCCTCCCCTTTTCAAACCCTACCTCAAAGTTCACCCACATCCAAAATACCAAATTAACCTATCAATAATGCTTCAGGTGAGTTGCCCACATGTTCAGCCCAAGGATTTCCCTAAGTGCCAGAAACAGCGTGGGCATGGAAGATGACAAGTATTTCCATTCCTCACAGTATGATTAATAATCAGCTATGTCACAGCGTTCACTAGGGAGATAGAGCAGAAAAAGGGAATAGAATTTCTTTTATCATAATCAGTATCAAGACTTCAGAAGAATCAACTGGAACTCTTTGACACGAGTGACCCAACCCATATGCGACATTCCAGAGATGTCACCAAGGCTATATCCAATGGCATAAATACTCTCCTCTATTATGCTTTAAGATAAAACTGAAAACTGGTCAGACTACCTGTTAGGAGATATCTTGTATGTATACCGCTGTTCAAATTTTTTTTCTTTACAGAAAGGATTTTTTGCAATAAATTAGGAGATCATTAACCATAGGTCCGAAGTTACATCTCTGCCCTTTTTAAGCAAAGACTTTCAAACTTTCCTATCGCTTCAGCCCTCAACACCTCTTACTAGTCCAACATGCCTCTGTATTGGCATTGATGCATAGTTTTTTGTCACTAACAGTCACCATGAAGAAACAGAAACATTTGGCAGCATTCTCTGTGTTAAGACTTTTACCAGAAATGTTTAGATAAAACCGTTCAAAGACCTATAATAGCATAGAGCTAACTCCTCCAGAAGTTACCCATTTTGCATACATATAACTAGTTATCCTGGTATTTACCTACCAGGTAATTCTGCTAGATTTCTCCATGCTTAATTCCTATATATCACTTTATCAAGTTAAAATTTGCTCTCATCTAGATAAATCAGAAAGACTGCTTTTTTTTTTTTTTTGGTAGAGAAAGTCTACTCTACGTCATGTTACATAACTGCACTGATGAAATACATCAACTTATTTTGGCACAGCCAATTCCATGTAGATTCACACTGATTTTAACCTACTTTCTAATTACCTCCATATTCTAAGAACTACTTTTATTCAACATTTATGGATTATTTTGTATGTTATGGAAGTCAAAATCCTAGGTATGCTGTAGACAAGAGCTTGTTCTTCATTTTTCATTGTAATAGTTGAATTTGCTATGCTTCAACTCTACGACTCCAATATTCTGCAGTTTCCTAGGACAGTTCTTTACGAATGCTGCAGTTCAGACTACTCAGTTTCACTGCTGCTGACAGTAAAATAGTAATTATTAAACATTATAATCATGTTATAATTTATGCCAAAAAGTTATAAAATTTCTATCATCTCTAATTTCAACTCCTACTGGTAGCAGGAAGGATGAGCTACTAGAACAATGGAAATAGGAAATCTCATTCAAGTTCTTTGAACAAACCAGGTCTCTATGAAGTAACACTTACAAAGAAATTCATTTTAGTCAAACCACATAATTCTTCAACTAATAGTATGTTGCATCATGAAGCCCTCCAGATATGGAGCACATTGAGTATGAATCTGAAATAGCATTTCTTAGCTTAGAAACAAAAAGAATCTAATGCAGATGTTATCATAACTAGTTCTTCTCCTCTTTTGATTAATTTTTGTCTTGAAATTAAATTTCCACCATTTCCTCCCCTCAAAAGTCACATTAGAGAGAGGAACAACAATAACCATGCTTTGTAAACACTGAATGGAAAGTTTGTTTCATCCTGAGTGTCATCCACCCCTCTACAGCACTATACTGTACACACTGTAAGGAAGAATAGAATTCAATCATTTTTAAATATACCTCAAAACTAAGCAATCACATATTATAATCAGTAAACCATTTTTCTCCTTATGTACTGAAGAGAAATAGAAACCACAAAGGTATTTTTGATGAAAAGAACTGCTACGATTTTAAAACTACACAGCATGCCATCACAGCTGCAACTTACACGCAGAGCAGTGCACAATTCTTACAGGCTATTATCAACACGGCTCAAGTTTTACTTGCCTGTCCCTTCCAGTGGCAGATAAATTTTCAGTGGGGTGGGAAGATGCGTAGTTTATCATCCAAAAACCAAGACTCGTCTTACGCAAGCAAAAATGCAGAATTTTTAAGTCTATAATTTGATCGAATGTATAAAATAACCATATAATTCATGTACAGTTTAGTTTACCTTGGCTGCTTTCACTCTGAGTGTCTGCTTTTCTTTTCCTTCCTCTAGAAGGTTCTGACTGTTTCTTCTCTGGAGTCTACAAAGAACAAAAACAATGTGATCCAACAACTCTATTCACTTATGTCACTGCTACAGCATTGTGAGATAAGCTAAAATCTTACGGTACAAAATATCTCAGACTAAATTTGCCATCAGTGATGAGATGCTTCATTCTTTTATGATACCAATATTTCATCATTTCACCAAGTTTGTGAATAATTTTGTGCTTAAAGCATTATTTTCCAACATAGCAAACGTCATAATTCAAATCTCAAACCTATCACTAAAAGCATTTCGAGTATGTTTCAGTTCCAAGAACTTCACATGGGTACCTTCAAACATTTTCTGCAAAAATCCCAAAACATATATTGTGGCAAAGAACCACTTGAGGTTACTTGTGATGTATAGAAAATTATCAGCCTACAAGTGGAAAGTCAGGACAAGAAAGCTCTAACTTCCTTATCTATAGCATATACTGTTTATAGGCAATCATTTTTTGGATAGCTTCACAAAACCACCTTTGGAAGCTTTACAATTATAACCACCATATTAGCAGGCTACAAATTAAGTTCAAATCACATATATGTATTAAACATTATATGAAATAAACTCTTCCAACTAAAATCTGTGCACTTTACAATGCTATTGTACACTAGCCAACTGAACAACACGGACTCCTGAAAACGGAGTTAGCTTACGATGACATGATTCTAAAAGCAGAAAGTGTACCTCAGAAATATTATTTTAATCATTTGCAATTGCTGTCAGGTAAATAGTTGGCATTAAGCTCTCTCTCCATATAACTGGATTGAAACTATTTAGCCACGCACTTTCATCCTATTCGCATTTTTCAGCTTTTAATTTTGCAGTTATCCTTCTAATGTAGTCAGTTTTACCTACCATATCAAGCCAAAAAAACTTGTTTACAAGCTAATTAACGCTTAAGCATTTAAAATTCTCCCTGAAGAAAATTAGTTTCCAACTGCAGCGACTGATGTCTTCTATTTAAAAACCAGACATTCAAACAGGTTTATACATGTAGTTTTAAAACTAAAACTCAAGTAATTCATAAATGTCTATTTCCTCAAGCTCTTCTGATTTCTTTCAACATTTAATTTAACTTCCCGAACTAGAAAGTATTAGCATACTAATGAGGTTACTAATGAGGTTACCCAACAAGGTCATGATCATCCTTTTCTAAACATGATATTTGCATGGCAATGTACAGTGTGCATCTATCACTAGCAAATGTTCTCCAAAATCCTTTCTAATGGATGGAATCATATAAATTACAAGAAACCAAAGTCTAATGGGACTGAGGCGTATCCTCCCAGTAAACAACAACTCATGCTGCTTTCAATCACTTCAGAAGGATTTACCTATAGCCAAGATTCAGATTAAAATCCTGCTATTTCATAGGCAAGAAAATACTTTGGAAGTTACACAAAGTTAGCTTTTGAAGCTATGCTAAAGTTACCCACAGCTTGGCATATTAGCAGAGCCTTGACCATCATGGCCTTGATCCTAGCTTGCTTCTCAATTCTAATGTGGTTCCCCTCAGTCTTTTCTTCATATATTTATACTTTTAAATCTTGGCTTTTTAACATCCTCTTTTATGAAATAAAGATTTTAAGCACCAACTCTCAACTAATCAATCTCCTTAAAAAAAAAAGGAGAAGAATTTCTATATATTTTATGTATAGCTAAATATTTTCTACCATTATTGCAAAAACTGGTAACAATGTAACTAAGGAAGTAATTTCTGTAGGAAAAAGTGTGTAATAAAATCAGATTTTTTTTTGTCTCAACACTGACATCGCCAGTGTGCCTTTTGTTTTTTAACTGTTATTATTTTTCATTTGCACAATGAATGAGGTGAGTTTTGCGTAAGTACTTTCTTTTAAATCTTACACCCCCCCCCCGAAAGCTTTATAGCTATACACAAATAAATACAGCAGTGCTGTTTTTCTCAGCAGCACATAATGAATTCCAATTAGATCAAACCTTCAGTTATTTCTGAAATTACATTTATAATGAGGGTTCTGTATTATTGGGAACTGAAGCAACTGAAAAGCTACAAGCAAGCAGAGCAAAACATTTAAATAACTAATCAAACTGGACAAATAAAGCCACAGACAAGGCTTTCCTACTTTAAATAATTCATTATCTACAGAAAACAGAAAATAGTAGTTATAATTAAAAGAACTTATTTGTAATCAAAACAAGGAGTAGTAATCCACTTTAACAAGGAATGGTGGAGAGCACCAAAAATACTGGAAAACTAACAGAAGCACTTGTTCACAATCTGAGGTAGTCAACTTAGGATTTATCCCAACTATAAACAGCTAATACACACAGTTACAACACTAAATTAAGAAATATGCACCATACCAACAAAGCATTTAATAAAATAGTAGCAATATATAAGTTTAAAAAGAAACTGAAATACAGGTCTGGGTATTGAAGAGCCAGTTAACATTTATTGCTCAGAATGCTGAACTGAATACAAAATAAATTTTGGTTTCAAGTTATTTTGCAGTTCAAAGTTTACTTTGTAAAGTATGTCTACTAAAACTATTATCCAAGACGCTTTCATCAGTCAAAAAAAAAAAAAAAAAAAAAAAGGTAATTCTTACAGTTGTTTTTTCTGCACCCATTGTGGAGGAAAAAAAAAAAAAGAAAAATTGACACACCAGGAAAATGAAAAATTTCCACTTGTGTGGAAAACTAAGTGAGAATGTTTTTTCTTTTTTTTTTTTGTTAGTAACTTAGCAATGAAAGTACAATATGATTACACGAATGTACCATGTACCACCATGTTTACTAAGAAGCTGCCATTCTTGCTACAAATTCATTTCAACGTTTCTGAGATTCGCATTTCTACATTTTTCTCTCAACAGCTGTTGTAATACAGCAGTTCTTTCTCAACACATCAAGTGAAGGTACTGCTTCCCATATGAGCAAGTCTTTGTATTTCTATACTACCTTCCACAACAGGAATTCTCTATTATGAAACCTTCATTGTCACACCATAAAAAGACACCTTGCTTCTGGTATTAAAGTGTACTTTCCATAGGACTACAGCACATCAGAAACAGATGTTTTTAGAGTTCTGTTCTTAAAATAACTTGTTAACGTATTTGGTATTACAATTAAAATTTAATTTAAGTGAATACAACTGACAACTTCTGAAAATGAGTCAAGAAACCATATTTCATTATTCAATGTCATTAAGACTGAACTTTCAGAAAACACAAATTTGCAATACTGAACTGCTCGGTACAGAGACCATTTAAAAATACTTATATTTCAGATTTCAAGTATTAGAATATATATAATGTATATAGAGATATATATTGGAATATACAGTATGTATTCCTACCCAGAAGTATAGCTTGAGGTTAAAACACTGTGCAGTGAAAAAGTAGATTGGACTATCAGATTTACATGACTTGGAAAAAAACATTTTGCCTCTGCATCCCACGTGTCCAGCTGTGAAATGATACTCTACTACACCAAATATTACAAATATATTTTCAAAGTCTCAGCCAAACCTTAGTCAAAGTTTATCTGTGCCGATGAAAAGCATTACTACTTATTCAAAAAAAAGTTAGCAAAGTATTTAAGCATTTTCAGCACCAAAAGCTGTAGTATTTATCCTCATTGCATGACTAGATAGGTAAACCAGAAGAAACTAGTAAACAAAATCTAGTTTTGTGACTAAAAGCCAAAGAACAGTACTTTTTAGTAATGCATGCTTTCTCCTATCCAGATGTGTATTTTGTATTTTACTTTAAAAGCCAAGTGGAATATAAATTATGACTTGTAAGCATTAAAATTTCTAGGTAATAATAAATACGCCCAGTATACTTACCTCTGATTCTTTATCGCTTAAAGATCCCAAACTTCCAAAACTGTGATTCGAACTTTCATTATTTGTTGAGGCCTACCAAGAAAAATACAATACCCAATATTACATACACATTTATAAAACAGCTAGTCCTTTATTATCACTCGCAGTTATAAAAAGTAACAGTGATCAAATTTCATGCATGTAAAGAAAAAATGATTAACTGTAAGAGTCCTTGTAATATCCCTGGGATAAGAAACGTGATGGGTGTATGTTTTGACATGGTTCTCTATTTTAGTTTCTTTTAAGCCAAGTAAAACAAAAAACGACTAAAATATCAAAATTGTTTCAGTCTCATTTGGAAATAGCAAAACATTAAATGAGAAACCGTACAAAATGATTCCAACAAATGTGCTTATACACCCAATATTGCTGAAAGTGTTGGAAGCTACTAATAATTTTAATTTTCAAAATAAATGATGTCTTAGTTTTCTCCAAGACAGGCACTAGGCTATTGTAGAGAGAGTTCCTTAATCCATTCAACAGCAAAAATACAAGCTACTGACAATATCATTGTACATTTTTACAACAAAATATATCCTCTATTACGACAAATTTAGACTAGTGGAGCAAAAAAATAAAAAAACTGAAATAGTTTCAAATTACAGTATTTATTCTTTTTCTAAGGCTGATTTATTCAAAGATCTTTTGAACAAAGAATGACAAGGACATTCTATTGAAAGAGTCTGCTCCATATTCACTTACGAAAAACTGTTAATATAAGTTGAGCTTTTTTTTTAATAAAAAAAATGTTATAATGCTAGATTATTCTCTTTTTCCATATAGGAAGGCAGAACAAATACTTTGAAGTAAAACAACTATTCTGAAGGCACACACTCAGCTTGCTTCAAAGCATTAAATTCCAGCGCTGCATCCGTTTGCAGGACAGTATAGATCTGTGACATCTTCTGAATAACTAGATCACGTCTGAATTAAGATTTCTAGAAAAACACCACTAAAAACACACACACAAAAAATGGTTTGCCCCCCTAAAACAGTCTCTAGTTTAAAAATGCCTATATGTACATGTTCTTTGTGATCTTTCAGTATCTGGTCATCAGGGTCAAATGACTCAAAATGGAGTAACCCTGTTTAGGCAACAGTATTGCAGAAAACAGTCTTGGAAATTGAAGTAAGTTTGAATAGGATTTGTTATAAAGATAGATTTATTTTGCAGATGTGTTAACTGAAGGGTAATATATAACATCTGGAAGGTAATTAAGCCATACTATTTAATGTTCATAAGGTTTTCACTGAAGTGTTATATCTTGGTTTTAACATAAATGGACGGATTGCAAAAAGTGTATAATGAAAGTACATAAAATTGATATAAATGCCTGGAAAAGCTGAAGGAATAGGGCTTTGCTAATCTACATATATATCAGTCTTCCAACAAGTTTAATTTTGGAAACATAGGTCACACATGACTCTGTGAGTCTATTTCACACAAAACAGTTAAATAATTGGCCATCTGCAGAAGAGACAGCTCCATTTAAATATTGGGAAAAACTTCCACCTCTGATCACAGGTACACTAGAACAAAACCATGAAAAAGCCTGTATAACTCCATTCTTCGGTGTTTTTAAGAACAATTCAATGTTCATATGGTCATAGATCATTTCAGGATAAACAATCCTAACTTAAACCAAAATCACCAACTAACAATGATTTTTCTGAGACCCTACTACATTCCAGTACTTTTACAAGTAAATAGCATGGACAATATATAAGTGAGACACTATAAGATAACATTTCAAAGACAGCAGATCTGAGTAACCTGCTCTTAGAACTTACTTTAGCTCCAACACTGCAACTTCCAGTACTCCCAGTGCTGCCACTTACTACTCCTGTGAATCTTGCCTCTAACAGTTCCTGTCTTCTTGGGTCCAGGCTATGAAGCTCATCCATTGCTCCTAAAAATAAAATAAAATAAATTATATTCCCTAAAAAGCTTGCTTGCAGTGAAGTATTTTACAAAAAAGCCAAAAATGTCACTGGTCTATGCAAAGATAGTATTTATGCCACCGACTTGTCAATGTTTCACCATCTGTTACTTAGTAACAAATTAACTCAATGAATTCTAGAAATTTTGGGTAAACTTCCATGTATCAGAATATCCTTGTCAATTTTGGTGAAAACTAAAATCTGTTAGAGGCGTGTAAGAGTCATGGAGCCTGCAGTGTGTGATACGCCAACTAGGTAACTATTTATAGCTATAAAAAAAAAAAAAAAAAAGGAAAAAAAAAACAAACTAGCAACAAGAGCAAAATATTTTCCAGCATAAAACCTCCCGATTCAGCAAATCCCCTTGATCACTGTATTATTTAAATTGTTTAGACTATCACAATATCAATATCCAAGTCAAGTAAAAATCACAGGAAAAAGGGAAAATGAGGACATAAACCATAGTCCGCAGCACACACAAGGAAATGTGGTATTATTTGGAAGGCAGACAATCAAGAAGCAGGATCAGCAATGTGTAAGGAGCCAGGAGTAAGCAGAGACCCTTGTACAGGTGGTGCCTCCTACAAATGCTGCTAGGAGGAGGTAAAGCAGTGCTCCTGGCATCAGGAGGGGAAGGAAGATAGGGGGAAGTGGGGGAATAAAAGGAGCTTCTGATGAGCTCAGCCTACACGAGCATGTGTAGCACGAGCATGATGTGCAGCTTTCTAATTTGTATTTAAATCACTTACGACTGTTTAATCAGTCTTGAAGATCATGTAGACAAATAGCCTTCTGTATTTACACAAACTGTGTTCTTTGTTTTTGTCTTTTCAACTACTTGAACATTCAGTTTATCTTCAAATTGGAAACATTTCAGTTGCTTTATTTTAAATAAGTTATTTAATGCCAAAGTCTTTATGAAGTATTTTAGTGACATATCCCTCTAGTACCTCACAAAATGTTGTAGCCTTATTTTTTCAACTAAAATACAACTTACCAACTTTGTGCTTTTCAATCCCACAGGACAACACACACTGTCAGAAAAGTAGTACAAAAAGGACTGAAAGTAATAACCATGTACGTTCAAATGGCACTATTAAAAAAAGGTTTTGGAATTCTCTTTTCATGCAAACTACAAATTTCATAAATCCTACTGCTGCTAACAAGATAAACAAAACCTATAGTTTTAAAAATATACTCACAGCCTTCTTGAACTAGCTTCATTCCTACCTCTGAAAGCCAATTCACCAACTCAAAGCTCAAGCACTTAATTGAGGCGTATTTATAATGATGCTAAATGACAGACTGGCATTCCTACCAACTGCTGCTACTCAAACGTCCACTATCTTCCAAAAAAAAAAAAATAAACCAAAACCAAACAACAACAACAAACTCAAAGATTACCTAAACGATTACAGTGAGCCCTAAAAAGCAACTTCTCTTTATTTCTTGTAATCACTACCAGATTTTGCAAAGCTTCTTTTGGTCATTTAAGAAAATAAAAAATAACCAACCAACACTACCCAGTTGCTGTATATTTTGACAGGGTGGGGGGTGGGTTCTTCTGCAGCAATTTAGCTTTCAGAACCCTACACAGCCTCTAGTATAAAAGTCCTAGTATAATGTCCTGTGAAGGACTTCCGTTTGCCAGAACTCTTCTGAGAAGTCCAAACGTCTCAGATAACTTCTTTAGCAACTGGTTATGTCAAAAGTCAGAATTATAAACTCAGAGAAATTGCAAGCTTTTGCATGGCATTCAGTATCCTCAGTCATATCGTATTTCTACCTTACCAAAACAGAGATGTAAGAAATCAGTGGATTCTCCACAGTAGTTTGAATTTTTCACAACTGGTAACCAGAAAATAATTAAGTGCAACAACACCTGTACACCAGGCCTCAAATGCCCAAATATATGAATACTTGCAGAGATATGACAATTTGACCAAACATTTGCTCACACCTCAGTATAAATGACATTTTAGGAGAAAGTTTAGCAGGAAGCTTCTGCTCTAAGCCTTAACCTACGACAAACTGGATCTTTTGGGACACACACATACTATGATCTCTACCATGAACACTGCTAGACTACAGAGCAGAGCTGCAGACGGAAACACAAAGGCCTGACAGATCAGACAAGTTTCTTTCCTACTAAATATGGAATCAGGTTCCAAGCCTCAATCTTTACCTTCGACTCCCTTATTACCCTGAATGGACACTTGTTATCTGGCAATCAATTACAGCTTCCAGATGAAGAAAGATCAACAGCTTCACACATTGTCAGCCTTCTACAATGAAGATAAAGTTCATTATGCAGAAGCTAGATTCTTCTGAGAACAACCCTTAAGATTACACTGAAGCCCCCTCCCCTGAATTCAAGGTTGGCACAAACCACCTTTCACTTAAGTGAAAGGCATACTGGTTTGGTCTGGTTTCTTCAGCAGTCTTATATGCATATAGCTTTTAATTCCAAAACAAAATACTTCAGCAGGGAGACTTATCTATTGAAGAGAAGACGACAGTTCAACAATAGCCCAAATGTAAATAGAATTTTCTAATGTACTCCCTGTAGACACTCAGGTATTATGGTAATACGCATGGTGTGAGATTCATGTCCAACATTTGGTTTTGGAACACTTCACATTAACATTGATTATATCACCACCATGTATTCTCTTCACTGACAGTAGCATGCTTAAGATCAATAGAGCTAACTAATACCTAGCTAAAAGAGACTCGGGGGGGGGGGGGGGGGGGGGAGGGGGAATGGTACATATTTCAAATGGTAAGAAAAGCAGCCTGGAAAACTTTTTTTTTTTTTTTTTAAATAGAAGTTCCAATAAAAGTATCAAACAATCTCTGGAACTAGAAACATCAAGATTTAGCATGGTAACTGCACTGCAATGTAGTTCTTAAAGTCTTTAAGTAACTTTATTTCAAATTGGAATATCCTAAAATATATTTATCCCACTGTGTTGATGCTCTAATAATTTAACTTCTTAACAACTGAGCATGACACCATGTCATACACATGCACCGGCAGATAAAACGAAAGCTTTACAGATTTTTTAATTCTTGCAGTCTCATAAAAAATGCTACACAACTGATTTCCTTGAAAGTCTTACCAACATGAAGATGCATCTCATCTCTGCATCCACATGTACTTCCTTTTGAACTATGCTTTGGTCTCACTTGGGAAACAAAACCAAACAAAAGCAACAAAATACATACTCAGCTTCTTTCTTCTCTCTCATCCTTCTGAAATTCTTGGCCTTCCTTACTGCAGAAGCAGCCAGAAAGGACTTTCTCATTCTCCAGGAAAATAAGGTAATCAAGCTAACATTCTGCCTCCAAGAAAATGAAGTATTTGGTACAGTGACAAGTACAAGTCACGTTGATCCAGTTCTCTTCTTCTAAATAGTAGAACTTTCTATTTATTACAGCTTATACTTTATTTATGGCTCAGCAATAAAGCAACTCAGAACAAGCAGTCAGTGAAGGAGCATGTCTTTAAATTGTAACTGTAAGCATGTGAAAAAGCAAGGCAAATCAACATACAGTAAAAACATCACACTGTATGGACTGAATGCAAGTTTCCTAATTTTTAGGTTAGAAAAATATCTGTTCCATTTAAAATAGAACATTTAGGCTGTGGAATTGAGAAATGATTTAAAAAAAAAAAAAAAAAAAAAAAGTTGACCTGTGCTGCTAAATCTTTCTTCGACAGCATGTTTTGGGGAATCACAGAAAACAGCATTGGAGACAGCCTTGAAAACTACTAATGTGTTAAGAAAACAAGTTGAGGTGCTAGTATGATGGCATCAAGCCAACCAGCAGTAATTTGAGAAGGAAGAATTCAATTCCAAGATAGCAGCACAAACACAGCCCACCCTCAGTAGGCTTTGAAGTACATCACCATCCAAGGTGAGCTACAACCCCAAGGCCACAGGCATTCAAGTTCTAGGGCCTTTGGAGTCAAAAAGGTCCCATCCAACCTAAACCACCAGTCAACAGGACAACAGAATACAATCTGAGATTTACAACAGAAAAACCTCAAATTATACATACCTCCTAACAATAGTCACATAGCCAAAATCTATAGGACATTGTTTACTAAGACCCTAGGCTTGCAGCACTTACTTAATACTTAACAAAAACAGCCACAGATCAGCCATGACAACGCATAACCTGGAAATTTAGAAATCCCTGTAATCACTGGCTTTTCCAGAGCATTAACTTTTATATAGGAGACCATAAATATTGGGTAGATTATACTATAACTTCCACAAAGGCGACTTGAAAAAGTAGAGTACTACATTCAAGCTACAATGAAGATTTTCAAGTCAAAGGGTAGCAGTAGAAACAGTAGAATAGGGAAAAAAATACATCCTGATGTTCAAGTGAAACTAACCTTTTGAAAAGATTGCAAGTGATAGGAAATTCCTAATGAATACTTATCTAAACCTAGGGTCAGGAAAGAACAGAACCTACTTCATTGATCAAGAGTCATTTTAAATGCGTAGTGAAAACAGCATTCCTCAGTCCCTCAGCTGGTAACATCAAAGCCCGCAATAGGGAAGAAGACCTATGATAACAGTTTTTCTTACTCAAGTTATCCTCTGCCTCTGTTTACTAACAGACTTCTTACCACTGATAAGGTGCCTAGGTGAACTTAATACACTTAATATTCTTTTATTTCACAAAGCAATCCTCTTGAAATGAGAAGAACTGTACTTTTAGAAGAGCAACCTAAATAACATACAAGATGTGACTTCAGTAAGACAACTCATTCCATACCTCAAGTTGTGTTATTCATGTCTGCTGATTTTTCCACATGGGTTCCAATGAGTAACAACCTGAACTAGATGGTACCCTTACTTTTTCAAAATTCAGCGACATAAAGCAACAATTTTGCCTGAAAATTACGGACTTTAAACAGCATTCCTAAAAGCACTGCTTGAAAATGCAACTGAAATTCAAGTAAGCAAGTGTTTTGTCTCTCGTTCCTTTACAGATTTACAGTTAACTTCAAACAAACTTCAGACTTCTCTGACTTTATAGCTTAGCCCTTCACCTAGCCAAAAGATTTTGAAACTACTCAGGTACTTTAAAATGGGGATAATGTTCAAAAGAATGCAGGCAAGTGAAACATAACTACTGCTTATCCGAGTTGTGGTTGGGGGGGAGGAGGTGTTTTAAGAAGGGAAAGAGGACGCTTTATTTAGGAAAAATGCTGCATAATTAGCAGGCAGATAGATCAGACTTTAGTCCATATAAAACCTGTAGGAAGTAAAAAAAAAAAAAAAAAAAAAAAAAAAATAACTGAAAAACTTTGGTCTTAAAGAACATAAATACAGTAAATCTAACAAATAAGAAAAAAATATTCCCTATAAACATCAGAAGATAGCTGTTTTTTTGTTTGTTTTTGACAAATGTAATTTGAAAATCCACTTCCAAAGTACTTTTATAAAGACTTTTGTCTGCTGGTTACAGTTGTATGATTGTTGGATGCAATCTTGTTAAAATACAAAGTAAAAAACCACACCAAAACACATTCTTCTGAAGGGGAGAAAAAGCCCCTACAACTTCTGATTTCCCTTGAACTAAAGAGTTGATAAGGAAGAACAGATGGTTAGGGTTACATGCATTCTTATGTTCAACATTAATTCTCCTGGTGCTGTAAGGTCAGGAAGATATTCTGTGTACTTCCTCTCCAAACTCCAAGATGCAATCTATTTCTTTTTCAGAGTCTTTTTTGAAGTCTGTCCCCCCCAAATGGCCATAGATTTTTTTTTTTTTGAATGCTATTTGGAGGTTATTTCACTTTTTCCAACAGCTCACCAGCCCAGAGCTGCCAGATAGATAAGCCATTTTCTGCAAATCATTCTCCAGCAGAAATCAATTCTTTAATGCTAAAAAATTCAAACAATCTTTAGACTTCATCTATATGCTGCCAGTTTTTGGATTTCAATTGTCTGGCCAACAAGCTGAAAAAGTGAATTAGAGAGAAATGTTCCTGAGTGAACCTCCACAAACATTTTAAAGAAAGAATTATGAAGAAACCACTTGGCCCAAATCCATCCAGATCAGCTAGGAGGAATTTGTGGGTAACAACCCAAGGATCTTCCCACCTTTCAGCTAGGTACCGTATTCTAAGGATCCCTTAGCTGTTATGTGTCTCATCAGACGGCTGTAGGCAGCTGAGGCAGAGATGGATTTACAAGTTGCTTATCAAAGCCTTCATTTTGGCTATGAACCAACAATACACACTCATGTGTGTGGGCACATGCCACAAGGATGGAAACTCAATGGCTCATGCAAAGCTCAGAGAATGATTCATACAACAAAACGGACAATAACTCCCCAAGGGTCTATTCTGCTGTCAGTGGGGCTGAACTGGTCATGTAACTATGTCCAAGGCAAGCCAGTGACAGACACCTCCTTTCTAAGCCCCTCTGGTTCTATCCCCTGCAAGTACTACCGAATTGCCCAAAAGCCATACACGACTCAAGAGCAACACGCTGGCCCCCTGAAGCAACCAAAAGCTCTTATTTCTGAGTGACAGCATCTTGGCTACATACTGCATAAAAGCAATTGGGCTTTCCTTCAGCGCCATGGGCAACAAATCTATTGCACCAGTGTAAGCACAACATGTGCAGCACAGTACCTATGAAAGATAAGCACTAATGTAGGCAAGAGAAATACTTGAAAGAAGAAAAACAGCTGGTTGAGCACCTTTAAAAATTATATTTCAAACCTGAGAATATACAACATGTATGTCTATGACATCTTCTAAGACTGAAGTACAATTGATGATGCTGATGGGTTTGAAAGCTTCCAAAGCTTTTTTGCAATATTCACTTGAAACAATGGCATGCCACATCTCATTCCAATCCTGTTCATTATGCAGAAAACAAGATTCAACACTTAATTTGACACAAGTCCTTACAATAGATAAGTCTTTAGCCAGACTTTTCTTTATGCTACCTTTTCTTGCAGGAATTTGTCATAGAACATTTTTTTTCCCCACTTTGCCCCTGAAATTACTACATCATTATTTTTGCATTTTTTTTCTTATCTTAATGATAGGAGTTGACAAGCACAGAATAATTTTTAACAATAAGATATAACATAGAACATTCAACATTGCACCCACCCAACCATTTCCCAAGCTTCTAATACAACTCCACTTGCACCACGTACAGGAAGCGTTAGCATAGCAAATAACGCTATGAGCAACAGAACCACGACAAGGTCCTTCCTGAGTCTGTTGAATAAAGTTTAGCTTGATGAACAAAGGGAAAACGACAACTGAAAGAACATACGGTGTATTACTAAATCTTGAAATCCTTTACCTTCGAATGGTCAAACCTCAAGAGTGGTAAAGAGGCTACCTTTTGAAAATAGGTATCGCCATATTTTCCCCTCTCCTTTACAGTCCTTAACTAGAGAAAAACCGAATTCAACAGATCAGTTCATGGTCATATTAACAGAAGTACCTGCTGTGCCCAAAGAGCAGAACACTCCACTTGGACAAAGAACTTGCCCAAGATCCTTGTCCATGTCCAGTAATCTCTTCTAGACTTAAAAACAATATTGTGCTAGGGAAAAGCTGAGTGTATGTCCTGTGTTGAAACCCCAAATCTTTTCCCATCTTGAAGACCCTCCTGTATCAAACAAAACAGGCACTAAATAATAATATACTCCAAAGAAAAGTATTATCAGTGAATAACAACCCTCCTGGATATGTCCTACTTAAAAAGACTTACTCTGAACTCATACAACTAAGAGCTTAAATAGTAAAATATCTGCTAAAAACAGACTTCCTGTGTTGTTGGCTACAATACTGTATGCAGAAAAAGACTGACGAAGAACTGAGCACTCTGAACATCTACAAACTAGGTTGGTGATATCCCAAATATGTTATTTACAGGGAATAGTATCTATTCTTTTGAAACTTGTTGCTATTTAATGTTGAGTGCTGTATTTTGCCATATTTTTTGAAATCCAGATTACTCACCTGCAATTGTTCTTTGGATTACTTTTGATTACCAAAAGTGATCAAAGAGCAGGTTCTGACTCAACAGGATGACTGATGGCTTTTGAACATCACTACCTTCTACCACTTCATAGTGAACTGTCAGATCCCGTGTATATAAAAGAAACAAGAAAGCTTAACAGTATTCACTGACCATTTTCTATTGGTCACAGCTGATGACAGTGATACCTGAGAGCAAGTTACCTGACTATTTCACTCTCGCTGTCCAAACTACTACTCTAAGCATTTAGTCCATTTAGAACAAATGCATGTGTTATTCAGTATCTGTACATCTTCAATAAAGCTCTTTTTTAATGACAGCATCTGAACATCTGCTACAGTGACAGAATAATCAGAAGTACAAAGCACTCATTTAAAGTGCTTTTAATAAAGTTTTGTTCAAGACAACTGTTTGGGCTGGCAGCAGCTGGGTAAGGAACTAGCACACCCTCCTGGCATTTCTGGTCATCTCTCACCACTATAATAATCTGTGACTGCATGAACATGATACTACACTTTCTAGAGTCTCCTTTAAAGCCTTAAGCAATCATCTCTAGGTTCCAGGCAACTTCCTCTTGGAAATGGAAAACTTCACTGTAAGGTCAAAAGCAGTAACTTTCATTTCTTTAGAGTTAATGACAACATTTTGGTTAAAGAAAAAAATACACTGAAGATATTGTTTCTATGGATGTATTCTATCAAGTTAGAAGAAAGATTAGAAGAAAATATGACAGCACCACTTAGGGTTTATTGGTTTTGTTGTTCTTGTTGTTTAAGTCTTCTGGAGATGCTTGGTGAATCAAAAAGTTAAAAAGTCCACATACTGCCCCCATAGGACAATAGAACAGTTTTGGTATATTGCACTGCAGTATATAAGTACACCAGTAAAGAAATAAACAATACACAGAGAAGTTTATGCATACTATTCCCCTATAAGTTAGAAAAAGCCTATTTGCATTTTACAGAAAGAGACTAAGGTTTTGGCCAAAGTTATGGTAAGACATCTGTGGCAGAAACACTAAAAGACTATTTCTAGGTAGCACACATCTGCCTTGAACACAACATTATGTCAAGAGAGAGAAAAAACAATACTGCCTGGGCCAAACACATGCAGGTGACATGCTGTCTGCCCGTCTCTACCAGCTCCCTTCTCATCTCTATGCAGAGGAATCTGCAGCAATTACTGCTGCTCCCAGACAGCGCTATAAAGGGTATCCAGACAGAAAGACAGAAGCAGAATTTGCCCTCTTCAGCTTCATTTGCAGCAAAAAAAACAGATGCTCCCTGTCCCCTTTGGGGAACAGGCAGCAGGCAGGGAGAAGCAAGCTGCAAGTTTATGGGTCGCTTGTTGGTAACACTGACTAACAGGTCACAGGATAACACGAGTTTTGTGATACACCAAAAAAGCGCATCACACTTTCAACAAAAGCTCACTTCTTTCCATCCCCCTCTATTTCTATGTTGAAAAGCACTAAAAGCCCGGAGCAGTCATGAAGAAGAAACATCTACCTAGAGAAATACTAGGAAGTACAGCACATTTCATTTGCTGCATTCAGTTATAAGGAAACAAACCAGGAGCCCTAAATGCTTGAGCCCATGAAATGGCTGTTCTGCAAGAATTTAAAATGGCACAGGCCTTTTGTACATATCAAAAATAAACAGCAGCTTCTGCTATCTAAGGAAGGAGTGGAAAGGAAGTTAAAAGCAGAGGTCACCTACCAAGCAGGAAGGGAGAGCAGTGCCCCTCCCCGCAGCATTTTTCTGCCTCTCTTGCTCACTCCACAGAAAAAGTGAGCCATGAAGGAACAAACAAACCACACACCTTTTCCCCAAATAAATTTGTCTGGAAGTTATCCATAGGGTAAAAAGGTGGCCATAAAAAACAATTTCATAGAATCTCGTACTTCCCAGTTTCAACACAAGTCATCTGGTATTTGAAAGCTGTATCTGTGGCAATAGGAGCGTGTTTCAGTTGTTAATTCCCCAAACTTCCTAATCGCCTTACTTCTGTAGCTCCTACTACCACTTCTGCCCTTGTGATCTCCAAACTTCTCCGGCACGGTCACCTCCCCTCCCCTCACTGCTCCCACCTGCACTGCTACAGGCGAGCCTCACGCTGCTAGTGAGAAATCAAACAAGTCCTTCCAACTACATTCACCTATTTCTTTCATAACATTGGGATCGACCAATTTCAACCCCCATATACTTATGTATCAGGCTACAGTTTCACAGCAAACATGTAGAAAAGAAATTATCAAGCCTCTAAGATTAAAGAGGGACAGTCGACTCACCTCTGACTGTAACCACAAGCCTCATAAACCATTTTGGCTTTTCAGCAACGCTATTTTAAGAAAAATGGTCTTAACCTCACATCAACACTGTTAATTTTTCCTTTTGAAATACCTGTACAGTGCACAGCACATAAAACACTAGAAACTGAAACAAACAAAATTTACATCAAGAGTTTTGACAAGCTTGCTGAGAAAACAGCACGACACCAGGCAGCTCATGCAACGATGGCTCCGTCCCCCTGTGCTGAGTAAGGCCATGCCAACTGCGTGACTGATTGCTGTTTGTCTCTTGTAGGCACCCTGTCTAGAGGCTAGGTGGTGCTCAAAGAATCAGGCAACTAGATATGTTCCTCTTTTTCTGTTCTTTTCTTTTCCTTTATTTTTTCTTTTAATTTACTCAAGCAGCCGTCTCTAACTGACAAGAGAATCCAAGCTTTTGCTGAATACAGCAAGAAATTCACTTCCTCAATGCCCCTTGTAAGGAGGAGTGTCTCAGAACACAGCTCCAAATAAATTACATACATACACCAATACATTACTGACTACACCTACATTTTCCTAAGACCTTGCAGCATTACTTCCATCTTACAGAGATGAAAAAAAAAAGTCTAGTATGAAATCACACATGAATCAGTGAAAAATCAAGTTCAGGGCTAAAAGAAAAAATGTTTTAATTTCTAATTCAGCACCCACCCAGTTCACAGACAAAGAAACATCATATGTAATCATTTGTCAGAAATCTGGTTTTAGTCTTGCTCAGCATCATCATTAAAGAAATCTGCATTACAGCTGTTTCTCCTATCTAGTACTTTGCCTAATTTTAAACCAGCTTTCTTTTCTGCTATACTATCACTTTCATTCATTTAAGTTTTAGAACAAAGAAAGAAAGGATTCTCATTCTTTTCAGCACGGCTCTTTCCTGAGGACTGCCCATCTTGCATGCTGAATAAAGAACGGACCTCATGGAACAACGCCTGTGATCACTTGGATTAAGTTTTGTAACATCAGTGCAGTTAAAGCCCCAAGAACAACCAGGAGTTAGGAAAGAGCAGCTCTTAGTCTTCGATGTGGCAAATAAAACATACATATTCAAGACACTAGTAAAAACGTGTAATTAATAACATCCACCATGTAGAAAGACCTGAAAACACAGCTGCATAGTACTTGTAGCACTACAGAACTAACCGCACTTACTTTAAAGGATGATGTCATTACACTGGCTTCTGAGGACCACAGCAAGCATAACTTAAGAACAAGTGTGACCCAAGCTCTTCTCCCCAGCCAACAAGAGAGAAAGCAGGAGTTCTCCTTCACAGACCTCAGGAGTTCTCCTTCACAGAGCTCAGGCAAGGGAGGACCACGAAGATCCTCGGATGGCTGAAGTAAGCTTCCCAGAGCCTCCTCCTTACAGGTGACTTGACAGAGACAGACCAGTTTGTGCTACCAGGAGCAAATGGCTGGTGAATTGGGATGCATTTCACCCAGCATATGTTTAACCCTTCTGGTTCTACAACCCTGATGCTGGAGGTAACTACACCCCAAGTTGACCGCATCAAGGATACTTTAAAAAACAGAATGAATCCAGCATTAAGTCTGAAACAGACTGGGAGAGGAGGCAGGGCCACGCCAGGCACACCCTGACAGCCCCAGCAGGCCAGCGCCTGCGCGTACAGGCACTGGGCACCCCTCACACCCGTTCCCTTCCCTGGCAACATGGCCTCAGAGAGGAAAAGTCTGAGGATGACTAAACTTTAACAGTGAATGAAATTCACTAACCCCAAACCCATCAGGAGCAAGAAAGTTTCATTGGCAGTGTTCTGGGGATGAGGGTAGGCAAGCCAGCAGCAGCCCGTGCCATCCCGCCTGGCACCCGCATAGCACCAGCACCAGGGGCACCGCTGCGCCAAAACGCTCAGGCAAATTTCTGAGTGTGGGGGGCACGTGCTGATGCAAGTGACTGAGTACGCTGTGCAGGTCTGGGTAGAACTTAAAAAAATAACACAGCAGTTGAGTCTCTGATGACACTAATTTCAATCCTTAACAGCTACTCACACTACGTATTCTGCTAGTTACTTGAATCACTGATTCAGTCTTCGCTTACTACTTTCACGTAAGATAGTTTTCTGATTACAAGCTAACATTATTAGTTGTGCTAACAATTATTTATCAAATGGGAGAATTCCTACTAGAAATGTTTTATTTTTGTCAGGAACACTCTTCCACACACCTCCACACAGCTGGATGCAGAAACCAGTAGATTCAACCAGTCAATGGATGTAACAAAAAGCAATCGTAATGACCTGTCTTAACTTGTAGTCTAAAAAAACACAAGGAATTTCCATTATTAAAGACTGAAATGCTAAGAGGATCTGTTATTGCCAAAAAAACACAAACCTCCCTTTGGACCTCTATCCGCTATGACCTTAGAAGTGTGTTTCATCTTCTGCTGGGCGGCACGCCGCAGGACGCTGGGGAGAAGCTCCTGGGAGGCCCTCCCCCTGAAGCCGCGTGTCCCCGAGCGTCCCCTCAGGTTGTGCCTGAGTGCTGGGTGTGCTGTGCTGGTGGTGCCGCTGCCGCAGCAGCCACCTCTTCCCTTTGCAAAGCGAAGTCCTCCTGGCAAAACCAGCACAGAGGCAGCTTCTGCTCCTCAGCCATCACGGTATGGGACAAATACGAAGGCCGAGCACGCGGTTGTCAGTTCAAAGAGGAAAATTAAAGTTCACAGAAGCTGAGAGGAAGCAGAGCAAGCTGATGGCACAGGAGGTCACGCTTGTGGCCAAGTGCTGTTAAGAAAGGGAAACCAGTGGTGGGAAGGCACAGCCTCAGGGACCCAGCTGGGGAAAGCGTGTCACTCTCTGTGCAGAGTGGGACGCGGGTGCACCAGCAGCACACAGGCAGATCCTGCACCTTCTGGCAGAGTCCCTGATATTGTTGCCTGACACCCTGCCTTCCTTCGGTATGACGGAACCGATGGTACACCAATGATGATCACAACAACATGACAGCCGGCACAGTCCCCCTCTCCCTCTCTTTTTGGTATAAACAAATGAAGAAGGAAGATTTAAGAAAAACGCTGGGAAGGTGGTGTCAGATGCTGGCAGGGACCAGTGCCTGTTATTTGCGCTTCTCTAGAACAGCAAAACAAGCAAAGGGCTCAGAGAACAGCACGCTGCGATTTAGTCAGGAGAACAAATCAGGTCAGCTTTCAATCACACAACAAGGAAAAAAATCACTATTAAGGTCATTTACTGGAAACTGTTTTGCCATCACAGCTTCGATATTTCGTTCCCAAATTAAGATATATGTTGAAAAGATAACAAGTGGACAAAAAAAAAAAAAACACAAGAAATATAATACTAATGTAATATACAAACAGACAATATTTTTCTTTCAGCTTGACATGTTTTTATTCCTCTGGTCGAAAGCAAACAGCAATCTATAAAAAACTAAAACTCAAGTACAGTAAAACTAGTACTATTAATCTAGCAACCAAATTTTGTATTATCTGCAACACTCACCAGCAGGTTTAGCAAAATGGTGTATTTGAAATCACAAAACAAGTTTTGAAGAAGTACATAATAAGAGACAACATGATTTTAGAACATTCTTACTAGAAAGTGACCAAAGTTCGAGTAAGCTTGATGTGTTCATGAGACTGCTATGGCGGATGGAGAGTCCTAACAACAACAGGATTCCAAATGACCAAACAGCTCATGGAGACTTCACACACGTATTTTGTGTACACAAAAAAGCAAGTGTGTGCATGCATGATGCATAAAATTGACTGTTCCTTAATATTAACCACTTGGATGCTCTGGATGTGACAGCATAGGCCTGAAAAAAAGTATGGATGCGGAATACAAAATACCATCTGACAAGGTAGCAAAGACAATGGTATACTGGTGTTATCCATCTTAGGCATTATTAGCATCATAATCATTTAATAATACCATTTAATTAAAAAATGTAACATGCAATCAGATTATACAAGTTGAGATAAATCAAACAAACAGTTTGATTTCAAACTCATAAAATAACATGCACAGAAAAAAAAGTGCTTTTTTGGCATTTAATTTAAAAATTCTAAACCCTTATCTTCAGGAATTACTTCTATTGGCACCCTATATTAATGTTAAAATACAAAAATCCAACTCCTTAAGGTGGCCTTCAAAATACTAAATACAAAGGTACTATAATAACGATTTCTCCACTTTATTCAAAGTTAGATCTTGTGGATAACTTGCAAGATAACTTTTTTAATACAGTTCAGTACCATGAATAGACCTACTGAAACTAAAGCTTAACACTAATATTCAAAAAGTTTCTAAAATATCTACCAAAGACACACCAACCACTCCCCAGAATACACCCTGCTCAAGGAATAACTGACTTGCAAAAGAAACTTAAAAAAAAAAAAAAAAAGGCAAAACAAAGCAAAACCCTAGTGATAAGTACTAATCAACCCATTTCAATAAAATAATCCATAACCACCAACACCAAAACTAAACCCAAAAAACAACTTAATGAAGGCACATCACCTATACCACCGCCATCATCACGATTATCCTCTCACTACAGTACAGGCTCTCACCTCACTGGTGAAGGGCACACACCAGGGGTAAAATGGCTGGGAAAAGAAAGTAGGACACTTTCCTGGATACACCTTAAAAAAGTGAAAGCACACAGAAGGGATTCTTTCCTGAAAAAAATAATTAGACAAAATCTTGAGAAAGCAAAGATGCATTTTAAAGCATTTTGATCTTTTCTCTCCCATAAAATCTAAGTTTCTACTATCTACTGAAGACTTGTCATAACCCACATCTCTTGTGAAAATACTGAGAAGACTACCCTTTTGCAGAGTTCTAATAAATACACATACTTAGCACAATCTCCTTGTTTTGAGCCTTCCAGAATGACCCACTTTGGTTTAAGCAGCATTGTTTTGATGCTTTCAATATGTTTTGCTGTGTGTTTTTTCTGTTTTTGTTCCCCCTTTTATTGCACACATGAAGAAAGCTGAGCTGGTACTTCATCATGCTGAACTTCTCCCACTCCTTCCTGCATTTACCTTTCATGAAAGGCTAAAGCTTAGAGTTTGACTGAATTTTCATTTGAAAAAATATATATTTTTTTAAATAAATACAGAAGTGAGCAAGGTTTAGGACAGAATGATTGAAGTTCTTTTTCTGAGAACAAGATGGTAAAAAACAAGTATGACTAGAAGATCAATGTGCACTGGTTATAAAGTTAATTTAAGGAATGTGCTAGCAATGACACTATGCTATGTGACAAATGCATTACTGTATTTCCAACTGATTTAAGCACATTTTACACCACCTCGTTTCCAATAAATTTCCTCTTTAAATGCTTTATTTCACAACTCTTTCATACACTAAAGATATGCTTGGACTTCGTATGTTTTCTTATTCAATTAATTCTCAGTGACCAATGCACAGAAAGGATTGGATTATCAGAAGATCCAAGTGGAGATTTTATGGTCTTTGGGAATGATCTTAAAAAGGTCAATCACTACAGAACACAAGGTATTATAAATAAGCAATTAATCTCATTAATATATGTAGCATTTTGATACAATTACTCCAATGAAAAGTTATCCTAAATAAGGGACATCATACTGCAATACGCACAACGCTGAATGGAAAGAAAGAGGTTACTTGAAACATATTTCTTCATTGAACAGCATATAACGTTGAACACTATCTTCCCAATACCGTATTTGAACTAAGACAAAACGTGATTATTTTCTACCAAGCCACAAAGTTTAGTTCAAAGGACATCAGCTGTAGGATTAGTTGCCATCATATAATTCTGCCATTCCTCTTCAGATAAGGCACAAAAGGAAGGCAAAAGAAAAGTATGGGGAACATTATGAAAGATACCAAAGAATTTTTACTTTGAAAAAATTTCAGAACTTCTGTAACATCTTTTTATACAACTTTTAATATAACTGTTAAAAACAGATCATTACCCATCAAGACTAGAAGCATTTGCTAATAAAAACCTCCAGCAACCAAAATAAAATTACACTTTCTAAACAATTGCTTTAGTTATAATTGTCTGTAAGTTAATTTTAAAAGACATGGTTCTACTAATGTTAAAGCATATTATTAATAACATGGGGATTTTGTTTTCAATTGTTTTATAATAAATACACCAACTTATTAAAGGATGCTTCTTCTCCCATCACCTTCACTAGGAATAAACTAAGAAATAAAGACTGAAATCTCCCTGGGGACCCAAATAGCTACAAAAAGGGTATTAGGGCACAAAACCAACCAACCAACCAACCAAAAAAAATAACCAAACAAACAAAAAACACCTGCAAACGTTGGCTGAAACACAGCTGCAAAGTTTAGGACAAAACTGTGGAACTGATGGGAATGCAGTTTTAACTACAAAGCAGCATTTATCAAATGCAGGTATACAGTGCACAGGCCTATTCAGTCTTAGCCACAGGGGTGCAAGAAAGACATACTAGAAATCTTACTTGTGGCATCACCTGAGTCTGTCTCCCTACAAACAAGAGCTCCCATCATTCAGTGGTGGAAGAAGAAACACGAAATGCCTCTGTTATTATATCCAGGTGATCCCAAGAGCATCAGAAACTCATTGAGTGAAGTCCAGGACCATGATCTGAATTATATTATTTCAGACATATACAAGTTAAAAAAAAAAAAAAAAAAAGAACATTTACTTGTACGTTTAACATTACTTTCCAATTTATTGCTCTTATACATATCATTCAAAAGGTCTATGACTTACCAAAAAATAAATAAAGCGTAAGCTACCAGAATCCACAGCTGCAGGACACGGTGCTTGAAGCATCTACATGTTATGAGCTGAGGGTACAGGCATAAAACTAGGTAAGTATCTAAAAGGTTAGGCGTACATGGTATCATACAATAGATCTCTCTCTAAAGGCATCAAGATTTCCTGCTCTTCCTCAAAAGAGACATTTTGCTTCATTTTCTCTTACAGGTATAGCTGTATTAGAAGTCCAAAGAAAGGGAATGCAGTACTTGCAAATCTCCAAGTAATTACAGTCAGGCTTCATTTCCTCTAAAAGGCACTCTGGAATTTCTTGCCACCATCCCAATCTCTTAAACCCTGAAGTACGGAGTGCTTTGTTCATAAGGACATTACAAAGCACAGTGGCCTTTAAGTTTCCACCCACTTAAAGCTGTGCAGATATGATGAGGCAAGAGCCATTTCTTAATGCTCCCGCTGCTACCTCTCAGCAAGTGGAGGCAGCCTGGGGGAATACCGACCATCTCCCTTGATGTTCAGTTTCACATAAAAGCTCCTGTAAATGAAGTTCCGTATTCCAAAGCTACCAGATTCCCATCACAGTCTTGTAATCATCTAACCACCCCTAACTTTCATTCCAAATCTTTTGAGGATACTTGTCAGCCTCGGAGCCTCCCCACCTAAAGTTAAGAAGGCCTTTGGAGTATAGGATGTGTTACTTTTCTTATTTCTGTATTTTAAAAATAACCCCTGGTGTTAAACATTTCAGCTTAATTTTGAATGGTAATTTATGGCGAGGCTTCATGTTTATGACCTATTAAATTCACACAGGTGAAAAACACATGTGAAGAGCATAAACCTTATTGCTGTGACGGTGACAGCACCACGCTGCTGGCAGGTGCCCACACACAGCCCGGACGGGAGGGCCAAAGCCCTGAGCAACCTAGGCCTGCAGCCGCTCCTGCTGTTTTCACCTGCTCAGCTCCTTCAGTTCAGCAGCCAGTTCGCTCAGAACCAAAAGAGCAACCGACAATTCAGGAAGCAGAAGTCTTGATTTCTCTCCCAAACAAAGGAACGGCGACTGGGTATGATCAGTTAACTTGAAATCTTGAAAGGCGCAGTGGCCAGAAACAACTAACTCATTTCACAAACTACAGACGATTCCACTTCTGTTTAATCTGCTTTAAACGCAAAACGCACTCGGATGTGTTTGTTTCTTCTTATGTATCTAGCACAATTAGGATTTGTTTTATTTAGCTAATAAAGTTAGCTAAAAGCTATCTAAAGCATAGGGAATTATGTTTCTTAAACACCAAGAATCTAGGCTGCGTAACCACTTAAGTAAACGCATATAGATGCGCCCCCCCCCCCGCCTAGCAAGAAGCGTGATCAAATTAGACCAATTAGAATCAACTTTTCTTTGGGAAAAATAATTAAGCACAAATGCAAATAAAATTAAAAACAATTATTTAATCAGGATTTCCTGCTTGCTGATTTAAGCCATGATTAAAATTAGTAATATAATCACTGATTTCAGTCAACCCTCCCAGCGCGGACCCACCCCAGCAGCCGCCCACCATCAGCCTCCAGCACGCCCAGCCCCAGCCGAGCCCTCCTGCCCTTGCTCCTGGGGCACACTTGGGCTGCTCTTCTTTTAAAGCTTTCAAACACTCACGTTTTTGCCACCTACCGCGTCTGCCCCTGGGAACGGCTGGTTGCCCCGGTTTTCCCGCTGGCATCTTCTGAAGCTCTGCTTGGGAAGGAAAGAAAGGAGGAAGACCTCCAGCAAGAGGCTCCTCAGGAAGGACACAGAACCTGGGCTTCTACCCCAAACTGAGTACCTCAATATGGACTGAGTCAAGACGAAAGGACATGGATCCAAAATACTTTCTGATGCTCACTAGCCCTTCTCCACTGCTGCAGAACTCAGTCCTTAAACACTGAAGACAGAAGTGCAGTGCCCGTCCCTTGCTATCTTTAGCAACCATTAGAAGTTTTTCAGTTACAAGCCCACCCGAGAAAACAGACTGTATTTTGAAGGCCAGTTTCTGTTTAACGGCTACCCTTGAGTCACCATCGGGACCTCCATGGAACTGCCCCACCAACACATTCTAAACAGAAAAGAAAAAGTAATTATTTTTCTTCCCCTACCCAACTTTAATTTCTACTTAGAGCAATCCAGCAACCCTAATTTCCCTCTTCCTCTTCCACAGCCAAAACACACCAAGCCAATGAAAAAGAAGCTCATAAAGACTGTAAAGACAAAACTTTTTCCCTGGTATACTTTTAGGTTTTAGTGGAGCCACAGTTCAGGAAATATTCTACTTCATAAACATATAGTATTTACTAAGTTCAACTCCAGCATTTACTTGTGCAAAAATTTCAGCGTGGGGGCAATATTTTTAGTGTTGGAGTAATCTGGATCAGGAACAAGTAGTACTTCAAAATGCCACCTTCAGTCAAACACACACAAAGTAGAGACAACTATTTAAGCCAGTCATGTCTCCGTAATCTCCTTTCTTCAGGTAGTAAAACAGAGCTCACTGACCATGGACATACAACAGTCTTTTCCAGGAGCACTTAAAATAGTATTTTACAACCATTTAGAAGAAAATCCAAGGTAGTAACAACAATAACTGCAGAACAAAATTATTACAAAGAAGCAAGCTTATTTCAGCTTGCTAAAGAAAAATTTTACTTGCTGAAAAAAAATACAGAAAAAAATCAGAGAAATAACATGCTTCTTATCTGAATGGAGGTAATAACAAATAAATACAGCCTATCCTTAAAGATATCGATTCTCTCTCCATTTAAAATGGAATAGGTTAATGGGAAAGTCCATTCTAGGCAAGTTAAAACAGAATTAAAACAAAACAATCACACAAACATTAATTTGCTTTATTCTCTGCAACACTTGCCTTTCAGAAAACCAGATTCAAACAAGTGCCCATATTAAAAAGGTCTTTTTCCACTTCTCACTTGGGTACACTATAAAATCTCGTAAGAATTTGGCATTAGCTCAGTGTAAGAAACACATCTGCAACAGAAACAGCAGTAATATCACAAGCTAGAATCTGTGCATTACCAGTGGAACAACATTAAGCCTTACACAACACCTGCTGTAGCCAGCCTAAATACGATTGATGTGTTTATGCCATGTAGATATACACCCATCACCTTCAACAGCAAATGCTCCCATTCTTCTTTATTCCCACATTTACCGGCCAAATCCGTAAGATTCTCAAAGCTCTACATCTACAATTAAACAGTAAGAAACGGCAATAAACAAACTTACTGAGAGCTTACTGGTTAAGGAAATAAAACAGTTGAGTTTTTACACTATAAAAAACAAAAACAAAAAAACATGCAAGTTTTAATATAATAAGGTAGGTTTCATGCACATGTACTAACACTATATCACTATACGAAGCACTTGTGACACAAACCCGTACCTACAAACATTTGCTAAGCTGGAAACTTGAAGAACAAAAACCTGTATGTCTATGCTCAGATGGACAACTACCATCGTATTTTAGGTAACAATGAATACAAATACTATACATTAATCAAATTAAGAAATAATTATCACCAAAGTTCGCTACACATACAACATTAGTCCTTCAAACAGTGCTTAATAAATAATGAGGTTATTTACCCTATTGTCATCATATGTTAACTTGGGTTCAAATTCTAAAAGTGCACCTTCACGTTCCTGCCATGGCAATTCAGAGATGTGTTTGGTGGTGTTCTGCTTTTAACAGCAGTCTTCAGAGTCAGAAGCACACAAAACAACCTGCAAAGCTCCATGCCTGACTACCAGTCACTGGGGCTCTGCCTCAGCCCCTGAAGAGGAACTATTCCAAGATACTCACACATCCCTCCCCAGACTTCTTCCCTCTGCCTTGTCATCCCCCATTTACAAAACAGCGCTCTTCAACTCACCAGTTTGGTCTCCTTATGGGCACTCTCCTTATAGGCAGCCACAAAGCAGTCAACAGTCAAGAAACTTATGTGGCACGAGATCTAGCTATCCGATCACATATGTTATTTAAAATAACAAACAGTTATCGTAAATTCCCTATAGCCCATATTGTATGGCTTTTGAACAAGAGACCAAATATACCACATATAAGTTACTGACATATAAAATAATTGATATAACTATGGGAATTTAGATACTGAATGGAGAGGGAAACATGAGACAGTTCTGGTATAGTAAAAGTGTATGGCTACCATTGTACTTAAGTCCAGTTCAATATTTTCATTTTGAAACCCCAAAAACCTAAGTCAAATCCGCATAGCTATGCCATGATGCCCCTGTAAGTCAAGACATGAGAAGATAACACCTGATGAATTATAATGAAGTATTGCTACAATATTGTAACACACTTCAGAAGAGATTAATTATTTTCTTTAATTTCACCCTGTATTTCCTAAGTAGTCCCTTTTCAATACTGACAAGGTACTATATTTACAATTAAAAAACAAAACAACAACAATAATAAAAAAAACATCTTTGGGTGACAGTTTTATATATGTCAGAGGTTTGTTTGTTTCTGCTTTCTCAATATTAGTGGCTCAAAGAATGCTTTCAGGACTTCCTAAATCAGGGTGCTGGGGGTTTCTGTTCTCAATAAATTTTTAGAAGATGGTGAGAGCCATGCGGGCAGGTACCAAGTCCTCACAGCGGTGAGGCCTGTGTTCGTGAGGTCAAGGAGTGGGGCTGGGTCCCACAGATCCAACAGCAAGACCAGGACCAGGCCCCAGACCCAGCGAGAGCATGGCTCAGAGCTTGCCCAGGCTTACGGCCTCACACACCACTGCCGACATGTCCATGACCTCCGGCAGCACCGCAAGGGCTCGTCAGTCCAGACCACGTGGGCATACAAACTCCTATGAACACACCACACCGCGTTTCAAACATTGTGAGCTCCTTAGTTCGGTCTGCCATGATTCTTGCATGCACACAAGCCAGTGTCTGTGAACGCACTGACATGCCCCTATTTGATGGCCTATTGCTTTCATGCATGATGCTTCACTGTAAAATACATGTATATGAATGAAGTAAGGTGTGCTGCTAACATCCCGCCAGTTTAAACAGAAATTGTAGATCCAAGCACTGCTGATAGCCTACACCGATTCTCAAGCATAACTACCTACCTCTGCCACATAATCATCACAACACAGGAACGCTATGCAAATAAAAGTACATTATAATACCAAGCACATACCAGGGCTATCATTACTCTGTAACCCCTGAATCTGAACTACACGATGTAAACCATCGGGCCCAGGAAAATCCAACTGCATGAGTTGTGAGAAAAAAATAAAAATCATCATCGTCACCTTAAAAAATTAATTTCACAACACTGTTTTTCTATGCCTAGATAACACACTCAATGAATGCCGGTTTTCTTTAGAATAAATAACATATATAAATTATACATAAATACAAATATATATATATATATATGTATATGTATGTAATACTGCAATAATCATTTCAGGCTTGTATGCCAGGCATCTGAAATACATTCAAAAATACCTCACATATGCACACTATATGAATATTATATGCACACTCATTCATAACAAGCATTGCGACAGTGATGAAACCTACTCTCCATAAAGTTAAAATCAACTGCATATTCAGCTGGCGGTGGCTGCTTTTGAGAGCATCAGCTTTCGAGAGCACAGGAGCACAAAATGCCTGCCACTTTACTCAGCATCTTTAACATATACGGTAATCCCTCTCCAGGTACTTTCTAGAGCATTTCATGTCAATCTACCTGGAGGAGCGTGTGCAGAAGTGACAGAGAGTGACACAAATCTGACAACTACTGGCATGGAAAATGGAGAACCACGTCCTACATTACGCGTTTTCAGGATAGCAGATCCCCGTTACCAAGTCCTTAAATTGCTTATCAACAACAACAACAACAAAAGCTACAGGAAGACTTGAAAAACAAAGACTCCCCCTTCTCGCTATCATTTCTATTTAAAGTTAGCAAGTTTCCTGCTTAGGCAGCGACATTTTGCAGACGTTAGAAGAAAAGCTATACGGAATTCGTTAAACCGGGGCAAATCAAGTAAAATTATACAACTGTTTAGTATGCAAGTATCTGTGTATAAAAGTTCTCCTCCGCCACCAGCCGACATTCAGCAAGTAGTTATTTTAGCTGAAAGCTCCGAGCCGTTCACCAGCTGTATAACTGCTACATCTTGTGGCAATCCATCTCAATGCACGCAGGAAAAAACAGACAATAAACGAAACGGAATAGAAAGGGGACTTGTTTGCTCGTAACCTTCATACAGATATTCCCTGCAAACACCCACAACACCCCGCTCTGGCTGTCGGTGTAACACAAGAGGGGAGGAGCAGGGGAGGGAGGAGAAAAATATTATCATCTAAGACGTGATGGAGGAAAGGAGAAAGTTGCAGTCATTCCGTGGTGGCCGTAAGGTGCCCTGTCACCTCGGGCCGCAAAAGCAGCCGCTCCCGAGGGCGTCTTCGTGCTAGGGACAAACGCTGCGATTTCGGTCCCTCTCTCTGCCCCACCTCCATGCTGCCAAAAGTGCCCGACTCCTTCCATCCAGCAACAACGGCCGCATCCACCAGCACCTCCGGCGCGCCGCTGGAGGAGGAGGAGGATAAGGAGGAGGAGGAGGAGGGGAAGCCGCTGTCGGGGAGGACGCGGCGAGCGGCCGCCCGAGGAGAGCCGCCGCGGGAGCAGAGGCGAGCGCCCGCCGCGGGAGGACGGCCGGGAGCGGAGCCGGCCGCAGGGGCACCGAGGAGGCGCCGAGGAGCAGCGGCGGCGGCGGGCGGGGGCGGCGCGGCCCCGCTCGCCCGAGGCTCCCCGCGGCGCCGCCGGGCCCAGGGCTGACCCCGCGCCGCCGCCGCCGCCTCTCCCCGCCAGCCCGGGACCGGCCTCCGGCGGCGGTCGCCGGGCCCCTCCCCGAGGGCCGGGCCCCCCGCGCAGCCCCGCGGCGCGCCGGTTACCTTCCTTGGGCGGCCTGCCGGGCGGCGCGCCGTGGAGCTGGGAGGCCGCCGCCGCCGCGGAGCAGCCCTGCAGGCTCGGTGGGGACGTGGAGAGCCGGGACCAAGATGGCGGCCCCTCCAAACTTCCACTGCTACTTTGGACACTCATCAAGCTACTTTCCTGGAGCCCGGCAGCCGCCGGGGGCGGCGGGGGAGGCGGCGCGGCGGGGGGACACCCAGCGCCGCGCTCATGGCCGGGGGGCCGGCCCGACACCGGCGCGACGAGGCCGCCGGCGGGGCGAGGGCTCCGGAGGCAGGCGGGGCGCGGGAGGGACGGGGCGCGGGGCCGGCGCAACCTGCCCGCACCTCTGCACTGCGTCGCCGCCGCCGCCGCCGAGCAGCCGCCTGTGTGCGAGCCTAACCTTCCCCGCCGCCGCCGCCGCCGGGGAGGGGAGGGGAGGGCGCAGGCGGGGAGGGGTCATGCGCAAACACGAGCGCTGCCGAGCGAGCGCCGCGCTCCGCCGGCGCCCAGCCGAGCCGCGCCGAGCCCAGCCCAGCCCCAGCCGCCCAGCGAGCGGCGCCCCCCGCGCACGCACCTGCCCCGGCCCGGCCCCAGGCGGCCGCTCGGCCCCGGCCCCGGCCCCGCCGCCCCCGCCCCCGGCCGCCGCCCCCGCTGCCCCCCGTGCCTGCGGCGCCGGGGCCGGGGCCGGCTCCCCCGAGGCCGCGCCGCTCATGCCGCCGGGGCGCGGAGCCGAGAGCCCGGCCCGCGGGCGCCGCCGGCAGGGAGCGCCGCTCCTCGGCGCGGGGCGGGCACGCGGAGTCCGCGCCGGGGGAGCCGGCGGCAGCGGCGAGAAGCGGGGGCCGCGGGGAGCAGCAGCAGGAGCAGGGGGAGGCGCCGCTCGCGCATCGCCCCCGCCCGGCCCGGCCCTGCCACCCGCACCCCTGCCCGCAGGACGGCTGCGGGGCGGGCGGAGCTGCGCCGGAGCCCCGCGCTCACCGCTTCCTTCCCCACAAGTAACGGCGTTTTGAGCGGGAATGGGAGAGGCGTGATAAAGTCAGGGCTGGAACAAAGCCTTTTAACTGCTGAGTGCAACTTGTGCACGGAACTGGCTTTGAGTACTTCGAAGTGTCCCAGCGCGCAGATTTATTGCGTTCTGCATACAGCGTAAGTATCTGCATCTGCTGGACACGGCACTCGTGGTGCGGTGCCATGTGGAGACATCCTGGCCCTCCACTCAGCCGCCTGCCTTCCCCTCTGTTCGAGAGCAACAAGCACGGATCACTAGCGGGGGGTTGCAGATCCCTGCACAAGGCAGATACTACCCTTTTTTTTTTTCTCTTCCTTAGTGGCATCTGTCAAATTATCTAAGATCTTCACCTCCCACAAGTATACAGCATAACTGCAAGTTTCTTAGCAATTTGGTATTAACCTGAAGTAAAAATTAGTACGTTTACTTGCTAAGCAAGTCTGTTCCAGGACATATACTTAGCAACAGCTATACTTTTTTTGTGGGTATGGCGAAGTGATCTAATACTTCAACCGTGACTTGCTTCTTAACAGCTTGATACAGGACTTCTCAGGCTTCACCTAAGCAAATTACGCCAGGAAATGGCTAGTACTTAGACATGAAGTAAAGCCATGCTAGTTCACTCTGACTGCAATATTAATATTTATCAGTTAGCATAGAAATTTCTTGCAAGGTTAAAACCAAAACATACTCATGATCCCCCAGTCCATACCATAGCATAAGTGAACATGTACCTCATTTCCTGAGGAGTACATCCTGCTCTAGCGTGCCATTGTTAAATCTGCCAAGTAAGAAACAGTCAGTTAAATTAGCTCAGTGACTTTGTTATATTTATTTGCATCACTTAACACAAAGCCCGCTACCTTTACAAAAGCAGACATAACAAGCATTCTTTCTGCCCCTTTTGCTTTGCAGAAATGGGTACCAGTCCCAAAATGCAGCTTGAGGTCTACTGGGTTCTGTAGATTTGGGATCTAGTTTTCATAATACAGAACAGTATCTCTTGTTTTTCTGAGCTGTTGATGAAGATCGAAAGCGGAGCATGAATTATATGGACCATCTCCAGATAAGGTGATCTGCTTGACTTTAAAATGCATGGAGCTGACATATTTCCCCTTCATATTTCACAGAAAACCTACTTTCTTAATGTGTCTTAACACAGATTTTAGGTATCCCTTTACTTGTAAAGCCACATTGCTTCAGTGCTATCACTTAAATGGTACCTTTTAGATTTTTCCAAACATACTCTAAAATACTTACCATATTATATAGCATCATAAATGTGCATAATGCTTCTCAGTCATTGGCAATACTCTGCCTTCATTTTGCAGTAAAACTTTATGGTCCAGTGGCCCGATGGATAACCTCTCACAGTGGAGAGCAGTCAGCTCTGTGTTACCCACCCAAAATATTGAAAACCAACTCTAGCCCTAATAGTACTGAAGAAGTATTACACATTCTTTTATATTTTTTTTAAATAATAAATATATGATTTTTATATTCAGTCTTTTTCCTTACCTTCTAGTGTTCAGGAGTGGGATAGCCTGCTATCATGATTCCCTGTGATACGCAGGAAACACACCACATATCATTGACATCCAGCATAACCTGAGGCAGTAGAAATGGGGAAATCCCTGTTCAGTGGGATTGCACTGAATAGAAATTAAGAAGGTGCCACATACCTGCCTGCATACAAGGGATAGCTTGATTCCAAGCTAAGGCCGAGGAATCTCATTTAGTTTTGCTGTGTGAGAAAGAAGGACCTCAAAATCCAAATAAGAACAGAAAGGAGTGAAATAGCCTGTGTGCTATTTCTCCCTTGAAAGTATGTCAAGTGGAAGTTAGCAACGGTTTATCACAGTAACAGCCCTCGTATCAAGGACAGCTGAAGAACAGAAAAACATTTTGAAATTTTATTATTCCAAAGATAAAAAAAAAAAGCCAAGCAACACAAATCCTGAAACACAACAGAATTGTGAGAACTTTCAGCTTTGCCAGTGGAAGTACTGTGATGCAAGTTTTGTGCACAAATAAATTGATAGTCTACCCCTAAATCTTTAGAAAAGAGAACTTAACTGGGAGACAGTGAAGGAAAGGGGTTAAAGAAAAGGACTGACAGGCAAAAATAAGAATGACTGTGGCAGGAGTGACCTACAGCATTGCAACTATAATGATAACTGCACTCAGGTCTAACGTCAATTTCAAAACTTTTACAAACATCCATTACAGAACAAAGAGATGTAATTTCAAAATTACATATAAAATTCACAGTTTATCCCAGATGTTTTTGGGAAAGAATATGCTACAGTCATGGGACTAATTACAGGAAGAGATTTTAGGCACCAAATATGTTTTGGTGTCCTCATGAGGAATATGTACTCTTAACATCCAATAATACATGTTCTTAGTAATGGAGTGTTCAATATCTCTCTTTCCCACCAAAGTGCTATCAATTTTCTATCATTTGGCTGAAATTTCATGAAGCATCAGATGCTAGAATATCTGGGAGTGGTGACTGATCAAATCATGTAACCAATTACACAAACAACGTACGTTTACATATAGGTTGTAAATAAGACCATTTTTAAAAAATTATGTCGATAATTAGAAAGGAGGCTTTAAATTCATGGGCAATCAGAAATAGATGTAGAAGAAGAGTTGGATTTAGCTAGCTTGTACGACTTCTAGGAATGAAAGACAAGAGTTACCAGAATTATGAGTACATCCCTCGAGTAGCACTAACTATGTACTTCCAAACTTATAGCAGTCTCTATCAGCTAGAGATCAGGGAAGTGGCAGGAATCAGATCATCAGTGTCTTTACTTTGGGTGCTTTTGGTATTTACTTCCTGCACCTGCTTCTTTTGAATAAGAGTTCTGTAATATGCTCAACAATAGTATTAGGTCTTCTTACCCTTCCATATATTTAACCAGAAATATTCAATATGCAGCCTTCTTCCATCTTCTTAGACTTCGAGCAAGTTAACCTTCCTGGACAGAATATAGAGTAACCCAGCCTTGCTTCTGTCTTTTTCAAACAAACAATTCTCTTTTGCAACTGCTATTCAAGACCTTTGATTTAGGCCACCAATTATTCACGATGCCAGTGAAACTGGACTCTGTTTAGAAGATTTCCAATTCTTTGTTGGTTCCCTGTCATCCTGGCAGTTCTGGATCATAGACACATGAGAACTTTTAGCAGGTTACCTCATTTGATTCTCTCTACTTTTCTGTGACCATTATGCAGTTTGTCATAGTATGGCCCTCTCTGCCATTGTAAAGGTGTCTTATAGCTGTAGAGTTATTTTCTTAAAGGAGAAACAAAAGCTGTTACAGAGGGATATGCTGATGTAGCACCATAATTGCCAACATATGCTAATTTTACACACACATATTTGTATACACATATGCACATGCATTCACTTATCCCATATAGAGAAGGACATACACACACCCTATAACTATGCCAATATCAGCAGCCAATCTGATCTGATTATCATGGTAGAAAAAAATATTCTCGAAACTGAAACAGACATACTGGTACAGCAGCTCAAATAGAAAACGCCTAAATTACTTCATCATTAAAATGATGTATTTATGACATTTCTAGGTTAGATGGAATGTAGCAGTCTAGAAAAAAAAAAAAAAAAAGAAAATACCATTCTCCGTCTTAGTGAATGGTGGAAGTCTGTAGCTCAGACACTGCACTTCCTCCACCTAACAGAGCTGAGTACATGTACAGGCCCTCCCCATACCATACCGACACACTCCCAGCCAGCCAGGGTTGCGATGATGACTGGAGTCTTCCAATCTGTGTCCTGTTGCTCACAAGACTCCAAATGCAGCTTTGGCCTGCGTACAAGGTAAAATGCCAAGTGACTGTGACAGCATGTGCATTACTGTCATGGAATACACTTGCAGATTTTAGCATCTCTTGCACCTGATTCTCACGTAGCATTTCTATTTATGAGCAAAAAGAAATGTAATTGTACTAACGTTAATTTTCCAGTTTAATCAAACTTTTCTAAAACTGATTTAAAGCACTGATATTTTCATAGGAAAAAGTTATTCAGATCTTGATTAAATTAATTTTGAGGCTCACTGAATTAGAGCTGTCTCCCTGAGCCACATACTGCACTACATGCTTTATAATTTTTTTAATATAGCACTTGCTAGCAACTCTGAGTTGCAAGGTAACAAAAACATACATAAATAATATACTAGCAAAAATATCCTCCCTAAATATACCAGCATATCAAGATGAAGAGAAGCCAAAATGAAAAAAATGCTATCACATTAAGCCTACATTCGAGAACAGAAACACCATGTAAGCACAGATCTATTTTTATCATCCGTGTAATTGTCAGAAACTGCGTTTATCATATACCTTTGATATCATCACCAGCAGTCAGACCCAGTGATCCACCTCTGCTATGATTATTTGTACTCTAAATCTCTGAGAAGCCTGCAAACAGCTTTCCTGCAAACCAGAAACAAAAATTAAACCATTCTTTCCATAGAAGCATTGCTCTCTACTCCATTCTCCTTGCTTTAACTACTAACATTATTAGCTACCTTCCAGTCAGAATGAAAGACAATTTTACAATCCTTTCTCGTGTATGTCATTTTAATAAAATATAATTTGGTTTTAAATGTTCCCCGGTGAAGAAATGAAAAACTCAATCTTGATGGATGTTACATTCACTTCCTTTTCTCCCTCCTGTCTGTTTTCATTTTCTTCTATTGCTTTTCTTCCTGTGTCCCTTGCAATCTACTTGTCTGCTACTCCCTGCAATTTTTTCCTACACTCAGACTATTCCTTTTATAATGCTGTTTTCTGGTAAACAGTCCCCTCTTATGTGTCAGGCTTCCTCTACATCCTTTTTTTAAGCTCATGCTTTTCCATACATCTTTCATACTTGCGTCTAACTCTTTACACCTTATATCTTCTTTCCTGAAGTATCTGCCTTGCCTGGAGCTTATTTTGTTGCCTTTGATTTTAAGCCATTAGAGACAGACAATATTTGTAGAGAGCCATGTCTGTATACAGTTTCTAACAGCAATGAGGCACGTCTTGGTGCTTTATTCGGACAAAAATCATACCAACTTCAAGCTGTTTTTGCTTGTTTGTTTGTTTTTGTTGTTCTTGTTTTGTATTATTGAATAAGGCCTTCAAATTTTGGCTAGATAACATGAACAATAAGCCTGACAGAGGGTAAAATGTTAGATATTCAAGTGGCAGTATTATAATTTACAGGTTCCTTGCCTTTGCTCCCTTCCAGCTCTAGCCCTGCTGGTCTGCTGCTTCACTCCATGATGCCCCTTGTGCTGGGAACAAGGGAGCTGCTTTGCTTGATCAGATCTGACGCCCACCTAGTCAAGCATCCTCTCCCTGGTCCTGTCCAGACAGGTCACATACCTTAAAAAAAAGAAAAAAAAAAAAAAAGATACTGGTCCCATGGTAAATCTGGGACAGCCTTTCCTTCTTACCCACCACCCCTCGGTGCACACACACAAGGTTCTGGAAAATAACAGGACAGGAGACAAGCTGGCTAGCAGATTCCGAAAGGTACTGAGAACAACTTGTGATTTCAGATAGGTGAGGAGATGAGAGGAAAAATGCTGTTTTGCATATTATTCAATCATTAAACATTAACTGATAAGGCAAAGGTAGATGACTGTATGTATATAACTGATTGCAGAACAATAAAACTAATTATGTGAAAGAAAGCATGGAATAGCAGAAAGAGAACGGGCTTCCAAAAGCAGATTCTAGTTGGCTTAGGGAATGAAAGAGTGGGTGGATCTTTTGGAATAAAGTCAGAAGGAAATAAGAGCATAGGAGAGCTGACAGTTATTGAGAAAGGCATACTAAAGACACAACAGCAGACTACCTTGACACAAAAAAAGCATTGAAAGAGAGCAGCAAACTCTTTGATTAACTAAAAAACAAGAAATCATCAAACAAAAACGTGGAGACATGGTGTGACATGACTGGTCAGGTCATACAGTGCGACCATATAAACTTTGTTTCCACAGGAAAACATGCTAAAATATATGCTGGAACACTTAAAAAGCTAAAATAATCTCTGCATGATTATTTTTATTTTGTTTTGAGAATTCGTGAAGTACAAGGGAGGTTCTGCAAGACTAGAAAGGATAATAAAAATACTGCCTGTCTCAGGAATTAAGAGTTCACTTGACCTAACTTTCATAAATACTTCATCCATCACTGAAGGGTACTACATGGGTTATTAGGCAGTTAGTGTATAGGCATGGAGACAATAATATAATAGAAACAATTAAGCGATGAGACATTAAAATGTAATCTAAAAATAATTTGTTGTGTCAAACCACTCTAATTTGCTTCTGAGACAGGGCCCTGTTGAATAAGAAGCAAGAACCAAATGTGGTATCCGTCATTTAGCAAAGCTCTTAGTTTGGTCTTCTTTAATTTTGCTTGCAATACAAAAAAATGCAGTAGATGAAATCACGTAACAGTTGACACACAAGTAGTTAAATATTTCTCCCTAGCAGTATTTATCAACTGTTTCCTGACAAATCAGGATGGCACAGTAGTAACATCCTTCAGGGTTTTCTCATCCATTCTATTTTATTCAAATTTTCATTTAACAGCTTGGATAATAGAACAGAAGGTAAACTGTAAAATTTGTAATAAATAAATAAATAAATAAAAATAAAAAAAAATCTAGAAGGGGGTTGCAAACACATTGGAAATAGAATTCAAAATATCTAGATATTTTATCTAGAGCAACAGTCTAACTTCAACAAATTCTAGAGAGATACTACTGATGACAAAAATAAAACAGAACATATCAATATAATATAATGACACTTTAATGGGGCAACAGGATTGCAGAAAATGATATGAAGGTTACAGTAGATTTCCAAGTAAATACAAGTCAACAACACGATGATGCTGCAGAAAGACACTTCTCATTCCAGGATGTATTAGGAAGCGCACAGTATGTGAGATACAAGACCTAATTATTTTGCAATCTTCCGTGCTGCTGAGGCCTCAGCTGGAGTATTCTGTGCAATTTTGGGCGATGCACTCCGAGAACAATTTAAACAATTTGGATGGAGTTGAAATGAAATCAACAAGAATGATAAGTTCTTTTGAAAAGAGGACTTACAAGGAAAGGTTGAAGGAATGAGGCTTGGTCAGTTCAGAAAAAGAAGACTGGGGGAAAATGCATCTTTTAAAAAGCATCATACAGAAAGCAGTGATCAACAGTTCTTTGTTCCCACCTGAAATATAACAAATAAGTGCTTAATTTGCAGCAAAGAAGAGTAGACCAGATGGGGGAAAAAAAGCCAACAAAAAAAAAAACCTTTCAACTTAAAGTCTAGATTAGATGGAATAGGTTTATGGAGATTGTGGAATCCCCTTCATTTGTGGTTTTTAAACAGCAGCCTACAGAAACATCTGTCAGGAATGACCTAGTTACCCATTTCCTGCCTCAGAACAGGGATGGACTGGATGACCTTTTAAGGGCTTTTTCTGCCCCTCTCTTCTCCCCCACCCCCCCCCCACCTCGTAATGATTTCAGTACTAGATAACCTGTTTCCTTTCACTTGGCTGCTGTAGGTTAGGCAGCACAACTACTGGATGCAGTCCAGACCTTAGTGAAATAAAGAACACTTCCATGTAAAATAAGAAATAGTTAGGACAATGAAAAAATAAAGAAAACTCATTCTAGCAACATGAAAACATAAACATGACAAAACCCAAGAATAAACAGACAAATGCAACCCACATTTTTGTAATGACAAATGCTACTTACAATTTGTAGCCAGCTTGCACGTATGTATCTTTGCAAAGGCTCCATTCAGTACTCACTATATTCTATTAATAACGATGATGTTGGTTGTCATGTTGAGTGATATGATTAACCACATAGCAAAAAATCATAATGCCGTGATAAATTTAACTAAATAAAACATTACTCTTGATTAATTGCATTGTTTCTTAAAATACACTTGTATTGTCCAAAATATTCATTTTATAACCTTCAATACATAAAATTGAGATCTTTAATTATTTTAAAATAAGCAGGGCAGTAAGAGGTATTTTGATTTTGATTTTTAACTTTAATCTGGACTTAAAGAGAAAAAAATACCTATGATTTTCAACAGGAAACAAAAGTGATACAAGAAATAATGAAAAGCAACTCACAGGAAAACTGTGAATGAAGCTCTGTCAGCATCTCAGGGTTATGATGGTATCACAAACCACACAAGAGCTTTTCTCCTGTGCTTAAGATGCTGTCATCAGAAACCTTCAATGTTTATCCACAGTAGCCTTAGGTATCACCGTTACCCGTACTTAGATAATATCAAGCTATGCACATGCACAGAGGCACAAAGTGTCAAGCTATAGTTACAGCTGAGCTGATGACACTTTCATCCTGACAGCTAATGCAATCCCTTTTAAAGAAACAAAACCATCATTCATGTTGCAGCCTCCATGACTACTATTAAGCTTTTAGATGATTTCTAAGAGTTACTTTAAATATATATATACTTTCTCCATTTTTCATAACTACTAAGAAGGCTTCTCCCAATTATCCAAGCACAAAACCAATTCAGTTCCAGAATAAATTATAAAATATTTATTTAAAAATTATTTACTTTCCTAGGACTCTAAAATGGTTACTTTTGCAGACCAAGCTTGTAGTTTACAAAAGATACAGAGCATAATGTATGGTTTTCCAGGTGCCCCAACCTATCAAGAAAAGAAATGCATCCAATTCCTACTACCTGGGCTTATGTTATACTGATCTACAGTGGGATAAAAGGAAACAACTTGTTAAAACACAGAGCTCTAGTTCAAATTATGGGATGTGTGGCCACAGGCCATAACATGTTCCACATTACCAAGATCCCCATCAAAAATCTGTTCAACCTTTCTAAAATAGTGTGAATTATCAGAAGTACAATAAACGGTAATTTATCCAAGATCAATGTTATTCTTTGGCTCTCCCATTTCTTCGGACAGGCATGTTTAATTCTGTGTGTGTTTCCCAGATGCTGCTAGCTGAAGAGAACCTGAGAAGGAATTTACTGAAGCAGCAAGACAAGAAAGCAAAATGCCCATTGCTTAGCTGCTGTATGACATTCAAAAGGCAACTGAGGAGGAGATTAGCTTTAATTTCCAATCTTAACACACAATCGCATGCTGGATTTTTACAATGCAGAAACGTGATTGGGAGGACATTACAGGAATACTGACACATACTACTAAGTTCCTTTTCATTTTCTAGAATTGATTTTTGATCATCCTGTATGCTAAAATATAGGCCTTTATTTATTTTATTTTTTTTCTTTTTTCCCTTCCACACCTTGTTTAGAGCACACAGAAAAGATATGAACTCTATAGTGTAAGAATTAACATATCTGTTTGGGAAATATTGAGAATAAAGTACACTGGTTGTCCCTGTAAAAGTAAGCTCTTATGCATACAAAGAACAAACATATACAAACAACTGTGCCATTTCTACCTACGAAGTAGAAGTTTGTGCCTATAAATACATGTTTTTGTGGGTGCAGCTTATGTAGAATTGCTTCTTTTAAAACCAGCTCAAATTGAAATTGAATTTTAGGCCTTGCCATCCTTCCACCCCTCTGGGATAATATTGCATATAGAATGAATGGCATCATAAGGGAATTTGTTTGTATCTCATCTCTTTTTTTCACCAAATTGTATTCCCAGACTGTTCCCAGCAGCTGTTCATCTAATTCATCAGCAAGAACCATAGAATATGTTCAACAAGATTATACTGCTTTCCATTCAGCCCCTTCGGAGAAGGAAAGAAAAAGTAGAGAAATAGGAGAGGTAAAAAAGCAACACACGAGCGTATAGGAAAATGCAAAATTCCCACAGTCCCGCAACTCAGCTAACTGTTAGTTTTAGGCAAAACCCCTCAAACTGCCCTTTGATGTGTTAATTGAAGTCTAGCTTTCCACATGGTCCCATTTTCTTCCCAACACAAGGGATACTAGCTGCTCTTGAGAAAGAAAAAAAATAAATGCCTGTCATACAGTTTTCCTTTGCTTACTTCAAGAACAAAGGATTAAGACGGGCATTGAAAAAGCAGCCAGGAGATTAGATAAATAAAAATGCTTGCGTATGTGCATATGATGATAAGACAATTCCTGGACATCTTTCCCTCTCCTCTTGCTCTAACACAGACAAAAGATGGTGTCAAGCCTCCCTTTCTCTTCTACTGCAGCTCTCGGTAGGCATAATGCTTATTACTACCACAACAATCAGGGATTTTGTAGTTCAAGTGAATCTACTCTTTTGGGGTGTAATCAAAGGCTAAATGAAAAAAGAGGTCATAAGTTAAAGACTCAAATTGCAAACCAACCCAGAGAATAACAGCAGATATTAAAATACACTACAGTATGCAGAGATGACATTGACTCTTACCTGCCCCTAATGAAAGAGGCTCAAAGATCAAACCAGACGTATTCATCTCTTACTTGTAATCTGCTCAATGGCCATCCAGCAGTGTTTCATAGAAGTACTAACAATCAAAAAAATACAGAAGGGAAAGAATTCTGCACATTCTTCAATCAATGCAGGATTTTTCATTTCATATTTGTCACTGCTTGGTTCAGTAGCAAGCACTGGTGTATTTTAAGTAGGTGGATCTGCAGCCCAGTAGTTTTCAGTACACTGGAGTATTCTTCATTATGGTCTGGCAATGCTAGCTTTGCTTGTTTTTCTAGAATGCACAAGGTTGGGTTTTTTTGCAGCACTCTCTCTCATTAGCTTCCTAATTCTTCAGTAAATATTGAGAGGGTTGGATTCGTCATTCTTGCCAGTTTTAGTAGGAAGCAGTTACTGTCCACTAATAATAAATATTTATATTTGCAGAGTTGATTTCTGTTATGTTACATCTTGACCTATTGCTGTTGCTTTCACAAACAATCCATATTTGTTGCATATTTGTAAAAGTCAGTATCTGCATGCAGATACTGCAGCATATTTTGAGCATGTCCTTTTGCTGTCTCAATAGACGTGTAATTTAAGTCCTCCATTATGACCTCGTTTTGAGATATCCTCTGTTTCCCATCTATGTTATTTTTCTATCCCTTTTTTTTTTAGATTGAAATGTCTATAACTGAATGCTTTCAGTCTGGTCTGAAAGATGTATGCCAGGATGTATCATCTATAGTTCATATATTTGAGAAAAAGATCAAAACTGCATCCTCTGCAACACTGATTCAGGGACAGCTTGAATCCATAAGGCGTTTTGGAGCACACTGCTGTAAATAATGCCTGTAAAAACAGGAAAATTGAATCTACTGCATGTAGTATAAAAAGCCAAATATTAGAGATACTCAACACAGTAGCCTGAAACACATTAGCATGAAATGGGGCAATGAAGTGGTCTCAGTATCTCAGGATGTTGACCTCCAATATCTCAATGCAGAACTTTGCCTAGTCCCAAGTACAATCTCCAGCTTGCCTTCAGAATCTTAAAGCACTGTGTCACCTCATGCTACTGCTTTGCTTCTTTCTGTTTTGATACACATCATCTTTTTCCACTTTATTTTTGGAAATTATTCAATAAACTTTCTTAAGTTCTCTCTGCCATGTGCACATACTCCTTCAAAAGTTTTCCTATTTACAATCAAGAAAGCTTGAAGTTTCTCAGGGAGGATCATTACAAAGAAATTCCAAGGCCAGTGTTAGTCTGAGTCTTGTTTTCTCATTTACAGTGACAGAAGAATTCCCTTAACATAGACAACAGCCACTGCTGAGTTTAAAGCTACAAGGCACCACTTGATCTGAGTCAGCTGATTTTAAGTGTGCAATCAAATACAGGCAAAGGAAACTGACTGATGTGTCAAAGCCCCCTTAATTTGGAAGAAGATATTACACAGTGCACTGAAACACCCATTATGGCTGCTATTGCTGCATATATGTATAAGCTCAGCAAAAGGTGATCTTCACTGCTCTGGCAGGAGGCACCCAGACACTATTCAGAGAAAGAACAAGTGCTTCCATGTCATTAATCGAGCTGAGAGAAGCAATCAGAAGTACAAAGTAGAGATCCAATTTCATAGGGAGATGATGAATTAAATTTTGGACTACTCTAACAAGTATCTGGGGAGCTGCAGGAAATTATTACGCAATATAATTTTATCTGCAGGATTCATTCTCATGCAAACAAATCAAGGAGTTATTTTCTTGTCTGACATCTAAACAGCCCTATCGAAAAGAGTATGTTAGTCTTACCTAGAAGATATTAAGTAACAGTCTTCAGCCCCTGACTTGTAGGTCCTTTGCTGGCCAAAGACCCTTTGTAATGCTGCTGTCATCCACAGCACACTTCCTACTGAGCAGTGGGTCAGGGAAGGCTGGGATCCCAGTTAAGAGTCTTTTCCTTCTTTCATGAGATGCAAGACACTTCACAGAAATGCATGCATGATGATATCTGCTTTACAAAAGGCAAGGCCTGAGGACAGGAAGCTAATAAAGAGCTAGACAGAACCAGACAAGGAGAGCTGAAAAATTAAACAGTGCCTTGAAGGGCTTTAAAAACTTAGTTATATATGGTGTGATTTATTGATAAAAATCAAAGAAGCAACACCACATGAGACATTCTTTGACGAGTTTCAGAAAAAGTAAAATAAATAAATAAATAAAGCAACAACAATAACAAAATGCTAACCACAATTCGACAAAGAACCCCAACTCATCCTAAGTTCATTTCATCCAGGTATGAAGAAAATATTATGTAAACCCAGAAGGCTGGTGACTAACATCAATACGCTGCTCGACAGGATGCTTGCAGCAGCTATTATTGGCTATGGATGTCATTTAATGTTACCCTCTTTCCATGCTATTGCATTGATGATGTGCTGGCAGAGGCTGTATTTTGTACATTAGCTCTCCTAGGAAAGCACAACTGCACCTTAGGGGTAAAACTGTGATCCTACTCAAGTCAGTAGCAAAGCTCTCATTGTTATAAATAGGGCTAGAATTTCACATTAGGAGTTATTGTATGGAGAGATGTACTAATCCTTTATTCCTCATCTCTCTCCCTAGGGAAAACTTATTCTCACTTTTGCAAAATCTTATATAAGACTCTATGCAGATACATAAAAGAGCATATCTATCAGACCTGACCACTAAAAGACGATGCATCTCATTTATGCCTTCCAAAGATAGATTTGGCACTCACATTCGCTGTCACAGAAAAAACAGTGAAAGAAATGCCTGTCTCAGGTGATGGCATTCAGGCAAGGTTTCAGGATCCTAGGGAAGCAACGGGAACATAACTTGCTATCAGATAAATCAGGTGTATGGTGTTATTTGATATTCACATACTTAATAACACGCACAAACCCCAAGAACAGCCAAACTATTTGTTTCATTGCAACCTGAACTTAACCTTAAAGCACTAAAACCAGTCATAAGACTCATAGACATGACTTTGTACATTATTTGCATTTTTTTTCACAGAAATTCCTACCCAATTTCCTATTAGACAATTCCACATCAGGTAGTAAGACTAAGTGCCTAATAAGAGACAGGGCTCCTTTTGCTGCTTGCATGCTAACAAGCGATGTAATTGTGCCTAGATTTTTATTCAAAATGGAGACTACCTGCTTCCCATAATAATGGTCCTTCGTTAGATGACATCTTCCATCATGATTTGTATGATACCTACCCAAGCTCCCAATGGGAGATGTACTTTGGATAATAAATGTAACTTCTTTGTTCCATATAGATTTGTGCCAGTTCTGTCTCCTTTTCACTTATTCTAGTCACTATTTTGATCTTCTTTTTGATGATAGTGCCATATTACACTCATATATTCATATGCCAAGTTCCTTTAAAAAAAATAATCCCAAAGAACTTATAAAATATCCTGTAAGCCTTGTTCCAAATGAAGATTTCAGGTCATTAGGAGTAAATGATAATCTATGGTCAATTGCACATATTCATTTATTTATAACATTTAAAGAGAAACAAAAATGCATCAAGACATCTTTGCATAATAGTTTCTATTTTTATTCTATTCTTTATGTATTTCTATCTTGTTTCCTGACCATGTCGTAGGCATGCATAAAGCACCAAACTGCTATTTATGCAGTTCTAAGATTTTGTCTGCATGGAGCTGTGAAGGAGCAAGTTAGCTTGCTTTCTTTTGGAAATTTTATTTTGCTTTGCACATGTGTACAAAAATATGGGTCCTTATGGTGGAGCACACAACATAAAAGAAATATTCCTTTTTCTGTAGCTTCTGAGACAGAGATGAACCATTTCCAAAGAAAACACTGTTCTCACACAGTCAAGATTTGCTATTGTTGTGGGAAGACCCATTGTTCTAGATGATCCATGTTTCATTTCTGAGCTTCAGGAGATCCCTTAAATACCCCACATCTCATTCTTGGAGTGCCTAGGGAAAATAGAGCAGGATACTGCTGATTTCTTATTCTTTGAAAAGGCACAGCAAGGAATAGAAGGCAAACAGGGAAGTATCCTTGGTCTCTGGGAGTACACAGTACTGCTCTATGCTAGCTCTGAGCCAAAGTTACTGCTACACACGTTATATTTCCCTTGCCTTATCCCAGCCATAAGCTGACAAGGACTGAAATAAGATTATTATTCATCAGGATGGGACGGTTTCTGAGCCTCACACATCCAAAACAGTTAAGCAGCTGTGCTGAACTACAGGATTGCAGCCATGCCCTTTTTGCTGATATGACAGCTACAAACTATCCAGGTCGTTTGGCAAAGAGATCTGCAGGGCAGTGTAAAAAATAGTCCTTCTGGAGACCAAGACACCAGTAACTGAGGCTACCATATGTTCAGAATAACTCAGGAAATCCCAGACCCTGGCTGAAAAGAGCAATTGCACTGATACTGCAAAGTTCACAAAGAAATTAACTTTTTTTTTTTTTTTTTTTTTCCCCACTTTCAGGATCACAGCTAAACTGTCACCCTGCCTTAACACAAACAAGCAGTGACTGCTATGAATAAACTCAGAAATGCTACTTAGAATCTCATGTCTCTAATGCTGGATATATTAAGTAGAATATTAAAATACCCTGTTAGGAATTATGGGCATTTTTCCCACAAAGCATTTTCCACATGTAATTCACAAACTATATTCATGTCTGGCTTCAATGAAATTTTGCTTTTGTAAAAAAAAATCACAAACAAATCCTAAAACCTTACAGATCTTAAACAGCTTGTTAAATACTACCTTGACCATAAAGTCTTTGTATAAGATCCCATGAGATCTACACAAAAATGCTGAAACTGAAAGGGGCTGAAGCAGGTGTATGATAGAGGTGTGTCGTTCTCCCTAATCACCCCCCCAGTTTCTCCTACACTTCCAATACAGTTTTCTGTCTGATCTGCATGGCAAAACTTCTTATGACCACTATCTGCGAGAAGAATTTACTGTCAACATAACCTGTACCCTAGAGGAAAAAAACAAGCTCTGTCCACATCCACACCAATCCCATAGCTCCTTATCACACTTATGTACAAAATATTTTTGTTCAGTAACATGAGTTTTGTTTCAAGCTTCTTTATGGTAGGTCAGTCAGTAGAATCAAAATGAAGGGAGGCTTGCTAACCACTCAAAGTACTTGCCTTCTTTTTAACTTCTCTTGGAAGAAGTTAAACAAATACATTCTGTTTTTCCTTCTTTAGCACCAAAGTCTGCCCCACAGATTACTGAAACATGAGTTTGTGAGGGCTGTTTTGAGCAGAAGTATGTTCCTATGCATAGGAATGATGTTAATTCCTGTCACTCTGAACATCCAAGCGAGATTGTTGTTAAGGCTCCTTTCTAAAGGGCCAAGCAAATTTGTGCCATTCAGTTCAATGACTTTCATCACCTCTATTAGACCAAACATAGATGCAATACAGCTAAGACAGACTCCAAAGGTTAGTTTTTCATTTAGGCAAAGTACTGGAGATGCAAAAGCTGTGCAGCATTTACAGGAGTCTAACATGGATTCAATAAACCAATTTGAACACTAAAGGAACATCCTTTCTAAATGCAAATTATTCAGGTACGATGTGAATTCCTTAAAGGTTACTCCTCAGTTCTCTCTCTCTGTCTAATAAATGAGAACACAGAACAGCTTAGCTTCTTCTTCAGGATTCTTTGTATGAAGTCATCGCACTGCTCCCATTACAGGCCTTTTCTGTAAGGTGCAGACACAGGCTCTAGGCTGGTTCTGTCCTGTGACTGCTGCACACCAACACTTATCTTTTACTAAAGCGCTTCTGGGAAGAACTGAAAAACTGATTTTAAAAAGTAAGTCCAACAATGCAGCAATGCACAGACATACTCAAGCTTCAAGATTTTCTCTCTCCTTTTCATTTTGCCAGAAGATTCCACATTTTTGTATCTCAGAGAAAAAACAAACCCAAATAATCGATAAGGTCCAGAAAACGTAGACCAATAATATGCCATACTGAACTGATCAAAGTATCAAGAAATCTACCTGGACAGGGATGTGCAATAGATGCAGACCCAATTATGAAATTTCTTCTTGATGAATTCATACCTTGAATGAAGCTGGTGACAGAACCTGTATTTGTTTCCCAGTGGGTGGAACAGGATGTGTTATATCAGCTTTGAGGTAGGAATCATGGGAAAGAATGCTACTATATTATATTAAAAATAAGTCATACTAGAGATGCTCTCTACTAGAGGGACTGTATTTGTGAGTAATTTAAGCACTGCATAACAGTGGCCACTGACTAGGAAGCTGTTGTGGGCCCTTTTTGGCATTGGAAGATTCATTAGAGAAATCTGCAAGTATATTTCATACAATGAATCTGCATTTGCTATGTAAATTTAATTTCACCTCATGTAGCAGCATTTTCAGAATTAACAGGGGTGACTGAAACTCGAGGGCCTTCAGACTGAGAAAACAACTGAAAGAAGAGTTCAGCAGGTGTCAAAACAACAGACAAGAAGTCTGCGTCTAGCAGCAGACTAATAATGGTACATTTTAAGTGCCAATGCAGTCATCTGCTGTAGTTTAATCAGAAACAGATTCTTGTTATCATCCTACTGTAATATTATCAAGAAATCCCCTTTTGCTGTAAAACAGTCATACTTAGTCTTACACCAGATGGAATGAAACTTATCAAATTGGTCTTAAGTTAGAAGCAAATAAAAAAAATACTCATTTCAAATTTTAACACAAGTTTCTAACTCATTGTGGTTTTGTAACTCACACATGGCTGACTAACTTTTAAAACCTCAAGCTTTGCATGTCTTAAGTTCTCATGGAAAATGAGGGCACAGTCTCATTTTGAAGCTCACATCTTATAGTAAGGGGAAACGCTTTTTTTTTTTTCTTTTTGACTAACCAATCAGCTGCATGTGAACTGCCACTGTACAAAAGCACTGTATGTTGGATGCAATGGCTAATCCTTCAAAGCTTAACATAGCTACAGGTATTTTGCACCCCACTAGAAAGCTCTGTTTGCACTGCTGGTACAGCAGATAAAAGCTCGATACAAAGTTTATAGAAAGAACTATTTTCGCTCAAAATACTCTTTCCTCAGCTGCTATCCACTTGCTAGATATCCTTCCCTTAATTTAAAATCACCAAGAGTTTTGCTTACCTGGATTGTAATCAATATAAATAACGAAGCATTTACTGAACTTAAAGCAGAGTCAGGCACTGGTGCACCCCTGGGCCATACCTGGCCTGTCAAAACAATACCCATTCTACCTCACAGCTTGTTCAAGGCTCATTTTCCTGGAATACCTTGCCTTTTGGGGGAGGGGGGAAGATGACACCTATGATGCACATGCTGTGCAGCACACTGGTGTGGCAGGAATGAGGAATGAGCCACGGGCACCACAATGTCACCGCGCAGGCACTCCGTTGCTGTAATGTACACATTTAACCAGACAGACCTTGCTGCTGGTTGGGCAGGATTTCTCCCTTCCCTCCCCAGCCCACCTTGCATTTTCAAGCGGGGACACTCTCAGAAAGCATTTATTCAGCTAGCATCAATGCAAAAGGCACAAAACGTTGTCACACTAAAGCAATGACTCACCAATGTAAAACCTTGCTTTTTAAAGAAAAAGCTCCTACTACTATCCTATATGATACTGGATTATTCAAATTAATCTACAGCGAAAGTGAAAATGCCTTTTTGTAATTCTGATTCTCTGCGACAGCACTTTAAGTGTCAAATAAGGTCCTATTTTAGCAAAGTTTCCAACCGTGTGCTGCAGTTCATCAGAAATTAAAAAACCACCAGCCCAACTGCATAGTTAAAATTCACCCTTTCTAAGGTTTCACCAAAGCTTTCTTCATTACGTTAGGTTATTCTTCTATCGCCTCCCTCAAGGCCTACTTGTTCCAGCTCCTCTGTATAGATTGAAAGCACACACAAGCTATCCTAAGAGTTTTCATGCTTGCTAAGAGACTAAAGCTTGCCACTCTTCTACATTTCTTCTTTTCTTCATTTTTTTATTGTAATTACTAAGGTTTGTTTTTCACAGAAGTGACGATTTTCAAGAGTATGTATAATCTAAGCACAGCTAAGGCTCTGGTATTGAACCCGGTTAAGAACGAAATCATTCAGGCCACCAAAGCTGCATAAAAGTGACCACCGTTCCCAGATTACGGCTTTAAATCTTCACCTCTATATTTAGAAACCTAAAACCAAATGGCCAACTTTCCTGATGACTCAGCACCTGTGCCAACTGCAAAAGAATCTGGATCCCCAGCAGACCTCTTGTATAAAAGTGCTTAGAAAGTCCAGACGTGACAGTTACAGCTTACACACTTTTCCAGACCAAAAAATGGAAGTCCATTAATAACTTTTATTTTACTTCTCATCCCATGCTACCACTGCGTTTAGGAAGAACTCCTGCGTGTACAAACCTTCTCTTTTAAATTGTCAAAATCCTCTTTACAGAATTTCTTTTTTCTCATGCCTGGACTTCTCTTTAATTGGATGCCTGCCAACTTCCATGTCTCTACCTCCCAGACTGCTGATGTTCCCTATTCTCTCATTTAAGGATATATATATATATATATATATATATATGCATGCACATAATCCAAGCCCTTTGGGCTTTTCTTTGGCAATAGCTGTCATTTTTATTTTTTATTTGATTTTGTAAATTCAGGGGGACACTGAAAAGCTTGGTAGTATGATAAAAAAGGTAACTAGGCTCACCTCGGGAACATTTGCAAGTTCATTGCTGCTCTTGCCTAGTAAGCTGGGGATAAAAACCAAATGACCTGAAGCTGTCATTGTTCACGTAGCTACACATGCTAAACTTTGTATTTAGTCACTTTATGAATACAAATAGTAATAATATATTCCACTTGGGAATCTTGGAAAACTTTGTTAATATAAAACAGTTGGAAACAAGAATGTGAAAGCTATATGAAGCATCACAAACATACACAGAGAATACCTCTACTGAAAGAAATCCTGGCAACACGGCTGTTAAAACCGTTCCATTCTTGATTTCACAGGTGGTAGGAAAATCCACTGGAAAAAACACCCAGTTAATATTTGCCTGTATTATCATCAGGAATTTGTGGCTTTCAAATAGTGTTACAATTTTTGTTTTCTTTTTTTATTTGATAGACTGATCTCGAGGAAGGAGAATGAAGAATTGCATAAAAAACGGGATCCCAAAGTACAGTGTAAATTTAAATTATCATGCTTTACCAGTATTTCCTTAGAAAAATGTACCAATATGCAAAGTCTTCTGGTGATGGAATAAGAAAGATTTTTATGAAATCTAAAAAGACGGGGAAACAACGATCTATTTTCATGTTCTGAAAATGCATTAAAAAAGCCATTTTTTCCTATCTGATTTTTTTTTTTTTCTTTTTTAAATCTTACCTTCACAATATTTTTTCTTTTAGTCTCAAAAGAACTGTTGAGTTTAAGAATAGGCATATTTTATCACAGGTACTTTCTCAAGTATTTGAGAGCAAAAATAAACATGTCTTAAGCAGTTGTATTGTAAATCACTTATCTTAATCAATCATGCTTGTCTGTTATGTTGTCAGGTTTTATAATAATTATTACCCATTAGAGAATGTTGTAGAATAAAAAATTCTGAAGATCTTACCCTAAAATATAAACACAAATATGGAAGCATCCCCAAACCAAAATAACTTCAGCCCTTAAAGCAAAATAACAAGAGTAGTGAACAAAAGGTATTCTCTCTGTGCAACTGATCTTGATATTTTAAATATTAACATAGATGTTCTTACTGATAGAACATTTTTGTACTTCAATATTCGCATTTTTATTTTTATACGAAATACTGGGCACCAGTTAATCTGGTTAATCACAAGCAACTAGTCTACATCTTGAAGCAACTCCACAGACTTTCAGAGTCTTCTGGTCTCCCACTGACATAAATGATGTTAGAAATCTGGGTCAAGGATTCAAAGATCTTTTTTTCAGATTTAACCTTCAGGCCTTTTGCTAAATATTAATTGCTTCAAAGTAAAATAAATATTTACTGTTTCTGATACTCTGCCTCAAGCCAAGTGATGCAAGAAGAGTGTGGTTTAGTAGTTCATTAAATATCTTAAATGATATAATAATACTTACATGCTTTGCAGACTGTGCCATACTGCTTCTTTTTTTCATTGACTTTCATTTGTTATTGAAATAAATACATACAAAATAAAAAGAAACTAAAACCAGGCTCTTGTTGAATATATTGATTCTTTGTAAATTTCAGTAAAATAAAATGTAAAATTATTGCTAGTGTGATTTTGTTGTTCTCTCTTTGTACAAGCAAGCTCACACTGTTTCCAATTTAAAAACTAGATCTTCACAGTTTGGTGACTATCACCAAGTATTTATTCAACTTGCTAATATTCGCTCTTGAATAACAAGATGAAATGTTTATCTAGAATATGATTATCAGTGTATTTGTCATATATATATTTTTATCTCAAAGCAAATCATGCTTGGTGACAATCACAGCTTTGTCACACCACCTTTTATTAACACAAACATCTTTGGCTGTTAGATCACAAAATGATTAAATGATTGATTTTGAACAGCATTGTTTATCATCCTTGGGTTTAGCTCAGCCCCTGTGTAAACAAGCTTAGCATTGTTATTGAGAATTACACCCGTTTATACCAGGGATTAACATGCCAGGGTCTCTCTCTGTGAAATTCATTCCAAAGATGCAGCTTCTTGCTACTGCTATTTTCTCTTCATTTTTAAGTAAATACACATTTAACTAAAGGCTGCACTGGTAGCTTGTGGGGATGCAGATTAAACCTGAAGTGAGCGTAGAAAATTCAAGTCTGCTCCACTTCAGAGTAAAAACTGTTTCTCAAAGGGATTGTCACCCACATGTAAGTTCTGGAGTGCAAGCCTCCTCCTTGAAATGCCTCACACCGTCTTTTCACTTCTCCACCCACCATTCTTTCTCATCCTCACTGTTGAGTGTAATCAATGTCATTGGAAACTAAGCTGCCCGATTCTTCTGGAATGACATCTGACTACTGTGCTTAATAGGATAGATACGCGGCAAACAGAGCCATTAAAAATGGCAAAGCTTTTCCTAGTGTAGAATAAAAGACCAGAGGTAGGTTCCTCCATTTAAAAAGCACTTGCTATTTGGGAGGAAATGGAGGCTAGAGTGTGCCTGACAGTAAAGAAAGGAAAAAAAAGTGAACGTTGGCTCTGCAGTGAAGCCCTCTAATATGACCAGACTGACCAAGCATAATTAATCATTATTCTTTTAGCAAACAAATTACTTTAATTCTCTGGCTTTTCCCTAGCCCAAATATCAATTAACAGAGGTATTGTCGTGAGAGTAAAGTGTGCTAAGAGTGATGCCTCTCTCTTCAGCACTGTGCTGAATTTGTCATTCTGTATAAAATAGTAGCTGCTGTATGATTGCTACAGGACTACATGTTGTCATGCCAATTAGCATGTTCCTCCCCCCCCACCTATCTTTTCTTAATTCAGTAAAATGTGCCTACGAGACCAATTTATATTCAAGTTCATTTTCCAGCTCTGCTGATGAGCAATATTAGGATCCCACAAAAGGCAATACAAATATTTTAGTCTGCTGTTTTGTTGTTTTGTTTTAAATGGAGAATGGCATTTTAAAGTCTTAAATAGTAAATATGCAGATGTCCTCTTTCACACATAATGTAAAAATAAAAATGGAAAATCTCATATAAGTTACTTCTAGTAACTCCTCTTGTGAATATTGTGATTCCTCTTTTTCTTTTTGGGGGGAAGGTATATCACATATACTTATTTTATCAATGTAGATTTGTTGCCTGCTAACTTAAATAACTTATCCTGTGTGGGTTTTTTTGTTTGGTTGTGGGTTTTTTTTGTGATGTAAAGGGATACATTTTACCTTCTAGATACTAAAATATAATTTAATATGCCATCCTCACATTGCCTATCATTAATATCCCTAACCTGCCTTCCTATAAAGCTTTTCCGGGTCTCTAGTAATTTTCACCATTTTTTCCACCACATCTTTTTTCTAGTTGAACACAACACACAACAGAGAAGATTTTACACTGGATTTACTTAGTAGCTGTATAGCATTCTATTTTTACATCTTTACATTTTGCTTGTTTTTACAACAAGCAGCATACACCAAGTCTGTGTTTTCAATGAGCTTAAAGTTTGTTTAGCGTCAATGTGTGAATGTTCAGATTATTCTTTGAGCATTTACTAAATTGTGTATGTCATCAGTGTGTTTTAGCAGTTATTAAATTAATTCACTTGATTTCTTAATCTTTCACAATCACCGCAAAATTGTAGTAGCCTGATCAATAAAACATCCTCTGAAAATGGGGCTATGTTGTTGCTCGCTCCTCTTTCACGACAGCAATGACAAAATACCTTTGGCTACCAGTAAGCATGCTATGCTTTGTCACACAGGTATTCAATTTAATATTTTCAATGGTGTACATTATACTTCAAAGAATAACCTACATTTCCAGCCTTTTTGATGAGTGCTCCTCTGCAACCATGAGATTTTGGGTTTGGCTGTTGTTTTAAAATAATAAACAGATTTTTCCTCTAAACTGTTGTAATCTTAGATAAAACCTAAAGACTATTCTGTTTTCCTCCCAAGCTGTATTTCTAGTTCATACAAATTCAATTAAGTTCTGTTGAACAGATGCAAGTATAACAGCAACAGAGATTGGGAGGCACTTCAAGGTGATAATCTGCAGATACAGTCTTGATTTAAATGGGACAACTTCAGAACATATGGAGTAAATTTAATTGTCCTACCTTGATTGAGCACAGTCAGGGTGCGGAGACTTCTGTTATTCTTTTGTATTTGCTTCCCAGGAGGTTAGGATTGTAGCTTCTGTCACTCTAGAATTCTACTTGAAAGAAGGTAAAAATGTTGCTCCCTAAGGAAAAACCAAAAACAGGTGTATCATAAACCTGCCTGCACTGTTGCAAGCACGTGTGTAGCACATATAATCTACAACAAAGGAAACATTCCATCTTGGGAAGAAACCAAAATACATTGTGCACATTAGGATGAAAGTCAAAGCCTGTAATATTCTACTAAGATGTGAATACAGTACCACAATGGAAAATAGACTTTGAAGATAGGTCTTTCCACCTCAAATCCTCATCCCGATTTGTTTACTCAGAACTGTTTCTGTGAAAGATCAGTCTTATTTTTACCTTCTAAACTCCTTCATTTCATTTCACTAGTTCCTAGTCCCAGTGTCCTTACCCTGTGCCACACTGTCTCATTACACATCTGCCTCTGTGTTGCCCATGATGTTCTGTCTCTCATTTTCCCATTCAGTTCTATGTTTCATTCCTGTTTTTTTTAGTCCAACCAAGCTTACTTCTTACCCCACTTCCCAGAGGAAACACTCCTTCTCTTGTCTGCCTTTGAGCACCATCTTCATTTTCCTCTGCTCCCACCTGTTTGACTCTTGCTTTCAAATCAGTCAAGCTCTTCCTTTTAGTTATTTGGCACCAGCAAAAGATGAACAATGGTCATTGGATGAAGGGGCTCCCTTCTCAGCTCAGTCATCAAGTCCAGGCACAACCAACATGCCTAGACTAGCAGATACAGCAAAGAATCTGCTAGAGATGCCCATGGCAACCCAAGTAATTCTTACTGACACTATGCTAACTATAATTGTGATTAGAAGACAGATTTAATCAACTTTTGGCAGATTGTCAAGGGAAGAGCAACTGACACATCCCTGATGCTTAAAAAAATTAATTAATTAATTAAAAAAAAAAAAACACACATGCCAAATCTTTGTTCCTAACATGGAGAGAAGTTTAGATATTGAAAATCAAAGTGACCTACGTTATTAACAATTAAAATGTTTAATATTTTTATAATGCATATATATGTTTCATTGCTAAGGTTGTTCTGACACCCATTAGGAAGAAGTAATGGTTGATATAGGAACCGTCTATTATCATTGCCACCAGTGATACACCACACAGACACCATAGCCTAAGGTATATTTTGGTCTAAAATAATAAAAAACTGCCAATACCGCTGTATTAATTGAACATGTATACGATTCATTGCATTCACACAGAAAGAAAAAGTAATGTGTTCTGTACAGAAGGAAATAAAACTGTCTTGTTTCAATCTTACAAGTAAGCCATCCAGCAAACTTTACTCCAAATGTTTGCATATATAGCTCCTGTGGAAACAGCTCAACTGTCTACCATGCACAGGAAAAATGGGAAACAAAGGATATATCAGTATATCAAAAAACACACCAAGGCAGTCAAACAAGACCACACCACAAATAATAATGAAGTAGCAAAATTTATGTTAAATGATTACCATTGGTTTTTCATACAAATTTCACAATGGTTTGTTACAAATACTTAGTCATTTTTCAACAGTAGAACCTGCAGATTAGCTGAGTTACAAACAAAAGACAAAACAGAAAGACAGCAGTTCCCAATATAAAAAGCAAGTTGTCTTTCGTGTCTGGAGTTTCTGTTGTCTCCTTGTCTGCCCTGCATTTTCTTTGTCCTCTTCAGATTCAGTGGATCTGTAGATATTGCACAAGTACATACACTGGTTTTGCTGGAAAACAAAACAAAACAAAACAAAACAAAACCACAAATTGTTATTGACTAGATACCTCAGAATTAGTGAGGGAAAGAAGGTTGGTCACTTTCTTTTTTGTTGTTGTTTTAAACTATATAGCTTTCTTGTTTTTGCTTAAAAACTACGTGAGATAGAACACCACCTAGTCTAAACCTGCAAGTGCCGTTCTCATCTACCTCTACATAAATGTAATGCAGTATCATTGGAGATCACAAAAGAAGCCAAAGCCAGTGAAGCCAAAAATCAAGATTATCTTTCTGTAATTGGTATTCTTCCATATTCACAAGTCTGCCTTACCCGCACAGGAAATCATGCTGAACCAAACCAAACCTACACAATCATTAGCAATTAACAATTAAAACATTTATATAATGTATATTTACATAATTTTATATTATTAGAGAGTCCAGGCATGTATCTCATTAAAGAAGTACAGATTTCAAAAGTAATACTGAGAACCATTTATGTACTGGGCACTTCTTTCTTTGCAATACCCTAATTTTTCTTTCCCCTATAGATTAACAATAAACCATTTTAAACTGCACTTCCTATATTATTACCTGCAGCTCTTTTCTTTCTTTCATTTCAGTAGTTCTACTGACCTTACTTTTATATAAATATTTCCAAAATAATCAGTTTTCCCAACTAACAAAAAGATATTTTATTAAAAAAAAAACAGTCCCTTATTAAGCTTTTGGAAAACTGAAATTTTATAAAGTCAAAATACAGAAAGAATTTGCATCTGGGTAGGACTTATCAGGAAAGATATCTTTCTACCATTTCCCCTTTTATCAGTCTTAAAAGAGTTTGGACTAGTTACAACTCTCTTTACAGTGGATATTCTACATTCTTACAAACAGTAGCTGATCTTATTACTTCTACAACAGGCACCATTCTTCTAAAAGAGCCTGTCAGTACTTCATCTGCAACGCGCAGAAGAGAAACAGCCAATTTTGCTCAAGGCCATACTAGAATTTAGGGTTTGGTTTCTTCTGATGTCATATTTTTCTTAAACTAACAATATAGCATATTAAAATCTTGCCAGGATCAACATATCAGTGTGAGAGACAAAGCAAACATGCCTCTACATATGGAAAATCTACATCATACACATGAATAAGACTGTATGATGCTCAAAAGCTTATCATCACCATCACCTCCTGGAAAGTTCTACAACTGAAAATAATACTTTGTACTAGACTCAGAGCTATGCATACTGCAAAATAAAAATTAAATTACAAATAAAAGTTGCACAGGGTAGCAACTTCTTTAAAATATAAGCAAATATTTATTTGCATTTTCCATGAAGATGCTGTTGTCTCCTAAAACTGATGGCCTCAAGAAACACAGCTATATTTTAACCCCTAAACTGATTCATACCACAAGAGCTTTATTGCAAGGTACAGTAACACAAAGCTAGCCAAAACTTTGCTAACCAAAGCTTCCTAAGCTACTTAATTCATATAACAGTATCTTACTGTAATGGGAGCTCAGAATACACAAGAAATGCAGGATAGGATCCTACCTTCTAAAACCCCTTATTGTATTTCATTCTTGAAATAACTGGTTTTATGGAAATTGTGCAAGTCTTGGAAATTTTGTCTAAGGGGATGAAGATACATAACATGTAAATTTAGATAACTTCTTTCTTTCTAGAAGACAATCAGTTTTACTTAGCTTAGCAGCTAACAATTTGAAAAAAAAAAAAAAACAACACAAAAAAACCATGGTTCTCAGCTAGAACATGCTCAGCCCTCAGACTGAAACAAAAGTAAAAAAAGAGACTGAGAACTAGATTAATGGCACTCAAAACTGCATGCATGTCATAGATTATATGCATTCTATATCCTTGTTGAAGTAACACAAAATCATTGAAGTATTATTTTATTAATTCAACTGTTTCTTATCCTGTCTTCCTTGTGGCTAAGTGATTGTAAAATCACACTTAAATAGCAGAAATAGCATCTTTTAATACTAGCTCAACTGCCTCAGTATCGTGGTGTGCCTCTGAAAGCAATACTCACATTTTGGTTTTCTCCTTAGAAGCATGTGACATTTTAATATAGTCCTGTCTCTTCATAGGGTCAATACAAAAACATTGCCTTTTTTCTAAGACTCAACCCCTAAGAAACCAACCTCTCTGTGTAAACAACAAAAATATTTCAGCTGCCATGTAGACCACCATTTTAGTGTGATTACATTACCCCATAACAATATTAATAAAATGTACTCTGGACTACTCTTTTTGCTCCTCTCTCTAGCCTATTGCACATCATGAAAATAATGCTTATATTTATCCCCGCTAATGTTAACAGTGCTTTGGTTTCAGAGCTTTTTTGGCATTTAGGGCATTCTTTTCTACATGATGTTGAGCTTACAACCTACAACACTTGAAATATAACACGTGTTACATAGCTGTTACACAAACTTGAGTTTGGCATGTTTCTGATAAGCACATAGATGCAGAGTGGAGACCTCAGAGGAATAAACCAGCCACAGTGCAGGATGACAATCACTGACTAATCTGACACCCATGTGTATCACATGCAGTTAGTATGAAATAACAGCTTTCATGCAAATCAGAAACAGATCTTGTCTTCATTGTTTATGCACCAAGAAACTTCCCCCAAAAGAGGAAATACAGTTGCAAGACACACAGTTGTTAAAAGAGACATGACTCAGAAGTCAACACAGCACAGCTTGTAACGATAGTGAGAACAGATATTCTGATTCTTTAAATCTCTGTAACAATTATGCTTCAGTAAAACTTAAAACATTTTACATGGTGTGAATTTCACCAAGAACAAGATATATCCTTATACTTATTGACTATTCACATTACAGGAAGTAAAAGAGTACCTGGTTGCAGTTATGACCAGATTAATGTATATCCCTTTATTGCATATAAAGCAGAACTCAGAAATACATATTTTTTTCAGATTATTCTCAAATACATACATTTACAAAATGTCAGGGAAAGGCTTTTAATTCAATATATTTCTCCTTTTCACTGGCTAACACAAGATTTATATGAAATATACATACTCAAATTTGTTTCCATTTCTGAAGTTCATGGTACAGTTATCCATATGGATGCTTTTTCATGGCTTCTTCAGAATTATTCACAGACAACAGCAATGGTTTTTGGAACTTGCTTTGTACCCAAACTCGCTGCATTTTCACTTTTTTCTTCCTGTTTACTTGTAATCGCCGATCAACTAAATTCTGTACTTCGGTTAATCCAGCCAAATTGAACATGTTCCATATCTCATCTGTTTTCTCATACAAAGAATTATTGCAATTAAGAAGAAAAAAAAAAACATTTGTAGAACGTAGTAATTAACAACCGGCAGTTCAACCAAAGATAGAAGTAATTCTGTTCCGTGATTTGAGAGATCAGGGAAACTTACCATAGTAAGTCTTTTGTTAGAAAGACATTTTCACAGCTCTCTATTCACATTACAGTAAAAAAAAAAAAAAAAAAAAAAAAAAAAAAAAAAAAAGTAGTATGATGCTCACTTTCACAATTTTCAGCAGCTGAGCTATAGTGCACCAGCCTAAGCTGACTGCTAACAAGACTGGATGACTGGAGGGGCAAAGAGCAGTAATATCCATAACAAGGAATTTAAGTTTAGCTCTTGGAGAAAGAGCAGCCCCATACCTCTGACTGACCAGCACAGCAGAACAAAATATCAGAGTATGGCCACCAGCTATCCTTCCAAGCGTGTTTCTCAGTTTTAAGAAATATATTAAGTACACCTTTAAATAACAGAATTTGAGAATATCATTAGACACAAGACGCTTAGTCAAAGAGAAATTCCAGTGATGTCTGCAAGCAATCTTGAAGTACCGCAAACAATCTTGAAGTACCCCAGATGCAACAAGCATATGCATGTAAAGGGAATTATTTTCTCACAACATTTAGCTTTGGGCCTTGTAAAAGCAGAGAATCAGAAAAGAAGCTCATAAACCCTTCTTTAAATTTCTGTTTTAAGATGAGCTTTTATAACCCAAATCATCTTAAGAGACAATCAACACTTCCTATTAAGCTAAACCATTCCATACCTTTTGTAAAGAAATATACTCTGGTTCCATCTCCTCGTACATAAAAATTTTCTGACAAGCAACGACCTAAGGAATTAGAACAGTAAAGAAAAAGGATGTGTCATTTCTTTCAAAAAGAGTTTAAATAAACAGTAAGCTACCAAAGCATTCAAGAATTACCTTTTTTAAAACGAAGTTGAGCTGTATCATATCTTCCATAGTCTCGAAATAACAACATTCCTCCAGGTTTCAGTAGTTTAGCCAACCTATTTATAACCCCTTGCATCCTTAGAAAACAGATGAGATACTTGTGATATTTGCAAACTTTTTTTTTTTTTTTTCCCTAGATGCTTGAAAAACATAGATTTACAAAGCTACAATGAGATGTGTCCATGTTTACTACAAAAAGGCCAAACGCTAGCGAACAGGAAGAGCTCCTTACAACAATAGGGAAAAAAGGAAGAAGGAAAAAAGGGGGGACAAAAAGGGAAATCAAACCAAACAAAAAATCAAAGAAACAAAAACTCCACCAACTCCCATGACAAAAATTAATAAGAAAATATTATTAGAGAATACAACCTGGAAAGAGAGTCCTTTACCTTCACTTCAACAGAATCTCAAGCTAAAACACAACTCCTGAATATATGAGTCATATAGGTCAGGTGACAAACAATGAATGAACAGTCAGCTATGTGCACTGGTGAGCTATGCTGAGCCCTTCCACTATAGACAGCAAAACCAAGAGCTTGGAAGGCTGACAAAAACTTATTGGATTTCTTTATTGAGGTACTGATCATGCATACAGTCAGCATCTGAACCCCTAATGGTAGAAAATGGAAAGACAAATACAAGTACTACCTCAGGAGAGTAATCCAGCAGAACTCCATCTGGAGCTACTGCTAGTTATAGGAGGAAAGTCTGCATCCTCTGAAACGCTGACACATTTGTGAGTCTTGATCATAACTAACATCATCTTCTCCTTACCAGGATCACAGCAGGCAGCTGTATGAATAATAGGAGTACGTACCTTATGTGGTGCTCTTTGCTTTTACTAGACAAGAGCACCTTCATTATCATTTTTTAACCTTACCTTGGAGCTTCTTATAAGTACATTTGTATTACTCTTGAAAATACCTTACTAATGAATAATTGCTTGAGTTTGCCTCACTCTTTCAGAACCACATAAAGGACTCATGTTTTCCAAATTCATGAAAGACCACAAAAGGCACTCTGTACCTAGTGGGCTGTAAAGTAGAAAAGTCCATATGCCTAAGTCAACCCTTGTTCCCACATGGAAGTGGACAGACCACAGAGAACATACAGATAGGTATCATACAAATACCTATCCATACCTTAAAAGAGTTAAAAGAGCAGCAAGCCCTCCTCATTTATGCAAAAATCAACATACATTTACTGCTAACCTTAGAAAATCCTTACAGCATGCCTGTCACTCAGGCAGCCTCACCTCCCTTCCTCCAAGAAGGTCAGAACTCAAGGAATAACACAATTTAGTCCTCATGCAACAACAGTGCAGATATCCTGACTTGATTTTTAAGGGACAGAATTAAGAGGTAATTCAGCAGAAAACAGCAGCATATCTCAATAAGTAAATAAAATAAAGCACACACTTTTTGAGCATGGAATTTCCTCAGACAAAGCCAAGTGTTTTAATAGTTCTCCTCTTTGCTCATGCTCAACACAGGCAGCCAAGTATCCTGCCACAGACAGAAAAAGCAGCACCACCTACAAATAGGAGACCATTCAAACAGGTGGCTGTGCACAGAACTACAGACGCTGCCTACATAAATGTAAGTTTTACACACAGAGAAAAAAAAAATGCATGCACAAAAAGTGAAAGTGCTTTGAGAAATCTCATCTGGTAGGACTAGATCTGTTCAAGAGGACTGGATCATATTAATTCCTTTCAAATTCCTTGACCAATTCTTAGAGGTGACTTGTAGCAAGTGAATTGAAGTTATTACCTATGAAGTATAAAAGCAGTGATTACCAAAAATGAAACACAAGAGCCTGAGAGAAATCACTAAGTAGCAATTGTGCTGAACACAAATGTGTCTCTCTATTATATATGTTTTTCACTTCTCCAAAGAACCTAAGTTCTGTACCATCATTCTCTTGGCTTTCTTTTTCATCTCCCACTTACAAAATTTTCAGAAGAAAACGTATGCTGAATAACAAGGATCTGGATTACATTTGTCTGTGTGTAGTCACTTTAGTTCTTGGATATGACAGTAGTGACTAACAAATCTTGGGAAAGTGGATCTTATCACACAAATAATTACATGGACATCTTTATGTGTATATATATGTATATATATATATGGATGCGTGTACACATGTATTCAAAAACATCCATGTGAGCCTCTGGATCCTGACATGAGGAGGAAAAAAAGACATACACATTTATACTCAAATGATGAACGGGAAAAGACCCACAGAAATTTTGTCAGAACATCTGATTACTGCTTCTTACAGACAAAATGATTGAATGAATACATCTCTATTGTCCAATTTCCTTCTGGCAGCATCACTGCAGTTACAGAGATCTGAAATCTACTGCGTGAATTGTTTTTGAAATCTGGACCCAGGCTTCGCATGACTCATGTGCTCATCTCTGAACAAACAGGAAGGAGCAATATCCTATATGGGAAAGATTTTTCTGTGAAGCTAATCATTAGTAACTTAGGCAAGGAGGCAGGGAAACAGTTCTGAGACTTAGGCAAACACTGTCCTGTTTGCCAAGCCCATTTTAATGACATTCTTAAAGTAGTAAGCGTATTATCAGACATGCAGCATGTATTTCCTTTCTTATGATTTGGTTAAAGGAAGAGTCAAGTAGTTTAACTTACATACCCTCTTTTGCACTTCTATTGAAAAGGGTATTTTTTTAAATCAGCCAGCTTTACCAGTTTGGTTCATTAGACACTGAGAGGCATTAGTAACAAGGTTAAGAGTTCTCAACATAACACTCCGCATGGAAATTAGATTAACTTCTTCAAATCCAAAAAAGTTAAAAAACTCTGAATGCATCTCAACTTAAAAGGCCTGTATGTATGCATCTGTGTGTGGCAAAATCAGCAAGCTAAATCCTTATCAACATACTGTTAAGGTGTTAAAACATGAACATTTGGTTTTGATCACTGAAAATATATATTACTTTTTTTTCTGGAAGACTGGTTTGTTTTTGAATTTAAATCATAGAATCATTAAGGTTGGAAAAGCCCTCCAAGATCATCTGGTCCAACCATCACCCTCCCACCAATGTCACCCACTAAAGCACATCCCTCAGCACCAGGTCCAACCTTTCCTTGAACACGCCCAGGGATGGTGACTCTACCACCTCCGTGGGCAACCGTTCTAATGCCTGACTACTCTCTGAGAAGAAATGTCACCTAATTTCCAACCTAAACCTCCCCTGGTGCAATTTGAGACCATTCCCTCTAGTCCTATCACTAGTTACCTGTGAGAAGCAGCCGACCCCCAGCTCCCTACACCTTCCTTTCAGGTAGCTGTAGAGAGCAATAATGTCTCCCCTGAGCATCCTCTTCTCCAGGCTAAACAACCCCAGTTCTCTCAGCTGCTCTTCATAGGACTTGTGTTCCAAGCCCTTCACCTGCTTCATAGCCCTTCTCTGGACATGATTCAGAGCCTCAATGTCCTTCTTGTAGTGAGGGGCCCAAAGCTGAACACAGTACTCGTGGTGCAGACAGCAATTTTCTTGAAGCACTGCTACATTTAATGGGGGTGTACTTAGTTACAATATACCCCTTTTATTTGATGGAGACAGGAGGTTCACTAATGAGTGAATTCACTAATAGTCTGACCAGCTTTTCTCTCAAAGCCTGAAAACAGGAAACATTTAAGATTGGATTTGGATTTTGTTGTTGTTGGTTGGTTGTGTTTGTGTTTTGTTTCTGTTTTTACAACATAAATATCATATCTTGCTAAATAATAAATTAAAGATTCATCATCTTCCTTTGATATTCTTGAAAACCTCTAGGGATAAAAGAGATTTAACCTATTTGCTTTGCCCTTTAGTCTTCATTTACCTGTCAGGATGAATAGTTGAGAGCACAAAGACAAGGAGAATGACATCCAGGATCTCATCTGGAAAAGGATAGGGTAAAGCATCATCACACACATCATGAACAAAGGCAGAACACCAGGCTGAATTGTAGGACGAATGCGACTGTCAGGAACAAGATGAAAAGAGGCACAGAGAGAACAGTAGTAGTTAATACGTTTACTATGACTCAAGAAACTTTTTTCTTCAATTATTCAGCATTGTAAAACACCTCACATAAAAGCCTATTCTGTCTGGTATCTTACTCAAGCTGAGAAGCAAGCTCACTGATGGTATTCATTTTTTCTTGTATAGAGTAAGACTTTGTTCTTTGGAATATTGAAAACTTCAGTTAAAAGTTGTCAAAGCTATCGCATTCTTTTTCATGAAGGCAGATTCCTGGCAGCCTCCTGAATTACAGACTTATAACTTACTCTAAAGCAAGCATATGAATTACCTTTACCAGCTCCACTGCTCCTGAAGCAAAATCACAACAGTAGAGGAAGGTTCCTGGTGTATTGCTAGGAAAACAAAACCAACTTCAGTTAAAAAATTATTATTGTAAAAGATGAAAGTCAAAATCAGTGTTCACAGAACTACAGAGGGCCTTTTGGGGTTCTCCACAGGTTTGATCAAGCACAGTTTATTGATGTCTAGCATGTGGAAAGCCACATAGGTTGTAATGAACCAACAGGCAGACAAATTCATAAGAATGCCAACATTCGGTTGGTATAAAATGGAGACTTAGCCTTGCCAGGGAGGAAGTGAAAAAGAAAAAGAAAGAAGGTTGTAGAGGGCTGTCAGGATTGACAACAATGTCCTGGTGTTGTATCACATAAACGCACATGAATAGGTCACATTTTCTTACAAAAGCATTGGACTAACTCTCTATCATTAGCCCACGTATGCAGTATAATTAGCAACAAGATGTTGCTAAATGGGGAGGCAAGAGAGGGGCGTAAGGTTTGCAAAAGTCATACTCAGTTCTGTAAAGGTTTGGGTTCCCATGTGCCACCTAGCTGTGGTTTTGACTAGGTTAAACTGTATTGACTGTTTCCCTCCATTATGCCTTTTGTTTCATAAGCAAAAATGAGTAAGAATTTCCTGTACCACTGTTTTGCCTTCCTCTCCCATCCACAACTAAGCCAGGCGCAAATTTCCTTGTACCATTCATCAGACAATAGTAACTCAAGGGAGGTGTTTTTTTTTCACCTCCAAAAAACTAGCTTAGAATAAACTGAGAAAAGCCCCCCAAAAAACAACTGAGGGATGACCTCACCATCAACTCATGATAAATTAATCTCTCCTAAAAATTATTTGAGATTTTGAACATACTGTTCCTTCGGAAATGGAATTACTAAACTATGACAGTGCTATGACTATAAGATCTCACAGTATATACAGCTGAGCTAGTACCCTTTGTCTGAGGGCTCTTCAGGAGAAGCGTTATGGACCAAATATTTTCTATTCTTGTTGCTGAACAAAACTTTTATGAGCTCTGCAATCACGATGAGGGTTGGTGAGTTAAGGTATTTATTGTGGATGAGGACAAGCAGCCAGGCTTTGGACTCAGCTGTCCCTTGGCAAAGGTCAAGCTAGTTACCTAATTGACTTGTTAAAATGTTATTACTTTCTTTTTTTTTTTTTTTTTTTCCCCCCTTCTCAGAAAGCAGAATAGGAGTCATGTGGAAAGTCAATTTAAAATAAAGACACAGGTTGATCTGGATGGTTATTTCATGACCATGGTTTTGTACTAAAAAGCAGCTTAAATTTTAAGGAAATATGGGCAAGCTGTGTAAGAGTTTGGTTACAAACCTAAGTCGAATATTTTTGTAGCCAGGGTGCAACCATACTTGACTCTGGCTTTTTTTTTCCATTTATACAAAAGGCAATTTTTATATTATTAAATTCAAAGTAAAACCAACTGTGCTTTAAAGTCAAGAAGTCAAGCCTGCTAAGAAGCAGGAGATATTTCAGTCAGGTCACATACAAGACAGATGTGTAAGTTGTCCAATGTACCAACCCATCTGAAGAATTTGCATAAGAATACAGATCTCCAGGAAAAATATTTTTTGAACGGATTATTAATTATGAGAAGTGCCAACGTATGACTAATGTTACATGTGAGGAAAAAACAAAAGTTTCTCCTATCTATTTTAATACAGATATTTGGTGTCTTTTTCCTACGTAGTGATGTAGTGTTAATTTCCAAACTTTTCATATGACACAGGGCTTCTCTTTCAGACTATGTTGTCTAAAGCAAAACGTGTTTTAGGATGAAGATGCATAGCTAACACTAATAGGTTTCATTTATGACCCCGGTACATCACTCAGTTCTTCCTGGTCTCTGTTTCCATATCTGCAAAATGGAGTATTTTTGCATCATCATGATGCTAGCAATCAGAATTCATTTATACAATAATGAGCATGATCTCCTGAAGGCATGAACAAAAAGAAATCTATTTCAATCCTTGATATCTACACAGCCCTTCCAATAAAACCTTCCTGCCTACATGGAAGGGAGGACATGCTGTCATAACAGCATTTTCTAAAACCAGAAGCTAAGTGGATTAAATGTTTCAGGAAATTAAGTAATGCAATACAGGACTTGTGCCTTCCTTGACACTAAAACCTGAAGCAATATGATAAAGTGTGCCAGCCAAATTCAGAAATAACAGAACTTCTCAAGAGTAAATCACATCATTATTTACTGTCTGTTTTTGGCTCCTCAAAGAGGTATCTGGTAGCCTTACAGGAGCATATAAAACAAGGGACATGAGGATATTTAACCTGTCTGAGATTAACTACAACAAATCAGCCTGAATGCACCTGAAAAAAACACTTATCAACAAATATGGTCCCCTGAAGACTATGGGCTGAACAGTATGAGGAGTATCTTGTACTGATGCTAGCAACACTGTCTGTGGTCTTCAAACACTAAGAATTTCAGGGCTGTAAAGCAGTCCAGTCAACAGTTCCTGCAGCACTAGTTTAGCACCAATGTTTGAGTAAAATGGAGATGAAAATGGAACTTCCATATCTGAAGATATGTCATTACATACCATATAACTTTCAAAATAGGAAAGACACTATTTCCAGCACCACAGCCAACCTAAAATCGTAAGAGGAAAAATAAAAGTTAATATAAATGAGCAAATAAAACCTTTTTTTTTTTTTTTTTTTTTTTTTTTTAAATCTTAGTTAGTAGGTAGGACCCATCCATTAGACTTGAAAGTACATTGGACAGAAAAGGTATAAACAGCTTATACAACAGTTCTCAAGTCACTGTCCCTATGATCACATTTCTCCTCAGTATCTTTCCAATGCTGTATCTCCTCCAATCTTTCCAAGAATCCAACTCTCAAACTGCATAGGAAAATGCAATATTTTTATGCAATTTTTCAATTTCACCATTTGGCAAGAATATGTCAAGTATGGAGAACAAAGCAGTTTACGACAGAATTTTTCCTAAGAAATTAGAAATCCAACTTCCACTGAAAATGGAATCTGATCACCAATTCTGATTTGGGAGAAACTTTAAAGGGAAAGCAAAGCAAAGATCCTGGGTTCCTCTGAAAGTTTCTGCCATAAATGAATGTAGTACTTCAAACTCTAAATGTTTACTTTCTTGATAGTTGCTAAGCATCAGACTTTTGAGCAATTACATGGAGCTGAATACAATGGATGAAGCATTTGAGTGTGTTACCTCTAATATTCTGTAAGTGGCATCACTACCAGGGAATGATTCTAGCCTGCCAACTTCTTCTTCACAGTTTTGATTCTGAGGGTTGTCAGCAACAGATTTAGATTGGTTTTTATTATATACATATCCTTGTGCAAAAGTAGAATCATCTCCATAACTTTTCTTCCAATACTTTTCTCTTTCCTTCATTCCATTCTTGTGTGAAAAACTGTTGGTTGTATTTATTTTTGTGTGTTCTGAAGATCTGTCCTCTGTTTTCAGCTGTTGTCTCATTTTTTCTGGAAGAATTTCTGGAAATTCCAAAAACAGCCAATTGCGATCCTTGAAAAAGTTATTTCTGTGAGTCTTGTAAAATTCATTCCAATATTTACTGGCTTCTCTCTCATATTTATCTGAAATTAAACCAAAACAAAAACTTGGTGACTATGAGCTTTGCTACAGAATATTGTAAAGCAACATGGAATTTGGACCTCAAATTTAGTTTAAAAATGTGTAGTTTCCCATATGGTATGCATCTAAACAAAAACATACAGATTTGGGGTCTCAACTTGGTCTACTCTAAAAAAAACTCAATGAGTTTTTAATAAGATTTTATCTTGCTTAAGATGGGACACAGAGGCTTTCTGCATTTTCCAAGATTTATGAAACTATGAACAATTACTAAGTTATTGGTAGCTAGTACATCTCTAAAATATATCACTTAGAAATCCAGTTCTGTGAACTGGAGTGATAAATGTTACTGCATAGCCAATAGGTAGGAATATACTCTTAACCATTCAACAACACACTTTTGACAGATAATACATTCCGAAGCAACATATTGGCTTTCTTTGAAAATACTTCAAAGAGTCTTACAGCAGACCTTTGTGTTCACTTTTAATTTCTTATTGAATCATCAACGAATAGGTTTGGGATGGGTTTCACACAGTCAGGGAATTGATATCCTTTCCCCAGAGAAGTCTGTCTGTCTTGTTCTTAAAATACCTCCTTTCATATAGGTTTGTCAACTTTCTCCTGTAAGGTATTACGATCCCTCACCATCTGTACAGTTAGAAACCTTTTCCACTAGCTAATCTGAAATCTACTTACTGCAATTTAAGTCCAGCAATTCTTGTCCCATTAACAAAGTAGACAGAGCAAAGATTATTCATTTCTCTTTATAACACCTATGTACTTGTTTTAAATCTTTTGCTATGTCTCCCATAAACAATCTCTTTTTCCCCCTGCAGAAGTAGTGATTTTTAGACTTCTGATCATTTTTATTGTTCTTCTTCAGACTCTTTCCAATTCATCTTCTTCTTTTTGGTGCTGTATTCTGGTGAAGTCATTATCAACACGGAGAAAAAGTAGTATTTTATGAGTCTTACATGCTGTAATCCTGTTTATAAATCCCGACGTGCCATTTTGCAACAGCATAACACTGCTGATTCAGCTGGTGATTCACCACAACCCTCAGATCTTCTACAAAATGACTACCTAGCCAATTGTTCCAGAACCTAGCTTTCCCCCTCACCCCCTGCAGGGAATTATTCCTAAGTAAAGTATTCTGCACTTATTTTTTATCAGATTTAACTCTGTATCTTTCAGAACCCTTTTTTCCCCCTCATAATTTGCTGAGATATCTCTGAATCCTAATTCTGCTCTTCACTGTAATTGAAACACCTCTTCAGTTAATATCATCTTCAAGTCTCCCATTCTTGAAGTGACTAATGAAAACACCAAGCAGTACAGCAGTACTAGACACAGAACAAAATGATCCTCTGTCCAGCACAGCTTCCATTCTCAAAGGAACTCTCTAAGTATTCATTCACCAAAAAGCAGTTTCATTAGCTCTTGCTTGCCTAACTTGCCTATGAAAATGTCAAGTAAATAGTAGTCAAAAGCCTGAGTAAGGATAAAATTCAGGACATCTGCTGTTTTTAACTTATCCCCGGGGCTCATAACCTTCTCCAAAAAGGAAATTAGCTTGATTTTACATGATTTATTCTTTAAAAAAAATGTTGCTGGCCAGTATTCATCTCCTTTATTCTTCCAAACTCAGTGTCTACAAAATGTGGATTATCTGTTCCAATATTTTTCTAGAAACAGGAACTATAATTCTCTGACTCGTATCTCTTCCCATCTTCCTTTATTAAAAAAAAAAAAAAAAAAAAAAGGTAAGTACTCTGTTTTCTGCTTTCCTGGTCACCCATATACTCTATGGATGTACTTTGTATCCTGTTCTTTCTTGGAGGCAGAACAAGAACTTTCCTTCTTCTCACTAGCACTAACTGTGCTGGCAACTGGACTGCAGCTAACCCTTTCAAAGGAAGGCTGATAAAAAGATAAGAATTACTGCTTTTTCAATATCTCTTTGGTTGATGGTTTTCCCTTCCTTATCCTACCTGTTAAGTACCAAACCAAATCTTTATCTTGTTTTTCCCCAGTTCCAAAGCATTTACTGGATTGTTTCTCATTACCCTTAACATCTCTTACAAAGTGTACAGAATCACAGAATCATCTAGGTTGGAAGAGACCTCAGTATCATTGAGTCCAACCTCTGACCTAACACTAACAAGTCCTCCACTAAACCATATCGCTGAGTTCAACATCTAAACGTCTTCTAAAGACCTCCAGGGATGGTGACTCCACCACTTCCCTGGGCAGCCCATTCCAATGTCTCACAACCCTCTCAGTAAAGAAGTTCTTCCTAATATCCAACCTAAAATACCCCTGGCGCAACATTAGCCCATTCCCCCTTGTCCTGTCACCAGGCACGTGGGAGAACAGACCAACCCCCACCTCGCTACAGCCTCCTTTAATGTACTTATAAAGAGCGATAAGGTCGCCCCTGAGCCTCCTTTTCTCCAGGCTGAAAAATCATATAATCATAATGTACATCATATAATGTGTTGTCTTTTTGATTTTGTCCCTATTCACTCACATTAACCAGTTAATTCTTTTAATACAAATGAAAGAGTAAATATATATAGCATTTCTACTGCTCTCATTTATATCTTAACGTGCCATTTCCTAAATCATTACAGCTTTTCAGAGATAAACAAGGCTGCAAATTATCATTAGAGGCACAGACAGGCAGTGGGAAGTGGCAAGGAGGTGGCAGAATGCCTTGTCCTAGAAATCTGAATAATTTTTAGAATTTAACATTTAATACATTCAATTGTATTATTAAAGGGCAAGACCCAGCCATGCACAGCAACTGTATTTATAATCTAAGTGCAGAGCTGACTGAGGCTCTATATACCAGATTTCAATAGTGAAAGTTAGACATTTATAGAGATTGCTCAGCTCCAATTTAAGGAACAAACCACTTACTCCAAAGATTCTTAAATCATTATCGCCCCTTATTATAGTCACTATTTTTCTACAAGTTCGCTCAGAACCCTTGCACTTAAATGCCCACTGAGCTTTCCAGATTTCAAAACTGAAAGAAAGCGATTGCTAAAGTCAGCCATTCAAATTGTTTTAGTTTAATATTACATAGGTTCAAGTGCAAGAACGCTTTCCTTTCTCTCACTGGTCACTCCTGCACAGGCACACATGCAGTATTATTACCATTATATATTTTTTCCCCACACAGACGTTACAGAAACTGTGATTATATCAACTCTGGAAGAAAATATATATCTTTTTCTGAATTCATCAGAAGATAACATTACATGTTTCTCATCAACAAGACTATAATTTTCACTTTGCTTTGTTAATCTGTACGTTTCCTGAAGCAGAGTGGGCAGTCACCCTATTGGCTCATAAGGTTTGTTATATATTTTTGTCGTTGTTGTTCCCTCTACCCCCTCTCCTGTTGAATATTTAAAAGCCTGACTACTACATTTTCAAAAGCATGTAAAAATCACAAAACTAATTAAGATATAACCCTTTGAGACAACAACAACAAAATCTATTTCTTAGTCCATTTGATTTCTCTCCTTAACAGAATCCATTATGACTTGTATTTCATACACTGGCAGTTAGGCCTGAGAAGAAACCGAACATGCTAATAAGTAAATCAAGTTCCTAAAAGTAGCATCATATATTTGTTCACTTTCTCTTGTTTTACTGAGGCTCAACAGAATGATTCTATTTTAGTGCCATAATAGTATTGTTGAAATCTGTCTTTTCTTTCCCCTCCTTACTTGCAGTTTCCAAGGCCCCAAAATAACCTGCTCATTAGCTTCAGACTAGTTCATTGTTAACACAAATAGGCCAAAATGTTCTTGCAGAATGAAGTTGAAGCTTTCTGAAGGAACAGTATCAGCAAAGCTCACCTATTCAAGCTCTTAACAGAGAGGCATTCACAGGAAACGTTCTTGGATACTTTTATTTTTTGGCAATAGACAAATGCCTGATTATTTCAATTCTCACCAGCCCAAACTAATTTCTAATTGACTGTAGGTAAATAACAAAAGGATCCATGAGCTATGTGGTTATGCTGTTTACTTTTAAATCATGAGCTCTTTTTCAACTTTTTATACAAAAACACTGGAAATACTATATGCCAGTTCTGAAAAACAAACATTGTACACCTGGATTAAGATAAAGAATGAGAGAGGCAAGAACAGAAAAGGGCAAGATGACAATCCCAGAGCATTTAAAGCGATGAAGGGCACACAATCCAAAGTGCACTCACAGGTAATTCAAATACACTCCAGCATGTGCCCTAGTTATATCAATAAAACTGAGAACAGGGTCATAACGACACTATCTAATTTGACATATTTAAGATACACTAGGTAAACTGTTGCCCAGGACATCAAAGTAATTGTTTTCAGAGCATCTTTCTAATAAAAGAACAAATTAAGAATCCAATCTTCTACGTTACTATCAACTTAATACTCCAGCTTTATATGCAAGTATTGAAGAGTTCAGTCTGAGGTTTAGTTTGCCAGTTTGAACCTAGAGCTATCATTCTTCAGAAATGCAGAATATTTTAAGTATTCCCTCTGAAGACAGGCATGAAACTTAATCATTTACAGAACAGACTCAGCATGATGTTTTGAAACACCTTCCACATGCAGTGAACATGCTGCTTCCTGAAGCACTCCTCGCTCAGCCTGGCCCAGGCAGCAAGCTGGGGCCAGCTGAGACCAGCGCAACTTTTGTGACACTTACTAGAAATATGGTGCAATGTACAAACACTAGCTCTCTAAACAGTCCACAAATCATTAAAAAGAATTTGAATATTGTACATGGGAATTTTCATCCCTTCAGCACCTTAACTGTGTGCAAATTCACTCCCTTTGGTCAAGTTAACAGTCTGTGAAGCAGAAGCTTAATTCTGAAGAACTGCAAAAGGAGTCAGAACTTGCAACTGCTCTGTACTGATTTAATTGACTTACATATATTCTGTTGCTCCCACAAAAGGCAAAGTTGCTCAAAGAAGTAACTGAATTTTTAGAAAAATAAACCTTAGGACAATCCTTTGAGGCAACAAAGGAAAATAAACAAAAATAGATTTAGACTGGAGAACGTACAAATAAAAGCAGTACTACCAGATTTCAAAGCATTATTAAATGCTTTAGTAATTGGCATTGAAATGCGATTTTTAAAGCAATTAAGAATTAGTTACCTTGGTCTTCCAACTGAACTTTCTCAAGTGAGTTCTCTGCTGCTTTTTCCTTTGCTTGCTCCTCCTCTTCTTGTGACCACTGCATATGGTCCCTGCAAAAAGGTAATTGAAGAACTAGCCTTTAAACACAACCTTCCATAATCATCTTCTGAGGAAAACAGTCACAAATAAGCTACATCGTCTCAAGTCCACTTGCTCTTAAAACACAAGCAAACAACCACAAGGAGACCTACAGAGTTAAAAACAAAGTTTCAGTGTGTGATAGACAAAGATAAGTAGTTGGGTAAAACTCAAGTGAAATGATTGAGAAAAACTTCCAACTGCAAATGGTCTGAAGGAGTAGGCTTTTTTTTTTTTTTTCTTAAGAATAGGATTAACACATACCTTGTCAATTGAGTGGGTTTATAGAAATGTATTTTCAGCATCCAATTAGAACTGTATTTAGTTAGATTTAATAACAGGCTTATCAACAAACAACCTTATGCAAGAAACTTCTCACATTACTAACATTTATGATGATGAGAAACAAAGGTCATCCAGCAAAAGAATCAGCTGTTTCTGAAACAGGCAGCATAATCCACCTATTCAAGCAGAATAGGTGGAATTGTTGAACGAGATTTTACTTATCTGGGGAACAGAGATAGGAAACATTTTTAAAAAGGAAGAATGAGATATCCCTAATAAAAGACAAACAGTGCTGCAATGGTTCCAGAGGCTATGCTACCTGTACATGTGTAAAATGGTTCACTAATGTCATATTAATTCATGAAATAGTCACAGAACCAAGCAAAGACCTGACCCTGATGACCAAACTGCATTCCCTGCAGATTCTGTTTGGATAGAGGCCACAACAGGGAGTGCCGAAAAACGCACTGGCAGCTTTCAAAACAAATCATTTGTCCCTCCAAATCTTTCAGTCTGAAGAGTTTTAGAAATCATATTTAATTAAATTATATAATTCAGATAATATGTTAGATCCTAATCCTTAAAAAAAATTAACTGAAAGCCCATGACTAAAATTCTACTGCTTACTATGGAAGAAGGAACCATGCACCAACTTGAAAAGAGTCCACTGTCTCTAAAACCAATCAAGCATCTTCCTGTTCTGTGCTTGGAGACATACAAGTAACTTAATTTTTAGGTCTCTTACGCAGCAAGCCTAAGCCCTGAAATTTGTAATCTGCTAACCCTGTGTTATGTTACCCATTAGCATTTGGTTATCATTAGTTACATCCAGACCCTTCTCAGCTATTGTTAAATCCTTGCTCAAAAATTGTGCGAGTCAGAATTCAAAATATATTTTCAAATTATGCAGAAAGTAATTTCTTGTTTAGCTTTTAGATTCCTCATTTCTATTTTCAGCAAATATCACTTGTTCTTAAGTTATGAACTACAGGAATAAAAAAATTCCTTGTATTCCTAATATCTTAGAAAGTTATTTTTCGATTTTGTAGATAGGTTTAGATAGTCTTTTAAAACTTCCATATCGTTTACTGTTCTGTACACTTTATCTTATTCATCTCCATTTCATAGAGAAAAATCTATTCAATCTTACCTCATAAGACAGTTTTCAATTGGGTTGACCAGCATTCTCACTGTTTTCTGACCCCCCATTAGTCATAAAAAATACCTTTTAGAGATGGAAATGCTCTGTTGCTTATCATGGCAATTATTATTCTTATTAGCACTTGCATGTTAATATTTTCTCTGCTACAAGATCACTTATTACGATTCTTTTTGTTATTGTTGTTGTTTTGGTTTGGTTTTTGTTTTGATTTGGTTTGGCTTTTTTTTTTTTTTTGGTTCAGCAGAGATTGCTATACAGTTCACAACTACAAGTACCGTTTTCAATACATCTTCAGAAGAATACAACTTACAAGTTCCTTTTGATATGGTGTCAATTTTAGAATATAGTGCTAATCCATTATGCAACTCTATTGTACCTAGATAATAACTTTCTGCCATTACAACATATACTAATTATTCTCCACACTTTATGTTTCCTAATTTATTACTGATGTATAACAATATTTTGCCTCTCATTCCATGATTATCTACTTCCTCAGCGGCTGTTTTACGGAAGTCACTGAAAACTCGTAACTGTCAGGTTACTTGTGACAGTCTGAAGTTCTCCCTAGCACTACCTTTCAATATCCATTCTGTTACCCCATTGCTTTGTATATATATTAATATATAAAAATATATACATACATAATATACATACATATATCAGCATGATATATATGTATAGATATACACAGATATTGTTATTCATCGTGGTAAATAATATACAAATACACAAGAAAAGCATCCTTGAACAGACATCTCACCACATGTTGTGCTCAAAAACTTTAGACGGATCAGTTAAAATCCGTGATCCAAGTGGAACAGCTGGTCGTCGACTACTTTGGTGCCTCTGTTGCATCTTGCTTTTTCTCCTCAGACACAAAGCAGAAAACCTTGTAATGAAATTCATTTTGTTCAGAGATCTGAAAACACAATTAACTCAAATTACAGTTTTGCTGTAACTTCGTTGTTTATGTCATTTAGATGAGAAACTGGTCAAATAATCAAGAACCAATATCAGCTTTAGTAATAATCTTTTACTGTAATGTCAATTTAAATGCCTTTTAGAAAGCAGCAACATCCCCTGCATGTGCTGAAGGCCCAAATTGACCCAAAGTAGGCTACTGCAATAAAATCAGTTGAAATATAAATTATTTCATTATTTGGTATATTTTCAGAGCCTTGTCAGACCATAGGAAAAAAAAAAAAAAAAAAAAAAAAAAGAATTCACAGTAAAACTATAAACCAAGTTTGACATTGTACCTTTAAAAAGACAAGCAAAAAGTCATCAGTATTGAAACCACTTGTTCTAATGGGTACATACTGCCATTGGACTTGACGTTTTTCACCTCACTCACTAGGTAACAGCAAAAAATGTAATTCTAGAACTGTGACTGTGGTTTTATGCTTTTAGACAGGAAGTGAAAGATTCAAAAAGTGTCAATATTATGCACCAGAAAGCCTTCCAAAATTTCTGCTGCGTATTTTCCTTATCCCTGCTCAATGCTCCCTTTGAAATGAATGGTTTTATAGGTTAAACTTCTATTCATGCAACTTATAAAATGCTTGAGATTTTTCTATTACATGTATAACTGCCTTCTATTGCTGTATTTTACTTTACATGGAATCTCTTTACAGAGTATTAATAGTAAATGATAACAAGTGTGTGTAGCTAGTACCACAAGTTTGTCTTTTTTGTTTTGTTTTGTTTTTGGTTCTGGCATATTCTTGTTAATGTAGGCTTTCTGGGAGATGAGTAAAATGAAATACTCCTCCACCTACTTTTACTCTGATGTGCCTTTTGTTCTTTTTTCCTTCAGCTGCTCTGCGTATGACTTTAAAAATGATTCTTAGTACCTTTTTTTTTTTTTTTTTTTTTTTAGTGCTTCTGCTGTATAAGCCACGCATACAAATTTAGTGCACTGGAAATACAAAATGTAGTTGCAAAAGAACAGGCACAATTTAAACACACACATTATTAGAAAACATTCTGTGCAAAAAGGTTACAAAATGAAGATTTTTATCTTGAGGAAAATACTACTATTTGATCACAAGCATACTGTGAATAAAAAGATTAATTTGTACACATTGATACAAAGCCTGGCAAAGAAATTACTTCAATTAAATGAACAATTCCTTACTTGAGGTGTACTTTTGAATGAGTCATACTTTTAAAAGGGCCTTGTTTATTCAGTTTAAGCCTACAGAAAAACAACAGGGGAAAAAAAAGATGAAATTTTCTATCTAATTCTATCAAATGTCTGCCAATGCCAAATATAAATACTGTTATATTTGAGCTGCTGGGACTGCAACATGCTATCAAGATGTTGGGCATTATCATACAGGCAAAATGTAACATTTAGACCTATCAACTAAAAAACCCTCACACCACTAGAACTTCTTCTAATTTGATGATTTTATTAAGGTACATTTTTTTGGTTGGTTGGTGGTTTGTTTTTTTTTAATTTTTTTTGGGGGGGGGCGGAGAGGGGCTGAGCAACTAAAATTCCAGCTTAAACTTAAATTACTACAAATCATTCATACTTCATATGCAAAAGCATGTATGTATGCATCACTTCTCATAAGATGAAAAATTATTAATGCATGTGAAATACTATGAAATGATATCTACAAGGCATAAAAACTAACACAAGTTAGTTTTTAGTTGACAAGTTTTTCAAAACATATAATTTACATAAAAGCAATGTTGATAGACACAAATATGAAAAGAAAAATAAGTAATAATAAAAAGAAAAACCTGATCAATTATTATTATTATTATTAAATTATAAAAGTGCCTGGATAAAGATTCCATGGTCACATTGCAAACTGTTTACAAATCCTTTTCCTCCTTCAATCATTCAAAAGACCTGAGTTAGTATCTTGCATTTCCTGTGCCAGCATTTATATTCAACATAAAATACAATGATTCAGCTGCTAGGCTAGTCACATAATTTTTCTTGGCTTTCTAAATATCTCAGTAAGAACATGACAAGATGCACAGATGGGAATTATATAGTCAGATGACTAAAATGATCCAGCATCAGTAAAAATCCAGAGATGTAGCTCTTTTTATGAGAATATGATCCTGAGTGATAATTGCACAAGTTTAGCTAATAAATTCTAAAACATCAAAAAAAAAATATAAGGACACTGGGGTAAGTGGGGGAGTTAACTTTCCTGTTGCATCCAGTGATAAATATCAAGACACAAGCACTCACATGTCCTTAAGAGTTAGTGATCAGAAGATCATGAGATTAATGGGCAATCTGGCTACTGGAAGGTCCAAAAAGCATTTAAGTTACTTGGAAGCCTAATTTTCATTTTCAGAAGGGAGTAATTCCTTGATTGTTTCTCTAATAGATTTCGTTAATGAAATAGACAACAACCCCTTCTCTTTGTCAGATAGGATGATCACATAGCAAGAAGTGTTGTCTGAAAGAATAAAGACATAATTTCCTTGTTCACAGCCACAGTCAGGAAAGCTTTCAGTCTGATTATCAGTCCAAGCAATCCAACCTTCACCTTTAAGGATATTCTCATGAAACCGCATTACACTGAAAATGCCTGTTTTGTACAAGCTTTAACTGTTTTTCAGAAAAAAAAAAAAAAAAAAAAAAAAAAAAAAGCTTTAAGGAAACAATGCACTAAGTGACCACACTCAAAAGCAAAATGGTAGATTTTTTTCCCACTGTAGAGCACTGCATTTTAGCCTTTAAAAATTTGTTATTGTTACAAACATAGATCAGCCTTGAGAAAATCCTCCTCTCTTCAAACAATCTAACAGGATTTTTAGTACAGCTTTTTGAAGGTGGACATGCAGGTACATGTATCATCTGCCACACAGACCACAAATTAAACATTTCTAATTGATGTTGGCATTAAAAACTCTGAGTGGTTACATCCACAGAGATAAAAATAAGAATACAGGGGAAAAGAACTGTTCTAATTTTGTTTTTAAACAGTGAAATTCACATAAAAACACATATAAACCACTTGATTAGTAAAATCCTTGAGAGGCATCAACTCTGAAACAGATGTCAGAACAAAAATAATCCCTCATAGTCTGAGAATCTAGTTTCAACAAACCTATTGGATGAGAACATTGACATCTGACTGATCTCTCACTACAGAGCTAACAACTCCTTCGATCTGCAGTCACTGAGCCTACCTGTAGAGTCATCATTATAAAGAAAAAAAAAAAGGGCCCCAATATAGGAAGAGTATGTGCAAGATTATGTTACATTTCTCTACAGAAGGGTAACATGGAAACAATGAACTTCATTCAACATACTTCTATTTTGCACCTAGAAGTTCATTGGCAGAACATTAAACAGTCAAATCCAAATGCTCTCCTATAAAGCATATACTGACCTATTTCATCACCATGAAACACCACCAAAACTCAGAACACCTTAGTTACACAAAACAGATGCAAGTGTTAAAGGAGTGATCATGAACACAAAGTGAAAAATTCCTTACGATGATACTCACACTGAAGGTATAATTATGAATTCCTAGTGTTCATTCTTAAAACATACACATCTTAATATTTCTGAGATCCAGCCATTGCCCAAGGCTAGGCCAAACAAAATGGGAGAGGGGGAGGAGGAGGAGACAACTGCACTGTGAACCAGATTAATTGGTTAAATGAATATTTAATGCTAGCCTATTTTAGAAAGTGACTAAACATGCTCTCTTGAGGCTTCATAGTTAGTCTTTTAATGATATACTTCAAAAAATTGTGCTCAGTTGAAACAGTAAGAATAAGGTATTTCACAACTTCTCACACTCAACAGATCTAAAACCCTGAACTGTTTTTCCTTCTCATACCTCATCAATGAGAATGATGCAGGTATCCCTGTATGCACACAGCAACTTAAGTAAAATTACTGAAGAGCACTGACTACCAAGATGAAAATAAAAACAAATACATATATATTTTAATTAATAAAGAGAAACAACATCTCTCCTGTAGAGACACAAAGCAGCAGATAAAAACAAACAAAACAAAAAACCCGTAGTAGATATACTTTTAACCATGTATACAGAAATGTTGAGTAAGAAGAGTGTGTTTAACTTTCAGGTAGCCTGTTAAAAAGGATCAAAGAAAGAACAAATAGTTTATAGTAGTAGTGGGAAGGTGGGATGAGGAAGAACAATAGATAAAACTGCTTATTTACTGAAAACATTTATGCTAAGCATCAAATATCCAGGAAACCAGCAACATAACTTGAAGGTACATTATTTGTGGTAAAATAATATATGGCAGTATTACATAATCACTACTAAAAAAGAAAGCAGATGGACTACTATGAGGGACAAGCAGAGTACTAAAAATCCTTGAGGGTTTAAGGAATATTATTACTATTTAATTTCCTAATTTAGTATTCATGGAGAATTGTTCTTAGCCGCTATTCTCTCTTGATACTCTTCTTGAAATTATTCTGCTATATAAACCATCTTTGCTATATCTTCTTAAACTATGGGTTTTATAATTCCATTTTTATTCTTTTATTTTTAAGAAGGAACCACTGCACCATTCTCACAAAAAGGGGAAAATGTGTTCTTCAACTGGGACTATGAACTGTATGAAAGTTCACGTTGGTATACGAACCTAATTATCTGGGAGCAAAAGAAGCTTTATCCCCAATGCTGAGGGAATCAACTGCAGTAGTAAGTATGTTTTTAAGATAATGAAAACAGTGCAAAAACATTTTGCAACTAACCATAAAATAATGGCAGTTGCAAGATCTGATACACAAATGGCCAACAAGGAAGAAAGGTACTGGTATCTGAGAAATATAGACATGTTTTATTTAGTGATTTTTTAGTAAATTAATGTGGGTGCCATGAACATGAAACAACCAACTGAAGTATTTTATTTGAATTAATTATATGGAAAAAAATATAGCAGTTCAATTGCTGTAATTGACAAACATAATTAGTCCCATCCTAAACTAACCTGAGCTCCTTTTTCACTTGCCAAAGCAGGTAATAAAATGCTCTGACAGAAACTTGCATCCAAAATTTAGCAATTTTACTTACACTTTTTTACTGTATTTTTTTAATATTTGAAGATTTTGTTTTGATTAGGACAAGTGTTTCGTTGAAACTACATCATTTCAATTCGTAATAGAGAAGAGATGTCCTGACTTCACCATCAAAGACTACTTTGACTTTAAAATGAAGTTTCAATAAAGTATTCTAATTGAACAAAATACTTCCAACTTGTGAAAAATACTTTCACTCCAACTGAAGCTAAATGTATACTTTGATATCTTCGAATCATTCTTGGAATGGAATTTACACTTTTGTGCTAAATCTATTTATAATACCATTTCCAGTGTTGATTGTTCCACTTTGTGTTTGTAATGCCTACTAAAGGTATGGTCAGAAACAAAACACCTATAAATATTATTAAAATTAGGAAGATACTAGTCACTCAGTACAAGTATGTTAAATATTGCATAACAAAGACACCAAATTCACAAGTGATTCTTTAGGTTACAATTCTGCAAATACCTGTGCATTTGTTTACCTTTACAGAAAAGGTTGAATTCTCAGACTGTAGGATATGGCATTTAAACCATAAGTATTTTGCACAATCCTTTACTATCTCCCTTTTCCACTTTTTTCCCATTTTTTGTGAGTTTTTTTTTTTTTCTGTTATTTATCCAGCAGAATATAACATAAAACTGACTTATCAAACTAACCTATTTGCAAGGTTATCATCAAGAGGAAGCCATCAACATAGCTCAGAAATAAGGCTTCCTAGTTAACCTGTGCACCCTCTGCTGGCTGGTGCTTACATATGAGAAAAAGGAGAAAAGGAGGAAAGGAAAAGAAGAACGCTTTGTGCGCACACACACACACACACATATATATATACACATAGTGAGGGGATTTTTAAGTCTCCAAAGATGTTTTGCAATTACTAAAATTTTTTTCAACCCTACTTTCTACAAAATACTGAATATGTAACTGTAACAACAAACCAAAGCTGATTTGTCTCAACACAGAACACATTGTTTCCAGCATTAAACATGTTGAGAACTGAGACAGCAACATGGATTTTACTATGATCCATAATTTACATTGAATAAACTCGTTTATTTACATCCCTGCAAGACTCTGGATGCCTACAGGGACTTTGCAGAGGTGCAACCCACCCTGTCAGCGCCAAAGTCACCTCCAATGTCACAGATCCACCGTGGCACACACTGTCCTAAGCCACTCTGCAGTGGTGCAACCACTGCGCCTGCATGTCCTGCTCACTTCATCCAAATAACTTTAAAACATCACCCTTCAGGCATCTCTCGTTCATGATAGCGCCAGCTAAGATGCCAGGTCCCACTGAGGGATCCTGAAGAACAGACTTTATGGAAACATAAAGATGAGCAGCTTCCACATTACCCCATGCGGGCCTTTGGCAAGGAAGGAAAACGAGCTTTTCCACACGTGCCCGGATTTTCTGCCAGCAAGTGCTGTTGATGAAGATGACAACTTTGGGGATGTAGCTCTAAAAATATAAAGGTAAGTGTTAGTTGCTGTTGATCCTGGAAACACCTTGCCCTTACGGCTGGGGCCCTAGCGCACCCACAGGGCACGGGGCCCAGATCTGAGGTATAAGTTCCCGCTGTGGTGCCTTTCTCGGCTAAACCACCTCCAACAAACCTCTTCTGCTTTCACATAAAAAAATAAAACCCCCGGGTGCAATTAACTTCACTGACGCGCTCCGTACGCCAACGTCGCGCTCCCCTCAGCCCCTCAGCGAGGCGACGGGAGGCAGCTTAACACGGGCAGCGCCCGGCGGCCCTCACCGAGCTCACGGCGCCTCACGGCCGGTCTCACGGCCGCTCTCGCCGCCACAACTCCCGCTCCCGCCGTCCCGTTCGCCTCAGGGGCGGCGCGGGAGGCGTAGTCCTTGTGCGGCCGCTCTCCGCCCCTGGAAAACTACAGTACCCGGCGGGCCGCGGGGCAGGCGGCGTCGGAACGGGGAAACTCGTCCCTGGGGGGTGCCTCGCCCTGCTCCGCGTCCCCTCGCGCTGGGCAAGGCGCGGAGGGCAGCGCGATCGGCTCGGGGAGGCCCCAAACACCGCAGGAGGCCGAGCGCTGCCCGGCGCCGGGATGCGCCCCGCCGGCTGTAAGGGGGCCGCCCGCCGCGCTCCCAACGCCTGCCGCCTGCTGGGCCGCAGGGCCCACGGCTTCTACGCCAGGGACGCGGGGGTCGCGCTGAGGAAGAACATGGGGCTGCTCAGGAGCCTGGTCTGCCAGGTAGCGGCGCCGCGCGGGGGGCTCGCGAGTCTTTGGGTCGCGCTAACAAGTTTGGGGGAAAAAGGAGCCGGGATTTTGCTGAAGAGAGGGAGAAGTGGTTGCGTTTATTGTATGAGACTCTGACCTAGAAACATACACAATACTGTGCCGTACAGAAACGGGAGAAGCACTTGTATGTCTAATATACCCACTACGTAGAAACAGTCTCATATGAGATTTTATATCGCTTATTTCTTCTTCTAACGTGACTTAATATTAAATTTGCAATGTTTTAGGGAGCATCAGTGTTGAATGAAGTTTTCACAATAAAATAAGATAATCAGCAGAGGTCCTCAGGTAAACATAACCCTGAAGTGTCAGTGAAATTTCTTACAGAAAAAATAGGAATCAAACCACTTACAGACTAAATTTGATTTTGTTAACTGCTAGAAATGCACTGAATGCTATTGTGTCGAAGTGAGCTGGCAATTCTCTTCTACCTGAAAATTCATTTATCAGCAGTCAGGTAAATGGCCGCTTACACTGCTAGATCTAAGGGCGTGCAAGGGTTATTGAAATAAAAATGAGTCTACCTGTCTCTTACACAAATTTATTTATTTATTTATTTATTTATTTATTTATTTATTTATTAGAAATGTTTGGTAGTGCTGCAGAGCTATTGATGTCTGTAATGCCTGCAAGTAGCTTTATCAATGCGAGTAGTTTATCCCATTACCATTTCAGGTTCCTTTTGCAAATAACTCTCTATAAACAGTCTTTTATACCTTTCACACAATTCACCACGAGCAAAATGGAATCAAGTTCAGTAAATTTAATTACATGCAAAAGAGATATATGTGTGTACTTACACAGTGGAGGATTTTATTCTTGATTGAAAAATTTTCTATTAAAATTGCCGGTCTTAATGCAGACAAGTTAATGACAAAATGTGCATTGCACATGCTGTCCGAAAGCTAAGAAAAAGATGTTTTAATTTAGTTCTTATAAAAGACAAATCTTCCCTAAAAGATCTTTTGATTTGGTTTAAAAAAGAATCCTTTATGTATTCAGCAAGAAAGGTTCATTTAAATTAAATTACTAAGCTGGGGGAACCAAGTATTTTCCCAAAGTATAATTTGTTACCAACTGTTGCAACCATTGTCTCTTTCAGGAAAGTACTACATTCAAGAATGTTTGGACGACTCATTCTGCATCTCCTATTGCTTATGAAAGAGGAAGAATTTACTTAGACAACTACCAGTGCTGTATTAGCAGGTAATAAATTTACAATAAAAAGTTACCCCAGCTTATAGTTTCAATACTGTGACGCTGTTTTTTAGAAACGTAGCTAACTTTGCTCATCCAAATAGTCCTTGTGAATTGAGTGGAATATACTTATGAGCAAAAAATAACTAGATACATAAATCTTTGTTAAATTACACTGAAATTCATTTGCCTCTTAATGTGACAACCGCTTTGGTGAAGGAAAGCTTTTGTGTAACTTTTATGCTGTGTAACATTAGGTTTCAAGTGCACTTCAGGAGTTTCAGATGATCACCATTTTAGGATTTTGCACTAAGACAAATGAACAGTAATTCCCTTCTTTGTGATCCAGTAACCAGCAGTGTGCTGGTGTGAATGTGTCAATGCATTACAGAATCAGCCTTTGTAACAGGGTTGGTATGATGTCTACAAACTTTTAATTAAAGAAGTAAAGTATTGTTCATACAAAGGTACCAGGTGCTGAGTACTCGCTGCTTGTAATGCATGTTGCAGATCAGTTCACTGCTCTGATGTACTACTCTCCTATTCCATGAACTGCTGCAGAGGCACAGCTCAGAAACCACTAGGCACAGGGCAGGATAGAGGATGGGAAGTCCTGTTTACACCAGTCCTTGTCCTTGCTCCTTCTGCTTGTGAGGGAAGTAGTAGGGACTGGGAGAACTGTGTTAAGCTGTGGTCAGAACAGTATTGAGACAATGTAATATGATACATGAAAGACCAATTATTTTGTTGGTGTAAACCACTAAGAGTTAATTAAATTAATCTGTCATTTGCTCATGGTAGAGATAGAAATCTTACCCATGTTTCATTCATACATTGTCTCAATGCTTTCCAGTACTGGGGTAACTTGTCTAACGCCTTTCAAGGTTTGCTTTTGTTTCATCCTCTCCCTAAGGGGAAAACTGTGCACTTCTATGAAGATTTTATTCTAGTAGTAGGTTTCTTTTAATAAATATTTGTACATGATGCCATGCCTTTATACGACAGAAGGTAACACTGAAAGTGCCTCAGGGAAAGGTTCCAGGATAATGCTTAGTTTCTGGAATATGCTTTCTTTATAATGTCTATCTCTAAAGTAAGAACATTATTATTAACAGTAACTTAAAAAATTAGGAAAGGTTAGGTTTTAGATATTACTTTATACTAATATTGCTTATTAGGCTTTATTTTGAGAGCAATTTGAGATTAATTATTAGCCTAATATTACGCCTAATTATTAGGCTTAATTTGAGAGCAGTATTTACAAAGGAAAAAAGGTACCTAGATTTCTGACTTGCCTAAAGAGACAGGATTTGCAAAAGTGGAAAAAGTGTGTTAAATGACTTGTTGATAGAAAGTAGTTTATAAAATGAACTAATGATCAGCAATCATTTTCCTCCAGCATTGCCCAAGAGCCAAGAATACTTTATCAAAAGCCAAAGTGTTCTAAGTCGGAAAAAATAGAAGATGCTTTATTATTGGAATGCCCACTGGTAAGATTACTTTTTATTAGAGCATTGTTGTGGAAAAACAAATTAATATCTTTCAGTGGAATAGATTTAGAGCATTCTTTTCCTGTGAACTATTATTGTCAACATTTTTGTAGAGTTGAATCATTTAATTTATGTTTATTTATTTTGAGAGAATGTTTAGAGGTTTACTTCTCTGAATTTCTCAACAGTGCATTTGAATGCTTCTTCATGACTGTAGAAGATTTTTTAAAAACAGTGCTGTTGCCTTTATGTTTATGCAATTCTAATTCCTTACAATATAAATTCTGTTGTAATCTATTATTTATTTTTGAGTTAGCATGGGAGTTTGTTTTCACCAGATCTGTTAACGTTTTTAAAAAAAAAAAAAAAAAAAAGGCAGATAAACTAATGACCTATTAAAGCAACTCTGTCCAAAACCTTTTCTGCTGTTTCCAGTTAATAGATTACATAATTTCCCTCTTTTCTTCCCTTACATTCATAGATATCTGTACATAGATGGTCAGTCTTGCCTCAGTATTTAGACTGAAGCTTGTTCTGTTTTCTCTCAAAGGTCAATTTTTAGAAAAGTTGGACGATTCATTTAGGCATTTTCCATTGAGTAGTGTAAAGAGAAGAAGGAAAAGTATTTCTTCATTCATGGGTTGTTCTGTTTGGTTTGAATCTTCTGATTCACTTAGTGGAATTTTTAACTATTAACATTTTGACAACACTGTGCTGGGATGTAGTCTGGAATATATGAGGAAAAATAAATGAAAAATGCAAACAGAAAATCTACAAGATTTCTATATTGTTCTTTGTAGTGCCTATGGTACAGCAGTGTTGTGCAACTTGAATATCTTTCAGTTCAAGTTGAAAACTCTGTTCATTGCTATTACAGGTGGATTTTCCATTTGACTTCAAACCAACAATTTTTTTCGTATCTACAAAATTTTGACACATTTGATGCCAAGCAGTTGGACTGACAATCCTTAGTCTTCACGGTGTGATTTGTTGTTCTTAGCTTTTCTGAAGCAACTAATGGTTGCCATATAATTTCACTGTTTCATAAGAAAAGGTCCTTATGGTTACTCATATGGTGCTGATACAACTTAGTTCTAACAATCTAATTTGAGCACACAGATGAAAAGGCTGGACTCCTTAGACTGTAGAGAACACTTCCCTTTCTTGAGGGTTTTTTCATATTCCTAGAGACTAGGAATATTAGCCCAACATTTGAGGTGCCAAAAAACAAGCATCGTGAGGACCATCCTCAGCAGTTCCTGTTGAGTTACCTTTCAATGATTTATTTTGCAATACTTAAATAGATTTCTCATGAAGTTTGGTATCAGATGAATAAGCACTTATACTTCACTTATGCAAGGAAAGGAAGTCTTAAACGATGTGTTTTCTAGAAAAAGTAACTACCTTCCAAAAAATAAGATAACAGATTAGGTATGTAATAGTCAGCAATTTAGCACAGACATGAACTAAGAGATCCAGGTGTGATTAGGAGGAAGCTTTTCACCTTTAGCTTTTGAGGAATATGTATTCACTTTTGTTTTCTTGTTACTATGTTAAAATGTTATGTATCCTCCTGGTACAAACTTCTTTCTGATAATCTTTTTGTTATGTAGGGGGAAATGCTTCCAAATCCATCAGACTATAAATCTTCCCTTATAGTCTTGACAGCACAGAACTGGCTTCTGCGTCTCTCTGCTGACAGTGGGGAAATACTGGAAAAAATATACCTTGCGGGCTGTGGCTGCAAATTCAGGTATTAACATTGGCAAAGGTTTATGTAACTAACCATCATTAACACTAAAATGGAGAAAGGGAATCATGTTTATTTTGCAGTATATTAAGCTGTTCAATTTCTGTGCGTTCAGAAAGTATTGTTTTATTGATAATATATGCCTGGGGAAGGGCAACATCTATAATATTTAGCCAAAGGATGTAGAAGTTATTTTTTTATTGGAGGAAATTTGCACCAAATACAGAGAAGAAAAAGGGTGAAATCCCAAATTCCTCATCAAGCTTCACCCTATTTTCCCAGATCCTTCTTTGCTGCTAGTCATTGAACATAGTGGAAATATACTACCTTCGAAACACTCCCTGCAGATCAGAGGAATCATAGTTCTGGGAGTTTTTGGAGTGAAAGACAGCTCATAAAACCTTAGGTACCCACTCATACATATCCTATGGCTGACTACAGGTCTATTTGTGTAGCAGTTTTGCTAGAGTACTATTCCTGCACTCTGTTTTCTTTAGAAGAATTTCAGCAGCTAAAGTATCATGGTCTCAAAGTTGGTATCAAGTTCCACAAAAGCCACAAAAAACAGGCTACTATTTGCTTTTCTCTGACAACTTTATAGCCGTTAATATTGCAATAGACACATACCAGGAGAGGACCTCTAAGAACTATAAAACAAACCTTATAAAGCATAAGAAAAATATGTTTAAAAGTTAAAGTAAGCAGTTTTTAACTTCTCTGTAGGGTATCCATTTTTTTCTTTAAAAGCAGAACAGTTAGAGTTTCTGGCAAGGAGCGTGTTTTTTTTTCAGTTCTCAGAAGTAATGATCTTCTTTAGACTGAAGGATAAAAAAGCAGTGATTTGTGAAGGGACGGAAAGAAGACAGTGAATGTTCATACTTTCAAAAGTTTTGTCACAATCCTGTTCTGGAATAAGCCATTCCTGGTATCTAGTTCTGTGGCTTCTGCATTATTGCAAAATCTGCGTAGTTACAATAGATTATATTTTACATTAAAATTATTTTAATATTATTATTTAAAATTTTATTAAAGGATTTTACAATGATTAAGACAGGCCTTCCCTGTCTCAAATAGGTACCTCAGCTGGGATACTCCTCAAGAAGTAATGGTTATAAAGTCAGCTCAGAATAAGCTGCCTGCAGCATCACGGCAGGTAAGTTTGTTGAAAAACTCTCATTTTTACAAAATCAAGAAATTTACAAGGACAGATATGGAGACATTATGCTTTGTTACTATGGTAGAAGACGGCGATGTATAGTATAACAATGTAACAAGTATAACAACTACATTCAATATTGTTCCTTCCCAGGCAGGTATCCAACAGTCTGTACTATTCCATCTTGCTGTATTCCAAGTATTACCCCTTTCATTTGTTGGAATGCTAGAAATAAACAAAAAGGTAAGTTCAGTCTATAATGTAGTTGTATGAGAGGAATGATACAGGCAATTGTCTCAGGATTTTGGAAGTCTTACTTAATGTTTTGGACGCTATTTTTTTAATTAGCACTAATGTTCTTTTAGTGTCTGGTAGTTGTGTTGAGGGAACATTAATAATTCCAGAAGAGAAAATGCAAATGCGTAGTTAGTGCATTACTTCTTGATGTGTAGGATTTCAGAACTTAGAGAAATTATAAGAATTAGAGAACTGTACAGTGTTTGTAGAGTTCTTTTTACCTCTTTAAAGATAGATATGCTTCTGATCAGTTCCTAGTAATGGCCTATGAATTCTATATACAGTTACAAATGTTTCAAACTTGTATTATCATTGATACCAGGTGGCAAGATATAAATATGTGTATTGATTTATGAGTCAAGAAGAAACAAGCTTTCAGAGGTTGGTTTGTGACCTGTAAGTAAGTGTATACATTAGGCAACTGCAAGCCAGATGACAAGTTCTAGTGCTCTGGTGAAAAAATGTCTCTTTAAAGTCAAGGCAGTTCTAGATACAACTTAAATTGGAACAGTGTGAACATGCAGAGTCTGTCTTCAAAGCTCTTTAAGCTATGGTCTTATTTAGAGTCCAGAGCTATTTAGCTGGTGCTGGGTTGGACTGAGGCTGTGAAAAGAGAATGAGCTGGTAAATGAAGGAAGGGGGGTTCAACAGTTTTTCATTTGGGCCCAAGAATGGTTAAGGATGCATTTCTGTTCAAAATTAGTATTTAGGACTGAAAAATACAAATGTTACCATTATCAAGGGTATTTTCAATCTGCTTGAGAATATCATGATGGATTCATCATGGTTATAACAGGCAGAATGTATGAGGAAAAGTACTTAATCCACTGGGCCTGTGCTGATCATCAGAGCAATTGTTACAACTAGGAATAAGGTTGGGGTAGAATTTGGAACTTGAGAGTACACCCAGAAGAGGAAGCAACCAGTGAATGCAATGCTAAACCTGATACGGATCAGTGGGATGGAACTGTTATGTTACAGTTAGGATTAGGATTACTCTTGAAGACTGCAGAATGAACCCAATGCCACAGCTTTGCTGAGATGGTATGCTACAATAAAGTCTAAGTTCAGACTAGAAAGGTCTCAAGGATAGTAATGAGAGTTTGGGACTGGGAGACTATTAAAGTTTGGGTCTGGCACCTTAAGCTAACAAATGCACTGAGAAAGTAACATAAGGCTAAAAAAAGACAAGGTCTAAGGGGTGAATTCACCTTTCAGGAACAAACTGATCACTAGATCATTCATAGAGTTAAGAATTAGGAGTATTCCAGCTTGGGTTTTATTTTCTTGAATTACATTTAAGCCTGTTTTAACCTTATTTTATTTGCTTTTTGTACAGTGATTCTGAATAAGAAATGAAAACTCTAGTCTTCCAAACATCTCAATATGAAAAAAATTACCAACTTTGCATGCTGTTCTTCATTAAATATTAAGAACTACTGGTTTTTTTGTTGTTGGTTGTTTTTTTTTTTTAGTGGAGATGTTCTAAGGAGTAGCACAAATGAATACTTCATAATCATTAAAAGGGTAATCAGCTTCTCATGTATGTGTCTAATTTGAATTCAAAGAGGATCCTGTATTCTGTGACAGCTGGATAGTGTAGTTTTAGTACAGCTGTACACAGTCATAGAGCCATGATTAGACTAGTATTTCGCCCTGGTGATGAAGAAAGAACGGAAGATAGAAAATCAGTTCTTTTAGATTGAACTGTTAGCTTTGTTATCGACTTCCTGTGGGATGCTAGGTAGTAAAATCTATTCATCTCTTGTAATAACTGGGTAATATGATACAAAGACATAATGAGAACCAATTAGACAATAAATGTGCTTGCAGAATATGACTTACTTAATTCCAGGTGTTATCGCAGTGCAAAATATTACAGAAACTCAGCAGAACAGATGAGTTACAGAAACCTTCTTAAACTAAAACACTGGTCATAAGTTTTGGTCAGAGTCAAAAAGGAAGTTGATTGCATAATTAAGTATGTAATATTAACATTTTGCTTTCTCTCAATTATTTCTTCCTTAATAGAGTATTTTTATTTTCCCTTTTCCAGATATTTGGTAATAGCGTTACAGATGTTGATGTTTCTAATGGAATCCTTATTGTAATGTATAGCATGGGTCTGGTCAGGCTCTATAACTTCCAGGCCATCACTGAACAGGTACTGTGAAATTTTTCATACAATCCATGCTATGTTGTGGCAACAAATCATTAATATTCATGTAATGCCACATTGGTACATGGGGATTGTGTCAAAGGATAGAGATCTTGCCTAAATCTAGTTACAATCTGAATATACAAATGGATGCACTATCAGAAAATTCTCCTCACACTAGTCACATGTAGAGAGGAGTTCTGTAAATGCTAGACCAGAGTGTGATGCTTTTTATATACATGGTCTGTAGTTACAGCAGCAAATACTAAGGGTAGAAAATGATGGGCATGGAAGATTGTTTGATCTGAAACTGAACCTCAGTGAGACTTTTACATTTGTCTTCTTCCTATAAAAAAACAGATGTTAATTCAAAAGTAAGACTTCAAGCAGCATCTAACAAGATAAGGAATGCAGCAGTAATGGAGCACTAAAATCAAACAGCAAGTAAATATGCGTCAATAAACTGAATTGTTCTGCATTATTTTAGTTCATGGAACAGCCGTTTGATTTGGGATGTGAATTCAACTGGAATGGTCAAGTGGGAGTTGTAGGAAAGTATCCATTTGGTCTTCCGTGTAACATTAAAATAACAGGTATTTATGATCTTTGTATTATCTTGGCTTACATGGTTTATTTATGACTATTTTTAGCAGCAAGAACATTAAAATTACTGTCCTCAGATTGTGCTGCTATGCTTCTGTTTTTTCGTTACCGCAAAAATGCACTTTGCTTTACTTGTAATTACAAGAATTAATTAAATAGGACACAACCCAAAATGTTCCATGATTTTATGATTTGGTGACTTGCCTAGAAAATTAGTACAGAAACTAGCTATTTGAGAAACTTGGTAAGCAACACACAAAGTGGAAATACCTTCCTCGTTTCTGAGACACAACTGCTCCTGGGAAAGAGGAAGGGCTAGGACAACTGTTAGTAACACCCAAAAACTGTATATAGTACATAAGCAAAAGGTGTCAAAGGAAGTTCAATCTGACTTGAAGAGTCAGAATTCAATGAGACAGGTTATAACTTGGCCAAATTGCATTTTAATTTTTCTAATTGTTGGAAATGTGCCAGTTTCAGTAAAGTTAATTCCCGAGGAGAGAAGAAATTATCTCTTAAAAACAATTCTTATGCCTCAAATCACTAACTTATGAATGTTTTGCTTTATGTAATGACTTTAACTTCTTTGAAACCAAACATTCACTTCTGCTGGTGCATTTGAGATTAGAATTCGATATTATGACTCTTAATAATTGACTAAAGTCTGAGACTTCCTGTGAAACGTTTTTCCCTTTGAAAATACACTTTCAAAAGCTCAAGTGAGGCACTTGAGAGGGGGAAGAAAAAGCAGGTTTCACCAAAATCAAATAACGCATGCTTTCTTTCCTTAAATTTTTGAATATTTCTGTATTAAATGGCTTTCACAGGAGACTGTCCCCATAAAGTGCTTTTGATCTTTATGTTCACAAACAGTGTCATATAATAGGATACAAAACAGATTTATATAAACTTAATGAAATACAGACAAAGATAAAATGCAGACTTAGCTAAAGCTTTCAGTTATGATGCAATGTTGTATCAAAACAGAGTGATAGGTTGCTATAGTTGATGTCTCAGGTTCTGCAAAAAGAAATTTCTCCTCATTTTCCTCTCTGCTAAACCACAATTTAATGGCCCTATGGAAAACACGCTGTGGGAGCTTTAAAAAGAAGCCTGTACTAGATATGTTCTCATGTCTTACAGATCATTATAGTTTTTAGTTTTGATATTTAAAACCAATGTATTGGGGAAAATATTTTTGATCTTGAATCGCATTCAAGAATTTGTGGTTAGGAAGTTTTGAACTTAGGACAAACATTTACCATGGCTGCTGGTTGCAGATAGTTGCATTCCTGTGGTTTTTGAGCTTTTTTTTTTTTTTTTTTTTTTTTTTTTTTTTTGAGAATGAGATGGCTGACTGACTCTTCAGTGTAATGTAATGCTCCAGTAAGTGAGATTTTAACAGTTTCAGAGTTTAAACTTGTATTTACTGTAATTTAACTGTTCATAATTTTCCTGCTTATTTAGTCCTAGCTTCCCTACAGAAATTGCCAGAAGGGATGGCAATTAATATGGTGCTATTTTTATGGTGCATTAGGTACCCAAGAGGAAGTACAGAGAGATCAAAACACATAAGTTACTATGTACCTACCACAACCTTTACAGCTATTGACTGGTAAGAAAATTGATTTTGGTCACAGTGGAAAGAATGGAAAATGTAGCTATAAATCTTCATCGTATCAGTTTCTGAATGTCCAGAACTTAAAATTATAGCTTGATTTATTATTTTATGATTCAGTAATTTAAACAAAAACCAGAAGATATTCTGCTCTCTTTTTTTTTTTTCCACAACATATTAGAACAAATACATGCTAGTGCTGCCAGGAACAACTTTGTGGCTTATGCTTAGATGAGACTGGAAACGAACAAAGGAAACGAATGAAGAGGCTCAAGTGGAGACTGAAAACTTGCGATTCTAGGGAAAGGACTCAGGAACAACGATAATAGGAAACGTTGAGCAACAAGAACAAGTGACACATAACAGGAAAGAGGGAGTTGAAGCAGCAGAGTCATGCTATCACCATGGTTTAGGTGATTACGACCTTGCAGTGTTTTGCCAAATGAGCATAAAAAGAAAGGTGTATCTTATGAGCAGCCTATACTGCTTAGGATTGCTGTATTACTGAAAACCATTTAAATCTATCATTTAGTCCATCCACCAGAATTTTTGAGGGACCTTTTTATTTTAAAGAATATATATAGTAAGTCTATGGGGGGAAATATTAACAAGTGTTCTTGGCCTGTTTTTCATTTTCTGACAGATTTTAATAAATGCAGGTCCTTTGCATATGCCTTCATCCTCAACATTCTCCACATTTTCTGCAGCTGCCTCAGTTTTCATAAACTATATACTTTGTTATATCTCACATGGAGTTTTCTATTTCCTATAGTCCAAAAGACAACTAGAAGACAGTCACTCTCCAGCTCAGGAAAGACTTCCTTTTCCATGGAAAGTGATTCCTTTCAATCTAAAGGGCTAAAGTTCTTTGAATTATGGATGAAAGAAAAAGAAAGAAGCACTATATAAACGTAATTTCTGATGTCATGTAAAATCTTGGCACTGTCACGGTCTGGTTAATTAGCTGGACTAAGCAGGGCAAGAACAAGTCGAAATATGGGTGAGACCTTTGGGACAAAAACAAGTCTAGATAAGAACCTTGTTCTCATAGTAATTCAGCTTGGGTGTTTATGTTCTGCCTGTTTAAACATCCATGCTATTTACAGATTTTCTCTACACTTTGTCCCCCCGCCCCCCCCCCTTTTTTTTTCAGCACTTCTTGTTCTGTTAAAGAGAGATGTGTTTTGTTTTGTTTTGTTTTTCAGTTTAAAATTGATGCAGTCATAGCAGCTGTAGAAATTGCTTTTATTTAGCTATTTGATAAAAGTTATAAAAGTCCGTAAAGAGTACATTTCTTTTCAAGATGCTTCTCTAACTTAGTACACAGAAGACCTGTAGGAATGGCATATTGTATCTCTGTAATTTATCCCAGCTGAACTGAAGGGAGAACTACGTTCCTTTTGCCATCAATTGCAAGAATTCTTTAATTTTGTTTATGAACTCGGCTACAGATTGAATAAATTGTGGTCCACACTATTTTGTTGGATTACATCAGAGGATAAGGAATATTTGGATTCAGGTATCTTTCTGTGTTTATTTCTGTTATTTAGGATTGCTGCTTTTAGCCTGTTTCCAGCTGTTAAGCACTATTTTTCTCAAGAGAATAGTGACCCTTTCGATGTGTAATTTGATCTGTTCTTAAGTCCATGCTCATTCAGATGAGATGAATTAATTTTAACTGTTTGCTGAGTCTTTGCTTATGAAGCTCATTTGGAGTGAAGTAAGTCAAAGATATCAGAAGAGCAGCTCAGCATGAAGATCTGAGAACTCAGTAACTTTCCACAGGGAATTGCAAATGTATGCCTGGAGGCTAGGTGAGGAAATATAGCTAGTGCTAGAAAAATTATAACAGCCAATGTATTTCCACCAGTCTTCAAAAGTGCTGAAGATGAATAACTTTGTTATAATTTAGAATTGTAAGCATCAATAGAACGATGATTGTTCTGCTACTAATGGTCTTAACGTTACCCAATATTTGCAGATACCCCACCTTTGCTATTTGAAGCATCTTCTCTGGAGAATGCATTTCAAATTGGAGGTTACCCTTGGCATTATATCATCACACCTAACAAGAAGAAACACAAAGGAGTCTTCTATATTTGTTCTCTGAAAGACAATGCTTTGGTAATATATTCAGGTAGCAGCTTCTCTGGAATGAATGTGTTATCACATTTGTCCTCACCTCTCCTTCTGAGTAGTGCTTGAAGTAACAAAGTCCTTTTTTCCAATGTGGCACTCGCATAGGGATCACCCCACATTGTTGTATCTGCTATCCAGTGAAGTCATGTTTTCTCCTGAATTAGTGTTGCTTCTGTGATTTCCTTAATCCCAATACAATCATAGCACTGCCAGTGCTACGTAGCGCTGTATTCCCATCTTTATAGACTCTAGCATAATCTCATACCTGATTCCTTGCATGGTAACATCTTAATTCATTTTTGACTGTTCAGCCTACCAAGTGGCTTGATGAAAGAAATATTTTAAGTTTCAAGACACTGCAGAGTAAGTTTTCGTAATGTTTATGGTTTATTCTTGATTTGTACCTTCTCTCTCTCTCTTTGGAAAGACTTTATTAATCAGCTTAATACAGCATCCCTATTTATTTATTTAATGTGCTGTTTGTCATATATTCTTTTGCATGAGCTCACCATCTCAGGCTTTATTTTGGATCTGCTTTTGACCTGAAGATACTTCTGTAGTATCAGCAGCTTCTGGCCTCTTAATTCACAATTCTTCACAAAAAACTTCTCATCTGTGAAAGTCCTCATTTCTTTTACTAGCCTGATTGAATCAGTGATCCCTCTTCTGTCTCTTTTTATCTTCAAAACATCTTTCACAACTAGAGCTGAAGATTAATTTTGATTCAAAAGGACTTGAGCAATCCTTTCTCACCTGTTGTTTTTTTTTTTTTCCTATATGGGTTCATGATTTGAAATTTTGAATGATTAGGTTAGCTGAATTTAACAGAAAGTAACTGCCAAAATCCCACAATTTTGACCATTTTGCTGCTGAAATCACAAGCTATACCAGGCTTATACATTCCACAAATACTTGCACAAGAGAGGCTGAGTCTGAGGTGTGATGCACAAGTCAAAGTTTGTACTAATGCTCTTCTCATGTCTTGACACAACTCAAATTGCTAGAATTATTTGAGTGTTTGCAGAATGTCGGGTACATCTTAATATTGTATAGTTTTACAAGAGGTTGGGCCACGTATAATCATGGTACAAGGCCATTGCTCATTGCATATTTAAAAAGTGTTGAAACTGTTCCATGGAATATCCATGAGAATTAGAACTGTCTGAGTTATTATTATCGATGTCCGCTGCCATCCTTTCTGATCTTGTTTGTCAGCAATATTTATAAATCTTCAGAGGAGCATGGAGAGGAGCTGAGTATTTCCTTTCTAAATTAGATCTGTGAGACTTTAAGTATAATAATATTCTAAGCTTTCCCTTCCTTCTTCAGGCAAAAAATGGCATACAGGATATGAAATGCTGTTCACTGGAACCTGATTGGATATATTTCCATCCAGATATGTCGGGCAGAATAATCCATGTGGGACCAAATTTGATAAAGTATGACCACTTTTCTTCCTCAAATTTTACTCTCATTAGGTGAAAAGTTGCAGAACTGCATAAATTCGGTAGTTTGATTATTTGTGGGCCGAAGCACTGTCATCAGCTCCTAGAAAGTGGAAAAATGATGAATTTGTCAGAATCAGGAGTCCTGGTAGAAACACCTGCAGATTTCTACATGATGAGTGTGGGCTTTGGCAGTCAACACTAGATTATGATATGAAAAAAAAATCTAGGACCAGTGTTAAAAATTTCACTGATACATGTAAATTACAAAAATAACATTTCAATTTCAGTTATTTGTGTTGGCTTTAAATATACCTGTGGTTTTTGTTTTGTTTTGTTTTGTTTTTTAACTATAAATATAGAACGTTTGTTGCAGGTGGATTTGAATGCATGACTCATTTTGTGATTTCTGTTTCTTTTATAGAGTCTTGAAGCTTAAGGAAGTTGAAAGTAATACAGACCAAACAGAAATTTCAGAAGACTTTATAATAGTGGCCAACAGAGAAGAAAACTGTGTGAGTTTAACAGGAATTTCTGATGTCTGAAATCATTGTGCATGATTTTGAGCAATACATGGGGTTTTTATGTATATTAGTAAGTGCTGTATTTTATGGGCATAACTCAAAGCTTTTTGAAGGATCTTACTCATCTTCATTGAACTTCTATTAAGCTGTAGGAAAGAAATTTTGAAAACAAATTACATTTTCTGGATAGTTTTTTGAATCCTCAAGTCTTTTCACAAGTTCTCAGCATTCTTTAAGATGTATAGTATAACTATATCACTGATGTAAAACATACAAAATGGTGACAGATTTCTTTCAAATGAAGGTGTTACGACGGATAATTTTGTGCATCTCACAAAAAAAAAGATGGCAGCAATAGGGCCATGTGTTGCTAATGCGTAAAACAAGATCCCAGAGTTTAAAGCAAAGTCAGAAAGCAAAAGATGTGAAATAGATGCATTGTCAAATAGGTATAAAAAAACTATAATGTTCTGAAGTCCTGAGCCTTTTTTTTTCCTTTTTTTTTTTTTTTCTCCAAAGGTGAACAGCTCTGTTACTGTAACAGCTTCTGGTCGAGTGGTGAAAAAGCGTTATAACTTGCTGGATGATGACCCAGAACAAGAGGTAACTGATGTTCTGAATAAAAACAAGTCATGGACTTCTTTTTCATTTAAGAAGTTTAGCTAGACAGAAGTCATTCCTGTTACAGGTGCAGTGCCTGTAACCATTAGCTATATTAATCTTTGAGTTCTTTATCCATGTTCTGTGGCTGTCTTTGTCTCTTTGACTTAACTTCAAAGTATCTCACTCCCCCCTCTGCCTCCCACTTGTTTTCTCCACTGTTGGTGTTTGTTCTGTGGATAATCGGTTTAAGAACTGAGCTAATGCCCCATGACACCGTCATAACTCCATGTGACTACAGTAGCACAGAAATTAAATGTTAATGTGATGAACCATTACTCTTCCTTCTATTCAAACACTTCCTTTAAGCATTTCTTCCAAAGTATTTTATGAACTGGAAGAAGCATATTTTTCCCTGCTTTAAATAAAAGACTAGAGGAACCAAGTCAATATAATCTAAATACCTAAACTATATTTTCTCTACCAGCTACTTTGATTTGATTGCAGGAGACAGTATTCAACACTTACTTTAAGTAACTGCTTCTTGAGAGTGAAAACAGCACATGCTGCGTGTTGAGTCTTCACACACACGGCCTCTTCAAGAGGCTGTGAAGAATATTTTGTAGCTTTCTATCTAGAGCTAGAATAAGCACAATGGTTAAAATTCATCAGTTTCTGGCAGTTATTCCTGTTCTTTATTTCTGACGAAAAAGATTTTACTGTTGTTAAGTACAGGACAGTCCTCCAGGTCTGTAGTTCATTTCTATTCACCTCTTTCAGCATAATAAAAATTACAGTCTGCACACTGTATTTTTGTTTCCTGTATGTTATATATAAAATGCATCAATTTGCACATTAAGACTGTTCAGAACATCAATTTATTCTCTTCCATTCTTAAGGAATTTTGCTAAAATACGTTAGACACTTTGTGCTGGGAAAGATTCCTGTTGTGTATCAGGCTGACAAAGTTTTCCTTGATGCCATAAGACTTAAGAATTAGAATTTTTCCAATTCTTCTTTTACCTGAAAGAAATAGCTGTACAATTTAGGAAGAAGGGAATGTGAAATTATGTTTCATACATGAACTTGGTTTTCTTTTTTTCCTAAGACATTCAAAATTGTAGACTATGAAGATGAATTGGATTTATTATCTACTGTGGCAGTTACTCAAATAGGAGCTGATGGAAGAGCTCACCTCGACTTACACTGTAACGAGCAGGGGATTCTACTTAAGAGTATTCCATTACTGGAATCCTGGGATGTGGTGAGAAGAATTCCTTTTTTGGTTGTTTGTGTTTTCTTTTTGTTTATACTAACATTTCCCATACCTGCTTATATACTGTTCTGCATTAATTTTTTGTTCAGATTTGAAGTAGATATATCAATTGTGTTGCCAAATGTTATGGATGAGATTTGCACAAAATAATAGTCATGACTCTAGAAACATAAGTATTGCATCAGAAAGTAGTTCATTTATCTGAAAATCTTCATGATTTGAAATCAGCGTTTGTTGGTTGGTTGTGCTTTGGTTTTGTTTGTTCTGTTTTTCTTTAAGTCTTTCTGAAGTATTTATCAACTTGAATACTCACTCTCTGGCTAGTTACATCAGCTTAACTTTATAGCTCATAAATAGTCTCATTAACTTAACTAGAACTACTCATACATAGAATTAAGAGTGGACCCCACTGTGTATATTTGGAGAGATGCAATGGTTCATATAGTCCAAATTTAGGTACTAACGTAGATGGTCTGAATTATTCAGCACCTTTGATGCCTCTTTTATCATCATGTGTATAGGCAACTAAGGATCCAAACTTAACTCCAATGCTTTAACTTGTGCTTAGATTCCTAAAATAGGTGTGTAGAAAACCTCTGGAAGTTTAAAAATTCTGTCCCTTTTCTGGAAGGGCAGACTGTGCCCCAACACAAATTTCCTGTCTGATCAGGGAGATAACGCACACATGGAAAATGACACAGGCACAGTACTCTTAGTAAGCTGTGGAAATGGAAGCTGAAATCAGAATTATTTTTCTCATTTCAGACTTACAGTCATGAAGTTTACTTTGATAGAGACACTGTGTTACACATAGAACAGAAGCCTAACAGGAGGTTCAGCTGTTACGTTTACCAAATGGTCTGTGATACTGCAAAAGAAGATGAATGCTCACGCCATGAAAAAACAGAAAGAGTGTTTTGTAAAAAAGGAGGGAGAATTTTTGAATATATTTAAGACATAACTACAGCAACTTCATTTTGGATGTCATTTAAGGACTTCATACATATGAATTAGTCAGCTACTGTTTTTCCTTCAGTGTTTAATTTTAACATTTCGTACTTTTTATGAGAGGTTTTTTACTTCCTTTTTTCTCTCTGATATTGTCCACTTGTTTGTAGTCCCTAGTGGCTTTTAATGTGTTTACCAGGTCATCATTAATGCTGGCTACAGCATTTCTTGGTTCTCTTGAGCAACTGCATTGAAATATTGGATGTCAAGGAGAAAGATGTAGACTCACTGATCGTCTACCATCTGCTGTGTTCTGTCTTCCGTAGTTTTACCTATGCAACTTTAATATAGACTGTTAATTAAACAAAGTATGTAAAACTGGATAGGATAAATTTTATATGTAGTAAAAAAAAATGGCAGTTACCATTAAAACACTTAAACAAAATCCTTCTGTTGATTTTGTTTCACATAAAACCACTTGAGTTTGCTGGTTGCCTTTGTTTTGGTTTAAATAAGTATGAATAAATAAGGCATGTTTATTGCCTTTTGTATATATATTTTTTATTATTTTATATGGATATATTTTATTTTTTTTTAAAAAAGACATTTTTCTGTATTTCCCCATATTTAGGTTCATGAATGTTCAGTCTGAGCCAAAGCTACCATGAGTGCAGCATGTCTGATACATGAAAGTTCCATGTCGTATGCTCATTAAAAATACAAATGAACAAACAAAAAACAAGCAACCCCCAAGCTGTAGATTTTGTGGTCACAAAGTATGACCATGCAAATGACCAGGCGAAGTGACCAGATGCAAGTCAAAGATGTCCTCTGGGAGACTTAAGATGGTAATAAACAACTCTGTGGAAATACAGAGCAGCAGCAGCAACACTACTTGCACACTAACTTAAGAAAGTATTCACTTAATAGCCAGGAAAAGGCACTTGTCTATTACACTACTATGTAAGTATCAGGGAGATAAGAGGGCAGAAATTAACATGAATCTATAGGATCCAGCACTTAGGCAGAAATTTCTGTTCTGGGTGTGTATGGATTATTTATTTGTAACTAAATTCCTTTCACTAAGAATCTGTCACATCAGTCAATGATAACAAATCTAAACTACTTTACCATGGACAAGAAAAAAAATAGCCTAACTGAAAAGTAAGGCTATAAATACAATTCCTTAATTACAGAAGCAATACAATCGAAACTTTCTTTTTTCAGATACTCAAAAGTCACAACAACACTAAAGGAAAACAGAGGTGCATTAGTATATAAACAAGAAAAAAGATTTTCCTCTCCTGTTGTTTTCAATCTGTGTTCTTGACGAAACATAACGCTCTGCCTCTGTACTCCCTGTTGTCCTCTGTCCTTACTCTGCAATCTTACCAACAACTAATGACCAGAAGTTGACCAGTTGGAGAAGAATGCTACAGAGCTGTTTTTCATGATACTCCTCATCTCTTTTCTCCATCGCTATTTTTGATGTATGCAAATTGTTTTATATAGCTAGTAACACAACTGATGAAATTTTACTGTACTGTTGACAAGTTGGATATCTTTATTAATAAAGAACTACTACATGAAAACAAGTTGATAAGACTTAAAAGATACTTAATAAGGAAAAATACAGTTGCCAGATGGTTGTGAATCATCTGTTTGGGGCCAGAGTAGATGGAGTAAAGCAGAAATACTGAAGCTATTTAACAGCTGATTTATTTCAAGAAAGGCGTCGTAATCATTTTGCTAGCCTTCACAAGAACCACGCAGAGAACCACGCATGGGAGAACGCAGAGAATTTTATGGGATTTTTTTGCAGTTAATGACTATATTTTTGCAGTTAATGACTATACCAACCCCACTACCAACATGTGACGTTTTTGACATTTTCATGACATACATGTAGTTTTCCATATTGGTATTTCATTATCATTTTTGTTTGAATTGTTAAAACAGTTATTCCCAGAGCAAGACATTTACACTTCATTATACGATTGTTTATTAAGTAGTGCATGTTCTGTTCATGAAGATCAGCTTAAGCTTTCAAGATTATGCTATGCTTTCTAGTGACTTATTTTGAAGCTACTGTGGACTTGTGATTGCATGTTAAATCAACAGTTGTACGTAGGTGTCCATCTATTGAAAAATGCAGCAATTTATAGTGAACAAAAGTCAGCCTAGACTTTGATGAAGAAGATTATGGGCTTTGTGTAAGAAACAATCACTCTCTATACACAGGATGTTGCTAAACTACACATAATGGCAGATGTTCCATCATGGAAGGTCACACCTAGATGTTTTCATTCAGAAACAGGAGAGATGTTTCCGTTCAATTTAAAACACCTACGTTATTTAAGAATTGAGAATCCGGAACACCTAGCCCTGAATATTTTCATGAACATACTCACAGCCCTGCTTAGAAATGGGCTGGGACACACCAGAGAATCTGAGTCAGTGAATGCTTATGCATTATGCTTTTCAAGTTGTGAACAGTAGTGTTGACTTCTGTACCTATGGGAAGCCCCAGAACATTCTAAAACTAAACTTTTATTTAAAAGGGATGAAAATCCTGACCACAAACCTATAGATTTTTACATTGCAAAAAATAACCCTATATCTGAACCAAACACAAGTATCTGCATGCTTGTTGGCAGTCCACCTGAATCAACTTTTTATTTCAAATTAAAGCCTGAAACAAAATCAATCCAGCAGAAAAAGGTAGTACCTTTCTTTGCCAGGAGATTTTATATGTAAGACACCTAAGCATTTTTAGTCATGGCTGCTGGCAGAGCTGTACTACTACGTTGTGTCAAATTGATACAAAATCTGAATAAAGGCATTAGATCTGACCTGTAGAACTATGCTTTCATGTCCATATAAGAGGAATGTAGAGAACTTTTCTCTTTTTTCTGATGTAAACTAGGTTACTTAGAAGTCTGTTACACAATCTGAATAATTCAGTATATTTAAGAGTGTCAGTATTTGTAAAGTTGAGAAATTCTGAGAATGCTATTGTGGTTTCCATTACAGAGATAAAAAAATATTCTTGTCCATCATAATTATCTCTGCAAGCACCAAAACGTGACATTAGTACCAAAAAAAAAAGAAAAAAGAAACAAAATTGCTCTAAAAAAAAAAAAGGAATAAATTCTTCAATATATTTTGTTTCCAATCTATAGATTCAGAAATTAAAATAAATAAAATAAATTAAATATCTATATATATATCCTTCACAGGCAGTAGCTAACTGCTTTATTATCAGGAAACCCATTTACTGTTAGTTTTTTGATTTACAAAAAAAATTGGACTAAGGAACTATTCATGTGAAATTCTGAGTTCCCTTTGTTTTTCAGTGAGTGCTTATGACTCATGCAGTGGCTTCCAAAGTCTGTAGAAAAGGCCTCAAGTAATTAGATCAAATACAATCAAAAGCAACTGGACCAAGTACATACTTTAAAAGATTGAAGCTGAAAAGCTCACACTTCCATTATTTTCACTAGCAGTAGATGCACAAGAAAAAAATATATATATATGTATGTATACAAAAAAGGTAAACATATACATATGAACTGTTAACCCAAGTAGAGATTCTCAAATGTATATTTCAAACATAAAATTGACGGGACCTTAAGCCATTCTTGCCAATGTTCCCAATCAGGGAATCACAGACGCGTTCTGCATTTTCTAGGTTTCTTTTTCTTCTCTTCTGGATATGTCCTGTTACTTCAACAGCAGAGTTTCTTGCTCATCTTATTCTCATTTTGCCTTTATTTTGCTCTTGTCATTGAGAAAAATACCTTCTTATTACTTAACAGTAACTGAAGATCACTGAAAACTCACCAACAAAAAACTTTTTTTTTTCCTTCTGGAACTGTGAGAGCTATCGCATATGATGGAAAAGCTTATGAACAAATTAATTTGCTTCCCAGTTATGATAAAGGTTGCTATTAGGAATATCTGGTAGAAAGATATACTACCTGCATAGAGTGGTATGTAGAGGGACTGGGTGTTTTCTTAAATACCAGTTGTGAGGGACTGATGTTACCCAATTAAAGCAAAGTCTCTGGGCATTCTATAACTAAACAGGTTATGGACTCATGAATTCATTTGGGGTTTCCCTTAAGGTTGCTTGATTCCTACTTTCTGCTGCTGCCAGTATGTATAAAACCTAAATGATATGAGCAAAAAGGGGAAATAGTCAAAATGTGACTTCCTAAGGCTGAGCCACGCAAAAAAAAACAAAAACATATATATATAGGGCAGTGACTGAGTTCTTTTCTTTACAACTGTCAAGTATTGCCACTGTCAGAAGTACAGTATCTTTAAAAGACTTTTTTTTTTTGGTTAAGGTGTGTGAACTGATCTAATATATTTGTATTATGTGTAATATATGTATATATGTCTCACTAATTAAAAACATATGGCGTATCTGTACATTCCGAATCTTTTCTTTATCTCCATGAACAACTGGAGAAATTTAGTTAGTCCCTCCTAAAACAAAAATTCAGATATTTTTTTTTTGGGGGGGGGGGGGGGGGGGGAGGGGGGAGAAGAGGTGCATTTGAAGGATAAATTAATAATACAGTAATTGCCAACTAGTTCTATTCACAAGAAAGTTTCTGTGTATCAACATAAATTCCACATGTCTCTCTTGATACACAGACTGAACAGGCCATGAGTACTAAAGCAATTAAACACATATTCCAGCATTTAAAATCAATTTTAGAGATTTTTAAGGGAGCATCTTTTTTTCTTTTTTTTTTTCTTTTTTTTCCAGCTATTTCACAATCTTAGATTTTCAGTGAAGACCACTTGAAGCTCTCTGGTTGCTAGACTTGGCATTTGCGCAACCATAACTTCAGCGTTTATTTTTACTTTACTGAAGTTACAAAATGATGACCTAAATAACCTCCAGAAGCACCAAAAGACTTTTTTCTGCCAACTCATTCTCATGTTTTTAGATTAAATAAATTCAAAGGAGTCATACTGCTCGCTTTGGATAAGTGATTACAAATGAGCTGCATTTTTTTTTCTAACAATGAAAGCAACTAGGTCCCCTTCTTGCAGAGTGAATAGTTAAAATCATAAAATTATAAGAACTGCTTTGGTTGGTATAGCTTAACAGCTCATTTCATAAAATGGGAGTACAATTCCTTATTCTTGCATGGGTGTGGAAGGAATATTACACTTCTAGGAATATTATATTTTAAGGGAAATGTAAGTGCAGATTCTTAAGAACAGATAAAGAAAGCACGGAAGGAGAAGCTAAGATTCACTAGAATTACTTTGCACAGTGTCAAAAGTTGGGAGTTGGCACTCCCAACTGTTGACACCACATTTCAATTATGGTCCTTTATAATGCCAGTGCCCCTTATTTCTACTGCTTGAAAGCTGGCTTGATTGTATAACACATAAATATTTGGATTGTGGATCAAAGCAGCAAATTTCCAGCATTTCTACTTCAACAAAATTGTTTTTTATTCCCACTTATCCACTTCACTCTGGCTTCTCAATGATCTGATATCTGGACAGAGAAGCAAAAACAGCATCCCAGAAGTGCTACTCCCATTTTTGTTTGTATTTTTAATAATGTACGAAGAACTTCCCAGTGAGTGCCTAGGGACTGAAAAGGTAGGGGAGTGGCTTGATAAGATTTGCTGCAATTTAGAGTAAAAAGCATTTCAAGAGTGCACACCCTGTTTTTCTGCTAAGTATTCACTGACAAGGCTGCTGAGCAGTGGTGAAGAAAATGAAATAGCACAAGCTAAACAAGAAGCATAAGCAGTAACATTTTACAATCTTGCTTTGGGAGTTCCAGCTCCTGCTCCGCAGTCTCACGATTTTCAAAAATTGTTACAGAAGGCTTTAAATTATTAGAAAAATATTTTACAACTCACAGAACCAAAATGTTTATGGATTAAAATAATAAAGAGTTTCACTGCATAGGTAATAACTCATACAGAAATTTGGTCAAAAGCTGCACTATCATCTACTTTATCTCAGTGAAAGCTCTCTAAAGGGTGGAGAGTAAGTAAAAATTACTTCAAGGAAAGGTCCCGTTCAATATTCCCAATTTTTGCAAAAATTGGTAATGTCTTCAACAGCAAAGGTCAAATGGCTCTGCTTCATAGACATGGATCTGGCTGCCAAAAAGAGCAGAAGGATCATTCTGAGCTGTCAGCACCACTCAAGCACTAATTACTTAAACTCACTTGTCAGTATTACTCCTGGTAAGGTAACTCCTGAGGGAATACTTCTAAAGCTTTCATAACAGCCAGCTCAGCTAGCACTATCTCAGCAGTTTTGTTTGTTTATAAGACGAACAGCCACCAGCCTTCTGAAAAGCTCATCCAAGTGCTTTGAGGGACACTGTAACCACTTTGGAATGTCCTGTTCTAAGGGCTGGATCTTCAGTGATTTGTCCAGCCTGGAAAAACATATAAAGTTGTTGCTGCTGAAAGACAATCCAATGTCTTCCTAACTATAGCTCTCACAACTCAGTTACTGGTCACTGGGAATTCTAATTTCACTACTTGTATTTAAACAGTTACATCAAAAAAAAAAAAAAAAAAAAAAAAAACAAGGTAATGATCTATGATGATATGGTGTGCTGCTTAGGTAAACATCTACGTAGGTTTACATCTAGAGTGTTGCTCTCAAAGTGTATGAATGATACAGCAGCTATGGCAGAGGTTGCTGAGTAGCCATGCACCACAGGCACCATACAGGCAGGAGGCCATTTCCGCTTCTCCAAAGTAACGTGCAAGTAGTCCAGTTTTCTACTTTGTAGGTTCTTACAAACCTAAAGTCACGGTCATCCTGCTTCTACACCTGGCAATGCAGCAGCACAAAGAAAGTTTGTATTAGCTGATGTCCTGACAACTGCTAAGAGAAGCAGCAAACAGAGAACAGGCACTGTTCTGAAAAAAACATCAACACGCTCTAGGAGACAGAGGCCTTTGGAAAGAACGGAGATCTTGAACTACTGTGGCACCTATCCACAGCAATGGTAAACAAAAGCAGGTGTTCACTGATCCATAAGATCTGACAGCCCCATTCAGGCTATGCCAGTAGGGGTTCATGTTCTGAACTCATGTTTGAATCCTGTGTGCAGCTGAGCCCTCAACAGCCAACTGTACGATACAGTTCCCTCCTGCATGTAACTGTGCAATCCCCTCTGATGTTGCAGCAGTGCTAAAGATTGCTTCAGATCCCATACCAATCCAACACAGGGATCAAGTGGGCAAAAAGAGTTGGAAGAATGGGAAACAGAGAAATACCGGCAGGAGTTCCTAACTGTGTTGCCAGAAACATCTTCTACATTAGACTTTCCCTAAAGCCCACTTTAATTGACCCAACAATTATTTTGCTCTTGATTCTGGTTTGGTGTGTTCGACACTGTCTAAGCTTTCAAGTTTCTATTTTAAAAACAATTTGTTCATATTTAGCTGGCAAAACTGGGCCTCAGATTTCAGTTCAATAAAATTCTGTGTTTGCTCTTGTTACTGGCTGCTTTAACAGGGTTTGAGCTATACGAAGTCATTAAAGGCGTATGGGATATATGGACTTACGCTTAAGTAAAATCCACTTGGGTAGAAGGTTCCTAAATGGGACTGTTAGCGCGACTGGATGTAATCAAAGCACTTTACACTTTTTGAAACTATTATTTCAGATTTTCTATAGACTCAATAGTATGATATACCAGTTTATATTTATTTTAAAGAATTTTTTGCAACTCTAACAAAATGTTGTAAGCAAATACTGGAGCCTGATGTACCAGAAAGATATACCAGTTTAGTTGTTTGTAACCTTGATTTTATCATTACAGCTAAAGCTGACTTCAAAATATCTTAAACTGGGGATATCAGCAGATGAGCCCCAGTATATCATGCTGTAACTTTTTAAGGTGGCTTCAGTTGTCATTATTCACCCAGACCCTGTCACAGGCTAGCATCTCCCTATGACAGGCAGCTGAATGGAAATGTGCTTGTGCTTCAGCTGCTTTAAGGAAAATAATGCGGGTGCTTACAGCTTTGGCAAATTCTCATGGCTTTTGCAGCAGTTGTTAAATTAATGTCCCAGTGCTTTAACAGAAGTTATGCTCCTACTGCAAAATTGGCAGGAGGAAACAAGGGCCAGGACCCAATTACTCCAACGCAAAAGTCAGTATCTTACCAACAATAAGCAGAGACAGTGAGCTTGAATTAGGACCTTGGATTCACAAAATTTGTCAGTCTGTCAATGCCCTTAAACTGTTAATGGACCATGGAATTTCTGAAATAGGGCCATGTAGATGATTAAAGGACTGGAGCACCCATCAGATGAGGAGAGACTGAGAGAGCTGGGACTCTTCAGCCTGGAGAAGATATCTCAGGGGGATCTTATCAGTGTGTACAAAATACCTCAGCCAGGAATGAGTGTTTCTCTCACCACTGCCTGCTCTGCCCCTCAGGCTGGACAGAGAGGTATGTTTGTGAAGAAATGTTTGGGGAGAAACACCCCATGATAGAGACTTCAGTGCAAAGCAGCATCAGGAGTGCTGGCACCTCTCCTCTCCACTAATGGTAATGGTGCAAAACATCCAGCCCAGAACAACGCTTTCTTCACTCATCCTTCTGCGCACCATGACCTTGCAACATGGCAGCTTCACTAGGCTGCTGGGGAAAGGATTGATGCTCTTCTGTGTCCTGTCACTTTGTTTTCCTGCTGGCAGAACAGAAGTGGTGCCAGCAGCCTCAGGCTGGAAGGGAGCAGAAACAGATGAGAAGCAGAAATGGAGGCAAAGTGGGACACCTATACCTGGGACATCCTAAACTGGGCTATCTGTACTACACTGCAAAAGGTGGTACTGCCGATTACTTATCTATTAATTTTGGAGCTGGCATCATGCAGATTTAAGTCCAAGGACAGCTGGGCACTGATGGAAATATAATATGAAATGAGCCACATAAGCTCTCAGGTGGTGACAGAACTCCCCATAACCCAGTCTATCTTTGTGTCTTGCTGCTACAGGGGAGCCAGGCAAAACAAAACCAGCTACACACATTTTCTTGACTGTTTCCATTGCTAAGCACTCTTTTTTTTTTTCTTTTTTCTTTCTTTTTTTTTTTTTTTTGTACACAGCATTTTCCACGGTCTTTTTTTTTCCACTCCAGCAGCCATCTTCCAGCTTCTGGTCTGCTTCTGGTCTCATTGATGCAGTAGACATATTGAAAACTCAATAACAGAAGTTATTAAGCAGGTATTCCATATTACAACACCAGGTGTGGGGGAGATCACTGTAACACACACACCAAGGGACCAAGGGTTACTGGCAGTGTGCTTATGTTAATGGCATATATACATATTCATTTCATTTCCTGTGAGTCTCTTGCATATTCATCAGGTCTCCAAAGGATCATTAACATAGGTTCCTGCCCCTATTTGCATGCATGCTAGAGTCCTTGGGTGGTTGTCCAGCATACTCTGGTGGTCTTTTGATGAAGGCCAGAAGTCTTCCTCTCTGCTAAACTTCTGATCCTTCCTTTCTTTGACAGACTTCAGCAGTCCAAGCCAGTTCTTGCTGGTTCTATTATCTCTGTGCATACAGTCTTTTACTCCCTTATCTTTAAGGTTGTCCTGTCGTTGTGGTTAACGTACAATTGCGTTATCACAGCTCAATGTTACTACATGTCTGAGGTTCCACTATCCCATGAGGAATACAGACAGAGATGGACGAAGCGTAAGAGATTGAGAAAAGACACCTTAATGGGAGCAACTTTGAGTACTATTAATAAAATGACCCCTCTGGGTTGTATCTTGGCCCATTGGAAGGACATTGGCAGGCCACCCAGAGGAGACGTTAATCCTAAGATCTTAGCTAAGTATCGTAACCAATGGTGGACTTAAAACATGGAAAAAAAAAAAAAACGAACAAACTAATGTCTCTATGTAACTAAACCGCCTATCCTGGCAGGTCCCAACAGCACAATGCCCAAGCACTCCTCCGGATGCAGGCCAGCATCCACGTATGAGAATGGCAAGTATTTGTTTTACATTTCAACACTCGGGAACCCGCTGGGAAGCAGAGCGGATGGCCGTGCCTCCAAGTGTGTTCGGAGCACGCCGCACCGAAGCCTCTCAGCGCGCATCTCCTGTGCATGCCTGGCCTCAGCACCGCGCCGTGCTCCCGATTTGCCCCGGTCGGTCCCGGTTTGCCCCCCGGTGCCTGCGAACCGCTGCCTCGCCCCCCCGGCACCCCGGCGAAGGAGGGCGCAAGCGGGGCCGGCCCCTGCGGGGTCAGCCCGGGGGGGAGCGCGCGGCGCGTCCCCGGCTCCCGGCCGGCAGCGGCAGCGGCAGCGGGGCGGCTCCCCGGCCCCGGGCCGACCCCGACCCCGCCCTGCCCCTGCCCCTGCCCCTTCCCTTCCCCTCCCCTCCCTCCGTCCCGTCCCGTCCCGTCCCATCCCGTCCCTCCCCTGCGCCGCGGAAGATGGAGGGCTACCGGCGGTTCCTGGCGCTGCTGGTGTCGGCGCTGCTGCTCGGCTTCGTGGCGGTCGTCTGCTCGCTCGTCTGGGTCTTCCGTTACCGAGAGGGGCTCGGCTGGGACGGCGGCGCGGCGGAGTTCAACTGGCACCCCGTGCTCGTCGTCACGGGCTTCGTCTTCATCCAGGGCATCGGTGCGTGGGGCCCCGGGGAGGGAAGGCAGGGGAACGAAAGGAAAGGAAGGCAAGGCGAGGCGAGGCAGCGCTCGCACCGAGACGGGACAAATGGTCCTTTGTAGTAAGGCGAAGCTGCGATGTGTGTTTTTGTTGTTTTCTTTTTCTTCGTTTCTTTTTTTTTTTTTTCTTTCTTTCCCTTCGAGCACTTGTTTACCCTGGCCTGGGTTTGGCAGCGCTTTGCGTAGTGCTCGAGGTGTGTTTTCCTAGCCAGCCTCGCTTCGGGGGAGCTGGGAACCGAAATGCCAGAACTGCTGCCCAAGGAAAGTTTCTCTCTTTTGGCTGCGTCCCTGCTGGCTTGCTCTCCTGAGTCTCCCAAGGAGAAAGGAAAGTTCAGCACCACTGAAGCCAGACCCGGGAGCGGGGTTGGTGCCAGGGAAGTCGTAGCACCAAAGGCATCACCACGGTGCAGTTCATCAGTGCAATGTTGTGCAAATTCTTTTGAGAAATACATCTTTTAAATTAACTTTTAATTCTGTTGCCTGAGTAATATAAAACTTTATTATGACGGGGTAGGATCACTTTTCAATAGTGCTTGAACATTTGATCGCATATGGTTCAGCCTCAGACTAACTTAAAAGCGTCCCGTTACTCGCAACGTGAGCAGTGCCTTTTCTTCCATCGTGCACCACTCCTGTGGTAGGCCATGAGGGCAAGCGCTGCTCTTTGATGCCAACAGGAATGTGGAGTTTGAACTATGTGGTTTTGCTGCTAGTGTAATGAGCTAATTCCAAGAAAATGACTAAATTAGAGATGATACAGTTGATAAATTGTAAGAATTTAGGAGAGATAAATGCAATACTCTCATGAAAAATTTGACAGACGTAACAGCTCCCAACGGTATGTTCTGATAAAGCCAGTGACCAAATTCTTGCTAATTTCAATGTTCAGAGAATACACTAAGAAATGTCAGTAATTTCTCAAAGAAGGGCAAATGAATGTTGCAGGCAACAGTGGAAATTCTTCCAGTTTTACCACTGACTTCTTGGGGGGAGGTGAGGGGAAGACTTTACTGTTCTTAAGTAACAAAGAGCCTCTGGAGGTTTAAAGCATAAATGTAAACAGAAGTATTTTTTCTTTGTAATAGGGGGAATTAACTTAGAATTTCATTGCTAGTAACCTTATTTACATTTGCTTCGTTGCTGAATGATAGATTGCACTCACCCCGCCAGGAAACATGTCCAGCACATCTGGACATTCATTCCCGTGGAACGTGGTGTTTGGATCGCATGTGTGCTCGCTCTGCCGCAGGAGCCCAGCCAGTCGGAGGCTGGAAGATGAAGGAGGAGTGGGTGGCTGCCTACTTCTGGTTACGTAGGGAATTTGGTGATTTGAACAGACGCTGCAAATTCAATTTTCTCAGCGGCAGTGGGGTGTGTTCTGTGCTTCGTTGCTTTAAGTTACAAATAAGTTTTGAGCAATAAAAATTCTTTGAAGCTGTTTTATATAATGTTGCTCAATAGGTCATGTGAAGTGTAATTTCAGGCTACAAATAAGTAATGAAGAACACCTGTGACTTCACTAAGATAAATAGTACTTATTGTGATCAAACTACTGTGCTTTTTCTTTTTAAAGACCTAGAATTGTTGCAGAAAATAGGGGGAGGTTTTCTGCAGAACTTCTTCCTACTCACTTGCTTCTATTTCCTCTGAAACTCGGTTTGCCCGTTTCAGAGTAAGGATGTTTCCTCAAGCCTTGTGTAGGGTAAGAGTATTTGTAAAGTAAATGGAAGTTTACTGTGGCTTGAAAAAAAAAAAAAAAAAAAAAAGAACATACACAAGAAATTCATTAATAATAGAGCATTATTTGGAGTTGGAAATTGTGTTACATAATAAAGAAGCAAAGTTGCAGACTGATGTAGTATTATCATAAAAGTAGGTGAAACAGCAGCAGATCAGACACTACTCTGGATCTGATTGAATTCAATGGCAGACTTCTGTCAACTACATTTCAAAGTAATTTGGATGAGTCTGGGGAATAGCTTATTTCTTTGGGTACATACAAGAAAAATAAGTAGTTAAATAAGAAAAAAAAAGAAAAAGTTGTTAAACGTGGAAAGGAATAGCTAAATAACCTTGGATAAATTTGTGTGCAGGATTTGAAATAGTAATGAAATCACCTGTTTCTTGAGTTCACTGAAGTCTGTATAAAGGATAGAACTGTATTGTTGGTCTGTGGGAGGCAGAAGGGATGACCATAATAGTGTGGATGTGGGGAAGTACATTGCTGTATATAACTTGTCACACAAATGAAAAAGCTGTAGGCATGGTAGTATTAATACTGACTATTTGTGGATCAGTACCTGTACGTAAATGATACCTGACAAAACACTGGCAGTGCACAGTAACTGTCCAGATGATATTTCTAGACTTTAAAGTGGGGAAAAAATACAGGCAATGAAAGTTCATGTGCATATTAGCACAGCAACATTTGTTTAAAAGAATAAGATAGGGAAAACACATGAGGAAAAATTATTTTACATCGTAATCGTTGCACGATGACTGTAGACACCAGGGCACGCTCCAAAGCAGTATTTACTTGCTGTTTTGTGTTTGGTCTGTAAATGATAATGCTTGGTTCCTTCCAAAGGACTAATTATGAGATCTCCATTATGATCTAATGCAGAATAAAATATTTTTGAGGGTTTCTCAACTCATTACCTCATAAAAGGATATTTTTTTATCTACAGAGGTGTGACAGTTTATGTTGGATACTGAGAAACAGCAGAGCGTGTTTTGGGGTTGTGGAAAATTGAATAAAGACAATCAGAACAAGGAGGATGGGGTAGTCTCTCATCCCGTTCTACTCTGTCTCTCATCCTTGGGTCAGTCTTTTATGGTATTTATTAGTTACATTTAACCTCTGCACAATAAAGTTTTCAGAGAGGTTGATGCTATGTCTTGGAAGATACTGGCACAACTAATATTCCTCATCAGATATGATTTATAAATATAATGTAACTTGTATTTTAAATAGGCTTAAAATGAGGACATGGCCAAAAGACAGCAATACATCGATAAAAGAGTATAACATGAATGTTATGTAAGAGATCTTGCAGAGAAAAAAAGAAGGAAAAATCCTGGTCTACCACATTACTGTGTGGTGTTCAAGAATCAATTAAATGTCAGGTTGGATGGGGCTTTGAGCAACCTCATCTAGTGAAAGGTGTCCCTTTCTGTGCCACGGGGGGTTGTACTAGATGACCTTTAAAGACCCTTCCAACCCAAGCTATTCTACAACTCTGAAATTTCATCTGTATGGATGAAATTGGGTTAATGGATGAGACAGTGTAACAGCTCACTCTGGCTGAAATATTCTACGTTTTTGCTCCACTTTGCCCTTTCAGCTTTCTCCTTGACTCTGGCTTCATCTTCCTCCTGCCTCATTTCTGCCATCTCCGGCTGTTGTCAGATCCATAAACAACCCTTTCCCTGCCACCCTACTCCTCCAGTATTTTTTTTTTTTTCTGGAATAGCAAGTTGAATTGTCTTCACAAAGGTTCTCACAAGTGCCACAGACAGGAGAAGGAAGATAGCAGACAAGGTGCAACAGCCAGGAGAGCAGGTGCAAATCTGTTTTGAAGTAATCATATTCTTTCATCTTTAAACCATATCTAAAGATAATGCTTGCTCCAAATTATCTGACAAACACAATTACCTCTGCTTTGAATGTAACAAAACATCTGATAAAAGGAAAAGTGGTTAATTCCTGGAGTTTCTAATGTTCACTGAGCTTTAGAATTCTGAGGAATTTGAAGGGCAAGTGACTTCTGAGCTGCAAGGGTCTCATCAGAGGCAGGCTGTGAAGAGGTACTTTTCTTGATGACTTTAGAGTTCTTTGAAATTATAAATAGGGACTTAATTTATTGGGTTTACTTCATTCATTCTAGTGCTAATGTGTTTCCCAAAGAATCTAGTGGCCATACAGAACTTGCCAAAGGCAAGCAGTAGGATCATCCAAGAAGCACAAGAGGAATGAAGTGAATTGTTCCCTTCTGGCAGCTGGGATGTGTTGTGTAGTGCAAGCCCAGTGCATCCCCAGAACCATGCCACGCACCCTCTGGGGTAGGAGGTGTCCCATTAGCAATCCATTATACTGCACTGCAGCACGCACCAGTCAGAAGTACTAGAGAGCTCACTAGAATTTTGCTTTGTGTATTTGGCGATGAACAAGGTGTCCTATGCGACATAAATATTTCAAGATCACTCCACCCTATGTGATGTGCTTTAAAATCAGAGTTCAAAGCAAGAGTGAGATCAGAGTGAAGCAGCTGTGTCTAAGGATGCCTAGACTTGAATAATGTCAATCCTCTTACTAAGCGAGATGTTGTACATAAAGGAAGTTCTTTACAGGACTGCTTTAACACGACGCTACTAAAAGTGCTATAACTGTGTAAGTGCTTTGATCACAGGCTAATTTAAATTTGAGATGAAATTACAGATTACAGCTGAGTCACTCTTTTAGGAGCGCCACTGAAAGCCTAAGGTCCTTCCTCCTCTCTGCATTGTTCTCTGGAGTGTCTTGTTCCCTCCTGCTGGTTGGAGAAGCACCAGTTGTGACAAAGCAGGGTGGGGAAAGCAGAAAGGAAGTGAAAGTGGTGATGAGGAAAGGGGACTGTGCCTTTTGTCAGTGCTAAACTGGCAGGTCTACTCAACTTGCAACGTTTAACTTCACACAGTCCTTACTGAAAGGGGATTAAACCAAAACGTGCTATCATGGATTTGTTCTGGGTTACAGCACATAACATGCTAATGCATGGCATTGCTAGTAAGTGTCCAAGCCATTTATCTGCTTTTCTCTTACAATGTTTCCAAAAGCTGGACAGACAAAAAGTTTCATGGCCCATACAGAGATCTGAGACTAAATGGATACGGAGCTTGATAGTGATTTTGAAAGTTAAATAGATGACAGTGTCTTATGCACCAAAGAAAAGTGTTAGACAAAAATTTTAGCCTGGACATTACCCTTTGAGAACCAAGGCTGAAATCTGAGACCAGGATCTACTCAGCTTAAATTGACTTCAAGATATTTAGAGTCCAGTATTCTGTTCCACTTGGAACAAACTGTTGATAATAGACAAAGCATGGAAGATTTACTGGGAATATCCTGATAGGATACTGAGGTTTGGTTGTGACCTTTTGGCTTACTACATTAGAAATCCTTGATGCTAAATTCTGCCTAATGCAGGCAATTATTTCAATATTAACAAGCTATAAGATTACTGTATAAATTTTGGGGAACTGTTTTAAGTGATCATAAGCTTATTGTGCTGAATCACATATCAAATTATGTCATATAGACTGAGTACCGTCAAGCTGTCTTTAAAGCAAGGCTTCTATCTTCCTGATTTTTTTCTGATTTGCTCTTGCCTCTTTTAAAAAGTAGAAAGTTGAGAACTATCTAAATGCTGTATATATTTAAATATTTTAAGGGACACTTTCATTCCAGTATTATATATTTACACAGTATGTAAAAGCATGTATTGATTTAAAATCTGCTTGTAGACTGGAAATTCCACTTGTGAACAGTGTTTTCTTTGTGAATTATGTAGTGGAGTGCTGTATTTCGTGGCATGTATCCAAGTCAATATACATATGTGTAAACAGAACTTTAAAATTAATTTGCCATTTATTCATTGCGACATTGAGTGTTTTTTGTTTGTTTGTTTTTGCATAAAAATATAGGGTTATAAAGAAGTAATGAGGAAAGCACGTGAGAATTACTTAAGTAAATACTTAATGTTTGGAGGTAGTATCAGGTAATAGATATTTATCAGGTAATAGATATTTTATTTTCTAGTGCATTTATTTTCTCATGAGTGTTTGGAATGGAAACTTCTTTTCAAACCTGGATATATTCTTTGGTTTTGATACAGCTAATTATATATAAGGATTTGAATATCATTTTATAAGCAGAAACCTTAAATCAAGATTTGATGAATCAGATGAATGGAGCACAGCCTTTTTGCCCAGGCAAGGTATTAGCATGTATTGGTCAAAGGAATGGGCCTGCTCATAAATATTTGTCCCCTGTTATCTGAATGTACTTGTGTGTTAGCACACATCCAGAAATACTACAAGTTTTTATTCAGAAGTACCTGGGGCTTCAGTGATCTGGTCGGGTCTGTGTGCAACAGACAGGGGTCAGTCATGGCAGCGAAGGAGCAGTGAGGACCTTGAGGAAAGAGGAGCGCTCCAGGCTGTTATTTTTATGGACCATCTGGAATCAGAGTACTAGAAATTGTTGTTTTCTTCACACTGGACAAAACACAGTATGCTAGTGTTATACGTGCAGCTATAGGCGAAAGATCTTACTTGCATTTAAGTGTTTCAAGAGTTGTAGCTGCCAGATCCTATTATTACTTAAAGTAGGATTATGATTCCCTTATGCTGGGTAGCCCTTTCCTGTCTAAAACAGTCCTACTAATATCAAGGTAATAGATACAGCTATATAAATATCTATGTAATTAGTAAATAGCATCATGTAAAGTTGCAAAGAGAATAAACGTTAAAAAAAAAAAAAAATCTTGCACACTTTCTCAGTGTGTGAACTTCTGGATATAAGAATTAGGCCTTATTCCTCCAATCTGGCTAGTAGCAAAAAATCAAAATCCTATGCAGACTTCCTGTTAGATCAACTTAAGTAACAAGGAAAAGATGACAAGTTTTTTACTGGTACTTTTTTGAAACACACTTGAATTTTTCAAAAAGTTAGGAATAAATTTCCCTAAAAGCTATATTTACGCCTCAGTTGTATATTTGGAATATGCTATGTGTTAGGCTATGTAGAAGAAAAAGCTTTTTTAATAGATTTTTTTTTATTATTATTTTTTTTAAGGATTAAAGGTCAGATTTTCCCTAATTTACAATAGAAATATGTGAATGATGCATGATTATCAAAATCTTAGAGAAGCTATACTGTAAGGCATAACATCTTGTTTCTCTTCTTTCTTCAGCCATTATTGTGTACAGGTTACCTTGGACCTGGAAGTGCAGCAAACTCCTAATGAAGTTCATACATGCTGGATTAAATACCATAGCTATGATTCTTGCCATTGTTTCTATGGTAGCCGTGTTTGAATATCACAATGCCAGGAATATTCCCAACATGTACAGTCTGCACAGCTGGATTGGGCTGACTGCTGTTATATTTTATTCTCTCCAGGTCAGAATCTAACTGTATCTTTAAACCAATTGTAAAGCTAAAGAACGTGTTGAGTAATTCAGGTACTATAGGCACTAAATAATAATATATCATATCCTACAATTCTACAATATGCTCTTAACTATTAGGATACCCATCTTAAATTCTGTGATTTGGCAAATTAGCATGTAAATGAGCAAGTACTGGATCCTTGACCTCAAGGAAAAAAGTATTTTAAAGCATGTTTTGTTTACTTGCTGGGTTTATTTACTATTCAATTATACAGTAGTGTTTTTCTAAGTTCTATAAACTGTTGAAGTTAAAGCAAGTGATTTGGTTTGTTGGTAACATATTTAAACAGAGCTTTTATTGAGGAATTTTCAAATGAAGTAATTGCTTTTCCATTTTTTGTTGTTGACGTTTCTTTTGCAGTTAGCATAAGTTTATAAATTTAAAATTTTTTCTTGGTCTCAGGGCTTCTCTATCACCACAACGAGCACAGTAGGGGGCAGTGCAGACCTAAAGGCTTTGACATTAAATTAGTTACTATAGAGAAAAGTTTTTCTGAATCAGCAAATCTTTGATAAATGTTCATGTGCTTGCTTTTAACTGCTCCTATTGCCAGAGAGTTGGAGTTACCATAATTTAAAAGGAACTAACTTGATATGTTTTGCATTTGGCTTAGAAGAAGAGCAGGCATGCCATGACATGTAGTGTACACATACAGCTGTAATGTTTCTGTGCCTAAAATTCTGAAGTCCTTCTATTTTGTAGAAATAGAAAATAGTTAGCTAGGAAGAAGAAATCTTATGTGTGGGACATTAATGCTTTTGTCCTTCACTGCTCAGGCTAGGACTAGTATTGGAACAGTGTTTTTAACACTCAGAAAAGAAAGAAGGCATATTGCCGCATTGTTAACTATATACTTTATAGTTGAACAACTACAGCTAATGAATAAGAGAATAATGTTAAGATTTTCCTCGTCTTAATAGCAGTTATTTCAGGGAAATCTCTGCTGCCACTATCAGTATTTTTTTCTAATGGTTAAGATGAAGAACTGTGAATAACATCTTAATTCTGCTTTTCATTTTGCTACTCTAAATATGATCAATGGCACTTAACTAAATGCCTTGTCTGTCTGATCAATAGAATAGTGATGTGACTTCTTCCAAACGGGGAAGTAAGTCTCCAGTCAGACTGATATTTTAGAAGCAATTGAGAAATATTGTTAGGAAAGAGTCATAAAACAGTATTTCTGTTAGTAGAGAAGACACTGGAAATGTCTTCATTTCCTCAAAATTAAAGAAATTAATTAAACTTAATTATTTTTAACTTAATTTAAATTAATTTAATTAAACTCTCAAAATTAATAAATTATTGAGGGGGGATGCTCACATAATACTAGACCTGCAGGAATAGTAGTGTACATATATTATATTTAAGCCAATGTATATTAATATAGTACAGCACAAGGACACCAATAGGACAGAAATGTCAAATGGACACCATTTCTTGGAAAGCAGTGACTCTGGAAAGAAGTGCCTGAAGAAATCAGTATGCAATACTATGGAATACACTTTTTAACTTTTAATTTCAAAAAAAAAAATGCAAAGAAAATCTGGAAAAGTAATTTGAGAGCTAGAAAAACTGTCTTCTAGTGAAAGACTTAAAAAGCTCCAATTGTTTAGCAGATATAGAAGGAGATTAAGACATGACTTGATTAAGGTGTATTAAAAAGCTTCCCTGGGAGAAAATAACCAGCTCTTTAATCCAGCATGGAAAGACAAAACAAGAATGAAGGCTGGAAATGAAAACAAGATGAAATACAAATTCACATACTACTTCTCATTTAGCAGCAGGATTAAGTTAAGGGAGAACAAACTAAAGAAAGGATGCAGCCTTAAGGTGCCAGTGCAAGCCTGTGACTGAAAACACCATGTGACATGATGTGCTCTCCTCTGTCACAGACGTAGCACTAATGGGAGGACTCGTGGCCCTGAACAGCTTCACGCTACCCACACACATCTTCACTCTGTAATGCCAGTAGACCACTGCCCTTCTAGAGGCGTGTCCTTTAATTTAGAGAAAGCTCTAACTGGGTGAAATTCTTTAGACCACTCAAGACAAAAGGTTAAACTGCCTTCTGATCTTCATTTATGTGTAAATCCCTAACAGAAGGGGAGAACAGGACTTGAAATTGAAGGGACTGTAAACATGTAGCTAGTCATTCCTTTAATATCTGATTGAGTTATTGACAGTGAAAACTTGCATTTCCTATACTCAGATTGGTAGCAGTTTTAGCATTAGCAGTAAGTTTGGACACCGATATGAGGTGGGATTATTTATCAAATATCTAACGTCTGCTTCCCAGGCACTAATCCGGAATGATTGCTTTGGTTTTGCAAGGAAACCCATTCAAAAATAAAAATGCCAATTCTTGTCAAATTTGTACCTGAAAACATCTCAAATTTCAATTTTTATAATGGTTTTGATTGTGACTGAGACATGCAGCTTGTTTTCCCTAAAGCTTTAACCATGAATCTGTTTTGTGTTTAGCTTTTCTTGGGCTTTGCTGTCTTTCTGCTCCCATTTGCTCCAGTTCCTCTCCGAGCGGCTCTCATGCCAATCCATGTTTATTCGGGTCTCCTCATCTTTGTAGCAGTGATTGCATCAGCTCTCATGGGAATCACAGAAAAGCTTCTATTTTCTCTGTAAGTATTTTTTTTTTTCCCACCTGTTTATTAAATTTATTCATTGCATACTGTAATTCTGTTTGTATAGAACAGTAATTATCTAGTATTGGGACATTCTTTGATTTTGTTTTTTAAAAAGACCTCTTATCTATCAGAGGACTGCTGGTTTAGACCAGGATTGTCTTTAAAACATTTTTTTTTATTTTTTTTTCTCTTTGCAAATGAAAAGTTCTGCATATAGTGAATCCCCACCAGAGGCAATTTTTGTCAACTGTCTTGGTCTCTTGATTGTCACATTTGGTGCGCTTATTTTGTGGATGGCAAGCAGGCCTCACTGGAAGCGCCCGCCAGAAGAAAGCGCTAAAGTTCAGCGGCCCAACGGCGGGGCTCCGGAAGGCGTGGAGGCAGAATCTACCATGACAGATTGCAGTAATGCAGACAGATCTGACGCGGGGTTCAACAGTGATGCGGCCAGAAAACGAAACTTCAAACTTGATGAAGCAGGCCAACGGTCAACTATGTAAAGAAAATATATAGAAAAACAGTACTAGTATACTGCCCAAAAGCCTGTTCCTTCCAACTCAGTTATATGGAGATATATATATATATAGGTTGCAATTTTATTTACGGTATGGCTTGCTCAAAGACATTCAAGCTTTCTGCATATGAATTTAAATTCCAGTGAGTCCCAAACACATCATATTGGTTCATGCTCAGTCCTCATTTAAAGAAAAATGAATGGCATCACATAATGGGAACACGTTTTCCACGTCACTTTTTAAATTAATGTTTTTATCTCTTACAGTCATGAAAAGTTATGGAGACTAAATTCTGTTCTGAGAGATTTTACAGGTATGAATGAAAGCTGTGACGTGTACCAGAGAGCAGAATTTAGCTGTAAGCCCATGCTAATGTTTACTTTTTTAAGGACTTGATTTCTCAAGTTGACTAAACCCCTCACAAACAACTAAGACCTATAGGCTTTGAGGTCACTCAGCACTTTGCAGAGTTGCACTGTAAAAGTTTTTAGTCTAAAATTTTGAATTCAGACAAAGAAATAGAACAATTTGCCTGTTATCATAGTGAAATGTGGCTTTTTAAAACTTCATGGAGTTTTTTGTTGTTTGTTTGTTTGTAATCAGAATGTATCTGTTGAATTTCTACCAAATCTATATATTTTATAGAGGTAACATATACTTTACTGAAATCTTAGGAAACTGCAATGCATCCAAGAATTTGTCTTGGAAAGCTATAGACACGTACTTAGAAAAATATGTATCGCTTAACCAAATCTTCTTTCTATCCCAGAAGGCAGCATTTTACTATCTTGATTTGATTGTACAGTTCCTATTGATTTATGGCAGTAGACTAGAAATTAGTTGGTTAGAAACCAGAGTAGACTGGTAGTGATATCAGATAAGAAAGGAGCTTGAAGTGAGAGATGTTTTCTGCCAAGAAACAGATGAGCTTTGCTGATTTGATTAAAATACTACCAGTTAACTGAAAGCTGATTTTGCCATCTCTGTACCGGTGTAACAGTCATTATTGTGATAAGAATTAAGACATAATTTAGTCTACAAGCAAGCTACATTAACTCTATGACCTCTCTTATTTGAAATTAAAGTGTTAAATAATGCAGTTCAAGTCTCTACTGGCACTTTAGTTTTATAGTTCTTTCTAGTAATCAGTGTATTAATGTATTATGCTCATTCAGTTCTTTCACAGATACAAACAATACTTTTTTATTACCATAGAAGAATAATTGTAATAGATTATTTTGATTGCACATTTCCAAAGTGATGAGCCTTTCTATTATAATGTCTTCTAAAAGCTACAGAACCCATTAAAAGTCATCTTGGTAACTGCAATACCTGTTCTAAATTTACTATTCTTCATGTTGCATAGACTGTTTCAGGCAGTAGATCCTTTCCTTTTTAAGGCTAGATAAATTTGCATCTATCTAATTAAAATATTCAAACACATTAAACTTTGGCAAATACATATTTTTGTAGTTAGTGTTGCATTAATACAAACAATTTTGATTATGCATTATTTTGCATCTTTGACAAAAAGCACCTCAATTCCTGTTATTTGATTTGTAATAACATTTAATTATTTGGTGAGTGCAGTATAGAAACCTAGCAGAGCACATTATTAGAAAAAAAAAAAAAAGTTACCTATTGTGCTATTTGGTACTCAAGGACTACATCCCAGAGTTCTGCTTTTACTTACATATACATGTGGATGCTTAAGACCCATATAGCATTGGTGAACTGTTTCATGTGAGAAAACGCTTGTCCAGTCCCAGTATGCACAATGGATTGGACAGCTTTTTCCTTGTTTTTCAAGCTCTACACAATTATTTGTTTTCCCTAAAATTGTTCTGAGCAGCTACAGCATAAAATCCAAACAGTACTACTAGCAGCTTTCTGAAAGAAAAATGAGAACACTTGTTTTACTTGAAATGAGTGCTCAACTGACATGATGTTATGCATCCTACTGTGTATATTATATATTAAGTAGCAAAAGGGATTTGCTGTAGCTTCTGGAGAACACTAAACTGTGCTACCATTTTTTCTTGTGATCTCTTTATGTTCTGCTCAAATAAGCCTGTGTTTCTGGTGAAATCAGTAAGCATTTTGTTACAGCTGGTGGATGCACATCTAGTCTTTGTGTGAGATGCTCTGTTAATGCTTTTGAAGTATGAGTTCATGTATGCACTTCACAACACGTGGACCACAGGCAACTTTAAGTTGGTGTGTATTGCTTTGTTGCTGTGTCTCATCTATGTTTGAACACAAGCCCATTCAATCCTTGCATAGCACTGAGTCATCTAATATAAAGTGTGTGCATGTGTGCAAGGTAGTCCAAGGACTGTTCTGGAATAAACTCTAACCGTATTGTATATTGGGAAGAAAAAAAACCTGTTATTTCCTTTGTTACAACACTGACTTAGAAGTATCAAAATAACAACTTCTGGGTGAACATGCTGTTTAAAGTTAAGCTACAGTAACCAGTATGCCTTTTGTTTTCCATTTTATTCCACAAACTGTTCATGACACTTGAAAAAGAAAGGTGGCATTTCTTTACTTCTCTATTCGATGATATAAAACTAATTGAAAAACAAGGATTAGCAAACTTTTGGAGGTAGTCTGTCAGACTCTATTTTTGTTTTTCAACTTTGAGGATAAACACAATGGTAAGAAACTCAATGGGAGCTGGGAGATTTCATTCTGGGCAATTACCGTTACAAGCAGGTAATCAGTGATATTTCGTTTGCGTGGTGTGGGCTTCTGGCTGCTTTGAACTTTGGAGGGTCCCTAGGAGTAGCTCCTAGCTCCAAAACCTTGCTCAACCTTAGTGTGTGCCATTTAAAGTAGCCTCAACATGCTATAGACTTTGGCTTCTGCTCTAAATTGATTTAAAAGATCTCTAAGTATCCTTGCAACATATAAGGTTAGTTCAAGTGCTAAATAAAAATACATAGGACTTGGGAGAGTAATTTTCTCTGGAAAAAATGTACTCATACAGCCACTTCTCAAAGGGGCCTTCCATCACTTTTTCTTTCATACAGATATTTTTATTTTTTTTACCTTTAGTTATGTGCAGTGGTATCAACACAGGAAATAAAAAGGGTGCATTTTCAGAGATATAAAAAGAAGTTAGAATTCTAGCTTTTTTTTTACCAGTTTTTGGCATGTGCAAACATTTTCTACATTGTTACGTTTTTACAGGGACATGATTGTACAGCTTACAGTCCAAGTTTGAATTCCCATTAAAACAGGAAGTTACAAAACCTACCAATAAAAGTACTATTTTTAAGATGTCTGAAAAAATTATTACTTTTAATATACTTGCTGTCTTGCTGTACTGAACACAAAGGCAGAACAGTGTTTTTTTCTGACATTAATGAAGCTGAAAGATAATGGTGCAAATTAGATTTTAAAATTGAATGTACAGTAATTATATGTACACATCTTACTACATGTAGCCATGAAGATTGCATATGATATTGTAAATATGGATTACTTATAGACTTGGATATTTTATTGAGAGAGTATCTGATATTGCCAAATATTTTCTAATACGGAAGACTTCCTTTTGTTTCCATATCTGAAAAATCTTTCCTCTGTTTCTAATTGTTCACAAGAACGTAAAGAATTATTTTATTGTTTTGTTACTTGCCTTACTTACTTGTAGACTAAAGCAAATGTTTAATTACAATGTATATTTTCTTACTCTTTTTTATGCTAATAAAAAAGAATTTTCAAGCTTATGATACCACTGAGTGCAGATTTATATTATGGTACTAAAACACAACTTTTTAAATTTGGCAAAAGATTGAATTACTCATATGATTACTTTTTTTGAAAATAGGAGGATATTTTACACTATTTCTTTTTTTTATTTATTTAAATATTCCAAGTATTGCTGATGATATTCCTCATGAAATTTATGTACTGTGTAGTACTAGAAGGATAATCAGTATACAATGGAAAATGAAGGAGTTCACTGTTTAAAGAAAATCTGTATTACACCTCGTGATGATTCTAGAACTTTCCCATAGCAGTTGTTAGAGGGGAAAAAATATCCTCAGGCATGAGATTGCCATTGCAAATAAGGAAAGATCATAAATTCTGATGTATGACTGTTAAATGGTCACATAACATGCTGTAAAATCCAAATACCCTCCAACACATAGCAACAGGCAAACAACACAGAGCAGATGTTGTGAACTCACAGAATGTTCTGACCCAAACTGAAAAATGACATACGCATACATATAAAAATGTATCCACACATCAAATTACTCATCAATAGGTTATTGATCATAAAATGCTATAAATAACAAAACCATCTGTATGAACAGATCTGCAACAAAGTAAGAATTAAAGTATGTTCTTGACTTTGGTTAAGAGCAATTGGAAAATCTTCTCAGAGTGTAAAGCATAAACTCATTACTCCTGGATATCATACATGTACATTTGTTTGCTAAACCTTTCTAACATGATCACAATCATAGAGGAGTAAAAAAAATACTGTTACAATCATTACTACAACAGAATACTTGCTGTAGTCAAACCTCATTTTGCTGCATTCAAACCAATTCCCTGTTGCTGATAACTTCTTTTAACTGTCTTCTGCTGGAGGGCCTTTCTGATAAAATACTCTATATCTTCTCAGTATGTTGGTCATTTCAAAATTCAATACAAGCTGAATTATATTCACACTTAAAAGAGAGGAATCAAAGTTTGGGGGGTGGGGGACTGCATTTGTGTGCAGGCGTGTTTTCTGCAAATATATGATGGAATCCTTATATACAGATTTTTTGCATTGTATTATGATATGAGCAACACTTTTGATCTCTTTAAGACTAGTGGGATGTAATAAAGAGTAAATTACTACATAGGAAGAGATAAGTATGGGTCAACAAAATGGATGAAAACCACTCCAAGTAATGCAACTAGTAGAAGAGGGGAGGTAAAATGAGAAAATCCAGTTACTCAATGCAGATAACAGAACTCAAAAAAAATAAGCTAGCTCTGACAGAAGAAGAAACAACTAGTATAAATTTCAATTAGCTCAGGTTTGACACTTGTGGCCATTGCAAACCACCAACCAATACATATCAGCTTGAGGCTTGAGTTTACAGTTGCATCCATGGCCATGTGTACTGACTACTTGGCTCCCACCCTGCCTCTGAAATGTGCAAACTGGTTCTTCAGGCACAGAAATTCAGGCCATGGTCAATGACAAAGCAATGAAGTTCTAGGTGGATTTACTTTACACTATATACTCTACTGTTTTAAACTTAAGCATTATTTAAATCTCTTAATTATATGACTCCTCTTCAAAAAGTCTAAGGCTAAGTCCCAGTAAAATCATTCATTCACTATGGATCTAATTCAACCACCTGTGTATTTGCTGAATAGTAGCAATGCCAAACAACTGCATTAAATAAAAAGGTTAAACTTCATAACTAAGGTTTCTGTTATACAGATAAATGTGGAATCTCATCCTACAACTAATCTGAGGAGTTATATGTGCTGTAGACTTCACTGTTCTTTTCTGCTATAAAAAAAAAATAAAAAAAATAAAAAATAACCACTATATACTGATCAAATTTTAAATTTTGGTCATCATTTTCATTCTGTTTCACTTTCTTCTATTTTACCTTTATTCTGGTGTAATATTAGATGCACCTTCTCCTAAAATATACTCGTGTTCAGGGGAGTTGAAAAAATGCTATATTCTACTCCACAAATGGGTGAAATTCCTTCTATTAAGACAGGCATTTTGTAGTAAGATATGGCATTGTAGAAGTAAATTTTACAAGTAAAAGGCATTGATGCCTTTTAAAAGCTACATTATGCAAACATATCATTTCTCATTTCAGTTTGTTCTTGATTGGAGGAGAATGTATCACGTCTATTTAAATCAAAGGCTATGGCATAACATCAAAAGATTTTAAAAATTGGGCATTAAGCTGAGGCTGTAGGTACTATACATGTCTTCTCCACTGTCTTTAAGTCAGCAAAATTACTTACTCTGGAGTCTCAAGTCTTTTACTAGACCAACTGGTATATTATTTAAAGTCTATGAACTACAACAAACACAAAGGAAGTCCATCTTTTGCCCATCACAAATTAGGTCAAGCAATAGGTATAAATACAGCTGTAAGAAAATGGATAAAAAATATTAAAATGTTTGCAATTTAAATTTCAATATTCAACGGTATTTCATTCAAAATACAATTCCATCCAGCTGTACAAAAAGTCTGCAGGATATTATTAAATATACAGATTTGCAAACACTCTCGTAGCAGATGGTTTTTCTCATTATACGTGTACACAAGCACTAATCCACTAGGTGGCAAGCACTACCACAATGGCTGTTGGCAGATGCTAGTCTATCCCTGCTTTAGATGATACAATGAGTCATCTGCTTTAAAATAAAATTTCAAGTTTAGTAGACGTAAAATACACAGTCATATCATAACGTATATATTTATTTTTATATTCACTTATATGGGACAATTGAAATATGATATTTCTTCATCCCTCCGATACTGGAAAATATATGGTGCTCTACAGACTTCTTAAACTGCTGTTTGTAACTCCTGTGCCAGTAGAAGCTTAGTTAAAAGAAGCAATAAAAAGAATGAGAGCATGAAAGTTTAGGGAGAAGCTCATAAACAAGATACAAAAGTAGCAAGAATTAGGGGGAAAAAAATGAAACTCTAACTTTTCTGCCACTTGATTTTGTAGTCTTATATTAAATTTGGCCCAGAAAAAAAATGAACATTAATGCCAATTTGGATATCAAATCATCAAAAAGTAATGTTCTCCCCTCTGATCTATGCTAACAGTTTCTGTTCTTAATTTACTCTATTTGTGGATACTGGCTTTGTAAGCATGTTTCTGATATATTCTACTGAATATCTCAAACCACTGAAAGCTATTTGGGACATGTGGCACTGGTGCTACTTCCTGATCTAATTGCTTACTTCTCCTCTCAGCCTGTCCATGCTGCAAGATGTTTTGACTCTTACTGTTAGACCAGTGGGAGTGCTGACATAGGCAGGGCACTGTGGTTATCCACAAAGCTAAGTATTCATGTTTAGGTCAACTTAGTGGCAAAATTCAGTGTAATTCTGATTCTCCGTAACGTGACTTGTCATTATTGGTATGACTAGGGAATTTTCAATTGTCACTCAGGTGCCAACCCAGAAAGAATACAGGAACCCCCCTATCAAGGGATCTGACTGCACTTGCGCATGCTTTGAGCTCTTCTTCACAGCAATGCTCAGGCCTACTTCCTACATTAAAAGGTGATAAACAATCTTTATATCTGAGTATGCATTCTGTATTTTATAACCTTGGTAAATTGTTCTCTCACTTTGAGGAGGACAAATCAAGTTTAGTACAAGTAAGATAGTTCGTAATAGCTTAAAGAACTAATTCATGCTAAAGTAAGCTCTTGTGGAATGTAGTAACTGGATACAAAGATGTTTTGTACATCAGTCCAGTACGTTCAAATTCAATTACAAACCACACTTCTGGATTCATTACATTGTCATTATGCTTATATGGTAGTTATTTGTATTATACTTAGTTTCCTTTTCCATACCTCTAAACATTAAAAGTACCCATAATAAAATTGATAGTAATATTTTTGAATATGTTGAACTGTCATAATAAAGAATTCAAAATATTTTTTGTGGCTTTAAAGTTTGTCTTTAGGAAAAATATGCAAAATCCATCCCAACAGCTACACCCAACAATTTTTTTGTTACTTTAAATCAGTAATTTAAGGCTTGACCCATTTTGAGAGAAGACAGCTTGTATGGCTTGTATGCAGAACACTAGGAAAAGCAGAAACATCAATTTGTTCTCTTTACAGATTTGTTTATTCTGAAAAAGGCTTTGAAATAAAACGCTTTGGAAGGCTGGCAAGTCTGCTGAACAATGTTATTCTCTGAAGGCATATTATCTTAAAAATCACAAGAAAATTGGAGTGTTTTAATGAGTAGAACTCTTATTTTTGAGAGAAAATAAATGGAAGAGTTTGAGAGGATATTTTTGTTGTTGGTGGTGGGTTTTTTATTGTTGGGTTGTTAGTTTTTTTTCCTCCTGGGGCTGCCTGTTGCTCTTATGTGGAAGTTTCCTGCTGATTTGACTTTTTATTCTGCTGTGAGACTGATGCCAAGATTTACATGATAGCTGTGGAGAAAGACTGGATTTAGCATAAGGAAGATAACTGCTTTTCCCCTAGGGAGAGACAAAAAGGGAAAGACAGAATAGGGCAAATGGACAGTATTATCTGGAGCTACATTCTTGGTCAATTATTTTATTCAGCTTCTATTTTAGATTATGCTGCACCTAATAAAAGACAGGAAAGCTACTGGCCTCAAGCCAGGAAGACAGATGAGCAAATAAACTATTTGTGTTTTAATGTAAATGTCCAACTATAATGGAAACAATATACTCTTTTTAGATAGAGTTGATCATGGTGCATCTTGTAACAGATGTGTAATTAAGGAAAACTGTCATTATAATTTGCCAGGTGGAGACTTGCCTTATATGCAGGGTTCTCTGGCAGAGAGAAAAGAGCGGTTGTAGAAATGTGCACTATTGCGGCTATTTTAGCAATGCATTGCCTTTTGCACATCCTTTGGTTTTAGATGACATGCTCTGAATGTTAAAACAATAGGTAAGATTTTTCCTTATACAGCAGACTTGTGCAAAATCAAATCATTTATGTTTTCAGACTGTTTTCTTTCGTTAATCATACAGTACCTATGGAAAATGCAATGTTTTAAGATACTGACATATGCCTGTATCACAACACATGGAAATTCATGAACAAAGCAAGACTCCGTAGTAAGAGTGCAGTAAATACCAAGGGCAGAAGGCAGTTTGAGGAAGTTTAGCACTGACAGGGTGTAGGTTTTGAAATGTAATTATTAACAGATGTTATTAGTCAAGTTATTACTCATTTTCCAAATTAAATACAGTGAGTAAATAAAATTAAATCACACAATTAGACAGTAAGTAAAAAAAAAAAAAAAGAGAGAGAGAGAGAGAAAAAATATATTATCCATTTAGTCTCAAAATCTAAATATTTAAAAATCCAGCAATTAGGAGAAGTAGAAGACAGTATACCTAGGTAAATATTCTAGAGTTCCTGAATAAGGCATATATAATGGAAAAATTAAGAATAGGTAAGAATTCCTATCGTTCCCTTTTTCTTCATTTAATTGCATGGACAACAGTTTATCCTGATATCAAAGTCAAATTGTCTAACTAGAACGACTGATTTTATGTTTTTGCCCGTTGTTGATTGCCAAGTTATGATTCTTTCATGAAATTTAATTATTACAGATAACCGACCCTTTAATAATGTTGCACCTGTTGTAATACTGGTTTTGCTGCTAGATAATAGCAACATACTTGAGATACTCAATTATCACCTGCAGAATTTTCATCAGGTATATTTTGAAGTAAAACATCATCTTAGGGCCATTGACAATAATTGCTTGATATTTTTGCTTATGCTAAAGATTATCTTTGCTCTGTGTTTCTTGAACAGAAATTTTAGTAAAGCCTTGCATTTGGACTATAGACTATGTGGACTTTAGACAACCTTCCAGGAGTTTAGATGTTTAGCTGAGCAGTTGGTACTGCCCAAAAATTTCATGAACCCTCCGTTCCATTGAGACTCCCCAGAACACACAATTGTTTTGAAGAAAACCCTAGTAACAGGATACAAGCCTACAAAATTACCACAAGGATTATGACAGACTCATTAGTGATTTACCTTCTGGAACTTTTTTTTTTTTTTTTTTCTCTCCAGTAAATGGATATTAGTTTTGGGATTTTATCCTCTCCCCCTTTTAGAAAATAGTTTTTCCGTTTCAAAATCATTTATTTACTTTACTACCTCCTACTATGTCATGTTTATGTTTTGTTTTGTTTTGTTTTTTTAATTTCTCTTTGGTGGGCAGAGAACTACGGGGAACAACAGGTGCCCTTATTTCTCCCCTCTCTGTTCTCTGTGGTTGGCTAATAAGATTTCTAATGACAAAATTCAGGGCAAGAACTCTCACCAGGAATTCAGAGACTAAAGACTAAAATCCAGCTCCTGTGAACTATTCTAACCTCCTAGAACTCAAAGGTTGGCCTTTGAATAGCAATTCCTGTGTCAATTCACAAAATGTGCCTCAGATATACAGCAAAACCCCTGCCAGTTGAATAATTTAGGTGATAGAACATTTCTCCTATATTCTAGGAGATACATTGATCCAAATCGTAATGAATATTTTTTGTAAATTTTATAATTTATAATTTCAATTTATCTACTTTCAACTTTTAATCATTGGATTTTACATTTTTTTCCTGGTAACTAAAGGATTCTCTACTAGTCAGCTGTTTTTCTTCTCTATAGTTATTTATAATTATGACCAAGTCAGCTTATCATATTTTCTATGAAGCTGAACGGGGAATTTGCATATCAAAAAGGCAGATCATAAGGGAAAAAATATTCATTCTTCTGTCCAAAATGAAAAAAAAAACACCTTGCCAAACTGAATACACAGAAGAGTCACTTTACACCCCTACACAGGACTATAACCAAGCTTAACCTATTAGTAGCATGGGCTTGTCACCGCTAGCTCAAACTGTCTCCATAAGCCCAGCATGCTCAGTGCAGAGGCAAAACAAGTTGTCATTTTCCTTGCAAAGTACAATATAAAAGTATCCTATTTATGATAAAGGTGGCTGTAGGACTTGTTTTCATCTGAAAAAAATAAAACTTTTTTTTTCCTGTTTTGTAAAGATTTGGAATAAAACTGACTTTGTAACAGGATAACAGGTCACTTTCTTTCCAGTACTTCCTTTGGCCATTTTCATTCATTCATGTGTTTCAGTGCAGGACTAGTATGAACCTGCCAGCATTTCTTTTCTACACTTGCAGTAAAAGTCAGGGAGGTGATGAAGATGAAAGCCAATTCATCAGAACATTAGATCCTATTTCAACCCAACCCAGAAACCTGTAAAAATGAGATTTTTTTTTAATTATTTTTTTTTTTAAAGTAACTATGCAAGCCATGATTACATTTAGCAATACAGCCAGGGGAGGGGAGGAGAGGGAAGGACAGTATATGTAACTATATATATAGCACATTGGTGGAAACTAGCTAGAAATATAATGCTTTCCTATAAAATATTAAAAAAAAAAAAATGCCAAAACCCTTAAATGTATGTGCAAACTGGATTTCAAGTGGAAAACCGTAAGCCTCACTGGCATCTTACCAGCATTCCAGACTGCTACTGATTTATTAACTGAGTAACTGAGTCCTATTGAGCTATATTTTGCAAAATGAAGAGGACATTGCTCCTATACTTCATAATAAAGAATAAATAAACATATACTGAAAGGATATCTTCATGAAATTATTGTGTGCTGTTTCATTCAGGGGAAAGATACCTTGGAGGTAAACATGAGTTTATAACAGTATATAATGCCTTCTTCCTCTATCATTATCATCGATATCAGTCATCTATACAACTGGAAATTTAAAGAGATTAAATGGTGCTGTATCAATTAATTATATAAATATCACTGGTTAACCAGATCAATCTATATTAGTTTTAGAGCATTTGGTTTTGCTTTGTATGACCAAAGTATCTTATCTCTGGCAGGACATGCCTTCTTTTAACAGAGATTCGTTCTTCCAACAGCTCATCAAATGCCCTGGACTGTCAATCTCTGTCTCATTTTTCTCTTCCCCTGCCAACAGGGGAAACATTACACTTTATTTTCCTTTTACACATCTCAGTACCTATCTAGTTGTTTGCTGTACTGTTTTTTGTTCTTTCTGGTGGAATTTTTTTTACACAACTAGCTTTCACAGCCTTATATAGCAAAATATTTCCTTTGGCTCATATAATTTTTTTTGGCAGTCAAGTTTTTCCACCTTTTTGTTGATCTAAGGATGCTGCAATAATATAGTTATTTGAAATGGAAAATTGGACTGCTTTGAATTCAATACATTTTCATACCTGAAGGTTTTTTAACCAATTAAGTCTGAAAAATCATTTAAAAATAAAGATTTTCTGCTTTTCCCCTTCTTTATTAACATTTGAAAATCAAAATGTGACTCCACATTATGCTTGCCCTTTTTCTCTCTTATTTTGTACAGACATTTTGATTACTTCCTTAGAACAGCCATGTTTAAACACATACAATTACAATTCCTATCTGTATCTATGTATAAAAGGAGTAGCTAAGTGAAGAGTAGCTATAGGAACTCTGCCTATCTACTTTGAGTTTAGACATCTCTTAGAACAAAAAAAATAACACACAGCTGTGCAGGTGTGTATGGCTGGCACTAGCTGATTTGTGGGAGATAGGCATGCATTCTGTAGACCATTTTTTTCTGATTTTGTGTAAATAAAAATATTGCAATAGTCTATGCATCATACACATGTATATAAAATTGGAGGTTCTATCCCTGCAATCATTTGAGCCATCAGTTTGTCATGATCCAAAATCTATGGATGAACACTTTTTAAGGTTTTAAAGTTATCAGCAAACATAGAATGCGCTAAATCTATTATTTTTGCCAAGTGTCAAATCACCTTTTATTTTGGACTATTACACACATAATAATGGCCTAATAAATCACCGCCTACTGTATAAACAACTGTAGAAACACACGTGCAGCTGGCTTTCACAACAGAAGAGTTCTGTTCCTCCTTCTGGAAGCATGAAGATTTCTCTTTAATGCGTATCTTCCCGGTTGATAGATACTACCTAAATAGTTTAGAAATGGCATAATTGTGCAACATAAAGGTTTTTATAAAAAGGACATGCCTTGACTACTGAGTGTGTATGTGCGAGTGTGTGCAGATAAAGACAAATGAATATGGGCTACATAAGCTGTAGAATTCATACTTTGCTATAGTTGTTCTTCCACTGACTTCAGTGGACACAGGATTTCAAGCAATGTTTTGGCCAACTGTCTTTTTAGACTTCGAGATGAAATGACTACAGAAGGGTCTTAGTTCAAAATACTATGCTCCATGAACACGTTTACAATCATAAAAACTCCAGAAACTGACCTGAAGATGCTACTGTTCACCCTCTTCCGCAGGTCACTGAGATCCATGTCCACCCCAACATCCCATGTACATCTGCAGTTCCTGCTGGCATTGTAAGTAATTTTACACACCTGCAGCACTGTGTAAGCAATGGACTACCAAAAGCTTGAGCATTTACATTCAAAGTTAAACTGCAGCCACAGAACATAACTGTTAGAGCTTTCATGATGTGCTGGGTTACAAACCAATTAAGGACTTTTTGTCTGATGGTACATTTGGTTGTTTTTGTGTTTGTTTTTTTGTTTGTTTGTTTGTTTGTTTTTGTCAAACACATTGAGAGAAGGGATATATTAAGATCATTGGTTCAAAACCAAAATTATTATTGAAGATTTTTTTTTTTTTTGCTTAGTGTCAAAATTATAAGACAAATGACATCACTTGGATTTCAGCATGCATTTTACTCTGAAATGTTTTTTTTTAATACATTATTGTGCAGCTGCATTCTTCCTCTGAAATAAGGACATAGAGGGGTTTTATAACTACTGTCCATATTTCAAGGACATAAACCCAGTACATCTACTGTTTACATAAGAAAGATTTTCTCTTAACCCTTCACCTCAAGATTGACTTTGAAAGTGAAAGTTTTTTTGTTTTGTTTTGTTTTTTTCCTTTACGTACCACCTATAATAAAGGTTGGTAGAGGTAACTATCAAGGCAGCTTTAAGTGCAATCGTTTGTTTGCACTGATGGAACTGACTGTTCTTCTAAATGGAAGACAGTAATTAATTTCTGTTGTTTTAAAACTATAAAATTCAGTTAAGGACTTCAGTTAATTCTTTTAAGGACGTATCTGCTTAATGAGATATGGTAGGAGTTAAATACACAACCATTACTCTGCACAACTGCCCCTTATGTGTTTTTAGCATGCATTTAAGCATGGCTTAGCTTCTGCCAGTTTTTGAGTACTCATCCTTGTATTCTACTTGTAAAGAAGTTTTTAAAAAACTATACAAAAGATACAGTTATTTGCCATCATTATAGTGTTGCTTACTTATCATGACAAAGTAAGTAGTTGCCTACGCTGTTAGGATCCAATTTTTCAACCTCTCTGGAGCACTTCCATTAAAACTGTCCAGTTCCATGACACTTCCCCAAAAGTTTGCAATGCTTTCAATCACTGATATCATGAAATCACTATCTATCATACTAGCCAATACTCTTTTTCTTTTTCTGTACTAACCTGTATACACCTTAGTCCAACCAGTTTTTTACCTGAATTTTACAAACCTTCAGTTTCTTTCAGCATCTTTTCACTTTCTATTTGTATAATCCATTGTATAGGACAGCCCTTGCTCCTGACTAGGGTCCCTATTTATGTGTGCAGTACATACAAAATAATAAGAATAAGGCTTTTTAACTGAGTATTGTAAATAAGTTACCAAATACTGACTTCAACTGTCAATATTGACTTCAACTGTGACTGAAGGTCTGAAGGGATCACGCCTACATTTCTACAGTACAAGTGTCTGCACATCACTCCAAAGATGAAATCATGAATACATCTGATCTGCTTGAAATAAACATACTTTCCGGATGAGATTTTTCATTAACATTGCACAAACCAATGTTGTTTATTACAGTGTTATCACACACACGCAGCCATTTGTTACAGAATAAACAAAATGAAAAATCCCTTATGTTTCATTGGGTCAAAAAGCACTGGAAAGATATGCTGCAATTCATTACTGCATTACTGAAAATGTAGCTGTCATAAATATGAAGCTTCCTTTCTGGATATATAGTCAAATCACATATCATCTGATGTCAGAGGACGTACCAATTTCGTTTTCATCACCTTGAACATGTTTTTATGTTTCCTAGCTGTTACTGCAAGTTTTATAACAATGTTTTTTCATTAAAGGCTGGCAAAAATACTTAACCATACCTTAACTGGACCCTTCTAAACAGTTCTGGTTGCTGGGATATTCTGCTAAGAAGTCAGATTCTTCAAAAATGTTAGGACAGGTTTGTATATGACAAGCCCTAATCCACTAGTATTACACATCTGGACACAGCATTGAAAATAATGAAGTTATGAAGGCTTGCAAAATTAACAGAATAGTCCTAATGCTGTACATACATGTTCTCTCTAGGTCCATCCAGTGAAAACTTTGTGAAAGTGGATGAAATTAACATATCCTATCATGCAGTAAGAATAAGCTAAGAATAAGCACATGGACAGAAGAACTTCTGGGACCTCTCTGACTAAAATCTTCCTCATTCATCAAGCTAATATGATTGGATGCAGGGTTACATGGTAAACTGTACTAAAAGATTGATCCAGTGCTTCACGTGAGCATACAAACATGCAGTCCAATTAAAGAAGGGAATACAGCTGAGAATGGGTGTGCATAGTGAGAACTAGTTTAGCTAGGACACTAGCCAGACACATTCCTGGAAATTATAATATACAACAGTGCACCCACTGCTAATACAAAGTCAACAAGAAAATCCAATAAAAATTGTAGAGTCCTTTGTAGCATCATTACTATATACCACATTACCTCTTAAGTCCAGAGACTTAGAATCTCATAATTAAAGAATCATAGAATGGTTTGGGTTGGAAGGGATCTTAAAGATCATCTAATTCCAAACCCCCTGCCATGGGCAGGAACACCTACCACTAAACCAGGTTGCTCAAATGCAATCCTTTTCCAAGCAAAAATGCTATCCAAGTACAACACGGTTGTGTTGTTTGACTGCAGTTTCCAAAGGGACTGTTGACTTTGCATGTCTTCATTTATATCCATTTGAGATGTGCTAGGACTCTTTTTTTTTTTTCTTTGCATGGCTGAATATACATAATTTACTGTTGAAGTTATCATAGTTCTTGGAGTTCATTTTAGCTACAAAATCAAACTCCAAAGTAATTTCCCTTGGTAACCCAAACTCAGTGTCAGTTTGAGAGAAATAATGATTTCATGATTTTATCCGCACTTACTTATCTCCTGTCTCTATGACAACAGTTAAAATACATATATTTTGAATTATTAGGCTCAGGTCTTCAAGTACAAAAGCTTTTATTTTTATGGCAGATATTATACATACATTATTAACATTGTTTCTGACTCGCACAGTCTTGTTAAAAGTATCCAATTTTTCAATACCTTGTTCAGCAGTTCTTTCTGGGTTTTATACCATATTAACAAAGGTATATGAAAATCTTTTCTCTTTTCAACTCATAATCCATGAATAATTTATTTGCTCTGTAGTGGACTAGAGTAGTGTTCTGGAAATTGTTCGAGACATACGCAATATATTTAGGATATTACTGCATCAATATATTCTAGCACCATCATTTTGGCAGGTCCTTCAGTACAAAATCAATTTTGATGTATACCTAATGTCTTTATTCTGAGGTTCAAAATATCCCTCCTCCACACCTTGCCAGTCTTCTGACACTTAGTTTCACAGGTCTGGTTATTTGCTTTGGATAGCCTCTTTCCACTTCAAACAAAACATGAAACAAAATACTTTTCCTTCAGTGCTTATCCTTTCTCTTTTTCTGATGCTGTTACTATTGCAAGCTTGTACATTTTATAGCATTTTAGAAACTTCTATTTTCCTTTTAAGTCGTTTCAGAATATGACATTATTTTTGATCTTACAACATTCAGATAATCAGATCTTCTTTCTTGTGTTCAAACACTAAACAACAGGATAGAGAACTTAGCCTACACATTTGAAAACCCAGAACACAGAGCTCTAATTAGCATTCTAAGATGAGACCTTTGACTAAACAGGAAATCCGAGGGACATATACTTTTGTGCACTACAGTACAGCACAGAGATCTTTGGCCTACCAATGACAGAACCTGCAGATTCCCTCTTAGCACTCTAGGGAGTCCTACTAATTTCAGATGCAATAGTCCATGGTTCAATTTCCTGCTGGAATGGATTCTTCACAAGTGGGAATAATCCTTCATTTGATGTTTACTCACTTGGATACATTTCTGTATTCCATACTGGCCATATCAGTCTTTGCAATTCTTATTTATTCTTGCCAGAATGCACTTCTGCATTAGCTGATTTTATTACTATTATATGGTTGAAAGGGCACCTTTATTGTACGACCTTGTTTTCATTAGCTTAAAATAACTTTCCGAAACAATTATCTCAAGGCTAGTGTTTCATGCTTGTTCTCAGAATAAAGGTCCAATTTTACCACTTTCAGTTTGAAGAGAATGTATTCAGTAGTTTCCACAAACTGCATATATTTGGCTAATACATACTCACATAGTTGTTTTTATTAAATAGTTACCAATTACGAGTTCCTTATTTCCATTCACATTTATTATTCTTCTCCTCCTAATAATTAAGTAATATATGATAACTCCTGAAATACCACTTCAGAAAACTGTTTTGAAATTCTTCATGGAGCTTCTTTCTTCTTTGTTTGTATTAAAGTCATAAGGTATTTAAAGCATCTTTGGACTTGACTCACTATCTGAGTTTCTTAAAATGTAAAAGTAATAACCTCAGTATCTGTGTTATATTAATTATTAATAATTTATATATGTATTACATGCATGCATTGATATACTCCATACATTATAGGATTTTAATTTATATAATCATTAATATATCCCATTTATGTAAATGTATCTTAACCACATAAAATAGATGTTGATGTTGTAATTTTAAATCTATACAGGCATAAAACCAGCTAAGATTTCAAAATACTATGCTGTTCTCTATGTAAACATAGCACAGAGTAGCATAATATATAACACAGCATTATATGATCTCAAGGTCAATATAACACCTAACAGCAATGCAGTTTAAGGAAACAGATTATTGACCCTGGAATACAGTAGGCCAATAGGGAAGAAATAGAAAAATGAACTTTATGCAAACCTTATGCTGCAACATTTGCCAGCTTCTGTTGTGAAGTTTTTGGCCGTCGCTGAATCTCCTGGGAAAAATGGAAAAGTCAAGATAAATTCAAATCAGAATGAGCCACAGTTTTTACTTTTTGTTTAGTCTTCCTTAATGATAATATTTTATGTTATTCACTATTACTGAACAGACAAATTCAGTATTGGTTATAAAACTTCTAAAAGCACCTCCAACATTTTCTTAAAAGACGCACAGAATTTTCAATTGTTACTGTACCATATAAAACCTCTATTTTAAATGTGTTTCAGTCCAATGCCCAATATAGCAATTTCTCATCTCTCAGCTTCCTAGTACTAGCCCTATTCTTCACAGTGCTGAGACAATTCACATACACACAGACCCACATGAACATTCTGAGTCCTGCATGTTTCAGCAAATAAAACAAGGGGATTTGACAGCCCTGGATATGACTTAATATTTTAGATAAATAAAAAAGCTAGTAAATTAAAGATATTTCCTTTCGTTTTACACAATATTGTGGAATTTATTTAAATAAATTGAACTCTACTATTTGATTGATTTCCAACAGTTATTTAGAGAGATTTTCAAAGGCATGAAAGGCTATTAGGAACTCATCTAATTGATTTTCAGAAAGAGTTGAGGACTTCATCCTGCTTTCTCTTCAGTCGGCAATGAAACATCCATCGATTTAAATAGGAACAGGTTCATATCTGCAGAGACTAGCTGCTATTTATGCCTTTCACATTATCCTTTCCACAGCCAGAGATCTCTTCCCATATTTCTTAAGAAATATGACACATACTTGATATGAAATGAAAATGTTAAGCACATATTCTCATGTCAAAACAAAAGAGGGGGAAAAAAATCTATTTTTATACATGCATGCAATATAATAATGCAATATATTTACCTTACATTAGAAAAAATAACAAGCCACATTCACAAAGGGAGGTAATGAAAGTTTTAACACCAAATACAAATAACAGTTACCACACTGCAATTGCCATTCAGCTTCATGGCGCCTCTCAAATTATTCATAAGTAAAATAAGCAAAATGTTAAGTACACACTTTACAGTTAGTTTCTAGATATATAGAAGTAAGTTTATTCAAACAAGTTTGAATCATGTTTCATAGAATTATTGCTTTACTGTTGCAAAAGCATGGAAAACATTATCAAATGTTTCATTCTATCAAATGATCAAATATATTATCAATAAAACACTGTGATTTTACTCTTTTATTTACCAAAGAAATGCAACTGAATATGTAAAATATATTGCTATCTAGGGAATAACTGGCTTTTAAGTGAGCTGTCACACTGATATATCAAAAAAGTGACAGTAGTGTCAGCATTACAAATTCACCTAGATGAAACAATAAATAATTAGGTGTAAAAATTCAGTCTTATGTTCAACACAGTAAAGGATCAATTTCATCTAAAGGCAACTGGAGTGAATACTGTATCATCTGATCCAGAGTACTGACCTTCTTGATTCAAATGCAAAATGCCTATTCCTGCTGCAGATGGAATTTACTAGGACAAAACGTTCAACAAAAAGATTACATTTTCAGTGGGGCAGAAAGGTATTTGTCAGTGTCTCATTACATCTTGGATTTCAATTAGCTTTGAGATATAACAGCAATAATCCAGAATTGAGACTACCACCAGATCTTTGTCTCTTGCACGATTATATCTGGATTTTTTTTTTCATTTGCAATAAGATATTTTAAGATTTCCAAAAGAAAAGAAATAGAAGAAAATAACATTTCAACCATTTTAGTGTCAGATACATGATGCACTTAGTGATGTCTGTCTGATAACTTTGCACTAGGAGGTAAGGGTGACATCATTTACATTTTTTCCAGCATAAATGAAAAGTGCTGAATTCCTTGAACCGTAAGTGTCCCATCAATTCTTCTACCCTCACTGTCCCACCTCCTATTATTAACATTGCATATCCACTCTGATGCTTTTGATCCTTTTCTATGAAAAGTAATTTGCCTTCTCAATGGAAATAGGAACAAAATTTGCTTTAGTACATTTCATGAGTTCAAACACTGATCCATACTTATTTCTACACCCTATAAGGTGGAAGGTCACCTTTAACCATAAAATATAAGGATTTTCAGTCATTTAAAATGTTTACTTTAATTTTTTATTTTTTTTTTTTTATATATATTTAAGAAAACTAGTATGTTTTTCTGAGTTGATCATGGAACCAGGAGTCGAAAGTGCATTTTTTTACTTGAATATCTCCGCGACCCTGATTTGGTGTTAACGCCTGTAAAACTGTGGATAACATGTGTCATCCTTACCTCATACCTGTGTCATGAGGGTACCTCAGTCACCTTGTGAAAGGTGGGAGGAAGAAAAGCTCAGAAATCATACAGATATTATTCAGTTGTTGATTTCTTTGTTAGTCAAGAAGTTATGATCATGGAGATACGATTTTTATAATACTCAAAATTACACATCATGCCTGTCATTCAAAAAGCTACCTTTCAAATATCAATTCACATAGCTTTAGCTGTAAGAAACATTGTTACTGAAATAATTATAGTTAATTTTACACTACTATTAAGAAACTGAAACTAAGAGAAACTGAAGACATGTCTGTAACAGGAATCAGTGGCAAAAGCAACTGGCTACAACATACTTCTTCCTTGATTTCAAGGAGGAAAAAGACATAACTTAAGACACTTGACCCCAAGATTCTGTAGGAAGGACAAGAGATGGAAAAATATTATATTTTAAGATCAATTTTCCTACATAGTAGGAACAAGATGCTTTCTCTGAGGAAGAAACTATGCAAAATGATTGACTTATCAGTAAACATAAAATGGTAAGTAAAAGATAAAATGATAAAATCTAATGGATTTGCATTTTTATTTAATCTTGAACTATAAATGGCTGTAAATATATCATAATGGTTGGACAGTAACTGTCTGCAGACATACACAATGGAGAGAGTCAGCATCTATAAGGGATTTTTCTCCTTACTTCTGAATTGCAGCCACTTATCAAGTACTAAATAATTATATATTTCTTCCAGTTATGACTATATTTAAATTACACAGAAAAATAAGCCTCCTGACCAGAGCATTGCTTAAATATCACATACTTCCACTGATTATAAAAACATCAGTAAATAGGCTTTGATCCTACATAAGAATCTGTAAATATATGTTGGAGCTTGCTAGTATTAATATGCAATGCTAACAAAAATAATGTTTAATTTTTGTCACAGGGCCATAAACAATTAGATTTTAGAGGTTATACTGTGCTTTGGATACATAATGCAGAATAAAAGCTGCACTATCACGTAGGAATTTTTAAATACGTGAACATATTCCATTTCCTGTAAACTTAATGGACTTCCCACAGCTATAAACGTATATGTTTATTTTATTAAAATTAAATGAATTTAAAATCTGATAAAAATATTTTTTTCTGCAAGCATAATATAGGTGATGAATTATTTTTGTGTGTCTGTTTTTTTTTTACTGTGATTATTTTTTGCAGAGAAGCAGGGGTTGATTATAAACCGCTACAGCTGCGTAAGATCCCAAATTGCTGTTTCATGGAAGGTGTTTCATTCAAAGAATTACAGCAGGGTTTTTTTCCTCCTCTACTCATAGTACCATAGGAACACAGACTTGTAAAGGACATTCAGAGATCATCTAGTACAACCTGTTTTAGCAGAATCAGTGTAATTCAACATACAACCTCCATCCAATTTCCTGTTAAAAATCCTGACAGATAAGATTGCATTACCAAATTAACCAAAACAACAACAACCTGCTTCTCTGGCACAAACAGGCTCATATCTTGCAAAACTTTTTTTTTTTTTTTGTGGCAGTAAGGACAGATTTGACTCCACAGGAAACTGAAAACAGTGCCATTGAGACCTGCAGTGATGACACCTGTTGTTAAAAGCGTTTATTGGATATAAATTTGCCAGCAGAAGAGTATCCACTTGCACGCATACACACTAGCAAAACACTTCTATTCTGACACTGCATGTGGTTTGATTTTAGAACTTTTTTTCTAAGATTTTTTTCATAGGAATGCACACTGATTTTGCAGATTCTTGGAGTCCAATGTCAGCATCTTTGAAATGCAACAAAAATCAGAATCAAATGCAAATGCAGTTTAACTCCAACATTCTTCATTGACAGCTCACTGTTAGCATGCTATCTCCGTGAACAAGGAGGCTGAAGTTCCATAATACTCTGGTAAATAGCCAGCTAGATAAGGGCTACTTTTCATTTGGACCAAGCCTTTGCAGAGTTGTTTGGGACACAGAACACATCCTTGTTATCTGGTCCCTTCTCATTGTACTTGCCCTGCTGTTTGTGTTATGTTCCAGCAGGGTCCTTACAAAAAACCTGCACTAAACGGCTGCACTAACCATTGTAGGAGATTTACTATGTCATCTCACAGAGTCATCTAGGTTGGAAGATTCCTCCAAGATCACCAAGTCCCTTTCTGCTCATGTTACTTTTAGAATTAAGGTAGGGTAGTTTGGGATCTGCTAGTAATAAATAGATTGCCAACTATCCATTGACTTGCAATTTTACTAAAAGTAAAGATTCATTTAAGTTAAAAAGTAGGTGGTATTCTGAGAAATATATTAGAAAATGCTGCTTGCATCTTTATTTACATTGTTGTTAGCAGTAAAATAACTCCAGGTTACCAGAACACAACTCTGTGATGCTGCAAGTGAATGATTCAATTAATTCCTAAAAGAATGATGAAACGGTGAAAAGTTAATTGTAAATCATCTTTTTTCAACACTAGCCACAGAAGAATAAATATTACTATGTAATAGAAGTAGAAGCCTGGAAGCTAGGAATCCTAAATTCTATTTCATAGGATCTTATTACATAGTATTTTTAACTCTCCTACTTCATTTGTAAATAATGATGGTGTAGTTCATATAGGTAATTATTAACATTTCTAGAATGGGATATTTTCATATTACTGGATGAAAAGTATATTAATTTTTAGTTAATTTTAATATTTACTGTGCCTTTATTTATCTTTATTCTAGCCTAAAATATATTTTAGAAGATTATATAAGATACCCCTTCTGCCTACGTGAAGAAAAATTCCTGAAGAAAAGTTTTTAAAAATGAGCATTTTCTTTCTCCTTATTTATCCTGTTATCTTTTTGGTTAATAACACCAATAATAATGTATACAAAAGTGATTCTGTTATCACCTTAACAAATATTAAAACATGTTTCCCCTTTGATGAATACACAAAATTTCTGTAAAGGTTAACAGGAGTGAGGTATACAAACTGAGGGTAGAATATAGCCTGGCATAAAACACATCTGAAAATAGCTCCTTTTGGCTGATCTCTTGGCAGTTTTCATACTCCCTCTTAAAACCATTAGAAGTAGTGTGGATTTTGGTGCATTACAGGATCCCTTAAGAAGCTCTCATTATCTCCTCTCTTCTTAACCACATAATAGAAGAAAATGAGAGCGCCGTACACAGACCATACTGAAGAAGGAGAACTTGCCTTGAAATTTTTCAACTGGTAAACCTATTTTCTATAATGCTTAGTAGTGAATCACTCTTAAGTGCTGGACCATTCACTAGTGTATGTGTTTTGTGCCAAAGGTTATCAGATTGCAAAAGCGTTCTCATCTCAGAAAGAACCCATCATTCACCATCACCTTATTTTGACACAACAGGAAAAAAATGTGTCCCTCTAGAAGGAAGAGGAAAGGGAGGAGAAGGGCAGAGAGAAACCTATATTAACAATGCTGCAAATTTTCTAAGGGAAAAGCACAGACTATTATAATGATACTAGAAAAGTTACATTTTAATGTTATGGGATGAGATCTTCCTGATTATTTCAACTCCAGTAAGTCCACATGATAGACTTTTATTTTTGTTGAAATACAAGGAAAACAAACAAACAAACAAAAATTAAAATTGAGTCTGGCTTACTCAATGGAAAAAGGTAGGCCAGCTGCCTTCTCCCAGTCGCTCTCACTTGGAGAGGACGCAGCAGCTGTGGCAGTTGCTTGAGGAAGGAACTATCCTCTCCACCATAGCTCTGAAGCTCATGCCCCACAGCAGATCAGTGCTGTTCTCCAGCAGCCCAACAAGGTGACAAAGCAAGCCAAGGGCCCGCTTGCCTTTTCTCTCTACCCTTTTGCTAATGCAGGCAGCACAGAAGTCTAACGTTCTCAAGAAGATAAGAGTAGAGGCTCTTCTGAACTGACTGATGTCTACTCACATTTAGCCTGGATTCCTGCCTGTCTGCAGCAGGGACTGAATTTATCTTTCTTATTTCTTTACACGTATCAAAGTAGCTTCTCAGTAGCACACTAATTCAGTTTAGGTGGGTACACAGAAACTGTTAAAGCAAGCGTTCAGGTCTTAATCATACTACATTCATCCTAAACCCAATGCATAAAACCCCTAAAAGCTACCATTTTCCTAGTCCTACAGACAGAAAGGTACCACCTTGTGCTGTAACTTCACATTCTTAGAGATCATTGCACAACTGGGGATCACCATGCCAAATGATGTGGTCACCAACAAGCTGAGGCTAAGAGGAAACACTCACCAATAAGCATCTACCAACAGTACACTTTCTCAGCTCTGTCCTTCCACCACATACCTCATGAGACTCACAGATGAAGACAATTTTATCAGATTATTTAATTTTAAACTGCTGTCACTTGTGAGATCAATGACTGCTAATAAACAAACAAACAAACAAACAAACAAATAAATAATGTGCATTTGCAGAGTTAGCATTCTGCCAATGCTCGTGTTGTTATAAGTTGCCCCCTTAATTAATTTTCAGAGAGCATTGCATTAATAATAGAAAGGAATTTACTGAGTAAGCAACAGCAAGCAAAACAGCGCTGGGCGGCCGGGGAGTCTCGGCTCCACCAACGGCGCGCACCTCACCCCCGCCAGGGTCCCTTTTTATATCTTGGTAATTCTGGGATTACGCAGCACATCCTGGTATATTCTGCGACTGCGCGCACTGTTGCTAGGGGATCGTCCCTGTCCCTCTGGTGGTCGTGAAGATGAAGGCCGTAGTCTTCCTCCGCGTTGTGGTTCAACTTCTTTTTTTTATTTGGTCATGTTGGCCCAGCGTGAGACAGGAATGCAGGATGTTGATACACTAGTTTAGCAACTTATCAGGAGATGGTTACATGAACTTTGCAGCAGTGTCTTTGAACAAAAGAGGCAACTGAGATGCAGAAGGAGAGAAGGGGAGGGGGTTCTCTTTTTTGTTACATTAAGCAAAAGAATGTTCATAGTGTCTAGCCAAGTATTATACATCTTACTTCAGCAGGGAGCTTTTGCAACTCCTGCTCCTCAAACGGAACTCCTTGTTTTATAATACAAAAGGCAATGAACAAACATTTATTGTGTATTACAGTGTCACTGCTGTATTGACCCAAATAGAGCTGTTTGAAAACTAGAACTATCATTTACAAAGAAAAAAGGGGATGTCAGAGCTGCAAAAAGTAGCTGCTGTACTTATCGTATTTTCTAAAATGAAAGACTAACATAAAGAAATAATAACATGACATTCAGCAGGTATATGTAGGTTCAGGATAAATAAATATGCTGCAATATTGAAAATCAATTATCAGAAATCAATTGGCTAAATTCATCACAAATGTGAAACATCTGATTCCCATGTTCATAATGTTAAGCATAAATTTGAAAAATATTATTAGAAAACTTCAAATATAAAATTACTATTACATGGCCAAACAAACAAAAATCATATCTAAAACATTAAAAAAAAATCCTGTTCTAAGGTGCAAGCATTATTGTAAGTGATATTAGAAAACCCAGTAAAAAGATTCAAAAGATGACAGCTGCTTGTGGAAGTTTATTACTATCATATTTCCATCTCTGTAGAAAGATGGAACCCCTTTTCTTGTGCATCATACAATTTTCTGTGACAGTTTCACTGATATGCACTTAGTTTCCCTGAATGGTAACACCCAAACTCTTGTGAAATGTATGGGGGTTATTTAACGATCAGAAGCTGTCCAGACAACAGCTTTTATAATTTTTTGTAAGGTGTAGTACGAATCTCAACTTGCATAGAAGACTGCAGAGGAGTGGATAACCAGCAGCGACTCCTGCAGCAGCCTCAGTGCTGAGGGTTATCCCAGCCAAGCACCAACTAACCTGCTGAGTTTGTGACACGTAACAGGATCGCAGCTGACAGAGCTGGAGCGCAAACAGTCTTTATCCAGTGCAAGTCAGCAGGAATTCCAAAGATACCCTCACCAGACATAAACATAAACCCAGTGATTGTAAATAAACCAGTGTGACCAGCGATGGGACCTGAGGGAATGGTGTCAGGCTGCGACAGGGGAGGTTCAGGCTGGCTGTCAGGAAGAGGTTCTTCACCGAGAGGGTGGTCGCGCACTGGAGCAGGCTCCCCAGGGCCGTGGTCACGGCACCGAGCCTGTCAGAGTTTTAGAAGCGTTTGGGCTGCTCTCAGCCATACGGTCTGAATTGCTGGGCAGAGCTGTGTGGTGCCAGGGGCTGGACTCCATGATCCTTGTGGGTCCCCTCCAGGGGATATTCTGTGGTGATATTCTGTGGCTCTGGGATTCTACAGGAACTGGCAGCAGCAGAGAACTGAACCATCTCTGCGGCTGGCTCGTTGCGATTGAGAATTTCCTGTCAGTGAATGCTGCGCACACACGCCCCGCCTGAGCCGCACGAGCTGTCCGCATTAATTTGGTTTTGGTACGGGGCTGTGCGTGGAAGATCAGCAGCCCGAGGCACCGAGCACTTCCCGAGATGTCAGCGGCCCACAGGACCGCCTCGGCAGCCAGGGAGAGGCACAAGCCCTCGATGTGCGCTGCCACAGCTCCGCTCCCGCCCACCGGGCCGGGCACGCGGCCACCACGCCGCTCCCCTCAGGGCCGCGAGGGCCCCACAGACTACAACTCCCATCGTGCCACGCGCGGCTCCGCCGCACTCCGGCCGTAGGGCGCCATGGGCGAGGCCCGCCCGTTGCATGCTGGGCGTCGTTGTTCTGAGCCACCTCCCCACAGAAGGGGCGCGGTGCCGAGGCTCGCGGTAGCGCCCTCCGCCTCCTCGCGTCCCTTCACGCCTGAGCCCCCCTCCCCTCAGGGCCGCTCCTCGGGCGGCGCCAAGGAGCGCGGTGCTGCTGCCGGAGCTCCGCCGTAAGTCTCCGCAGCGCCTTGGCGGCTGGTTTGACCCGCCGCGCCCGCCGTAGGCGCCCGCCTGTCAGCTGCCGGCGCCTTTGTGCGGCGGGGCGGAAGCGAGCGGGGCGCGGAGCCGGGCTCCGCCGTCAGGTGCGCGGGGTCCCGCGGTAACGGCTCCAACGGCTCTAACGGCCGCTGCTCTCACCCGGCCCGGCTGTCAGCGGGGACCCTCCGGCGCGGCGGCGGGGTGGGGCCCTGCCTGTGCCGGCTGCGGGCCGTGGGGCCGGGGCTCGGCCCTGCCGCCCTCGGGCGGGGCTGGCCGGGCGCTGCTGCCGCTGTGGGGCTTGCCCCTCCTGCGGGGCGCGGGGGGGTGGCTGGGGCGAGGGGCCGCGGTGCGGTGACAGCACGCCTTTCCCGGGCTGCGTTGAAGCCTGAAATGCCATTTTTTTTTTTGTTATTATTATCGTTTGTTGGCACTGAAGTGTTTGCAGGCAATATGGAGGAAGAGCTACCGATGTGTACAGGGGGGTAAATGTGTCAGCCTTGCAGCGTTTTACAGCTTTTCCTGCCCTTAGATGGACTATGCAAACGCTTGCGCATATTTTTAATTTTAAATACGTAAATAGCCGTATTACTGATGTGTAATCTGATGTCAGTATTATCACGCTTGGTGCAAAGGCCCTTATAGATCCCTTGGCTGTGGTAGAACCACTTCTGCACTTCCTTTACTCACTCAGATTTGCCTTACAGTAAAACTAAGTGTTTGTTCACCCAGCCTGTTCACACAGGTTTTCGTGTCGATGTCCCAAATCTTTAAGTTCTGAAGTGTTGGTTTTTTTTTTCTGCTTTTGTTTGTTATTGGATTTCCTGTCTGTTTTTAATTGGATGAGTTATGTAACAAAGCTTTTGTAGAATTGTTGTCTTTAAAAGATCCAACAATTTCTTAGCAGCATGCAAAAGGTCTATGGATAAAACACAAAAAGATTGGTATTGCATGTTTGACAGGTGTTGTTTTTTTTTTTTTCCGTCACGCTGATACCTACTTTGCCTTGCAGTTTATGGTAGACTTACTAAATCTTTTGTTAAATCTGTGTTTTAAGTTCTGCAACTGGATGTAGCAGGATATATCGCTTCCATACTGCTAAGTTGTCATGTGTCAACAGTCAGAGGATGAAAGAGAAAGTAAAAATATTCCAGGCGCATTGTCCATGCAGTTTTCTGTACGTACGTGCCATAGTTGGGTCTGTAGCTGTGCAGAATCCTATGGCAAGATCAGATAACCCTGTTTTCAGTGCCTGATGTATGATTCAGAGCAGCTCCTCCAAACAGCTTCAGTACTATCTTAGCAGTGGGTGCTGTCACCATATCATCGTCCTGTTTTAAATCAATTTTAGTAGTGAGAATGTACAGAGTGAAGGAAACATGGAAATAGGAATGTGTTTTGTTTTTTTTTTTTAATTAGGATTGAAAGACTTCTCACTGTTCTATCTTTAGTATAGTTACTTTAATGATAGCTGTTTTCCTATAAATAAGCAATCTCAAGCGAACAAAAACAAGCAGTGGTATGATTTCTGTGTTGATCAGTGTTTCAGCCATGTCTGACAAAAGTGAACTGAAGGCGGAGTTGGAGCGCAAGAAGCAACGATTAGCTCAGATCAGAGAGGAAAAGAAAAGAAAGGAGGAAGAAAGAAAGAAGAAAGAAGTAAGAAATAACTTTCCCTTTGAACCTTGACTGTTTGCCTATGTAACTTGCCCCAAATATACATGTATGTAGCCTGTCCAAAAAGACTGCATGTATCACTCCACAGTTATTTAAGTAACGTCTGTTTAATGGTCCATGCAAATGTAGTGCTTTCATTTTGTGAGAGTAAACACCTACTTTTTCTTTTATTTTAGAACTATCCATGTGGTAAGGTACATTTAAAAAAAAAAAAAATAATCTCACATGTAGTTTTATAAATACAAACTGTATGCTTGTGTGCATCATAAATAATGAATTAGGCAATTACTGTGAGAATTAACTGAAATATTGCACAAAAGCTCTATTAATGATTTGTGATGATATAACTTGAAGAATTCCTTTCTGAAATGCAGTTTCAAGGATGTCCGTATGAGTTGTTTGACTGTCAGTATTGTTATTGAACCGCGTGCTCTATTCTGCTCTGATTCATCTTTAACCTGAATTTTAAAGTCAGAGCAATGCTCAGGGAATGCATGCTACTTGTGTGTTAGACTTGATTTGTTAACAGTCTCCTGGATTTCTCTCTGTTAGTGTAAATGACAATCTGGTGTATTGCTACATTTCTCCAGAAAGCAGATCATAAACAAAACTTCTGTTGGAATGCTTTGGTGTGTTGTGTCCCTTTTCATGACATCCTCTCTTTTGGTTATGATCTTATACAAGTTCTAAATTAGCTTATGGCTGAAGTCTGGGCAGCTGCCAGCAAAATGATTCAGACAAACTGGAGAGGGAAATATCTCAAGTTATGTTCTGATGATGTTGCAATTACGTATTGTCTGTACATGAGATTCCCCATATGATTCCCAGCTTATCAGTTTTAATCTTCCTCTAAAGTTTGGAAATAGCTTTTTTAAAAGACGTAGAGTAGATCAGAAGTATGATGTGTAGTAACGTGAGAGGCAGTTAGTCTTTAATCATGTTGTAGGGTTATTGTAACTTGGTCTAGATTTTGCTGCATCTGCTAAAGGCTAGTATTTGTATAATTAATTTATTTTTACAGAAATACTTGACAGTGACTGAGTTTTGAACACCTTAAACTATGAATTTAAATTCTGTAATTGAGTAAGCAGTTAAATGAATTGTGGAAAAATATGGAGTGTTCAGAATCTTTCACAGTAGAGCTTCCATTATTTCTAAATTATATAAGGATAAGGGTGTGATATTAATACTTTCTTGTGTGTGAAATCTAGTAGATTACAAAACTACTTTTAAAGAAAACTACTTAAAGATAGTATTAAAGCTGCAAAACTTGTGATTCCCTCTGTTTTTGCTTTCGTAATTCCCAAGATGCTTTCTGTAGATAGAGTCAAGTAACTAACCCATGTGATTATAGGTTTCAGTAGCACAGAAAATGCAGTGAGAAATAAAGTGAAACCATTCCTAATACCTATTAAATGCCAGAATTTAGATATTGAATTATTTTTAGACTGATCAGAAGAAAGATGTTCTTCCTGTACAAGAAGAATCTGATCTTGAAAAGAAGAGAAGAGAAGCTGAAGCATTACTTCAGAGCATGGGGCTGACACCTGAATCTCCTGTTGGTAGGAATATTTATATTAGTTTATAAGAAGTGTTTTGTTGGTGGTGGTATTGTGATACATATATAACTAGCATGAAATTTCTATGGCCACTGTTTTTTGGGTATGCATGTCTTGTTTCTGGTACTACTTTGTTACAAATGTCTAGTGCTATGTTTATGTGCTTCAGTACACATTGCTAGTAATATTCATAAAATATATGCTTTCTACTAAGATTATTTGGAGTTTTTTAGTTATAAGTATCACAAATTTGTTGTTTTCTCTTTCAGTTCTCCCTGCACATTTTTTTCCCCTTTCTCATAATGCTAAATCTTAATCCTAATATTTTCATGTGGGGTTGGCTTGTTTTCTTTCTGTGCCTTTTATGTCCTAATTTTCCTTATCTCAAATACCTGACTGACTTTGATGGAGTAATAGCAAGGCTAAGTATAAAATTTAACTGTCAAGGATGATGATTCGTATCTGTGCTGCTCTTCAATGGATTAGTATATTGGTTGTTGCTTTTTGCCTTTACTTAGCCACTTCTCTCTGGTAAATGAAAGTGAAGAGGGTGGTACTTCAACTCCAATTTTCAGCTCTCTCTGTGAAATCAAAGAGGGGTTAAAACTTAATTTTCAATTTGGCTCAATGATGATGAGGGTCTATTTCAACTGGGTTTGCAAATAAAAAGTAATAATAATTAGGTATAGTCTGTGTGTGAATACAACTTCATAATTGTTTTTGGACTGTCCTAAAACATTTGAAAATGAATGGGAAATAAACAACATTAACACTGCTCCCATTCCAACAGCCACAGCAGTAATGTTAATAGCTTGAGTTGTTCTCACAGTTCAGTTGTAGGTAGACTGCATTTGGGCTATGCTAGCACTAGCATATAAGTAATCAATTCTTAGCTACTAGGGATTTTCTTCAGCAAATACTTGAAAACCTCCTTGCACATGGCTTTGCTAAGGCAGCTAACATGAGACTCTTAAAGAAATAGGTGTGGTTTTTTTTGTTTGTTTGGTTGTTTTTTTAATCTGTAAGAGAGAACCTAAAAAACACAGGATGACCAGTCCTTAAAAAGTTTTTTGATGTGCTGGCGTCTGATAACAGGTCACAACCCTGCATGTGTTGTATTTAATCCTGTTGACCCCCTATTTAGTCACTGCCTTGTAAGTACACAGTTACACAGATAATTCATTTTGTTCCCTTTCAAGATAGATTGTTCTAATATGAGTGCTAGATCAAGCTAAAATGTTCTACTTGCTACCTCTCAGTAGCATGCCTGAGGCACAAGCTGAGTCTGCTGACTGAGTACTGGGAAAGCATGACAGTACAGTGCTGAAGCACCTGAACTGAAGCCAACACAGCTGACCAGCATGGTGTGCAGATGGCTTCAGCTCATGCTGTCAGTGTGGGTGGATTACTTGAGATTAGATTCCTTCCTAGGAAGTTGTATTAAGAATTTTTAAGGTAATTATTGTCCTGGTAACTGCCAAGGAGAGGTGGCTTCCTTACAGGAGAAGGGACCTTAGTGTAAGTATGTTTTTGATATCTATCATTCTATATATATAATGCATATATTTATTTATGTATTATACATGTATATTTGTGTGTGTAATATATGTACATATATATATATATATATATATATATTGAGTCATTCATATGAATGACTCAATATATATTGAGTCATTCATATTTTCATTCATATATATATATGAATGAAAATAACAAATAACTTTCAAGAAGGCATCCTTTGTTGGGGTAGGTGGACTTTTACTTGGCATGTTCTTCACACTTACCGGAGAGATACTGCCTTACCAATGGGAAGACTTTCCTAAAAACAGCTTGCTCCACAAGAGGGCACTGTATCATTAAACTAAGCTACTGAATTTTTTGGCCATACTGCTAGAGCAGTATATATAGTTCTTGTTGTGTGTTTGTTTTTTTTTTTTTTAAATGGTGACAAGATAAGTTTGTCATTTCGCCTGTTTGTTTAAGAATGGGTGACATTAAAATGCTGTCATTTTCAGTAATGCACAGACACGTAACAATATGAAGGCCTATAGATGTTTCCTTTAGTATAAACTATTCAGGAGATGGTGATGCTGGGTTGGAGAACATTTCAAAGCTTATCTGTGTGCATACACACCCATACATGTGTGTAAAATATAGGTATGTGTATGTATTTGTGAAGTATAACTGTATGATTTTTAAACCTATATGAAAATCTCTCTTGTAGAGAGACTCAATTTATTGAATTGAGTAAATTTATTAAAAACGGTCTGTTTTGCATGTTCAGGATAGAATTTCTGTCAACCAGAATGATGTCTCTGTTTTGGGATAAGATGGAAACGTTCTTCAGAATTTCCAATATACTTGTGATTTCAGGAAATTCTCCTGAAATGCTGCAGATCTAAATTCAGAATTCTCCCTTGGCTGACCTCTGACAGGATAGATGCCAACTTGTATAACTAATTGGTCTTCAGTAGGTTAAAGTTTATTCTTTGGTGTTGCTAAGGAGTAAATCCATGCTATGAATGCTCTACATGTTACTGAAAAGTGAAGCATAAAAGAACCTTCAACGCGCATTCTGATTCTTAAACATAAATTTAAGCTTTGTTAAATAATGAGTTTCACTATTTCTAAAACAAACAAAAAAAATAACTATTTCTAGAAGGAAAAGTTAAAAAGTTTTGACATAGCTTTACATTCTTTAGATTGTATAAGATTCATTGTTATGTATCAGTTCCAAAAAAACATGGTGATTTTAATTACAATCTTCATCTAAATGCTGGAAATGAACTGACTTTAAGAAAAAGTTTCAATGTATCAGTACTAGCCTGCTTGTCAGGTAAAACAAAAAAACAAACAGAAAACCACAAAAATCTCCCAAAAGCTAACACTAACAAACTTGAGTGTAATATGCAGAATTTGTGTTGATTTGTCTAGAACTAAAGCAAAAATACTAGTATGCTCCATGACAAAGCCACTTTTTTTGTCTGCATTTCTGTGATTATATGCTTCAAAATAAAATTACCAGTTAAATACCTTCAGTGTGTAATTTTTGAGAAAAGCTATGTTAATAAGTATCTTCCTTTTATGTTTTATCAACATGATTTAGTGGGAAATGTCCTGCAAAAATAGATGCTACCTTTTTTTAAAAATTCTGTTTTTAAAAATCTGTTTTCAAGTCATTTTTTCGTAATGTTTTTCCCTCCATATCGTCTTGTATGCTCCAGATGCGTAAATGCCGAACAATTGCATGAAAGACCAGCATGAAATGTTAACATTGTCTTTTCCCCTCTTTTTCTACTGTTCATTTCATCCATGTATTTTTTGTTTGCCATCACTTTTTTTTTAATGATTCATGTTAAATTAATTTTAAAACATCCTAAGCTGTGCAACCTCTGCGAGTAGTAACAGCGGATACCTGTCTGTTTCACTATTTAGTCCCTCCTCCTACCTCTCCGTCTTCCAAATCTGTGAGTACGCCAAGTGAGGCTGGAAGCCAGGACTCTGGTGATGGCGCTGTTGGATCTAGGTATGTCACCTTGTTATATTCCTTTGCTTAACACTTGCATTATGAATAATGAAACTTTAGAAGAAATCAAATTTAATTATTTGAATATCAATTTACACCAATATTGAATCTGTGAACAGTGACTACTTTACAGAAGTGCTTTACTTTTACATTTGAAATGCAACTATGCTTAACTGATTTTAGATTGCCAGAAGAAACTTTGAGGTTTTTGAGCTTGCAGGTTTAAAGTTTCATCTTTAAAGAGTCTGAAAGTCTTGTGATAATATTCTTGTGAACATGAATGTCTCTGAACAAAAGAACAACTAGAAAAAATCAAACTTCCCAGCTCTTTGAAGGAGAGTGTGTATGGATATTGGCTATTTTTCCCTCCATGTTGCTGGATCTAACAGAAAATGCTATCTACAAACCTTGCCTTATTTCTTTTTTTTTTTCACTTAAAACTGTATTCCCAAGTTATTTCACCTTGCAGCTGTCCTCAGAACTTAACTGTACGACTCACAAGCTACAAGCATGTTAGAATAGCCACTTTTTTTTTCAGTTTTGCTACTTGCTACATCCTTTTGAGCAATGTTTTGTTCATAACAGTTTGAGAAATGCCACTGTAAAGAGAGTCAATTAAATACTTCCATTAAACTAGGAACTAAGAATGGAGCTTTATGGGTGATAAGATAGGAATCTACTTCCGAAGGGTATTTCTGATGTTTTCCATGCGCTCTCTGAACAAGAGCAGCATTCGCCTATTAACACTGATAACGTTTTCCCTCCCCTGTACAATCATTGCTCATGTACTGTAGCTTCTGAATATACATTGTGGATGAAGTTTCATTAAAGCACAGCATCCTCAGTTCCTTTTGTTCATCCTTTGTGAATGAATCTTTGTTTTGGAGAAAGACTGAATACTTATACCACCTTTACACGTCTTTTTGGAAGACTGGAGTACACTGTACACTTGTGGGTTATGTGTACACAGTCTTAGCCTGAAAATAGTCAAGTTTTTAATGACCTGAAGAAAGGTGATAAGGTCTTTATTTCAAAGTAGCGACCACTAAATTGAAACAAGGAATACTAGAGGCAGCAGATATGAATCCATACTTCTTTATACTTCTTTTTTTTTTTTTTTTAAACACTCAGGTGCAGTGAATAAACACTCATAGCTTATTCACTATGCAGTTCAAGTCCACTTGTCATGTAACTAAAGAACCAATAGCATCGTTCCTTAACTGAGTAACAAGCAAATTTTAAATTATTTGAAATCTGTGATTACTGGTTATTAAACTGTCATTTTATATTTAAATTCAGTGTATAGAAGGGAAAAAAACAAACAAACAAACACAAAAAGAGTTACTTGATGTGGGGGTAAAAAAGGCTTTTATTTTCATTCGTATATAATTTAAAGTTAGTATGAAACAGTATTTTCACCACATCTGTAATTGAACTCCATGTTGTGTACTGAATTTATTTCTGCCTCGTAGGTGTACTGTGTCCTCTGATTGTATGTTCCAGATATATAGCAACATAGTGTTGTTGTATGCGTGCTTTTTTTTTTTTTTTTTTTTTTTTTATGAAGACTTGAGAAAACTTACATCCTAAGTCTCTATAGCTTCATCCATTTGTAAACTTTAAATTTGGGTCTGCACAATTTTCAAGACATGGAAGCATAGAAAGACTGTGGACTTCAAGGCATGGAGATAGGAAATTGATAGCTAAATTTAAGGCTATATATGTCATTGTAAGAGATCTGAGTTTGCTTACTTAGTCTCTGACCACCAGGTAACATTCTTCCCCTCCTTCAGTAAACAATGTCTATATTCTAAATTTGTACGGCATTCCTATTGTATGCATACACTTCAACCTAAAAGTTGGACTGTGTGATGTGCCCTAGCATTATAGCTGGCATTTTGTAGGTGGCTTTCATATCTATGTGTGGTATGCTAGCAAGGCAAGTTCTACTGTTCTTGATAATCTTAAATTGAGAGTATTGTTTTCAACATATGTATTTCTGTTCACATCAGTGTGTTATTTCAGTTCTTTTTTGGTATATGGCCATTCTACAGTTCTCTGTTCATGCCACAACCATACTTTATGATGATTATCTCCTTTATGAGTTTAGTCATTTACTGTCTCTGATACAGAACATTGCCAGTAACTTCATTTATTTAGTAATTAGTAAAGCAGTGTTCAGACTGTGTTCCTCCTGTTACTTCCATCTGTCTTTACTTACTTCAGTAAAGAGTTTTGGTTCTGCATTTGTTACCATTTGTTCCTTCTCACCTCAGCATTCTTTCTCTTTCTAAGTTAAGAGTAAAAATTTAAGACTGGAAATTAGCATTGTTAGTTTACTTTTAAGTTTTGTGTTTTTTTTAAAGAATTAGTTTATAAGTGCAGAAAGTACTTCTTAGATGTATGTGTATTAGGAATTTACCTAGATTTAAACAAGTTCAAGCATGTGGATAAATAGAAGTATAAGTTCACTGAAGCTTATATATAAATTCATTTAACTTAAGGCATAACAAATTTCTGGAAAACAAAAGGAACAGTATTTTGTATGCTTGTGATACTTACGTAATAGGTGAGTTTTATCTCAGAATGTTACTTCTTTAAAGAATCTCTCTGAGAAGAATTTAACTGTAAGTACTATAGTGTGTGTTGATTTTAACTATTTTAAAAGGCAGAGTATTGTTGTTCTAATATAAAAAATTAAAAAAAAACGCCTTTGAAAACAGGAGGGCAACCTCAGTAATGACTAGGTCTTAAGTAAGTACAGAGGTTGGAGCCTTTTAAATTTATATTGCTTTCCCTAAGTTCCTCTTAAGTGGGACAGAAAATGTTGGCAAAGTGTTTGTGGTGATGGAGCATTTGAATCTATAGATAAGTTTTTCTTTGCTTAAGCAACATGAATGTTGAGGAGGTGGTGGTTTGGTTTTGCTTTGTTTTCTTTTTCATATGCATGGCAAGATTGAATCTCTGTATGAACAATATCCAGCCTGAAATCTCAGGCACCAAATTAAACTTCAGGCTTAAATCTACTTAGCCGAACAAAATAGCAGAGACATAAAGAATAGGCACACTCAAAATAATGGTAAAATTGGGTATTTTTTGATGCACAGAAGATATGTCAAGGTTTTAGATATTCAGGTATTAAGCTATGGCTATGGGTGCATTATCAGCTACGCAGAATTATTTGCTAAATAATAACAGTGGATTTGTAATTTTTAATTAAAATTCAGTATTCTTATAACGTATGGTTTCTACAAGAACAAAGTAATGAATGGCACACTTGAAGCTGTGAGTTTTCATCATGTTGCCTGTAAATTTTGGTGATCATCTTTGTTTTGGAATTCTGTGCTTGCTTTATAAGAACATTGCCATGCCATGCATGAAATTTGAAAAAATAAAGAATTTATTATTTAAATATGATAAGTCAATAAAACAATTTTCCATTTGCTACAAAACAAGATTTAAAAAAATAATTTCTGAAAACTTCAGATGCATGTTCATCTATTAATCTCTCTTGTATGCTTGTTTTAAAACTTTGCCTAAGCCTGATAGCAGGCGGTAGACTAAATGGAAATTTGTGGAGAAGGTATGAAGGTTTAAGATGATAGGAGAGGGAAGATCTAGTTCCCACTTCATATTTCTTCAGATATGAAAGTGACTTGATGTGTTCTGTTCATTATTCCATATGACTTTGAAATGTGTTATTAATATAAAGTCCACTAGTTCTACGAGATTTAAGTATCCTAAATAGAGTTGGCTCTAAATCAGATGACACTTAGAAGCCCAAGGCAGTGCTTAACCCATAATTACTGCAATGTCACATCTTGGAAACTCTAGCAGTTCTCTTTCCCAGTGGAAATGCATTTTTCCCCCTCTACCAAAAGGTTTATGTGTTGACTCATTTCCTTTACCAATATGACAATTTCCTCCACATATTTACTGCTCTGGGCAATATTGCATTACATTAACAAATCTGTCTTCATATGACATGAACAAATCTGAACAGATTTAAAAAGGAAAGTTTTTAGTGGTTCTTGTCACTATTTAAAATATTTTTATTAGCCTCTCACAAAGGCCGCATTTGTTTGCAGATCTTTAACTTTCAGTCTTTAAAAGATTTTAATTCTTTTCTAATAGCTCTGAATTCTGTGTTTGCTTTTTTAACTTTTGTATTTACCGCATATAGTATTTATTGCACTGAATATTTGCTGAATTTCCCTTAACTGATGTTATGTTGCCTCGTTTCTTGTGAACAATGAAATAACTTTAAGCTTACTTTAACTCTAGCATTTCATAGTGTGTATTTGCTTCACTAATCTCTGGCCTTTTTTGCTAATGCTGCATGATTGTTCAACCTGTGGTATCAGGACGCTGCATTGGGATACTGATCCATCAGTTCTTCAGCTCCACTCTGATTCCGATCTGGGGTATTGCATAGATTTCTTATATTCCCTTTTCATATACTTCTGGATAATAAGTATAAGAGCTATTCTTTTTCTTTAAGACATCAAGTTACTGTTAAGAGACTGTTCTGTGAGTTACAGAAGTTCAGTGTCCCAAGATACTGTGCAGTTGGCTGGTAATGAGAAGTTTTGATGTCATTTAATATAAATAATGTGCTTATTTCTAGTAACAGAGCTTACTTTATTAATGTTTTCTTTGAGTCTTTCTTTGGCAAGACAAACTTTAAAGTAATTTCTTTAAAATAAAAAACTTAGACATGTAAAAACAGACAGAATGACTCCCATCTTATAATATACATGAATGACAAATGTTTATATTGAGCTGTAGCTCATTATAATTACTTAATAAAACCCATATCAGTCTATATGAATTATGATTCCGTCCATTGAAAACTTCAAAAGGAGATTCTTTTTTTTTCTTTCATTTTAGGAGAGGGGTCATTAATAAGAAATTAACAGCAATTTAGCTATATGGAGTGTAGATCTTCACATAATTACTACAGTACATATGCTTTTGCAGGATGTTACAAAGACTGAATTAATATTGTGTAGTTTTTGGAAATATATTTTTGCATTGTAATTTGATACTGGGTGTATCTGTGTTTGTAGCATCTTTCATAAGCTAAAGTCAGAAAGCTCAGAGGTTTCCAGTATTACATACTGGAGTAATGTGTTATGGATAAATCACTTATCAGCGTGTGAGTTTCAGACCAGACTTGCAGTTCTGAGTTCTAAATAGCAGCCTACAGATAGATTTTAAAAAAAATAAAAATAAAATTTAAAAAATGCAGCACAGTTAAGTGGACTAGGAAATACTTTTACATTCAGGGTAACTAAGCTGTTTCTTTTAAGTTTTAAAGTCCTAAAATAAATACAAATAGTCATGTGAGCAGATCAGTACAATGAAAATATGGGTATTTCATATATGTAGCAGTACCCTAGGCAACTGCAAAAACAAAGCTTTAAAATGACATCAAATAATCAGATATCTGTATATATTTGCACATCTTTATTTTTGTCTTACATGTAGAAATAGCTATTGATTTTAAATAATAGTGAAAATAATAATCATAATTTTGTGACTTCTTCAGGATTAAATTTCCACCTGGCTTAAGTTTGACAAAGCTGTGACGTGATGACACGAGTATTATTCTAGTCAAAATGTGAAGTAATTCATAAAGCTAACTATTTTTTCTAATGTTTCTATTCATTTCATGTAGACGTGGACCTGTTAAACTTGGAATGGCCAAAATTACACAAGTTGACTTTCCTCCTCGAGAAATTGTTACATATACAAAGGAGACACAAACACCGGTTATGACGCAGCCAAAGGAAGGTGAATGATTAAGTTATTTCAACCTAAGTTATTTTCCTTTTATTTTATTGCAGTAATGATTACTGACTGTATTAGAGCTAACACTTGTGATCTTGAAACTTAATGTGGTAGAATGAAGATTGATTTGTGAGATAATTAATACAAGTTCTATTAAACACATACATGTCTTGCTTAGAGGGTTGTTGTCATTCTGCATCTTGTTTAATGGTAACATTGCTCTGCTAATAAAACATGGTGGTTTTGTACTCCTAGTAAACATGACACATAGACACCAAGTTGCTTAAGTAGCTGACAACTGGTCAAAAAGTGGGATGAAAGTGGGATGTATGTTGCATTTATGACACCTAAGAACCCACACACAACTTACTTGAAGGCTTTGTATTCTTATTTTTTTTTCTCCCCAATTTTCACTTTTTCCATTCTCTAATCCTTGAGGTTTTTTTCCTTCCCTCTGTCAGGTTCACCATGGTATCTGAAGACTTAGTTCGTAGTTTGTGTGCTCAAAGTGTTTTACTTGTGCTGCTTGCTGTCAGTGGAAATTGCCTGGCATTGTATGATCTTAGTTTCACCCTAAGTGGATAGGCTGTAGTTGACGTTTACTATAGGGGAGTTGGAAAGTTGGGTCACCTGTACTTCTGTGTTTATCCGAAAGCTGTCTTAGTAGAGATAGTATCTCACGATCCATTCTACCTTAAAAACAATACTGTTTTCTGTACACTCTTTAGTTTTGTATATATGTGCTTCACAGAAGTCACTTGAAGATGCTTGCTCATCATTGCATTGTAAAAGATCTATGTTCACAATTTAAGTTGACATCTCAGCTAGTTTAGATCCATTGTTCACTCCTTTTTATAAAATGAACTGAAGAGAACCTACTTTAATGACAGTATCTTGGTTTTGTGTTATATTGTGACCTGAACTGAGAAACATTCAAGCTAAAACTATTGTCTGTTGGGACAGATAGGAAGTTGGGGAAAACTAGCTTTAAACTGAAAGAGTTGCTAATTGCCATGGAAATATTTGTGGCAACACAATTAAAGCAACTGTTACACAGAGGAGACTTCATGCCCACAACTTAAAGTTGGCCTTTGAAGATGTCCATTTTAGGTTCAGCATAATGAAGTTAAATTCAAGTTATGAATACCTTTCACCCTAATGGTTCTGGCTTAAAAAGGTGGAAGTCAGACCTCTCAGAAGTTGACAGAAAGGACAGCATTCAGTTGTTCAAAAATCTAAGCAGGAAAATGCTTCTTCTAGTTAGAGAAGGGAGGTAGACTAAGTTTACATGATCGTGCTTCCCTGTAGTGCAGACATGTGCTGTCGTAGGCAATATTAAACATGAAGTGGCTCTCCCCTCTATCTTCTCAATAGGCTTCTCAGCTGCAGCTGGTTCGAGCCAGTGATCATTCCTCTCTGCTTGGCATGAAAGCATGACCAGTTTGCATGTAGCCCTTGATGCTGGAGCTAGAATGTCACCTCAGTGCTAGTGGCAGCGTTGCCTCTCTATGCAAAGAATTGAAGTACTAACAGGCTGACGTATTGTGACCTCAGTGTTTGTCTTGGGAAGATTGATTCTTCCTATAGCATCGTAAAAGAATAAAGTCAATATATCTCCTAAAAATCAGTTTCAGTCTGTGATTAGAGATTTAGTTGCCTTTAGAGTAGGAAGTATTGTGTCACAGGAAGTTATTCACTGTATTCTGTACAGTACAGAATAATAAATTTCCCCAAATTGAAGTTGTTAAGCATGTTTCATAGTTCTTGTAAGAAGATATCCCAAGTAGACTTAGATGGTAAATCTGCAGTATTTGTTTTATGGTTTTCTCATAGCTACGGGTTGCACCCATTGTGCTTTTTCTTCTGGGTTCAATGTATACAAATAAGTCACTAAGGACATAGAGGAGAAACACAGTAAGAAATGGTGTCGGGGTGGAGACTTCAGTGCTCTTGAGCTTCTTGCTTCGATGAAAACCTAAATGTGTCACTTCAGTCTTTCATTTTTTTCACATTTTGGATTTTTTTCTCCAAAATTTTCAACAGTCTCAATCCTCTAATCCTACTCTTTCTGTAACAGCTGTATTTGTTATGTAAAGGAACTGAAATGTAATCATGGAATGGTTCATTGTTCCTAGGAATATAGCAGAGATGCTCATTTTTTCTCATCTTCCTGGCACGTTCCTGTTTTTGCTGTGACACAGTAACAATGACCTTTTTTTTGGTTTAGGGACCAAGGAGATTAATTTTTCTAAGTGTTGTGCCATGCTTAGTGCTTATTTTGTAACTGATAAGCCTAAATATCTATGCCTCGGTGCCATTACTACCACTTCAATAATCTTTGTCAACATGATAACATGAACATCCTGGTTTTAGGCAGCTTCATTCCCCAGCGTCTTCATTCTATTATCCCCATTTCTGCTGTCTAAATCAATTTCCCACTTCTCATGGTGCTGTGTACAGCACTGCTGCCCACTTCCCTCATTGTCCAATTTTGGTGGACATTGTTTTTAGTTAGTGCGGTCAACTGGTTATTAGGATTATTGTTTGGCCTCCATTCGGCGTGCTGTATCAGGCAGCAGACTTCTAGATCTACTCTTTGAAAATACACTTGAAATTGTGTTCCCTTCATATAGCTGTTTCTTTTTAGCAGGCAGTGATAGAAGCAGTTTCAGCAGCAGAGATGCAATTTATGTGTGAACTCTGGATTACTTCTTGTTCTGCAGGCTCTATGTTGGCCCCCATGTACAGTACTGTAATCACCAGTGCTGCGTTTTGTCTTACCTATAGTTCTAGCTACGCTGCTCTGTAATGTACTGTTTGATATCTTCCATTGTGATTTGCTGACATAATGTTGAAATTTGCATAGAAAGAAAATAGTCATCAGTACATCCAATAACAGCCAGATGTAATATTATAGGTCCTGAAAGTGATTAATCCAAAGAAAGATAGGCATGTAAGTGAATAAAGTGAATACAGCTCTGCCCAACTGTCTCAGTTAAGGCTTTTCTTGGGCTAACAGGCTATTTGTTATTTAGTGCCTTTGTACAACACAGCACATATGCAATCACAAGTAACTGCAGACAGTATTGCTGCATTAGCTCCCCTCTTTGAGGAGTTATTGTCTGGTAAGGTCTCCAAGACATAGAATGAGAATATTAAGCACTTTGTCCTTTTAATTTTGTCCTTTTGTCCTGACTTAAGCAGACTAATAGCAATTTAGGGTGTAAGATTGGCCTCTTGGATGCTTGTTAATGGTGAATGTAGCACTTTTACATTTTAATATTGTAACAAGAAATAATGGAGCCTTATATTCATGTATTACCCCATACATGCCTTAAATGTACAGCGAAATACAGATGGGAAAACTTGATATGAAGACACGTTCTACTTAACAAAAGCCACCCATTTCACAGATGATTTCACTTTGATTAACCTACTCTGCAGCAACAGATTACTCAGACAACTGGAACTTTCACTCTGTAGTGTTATTGCTGGGTGCAGCCTAGTATATAGTACTGCTTTTCTTTCCATCTTGCCAAAATACATCATGATTCTGATGTTAATTCAAAATCAAAATTCTGTGGTTCATTAAACCTGTTTTTAACATCCATTGACAAGAAATTTGTCATTGTGAAGATGGCTGTTTATAAACCAAGATTCCCTGTTCCCCTGTCAGAAAAAAACATGGAGTTAATTGTTTAGCATCTTATGATGAATATTCATCAATATGTTGATGTGACAGAGTCCCATTTCTGGTCTTTAGAACCCTATGACTTCTCTAGGTCTTAACAACCGTGCTTTTTTTTAATTGAGGAATTGTATGTGGTATACTGACAACTGAAGTAGCATAAAGCATCAGTAGGTAGTTATTAAGGAATAACAAGGATGAGGTTAGTCAGTGCCTTCAAAATTTCCACACTTACATAACTGACACCAAATACAGTACGCCAATGAAACAAGTGGATCTTTGACTTAGTTGTGCAGCTTTTTCAGGAATTATGTAGTCTTCCAGTGTTTGCTGGGTAATAATTACTGTTTTTACCAATTCTCTGCAAATACCTGTACCTGAACTATAATTTTATAAATTCAAGATATGTGAGAAGTAATTAAAACAAAAATATCTCATTTATTGTCCAACAGCTTCATGCTGCCTTTTGTAAATGTCTGTGAGAAAGCATCCTGGTATTGGATAATGAGATCAAGAACTTGCTGCTTCTTCCCCTTCCCCATCCCCCCAATCCCTTAATAATAAAGTTTGCATGTGACTTCTTTAAAGAGAAGGTTTTAGATTTGTGTAGTTACAGATAAATCACAGTGAGATGACATGTTCAATTTCAAGTCTGATACTTCGAGAATATTAAAATAAGTGTTGTATCCTGCATTTAAATGCAGTAATATCAGCTGGCTGTATGCAGTGAAAGTACTATGAAGGAATTTAGATCTCTGTATAATATATGCCATTTATGTTTCAAACATTAAAAGGCATGAGCAATCAACTATATGATCTTTTGAATAAAATATGTAGATTAGAAGGTCACTTAGCACTAAGGGGTTGACCATCTGCATTTGACAAGAATTTGACTCCTGTCACTGAAAATGGTACTTAGAATCAGTGTAGTATGGCTAGCAGGGGGGTTGGGTTGAAATTTCTAATTTGGGACTTTCAAAGCTAGACTAATGTATCCCGGGTGACCCCAAACCAAATATCTGAATTTAAGGTGTTATTTAAATCTGCATTATTGATTGGCAGGGATAGCGAGAGGGGGATTTTTGTCCAAGTGACTATAATGTGAACATGTGGTCCTGTATTTGTTGTTCTCAAAATCATGTCTGTTAACTCATATTACATTTTTTAATTAATTAGCGTTCACACCTATAGTGATTTGACATTAAGAAATCTGTGCTTTAGAATTGCTAGAAGTTATACAGTTTTCAGATTACTAGTCCACTGTACATGTGAATCCATCTAAAAAGGAGCAGTGTCTTTCTGTTTCTCTGCGTGATTATTTTGCCCAAAAAAGCTTTCATTTTTTTTTAAGTAGCACAAAAGCTGTAATTGGCATGCTTTGTAAGGAAGTGTCAATGTGCAAGAGAGTGGAGATCACTAAGAATTCTTTTACGCGTTCTTTCCCCTTTGCACCACCGCCTCCTCAGCAGGGTCACTGAGATCACTAGCTTTTCTTGAAATGGCCATTTTCACTGGCAGGTGCATTATACCCTGTATTTTCAGATTGTTTTTCCATTCTGAATGTTTGGCAGGTTGATTGCTCTGGCTGCATTGACGGAGAAAGGGCTGACAAATGCGGTTGGGCTGGCTGAAAAGACAGTGATTACTGTTTTCCTTTGTGGCTGATTGAGGCCCTTGAAAGGAAAGATTTTAACCTTCACCATTTGGTTCAAAAGTATGAGCATATATTGAAATCATTCATGCCATTTATCCTAGTTCTGTAAACTTGTCAGAACGTAAAAATCGCTCAATTTCAAGTAATGTAGGATTGGCATACGTCATTATCATTTTGATTAAGTTGGAGTTTGTATTATTGTGTGCATTATACAGTGTCATTTAAAGCTTTCTTTCCTGCAGGTACAGTTATATTTTTATTGCCTATACTATGGAGTTAGAAAGATTTTCAGACCTCTTTAAACCTATCACTATGTGTGTGGTTTGGCAGCTGGTATGGCCTACAAGCTGTATTTTGTTTGCAGGGTAAAGGCTTGTCTGTAGACCTCCTGGAGTGCTGGTAATTGCACAGGCTTGCCATTGGGGAAAGACATGATTGGAGGCAGTCAGGCAGAAAAATGTTGTGCCATCCCATTGCCACCTCATAGCTGAGAGACAATCCTAGCAGTACCATCTGGTTGTTGCTATCTAGTCAGCTGGCCTGGCTGCTGGGACCATGGCTTGGCAGCTGGTTCCCATCCCCTGACCACGCTTTTTTTTCCCCCCCTCTTTTTGTGTCTATGTGCATGTGGATTTTTTGTTGTCGTTAGGTAGCTGAACACAGGTCAGAGAGATGGCTGCAACAAACAAGCCTAGTCCCTGCTGAAAACTGTCTCGTTACTTGTGATGAGGCATGTAGTAGACTCCTGCTGCCATTCCCTTATAGACAAATGACATAGCTGTTTAACCAATAAAAATAGCTTTTCAGAAGCCTGTATGAGCAAGTGGATGAAGAAAGGCCAGGAAATGCTTATTCAACAACACCAAATAATTTAAAGTCATTTTCTGGTTTACAGTATTCAAAGAATAAAGTGTACAAATGCAGAAAGTGCTGTAAACCTTGTCAGCATTCCCGAACATTAACATTTTATGTTACTCATTGCAATTAGGGAAAACACATTTTGCTCTAAAGTTCTCATTGCCAAACATGATACAGATAATGAGACTTGCATTTAGAATGACAGAAAAAATGTAATCTCCCTGCTATTATCTTTAGCAAAATTTGCCTCTCAGAATAGCAACCTGAAAGCTAATGTAAGCCATCTTCATGCCATATGAAGACCCATTAGACTCTGATGGTTTCAGATCACAAGTAAGCATCTGTTCTGTAGACTATTTTAGACATTTGATTTTTCTTTATTCTGCAACATTAATGTGTCAGGATGTTACACGGAACATACATCTACCACATGGTTTTGTGTGGAATCATAAATGCTTATAGGAGAGTTTTCTACTTTGCGTAAGAAATTGTAAAGAATCCCTCTTTTTCAGTTTATACAAATACATAATTTACCGCAACTAAAATCCAGGTGTAGACAGCATTGCAATGATCTTTGGTTTGAGATAACATTATTCTGGGAACTACACTTTATAAATACAACCATTTTAAGCTAAATTACACCATTTTATATATTTGAGATTCCTACAGAATGTTACTGTTCCTCTTTAAAAACAATGACAGTCTCACCGTACTTTTTCTTTTTAGATGAGGAAGATGAAGATGATGTGGTTGCACCAAAGCCATTAGTTGAACCTGAGGAAGAAAAAACGTTAAAAAAGGAGGAAGAGGAGGAAGGTACCTCATAGTTATTTGTGCTACAAAGAAAAACATTAATACATTTTAACTTTTCTTTCCATTAAGTTGAAAATAATTTGAGTTACATTTTAACACTTAGTTATTGTATGGATGTTTGGAAAAAAATTTTCCAGAATCATGATGAATACTGTCCCCCTTCCCCCCCCCTCCCCCCCCCCCCCCCCCCCAAAAAAAAAAAGAATTTTTGGAAGTATGCATTACAGAAACTTTGTGTATAACCCTTTTCCAGCTGCCCCTCATGAACTTACAGAGGAAGAAAAACAACAAATTTTGCATTCTGAAGAATTTTTAAGTTTCTTTGACCACTCTACAAGGATTGTTGAAAGAGCCCTTTCCGAGCAAATCAATATTTTCTTTGACTACAGTGGAAGAGACTTAGAAGACAAAGAAGGGTAACATGAACATTGAATGCTTTAGTGTGAATGCGCAATATTTTAACTCTAAAAATGGTCAGAGATTAATACCTTCTAATTGCCTTTGTAGAGAGATTCAAGCAGGAGCAAAACTATCCTTAAACAGGCAGTTTTTTGATGAACGTTGGTCAAAGCATCGTGTTGTCAGTTGTTTGGACTGGTCGTCTCAGGTAAAAAATGCTTATATTAAGCAGTCATCTTTGTGAGTTCTTCTAGCTCTGTCCACTTGACCCTTCTCTAAGTATAATTAATATAGGCTGTATTTCTAAGTGTGTTCCTTAGAACAGTTCTTACATCCTCCGTAGCTTGCAAACATCAATGTTTTGTAAAAAGTAGCAAAATCTTTGTATTATAAAGAAAAAAATCTTCATAATTGCTTCTGTTTTATGAGCTATGTAGAGGTGTTAGGTGCATAAAACAAAGCTCACTTAAAAGTATTGGGTTTTACATTTAAAAGCAAGATATAATTTTAAAAACCCAAGAACTTAAAACAGTATTAACATACTAATTATAAGTTAAATCTGTAACAAATGCTGTTTTGACTGACGCTGTTTCTCACAGGGATGATGTAAATGATTTTCAGTCTTGTTGTTTTTCTTTTTACTGTGTTTTGGCATCACAAAACAAAGATTCTAGGATTGTCTGGACCATTAGTTAATCATCTTGCTATTTTGAATCTTTCTCACATATTTTTCAGTACCCAGAATTACTTGTAGCCTCTTACAACAACAATGAGGATGCACCTCATGAGCCTGATGGAGTGGCCCTTGTGTGGAATATGAAGTACAAGAAAACTACCCCAGAGTATGTCTTTCACTGCCAGGTATGATTCTGTCTCAGGAGGCTAAAGATTTTATGTTGATGAGTCTGGACAAGTACCTTCCTTGTGCTTGTCAGTGTAATGATTTCATTGGGCTGGCATTCACTTTAACCACATGTATTTGCAAACAGATGTTGATAGCTAGAGACCTTAGTTTAGAAACATTCTTCTGTTCCAGAATTTCTGACATCGTTCAGAGTTCAGTCTTGCTTAAGAACTCATTTTCTTATTTTATTTGAAAAACCAAAAACCTTCTTGTGTAATGGTTGAACCACAAAGAAGGTTTGTATGTAAGGAGACTGAGCAGAGTTGTGTACTGCTAGAGTGTAGTTTACTGAATAAAATGAAGATGGCCTGAGGAGGTGGAGCAACGATGAAAACAAGAAACATATGCTGCAAGTAAAAAAGGCAGATGGAAGTTTCCTAGTAGTTTTTACGAAAGATTAAAAAAAATAAAAATATGCAAGTCTGTTTCATTGTGCTAAGTCTGGAATAGCCACATAATTTTCAAAATGTCATAATTCTGAAAAATTACATAGTTGAATGAAAATGTAATCCCATGTTGTCAGATTACTGTCAAAACCCAGATTGCAGAAGTAGCTATATTGTATTGAGACCAATTTCGATGTTCTCAAAGAAAATGACCACAGAATGTGGTAAATATTATTAAAGTCTTGTGCACCGCTTGACCTTCCTTTTCTAACAAACTGTGCTAGGAGGAAATACAAATGCATACGTATGGGAAAAACAGAGGAGGAAGACTTCATTTTTGGAATGCAAGTTAAAACTAAAAGCTTATTGGGATTCACAAAGAGTTTTGAACCCCTATGTGATGGGACACTGAAATAGTGTATTAAATCTAGACATAGAACTTACTCTGATACTTGGTCACATTTTCTTTTGGTTTTAGATGTCATGTCAGCGAATGATAGTTATTTGTGTATTTTGGTTGTTTTTTCCTTTCAGTCAGCAGTGATGTCAGCTACATTTGCAAAATTTCATCCCAATTTGGTGGTTGGTGGCACATACTCAGGCCAAATAGTGCTATGGGATAATCGCAGCAATAAGAGAACCCCAGTGCAGAGAACTCCGCTTTCAGCTGCTGCTCACACGGTAGGGGGTGAAATATCTACAAGGACTGTTTCCTGTTGAGATGTATTTAACCTCTAGGAAACTGTCCAGTGCACTTGATTTATAATGCTTAAATGTTTATGTCCATGTTTTTCCAGTGCTATCACTGAAGAACAGGGCTATTCATAAAAATGAAAGTGTCAGAAAAACTGCTATTTGTTTTATAGGGAAGCATTCTCTGTACCATACTGTGATCAACTGTTTCTCTTTCACTAAATGAAACTGTATATTTTACAGTATATTAACTGTAACAGAATTGGTTGAGACTTGGGAATTCCTATTTCTGATGGTATTTTACATTCTTAGCACCCAGTGTACTGTGTAAATGTTGTTGGGACCCAGAATGCTCATAACTTGATCAGTATCTCAACCGATGGGAAGATATGCTCTTGGAGTTTAGACATGCTTTCCCAGCCACAGGTAAGATAACTTTTGATATGTATAGTATCTATTCTGGATAGTTATTTTGTAAAAAAAAAAACATTATGTCTCTAATAAAGTATTAAAAACATTTTCACAATACGGAAGTATTCTTAAGGTAGCTTAGTAGACATTTGATAAAAGACCTCTTCTGCCCCGTGGGATGTTGTTAAAATTGTTTTTGCCACTAACACAAGAAAAAAATTGCTCATTTCTGCCCAATTCTATATAAGCAAAACACAAAAAATACTTAACTATTGAGAAATCTAACCTTGTAAGTGATAATACTCAGTTTGTTATTTTTAAAAGTATTTTACTGATATTTTCACTACAGGATAGCATGGAGCTGGTTCATAAACAGTCCAAGGCTGTGGCTGTTACTTGCATGTCCTTCCCCATTGGAGATGTCAACAACTTTGTTGTTGGAAGTGAAGAAGGCTCAGTCTACACTGCATGCCGCCATGGCAGGTGAATAAAAGTTTTTAGTTATTCAAAGGACTTAAAAACAGCGAAAGGATGAATCCCTGTATGTTCTACACTGCTAATACATTCATAGCACGTGCTTAGTCCTCAGTCTTGATGGGGTTCAAAGTAGCTGTGTATGAATTCCAGTGCATGCTATTTTCCGAGTAGGAGCTTCATTAAAAACAGAAGGAGTTTGAATATTGAATTGGTACTATGCTCTCTTCATTGGCTGCGAGTTGTTTGTAGTGATGGGGGCAGCACAGGTCACTGAGGTTTTATTCATTTGAATTGTAGCAGAACATTCCAAACTTTATATCAGTTCTGCAGATAATTGTACAGTAACATCACGCACAAATCTTAAATTGGCTAGCTCTTCTCCTGCTGTTCAATCTATTTTGAAATTGTCTGACTGTATCTTATCAATTGCTTTCTTAAATATAATTGAGTGTCCAGGTTTCATCTGAAATACACATCACCCTTGCTGCACAGCTTTTTGGTTCCAGAATAGCTGAAATTGTATCACTTCTCTGTAACGTTCTTCCCAGCTCTCCTCTCTCCCTTCCTCCCTCCTTTTTCATTGCTTCTGATAGGAGACTATTAGGAATATGTTGTAAGTTTTTATGTCTGAATCCTAGTGTGTGTCCACAAGGTACATGCATCTTCTGTTTTAAGTAAGTGGGAGTTTTCCACTTGTTCCTGAGACTGGATTTTGTTCTTTCGTATGATTCAAAATTTTAGCTATTGCTTGGAGAACAGTGTAGTTAAATGAGTGGATTGGTACCTGCTGAATGAGTCTCTGCTCCCTGTGGTAAATTTTAGCATTTAAAGAGTGTAGAAAAGAGATACTGGAATTAAGGTCCATATTCGAGCCTGTTCAGATGAAGCCTTTGCAATTGGGTAACATCCATACAAAATGGCAAAATCTTCTTGGTGCTAAATTTAAACTGTATTTCAGTGCTATCTTTGTCTGCAGATGGATGGTTTCCAGAGATATTAACCTTTTTTTTTTTTTGATATATATATATATATATTCTAAAACAGCAAAGCTGGAATCAGTGAGATGTTTGAAGGACATCAGGGACCAATCACAGGTATTCACTGCCATGCAGCAGTTGGACCTGTAGACTTCTCGCATCTCTTTGTCACTTCTTCTTTTGACTGGACGGTAAAGCTTTGGACAACTAAGGTAACTGAAATAGATAGTTCGGTGGTTCTCTTCATAATCCTTGACACAAGGTGGTGCTATAGTGTAAGCTACTTAAGAAACTTCAGTGAACTGAAGGCAAATTGTGTGAAGCCCTCAAGGTCCATAGCAGTAGTCTAGTTGATTCCTGGTGCTTGTTTTTCAGTTTCTTACAAAGAGAAGACAGCTGATAAACAAAACTAGTTAATGACATGAAGATGTCATTGCTTTCAGATTGTGTATCATTTGTGTACTTTTGATCCATTCTGCTTAACCTTTTGCCCTCTCATATCAATGATTACAATATAATCAAATGCAAATCATGTAAATTCAGTTTCTTCATATTATGTGTACTGCAAATGTTTTCTTACAATTTTGTGGAGGACTAGAGGACCGCACCAAAACTCATGTCAATTAAACTGCATGTAGAGGCTCAGAATTGGCATTCCTATTGCCAGAATTACTTTTTTTTGCTGTTATATTGTAGTATTTTTCTTTTTTAAGTAAGTTTAAAATGTGAATCATTTTTTAGTTATTTCTCATAATGTTGTTGAGAAGTTCTGTATTTTTACCTTACTTGTTAGCTTTTGAATTTGAAATGCTGACTTTAGGTATTGCATTACATCTGCTTTTTTTCAGAATAACAAACCTCTCTACTCATTTGAAGACAACTCAGACTATGTTTATGATGTTATGTGGTCTCCAACTCACCCTGCCTTGTTTGCCTGTGTGGATGGGATGGGCAGGCTTGACCTGTGGAATCTCAACAATGACACTGAGGTGAGGGAGAGTGAGGTTAACAGTCAAATATAGCAGGAAAAGTTTTTTGTACACTTTAGAAAAAAGTGTAAAGAGTTCACCATAGGATTTTTGTTGTTTGTTCTTAAATATTCTGTAATTCCAGTAGTTGCTGCTTAATAAATATTCTTTGATTACAGGCTGGTAACTTAAATGACTGCTCATAATTAATAGCAACAGTAATTAAATTGTTTTAACAGTAACATGAACATAAAACATGTTAGCTTAATACCAATCCATGTTGTGACAGTAAATTTTTAGACCTCCCCCAATACAGCCGTGGCAGCCTGCAGTTTAACAGTATGAACAAACCTGCTACCCCTACACCACCATTGTTCTTATTGCCATATTGTTATTGCCATAGTAATACTGCAGTGAAATTGTAATTTGTTTCTAAACTTAAAGGATTGAACATTTAGGATTGCTGGTGTAAGCTGTATACTTAACTATTGCATAAACCTTTTCTGAGACTTAAACTTGTTGGCGGTAGTTGAGAGGAAAAATCGTACAGATACTCAGCTCTCTGAAATTTTACTGTCTTAAAGCTGCACGCAGAAGAAAGAGTAGTCCTGTAGAAGAAGCAGCACATGCCAGCCTATATTTTTTAACTGGAGTTGCCCATTTCTAGCATCTGGGCTGGATTTGACCTGCCAGCCCTCTATCTATAAGTCTTTCCCGAGTTCCCAGGGCTCCTCCTTGCTGTCTGATTAACGCATGTCTATCAGGGGGGTAAAAGGCATGTGCCTCCTGTGTCATGGCAGGAGTGCAGATGTGCCTTTTGATAGTGCCAAGAGGCAGAAGATGTGTTGTTTTGGTTATATCACTAGTGATAGCTTATGGCCGCTGAGAGTAAATTGAGACCTACAAACTGCCTAAATTGAGATATTGGGTACTTTGATAAATCACTGAGGGATAAGGTATGTTCTGTAATCTGTAACTTAAGAAATCCTTGTGCATTTTTAGCAATGTGTTTTAAATGGATACAGGTGCCAACTGCGAGCATTACTGTGGAGGGCAATCCTGCTCTGAACCGTGTGAGATGGACACACTCTGGGAGAGAGATTGCTGTAGGTGATTCAGAGGGACAAATAGTTATATACGATGTGGGAGAGGTATGTATACCATGTGTTGTGCAAAGTATGTTACAGCTTTTTTGTTGTTACTCAAGCTTTTTTGACTTGTGTTTTGCAAATTCCTTGTAAGTTCCCCCCTCCTCTGGTTTAGAGGAATAAGGCTTAATTTTTATTATCAAATTATTTTTCTTTTAGATGTCTATTTCAAGTATTCTAGCATGATTTAAAATCACAGAATGATTTAGGTTGGAAAAGACCTCTAAGATTATCTAGTTCAACCTTTAACCTAGTACTAATGTACTAGCACGAAACCATGCTACCGAGTTCTAAATACACAAGTTTCCTGCTTCCCTGGGCAGCCTATTCCAATGCTGCGTAACTCTTTCAGTAAGGAAGTTTCTCCTAATACCCAACCTAACTCCCCGGCACAACTTCAGGCTATTTCCCCTTATCACTTGGTGCCCACCTCGCTATAGTCTCCTTAGAAGTAATAGTACAGTGTGATAAGGTCTCCCCTGAGCTTCCTTTTCAACAACCCCAGTTCCCTCAGCTGCTCCTTATAAGACTGGTTTTCTCAACCCTTCACCAGCTTCATTGCCTTTCTTAGCATGCCATCTGTCAGCTACGCAGTCAAAAAGTAAAAAACATTATAGTACGGCTGGCAAAATAAGATGAAGCCATTAACAGAAAGCTTTAAATTTTGCAGGAATCTTATGTTCTTCCTATCCATTTTTTGTGAATTCTGACCATGGCTTGAGAAGTATTGAACAAAAAAAAAAAATGAAATGAGGAAGTCTTGACTTGGTTCTGTAGGGAAGCTGTCGCTATTGAAGTATGTGTATTGCAGTAGTATGTGACTGATTGGATGCAGACATTGCATTACTGTTCTTTGGAGGTAGTCTCTCAGAAGCATATCATGCAAGCGTGTAATAGTATCACTGCATAAATACTGGACTTGCAAATTCTGCTGCTTTTATTAGTTAGAGCTTCTGATGTTTAGACTACTTTAAAAGTTACACTAAATAAAGGTAAGCTGTTCTATCAGAACCTCTTACAAATACTGCTGTTCATAATGAGCTCAGTTTGTATGTACTGGTAGGTTTAAATAATGTTATCTTTGTCAACAGCAAATTGCCGTTCCTCGCAGCGATGAGTGGACTCGATTTGGTCGAACGCTGGCAGAAATAAATGCCAACAGAGCTGATGCAGAAGAGGAAGCTGCAACCCGCATACCAGCATAGACCATTAAAGATGGGCAGCAGTGGTAGACTTGTGAATTATTTGATGCAAATCTTAAAAGTGTAAGCACGTGTCAATTCAAGTAATAGTTTAAGGCAGGAACAGGTGGATTCAACTATGGACTTTGAAAATGTGTTAAGATCACTGAAATTCAGATCTTACGTTGTCACTTTTTATATATAAATTACAAGCACATTCTTGAATTTGTGTAACTTTTAATACAGTTAACTTTTGACTTTGCAAGGAACTTCTTTTGCTGAAACACTAACTTGGTGTAAATTTGCTGTTAGGCTAATTAAATTTCCACTTTGTAACGGTATATTTCTGAAAATTAGAAATTCTGTTTCTAAACTAAACTTTCTATATTACACAGACTAGCCTTCATGAGGTATTAAATTTGTGAAGGGTTCTTTAATTCAAACTGCCTATGGATATGCATGCATATATTCCAAGTAAATTTCATTGCTTATAGATAACCCTCAGACTCTGGTAGCTAGTAATAGAAGTGAAAAAAAATTTGTCTGTAGTTACAAATCTATTTGATAATTGGACCTGAATTAATGAAATACATATTTAATACTAAGTTCTTTTGTTCAAACTGGTGCATTAAAGGGTGAGACTGATTAATAAATAAATATTATATGAGCACTTGTCAGCTGTACTGACCTCTAATCTGTCTCTCTTCAGTAGTTTCAGAGTAGAAAGCTACTGAGAGCTGGTGCTTTCATCTTACTACACACATCAGAGGAGTTTTGCACCCCCAACATCCACTCTACCACAGCAATCAGCAAAAAGGTGAAAAGAAAATTTTAACAACAGTAGCTTTTCCAAATTATGAAGCGTTAAGATTCAAGCGTTAATTTCTGTAGCATCAGACTTGCTCCTGATTTTTCATATTCAGTTTAAGAAAGATTTTCTTACCGTTTTTTAACGTTTTCATTGAAACAAACTTCTCAGTGGCTTGGAAACAGGATGGTTACAATTTTTGTTAATGGTAATATTATTATATTGTTAATATTTTTTTAGTATACTTCTCTTAGGCTCCCATCAAGTTGTTTTTTGGTTGTTTTTTTTTTTTTTTGGTCAGCTTTGGGTAAGTAGATGAGTTTTTTATATAACTTTAAGTAAATATTTGGACTTGTACCAGCTAGGCATTAAAGTGGCACTGATCCCTTTGACAGCATAGGATTCTAGGTCAGAACTATCAAATTTATTTTCTCTTATTCTGCTGCAAACTGTCATTTTGCCAGAAGAGCTGGTTTATATGCTTAAAAGTGGAATACAGGTTTATATTCCAGCTTAATCAGAAGCATTCACACTGTTTATTCTTGGTATGGGGGCATGCTTTTCCTGTTTCACCTGGTTTGCCTCAATTATGAGGCTCAGAGACACTGGCAGTAGTGGCAGCAGTTCTGTCTTAAGGAGGTTCACTTTCTCCATGGGTCTGAAAGTGAAATGTCTGCTTCTGTTGGTGTTGGCTTGTCAGAAGTCCACACTCTATTTTCAATGCGAAGTCATGCTGTTCAGTTTGACATCTGCCTTGTACGTTTTCCTCAACCTTATGACAGCAGCTGTTTGGTTGAGAAGCACGTGAACTATATAAAGAACAGGCACATCATGTGATGATTTCTACCCTTTAGGCACAAGATTTCTTAACAAACTGAAGGTCCTTTCCCCGCCTCCCCATCGCTTCTCATTTAATAATACATTTCCTTCAGACTTCTATTTTCAGAAATCCAGTAGATAAGACTTTATTGTGATGGACTGTAGCATAAAAATACATGTCAAATGGGCTTAGTTTTAAATAATTTTAACCTTTTTCTGACTTAACAATATTGTTCTGTATTCATTCCTGCTTGTGTTCTTCCCTCACAGAACAGTTAAGTACAAATAAAAGAAAGCTTTAAAAGCCTATTTGCAATGTCAAGAGATGAATAGTGATGCTAGTTACTGTAAATGATCATCCTGGGTGCCATGCAGTCCGGTCTTAGAGCTGTGAGAGTTCTCACGCTGGAAAGTCTTCCAAGGCTGATAAAGTCAGTCAACAAGCTGTGACTAAGATTAATACCAGTGGGTACCTGGCATGTTTGTATCTCAACAAAATACACAGATATGGGAGAGAGTGTTCCTGGGAAGCCTGTGTCTAGAAAACTGCACAGAACAGGTAATTTTTTTTAACAGGAAGAAAAGAGGAAAACTCTTAATATGGTTATATGCATTTTACAGCATAGTGATCAAGCTCCTGATTTAAGGGTATTGTTACCTCTAGCTTACTACGTGTTATTTGGTATGAATATATTTTATTCAGCATGCTGTATCTTGTCACCAGGTTAGAACTGAAGAAGTATGTTCCTAGTGTTCAGTTTTTAAGTAGTTTCCTCATAAGCTGGCTAAAATTCGTCATAGTGGTCTACTATCAACTGAGCAAGAAGGTAACATGACCTTAAGTCAGTTTATACTGCAGGGGTACACTGTTCTCCAGGATCTTTAACCCTGAAAGAAACACGTAGAACTAAAGATTGAAGACTGACATACTTCAATAAGCAGGGCTAGAAACCCAGCTATCTCCTCTCTACTTGTATGGGTAGCATAAATTCTTTTCCTTTAGGACTGGAGATATTTACAGTTTCTACTGACATTTTGGATTTTAAAACTGTCAGAGGAAATGTTTGCCGGAAGTCTAAAAATAAACCAGAAGAAGTTGGAGCTTTTCCTTTCTCCTTTCCTTTTACTTAGCATTCTACTCAACTGGAATGTCTAGTTTTTGCAGTTTGTCCAGTTTTGCATAATTCAGGTTTGTTTTTTTTTGCATTCATCTAACAAAATACAAAGAATTTATTATTAGTTACAAAGTCTCTCCAGTGTAAAAATGATCTTGGAATAGAAAAGATGCCTTCCATTTTTCTTAAGGAAACGTTAAATTCTGGATTTATTTATTTTCCCTATGTGAATCTCTATGCATTGTCTTCTATGTGACTTAGTTCTAGGTGGACTACACTTCCATTTTACTACAGTTATAGATGTTTCCTGGACAGAAGATGGATAAATTTTATTAATAGTTGTGCATTTATTTTTTTCACATGGTGGTTAAAATCAAATAGTAACTCCTGGAGAGGTGGGTTGATCTTTACTTTTTTTTTTCGTGCAACACTTCTTTTTCTCAAGTAAAAAGTACAGCTGGTAAAATGTCACTTTGCTTAAGAAGGACCTCAGAATGAAGAAATCTTTAATATTAATTTGTCAGATACTTACAAAGTTGATTTCCTACATGACACAGGAAAGCTACATCATTCTCTCACTATGAATAGTGAGACTTGGCCACAGCTGTTCTTAAAAGTTCCATGTACTAACCCCTAGTAGTTTTACTTTTGAATGTGGTAGTACTAGAGCTTACTGTACTGGCTTAGTGTAATTTCATACTTAAATATGAGCACTCCAAATAATAAATTCTGTAAAGATTCAGGAGTCTTAATAACTGGCAAATGCATCTTAAGTATGCTACCACAGAGTTAAGATCTATTACAGAGTTAGCATTATGTATTTTGAGGGAATTCTTTGTAACAAAGTAGTGCTGCAAAATAAAATACTGCACGTGCTCATCTAATTACTGTGTTCTTTTATACTTAGAAGCCATCATTGTAATAATTCTGTTGTAACTAGGTCAGAGTAAAATGCATTTCTTCAGAGGCTATATTAACTTCATTACATAGTTGTATCTAAATACCTAACCCTAATCTGTGGAGGGGAAAAAAAAAATCGGTCTACTTTTCTACAAACAAAAAAATGAGCCAACTTAGTATGTTTTTAAATGTTTTATTGTCACATGAGTCTTAACAAAAAGCTTTCAAAACATTCTGTACATTTCAAACTATTTTGAACTGCACTACCCCTTATATAAATGTACGTGTATAGATGCCATGATGTCTCTGTACAAAGATGTACAATATGTACAGTAACATTAAATGCAAGCTGTGCAAGGCAAAGTCATCTTAACGATTCATGCCACCACTTAAAAATAAGGCATAGAACCACTGCTTCAATCAGTTTGTGTGCCAATGACTAGTTCATGAACAAATAAATGTATGTGTATATATTAATATTAGAAAGGAGTAATTTAATGCGCAAGCTCGGTTCAACTAGAACAACATGCAGCTGACTGGAAAAAATACAGTACTACTCCTGGGAATTTTTAGCACTGCATCACTTTGTTAGGCTGAAAGATGTCTTCAGGATTCAGCTGCTGGCTTTTTGATTGAGGCAGTGCTAGGAGACCGAAACTTTGGAAGATATAAACCAAATTTATTTTCTATACCAGCAAATGTAGCTGTAGCAAGTCTGTATCCACCTATGTGCTCAGGGTTAACAGGGGGAAGATCTGAAATTCGAGTTTTTGGTGTAGGTTCTGATCCAGAAGGTTTGCTGTTTGAAGACAGAAGAAAGAAAGCCTTTTTGTTATTTAAAGGTAAGCCTAAATAATTTTACAAAATACAGAGTAAGTACTTAAAGATTTTGCCTAAGCATGCAGGATTGTTAAAGATGACCTTAATTCACTTCTATAGTCAACTGAGGGTGGTTTCAGAGCACTACTTAATGGGCAACTGAGGCCAAAACTGAAGTTACATTTTTACTGATAGCTTTTGTAAATCCTTATAACTTCCTGTGACACAGGTAAGGACAAAGTGTCTTGTTACAGCAAAGAAACAAATTTTATGTAGTGTATTAAAATACATATGAAATTGTTCTTAATCTCTTAATCTGTTTTCTGTGTACTACAACTCTTAAGACTAGCTGCTCAAAGTCCCCAAGTTTAAGTGGTCCCATGCATGAAAAAAAGTAAGATTTTTGAACCTTGCAGATATTTTTGTGCAAGTTAAAAAGCAAACTAATGACTTACAGGCCTCCAAAATCGACATAAAACCATCTCTGCAGAAGCTCGTATGTGACCAAAGTAACACCGAACTGGGGCGACGATCTGAACACACGAGCTGTTAAATATTACAAATCATAGAATCAAACAAGGGAGTTTCTTGGGGGAAGCTAAATATCTTTTTAAATAAATGGTAAGTTACATTTCTCAAAATCAGACCTTGTAAATACTGTTCTAGAGTCCTTAATAACACATGTGCTAATTTAGAGAACTGGGGTCAGTTGTAATTCAAAACTCAGTGTGCACTTCTCACCTCCAGCACCCTTCCAAAAAGCCGAAGGGCCTTCTTCCCTTAGAATCTTTCCAAAACAGTCAATAACTCCACTGTATGTTGTCTGACCAGCGCGAGCTGCCACTTGCAGTCTTGTCTTGATGACATCAGCAGGGGTTACCAAAGAAGCAGCAGGCACACCTTTTAGAAGAAAACCACATTTAATTTGCACAAAGACTCTTGTAAAGATGAAACACTTCTAACTGAAAAATAAAACTGCAAACTTCACTTTTTTTTTTGCAAGAACAGGTGATTACTAAAATACAAGTTTTTTTACTTGATGCTAATATAAACTTGTTCTTGGTATGATCCTTTGCATTTCTTCTAAATTTAAAGGCTATAGATAAGAGTAAAGGAAAAAAAAATTAACAGCAATTCTCTCACCATCTCATTGGTATTTTCTCACCATCTCATTGGTAATTTGATATATTATTAAATAAAGCATTTTTAACCACCCCCCCACATGCCCTACATGCAATCAGAGATCCATGACAAATCATTAGTTTTGCAATCTTGCTGTATTTGTGCAGTGTACAAAATACTCTGTGAATTATATAAGGATGATAGGGGAACTTGAATCTTACACATCCATTTGTTAGAAGTGTTAGTAGGGAAACTAGCTATTCTCTAGGAGTATTCTACATAATTATTTCTGTACTGCTGTTTGGGCTGTTCTGCAGGAGAATAGATGCTGCTTAATTCAATTAGGCAAGCAATAAAAAGACTGAGGACAATGAAGATTTTAGACAAGTCTGCTTAGTACCAGCAGTGTGATATTAGCCAACAGTGATGAAAGAACGTATCTCCACTTCAAAGGCACCACTCTCAGCTTTCTAGTTAAAGGAAAGGAAAAAGTTTTCAGAAGTGTACTCCACAGTATTTAACTGTGATATCTGTGAAACTTTACAGTATTCAGAATTATCTATCTCTTAAAAGAACATACTCTAACTGACTTAGAATTTCAAACTGATTTTTGCTTTTTGTTGAACTTTTACTATCAGTTAATAATGAATTAAAAGTTTAACAAGTCCCTGATTTTCACAGGTGATCATGAATTCTCACAAGCTTTGCTGATCAGGTCAGAGAACAGGAGCAAGTTAGTTAAGCCTGCAAAGCACATGCTAAGAGCAGCCATATGCAGATCTTCCCTCGCAGGCAGATATGTTCAGACTGTACTCTTCCCTGCTGTGCATGCAAAACATGAATAGATCAAGCAATCAGGAATTTGAAATTTGCAGTTCAGGAACGCAGATTCTTGTACAGGATATAAAAAACTGGCCTACAAGATTTAAACACCTCTATAATATGGTTCATCACTTAGTATCTGAATGACCCAGAAACACTAATCAAGCAAAGAGAAACTGTGAAGTTTGGAATCTAAAAATAAAAAGCGAGTCTGTATTTTAAGATATATGTTAATAATACCAACGTGTACTCAGAACTTTCCACCTATCTTACAGCTCTGTGTTACTTGAGAGTAAACAGTGCTTTAACTGCTTTTACTGATTTCCTAGCTGGTCTCTCTCTCTCTCCACCCTGACACAAGCAACATAGACAACTGGCAAAGCAGGTATAGTCAAGCTCTGCATCAAGTCCAGTATGGGAAGCTGCTTACACCCAGACTGCCCATGATTGGTATGATTATATGTATATACACACACACACACATATATATATATAGCTATTCCTCATGACTGTAACCAGTAACAAAAGGTCTGTTTAGCCCAAGGGTGTTTCTAAACCATGCAGAAGTCAAAACCAAATGGTTCGTGATCAAGATGCTGCAGTTACCTGTTTTTCACCCTAGAAAACTTATACCTAACAGAGCAGAATCTGGCCATCTCTATATCCACGATATTAAATACCCATCACTACACTTCCTACATTCAAGTTTTTATACCACTTGCCATTTAGTAAAAATAACTTTTTATCACGGCTGCTTACTCTGTTCATACTGAACGTTTTTGGGAAGTCTTTAAAGTATTTTAAATTTCCCATTGCAATATTTTCACCTCAGCTTCTTTACAAAGTAATGCCCTATTTTTGGCAATTGCCTTTGGACTAAGTTACTCAAGAATCCAAAACTAGATAAGTCATTTTTTTTCTTAGCTCTTATGATATCTCATTTTATGTTCATCAAAGATTCAAATTAGCCTTCAACTCAGAGAGCACTGTAACAAGTAAAACCCCATTGAGACAGACAGATCAAATTTGACTACAAGTTGCTGAGCTGCATTACGCTGTTTATCCACATTATGCAAATGTAATTAGTTCTCATCAAAATTACATTGCCTCCCACTAAGGATAACAGTGATCAAATTTAGATTAAATCAGATACAATAGTACCATACCCTTCCTTTATATGGGGCTACCGAATGAATATTAAATATTACTTACTAAAAGAAAAAAATTGCTTCTAGAAAACATTCACAGAATTACCTGCAATGGCTCCAGCTGCAAGGAGATTAAGCCCTCCCACATGGCCGTTTTCATCAGCAAGCATCAGTTTACTATGAGCATAAACAGGAAAGTAGATTGCAGAAAAGGGAATGTCTCTGAGGAAACACGCTTTGGCACCCTGTCACAGAGAAGAGATATAATACAAGTAAATTTTGGAAATATGGTTAAAATTGATATCCAGCAAGCAGCCTGAGCCCAGGAAGTATCAGCTCTCTTGATCCACTGGTTAAATAACAGAAAATAAAACGTTTCAGGAAACAGAAGATGCAGAATTGAACTTGGAAAAAAAAAGTCTAAAGTATATCCTCATGCAAGTTTCTAGAATAAGGAAGCCTCAAGGTTCATATCTAAGTTCATTAAGCAATAAGCAACATCAATTTTGACATCAGTACCAAGGATAAATACCTTTTAGGTGCGATGAGTCCAAACGCAATAAAGAAAGTGACAAAGGTCTGTCCTGATGTCTTTCTGACAACAGCCCACAACCATGGAAGCAGCAAGACAAGCCCTTGCATGCCTTTTTTTCCACCAACCCTGAAAGCATTACTGAAGTATCAGTTAGGTTTGTTAAGACCTCATACTAATCTCGACTGATCATCATCTAGTTGACTGAAGATGCTGTGCCAAAAGGCTAGCAAAAAGAGGTAAGCAGTTACAAAATGGAAGTTTTTCAATAAAGGGAAGATACAGGAAGACAAACCTTTAGGCTTGTGACAACACTGAGTAGGAGCTCCCAGCCAAAAGCTGATATGAAAGAGTTCCTTAAAAGAACTACATATGCTATAAAAACAGTGGAATGCTCCTAATCAAACATACTTAGTATTTTTCCTTTAGTAACTTCAATCATCAGTCTTTTACCGACTAAAATAACTCCTTCTGTACATGGCTTAAATGATCACTTAGGTATCTGAAGATCTTACATGCGTACCTTGCAAGTGCACATGTTACAAAACCAGCAGTCTTTGCCTGAACTCCAAACTAGCATACAGGTAGAACAATGCTCCAAGACAGCAGCCTCCACACAGGGCACCCACCTGAGGCCAGTCACCCTTTGTGGTTAGATTAAGTGGAACAGACAGCTCATGTTACAAAGCTTGGTGGCTTAATTAGGAGACATTGGTAAAACAAAATTTATGCCTTCTCATGCAGATTTTTTATGCTCTAAAATGAGTTTGTGCAGTTATTCACAAGTGATAATGCAATTCTGAAGAACAGCACATTTTTTAGTGAGCTCAGTTATTTAATTACTCCAAATAGAAATAGCAATTTTGCCCCATGTACCGAAACACCTGTGATCTTTAGGAAATGAGATGGTCATGAATCAGCTTTATTGAACTCTAAACAAAAGCTTCAGCTCTAGAAGTAAATTTTATGTTTTTATAGTATTATTACAGGTCTACGGACAAATCAGGTAAAACAATGCTTTGTAAGTGCACAGCTAACAGAACTGCTGAATTTACGTATTACCCCTTGCACTGACAGAAGATAAAGGAAGAACTCTTCCTTGTTTAAGAAAACTAATAGCTTCTGCTCCATTACACCTGATCTGTAATGATGGTAGTAAGTATACCTGCAGGGAAGGAATCTGTTGACTGGCATTCTGCTGAAGTACAGTACAGTGCAGGCTTTTTTAAGTGGAATTCGTTATTGACAAATCCCACCATTTAACTTCTTAAAAATCTGAATCCTACTAAACTCTACTACTGTTTCACTACCATCAAATTATTAAGACAAAGAGAATATCCTGCTGCAAAGATAACAATAGAGATAACAGATTCAAAATACATGTGAGAAAAACACACAGGGAAAGCTCAAGAAACTTTTCACAAAACCCCACCAAATGAAATTATCAGTGCCAGAAGCCAGCAGGTCTGCAATACAGGACTCCCCGTAGCTTGGTATAAAAGCCTAGAGGATAGAATGGGGGAGTACTTTTATGTATCCCACTGCCATTAATATAGAAGTGGGTTTTCTTCAGTTTTCCAGTGTGGGGCTGCCCTGCAGGAAGAAATCGGTTTTAAATTCAAAAGGTTTCTTTGTTTTTAACGCAGTTTTTGTTTCAACACTGTAAAGGTTTAGCATAAAACAGGTTAACAGAGCTATAATGAAGTCACTCAAAGCAGAAACACGTACCTTATAAAGACCAAGAAGACCTAAATCTTTAATAACAGAGAGGGCACTGACTCTGGGTCCTGTAGTAATTTCTCCTGCTACCTGCAACCGAATCTTTACAATCTCCAGTGGATTAGTGAAGATGACCTGAGAAGCTCCTGCCTGCAAACCCAAAGAAAAAGAAAGTAAATTGCGTTACTACAGCATGTGGCAACACGCTGGTTTCTTCAAGGTGCTGAGTGCCTTCACTTCTTGCTGCATTGGCTCATATTCTCATATAAAAATCTATGACAGTTAATAAAGCACTTGTCTGGAAGTTAAAGGCCCAAATCAGAAATCATGGTTTTGTACAAAATCCTGATTCATGTACATTTATATGTTTATGTTCCACTAAGGTGATTAATGTGGTTTGTCTCTGCTATTCTCCTTTCTACAAGTCCTGAAACTGTGTAAAAGTCTATCAGATAAATACTAAATACTAGACTAAATACTAAATACTAGACTAAAATTGTCATTACACTCGTGCTACTAGAGCATCAAACACTTACAAAGAAGACCTTATGTTTATTCAATAATAATCCATCACCAATGTGTAGACATGCTATTAGCATTTAGTGGTGATGCTGTTTAAAAGGTAAATTTGCATTTAATGGTCTAATTTTAAACTATTAGAAAAGGTGTTTGGAGTTTTGTTTAGCAGACTAATTGTTCTAATTGGAAACAAAATATAAAATTTAAATAGGGAGAGTAACATTTCAAAATATGATACTGAATAAAAATGGGAGTCATGTCTTTCTCTGAGCATGATATTTTACACAGTGCTGACGGACTGCCTTACTTATTTGTTCCTAGCAATAGTGCTGCACAGCAGCTTCAGATTCTACACTTTAACTAACCAAAGAGCTATGTTTCAGTTTCCATATGATAGGTACATGCGTACACCTATTTAAAATGACAGAGATTTCTCTTTGGCATGCTGTAGGTACCTACCATTCACCTCTGGAGAAGTGTGTGGTTCATCACAAAACAAATAAATGTTACTAACTTGCTTTTTTCCCTTTTTTCTAGGCCATCTCTGTTGATTTAAAAATTGAGACCATTTCCTTAAAATGTATGGTATACAGCCACTTGAATACAACCAACTTTAAGCAGCATTTCTTCCATATGAATGCCTGATCTTTTCCTCTAACCCATCAAACACTAACGAAGAAAAAAGATGCAGAACATCTGCAATTAATGCTTTTTTTTTTCCTCACTTCTAGATTGCCCAGGAAATAAACTCTCTTTGTGATGCTGTGTGTGTGTGTATGCAAAAAAATATCACTAGTCTGCACTAACACCTCCTGGCATTCTCTGCTAATTGATTCAGGACTAATGAACACTAATCCTTTCTGTTATGTCTCTGGCTATAGCACAATCTTCCTCCCTCCAGCAACAGGCACAATAAACTGAGACTAGCCCTGGAACATGCCTTAAAAGTTTATTTTAGACTTGAGAACAGGACTTCAACAGCTCTTACCAAGAACGATTAAGCACTCAGGTAGTGTCTACGGAATGTAGGAGCATGAAATCTCAAAATTTTCATTGACCAAGCATCAGACATTTCACTGAACCTCTGCTGAGTGTACTGGCATCCTGCAAACCCTGTTTATTACTTCACTCGCTATTGACATTTTAAAAAATCTTTGTTATGGACTTACTAACACACCTTGATCCAAACAGTGGCAGATCAACCCCTGCTTTTGAGTGATTACTGCAGTGGGGATTAATATCTCTGGCAGTTCTGCTCAAATAACCAATCTATGTTGTTAGTCTTGATTTTATTCTCTCACTTCTTCACCCCTCTGAAAAAAAAAATCAAAGCCTACATTTTTGTGGACGTTATTGCAACTGGGATCACTGGGATTCCCAGAACAGGCAAAATGATCCCCTCTTCTGTTTCTTGGACTTAATGCTCTGAGTTTTCTGGGTTCCCTGACAGCACTCATGTCCAAAGCTGTTCTTCAGACACTGTTTACTTCTCAACTTACCCTTTCCTATCATTTATACACACCTATGCATGTAAGATGAAATGACTGTCCTGCTTGGACAAGTTTCAATCTAAAAAAAAAATTTTTTTAAATCTTATCTGGCAAGTTCTGTTAAGCAATAACCCTATTTCTCCCACGTGCCTGGTGACAGGACAAGGGGGAACGGCCTTAAGTTGCGCCAGGGGAGTTTTAGGTTGGATCTTAGGAAGAACTTCTTTACTGAGAGGGTTGTGAGACATTGGAACAGGCTGCCCAGGGAAGTGGTGGAGTCACCATCCCTTGAAGTCTTTAAAAGACGTTCAGATGTAGAACTTAGGGATATGGTTTAGTGGGGACTGTTAGCGTTAGGTCAGAGGTTGGACTCGATGATCTTGAAGTCTCTTCCAACCTAGAAATTCTGTGATTCTGTGATCTTGCATTAACCAGAAAATAACAATTTCAGATGTTTACAATTTTCCCACATTAATATTTTTTAAAATCCTGGTAAATAAAACATTAAGCACAATGCTCTTACTACATTATATGATGCACTACAAAAAATAAAACAAATTCAAATAACTTAAAATCTAGACACTAAGCTAGAAATTCACTCCTTCCAGACAATAATCTGCTACCTGCCTATTTAATATACATTATTTCTTTACATATGTATGTGAAAATCCATTTTTATTTTTTAATGTGATATATTTTAATTTTTTATTTAATAGTTGTTTTATTTTTAATCTGCACATCCTGAAGAGCAGCCAAAATAACTCTTCCCATATGCCCATTTGTTGACAAACTTCTTAACAAGCAGCTTTCTTAAAAGAGCTGTAACTGTTAAGATACCCAATTAAACAATCCATATTACAAACAAATGCTCCGGTCCAAGTCTTGATTTTTGATACAGTTATGTCTGGAGCTCAGCAAACGTTTTGCACAGGAGTAATTTGATTCACATGAAGAGTTGCCCTGAATTCAGTGGAGCTGCTTGAATGAGTTAGGTCCTTAGCCATAGTACAAGGACAGGCAAGACAAGCATGAACTTTAACACAGAACATGTAACAAGAAAACTTGCTTTTTCATTGAGTGCTCTTTAACAAATGAGCAAGAGCTCTGTTTTATTTGGTTGGTTCGTTTTGTTTTGTTTTTAAGAAGATCTTTGCCTATCTGAAGATAAATGAAGTGGAGGGCATGTTCTGCCTGGGCTCTCCAGCAGCAGAGGAAGTGCTCCAGAAGAGGATGCAGAAGAGAAGGACACAAAGCATCTCAAAATAAAAATGAATTGGCAGTGTGCAGGGTCACAGTACAAATCTCTATGCTTCTGTGCAAATCACGGGCAATCATCATCATTCTTTTTCAAAATACCTTACTTCAGCTGTCAGCTATGTTTTAAATACACGTGCACGTGAGTATATACTCACTGAGGTATATGCTGCAGTCCTTCAATTTCTTTTGGAGAAGGTGCACTAAACCTAGATTTCCCCCCCAGAAAACCTCCCTTCACACATAAATTACAACAGACACTTTAAAAAAGGTTGACAAATTTGTTTCTGAATGGAGGTTATTCATACACATCAAAAATACCAGTAATAAAAGCTTCTACTTAACCTTAATGTCATGTAAAATAACTCTACAAGGAGCAAATAAAGGAACTAAATCTGACAGCAAAGGTTATGAGAGAAAAGATGTAGTTTGAGATCCCACAGCAAACGCCTCATGACATGCCAAAGGCTGAAGGAAATACACAAATGACCCCGCAACATGAGACCTCTTGCCCTTTCCAATTCCACCCGAGAGGCATATGCTACAAAGGGGGAGAGGCCTATTTCGAGCCCTTCCTTCCTTCCTTTTTGAAACTACCACATCCTGGACCACAACTACGTCCCATACAAGCAGCTAAAATAAGATGTTACTTGAAGCAGTCTATTCTAAAAACATCAAAAGGACTTGCAGTTCTTTCTCAAGGCAAAGCTTTCATTGTTCACGTACCTGCAGCAAGCTTATGCCTCTTTTACTGAACAAGAAATTTCTCCCTGACTTTAAATGCCTGCCACTGAGATCAAGATAAAGCAGTAAAGTTGAATTTTGCTTCTAACTTTATCTGTTTAAAGTATATCAAAAGGGGTAGATTATCCTCAAGATTTTAAAGAGTAGTAGTATGGCAGCTAAAATTCTGCATTTGTGCATGTTAAATAAAAAACTAATATTTTAAATTATGACATTCTATTTGCCTTGTAAATAAATCATGTACACGTCTGTCTGTATGCATGTATATACAAATAGACAATTTTTATTTATCTACAAATATACCAAATTAGTTAGACTAGATGTTAGATTTAATGTTTAAATACATAACAGGTTCTAATCAATGGTACATTTTAGTAGACCTCTGTGTATATATATGCAAACACAGAGACACACACCTCCCACTCCTAATTGTCAACAGATGCACTACCTACACCTTCAGGAAGGGTTCTTAGACCCTTTCCTTCTGGCACCCACCTTCTGCAGCACAAACCAGAAAAGTCTTTCAGATGAAAAGGGATCCATTCATCCATTCGAAATACCAGGCGCATTGATGGGAAGAATACATTTTTTCCTACGTAACTCATAGGAACTACAGTGTAACTTCACAGCATCTTTGTCTGCTGTAACAGTACTTATGTATCATTTATACAGCATTAGATGTTGACTTCAGCCTCCCTGCCCAGCTGAGGAGGAACAGCTACCCCACAGCACCCTGCCCTTCATGACGTACTCACATGCGTCATGTGTGTAAGTTCCTTTGGGCAGCACTGTCCATATCAGCTATGAGCTCTCTGCTTCCCCAGCTGCTGTCAGGATACGGGAAAGCATTGCCAAAGCCTCACTCAGTCTCCCTGCAACTCAAAGCTAATGGTAGCTGAAAATTTCAAATGCAGAAATGCAGGCTAATCACTGAATTACAATGAAATGTAATTTAATTAATTACAGTAACAGTAGGGAAAGAAATCATTTTCTCAGAACATGTCTAAGCATGGGTAGTGCTGTTGATGATTAACAAACCAGTAAACTCTCAGGAAGGTAGGAAGATAGGATATCAGTTTCCTCCATCAGTGACCAGAAACCCTTTCCTTGACAGGTATGACCTGACCGATGTAACTGAGCCGCCCCACAAGCTGTTTTGCGTATTTCAAATACAGCCACAACTTGGGAGCAGCTGGGAATATTTGGGCTTTGACAGAGCGGACCCTACACTTCCCAATGACATTTACATTGCCCAGCGGCTAGCAGGTAAGTTTCAAGAAACACAGAGCACTGGCTGACTGCGGGAGGTCCCTGCCTTGCAGTAAGGAAGGAAGACAACTGACAGGCAGCTGACCGTACAAACAGGCCAGTGCCTGGGTGGATGTCTCTGTTAACAGCTATGAGAACGGAGACTTGTGCTTTTACTGGGGACACAAGGTTTTTCCAAAATCTTACAGCAACTGAGACAGAAATAGCATCTTCTTAATGCAGTCTTCTTGGAGTTGCTGATTCTGGAGGAAGCACATTTCTGTGAGTCGTCCCTTTGCTGGCTGCTACGGCACTTCTTGCGAACGCTCCAGAGCTGAGGATATCCAGAGCTGTGTGCAGGTTGTCCTGAATCACTACTGTTTTAATGTCAAAGGTTTTACCTGTTTGTGAATCTTAGAGGGCTGTAACACCCTACACAGCCTTTGATACAGCACTGCCATCCAGAGCGGAGAATTTGCTAGGTCTGCTGCAGTATTTCCCAAACTGCCACCACTTCCTCACAAGAATTTTGTTGATTCCAGGTTGAGGACAGTGGTGTATACAATGTGTACTGCTTGAAAGGAGGCAGACTTTCAAAGGCGAGGAAGGCCTCTCTATAAAACTGCTAAAAATATGGCTAGCTCATCCACTACCAGTCCCACTATGTTTTTCATATGATGAACTGTATTATTGCTGTTAATCAAGAGAAGGCTCAATGCTAAGCACAGGTAAGTGAGGGGCAGAGATATTAGGAAGCACACCTCTCAGAACTACATACAGATATAATGCAGTTTCTTCTGATGCTATAATGTGGTGAAAAGCATGTTTTGAATTCAGTCTATTTATAATCTACTATTTGCAAAACATTTAAGTATTAAATAATTTATAAAATGCCACACAAATACAAATAAAAAGCTACCCAAATGCAGATACTGAAAGTGATTTTGGCACAGACAAAAGCCAAACAGTGCCACAGTAACCCATAATTTATACTAACAAATAGAGGAGGAACAGAATTAAGGAAAGATGGAGAAGAAAGGTAGTATTTCCCAAACAGAAAATCTTTTCTGCCCCTGCATACACAAAGCCCCTGTTACACGAGTTACATCCTTGAGTATAACTGCTGGTTATGTCTCATATAGTATTTTGTCAAACAAACAAGAAGCATACAATGAACAACACTAATTCCAAGCAAATCAACAAATAAGAGAGCTATCACAATGGATGAAAAGGACATGAGAGACAAACATATTAACTTGATACTGCCTTAGTCAATTGTTCCTTTCAAACCTTTTGAATAAACTCTGTAGGCTTACTAATAAAAAATTTGGTACCTAGGAAAAACTGAAATAGCTAAAAAGGAATTAAGCATCAGTGCAGACAGAAAAGTCAAAAACTGATTACCAGCTGATTCAGAGAAGGCAGCAAAGAAATTAAAAGCATCCGTGAAGTTGCTAAACTATGACCAACACCTCTCCTACAAAGGCTAACTTAATCTAAAATTCTCCCAAATGGAGTGAAAAATGTTTCTCCTTTTTGAGGATAATATCAGCTAATAGAATCAGCTAGAAGAAAGGGTTGTGTTTGGACAGATTATAGATCTGCTTAGATTCACAAAATCATATGAATTTCCAAAAGCTTATCTGAAACTAAAATTTCTCCCTGATTTTTGTATGTTCACTACAGTACGACAATAAGAAGTTATTTTCAAAAAGGAGTACTTATCAGGAAGAGAAAACACCTTTAACGTAGTTTGTACTTAATATTACACATTTCAGTACAAAAGAACGTAAAAATAATATAATTATCAGTTGTTCAATTTAAACTGTGAATTTAACTGCAACACAGAGAAAAACACTGATGAATTATATTCACTTCTGTTACAAATGATTTGTATGTGCTTTCTGTGTTATTGAGCTTTCCAAAAAGAAAGGTTAGTCTTTTGCTAGCTATACATCACAGCTGCTTTCTCACATTTCTCAGAAAATAAACTTTGTACACTGACAGGTGAAGACTCAAGCATGTACCAGGCTGCCAAATTCAATCAGGCAGAACTATAAGCAGCCTCCCTTCAGGGCTGCTTCTTTGAATTAAAAGTTTGCAGAGGTCAACAACCTTTCTGCCCCAGGTTTTGTTGTAAGCTGAGGAGGTTTTATACCAGTCTGTCAGCCTACTCAACTGGAAGTTATTAGTGTTCTCTGCTACAAAAGAAAACTAACTCAAGCCTTAAACATTTTATAGGGTTAACAACTGTTGGGGAATCCCACAAACAAAATTATCCAATGTGCAAAAAACAAAAAACAAAAAATCTATCATCAATATCAATTCCAACCACTTAGATCTTGCTTAGAGATCTGCTGAAATAGAGTTCTCCATCTCAATGAAATCACAATTTGTTTTTGAACCATTTAGATGAGGGATGTAGTTAGGGTCTGGAGTAATGTAAGTACATTTTATATAAAGTAATTTAAACTGAATTTTCATTCAGACCTGTTATCTGAAAGATAAGACTATATTGTTCAGTTTTCACTGAACACATTTTCATGAAGTAACATAAAGTACTTCCTCAGTTCTTGTGAATGGGAAAAAAAAGTTCTGTTCAAATCACCAAAGCACATGCATTAACTGCCACTCCAACTGTACTGCACATGACTGAGAATCAATTTTTCCTAGGAACAAATAGTACAGGATGGATACTTACACAGCCTCCAGCAAGGATCTCTGCGGGGAGTGGAATGGAACCATCTTTCTTCGTGAATTTGTCTCTGACAAAGTCATTAACCTAATGAAGATACAATAAATTACACACAGTTTAAAGTTATTCCTCCTCATTATTAACCTCTATCAAGTACATGTGTAACCATATTTATTAGAGTGCTTTTAAGTGGGCATCTTTCACATATTTTAGGAAATAAATCCTGTGCATGTTAACAAACGAAAAGATGCCAGAAAATAAAATAAAAAAGATACGTACAGTTAGCTTAATAGCCTTTTCTGGAGCAACACCTATCAGCTGTGGTAACAAGCCTATAGAAACAAAGACATCATAAGGCAACATTATCTTCCTAATAAAGAAACTAGTATTTTACAAGAGCTCTACAGAAATGCCTTCCTGCACATGGGATACCCTTTTAAGTATATGGCAGTTACCCTTTGAGGTAGATGTCATTTATGCATGTGAGGATACTAGAGCACTGCATATTCATACCTATATGATTTTATGCTAAGATTTTTTTTTGAAATTTGTAATGAAAAGGGTGAGCAGAGCCACTTTCTACAACCAAGTCGAGCCTGATGCTGTTGCTGTAGAGGTAAAAAGGTAAAGGACTGAACAAACACCTTATACATGTCTACTCACATAAGAGTTAATCTAAGTTTTAGTTAGAGTTTTTTAGCCCCTTGATGTAATTTTCACATAAAGCTCTGAATTACTTTTCAAAACAGGAGATTAATTATGATATATATACACATTATCAACTATTGTCTATTTGGCTCACTAAATCTGAGATTTCTGAAGGCTTCTGTCAACAAAGAAAATGAAGGATTTTCATTAGTTCAGTCCAAAATGGAATTCTTTAAACTCACTTACTATTAAATATTTTTTTTGTATCTTGCCAAGGGGAAGCATTAGTTGGCAGATACCAATTTTGAAAGGCTCTTGCTCCTGGAAAATAGCTGCTATCAAAATGAACTGCCTTTTGACAAAAGCACATACACCTTTCTAGGAACTAATAGGTTTAAGAAAAAAATCAGTAGATGGCAGTCTTAACTTCCTAACATACAATATTATAGCAGCATCTGTTATTTTAAAATCCATTTTCTCCATACTCATCTTGGCATATGTATAAGATTATAAAACTTAAAGAGCTTATCTTTATTAAAAGTGTTCATTTCTTAGTGTTATTCCGTGCTTTGGGAATATCAATTTGTCAGAAATGTCTGCCAATTAACAAACAAAAAATCCCAGGCTAATTATATCGAATATCAAACAACATCAACAAAACTATAATGATGCAGCTTTCCACTATCCATTAAGTGAAAAGAGTAACAGCTAAAAATTCATGAAAAGTATTCAAAATTCCCAGAAGTTCTTAGCCTGTAGATTTTTTTTTAGTACTTCCTTAAAAGGAAGCTCAGAGCTGAAGCTGAAAGAGCAGCAGTTAATATATGCACTGTAGTGTTTTCTTCCAACACAGTACTTTCCGTGCGATTTACAGACTTACTATGCTGAGGAAAGGTAGTTATTAAATACAAAGAAAGGTTGACAATAACAAAAAGAAATGCTGCCCTCCCAGCCTGAATCTCTGATCTACCATGAAAAGAAAATCCAGTTCTGCAGTGCCTACACTTTAAAAAAAAAAAAAAACAACAAAAAAAAAACCTACCAGACAAAACACCACAAGACAACTTCCCCTCCAGCCTGCCTCCTCCCTTTACATGCAGCTGAACATCCCAGACACATGCACTCTGTATTCTACCATAGACTAGCAAGGGAGCTTAGAAAATATTTTGTAATTAGTTCTGAAGTTGGATGCCAGGATTCAAGTGTCATGATTTTCTTGACCAAAAATTTAAAGTTCGTATTTAAAAATACAAACTTTGCAATATCCATTCAAATCTATCTTTTAAACTGCAGTAAATAAGTATATTGTGCCATTATATGGGAATACTATTAGGATAATTCAGTGTAGGAATATAAGAACACAGTTACAGAGAGTCAACTCTATAAACATTTCTGCTGCTTCAGCTTAGTACTCTCCGATACTGAATCAAAGACCTTAGAAACACGCTGACCATTACACGTAGTATTTTCAAAAGAACCACACAAACCTTTTATGCTAAACAATCTTAAAGACAGTTATTAAACATATTATTAAAAAATTAAACAAGCTGACATTCCATAAAACAAGCACATTTTTCCTCAAGTGAGAGGCATTGTTTTTAACTTATCAATGAAAAGCATTTGCCAAAGGTTAGAAAACCAAAATAAAAATAACATGTAAGCAGCTTTAGGAGCTGCTATGCAAAACCATGTCGGGGTGCAGGAGGGAGAAAGGAATCAGTACTACAGAAAAGCACTGTAGAAATCAAAGTGCGAAATAGAGTCATAAATGCAACTTCAAGGAGTATTTAATGAAAAATTTGGCAACAAAAACGGAAAGAAATTTACTAGTAAATCATAATTTACAGAGATCGCAGCTATTTCATTAACATATTCACTGACCTATTCCTCCCTCTACTTGCTTGCATTGCAAAATCCTGTAAGATCACCAAAAACTCCTCAGCGTTCATAGACATGCAAAGACTTCTCAGATACTTTCCTTAAAGGACACTAGCACTGACCAGTGTCTTCATGGACAGAGCACATTGCAATGCAGAAAAAAAGTCTGTGACCATCACAGAAGTTACTTTTCTCCAATTAATAAATAAACTAAAGATGTACAGATCCTTACGAAAATTGTGCTTTCTGTATAAAATGGCAATTAATAAGAGAATTCAACTAAATAACAATATAAGACTGACTAGTATATGCCTTCACGTAAGTCACCTTATTGGTGCAATAAAAATTACTTCAAAACCTTCTCCTAAACTAAAACAAGATAACTAAGATAACTTTTCTAACTGATCTGATAAGTAGTTGCTTTGAATTCTTAATCTGTACTTTAGAAGAGCGTTTTTTTTAATATAAGTTATTTACTTTTTAAAGTAAATTAGAACAATATGATACATAAACTGCAACATGAATTGCAGGCTGCGATTTCTAGCTCACAGTAGTCCCGCTACCTGCAAAGGTATGAGGCATAAGTAGACTGACATCCGATTTAACAAGTACCTTTCAAAATGACTGTATTTCTTCTCTTTTAATAAAAAAATATTTGCCATAAAATTGATCTTTATTCCTCACAGGCTAATCTACTCCGGATGTTCGCCTCCAGCGAAAAGCCACAATCCTCAGTTTGTGAGATAATCATGTCCACAACACTCACACCACAGAGATTAGGACTTTAAACAATCTAAGCACCAAGGAGCAAATCAGTAACAACAAGAAAGGCACGTTTTTTCCCAGCAATTATGATGAACAGTGCTCAAGGGAAGTTACATATTCAGCTCTATGAAACAGAAGCAAAATTGCATATGGTGTCAAGTTTCCTAGTTTTCCCGTAAGACTAGTTCCTGAAGTATTAAAAAAAAAAAAAAAAAAAAAAAAAGTAGAAAATCCCTAACTTGATACATGTATTTTATTCACTTACCTCTGTAAAGACCAAAAAAGCCTTCAAAACGCAAAACCTTTTTAAAGCAGTCAAAGCTGTTTTTATACATCAACTCTCCTACAACTGAACCGGTGGAACGCTGATTCTGCATACGAGTCTTCACCAGGTCTATGGGGTATACTGCCGTAGCACCAACAGCTATGAGAAAGTATTTGAAGTATTATTTCTGCAACATCATTGTTGGTTTGTATATAATTATGATTATTTTCTACATTTATTTAAACACAAAGAACTTATAAGGTGGTAAGGTCTCTGGTATCTTGGAAGTAAGAAAGGCCAATACTGAAAATCCAGAAAACAGTCTCAATGAGAATAGATTTATTATATATGGATTTATTATATATTGTATAAAACCATGTGTCCAGAACAAAGACAACTAAATCAGGAAAAGAAGCAATGAGAACTATCAGTAAAGAAATTTGTTACTGAAGGGTTTCAGCTGTTTGTGGAGGAATACTAGAACAGAAGCAATAAAGGAATGGCATAACCAGAAGTAGTTCCGCCCTCCAATTCTTCATGTATATAACCAAGAAATGCACTTGAGATGATCCCATGTAGTCTGGCATGACAGACTACTAACCCAGGTTTGAAAATAGGAACCAGACAAATTACTCACCTCCAGCAATTGAGCCCAAAGTGAACCTGTAAGCTGACTCAGCTACCTGGAGCCAGATAGGCCTGCCTAACTCTCCATAAGATTGCTATGTAAAGAAAAGAAAAGAAAAAATTATGCTTCAAAACCTGCATGGGAAAATAAAGATGCCTATGAATTGGCTTTTGTGAAGTTAAGGAAAGAATGTGATAAAAATTCGTAGCTTTATGTTAAGGAGACAAAAAGTCATTCTCATCTAACTTCCATGATCCCTAATGAGTAAAGCATATTTTTCAAACACGCCTTTCATAACATGTTCTTCCTTACACATTCCTGGTAAAATAACAACAACAACAACAAACTGTGGTCAAGACAAAGTAGATAGATATAGAAATCAAGTTTGCTACTTTTTATTCTGTTGCTTTTGAACTTGCAAGGCCTGGAAACCCCCTTTGTCTCAAATAAAACTCAGTATCTCAAAAAGAATGCAGTATCTCACAGGCGCCATCCATCATCATGGTAAAATATTTTAAGATCACATATACATTGCCACATAACATAAACATGACATTTAATACCTTCAAAACAAGCAAAAAAAAAAAAAAAGTCAATTATTCCCCAAAGCATTGTCCGCAAGACTTTTTCAAACAGTTGATGACTTACAGACATAATGATGACCTCACTCACTTCAATCACATACACTATTATAAATATGTTAGGGTTTAAAATAAATACAAATCTCTACAGAAAATATTTATAGAGATTCACAATCATATTATTAGATGTTTATTAGATATAATAGCTGATAAACAAGATGTAACTTGCACAGTAAAGTACACAAAATGAGCCAAGTTTTCTTCTGAGCATACATAAGGGCATTAGAGAAGAATTTATACTATGTAGTACAACTTCTCTCAGTTATATAACTAGCCAAAATACTAAAAGTTAAAACCCATATTAAAGCAAACAAAATAAAGCCCACCTCCCAAACACAACCACCTTTTTGTCCTTAATAGCAACCTGTATCATTTGCAGATGCATTTCAGACAGCACAGCTGGGATTGATATGGACCTCAGAAGCTACAGAGAGCTTTGCCCCGATGCATGTTTTGAATTCTCCACAAAGATTATTTCACACAGATATTTCACAGCTAATTCACCAAGGCTTCTTAACTCATTTATGTTCAGCTTACTGAGGCTCTGAAAAGTGGAACATCCACAGAAAGACAGCACGTACTGCAGTGTCAGCAACCCTGTTTGTGCTGGTATTACACCGGATGTGCGAAAATGTGCCTTTATTGTATAATGTTACACTGTGTGTACACAATGTAGGACAAAGGTCTGTAAGATTAAGATGCATTCCTTACTAGTAAAAAATATATAGTTTTTCCACAGAAGAAAAAGATACAGCTTTTACCATTTTCTTCCACAAGACATTTTCCTCCCCAACAATATAGATTAACAGAGAAAACAGAAAAAATCTGGATAGCACCAAAATTATAAATTGTACATGTGGAACAGTTTATTAAAAAAAATAAAAAGCATGAATCAAATGAAATGCAAAGAAAAACAACAGATCTGAAAAATTTACTATCCAAAACACTAAATTTTCCTGATTTAAAAAAAAAAATCACAACAAAATAGTCACAAAAATAAATTCCAAAATACAGGGGTATCTTTTGATTCATGTAATTGAAAGATTCGTGCAATAATAATACCCCTAAAAGACTTAGAAATGAAACAGGACTGGTTCTTCATTCCACAAAAATCTTCTGGTACATTAGCACACCTGCTTCCTTTTAGCTGTTTTAAGGTTATTCTTTTTCTACGAAGCTCCAGAGTTCTCATCAAAATCCAGTCACTACATTCAGACATAAATCTTAATGAATACATCACTGGATGTTAAAAATCAAATTCTTTGTGAAGGAAATGTCACTTTTATATTATTAGATAAGCGTTCACAAAGTTTGCAGTTTACTTGTGTGTTCAGATGGATATGCAAATGAATGTAATTAATGCTATAGCTTTCAAATCATGAATATTTATAAACAGAAAATTACTGTAGCTGTCATCCCCATAGGATATTCAGCTGCCAGGCTTTAAGAAAATCTTACACAATGAAAAAAACTGACAATAAAGTAAACATGGTTGAAAGCAAACTAATTTCCATTTCCACCAAATCTACAAAGATGGAGTGAGTTCATGTAAAAATCTAATTTTCCTTTTAGAAGGGATCTTAAAACCATATAGAAGTGATTAGAGACTTGTTTTCATTTTCTAGTGACAGCTGAACCTCACTGGAATGATATTCTCTCTTTCACAAATGGGTATCTTTCATTGTATCAATACAGTTAAATTAAATACCCTGGTTTCGGCTGGGATAGAGTTAACTTCCTTCCTGGTAGCTGGTATGGTGCTGTGTTTTGGATTTTGTATGAGAACAATGTTGATAACACACCAATGTTTTAGTTGTTGCAGAGCAGTGCTCACACAGAGCCAAGGACTTTTCAGCTTCTTGTGGTGCCCTGCTTGAGCCCTGGCTGGACACATTTTCTGTCCTATTAAATTGTCTTTATCTCAACACACAAGTTTTACCTTTTTTTTTTTTTTTTTTTTTTTTTTTTTTTTTTTTTTTTTTCCCTGATTCTCTCCCCTATCCCACTATGGGGAAGAGGAGTGAGCGAATGGCTGCATGGTGCTTAGTTGCCTGCCAGGTTAAACCACAACATCAGGTAATAAAAGATTAACTTAGGATAAGGCCCAGTAAAACACCGCTCCTTATAAAATGAAGAAAATGAAAGAACTTTCCTTTTGCTGTGCGCTGTTAACACAGAACATAGAGCAGGATGAAAGCATAATGTATTACTCCAAGAGCATAAGAAGAATATGTTCTAGTGAGGAGTGACACTTTTTTCAGCGAGCTTATTTCATAACACTGTCGAGCTACACAGGTAATTCTGATGTGTAAAATACAACGAGACAAGTATTTTATTTCCTAATAATCTACTCAGGAAGGTGAATGCCACAAAAGCACCGATTAAAACTAAAGCTGCCAGTTAAGAATGCAGTTATGAAACTTCATTAAAAATACTTCTCCTTAGTCTGGACAAACATTGTATACACATCTCTGCATCAATTAATTCCATCATTCTTGTCTTTAGGAATCCATAGGAAGACTGTTACCACTAAGTAGGGTTGGGACACATACATGTATTTCATTGCCTCAGATATGTCTAATTCCTTAAGGACAACAGAACGGTAACATTAAGAACAGATCAGACACTGTGTTTCAGATGAGTTTGTTTGAAAGACAACTGGATGACCAAGCTGTCACAAGAGTAAACAGAATAAATCCCAAGTCCCACATACTACCTATATTTTATGTAGAAGAATGTTTTCACCATAGCAGTTGAACTAATTCAAGATTTTCCTGTCATTGAGATGTATCCTAGATTTTCTAGTGGATAGAAAGGTTCCTACTTAGAGGAACCTCGTTGTAGTATGTACACAAAGTGAGCTGAAAAAGGACAGGCTTTGTATATACAAGCTTTTATTTTCAGATGGAGTCCTGGGACCCTCATCCGCTGGCAAATACAGGACTCTCACATGGTGAACAAGGCATAGGTGGTTTTGTCACCGCACTGTGCTGCCTGCTTTAACTCAGAACACCTTACTGCAGTACTATCTGTACAGGGTAGGGGATCTGAATTTCACCTTTTGGGAGATGGTGTAGCTTGGATTTGCCAGGTCACTACTGACAGCTCTCTGCCCTCCTGCCCCAACAACCCAGATGACTGAGCTACTTGGGAATCAGTTGCTGAATCACTGCAATTTAGGAGCAGTATTATAATGCACGTCATCACCAGCTTCAGTTCACCATACAGGCTGAGCTGCTGGATGTGGCAGTATAGCAGTTGATTCATTAGAAGCTCAACTGTCTGTTTATCAATCAAGGAAGCTGTGAGCAGAATTCAGCCTCCACCAGGCTTCGCCTACTTGGGAATCAGAGCCCTTGGGTGTCTTCATGGGCACCACAAACTTCTAACACTGACTGAGAGAACTGGAGTTGTTCAGACACTGTAGGAAAAACCTTCACAATGAAAAACTATATTTCTCTCCTGAGTACACAAATATGTGTTTAGTCAGAATTATGACATTCACTCATACAAGATGTTAAGAATTAGATATCCTACCCTTCTTCATATATTACAGAGAGAAAAAGGATATGGAGACATCCTTGGAGCAAAATGCCCTAGTTCAGATGAACACTGGACATTATTGTATTCTCTTGTAAAGCTTACTTGGGAATGTACAGCTCTATGTGGAATTGTACTTCCTTATGAAGTTCTAACAGTAAAAATAAACAAATGATAGTGCATCAGAAACTTCTAAGATCATATCCTACCTTTTTTGTTGTTTTGCATAATAAATACCAATGTGTAAACGATCTTTGTATTGAATAATTATGTAACCATGTAACTCACCATGTACGTATGTCTTCCTTTCTGAATCTGCTGTGTACCTGTTTCAAGGATTTTCTTGACTGCATAATTAGCTTTATATTATTAACACTTGAGTTAATTCCCCCTCTGAGTAACCCTACTGAGAACAATCACCTACAAAATGCTTCGGAAGAAGGAATCCCCTAGCATATACCCAAAATAAAAAAGAACAGAACGGAGTATTTCTATGCACAGCATAAGAGACTTCCCATCAAGTTGCTAGTTTTGGTATCAGTAGTACTTGGATTCAACCTTAGAAGAAGGTTAAGGTAAAATTTAAATCACAGCTTAACTAGCATTAGACATACCTGCTTGCAAAAGACAACTTCTCAATTACATATTGAACCAAAAACATACAGAAGATACAGCCTCCAAATCTAGACATCCTTATCATGTAAACTTGCCAACAATACTCCTGATAGTGGGCAGTATGGTACCCAGTAACTATAATGGAAAGTCTAAACAATAAGCTAAAGACCTGCACAATGTTTGGTCCTAATTCTTTAGTTTTTACAGTTGTACAAATAACCATAGAAGTGTGAAACAATTTATATTAAAAATCCTAATGGACAGTCTAGGACTCTTATGCTGTACTATACATGCGTATATTAAAATAGAGCGATAACTGTAAAGGTCTGGTAAAACAGCGGGTTAACTTTCTACTACTGTTATTTTCCATCTTCTAATTCTACCCTTTTCATCAATCTCAATAAAGCTGAATTCCCCTTCCACTGTCTAGCTCAGAGAGCCAGGAAGTAGAGTAAAATTCAATGATCTGTTTAAATAAATGGTTAAGCCAATTGTTTCATCACATTTTTCAAAAAAAGACGACATTTATAAGCTTTGCATTTAATACTCATATATTTTACTATTTTAATTAATTGTATAATTACAATGTTAGATTGTGAAGTGAAGTGAATCCAAGTTTCTATACATTCTTTTATCTGAATAGGCCACCATTCAATATGACACCTAGTATCTTGTTTAGAAACACACTCAATATTGTGTCCTAATTCTATCCCTATAGCAATACACATAGCACATTCCACATCTTTGGTATCTGTTTAAGTACATTGTTTTTGGTATTGTTTTTTTAAACTTTTCATATGCATGTACATAAACATGCACTTATTTTCAGCAATTTTATTTGTATATATATGTCACTTCTACCTACCTGCTTCTGTAGTTCTGCCAAGTTGTAAGGTAATGCACCTTCAGCCAGCGGTGCTATTCTCTCAATATCTGCCAAAGTTAAGCGCCTTAACACAAGACAGAGGAAAGTAAATTACTGTTAGATAAAATAACAAACATATTCAATACAGTATTCCTGGCCACACCTCACAGAATACATCCTGAGTTTAAAAAAAAAAACACTTGTCATATTTGAACACATATCTAAGAATTCTGCTACACTGCCATAAAGAATTCTTGGGAGTTTGAAGGGCATTCTCTTCTTAGAGCTGTTAAGTGGACATAAAGGGACCTCGGATTATTCAGGAGTCCTTGATTACTAGTAATAAAGGGTAATAAAGGATATAATTCACAAATTAAACAATTTTGCCAATCACAATTAAACAATAGGTAGGTATTCCTATCCAAGAGTCCACATGCGAACACCTTCCTGAAACATCAATAAAGTTAAAAATACCAGTGTATTATAGCCTTTGGGGATTACAGTAATTTGTTTTGCTATTTTAAATGTATACCTATAATATGAAAATTAATAACTATGCTTGATGTACACAATTCAATTAGAAAATCCATGCATACACCAAACTCATTTTACATTAAATAAATTATTGTAAAGAAATACAACAAAACACTCAATTTTTTTAAATTAAGATGAAAATTAGTAGGGTTTTTTTGCATAGAGAACAGCAATATGATTATTAAATGGTAAAATTAATTATTATAAGTTACCCAGTAACACTGTATAAATCTGTAAGTTGGTAGAGAATATCTATTTCCAGTGGTGTAACTTGTCCAAATCGGATTGCAGAGTGGGTAAATTCCTCTGGATTTAAAAGGGAAAGACAAAGCAATTGTGTTATTTGTCAAATTTCTTCTTTATACACAACTTTCACAAATAACTTCATTATCATTTAAAAAAAAAAAAAAAACAGAAAAAAAAAAAAAGAGAGAGAGAGAAAGGGAGAGACCTATCACCAAGGAGCAAAATCCATAATGCAAATGGAAAAAATATTTTCAGGAGGATATCTATCTTGAATCAGGCCTCTAGAGACATAGAGGAAATCTGACTGCACAACTCTGATTCATGGCAAGAATTCATCATCAAAGTCAACAAAAATCCTCATTCTAGTAAGGTTAATAACACCACACACACTATTTGTGATTCTTTTTTCTGAAGTTCTGCAAAACAGAACAGAATAGTGATATTCACAGCTTTAAGGGCAACTGACTCATTTATTGCCATCACATCCACGTTTCTTTTAACTGCTAGCTCTCAATGACACCAAATTTAGATGTTTATCTAGCCAAATTACATGACATGTTCATGACATAATTGCTAAGCTACAATAAACAAGTTTTAGCACTGGAAACACAGTAGCAATTTTCAAAAACACAAATCCAGCCAAGATATATTTATGCATCTGAATCAAAAATAAATAAATAAATAAATAAGCTAGGTAATTTGTTAGCAAAATTTGGAGTATGAGGACAGGGATTTTATGCTTTTCTTTAGGGATGAAAGGTATGCAGACCATATGAACTTAAGCCAAGCAAAGAAGGAACTTGGCATGCTTTTTATCACACTCAGATTTGGTTGGTCCCATCCATACATGTAATAAAATCAATGACAAAATCTGTCATAAAATCACTACAAAATCAATCCACTCATGCCTGCATCAAGACTGACACATGGCCACCTTTTGTACGTACAGGTATTAACTATGTCCTAAATATAGACATAAACTTCGAGTAAAACCACTCAGGTCCATAAACACTAAGGAATTATTTACTATAACCATTTTTCTAAAAAAGATTTAATCACAGATAAAGTAACTAGAGCTAAACAATATGGAGATTACTGATAATGGATTTTCAATCTTAATCCATTCTATCTTATTTCCTAGGTACCTCATCTCTAAGAAACCATACATATCTTTCATGGGGTGGTAAAATCCTCAATAATATATTGTCTTGCAGATATCCATTCAAACTAGTAAGGCCAACAAGGTTTCTGCCAGAGTCCCAGTTCTTCTCCCTTAATGATCTGGTTGAAAATCCTTCCTAACCTGGCAGGATGAAAATCACCCTTTAAACACCTATACAATAGTGCTAACCTTGTGCTAAGTGCTAAGTCTATGCAGTCTCTGACTTGCCTTACCATATATGCACTACTGGATTACAGATCGGAGACAACTAAGAAATTAATAAAGTGCAGGAAATATACTTTACCTTTTGTGACTTCAACATCTTTTCTTATACCTGCTATATTGCTGTATATCTTCCTAACGAGATCCATGTTATTCAAAAGGGCATTAAATGCATTGAAGTAGGAGAAGCTGACCTGATGTGAAACAGTTCCACCAGCTACCTTTAAAAGTTAAATGAATGTGGTTAAGTACCTTAAGGCTTTTAACAACATCTTATTACAAATTACAGAAACATCCATTTGGGCAAATAAGGACAGTATTAAAGATATCTTTCTATTCCTGTAATTCCATGTATTGGCAGGGTGCACCGGGCATGAACCTATGGACAAAAGTAATTTTAAGCTATTTTTAATAGAAATATGAGGGGAAAATTATTAGACAGGACGCTTTTTTTTTTTCTTTGTACAAACTGAATATTATGAAATGATCAGGAAATACTCATATAGAATTATAGAATGGTTTGGGTTAGAAAGGGACTAGATGGCCTTCAAAGGTCAACTCCCCTAGCACGATCAGGGATATCTTCTACTAAATCAGGTTGCTCAAAGCCCTGTCCAATCTGACTTTGAACAATTTCAGTGATGTGGCATCCACAGCTTCCCTGGGCAACCTGTTTCACGGTTTGACCACCCTCATGGTTTAAAAAATTCAGTTTAAAAACATTTCTTTTCGTCCTGTTAATACAGGCCCTGGTAAAAAGTTTTTCACTGTATTCCTTATAAGCACTCTTTATATATTGAAAGGTCACAAAGAGGTCTCCTCAGACTTCCCTTCTATAGGCAAGAAACTCTCCCAGCATCTTTACACAGAAGTGTTCCAGTCCTTTGATCATTTTTGTGGCCCTTCTCTGAACTTGTTCTATAAGGTCCGCATCTTCCTTGTACTATTATTCAATGCATCTGATACACACTCTAAATGGGTAACTGACTATTTTTCTAATAGAGATATGCATGTAACCACTGCTTTAGATAAAGGCAGTGACTGGCTTCTCGTATCAGGTACAGCAACAACCATTTATTTCAAAGCCTACAGTTAGTACATAATATAAATCCTACAGAGAGATGGTATGTCATATCAGTCAGGCTTTTGCCCCAAATTAATATTCTTTCCGTGCAAAGTATAGTTCGCCCTGCTTTAGGGGAAAGCATAGTAGACTAACTCAAACTGCTTCCAATAGCACTTTCAGCGTGTGAACTACACTGCCAAACTTTTCCGATACTGCATCCAAGGAGTACTTCCATGCTCTGCCCGCTCTGTTATGAAGGGAATAATCTCTAGCACTGAGGAAGCAATAAGCAAGTAGGAAGAGACAAAGTGGGAGAGAATCAGTAACATTTTAAGACATTTCAGCTATTAAACCCTGAACTCAAGGCACTTTTCTTCAGACTTACCGAAACTAAATTTTCTTCCACAAATGGAGTTAGCATATGTGAGCGAAGGGTAACCATGATTTCATTGAAGTCCAGCCCAGTAATCATACCACTTTTATTTTTGTCCTTCATTGCAAAGGCTTGTCTTGCATGTTCTGACTGCAGCTCCTAGAATCAGTATTTAGAAATAGCATATTAGCAAATTCTGTAACTCACTGTTCACACAACTGTTGCTCGTTTTGTATTCTTACAGCATGCCTGAATATATTTGTGCATATATACCACAAAAAGACTGCAGTTTAAACTTACAATCCAGCCCAAATAAAATAAGAAGTCTGCACAATGATTCATTCCATGCACAGATTCTTTCCTCTGTCATAGAAAAGCCCCTATTCAACTGTAAAGAAATTTGCACTTAACACTAAATGATTTGAGAAGTAACTTTCACATACCCATGTCCTGGCTGCTACATATTCCTTTATTAAATACGTACCTGGTAGAGAAACTTCTAATACTGATCTTAAAGACTCAAAGGGAACTGATCTCTTTCATGTCCAATATTAAATATGATTGGGGTATTACAAATTAAATAACCAAAAAGTATTTGAAAATGAACAGGAGGACAGTGAAGATATATAATATAGTTTCAGATTGCCCAACAGATACCTCCCATATTGTCAGAAATGGTCACTCATTTCAGGCAATTTAACGCTCCTATACAATCTGTAAAAAAAATCTTCATATAAAGCACAATGCAGTAACCTAACCTTAATATAATAATGATGGTTGTAAATTCTATGTCCAGAAAAACTTGTTTCCGTCTATTCAAGCAAACAATAAAGTACATTCAGCTGTCATTTAGACCTTTAGAAGCAGCTAAAATAATAACCATGTTGTGACAGCCAGTAAGAGGGCAAACTACTGAGCCTATATCACCTTTACAGTAATTTCTCAAGTCTTGTAACCTCAAGATTAAGGTTTTCTCAATCAGATCACAGCAGGCTTTCTGCACCCTAAACCCCAAGCCCCATAAGACAAGACTATGAAGAGGAATCTAAAGGGAGGGACAGGAATATCAAACTCATGTACATCTTTTAAATACTGCAGTCCATACTATGTGTATGTACTAAGAGGTTTTGTTTTGTTTTGTTTTGTTTGTTTGTTTTTTTACTATACGGTGAGAGCAAGGTTATTGTATCTTACAAGACATCTTTTTGGTAAAACAAACATAAAATCAGATGTTTATCATTTTGATCTGGGTTCAACAGCAAAAAGATGCTTCTTACTAGAAATCTGTTTGGTTTTGGTTTTGTTGTTGTTTGTGCACTTGTGTCCCGTTTGTGTCTGGGATCACTTAAAATATGTAGCATTAAAGGCAGGACACAGTTTATTCCTTGAAAGTAACACCAACTTACGCTACGCCCTTAGAAGACTATGCCTAACTCCAGCATCTCAATTTACAATATAGATTTCAGATTCTATCAAGTCACAATTCTCTAGAATCAACTCTAGATCTACTTTAATTCTGGACAATAATTGCAGTGTAAACCAGAGCACATCTATCACTCCCTACTTTTAAGACAGTATGTTGAAGTTATTTTGTAAAGGGTCAGCTCTGGAAGTACATCATCTATTTTTCCTCAGGTCTACCAGAGAGAAAACTAGAAGTAACATCATCAGGCGATCACTGCATCTTAACTTACAGAATTCAGTGTGATTACCTACAATTTTGTGAACTTCCTTCTCTTGAATTATAACGTACGTTTCTCCTACTTTACTCTTCCACCTTCCTCTATAATTGATGTCTTCCTTTACTTCCTTCTAGTATAATGATTAATTCATAATGTGTTTTTCCTGTAACTTTTCGGCTTAGAACAAAGTCCAGTTCTAAGAGTGAGATCTTTTAATGCCTTATCCATAGATGGTGCTTCAGCAACATCTCAGAAAATGAGATTTGCCTCCTGCAAAGTTGGCTGCATTTAAGACTAAACTCCCAATATACGTGTAGTAGCATGCAGGATAGTGAGAGGGAAAAAAAAGGGTAAGTATTAGGATGATATTTACAGAACTAAAAGAAATGTTCAACAATTTAATAACTTTACCTGGAAGACTACATGGTTAACAGAACAATTATAACAAGAATGTAATCTTTCTCTGGTTGAAGTTAGTTTTGCTATTATATTCCTATGACAGAAAAAGTAGACTGCTCAATCCAGTTTAACAATCAATGAAACGGTCAATTTCCTAAAAAGTATATTTAATTCCATGTATTTATAGGATGATATTCAAGTTAAAGTACAATGAGTAAATACTGCTTACAGAACTGGTATAGAGAAATAATAGTTCATTGTAACTGTTAGGATTAGTATCAGATAATGACAATCATTACCAGAATAAGCTAAAAATTTATAATGGTATAAATGTATTATTAGAGATGAAAATTAATTTCAACTGTGCTTTAAAAGAAGGTTAATAACTGACCTGCAAGAACTGAGTGAACTCTGAATAGTTAAGATGCTTCTTCCTGTTATGTCCAAAATGCAGTCGAATGAATTCACAGTCCCAGTTGAAGGGGATTTGAAGATGTATAGTACTTTGTTCAAATATTTCTTTGACATTTGCTTTGTGGGAGGGAAAAAACAAGAAGTAAGCTTTGGGGTATAGTAAATCTACAAACATTCTAGGAAGGATACAAACAAATTAAGTTTTAAGCAGCTGTTTAAGAAATGCTTTAGTTTGTTAAGAATCGCTAACAGAGCCTTTACAGACTTTTGAAAGAACACATTTGCTACGCAATGTGATACTTTCTGTATTACTCCATAAAACCTTGGAGTGTTTTATTTAGTTTTAATTAAGAAGCAATTTCCCTTGTACATGACAAATAAGAGCTATTTTGCATTCTGATACAAAAATCAATAGTGGTTCTCCATCTCTGCCAGGAGTCAAATTAAGCCCTTTATCAAGAGCACGAATACCTGCATTACAATCTCATGCAATATTTGTCATAGTAAGTATGGTTTGATTGAAACTTGATTATTACAATCACACTGTCTGAATATGTCTATTGAAGATAGGTATAAGAAATGCCATCTAAAACATATCATTAACTCAGCAGAAAGCACCTTATTAAAAGCTTTTGATAAGGCCTTAGCACAAAAATCGAATCCTATAAAACATAATTTGTAGTCTCAGTTATTAAAATGTTGTAAGGTAAGTGAAGACAGAGATGTCCTCTTTTAAATGAAGAAAAAAATCCTGTCATTTCAGAATATGGAATTCTCCATATGCATACTGTACAACTGCAATACCAGCGCCTACCGTATCTGAATTCAATCAAAAGCCTCATCTGAGAAAAAAGGCTTGCTTTATCATATATAGCATTACCACTCTGCAATACAAGCCTGTTTTTTGTGCAGATTATCTGACCAAATAAATAGTGTAACTGGACATCTATGAATGCATTGTGAACCCTTTTTGAAATCTACCTCAAAAGTACATGAACTGACTTTAGCATTCATCAGCTAATCTTGAACCTGCTAACAACCAAAATAAAATATGGCATACAGCTCAAATTTAAAACAAAATAAATATTAATTTAGCTGAAAACACACCTCTTTTGTAATATGTTTAGATAATTTGCTCAACACTGGAGTGGCATGAGTATCAGCTGCATTAAAGGCATGCCACGGAACTATTAAACAGTTCTTTTAAAAGACGACAGAATGTAATCAGAAGAACTTTGATATTATTTGCCATTAAGAACTATTTATTTCAAATGCATGTGTTTATTTCAAGTGAATCTCTATGCTAAGAGACTACTCAATTCATCCTTTCAATTCTATAGCTATTCTAGCAGTGGGTAAATCACTATATGGTTTTATATTTTCAGTGAAGAAAGTAAGGGAAATATTCAGAACAAGTATGTTTCAGAACAGGAACACACACAGTAGGATCTTTGGCTAGATCACTTGCTCCACAGATAGTTTGAGATTGCATATTTAAAGAGTTATGCATATTTAAAGACTATGACTAGTGAGTGACTTAACTGTATTTTAGCCCTTACAGGTTGAACACAGACAACAAAGAACTGCTACTTAAACCATAGTTTCCAATGCAAGGTAGGCTAAATGAGGTGTTCAGGTAAGCAGGAACCTTAAAAACCTTGACTACTTGCTACTGTTCATTCATATCTACTCACTAATACACAAAGTGAGAGCTAGGAAAATGAGACGGAACGTCAAATACATGGCACTAAACTGCTTTATTTTGCCACACTTCCTCTGAAAGTTTTGTCTGTAATAGGTTTATTCACCACTGCTAGAGATCAAGGAGCCAGGAGAGGTAAATTTAAATTCCCCACCTCCTACTGATTCACTGTGGATTCTGACCAAACTACCTCGAGTCTGCATGTACTACAAACAGATCAATGCAGCCCTCTGTTGAACTTGCAAAATGGCACTGAACTGTGAATGGAACAGAAGACCGGCCTGCTTAATTGCATCTATTGGCTTGGCTACTAGGTACAACCAGGGCATCAGCTAGTGATTAAACATCTGTAACACTGACTGCTTTTAAAATCCTGAATTCTTCTAACGCAAACTTAGGAAAAAACTCACTGAAGCAGCCAAAAAATTTAAATTGTATTTCAATTGTTTCCAACAATTATTTCACAATGGCAGAGGAAGGTTTAAAAAAAGTTTCACCTTTTTCTTATATGAAATTATTCATACATGTTCATATAGACAAATCTTCCAATAAGTTTTAAGGAGACTGAAGCCACTGGAATTTTCCTTACTCTCACTCAAGCATTTAAATGTGTATGACTTAAACCACTGAGGATTATTTTCCCACAGTATTGATTTTCCTTCCTAAAGAAACTTATAACTAGTCATCAAAACATGATAGGTTGATATTTTTCAGCACATAAAAATAATACTGGTAAATGAAATAATAAATTTACATTCAATAGTTGAGTGCATTGGTACTTGAAGAATCCCGATACTGGCTAGCTAGCTTTAAAAAATAGTATCCAAATTAGACTGTTGCTTCTTTGAAAATTCAGACTCCTTATTAATTTTTCTTCAATCAGCAGTATCTGACAATCACCAACATATACTGCATTTGTTACAGTCTGTGTTTTAAGATGTACTATTGTATCTAAAGCTTAATGCCATGTTGGCTTTGTTTATGAAACATTTGGGGTGCAGGACCAAAACTGTGTATGAGTTGTAAATAAAAACAGTTGTAAATAACTGACATAGTTAAGACCACTGAAACTCTACTTTTCCAAAGTGGTCTGGGATTCTCAAACATCTCCAGTAAGCACTAAAATTTACTACTTCTCTACTCAAGATTAGCAATGCTTTCTCCAATATATCAAGAATAGCTTCTTTAATCCAATTTTGTTGGCTTTTCTCTTATTTCAAAGGAAATAACCACCACTACTACAAACAACTCCATGATGAGAAAAGATGCAAATGGACAATCAGATTTCAGAAATGCACAGTGTGGTCATGATCTGCACTTTGACCACTTTGAATTGTGACCACGTCTGACTTTCAATTTATTTTTTTTCACAGCATAAGCAAAGCAATGATAACAAAGAAAACTTAAGTGTTACAGTAAAGGTATTTCTTTTTTATTTTATTTTTTATTCTCTCTCAGTCAAAACCCAGTAATGCTTCTGAATTAAAATAAACTACAGGAATTTCCAACAGAGCTATTCTGCAGGGGGCAAACAGCAAATTATTTTTAAACCCTTTCATTTTAGCATGACATTTTACAGAATGCATTCATTGTCCCTGTCAATACACGTTGCTCATTTACTAATGTCTTCTCTTACTCTTTGCTCACCTTTCTGCAGTGGAATTCTTCCTACTGAGCTGATAACTTTCTTTCTGAGCTTATAGCAAAGCATTTTCTTCTCAGATAGGCATACAAGTCAGCATCCTGATGACACACTCAACTTACCATCAGCCCCAGGAACAATAAACCTACTACTCTAGTGCACTAGTACATTACCTCCAAGGCGACATGCATTCTCTCAAGATTGCTTCAGAATTTCCCCACCCAATCATTTTAAACAAATTACAGATGCCTGGAGCAGCTATCTGCAAGCAGCATACACACGACTGGCTCAACCTCCATCAACACCATTACCTAGCAGGCTCAGAAAAATGATACAAGAAAAACAAGGGGTTTTTTTTGGAAAATACTGAATTTCAGAGAAAGGGGAAGACAACTTCAAGTTATAAACACCAAGATATTTTGTTGATGAGGATGAGATGTAACAGAACACCAACACAACTGAACAGAGCATTACACATCTAAATCCACAGAGGATACTGCTAGAGTTTGTATCTTTGAACAAACATTTTTGGCCCCCCTCATGGTGGAGATGAGCTCATGAAACCATGTGGGCTTTGATGTGATATCTATCATTTATTTTTACTAAAAGCTCCCCAAAATGCAGAGTGAAAACCTCACAAATTTCCAGTGCAATCAGACTGTAAAGAGAGTTTGCCATTCCCTCTCACAAGTGACGCAACATCAATCATGCTTCTTAGTGACAAAAAAAAAAAAATGAAATGCAATAGTTTGAAGTACTAGCATAAGTATACCAGAGGTTTGTTGTTTAAGAGGGTGTTTTAATGTGTCTACTCAGTCATTTAAGGCCTCATTCGTATATATTTCAGCCTCAATGCACATAAGGCATTTAATGTTTTCTATGCTTTTTTTTTTTTTTTTTAACTATTTCTGCTAAAAGAAAATTTCATGTATTTTCACTTTCAGCACAAAATGAAAAATCACAATGTCTGTTGCAACAGAAGTATACTAACAGTGATCCAAATATAAATACAATAATTACTTTGAGGTGAGAGCAAAAAGACAAGTAGCAGGAAAAGTGAGAAAGCTAAACTAGAAATAATTGCCTTGTATTTCTCTTATTTTAAAAGATTTAATCAGTGATTCTGATTAAGATCAAGATTAGCGACATAATAGGCATAATAATGAACTGTCAATATATATAACTTTAATGTGGAGTTCTCCTTTCCTGTTCCCTCCTGCTGAACTATGATTTTGAACTTAATACTATAGAGAACATTTGAGATCTCTTTATGTTCTTAAGCTATTATAATAAATAAGAATGGGCTCCCATCTTACGCTGCTCACAAATATTTAAATCTGTGGCTTAAACCAGAACCTTACACCAGAAAAGAAGTAAAAACAATAACCAAACAACATGACAACAAAAGAAAGTTATAGTCATTTGCTATATTATCTGCATGCATTAGGCAACAGACACCTTGAAAACAGGCAACTAACATATGGCAAACAGAAAGACAAGAAAAATGGTAGGTTTAGTTTACTGCACACTTGGTATGAACATAGTGTTTTTCTTACATCCTCAGATCCACAGTTGTGCAATTATGAGATTTTTCTGTTTTCTTTTAAAGCTTACAAATAATATTTCATAAATCATAACTCTTATCTCCAAATCCTTGCATTTTCAATCCTATTACTCTTTTAGAAATGGCGGAGGAGTGAGTACTAGCAATGATCTGCATTTCCTGAAAAATAATACTCAAAAGCAAAGAATTATAACAACATATATTCAACTCCTTTCTCTTATTCTTGTCACTCGCCTTCTTCAAGTATTTTCAAAGTCTACCACGTTTAAGGGAAATCTGAACATTCTTTCCCACATTAAAACATATTACAAAATAATTATTTTGTTTAAGAAAATAGACGGGACAAGATCACAGTACACTCCATTTCTGGAACTATTTCGTTAGATTGATATTTATTATTTCAATTCACCAATATCATTGTAACGTTTAATATAGTTGCATTAATAGGTATCCAATCCCTTTACAAACCAGAATGTCTTGAAAGAAGAGGCCACTATACTCTGCATAATATTTTTAGTGAGATGTCGAGCTGAAGGATGTTTTGAAAACCTTATGTTTAGTTTCATATATGTTTTCCCATAATCTCAAAAATAATTCAAGAACTCAGAAGAATCACAAAGGCAGTAAAATTGTTTCAAAATCTCATTGTTTTAGATCTGTATTTCTATACACATTAGCACGGGTATTTGACTAAAAGAAATCTCTGAAATGCTAGTTTACAAAAGAATAGCTTTCTTTGTGGTAACTCTGCAAGGAAGAACAGCTGGAAAAGCCTTGCAATTGTACATTCCAATTAAAATTGATACAGTCCAGATGTATGTTTTGTTGAAGGGAAGAATTATAAAGAATCCTTTTACTTCCAGTTAGACAACCTATTTTTTGAGAGAAGTTTCAGTGATGGTCACAGACTTCACCTTTTAACCACAGTAAGGACCACCTGTTTTAGAATAGAGCACACCAAGTAGCTTGAGCAGATTTTATATATAAGTTTGCTTTAACCTGAATTCAGGTCAAAAGTCCTTTGCAGAATACCAATAAAAATAAATTTCCTTTGTGCAACAGCATTAAATTCATGGTCTGTCTTTAAATATTCACTCATGTTAAGTAGCTTGGTCAGTTACATCCTGTGATCAAAAGAGCAGAATGGTTCTTATCTTTTCTGGCTACAGATAGCAACCCAGAACAAGAAAGATAAAGCATGGAAAAAAAAAAATAGCCTTTCCTTATCTGCCTTGGCTGTTACCATTTAAATATTTCATGGTTAAAGCAATATTGTAAGGGATCATCAGCAACACATTTCTCAGAAAATAGTAACCTAGCAATCTTTTATGAAGACATACAAACATTTAAGTATGAAAGATTTTTTTCTATTTCTTCATGATTAAAAAGGTAATTTAAATTACACCACTGCTTGCATTAATGGGTTAGTCATATTACTGCTTTTTATTCAGCAAGCTGACAAGTAGTCCAGTGCAGCTGACACATGTAAAGAATACAAACATGTTGTGCAACCAATTTGCTCAAACAAAGTAGGTCCAATTCATTTTTCTTGCAATAGAGCTGCTATACACATATTGCAGCATACTCTCTGCATATCTATAGCAGTCATTCATACGGGATTTCAGGATGTCCAGAACTCCTGGAAAAATATCCCAAAGCAATAAGAAAGTAGATGACATTAAAGTGACAAAGTCAGCATACAGAAGGCTTCCTGCTTCAACAGTTTGAATTAACACATATTGCATAGACAAAGATATTGATTAGTGCAGCATAGCCAACGCTTCTACCAAATAGTTTCTAAAGGATCAAAAATTGCTTGCCCTTTTCTGTTTGTCAATTCAAAAGAAAGAGTTTGTTCTGTAATGCAATTTAATTAATAGTTTCCTAACTGAAAAGTTGGAAGCTAAACTTTCGCAGAGTCAAGTGTCATATGGAAGGTAAAGAGAACTGCAAGAAGCTTAAGTGTTCATGTATGGTCTATGTCAGTAAATAAATCCTAAAAAGCAGATGATGTGAAAACACCTGGAAAAACTTGCTTTCAAGCACGGTGATGGGTCTAAAGAATCAGCAAATTCTCTCCATATAAGTGAAATATTTGACTATATCAGGATAATTTTTGAAAATGCCATACAGTCATACCCAGATGATCTGAGGATATGGCTAACTTGGGTGCAGGTGTAGTTCTTAATATGGTGCGGATGTACTTCTTAATATCAAATTCAGAGCCAGCACAGCTTTCCTCTACTTTTATGGTTTAAGCCCAGCTTGAATACATACCAACATTATCTCACATCCAGCAAGAGCAGTGTTGGTTCAAGTTACTGGCCTAACAGACACAATTTGACCCTGTGTTCCACTCTCCAGCACCTCCATCCCTTGCTCCAAAAACACAGTGCAGGAAAATCTCAATAAATTACTTTCAATTCTAGCAAGACTTACTGGCTTGAGGTAGCTTTGGAATCAGTACAATCACATTCACAGTGTTGCATCTGAGCTAGAAAAGCTTGACACGTTTGCTTCCATAATCAGTATGTCCATATGGTTTATCTGCTGACTGGATAAATTACCCGCTAATAAAAGAGAGCTGACTTGTTTAATAGCAATTCTCACACTAATTGGTTAAGCTTATTCCATTATTATATATTCTATATATTTCTAATAATTTACTACAACTTTCAGCTGTTAGTATGTAGAGCTTTTAGTTTACAGAAATGTATATATTGTACATCTTATGTTTCACAATATAACACCATTTACTTTTTCTACTTCAGTCAAAGAAGAAAATTCTCTCTACTAACTGAAGAGACCTTGTCTTTCCTTTCTTCTCAATAGCTATTTGGAAGGATTCTTTGAAGAAAAAGCAGCAGAGAAAGTGTCATGTTGCACCATGAACACCTTCCTCTAAAGACCTTGGAAAATCCTAGTTTTATATATTCTCTTGTCTTTACATGAAACTGAACTCTGTGCCTTTCTGTTCATGTGGTATGAAAATGAAAGAATACAGGTCTCATTTACAAGACAGCCTTCACAGGCAACAAGACTGACTTGAAAACTCATAGAATCATAGAATCATAGAATATCCTGAGTTGGAAGGGACCCTTAAGGATCATCAAGTCCAACTCTTGACACCGCACAGGTCTACCCAAAAGTTCAGACCATGTGCCTAAGTTCACAGTCCAAATTCTGAAAATATCATATATCATCATTCACATTTTTCCCCACATACATTTATTTGCATAAAAACCAAGTAAAAGTAAGTAGCCCATTTTACAAACTACATAAAAATGAAAAAAAAAAAAATCAAAGCAGCAGTAGCATTGGTTACAGCTTACAATTACATATAGTCATAACTGCAATAAAATGTATTTTTCAAAAACATGAGACCAATAGTAAGTTTTAAATTCCCTAAAGTTTGCTATCTAATTTTTATCAGCTTTTTGAAAAAAATGAGAAAGATATTGAAAAAATATTTGTTTTGCTGTTTCTCTTGCTTGTGTTGTGTTTTCAGCGTAATGATGTGCTCATACAAATAATGATTCTCAGTCTGATTGAGGAATCTGTATATAACCTAAATTGCTTTTTGTTGTTTTACAGAACCAGCTATTTCAAGTGTGTTCATATGAGCTACAAAATGCATACCCCCTTTTGTGAAATTAAACAAACCATGATTAATAAGGTTACACTGCTTGCGATAGTTTGTCTACATTCTAATGACTACATTTACTGACTTCACCTTTACTTAAGTTCTAAGAGATTTTCTTTTCAAGATGTTGTGTCTAAGTTGTTGAGTATTTGACCATTCAGTTAATCACATAACTTAATAGATGTCATAATTCAAGCAGTTTGTTTCATACAAAGACCCATGCATTATTTTTTTTTTCCAAAGCTGCAACCGTTTTCATAAAAAACAAAGTAGTACAAGCAGTAAGTGGTTACAAATCCAAGCATAGTTTGTATTTTCTTTATTAAGAAGTTTATTCTTTTGTATAGAAATAACATTTATTTCTCATTCCATTTTATTAAAATTCTTAGCAATGATTTATCTAATTTTAATAAAAGTACAAATTTTTTAAAATATAATCTAATACTCCCTAAACTGCAATGTTAATAACAGTTATTTTGCATCATCAGAAAGCAATATGGTTAGCCTAAAGAAACTTGCCCAATTGCTAATATGTGTTAGAAGAAAAAAAAAAAAAAAAAAAAACACTCAAAAGGCCATAGTTTCTTCCTAATTTTTTTTTTAAAATACATGATCTAGCTAGAAGTTAGACTCATCATATTGAAGTAAGACTTGTTCCTCAATAGTAAAAGCTCTAGGAACTCAAAAGATCAGACCTCCTTCATTTCTATTTTGAACTCTTACTATATGAAATGACAATTCTCCAAAGATATCAGGAGATCCAAATCAAGTTTTAAAAATCCCTCAACAATGAAGGAGCTCAAAGTCCGTGACAGGAAAATTTTACTTAGGATGATGCTGAACAAAGTAGCATTGTATTAACTACTTTAAAGAACATGAAAAATCTTGATTCAAAAAGACAGAGCAAAATGTTTCGTTTATTTCTTATCACTTGGAAGAAAAAAAAAATACTCATGCAAACTCTTTTAGAAAGTCAGTATAGTACTACACAATATGCATTTCTAGTTGTGATGAGCTGTTCTTATAATCTATACTATTATTATTGCTTTCTTAAACTGTTTTTCTTTAGATATTCTTACCAAATGTTACTTCTCCATTGCCAGTCTTGTCAAATAACTGAAAAGCAACAATGAATATTGCATCTGGAGTACACAAAACAGATTCAAATGCCAAAAATTCTTGATAGGAAATCAACCTACAAAGGAAAATATAGAAGTTATAAAAATGTCAAAAGATTGTTCAGAATATCTCTGGTATTTTGTGTTTGATGCTCTAGAAAGTGTTACAACCCAATTATTATAGAAAAGGACTGAATTATTCCTATCCATCAACAACAAAATATAACTAATTCTCAGTGAGTATCTATTATTTATTAACTTGCAATTATATATTTAGGCAGACAGAACTTAAAAACTGAGACAAATTCTATCAGCATGAAATTTACAGACCTGTCATTACATTACTAATTTTACTACTTCTCAGTATTTCTACTGAGAAAGAAAAGGAAGTTTAATGTAAATACAACACCATACAATAAACATATTCTTAAAACAGTGCATAACATTCATTTAAAAAGTCAAAAAAAAAAGTTATACTTTAGTATGCATATAGAAAAAAATATTACACTTCAAATATAACATGAACTGCAAAGTTGTGTACAAGAAAGAAAAGACGAGAAAGAAAGAAACTATAAGAACATTTGGACAGTTGGACATGACCAAGGAAGCTAAGGATTGAAGTGTAACAATTGATCACAAGACTACGAGTTGTGCATGTAAGACATTCACCATACAGAAAAATGCAACTCAGGATGCATCAGGGGTGCTTTTCTGTGCGAGATGAGGAAGCAGCAGTATCACCAGATAGGGCTCTCACGACATCTCTGGAACGCTGCATACAAATCAAAGTCCTTGTGTTCAACACATATAAACTCAGACTTGAATGGATGCACAAGTAGCTTATTATGAAAATCATAAAGAATTTCTCTAGAGGAACTCAGCTTATTCTGACAAGCAGGAAAAAAACAACAACAACAAAAAAAACATCTACAAGGGCTTTATATAAGGGCACTATATTCTTCTATATATAGAAATGCTCTATATAAGAAAAGCTACAGAAAGATGAGCCTCAAGCTGGAAGATGAAGGATAACTGGCACAAGAACAAAATTGCATTGCGTTATCTGTAAAGATATTCAGAGTGGGCATATACAGTGGCCCTTTCAAAATGCTGCAAACAAAATCCCTAGGTTTTAACAGCAAATATGGTTTCTTAAAACTACTGTGTGATTTCACCCTTGTAAAAACAGGGGACTTAGACTGACAACTTAGAATATTCCATCCAGTTCCAAGTGTACACAATTGATCTGAATTTATAAATGTACTCTTTAGAACATATCTTAGTATGAGTACTAAATGTACTCTTCATAGAAGATCATTAGCTCATAGTGATTACTTCACACATATGCCACTTATTGTTGAAGATATACATATAAATTCTGTTCCTCTAAAAAAAAAAAAAAATCAAACCACACTTCATTAGTTTATCTAGTCTTTCTCTGACAAAGTATATGCAGAATCAAGATACTTTAAACAAGATCACATATTTTAACATTCTTGCATAAATGTATCACACAGAAAAATACAGAAAACATAGTAATTTTGAAAGGAATTAAGATATAACAACTATAGAATTATGATACTAATTTGTCACACTTTAGCCATCAAATCAAAGATGAGAAAATGGTTCTTCAGATGTGAAGTCAACTTCATCCAAATTATTATTTTGATAGATAAGGGCTTAGTATCAAAGAAACAGAATATCCCTTAAAATAATTGTAAATACTATAATTTCCAAACATATCTCACAAAGGCGTACACCTGGCATTAATTCCTAACCAGGAAGCTTTATAACAGACAGAATCAAGTGATGATCTCTGTAGAATGCATTCGTAGAAGCCTGAACCTGAAAGAAGCCATTCTTCAGAGGTCTCCCTTTAACAGGGCCTACAGCAAAAGGAGATAGACACATTCAATTTCCTTTCCATACGTTCAACTTGCAATGCCTAAGAGCAAGGATCCTTTAACCCTCCATTATCAGGGTGGAGGTAACAGGAGGTGGATTACATGAAACAATGAAGTTTCCCATCCAATCATTATTCAAGTATCGTTCAGTGAAGCTGCTGTATTGTAGAGTCCATAACAACATCAAATCACTTACCTCTCATTTTACTGGTAACATTTTTTAAAAAATCTAACTTATTTCTTCTGTACTGTTATTCTTCAAAGTAAGCCACATGGTTAAATTCTACTCTTTGTTTCATATACAACTTTTTGCTCTTTACACATACAATATAGCTTTTAGATATAATGTATAACCCTATTGTGACTGTCCATTATGTGAACCATCAGCTCTCTCTTCAGGAATTCACTTAGGAACACACTCGCAAATTTAAAGAACAATATACTGATAAGCAGAATAGCCAGAAATAAGCAATTAAAATGAAGAATCTAGAATGAATACTGTCAAATTTTGCAAGTTTGGAGGGAGAAGAAAATCTTTGATTTTACAACTTGAATACCAGCTAACATCAGATTAGACTTATGTAACGAAGAAGCTGGTTCTGGCACACTCTATGTATGAGAAAGGACATGTACCCTAAATCTTAATTTTAAAAGCAGTGCCAGTAGTCTGATGGCATAGGAATGCTTAAGTGCAGCATCAATGAAATCCTACAGTATTAAATAGATGCCAGAGTAAGCAGTCATTTAAGGCCAAACACTAATTTAGACCTCATCGTATTAATTTATCAGAACATGCATTTGTAGCAGTGTGGAAGAAATGCTTCGAAAATGAAGAATCTCTTGTTATAAGAACTGCCGTAGGGAATTCTACTAATGCAAACTAGTCTTACACTGTAGTAATTGGAGAAGGCAACAGTTGGAACAGTTAAGTAAGTATTAAATTACAAGCAGAAGTAAAAGATAAAAAATAAAAATAAATCTAAATATATTTGCATAAAGACAGTTCCAAAGTGTGCTTTTTTTTTTTTCTTAAAGCAACAAAGTTAAGCCTAAATGAAGTCAACAGATATTAACAAAGAAAAGTTACAAAGAACATTTTGAGTACTTATTTGAAGGGCAAGCAAGACTAATGGATTATGACAACAGATACAGGAATTGAATTTCATAACAGAACCAAAGCTTCTCAGTGACTTGCTCTGTGACCTTGGCCTGTCATTTAATTTACAAAGGCCTGTACGGAATAGGACTGGTGATACTTCCTTGGACTTTGTAAAGCAAATTTAAGTCCTCGGAAAGATGTAATTAATGGAAATCAGTAGAAGATTACAATATTTATTCATGCTACATATTAAACTCTCTGTAGAGATGATATAAGAGTCTGGATTTTGGTATATTACGGCTCACTATAAAAGGAATATTACAAATGCAGAAGTAAAGCAATTATGATGATACAGGTATAACAATCTTCAAATGAATTACTGATTAGAAAACGGGTATTCAGACATAAACATTTTGTATTGCAGACTATACAATAATACTTCTCTTTATTTCAATGTTTCCATACAAAATTAGATAAAGTACACTTACCCATATTTGTTTACCTCACTTCCAACATTACTCAGATTAAAAAACAAAACAAAAATACTTATATTCACAGAGTAAACAACAAAAAAGCGATGCCTCATTGTCGAGTTCTGTTGTAGCAATAAAACAGATTGACTTCTTACTGTAAAAAAGGTCCTTTTATAAAAAAAAATTCTGAAGAAACGAACACCCTAAAAGATAACCAACAGCTTTCAGAGAAACAAGACACTCAACATGTTGGTTTAGTAGTCATCAGTTAGACTTATTTCAATCTGTAACAACACAAAAAAGTACAGCATGTATTGCGAGCAGTGAGACAGGTTATTTGGATTTATCAAAACGTATGTATATACCAAATGTATTATCGAAATGCTGCAGATTTATTTTTTAAAAGGCATCATGTAATATTATGTCAAATGGGAGATCCTGTATTTGTCATTTAGTATAAAATGTAGGCAGCATATACAATTTTATTTGTAAAGCACAGACACTGCAAGTTGCTCAGAATACTGTGCAAACTAATCAAATAGTCTAAAACAAGATATAGGAAAACAAAAACATTGAAGTGATGTCAATGGTCAGATTCAGACTCACAAAACCAAGTAAGTTAAGGGACTTTCCATTTAAAGTAAGTTACATCTATCTGTTTACATATCCTATTTTAACAGCAACTTTCTATCTCTTCTCTACAACACACCCACTCCTCTCTGCATGCTTGACCTCTACTGTGGTCTACCTTAACCTCTTCACTTTAACATGCCCATGTTTCCTACCCAAATTCAAGGCCAAAGCTAGAGGCCGAATTCAAGGCCAAAGCTAGAGGCCTACATACAAGAAAGAAGGCTCTTCTGAAGAGCAAGTTAGAGGATAGTACCTCAGTGGAATGGACATTTATGAAATGTTGTGTCACAGATGTGAGTACACAGAAAATAACTTTATCTGGCAATCATACTGTATTAAGCTTATTTGTAGTTTAACTAACTCCCTCTGCATTTGTACTAATTGTCAAAATGCCTTCAAAACAAAGATTCTTTTTAAAAATGCCTTGAACTCTGCACTGTTAAACATTGTATTTTTCCCCAAGTTCCACAAATGTATAGTCTATTGTACTTGAGAAAAAGCTTATTGTCCAATTAAGCTTGAAGTATAATACAATCAATAATGCATTTTAGAAGATGAAATTACCAAAGAAACTCACTCATTTACCAATAAATTACAGGCTTCTAATGGAAAGCAAAATTCTCACCCATCTTTAGTTTGATCTGCCACTCCAGCCAACAGCTGCACTGTTTTAGGATTGTAACGTGGATCTGTATAAAGTCCTAGGTATTTCTGCACAAAGTCTTCTGGGGTCATGTAATGCTCTCCATCTTTCTCAACACTGGCATACTAGAATAGAAACAAAAAACAAAACCACACAAACAAAAGTGAATCGATTTAGACGTTAATTATTAGTGATTACCAAACTATTATCTTTACCAAGTATCGCTCAAAACAGCACACAACTGTATGCAACTGCTCTGAAACTGAAGTGTACGGTTCAACTAATAGCATACCACCAACCAGTAGCATACCACCACCAACCAGAACAACATCTATCCCTGTGGAATAGATGTGTACACAAACGAACCAATATCTTCTAATAAAAAGATGGTTAAACACTTTCAGAAACTGTCAGGTAATTGCATAAATTTGCAGAAATTACAACCATGCTATAGCTTTTCATTTGCAGCTACACTGCAAAAACACAGCACAAATTCTTCCTTTGAATTTCAAGTGGTAGATACCTTCTAATTAATTGTTCCTAATCTCTCATAATAACATTTTGAAAAACGCGTATTAGTTTTTTCTTTTTGTGAGAAGTAACTTCTCAGATTTGTTTTTCCTGAAACTAATGGCTTTCACATTTCTCTTTTAAGTAAAAATTCACACACACACTCTCTCACTCACATATACTCCCAACAAGGTCAACTGAAATGTTTTGGGTTTGAGATTTGATTTTATTAACACATTTTCAAATAAAAAAAGCACATGCAAATTTTACAATTATGTAAGTAATAAATATTAACAAAACCAATTAAGAATAAAATTATCAAGTACATCTTTCTTATTTGTACACCAAGACAACTGCCATATGTTTGTACAAGTATTCTGTTACTTTTCTTTGTCAGATCATTAATCTCTGACTGTTATTAACTTTTAATTTAAAGTGTACTTTTCAATCTAACATTAATTCCGTACCCTTAACTGTCCAGGTAGGCTGGATAATACCAATTTAGGACTTAGAATGTGAGGATGAAGGAGTAGAAAGCATCACAAGTTCATTTTACAAATCAAGTCTACTTCTGAGTTACCAGAACTAGATGGTTATCGGTCATTCCTGTCGATAACCAATACTATCAGCCCTCTTTTTATGTGCCTTGATACAGAAGCACAAGACTTACTTTCTTGCTATCTACACTGGATGAATTACTTCCTTGCTATCCATAGCCATCACTGAACATTAAGTAGCATATAATATTTGAAGTCATCATCATGGAGGAAAATTAATAAAGGGGAATTGTATTATGAAAGTTCCTACCCCTCAGGCCTTGTTTCAAGATGGCAGCACTGTTGCAGAATTTTTTTCTCATTTATGATATGACAGTAATCTTAGAAATAAAACCTAAATTTTCAGATTGGAAGATTAAATTATGTTTGCATCCTGTAACAGAGGATAAAAGCTCACAAAAGATTTCTAGTTCACTAACCTACTGTGATCCAGTCCACTTTGATGTCTGAGTTTTTCTCTGCATTTTTGTTCAGAAAACCTGTAAGAAACTTACTAAATAGCTTTAAATCCATCTCTTCTGTTCACTTTCTCCACTTGTAGATACAAAGATTTTGATGCAAATCTTCACATATGCATACATGTATAACTGTCCTCCTTCTGAGATATGGAAGTCGCAAAATTCCACATCTGTTTCATGAGAATGTTGATGTGCAATTAAAGTAGGGACTTTTAATTCATTTTTGAAAAGGCAATTCACCTTCCTAGATTCTAGTCATTGAAAGTCATCAACATAAGTGTTCTCTGCAGAAAAAGAAAAGGCAATGCCCCCCACATCTCCAAGAACTATCTATGCAACATCTATGTTTGGAAATCCAAACTTCAATTAGTAACCTTACATGTAATTTTTCAGCTGTTCCACTATACACTGCAGTTGACAGCTTTTTTTGTGAAAGAGGAACAAAACAGGTCCTCACACAGCCAGGGCTCCACAGGAATTAGAATGCTAACACCACCACCTACACAACAAACCTGTTAAGATGTAACACTCCACTATGATAAAGGAGAACATTTACAGGTCTCGTGGTTTTTTCAGCTGTTATGAAACCCAGTTTCACCATAAAAGAGCTTGCATCAGCATTATTGTCTCCTTAAGCATCTCCCTTAGCATCCCACCTCTCTTCCACAACACCAGCTCCTCACATCACATCTCCCTCTACCACCTTATAGTTGTGATGACAGCTGTTTGCAAGACTGACTGTACACCAGACTACTGAACTTATCCATAATTAATGGAGGATTTCCACAAAAACAGGAACACAAAGCAATGGATGGGAATCCTTCAATTCAGCAGTGCTGCTGACATGAGATACGATGAAACTGTGGCTTTGCTGAATCAACTCATAAAGGTTCTCTTCTCAGCCATCTATAGATGTGACTTAAAAAAATGCACTGTGAAGCACAGCTCTGTTGCAATGCATGTAATCTAAATGAGGTTTTATATACAAAGGACCATCAAACATGACGAGCATTGAGCATATCCTTAAGAACAACAGAATTCAACTCCATGACAATGGAAGGCCTATGAAAGAATCAAAAATCTAAATGTCTTTTTTTTTTTTTTTTAATTCAGACACCACACCAACTTACCTGAGTTTATTACAAATAGTGAATTCTTTTACAATAAAAACTGCATAGAGGAAGTTTTGTTAAAAAAAAATTTTGAGACTAAAATAATTAAAGGACAGATACATTCAGCTCCATATGAGAAGGTCATGAGCTTGGCCATGAGCCAATAAATTAATGTCTGACAAAGTAGCTAGGCTATTCCCTTTTGGCATGTATTTACAGCTTCTGTCCTTAAGTGATCTTTTCACCATACAACCTAAGTATCTTTTGCAACAAGACAACCAATTGTTAATTATGCTTTACTTTGCAGATAAAATGTAACAATCAAATATGTATTTCCCTGTCTTGAATTATGGTACGATATATTTTAAAACTCAGAATACATGTATAGCCTCTCCCAGAAAGGCACTTCATGAATTTGCATATGACTTTTTTAAGCTTCATCACAAAATATGAGCACACAAAAAATCTATGCTATTTGTACAATGTCGTGTTAGGTAGCACCGTGCTTTTAGAAGTGATGCACTGTTTGAAAAATTGCTTAGTTTTCAGTTTAAAGTGGGGCTTTCTATCACAATGATTTTATCTGGGCAGATAAGAATTTCCAAAACAAGAGACCTATGGATACTCTCAACATTTTACATTATCTATTTATTTTAAAGTCTCAGATATGAGCAGGAGACCCTAGACATTTTTAAAGGGGGTAGGGGGAAGTTTCACATACAAATATTTGAAAGTCTTTGGGCTTCTTTCTCCACCTTGCTAAATAGGCTTCATTTGCATTTAGCAGATGGGGAATAATTCAGTTATCTTTCCCCAGGGTTTACTGTATCTTGCCTAAGAAAAAATAATGAAGTCTCACTAAGAAAACTGATAATTGTTGTTCTATGCATGTATTTAATCCTTCTGTGGATTTCTGTTTTATTCTTTTAAGGTTGTCACTGAAGTCAGAGGCTAACAAACATCTGAGAGGTAACTTATTTGATGGTGTACACATGCAAGGTTTTAATGCCTGCATTCCACAGTTAAAGGATTACCTGGAAATAATAGCACAATATCTACTTTATGCAAGTGTAGTATTAAAGTGAATTAATTAAACCATTAATTTTTAATGGTTTAAAATAAATTTAAAATTTAGCAAGCTTTAGAAATTCTAAAAGAAAGGCAAATGTTTTATCGGTTAAGATACAACTTAGACTGGCAGAGGAGTCAGTGTTATCCCATTAGAGAATACGTACGAATAGAAGGAAACTTAAGCACACTCTCTATGAATAAGGTGGCTGACAAGGAGGCCTAGAGTTCACATCTTCCCTTGCATCCATTTCCAAGTGAAGCCAAATTTAGGAAGGAATGCACGCCCTTTAACTGAAGCTCACACAACAGGCCTGCACCCTCAGCAAAGAGCACAACATATCTGACCCGTGATGTGTGCAACACTATTTCATAACAAGACTCTACATATAACTTAGTCTTAGAAAGACTGTGTTCTCTTTAGATTTTTGTTTTTAATATTTGCAAATAAGTTTGCTTACTACCTATCAAAGAAAGAACATAATTTCACCTTCAATCAGAATCAAATAACCCTCCCCAAATATATAAACTCTTCCTATTTGAAGCAGTGCCTGTGTTATGTCTGTGTTGACAAATCTCATGTACCCAAGGGGATACATGAGAGCTTTCGTATTTTTGATTTCTGAGGGCATGAAATATTCTGTAACTTTCAAAGAAACATGTACATTAAGTTGTATGAAGAAAAACAAAAAACTCTTTTAAGCCTGTAGTTTGTTTGCTTTTTAGGTGAATAAAGGATATATTGTACAACTTAATCTCTAAATTGTCTGTAGGCCAATGTCCTTCCTCTCCACTTTCCCCTGTATCACCAAAATCAAGGACTTCAAACAATTTACTTATTGCAGAAGCAAGTACTTCTAGTGACTAGAAGTCAAGAATCATGCAAAGTTCCCATTTACAAACTGAGTATTTTCACATCAGGCTTGGGTTTTTTTTGGAAGCACGTAGAAGTGTCTTGCAAGAGTTGGAAAAGAGTTGTGTGATATTCTAAAACCACACAATTTTGCACTACAAGTGAAAATTCGTATTTTCATGATTCCTGTTTGATTAATATACTCTATTGTATCCCTTACGTACCAAAGCTGAATGTCACGTCAACAATAAATGAATTTGTGATAATATAATTTTCACTAGAAATTTACAGCTGGGCTTCCATGATTTGATTCTAAAGTTCTAAATTTTAACACTCAGGTGACATTATCAGAGTAATCTGTTATACAAAATCAAAAATCCCCCCCCAAATAATAGTTGAGGTATCTTGTCTCTCTCTTGGGCAAAAAGCTTTCTTCATCTAATTCTAACATGTTAGATAACAAGGTAGGTCCAAAAGCTGCACATCAGAGATGTCATAATAGAGCACATCATTTACAGTATTAGCCCTAATATTTACATTCTTCCCTTCCTCATAGAGTTAAGATTCTTGAATATACTGTGTAATACTCATCAGGAAAGAAAAAAGATATTATAGTGATTTTGGAAATGTCCATGGACTAATTGTGGACCTAAAACATAGGACCTTCAAACCTCATCATCAAAGTTTTAAGACTGGATTTTTCTTTCAGATCATGCTTCACTGTAACTAAGCGGAATGGATAGTTTCACATTATTATTTAAGCATGGTAATTTTAATGCCCTGCAAGAGATAATATTATGAAATACATTAATCTTAAAAAAAATAAGTTTAAATTCTAAAAATATCACCAGAAATCTATCCATTTATAAGAGGATCGCATGAAAGCTATAAGATATTTTTTTAGAATCATGCAAAGGTGTATTTAAAAATAACAGCTCTGGATGAAATTATTTGTTATAGAAAGTTAAAAAATGCTTCAGAGAATTATTTAAGATCAGACTTTGGGGTGGTTGACCACCACTTGTGCCAGGAGCAGTTTCACCTCAACGCATGAGGACCCCTCACCGCACAGTGCACCAGAAACGCGCTTCTGAGCGCTCCGTGACCCAGCCACACACACGACGCTGTGGCACACAGCTGGGAAGGCCCAAACACAGCTCTGCCCATCGCACAGCGTCTGACAGGCCCGTTTACCTGCAAAAAAATACTTCGCAGCTCGGCAGGATCCGCTCTCTTGGTGGAGGGCACCTGCAAACAAAAGCAAGTTAATGCTTCACCAGCTGAGCTACCGACACAGCCGCGAAAACCCCTGCAATTGACACCGATAAGGGCTGCGCTATCAGCTCCCTTATCTAGGCGATAAGGACACTCTCCGAGGTGAACCCCCCGCGGTCTCCGCCGCGCGCTCCCGCATCCCCAGTGCCGCTGCCGAAGCCCGGCGGCTCCCCGGTGCCACGACCGCCCCGGAGGGTGCCCGGCCGCCACCCCGCGGCTCCCCCCAGGAGGCGGAGGCTGCCCGGGCTGCGCTCGCCCCTTCCCCCGGCCCCCGCGGGGCTGCCCCGTCATGGCGGCGGCCGCCCCCTCCCCTCCCCGCCCGGCGCCCCCCGGCCGCCCCGCGCCCCCTCAGGAGCCGAGCGGCGGGGGGGCAGAGTCAGAGAGTCACCTTGACCGCCATGCTGCGCCCGGCCGCCTGCAGCAGCGACAGCAGCGACAGCAGCGAGAGGAGGAGGGGCGAGAGCAGGGGGGGCCGCCGCGCCCCGCCCCAGCGCAGCGCTGTGCTGTGCTGTGCTGTGCTACCGGGCGCCCCACCCCGCCCCGCCGCGCCCTATTCTCAGCGCCTTCAGGGCGCCGCGGACGCTGACGGGGCAGGCGCGAGCCCGGCAGCACTGAGCGTGCGCCCGCCCGGCCCGTGCAGCCCGCGCCGGGCCGGCAGGGGGCGGGGCTATGCAAATGAGACGCGGCGCGCACGCCCTTCCCAAAGGCTGCCGCCGCGGGGGGGGCGTGGCCCGCGGGGTGTGGCCAGCGGGCATGCGCGCGAGCCCCGCGCCTCTGCCTGCACCAGCTGTGCTTGCGGCCGGAAGCGGAAGAAGGAGCGGGGGCGCGTGTTCTCACTTCCGGCGGGTGGGCGCGCGGGCTGGTTCGTCCTGTCCCGCTCCGAAATGGCGGGTGAGGCGCGGCGGGGGGCAGCGGGGGGGGCAGCGGCTGGGGCAGCGGCTGGCCGTTAGGGATGGCCGTTAGGGATGGCCGGTACGGGCCGGCCGTTAGGGAGGGTGGGCGGGCGGCTCGTCGCGGAGCCGCCGTTGCGCTGTAAGCCGCCCGCGGGGAGCTCGGGGCTGCAGGGGAGCGCCGTGATGGCGCTGGCGGCAGCAGGGGACGCGGCGCTCTGCGCGTTGCCGGGGGCTGCGGCTGCCCTCGCCTCGCCTCGCCGTCCTCGGCCCCGCTGGGACAGGGGGCGGCTGGGGCGTTGCTGGGTGTAGCTGCCCCAGCCCAAGAGCAGCTGTTTGGGGGATAATGAAAAGGCGCAGAAGTGAGGTAGAGAATAGGAGCCAGAAGGTGTGCTGAGGTACAGAAGGGTAGCTGAGAGAGGTGCGTCGTGGGTGTGCTGGAGGTTTTGGGGTGTCATCTTCCCCTGTAGCACCTATAGCTGCTGGGTAAACAACTGGCCGCGTGACATAACGCGTGGGGCTTGGGGGTGGTATGTTCTACACCCGTGTATGCAAACACTTCTGAAAAAAACTGAGAAGCTGAAAGGAGCGTATTGTAACTTTGTTCTTCCTGGCTGGCAGTCTGTCACCAGCTTTGTTTTTCAGTCTGTTTACTGCTCTTCAAATACAGTGTCTGCCTGTCATTTGGAAAACACTTCTTAGTGCAGAAAAGAAAACAGGTTTGCTAGTCTTAAGGCAAAAAACAACAGAGCCTTTAAAAAGTAGGAACAATAAAAAACTAACATGTACGAGAGGGGTGTTGTGTTCTGAAATGAAGTCTTAATATTACAAACTTTACTTTTCCAAAGCAGCCGATGTGTGCTTTTCAGCTTTAGGTCTGTTCTTTTATTTTGAGACCACCTGTCTCTAATTACGTTGTTGGGTGAAAAAGTATTCCTTCCATGTGACTTCCTTATTTTGAAATCCTTGTTGAGTCCTCAGCCTGTAAGAAGGAAATTCATTTTTCTGGTTTTATACAGATAACAAGACAGGTCTGTAATGTAACATCTAGAGGCACGTCTGCACATCGCTACATGATAGTACTTGTTTGTTCAAATTCTGTTTTTTTGGGGGGAAAAGAGCTTACCAAAAATGTTCTTTCCATAATCACTTTTTAAGTGATCTTTTACTGGATGAAATGCAGGAATCTTTGTTAGTGCCATTTGAAGCTTTCAGTAAATGGATTTGCATCAAAATCCTGTGTTAGCAAAGACTCTTTAGCCAGCTGAGAGCTCTGATGTTTAGGGGGGAAAATACTCTTTTAAGATCTCAGGCACAGAACTTGGCTCCTCTTTATCCATTTGCAGAAGAATGTTTCCTTAAGTCCCAATAAGAAAACTGGCAGGTAGGGTGTGAATGGTGAATGTTTCTTGCTTCTGTTTCAGTGATTGAGCCAACAGTCTCTGCAGTGTTTCTTGTTTACGTATTTGACATTTGTGTGTTCCAATATGGTTCTACTGCTTGGGGTAGAGGTTGATGGGGATGTGAAACTTGTAACAGTCAAGCATACTCTGCACTTACTCACTGTGTTTTGTGTAGTTTTTGATTAGTTAAATCTCTGTAAACCAAAGCATGCTTATAGGAGGTGACATGAATTTTTTTGAAAGGTGTGATTATTATGAGAACAGATTTGTTTTGCCTCTTAAAGGAAGCGGCAATGTTTACAGGAAATAAGGTGTTCTGCCATAAAAGTACACTTTAAGTCCTCTGGCAGGGCATTACATTTGACTACAACTCACATAGATAGATGATAAGAGGCGCTATCTCTTACAGAGCTGCAATGATGAGCTTAGCAATGCATGTCCAATAGAGCTTTACTCTGGTATGAGGCTTCAGCGCACACCTGCTCTCCAGAGCTGTAATAAGAAATTAGAATTGGGGTGAACTAGGTGTCTTGAAGTACTGATGTGTGCATGCATGTGTTCTTGAAAAGAAACATTTGTCAGACTGAATTCTTAAGCTTTTTACCTGTTGCTTTGTAATGTGTTCTATTAGTGGTGACTTTTAAATACTTTATATTCAACATATTTATGTTATATTGTCCCCTTCATTCTCAGAAACTAAAGAGAAAGATACTTCTGGTCTGTTTTCTAGTTCTTGTTTGTAGTTCCAGAAAAGTGTTTTAGAAACCTTGACATTCCTTTTACATTTGGAGTGCGTACTGTTTGGGGATTTTTCTACTTGTTCAGTATCTTTGGTGTTTTTGTATTGTGGTTCTTTCCGTGCTTGAGAACCTTTCTCTAAACATATTTGTTGAATAATAGTGATGCAGATTGTGCACGTCTAAACCATTTTTAAAATCTTTTTCTTCAGGACTTACTGCTATGGAGAAGAAGCTGGCTGAATACAAATGTAACACAAATGAAGCGATTCAGCTAAAACTAGGTAATGTCCGTTTTTAAGTCCTGTGCATTTGAATTAAGAAACTTTCTTATAATGAAATCCACACAGTTTTTATATATGTACCTGTTAATGTAAATATACAAACACAAGAATAGGAACACGGTCTAATACTAGCCTAATTTTGCTGAGTCTAGTGCAGTTAAGTACAGCTATAGAAACTCAGGCCTGTCCCTGCATCATAATGTTATCTGCAATTTCTTAACGTATTACTAGAGTGCGTTGGAGTTTTCCTACCTTATTTTTCTTTAAGTATTCAGTATGTTCTTTCAGTTTCTTCTTCTCCAATCCATATGCTATGATGTAGTCCTCAGTATCTGTTGTTTTAATGGTGACCTTAGCAGCAGAGCTCATCTTGTTAAGAGTTACAAATTTCTAATTAAGTATTTTTATTTTACATCTTTCCCTTTCCTATTTTTTTGGAGGAAATTGTAAACAAAGGAAAGAAAGCTAAAAAGTGCTGTGTTGTTGTGTTTTTTGTTGCCCCCTCATCTAGATTACACAAGCCATTTTTAATGAAGTGGACTGCTCGTAGCTTTATATAGCTAACTTACTATACTAGGACATCCATAATACAAGCAGAATTACTGAAATCTTGATAGACTCACTTATATCTGAAACTGTCTTACTTGTAGCAGTAATTTCTTAAAAAGAGAATAGGTCATTTTGTTTCATTGAACAGAATAAATAGCATCACTTATTAAGAAAATAAAAATATTGAACCTGTTAAGCACTCTTTAGAGCTACCACTAACAGTCTGTTCCATAAAGTTTAATATTATTTTTAATGCATAATAAGTTTAGCCTTGTTGAGCCATAATGTCATTCTAACCCACGTACTTAATTCTTTAGGCCACTATAATTTTAAAACGTTTCTCTTGCACTTAAACAGTATTTGAAATAATCATTTTGGGACTGTATATAATGTTTTACATTTCCTCTTCTGTCTTTCTAAAACCCAAGGAAAGGATGAGAAATAACAAGAACTATCTGAGTGAATTTGGTCTAGAAATCTGAGGAGCTACTTATGAGTTTTCAGCCTGCTAGAGGCTTTTTAATTGTTACTCATAGCCTTATCTCTCCTAATATATTCAGTTGCCTTTTTTGTGTTGGTGAGTGTAGATGTCCCATATGCAAACTATATTAAGAGAAAAGATGAGACTTTACAAGCTAATACCATTTGGGAAGAGGAAAAAAAATCATGCGTTTCCCATGTGCATATAAAAGCACACTGTCATCTTTTAGGTCTTCATTTGATCCATGGTGATATTTCAGAATTGCTCTATTTTTGCTTTTTATTTTGTTTGTTTTGCTACTTTACCTCAACTGTTTAGCTCTCTGGAAAAAAGTCATGGGGAGATGATCACTAGTTATTTTTGTAATTTTGATGCAAATACCACTATTGTATTAGTGCAATTGTTTTGAATGTATCCGTGTTGATTCTTAAAAATTTTAACATCAACGTTAATGCACGTGAACATTTTCTTCCATTCACCACTCTCTGAAGACCTCCTTACAATGTTCTGAACTACATATGAGAGAAGAACAGCAAAATGAGAAGGCAGCTTTGATTACATGATTGGTCTTGTTTAGTGTAGGAATATCCATCTGGGCAGTGTACTCAGTGTTCAAGAGGGGGTAAAAGGCAGTAACAGTCAGGATATATATGTGTATGAAACTGTATGTATATATGTATGAATATGCATATATCTGCATTAATTTCTCCATTTTATTGTGCTTACTGATTTGAGGAAATAATGTGCATCTAATTTTCACAAGATGTATTTTTTTCATGTGTATGTCAGCCTAACAGGCTCATAAATAAAGCTGTTTATAGTGAAAGAATACATAAACATCTAGCACGGCATCTCTGTATGAACAAACTGATGACTTGGTCATGCACATTTTTTCTTCTCAGTTCGCTTTCCTGAGGATTTGGAAGATGACAACACAACATTTAATCCAGAGTATAGCCATCAAGTATTTGGAGATGAGTAAGTTGAAGTATTCAGAGTAAAATTAGTAGGTCTGTAAGGGGGAGGTTGGTTCCTAATTGCTAGAGAACAGGAAATACTACTATACCAAACTATTTAAAATGACACACAGTACTTCAGTTTTATGACTGTATAGTTAAATAATGGCCTTCGTGTTTAGCATGTGGAGTTAGGGCCTTGTAGTCATTTTATGTGCTACTTTTAAGATACTAGCAGGGGACAAAATGCCTGACTGTGCAGACAGAATTTCTTGTTTCAGTGGCTATTGCATTCAGGTAATCTGTAGAATTTGCAAGAATTAATAATTCTTCGTTAAAACTTTCACAGTAATGAGTGCCAAAAAGGTATCTGTCAACAGTATACCAATTTATTTTTTACTACAATGTAGCAATTTTTAGTGAAAAAGACCCAAGTATTAACTTAAACTCACATTCTTGGCTGTAATAGATCATTGATAACTGTTGAACTCAGGTGTTTGTTTTCCATAATATGTATACGTCTAAGCAGTTAAATATTCAGGAGATACAGAAACTGTTTTAAAATGGCATTTAATTTTTTTTCAAGTATTCTAACTTAAGTAGGGAAGCTAGCCACTATGTCCCTAGTGCTAGAATGTCATTTAATATCAGAAGAGCAATAGTGAACAGTCTGGCTGTAGCTTTAAAAAAAAAAAAAAGTTAAAGCTTTTAAAAAAAAAAAGTTAAAGGAAAATATATGCACATATCTGTTGTCTACTTGAAACAATTTGTTTTAACTTTCAGTTCCTTTAAAGAGCGTTCTAAGTACTACGTGCTACCTATAGTAATTGTAGTAAAATTAGTTGCACTATTGCACATCTACTGCAGCGATCACTGTAAATAATTGTGCTTTTAGTAATGGGAGAACTCTCCGACCTGTCAGTATAGCTAACATACAAATTATTGTTCTGGCAATTCAAACTTTAAATTAGAAATGTACTACCATAAAGGAAAAAGCTCAGTTAAAATAACCAAGGAAAGATGCTAATGTTTCTCTGTGAACATAACAATTTTCTGCATTCCTTTTTTTTTTTTTTTTTTTTGCCTGAAAATAATTCTCTAGATTTAAAACAATGTAGTATTTATATTCAGACAGCTCACATTGTTTTAAAGTGTATTTAAAAAAAAGCATCTCTAGTTCATACCTTTTTGTATTTACTTGATTCTAATTAAGTCAGATCAGTATATAGCAACTTTCCACCGGAAACACTTATTGTTATGATTCATTATCTATTTGTGTTTTATACAGTAACTTGCAGTAGTGTTCCAAAATGTTAGACTGCTACACTGCAAGCTTAAGTTTTAGTAAATGATATTAGTTGGTATTAATAAATAAATGCTAATGACGTTAACATTTAGAAACACAGATACAATATTAGTTATCTCAGGTATTCTTTTGTGAGCTATCACAGTAAATGTATAGGCACTGTCTTACTGAGTTCAAGGACATGTTCTATTTCTGCACTAGAGGAGCAAAATAACTAATAAAAGTAGTGTAAGGCATTCTCTCTCTAGAGAGAGACACATGCAGTTTGATTCCCATTTTCCTATAAGGAGTCTTTAGAATACCTTGCTGGGAAAGAGGATGTGAATTTAAAGTGATAAGTGAAAGTGCTGTATTGTGATTATTCTGCTATGAAATTAATTTAGATCTCCTGAATGTGTTTTTTTCCTTCCTCAGTGAAGTTGCCTTTGGCTACAAGGGACTGAAGATCCTCTTGTACTATATTGCTGGTAACCTATCAACACTCTTCCGCATCGAATATACATCTAAAGTTAATGAGAAGTTTGACTGTGTGGAGGTAAAGACAGAGACAAACCTGTATTTATTGGGAAGGTTTAATGGGATATGGACAAAATTCAAGGTTTAGTAATTACCTACCCAAACATGAGTTACATTAAAAACAAAGCTTCCTATTATACTAACCTAAAAAAAAAAAAAACTAATGTTTGCTGTACGTTTTCTTATTGCTCTTCCTTTGACTTCAGTACTGCCATCAAAAATGTGCCAAACATTAGTCAAACATGAGGTACTAATGCCAAGGCTAATTCCACAAAAAAAAGGCAAGTCAATTTTTATGTTAGATGCCTCCAGGAGGACTAGTGGTTTTCTTCATATTCAAGAGAATCCAGTAAGAAGAACTGATTTTTTTCAGAGTGGATTTTAATGCATCAAGAAAACTTCATATCATCTGAGTTTTGCTTAGTTATAGGGAAGAAAAAATTCTCTTTTGAGAAGAGCTACTGATGAGGTTATAGGTGAATCTTCATAATATTCTGTGGTGTGGTTATACATTTGCACTGACTTCAAATTACTCTGCCTGAGAAAAACTGTTCTCTTTTCTAAGAGTAAGCATCTTTCTGATTTGAAGCTGTATTTAAATTATTTTATAAAATGTATTTTAAATTTTCAAATTCATCAGAACTTATTTCAATGCTTTCAAGGGAAAGCCTGTTTTTCTAAAGAAAAAGATAGTGGAATGCAAGTTCTATAGATATGTCCTTCCTTGCTCTGCACTTGTGTTAAATATACGAAGTTCAGCAGGCTAAGTCCCTGGAAATATACTTTTGTATTTTGAAATATTTCTGAGGCTATGGCAATATATCTTAGAAGTGAAAGGTCATATCCTTCAATCTTCATAAGTTTTTAGAAATAAATAAAAAAAGGAAAGCCTGTTGGCTAAGTAACAGCCATATTAAAATCAAACAGACCACCTCTCTGTCCAGCCTTTCACTAATATAATTTCACAATCGTGTCACAGTGGGAATCCCAACCACAATACCTCTTTTACTCACACGCTGTTTTCTGTACAAGTAACAAAGCTGCTTTACTTTTCTAGAAGTACAAGCAAAGTAAAAAAGGTACATGTATCTCATGCCTTAGGCTAACACTGCAGCTTTTCTGATCACTCAGAATCCTGGCTTTTTTCAAGCCCAGCATTGCCTCTACTGAATTATTCTTCCAGTTGTTTAAGGGACTGAGGTGGGGACAAAAAGACTATCTGTTTGAGCTAGACTTCCATATACTCTTTTCCTAGAATGCTTACAGACTTTGACTGAAGCATTTTCGCTGTGCTTCCTTTGGTATTAACACATTGTGTCCTAATAAGCTGCTCATATGGCTATATCTAAACCTTAGTAAGGAAAAAAGACGTGGTGGTCAACAGTCTCATTCTGCCATTTATTTAGCATTAGTAACACTACATTAATCTCTGAAAACATGTTCATATTTGAAAATAAGGAGGTTGTTAATTTACATGCATATTACCGTGTATTTAAGTAAACTAGTTGCTTAGCTCATTTGGGATACTAATATTAAGATATGAACCATATACTATGCATGATTGCTAATCTTTCTGCTGCAAATAGCCTTCTGGAAAGGACAGCAGTCTGTGCCTTGAACAAACTGGTTAAAAGTGAGCTTTAATGCGGTGTCAAGTTATTTACATGTTATCCACACACAAGCCCTTTCAACAGCAGGTGACTTTATTCTCTGATAGGAAGTTTGTTACTGTTATTGCTTCAGCAGCTGCTACTATCTCTGCCTGCTAGGGACTGACTGAAATATTTGCCTGAATACAGTTTGCTGTTTCTCCAACATCTTTAAACATTAGGTAAAAGATCCTGAAATGCCAGTAGCCAGAACTTCAAGTATATTTATGCATCTTAATATTGTTTCCCTGAAGATGGACCTATATATCCCATGTTAGTGAGGAAGGCTCAGCAAAGTATAATCATATTTTGAATAGAAGTATGTTCTTGGTTAGCGCTTCATTTAATGATAATGAACAAAATTTATTCCTTGGGTGGAGTTGATTCTTTTAAATACTTGAACAGAGGCTGCTTTCTTCTAGGGTAAATATGAATAGCATTGACTTCTGAATTGCTAGTAGCTTTCAGATTTGTAGCTGTTGAAGGAACCTCCTTTTCTTTTGGATTTCATGATGGAGTGAAGGAAAGTATTTCACTAACTTGTAAAACAGTCTTACTATCAATATATTATCTAGCTTTGCAGCTAGTCTAATATATTTGCTTTAACACAAGTTAATGAGTGCAATTTTAATATTAGACATACTTTTTTAGTTAATACAACAGATCACTCTATTGCTCCCTGCTAGAATTAATATTTATAACTGATAGAAAAATTTGGCTTTCAAATACATTTCTGTAATTATTTTAAGTGAAGACACTTTGAAATAACATCAAAGTGATACACAAACGTTATAATTGTCTATTAGTACAATTGTAATTTCTTTTTTAAGAAGTATTCAGAGTTGAATATAATGTACGCTTAACTACATTGCCCACTTAAGTAGTCCTACTACAAATCAAGTCTAGTTACAAAGTCCATACTGTATTCCCCATCATCTCACAGGGTTTGCATATGAAGGCAATACATTACAGGTAGCACTTGCATGAACCGTAAGCTCAACAAGTCTTGTAAGTCAGCAAGGGTTTTTGCACTCTGAAATGATTTGTCTGTGCTTAACATTGCTACAGTAGCCAACAGGATTGTTTTTCCTTACAGAAATTGTTCTGTGTAAATCCTTGCAAATTGGTAAGATAAAAGTGCCTTGCTTCAATAAAAGAAGCCTCTCACCAATGTCAAATAAATACACAAGGGAAAGGCAGTAAACAAACCTCAGTAACTACTTGATAAAACTTCTGAGAAGTTTTTTTTAAAGTGCCTATTATGTAATGGGTACGTCTCTAAACAGCTACAGGTATTAATAAATCAAATTTTTTGTATGCTATTGGTATTTCCAGACTCCAATAACTCAGGACTCACTAACTGAAAATTGGAACACTTAAACTTACATGTATGTCACCACTCAAACTGAGGATTCTGGGATTTCCTTCTGTAAGAAATGGAGATGATATTAACCCTAAAAGTAACAGATGATATAGTTTCTTTCATTTCTTAGATAGTCAGGCTTCGTTTCAAGTGGAGAGAACCTTAGGGAGGCAATAGGTAAAAATATATTGTGGTCATGTAGATTTAAGATGCGTTATCTTATGTGCTTTCAGCAGGTGAAGGTTTGTCTTCTGTCAATGATAGATGAATCTTATGAAAGTGAGGGGAGCAGTTTTTTTTAAATGTGACATATCAAACTTCTTACTGCATGTTTGTCCCTTTTTATGTATCATCCACATGGTCTGTTATTGATCTAACTCTTGGAATTCCTGTTTTAATTCTAGAGGGTTTTTACATGTTTTTTGCAGATGTGCAAAATGAAAGCCAGTAGAGATTCTTAGTTGAGGATTCCTACAAGTTTATCACCAGTGTATACTTAAGATCTGTGTAAATAATGCACTTACACAGTTTGACAAGAAATGAGTGTTTCTGAAATATTGTGCTCATACAAATACTCATTCTTGTTAATGCCTATAATTCCATGATTCTGCAAAACACGGTTAATTCTGTGTTATGCATTTACATTAGCAAATGTAAAGAAAATATGTTAAACCAGTATTACTTTAGGATGAACAGAAAAGGTCTTTTGTTTTGAGAATGAAATAGATGTAAAGACTGTAGATGTTTTAACTGGGTTGTTACACCGAGTACTGTAGCGCTGTATCTTAATTGCTTAATAGAGCTCTCTACAAATATAAATATAAATGTTGGTAGTACCAAACCATTAAGAATAAAACTTGTTTGTGCTGAACCACATCCATCTTTCTCTACACTAAAAATGTAACTGAATGATAAAGTGCTATTCATTTGCAGGTGCATTGCTTCTACTTAAGGGAGGATGGTTGAAAGGACAGGAATTAGTAGCATGTTGTATTAGCCTTTTGTAGTGTATTTTGTTCTAAGCATCTTAATTTCCCTGTTTTGAATGCTAAGTAGCAAGGGTCTTGGTTTTGAACTAATACCCATCATGCATGTAAACGGTGTGAAAGAGCTGCTTAGTAAGTTAACACAAAGTGTTCTTGTGTAAGTCCTTGTGGAAATAGATACAATACAAACATTACAGCTGAACTCACGGCAAACTCCATTAAGTAAAAACCTGGATTCATTGTCCAGAGCAAAGTTTGAATTGAATGTAAGCTCATTTTGTTGAATGTAATGTCAGGCTTTTAGGGGTTGTATTGAGGAGTACGGTTTTGTTAAGTTGAGACCAATTCATTAAGTTTTATTGCCTGGTGAGAAGCAGTAATACGTTATTGTGAAACTTCATCAAATATTCATGGTTAAAAAGAAGTAGTAAATGTATTCAATCAAGTGGTCTTTTTGGGATCTGAAAAGGATTATGAAGTCTGCTCAGCTGATAGTCTCTAACTTTCAGTTTGGTTAACTGAAAAGCGTAATTTTAATCTCTGAATTTAGTTTTGGTGTTAGAATATTTCTTTCCTCCCCGGTGTTAGATTTTACAGGTTGGATATGCTGTCAGGATCCCTAAATGATATTTTATTATTTTATCAACTTTGTTTTCAAAGTGTTCTTTGACTAGGATGCAGGATGTTTGTCTTCTGAGTTTGTAATGTAGTTTGCAGCTGACTATAGACAGGCATTTCAAGCAGCGAGACATAAGAATGTAAGTGTGTGCTAGCTGTCACTTTCTTGTTTGGGGGCTACTGGTTTTAGTCTTTGTTCCTTTTTTCTCCACTCAGTTCAGCACCACCTAATACCTCTTAAGCTGCTTGTTTGGGAGCCCCAGCTCCATAAGGCTATGTGCCGTGGACTTAGAGACTTGTGGGATGAAAAGTCTTGGCTTCTGATTTTACTGCTCTTTCAGAAATAAATGTGTTGCATCCAACAAAGTAGGAAAAACAAGAGAAGTGTTCTTTCCATGTGACTGAATTTATAGCCTCCTTCCTTGTCTTGCCATTTGTGGTATTCCTTCACACAATGCTTTTATTTGAATAGCTATCAATGCTCTTAGATTTTTCTTGGATAAATGTAACAGTCCCTAAACTGTCCATAAAAATGTTCAGAAACTTATGATGTAACTACTAGTTTTTGGATACTGATGGGGGCTGGACTGTGACCTTCCTGTATCTCTTCAGTCCTTTGTCCGCTGGGAGGTCACTGTTGAACAACAGGAACGCTTCCTTGCCTTTTTTTTCTTTGAAATTGCTGATAGGCCATAGCACCTCTTTTTATATTCATCTCTATTAGCACAGTGATAACTTGGTCTTTTTTTAATCTTCCTCTGATCCTGACCCCTTTTGTATTCCCCAGGCAGATGATGTTGAAAGTAAAATTAGAGAAATCATTCCTCCTGGTTTTTGTACAAACACAGATGACTTTGTCTCTCTGCTGGAAAAGGAGGTCAACTTCAAGCCCTTTGGAATGCTGCTACACACGTATTCTGTTCATAACGAGGAAGCTGGTGAAGACATAACTTATCAGATATATAAGGTATGAAAAATAAGTGAAACATCTCAGGCTGACAGCTTAGTTTATTTTGAAGTGAGGAACTTTGTGTAATGTTTCAACTGTAGTATATAAATGCTATCATTTGACCAGTTTATTAATTACGATCATGTTCTTTTTGTACTGGAGAATTTAATTAGGTTTTGCAGATTTTCTTTCCTCTTACATCTGTGATAGGCTTCACCTGACTTCTCCTGGCTTTTTCCCTAGGCTGACATGACATGTCCAGGCTTTCGAGAATATCATGAAAGGCTTCAGACGTTCTTGATGTGGTTTATTGAAACTGCTAGCTTTATTGATGTAGATGATGAAAGATGGAACTACTTTCTAGTGTAAGTACAGTTCTAAAGCAACAGTGGACCTTATTACCTCCACAAAGCCTGCATTTTAATTGTGGCTGGCCAATTATTGGAGCAGTATAATGATATTTTTCCCAGGAAAGAAAAACCATTGTTTATCAGGCTTGAGTTTTGCTCCATTATGCTTTGGGAAACCTTGAGAATAGAGCTGAATTAAATGCTGTTGTCCGTTAGAGCCCTGAATGTAGGCTTAAACAGTAAAATGAGCTTTGCCTGTGTTTTCTTTTACTTGCCACCTATTCATCTTTATAATAGGCAAGTGCACTGAAGTGCTGCAAAGAGGTCTGATTTATCCAAGTTGCTGCACACCAATTAAGTGAATTGTACATTCAGAACATAGCAGGTGTACCCATTGGGCCCTCACAGAGTAGCTTGCTGACACTGAAAATTCAGTTGGAGAATGGAAAAGAAAATGGACACTGCATGGGAGCGCGACTGTAATTGACCTGCTTGGCTTTCTGTTTTATCTGCAGATTTGAGAAGTATAATAAGGATGGAGCTACGCTCTTTGCGACCGTAGGCTACATGACAGTCTATAATTACTATGTGTACCCAGACAAAACCCGGCCACGTGTAAGGTAATTGGCGGCGTAACTCGTGCCTTGCCTTTTATTTCAGAAGAGGGAACTGCTGAAGTTCCCAATACTTGTTTATAATGGTGTTGATTTGTTTAAAAAAATCCCCATTATTAGCTGGCTATGCACTGATTTATTTCATTGTTCCCTTCTTGAAGCAGAGGGAATCTCAAACAAGTTCTTGAATATTTAGCAATTCTAAGACTCCATAAGAATTATGGTTTAAAATTAAGATTGCTACATGTACTTCAATGAAAAATGAAATACCACTTAGTTTTTAAGTCTTTATAATATAATGTTTGCAAATGCATGCATTTGAACTGAAATATCAATGCATTCCTTTGTCTATAGCCAGATGCTGATCTTGCCACCATTCCAAGGAGAAGGCCATGGTGCTCAGCTTCTTGAAACAGTTCATAGATACTATATGTCTTCTCCTACAGTACTTGATATAACAGGTCTGTGTTAAATTTTTAACTAAGTTCACCTGTTCAATAACACAACTTGTAGCGTTCACAGATTGCTAGCCCACAAACCAACTTTCATGTTCACTTGTCAGAATTAAATGGCCTTTTGAAGATTTAGCTTTAGCTCAGTTCAGGATTAATGGTACCCTGTTTTATAGAAGAACTGTATATAATGTAGCTCCCTAAATCCTTTACTTAGAGAACAGCACACCAGGAAAATTCAATCCCTAGCATGCACGGATTATCAGCTAATTAGCCATTTTATTGTGAGATACGCAGCTGAATTTGCCAGGAGATCAAGCTTTGTCAAATTTCTTGTTCAATTTACTCCTATTAGCCAAAACTCAAAACTGACAAAAATCTAAAATAGCATATTAATATTTGTGCAGGTAAAAGTTTAACAGACTAAAAATTTGTACAGGACTTGTGCTTCAGAAGCATGTATTGGTAGCTGAATGCATCCATCGTGTCAGAGGTGTGTGCATCATACATAAAAATAAAATTTTTATGGAAGATAAATATAATGGGTATATACACCTGAAAAAATATAGCATGAAAATTGGCTACAAATATGATACCTGTCTTGTGGTTTCAAGACCAGTGTAGGAAGAAACACAGTTCAAACTCGAATCGGCTATTCAACTGTAGGTGCATCTAAGAACTCATTTTAGGTCTTAGTTTAAAAAATAGTCCTCCACCTCCCCAAAAAAATAATTAAAACGCAACAGAATATTTGCTTTCTTCATGTATCACTGCAGGATAATCCTAACACAAAGTAATCCACCTGGTAATTTGAATCCAGTTAATAGGAACCTAGGGTAGCACAACTTCCTCTGTGCAACACAAAGTCTTGTTCATAGAGTGGTATTTTTATTATCTCTTTTCCTGCTAATACTATAAAGCTGTACGTAGCTTTTATAACTGAGGATAAACAAATTCTTAACACTGAATAAATCATTTGACATGTTTCATGGCTCAGTGCCTTAAATGCAGAGTTGTAGCAAACAGTATAAATTTGTTCTAAAATAACTTTTAATTGTAGGCTTTGTTCTGCTTTTTTCCATAAAGAAATACTCTCTTTGGCACTCAAATTATGGAATATTTTACAAAATTATTTATTGTCATTTTTATGAGAAAGTCTGGCTCCACAACTGTGATATGTGGCCAGAATACTTAGTAAAATTAAGTAAAGCCTTTTCCTCTTTTCAGAAAGGTTAAAATTTAAATTTCCTGGAGGAAATAATGCTTTAAAATATTTCAGAGTTTCACTTTTGCAATGAATATTTTGTCCTGGTTATAACATGTCATCCTAGCTGACAAGTGAAATATATATTGCTAGAAATTATCTATATAATTTCTATTTCTGTATAGAAATGATCTCAACTTTTAACTAATTTGGGTGAAAAGGAATGGAATAAATTAATTTCAGTACAGCTTCTCCAATTTCTTTTGCAGAATAAATGTCATACACCTATAACTTTGATAGCAGTTCTTACAATTAAGCACGGTTGTTTATATAGTGATGAATACTGTATCTGGTTTTGTCTTTCACAGTCCTTGTAATTACATACTGGAGGTGTAGCAACAAATAATGTCTATATTAATGATGTGCTCTTATGTGCATTCTTTCTAGCTGAAGATCCATCTGAAAACTACATAAAGCTAAGGGACTTTGTTCTTGTAAAACTCTGTCAAGACTTGCTTTGCTTTTCACCAGGAAACTTAATGCAAGGCTTCAGTCAAGAAATGGTGATGGAAGCTCAACAGAAGTTGAAAATAAATAAGGTATTAAATAAGAACTGTTGTAGTTGGACTTATTCTTATGAAGCTAGTAGAAGGGCAATTTAAACATAGATGTGGAGACTTGGAATTTGTATAGTAGAAGGGCAATTTAAACATAGATGTGGAGAATTTGAATTTGCATATTCCAGCATATTTTAACAGATTTCTAGGATCTATCTCAAAGAGAGGTACATAGCTCATGGTTTGAAATGCCTTTTTTTTTTCCTACTGACGTTGTTGATGTAATAGAATTAGAAAGCTGACAATTTTTCAGGTATCAGCTTCCATTTTTTTGCAAGTATATCTATACAAAGAGCCATTGTTTTGGGAATGCGGAACACTAAAGTAGCAAGCAACTCCTAAGGCAGCTCTAAACATTTAGAGAACTAAACAGTTAAATTTAACAATTAAATTCACTGGTAATCTTCACAGTGAGTGATTGCTGAGTATACTAGTGAAGAGGCAGAGTTACTATACTCAAATATTTGAGTATAGTTTTGTGAAAACATTGAATGAGTGTTACAGCATGCAACGGGGACAAGCTGTATTCACATTCAGAAAAATCGTATGTCTTGGGTAAGGGAAGTACATCTGCAGCCTTCTGTGTATGAGATCTTAAACCTTAGAGAATAAATAATTTTTTATTTTTTTAATGGTATCTCTACACATGTAGAAAACTGTCTTATTCTGTTGCTCAGCAAAGGAATGCTTGATCTTGAATTCAGTTTTAATATTGCAGCAGTTAGTAGTAATATAGTAGCAACACAAATCTTGTTTCCTTCCCAAATGTGACCTTAGCTGATCAGTGTTCCAGAATCACTTCAATTTTCTATTAGAAACAATTAGTCTTCCATTCTCTTCCTAGTAAACAGGAAACTTAAATATTGTTTCTTTCTCATGTTTAGAACTTCCAGGTAGCTTTGTGAAGAGTAGTAGGTATGTCAAGATTATTAAGATCAGTACAGGAGGTACTGTGTAGTAATAAATTGCTTAATGGCAATCTAGTTCTCAGTTCTTTGAAGCCATTTTGGACTATGGCCTCTGTACTTTTTGCTGCTCATTTGCTGCAGGTCAGTGAAGCATCTCGGTGGCTGGTACAGATCAGACACTGGCTGCGTGGAAGAAACAGGGAAATAACTAATATTTATTCATCTAACCCACTGGTGAGGAGGATCAGGCTGATAGGCTTCATCAGTGCCTCTGACTGGTGTCCAATAAGCTGAGGAGTTACTCAAAGTGGATAAATACTGTCATATTAGAGTTCTGTTAACTGACCTTTTTATTTGGACATCTCTATTCTTTCTGTTCATTAGCAACACACAAGACGAGTTTATGAAATTCTACGGTTGCGTGCAACAGATATGGGTGATGCAGAACAGTCCAGAAGCTATCGGTTGGACGTTAAAAGAAGACTGATTGGCCCCTATAAGGTGCATATGACTTAAGTATCATAATTTCAAGGCTAATTATACTTGATTTTACTTTAATTTCCATAAATGTGGCTGATGCTAATTATGTTGCCAATCAACTACTATTAGTTATGCAGTGATCAACTGACATGTACACAGATGCAGAGAACATTTGTTCATGACTCTGCTGAAGGTCTTGTTTGTCTCCTGTTTCTTGCTCAATTCCAGCATTAAGTTGTTGTTGAGCTTATGGTATCTAGCTCTAAAGGTGACATTACGTTCAGATAGACTTAAAGGTGAAAAAAAAAGTGAATTTCTTGAAAAGGTTAAGAACATCTTAAACCACGAAGTTGGAGGTAAATGTCATAGCACATTTACACAGAAGATGAGATATAGTTTAGATGCTTGTTTTACTTGTTAACAAGGTCTAACAAAGCACCTAGTTATAAGTAAAATGTCCATGTCAACATAAGACTCCATGCAGATAAATATAAAGTAATCTCAGAAGTTAAGTTCAAGCAACTATTGAGCTTAGTGTGAAGTAACTTTCATAGCTCCTACTAAATATGCTTCTAAGGACCTTCAATATAGGTGGCCTGTGTTGCATTAACTAACCATCTGAGACACATATATGTATATATTGTCATTGCTAATCACATCAGTATCTGTATTAAGAGATAAAAGACCACAGATGAACCTAGGTTTATTGCTGTGACTAGCTTGTTAGCTTCTCTGCAGTTACATACTCACTGAGCAAACCAAAACGTGGTTGGAAAAGTTTGGCGAAGTATCAGAATTATCTTGATTAGCTTGCAAGCCTTCCTAAAGCAGCACTTGCCCTGTTATATCAAAATAGCAGAACTCTGATTGTACTCATGTTGGACTTAGGGAGGCTGTTAGCAGAAATGAGAACCCAGCACTGCATTAAACACTTCGCTGATCTGGAGATAACGCCATGTCATGCTGAGTGACAGGATCTTAATCAAAACACTTTCTATTCTTTCATGAGTGTCTTGTCTCATTTGCTAAATTTCACTCAGTGTCCACTACAAAGAAGGCCATGATTTTCCATCTAACAGGACTGGTTCCAATTCATTCATTCAGCACTGAAGTCCTGTGGGGAAAATCCAAAATTCCGTAGGCATCTTCAGTTCTATTGCTTCTAACAATCATTTCAACTTGAATCTTTGCATGTAATAAATACATGAAGAACAAAAAGTTATACAGATTTTTGTATTGCAAGATACGTAGTATTGGTCCTCTAAAATTTTAGAATATTCTTTTTTAATTTAAGAGTATTCCATTTAATTTTTCACCAGTAGTTCTTTTCAAAAGAATGTAATCAAGGAAGGGGTGTTGGCTGACTCTTAGGTTAGTACACTGACTTTAAACTTTTTTGGAAGCACTGTTTAATCATGTTCTTGTTTTAAAAAAAAAAAAAAAAAAAAAAAATTAAAAAGCCTTTCCAGAACTGCAACTAAACTGTCAATATGTGGTAATTTGGAGGAGGAAAGTAGCTTTTCGTAAATAATTGGCAATATTACAGCATTCTTAATGGTACTTTTTTATATAAAGCCCTTGATTACTTCACTTGGATGGTGCTGTCCAAATGTAGAATAAGTTTCCACTACCTTAATTTAGTAGTAGTGGTACTTGTATTTTACAGCTTCTTCCTGGTAATCGAGAGAGTGAACAGCTTTTGAAATTTGGTGTTATCAAATATTCTACACAGAAAAGGCTACAGCCTAAATATTTTATGCTTCGACAAATGTTTTTTAAGCTTTGATTAGTCAAGTAGTAGGGAGCTAGTTTCTGTAGAACAGGGGACTTTTTCTTCTGCTCTGTAAAGCCATTGCTGTATGTGACAGTGTAAAATCTATTTAGTGAAGAGTATCTTTATTCAAAAACAAAATGTGCTTACCTGGGGTTAGAGTTCTCTATTTGTCCTACAAAGCCAATGCAGAGCATTCAATAAATAGCAAGTAGAAGTTCTGCTTTTTCTTATACATTATTAGCAGAATTGTTCTTGCTATACTCCATGTACCAACTACTGGGATATGAAACTTCTAGATGTCTCAAATTTAAATTAGATTATAATATACCTAGATATTTCTGTTAATTAAGCAGACTTGCAGTTAGTTCTAGAATAGAGAGGTTTTAGTTTTTCTACTGACAAACTTGTTGCTCAGAAGGGTTCTCATGTCTAATTTTACTTGGGTGACTCACATTTTGAGTATCTTACTCATTGTTAGCCATAATTGCTTTCAAATATAACTAGATGTTGACTGGATAGAGCAAATATAAATCTAAAACTCAAGCAATTATGTTGCTTTTGTCATCCTTTCTACAAGGAAATGTTTCTTGAATGTTGGCCAAAGATGTACTTGGAGGCCTCATCAGGACTCCCGTACAGAACCTTCTCCTTTTCTGAACTGAAGTTTATCTATCTATGGGATCTGTGGGAGAATACCAAAGTTTCTCAGATCTTACCCACTTATAATTTACCATGGTCTCAGCTCCCACTTCCTGACCCTCAGCATCAGTCATCAAAATCGAACAAATTTTCCTTTGAGAGAGAAGTGTGAAGTTAAATAGAGTATAGAGGGGCTTTGATCTGGAGACTGATGGGAAAACCAAAATTGTTTGAGGGAATTTTCTTTTAACAAACTTGATGATTCCGTGAGCATGGATACCAGGCATACATAATGCATATATTTTTTTAATTGCTTGATTAATGACAACACAGAACTGAATATTGTGGTCATGTTTTCTACAATCTAGTTTTTCATGCCATAAATTCTAGTAATGTAACATTAGACCTAATCAGTAGGCATGTTCTTTATTATTAGGGACATCTTAACTAAATAATGAAATGGAATAGTTACAATGAAATACTGTATTTTTAATTGCTGGTTATGTTCAAACTACTGTTTGTTACTTTGTTCAGAAAAAGCAGAGAGAACTTGCCAAGATGAGAAGGTGCCTAAGACCAGAGGAGCTGACAAATCAGTTGAACCAAATAGACCTAAACATGCAACATGAACAGTTAGAAGAGAGTTTCCAACAACTTGTTTCAGATTATCGAAGAGTTCTGGAACGACTTGCACAAGCATGAGGATCCTACCTGTACAGGAAACTTGCAAATTTCTATACAGTGTTGTGAAGCACATCTTTAATTGCCACTTAACTGAAAAAAAAAAAAAAAAAACTCATGTGACGTTTTAATCACATTAAAGGTGATTTGTGTTTCTGTGCATTTTGAATATTTTCTATTTTTGTGTTGTAGATTTTAAAATGTACTTTAGGTTTGGGAGCACTTATTGCTGAAATAAACAATGTAGATTCTCAGATACAGTAACACTTCAATTGTTTGAATTTTCTTTTACCCTTCTGTTTTGCCTCAAGGGTTAACAGATATCTGAATAGCAAGATATGCGATACTTACATTGTAATTGTCTTATTTCTCCTAACTTTATCTTCCTCAGGCTGTTTTGCTTGGGTCTTACAATCCATGTAGGCCTGCGCACTCTTTAGTTGAATGCTACATGAACAGGTAACAAGGCTGGTTCTTTGGTCTGTCCAGCATACTTCCTGAGTACAAGCTACTTACCAAGATATCTTGTCTGTATGATGTAGTTCACCTACAGCAGTATCAGAAACTAGTATAATCATTAATGATGATAATGAAAGGTCTCTCCTGAGTTTAGTAGTAATCCCTGAATGTAGAAGGGGAAGAGTGATGCTGTTTGAGTTTTTTCATTTTGTTTTTCATTGAGCATGTTCAGGTGTTGATGTTAAGCCAAAAGGGAAAGTTGAGTGTAAGAACTGTGTTTTAATTCAGTTTTCTGAACTTGTGTCTCTCAGTAAGTCTACTGAAGATGTTATAATAACATCGCCTCACCTTTCGTGTTACAGAAGCTCATATAAGTCATTCATGAGGTAGATGGAAGAAGTTTAAGACTTATGAAACTGTAGGACTAACAAGGAAAAAAACACTTGATGGCTGTTTGCCCCTTTATATTGTTTGAATGTTGCTTCCCTCTTTATAAATTGTTATCCCTATGGGGGGGAGAATAGAAAGGCAGAAGAGTCTTGTAGGTCTGCTTCTGCTTTTTAGCACCTGTTGTGGGGAAGGTTTGTCTGTTGTAACCCACAGGGTATATGGATATCCTAAAAAGGCTGAACAATGTAATGAAATCATAGAGATGGTGAACACTAGTATTCCATTGATGGTGGAAGATAGATACAAAAGAAGCTACTGAGAAAGACGCACAAAATCATTTTTCTTAGACATGCTGTGAAACATGTCTTAGACATGCTTTTCTTTTCTTAGACATGCTCTTGGGGTAAACTCATCTTTTCATAACCTATTGGATTTTTTTGTTGTTGTTGTTGATACTGTTGAAAGTTAGTGAGATAGTGAGTCCAGGTCTTTTTTTGTGGTAAAAGTGCTGTCTTAGCCTGAGCATGGTTTCTTTATGGTCTGGGAATATTCTGAACTGTTTGGGAACTATCTTATAACTCTTGGCACCAAGACAATGAATAAGCAGCTACTTTGGTATATGGAAACTTTGAATCTTGCTATCCTGCAGCAGATTACCGCTTCTGCAGTGCTGCTGCCAGGAAAGACTGCATGATACTCCATAATCCATTACAGTTAGTTAAGCCAATTATCTGAAAAAACATTCATCGCCAAATTAAACTAGCCCTGATGATGACTTTGCCTGAAGTGATCAAAGAAGTGTCTGGACTGTCCTTTCCCTTGGCAGACAGATAGAGGTAATCTCTTACGTAACAGCTAAAGAACAGTAGTGGTTCCTCTGACACTTCTGCTTGGGTAGCATGTGTCAGTTTAGTTCTGTATGCTTTCTGGGTGAGTCTGCTTGAACTAACATTCAAACAGGGAGACCAAGCACTAAAGTTCAAAACATAGTTCTAGGTTTCCTCTGCAAGAATGGAGGATGTCATAACTCACTAAGAATGGGAAAGGAATACTTCTCAAAAACTTCATAGTTCTGGTGACGAAACTTTATTCTAATTGTAATGCCTGATAATATAACAGTGCTCCCCTTTATCACAAGTCAAAAGCTACATCATAACTCTGGTGGCCAACTAAATAGGTTTCACTCTGAGACAATGTTGCCTTGCAGAACAACATTGCCTTTCTGCCAGCCCCACATACACAAGGCCTTATGAGGGACTAGCCAAAGCAAAAGGCATTCAATTCTATTCCCCTGTGCGTGTCTCAGGTAGTGACAGAGATGTTGGGTGAGTCCTTTAAAGTTTTATGCAATTGCTTTGTCCTTTCCTAAAGCCAGAAATAAACTCTGCTCAAAGTTTGCAGAGCTTACTGTACCCAGCTGCCTGCAATGGCTACACCATTTGCCATGCTCCATAAGGCACCAGTACATATGCATTTTGCAACCTAGCTCTTCCTGAGTCCATCTGTGTTTTTAACCTGTCTTCCTTTAGGTTCTGTTTGGGAATTCAGAGAACTAAATTTCCCTGGTTAATTTTGTATTCCTATGTCATTATACAGGTAGACAACTTGCCTCTCTTCCATAACTTTCTCTTAGTAGTCATCAAGGGATCACAGATTCCAGGAGTTATTCATAACTCTGCTTCTCTTAGCTCCCACAAAATTACTGTCCAGCCAAATTCATTCCTATTGACAGAAGGAACAGATGTACTGCAAATAAACATACATAAACATAATGCATGTGAAGAGCAGAAATACAGAATAACATTGAGCAACTCCAGCTTTATCCTAAGAGTTAAATGAAGATGTGAAAAACTGTTTGTTTGACAACCTTGGTCAAACTGTTCCCTCTCATGTATTTTGAAAAATAAATGTTACAAACTTCATATACCATGAAACTTCTAGTTCAACAGCTAATAACTTGAAATACAACAAAATACCTATAGTTTCAGAACTGAGGAAGTTCTTCTGAAGTTATAGGTTTTGAAGGACAGTTTAACTACCACAGTAGTGGGAATAAAGGTCTATATAACTGAGGCAGTATCTTGGGCAGTAAATGTCCGTGCCTCCTCTGAGCAAACACACAAAGCTGCTATGTGGCAGTTCAGGCAATTCAAAACTGACCTATTGTCTCTCTCTGCAATGTCGGCAGGAGGGTAAGCAGCCCATAATGTCTATACGAAGGATTTACGTCTGCTTATATAGGTCATTTTTTCAATTCCTTTTTGTCTCTCACTGAGACTTTGTTGCTCTTTATGCTTCTCCTTTATCATACTGTATGACTGTCAGACACCAGAAGGCTTGCAAATCTGATGTTGTGTATTTTGCCATTTTACTTTTTCTCACAGTGTCAGTTCTGACCTGATTTCATCAGTTTCAAACTGTTAGAACTAGAAATACATGTTATATTTGTAAGCCTATCACCTAGAAACTTGGAATCTCAGCTTTGAAATTGAAAATAACATTATTTTCTAATGCTACTGCTTTGTGAGATGTTGCTTGCTAAGATAATTTGAACTTGACAAAAAGACAGCATGGTAAAATATTAAAATCTGATAAGCAAATATCTATTGCAGACATTTGTTTTCTAAAAAAAAGAAAAAAAAAATCAACTAAAAGTCATGGAGCATTTTTCCCCATGCCATCGATATTTGCAGTAATTTTACTCTGCTTGTTCTTCCTCCAAGGATCAGAAAGATTTCAATCAAACCATGAGTTCTTTCTATTAAAATGTTCCATATACAAATGGCTATTAGCCACACAGTTGGAAGTTTTTGGAATGGTGAGGCTAGAAATGTAGCGCAACTAGTAAAAATAGAAGGCTATTGCCCAAAGCGATACAAATAGATGCAAGCCCCCACCCCACTCATGCAGGGTATACTAGCTGCCATCATAGTGGCTTGTATCTCTGGAGGGAAAATTGTAGGAATGGGCTGGTCCCACTCAAATCTTCCTACAGTGTAAAAAGAAAAATAATACAAATACCAGCACTCAGAACTACTCATTCAAATAGTTGTTTACCCCACTCTTTGTTAGTTGTGCCATAACAGGCATTGCTAGAAATGAGACTACAGACGCTGTAGGAGCCTCCTTTTAGACCTATAACGGTACAAGTAAGTGTGAAAAGGATCATTGATCTAACAATTCCCAGATTTCCATGTTCAAGATAGTTTCACTTCTCCAGTGTAGAGAAGCAAATAGAATAAAGGGGAAAAAAATCCTTCCGTTCTTCAAAGCTCATTGCAGATACAAGACTCCCACTCAAATTGAAGGAATCTCAGGTAATGACATAATGAAGGCATGGCCTTGGGAGTAGTGTTTCAGAATTCCCTCTTTGCCATTGCAAAAAATCTATACAACAAGAGCAGAACTGCGCTTTGTTTTTTCCTAAAGTAGCACTAGCTTCTTTCTTCGGCAAATAAAGAACACATAATGCTGTAAGCATTCCTCAGGTAGGGGGTATGTGCTCCATTTAAGGTTGTTTTACAGTTTGAGCAGAAGAGATCAACCATAAAGGAAATCTATATCAATGGGAAGAGCTTGACTTCCAGGTTGGTTTTTGTTGTTGTTGTTGTTTCTAAATGGTGTGACAATAAGGGAGGTGTTCCATGTTCAATATCTGCTATTTTTAGATGCTTTTCTTCCAGTGAAGCCTTCCTCAAAATTGTATGGAGTTTTCATATTTTTGAGACTTTCATAGTTTCATGGAAAAGATGATACATTTTTTCCCTAGAGTAAGTTTAATATGATAGTGACTGTGAGCATGCCTTTGCTTTCCTTAGAGCTGTAACAGTTTGGTGTAGCTTTGCCTGATTGTATACATTTTGTATCACTGATGTAGGAGCAGCTTCTAAATGCGTGCTGCTCACTGACAAATGACAATATATATCAAAGTTTCAGAACTTCAGGTATGACTAGAAGGCATAATCATACAGATGGGACCTAAGCTACACACTCTCCTGTTTTTGTCTAAGGACATGTTTCAGCAAGACTACCTGAGGCAACCTCATAACTTAGCTCCTGTTGCAAGAAGTGGCCCCTACTCCTAGTTACATGCTCCTCCACTTCCTTTGCCTTTGATTAAAACAAACAAAAAAACTAACTGGCTTTAGGATGCTGGGCTGTCTCACTGAGATACCAGATGCATTCCAGGACCAGCACACAAGTACACGGGATCAATAAGCCAGGATCCAGGATCATAAAGGGAAATAAGAATCACTGAATTTGCTGGATTAGTGAGCAAGTGGTAATGATTAAGAATTCAGTTCTCCACAGCACATAAAGCCACCCTAAATCAGAGTGGCCACACTGCAGTCTCCCAGCCACACATAAGTGCGCTTTCACTTTCTTGGGCATCAGCATTGGCATTCATTTGGTCTCACCATAAACTGTTCCACTGAATTAAACTAGCACAAAACTATTATTACTATTTTCCCCCTGTAGAGCTAGTGATTTGTGGTTTTTTTTTTATTGTTGTGTCTTCAAGCTATCTCACCATGGACCAGATAAACACAAGTGCTGAAAAAAGGACGCCTACTTGTGACTAGACCAGGACCCAAACAGTACCAGCCTGACCAGCAAAAAATGCTGTAAACAAAATCATCTCTTAAGAAAATCTCAAATAGGGAAGTCTAAGGAGTTTGAGCCTAAACCCAAAGTATCCAGTTGCTATACTTTAACTAGAAGCATATTTCTATATTGCTCTAGATAAGGTTTCATGTATTAATGAACCATACCTCTGATGTTTTATAGACTGTTACAGGCTGCTTTCACCCTTCCGATTAAAAGCATAATGAATGTTATGGCTTCCTTAGCGTGTCTTTTGCTTTGTTTTGGAGCCCAGCTGAAAAGTGATTTCTCTGAAGTTGCTTTCCAACATAAAGCTCAGGACAAGTCAAGGCACCACTGGTCACCTCAAACATTTCAGAGGATTTTCCAAATGTGAACAAAAGATAGTTATATACATGAGGAAAAAGTGACATTTTATTTTGGTAACAGGACTTGAAAACAGCAGAGTATGATTCTTTGGGTTTACTGTGTTAGGATATAGAGTGTCTCTCCTTTTTCTGAGATATTCATTCTTGTTTTATTTGTATAAACTTCCTAACAAACCTAAATCTGTTATTTGTATTCCTTAGTAAAAGGAGAAAATCCAAATCTAAGTACAAATTAAAGACTACCAAATAATGACTGTTGTCTGATCTACAAAAGGAACTGGTCCAGCCTAACCACTAACAGATATCTGCAAGTATTTGTGAAACAACATAATGCTAAAGGACATGGTAATTACAAGGGTGGCAGCACCACGATTCTAGCATTGTATCCAATTCTTGCATTTTCTTATGCCATCAACCCATTTTCAGGCTGTTACAATATGGAATTACAGCCTTATAGCAACAGACAAAAGCCAAATGTTTGCATTATTTTCTCTCACAGTGGCCTTTGATTCCCCCAAGTAGGAAATATATGACTCACGTAAGATAGGTGAGACTAGGTTAACTTGGGGCATTTTGTTTCTCTCCTTCAGTGACAGTTCAGGAAAAGATGATAGTGAATTACTCATCATCCATGGCTACTTTTATCTGAAGTACGCTGTTCTCTACAGGCACATATAAGCACTCCCACTCCAGCAGACATGTAGTTACGTATGCGAAGCAGCCATAACGTGTGACTGCTTTACGCTGTACATCATTGTCATAGAACCAGTGGTTGGGTATCTGCATTCCTAAAGCCTTGCCAGGAGGAAAAATAAGGTAAGATGGTGCCTGATGAAATTCAAACTCCTGAAAGACCATACTGTGTTGTTGAACTAGCAACAAGGAAAAGACTTGCTCTGCGAATTAGATGTGTACATACCTCTCACCAGGGAGTAGCTGGTAATGATGCTCATAAGGTGTAACTAGGCAGCTGAGGAATGCTGTTTCTTGACTTATTTCTAGCTCTATTTTTCTTCTGTTAAAATCCTATCATAGTGCCCTCACTGAGTAACTATCATGAAACGTGTCAGTTGGTGCGGAATGTGGCTGTACAAAGCGAGTTGTTTCATTTTTGGAGGCAGTGCAAGATATTGTATTGATCTTTTAAACTGCTATGTGGTCTGGATATAAGTTACATGATAGGCCGCCTATCGTGCCGTGGCAGCTAATCAGCCGATGCACTTGTGCTAGTGATGTCCATGCAGGACCACTGAGATGACTGCAGCACCTTTTTTTTTTGTGATCAGAGAACTCTTGGAATTTGCTCCTTAAAGGCAAAAATTCTTATAGTGTAACTTTTAAGTTCATATATTTTTCAAGCTTTTTTTTCGGAGTAAATAACAGGGGTAAATAACATCACCATTCCTATCTGCCTTGAGCTTTGAGTCTATTCTTGTTAATTGCCGTTTCTACTTTTATGGTTCAAGTTTTCATATTCTGCATATGCCTCTACAGCAAACTTAACAGCAAAAACTTACTTCAGCATTCTGGACTGCGTAGTTCATTCTTTTCCTCAGAAAAGCTACTTTGCTACAACGGAATAAAAAAGTACAGGGGGAAAGAAAAACTTTAAAAAGAACTCGAATAAAACATTGAGGCGGCTTTAGCCCTTGGGGAGTGACACGATTGCAGCCCCGCTGGGACCGCCGGCCCCCTTGGGAAGCGCCGTCTCGCTGCCGGGAAGCTGACAGACCGCGGGGCGTTACGCCTCAGCCTCACCACATACAACACGGCGTAGGGGCGAGCAGCCGTGCGCCCTTCACAGACCCCGCGGCGGGGGCGCTGCCGCCCCGCCGCCAGGGCCCGTCCCGAGGCGCCCCGCCGGGGCTGACGGTCGCGGAGGCCCGGCCCGGCCCGGCCCTGCCCTAACGGCCGCGGGTGGCACTCGCCTCACGCAGCGCGCGCGCAACGGCCGCGGCGCGAGGCAGGACGGCTCCCGCCGCGCCCCGCCTGTCGCGTCCACGTGATCCCGCCTCACGCGGCCAAGATGGCGGCGCCCAGAGCTGTCAACGTGCTGCGGGGCGGAGGTGAGCGCGCCGCCGCGGGGCGGGGAGGGAAGGGAAGGGAGGAGGGAAGGAGAGGAGAGGGGCGGGCAGCAGGCGCCGCCCGTTAAACGGAGCTGCGCGCGACAGCCCGCCGCCGCCTCTGCTGCTGTCTCGCTGCCCGGCGGGGACGTTGGTGGCTGATGCCGGCGGGAGAAGCCACCGGAGCGCCGTGTCCGCCTGCCTCAGCGCACGGGGCGCGAAGGGCCTCGCCCCGCGGGCGGTGGGAGCACCCGGCAGGGTGGCGGCGGGACAGCCCGGCCGGGCCGGGCCGGTGGCACCGGGAGCGGGGGGCTCGGCGCCGTGCGGAGGGGCAGGGGGTGAGGAGCGCTCGGCCCCGGTGTGCGCCGTGCCGGGAGCTGGCCCTGAGCGCTGCTGGCGGCCGCGGGGGTGTGTTACTGTGCTGTTCCTGTCAGAAATTTAGTTTTCTGTTAAAAAATGAATAAAATGTGACTGAAATAAGTACGTTTACTGTCCGATCCCACTGAATCGCGTAACTTTTGCGTGCATGTAGAGGCTCTTCAGCTCCTGCCGTTCCTCACAGCGCGGTCTTCCTGAAAGTGCCTTTTCTACCACAGCCCAGCAGAAACGATTCAGTCCCGTGTGTATTGCTGCCTTGGTGACACATCAGAGCAATTGTACACGGTTCTGTACCTCACTGATAAACGTGTTTTCGTATTGGTGTTATGTTATTTACCTCTCATTCCTTCCCCTCTGTGTTACCTTGTCTCTCAGATTAAATAAGACTGGAGGCTCTTTGGGGCATACAGTTAAGTGAGTGTTTCTTTTTGGCTCCTGTTGTAAAATCTTAAATGTGTGAATAGAAAGAAACACCTTACAATGGTCTCAGTGAAAGACTCGTATGAGTCTTTTTTTTTTTTTTTTTTTTTTTTTTTTTTAAGACTGTAAATTCTTCATCTTTCAGCCAAAGCACAATATTGCAATGCTATGCAGCTGACATAAAATTTCAATCCGTTTTCTCATGTTGTTGGTAATGATCTTCTGCTGTACTTCTATTTTTTGTTCTGTTCGAGTCTTTTCAAACTTTTGAGAATATAGCAGCCTTTTCTTCACAGTTGATCCTGAGTTTTGCAGGGCACAAGAGCCGTGTCAAATTTTTCATTGATGAAGGCTCATATTCATAAGGAAATTTCAGTTTGACTGGAATCTTAGAATATGAGCTTCAGTTGAACACTGGGAAGAGCTGGGGCATTTGGCCTTCAGAGTCTCTTTTTTATTTCTGACACCGGTCAAAACCTCTACACTAGCACATGTGCTAGTTAGAAACTGAATCACATCTGTAGTATGTAGTACCATAGAATGTCTGTTGTTGTTGGTTTGTTTTGAATCTCAAATTGAAATTTATTGTACAAATTCATACTATTCTTGATTTCTTGCTTCAGCATTTCTTCATCTGCAGACTTTGTTCTGGATATTGTTGTGGTCATGTGTGACCAGTACAACTGCCTCCAGCTGCATCCACACCTGGAAACTCTGTGTCTATCATCCAGTTAATAGACCCAAGCCATTTAAATTTGTTAAGCTTTCATCCCTCCCTCCAGACATCAAAACTTCTTCAGTTCCCCTAGTGGATGCATATTTCCAGAAGTTGAAAAAGCAAAACTGTCATAGTTCAGACAAGACTGATTAAGCTAAATCCAATTTTCCCTGATTTGGACAGTTCAGTATAATTTAATTTGCAAATATTGAAAGACAGAAGTAATTTAAATTAGATTTCTGCTCAACGAAGGGAGTCTATTCTACCTAAATAGAATGAAAATTACTTTTTGATAGCCCCTTATGTAATATCTCTTCATACATCTGATGTAATATTTCTGTAAATGATGAAAAGAAAATTTTCATAATTATGGAACTGTTTCTAGCACACTTGAAAAGCAGAGATCTTGGAAGTTTGTATACTGTTTAAAGACTTCCTCCACATATCAGAAGGAATTAGGCTATCATAAAAAAGTCTTTAATATGTTTGAAAAAGAAAAGTTGAATGATTGTGCTTGCAGAAAGTTAAAAAGACAGTCTGTGATTTTTTGTTAGGCATATCAGACAATTTATTTGAACAGTCCCTGTCTTGCTACTGTCAGAATTGCAATACTGTCAACCTAAGGAGAAGGTACACAACTTGATAAGAGTGTGAGGGGGCATAAGAGCGCCAATTGCATGTACCATTTGTAAAAGAAAACTAAGACAGAATACAAACACATCGAATGGTATGTTGACCTGTCAGGGTTTGTACTTATAAATGATAGTGATTATATGGTGTTTTATGGGCTTGTAAACGGTCTACTTGAATACTACGATAGTTTCAAGTATTACAATAATTGCATCTGTGATGTTCATTGGTAATAAAATAAAGTGGAAGACGTCAAAGAACTGCATGTCTCCAAATACAATTTCTATGATTTAAGGCATAATAATCTTTCATTGATCTATTAATTTTAGGCAAGTAAATTATTGTAGAGTAGAAGCCCCTAATTGCTTGTAATGAAGTTTCAGGACTTGGAGCCATGGGAAAATAATTGATGAGAAGACATATCATGTAAAACAAGTCACTTACTGTGTTAAATACTGATAGAACTGATTTCTTATCTTGCTTCCCTATCTACCGATGAATGAGTGGTCCATCTATGCTGCATGTTATTGCCAGACTTTTAAGGTTAAGTTATTGTAGATTGGAGGTGTGTGATACATCTCTCAGATATGTAGTCTGTGTGTACAGGCTGTATGTTTGCTTGTGCTTTACCTAGTCTGCATATTTGCACAACTGGAAAATTGTGCAAGCATCCTAAACAGGTGCCGATAAGACTTCACCCCTGCTCATGTGTAGAAGCAGTAGATTTCTTCTTTGGGCTGTTTTTATGTCCAGCACCAGAGTTATTGTGAGATATTATTATTCTTTGGATGCATAGCTATTTCAAAATGTTAGTTTTTTTTTCTGAGAATTTTATTTTTTTCACCTTCCTTAGTAACATGAAGAGGAGATACATAAATATATGCTTTTAAATCTTTCCCCCCCAAAAAAAAAAAACACAAACAAACGGAGGGGCATAGCTGGGGTATGATTTTGTTGCATTGTGGCTTAAAAACCGTGTTAATCCAAGTTTGCCTAGAAGTGCTGAATCTCATTAGAGGTCTTTTTTTAATTAGTATCATTTTCAATATTGCAATGCATTTTATTTGGGCTGTATAGATCTGTTCAGTTTGCGAGTCTGGTCAATGATGTGATGATTGAATGTTGTCTATCCTTCAGAGCTACTCTAGGCAAAATTGAGTATTTCAAAGGAGTAACAACCTCTTCTCCAATAAGGTAATTTTAAGAAAATAATCAAGCTATTCTGAAGCATCACAGAAATCAGAAATGTTAGCTCAGACCCTGCAGAGAGTGGAGTAATAGGAAAAGATGCAGACAAGTAACTGAGGCACTATGAAGCAATTAGTTTACTTCCTCTAGTTAAAGCATATATATTTAATTTCACATAGTGTTTTTCTGTGTGATCAGATATGGCTTTGCTATTTAATATGGTAAAACAGACAGTCAATTTTCAAAGTATCATTTTATGGTGAACTCTACATGCTAGCATACAGAAACATTCTATAGAGTTAACATCTGAGAGGTGGTTCAATAAATAACTTAATAAAGTACCTGCTGGAAATAACCCATTTCATGGGTTTTTGATTTTAGGAGCACAGTCAAGGTCAAATCTGTAGCTTCACTGAGTAATATATATCCAAAACCTCTTTAGTTTCAACTACCTGCAAAGGGAGAATGTTTTTCAGAGCTCTGAAAAAAAACATTTTCCTTCTCTGTCAAGTTGAAACATGAATGCCAGGTTTTTGAATTGTCATATGCTACTGAATCAGTCTGTTTCCATCTTTTTGGTAATGAGATTTGGAATAGGAGTAAAATTTTAAAAGCAGCCTACCTTTTCATAAGTGTACCAATAAACTTTAGCATATATGAGATTATTCTCATATTAAGAATGAATCATAAAAAAATTCTCAGCACTGTTGATATTCAAATACAAAAAACATCTTTTCACCCATATCTTCATCACTGTTAAACTTAGAAATGTACAGTGCAAAAATTTACAAATATTTAGTCCTCATCTATGGTAACTTCTAATACTTTAAAGCTATCTAATTCACTTAAAAAAAAAAAAAAAACTGTACAATAAACACATATCAGTCTTTGGGGGACTTGACTAAACATTGCCTAGTATTCCAGACTGATAATGAAATATGTCCTATAAGTCTGAAGGTTTTTTGGTAGATGAGAAAAAGTGATTGAAAACTTTTGTCAGAGAGTTTTCAAGATCAAATGATGCTTGGCTGCACTGTGCAATATATGAGCTGGGCAATTAGCTGGAAGCAAATGTTAATTCACATTTTCCATTAATTTGTAGACAGACTCATGTCTCCAGGATTTAACATTAGCATTATCAGCTGCAAATGATGCACGGTGGAAGTTCAAACCATTTGATCGTAGTACACTTTTAACATTTTCAAATCATCCTGAGGTATTTCCATCCCTGTCTTGCAAATAAGCAGGCAGACAAGGAATTATTCCCATTTCAACAGTGCAGCAATGAGTAACTCTCAGGGAGACATATACTTTCATGGTTTGAGGCATGAGAGAAAAAATATTCCCCTTTCAATAAAGTGTTTAATTGTTCTCTTCTTTCAGCTGAGAGGTAATGTGTTGTTGGCAGCACACAGAGCCTTTGTTCTGACAAGATACATCACTTCTAACTGGGGGTGTATTGGTAGGGTGCGGTTTTCCTGTTAGATTCTTTTTCTCAATCGGCATCAGCCAAGATGATATTCAAAGGGAGGACTGTCCTCTGCAGGTGTCCAGCCGTGGCTGAGAATTGGATCACCTTGTCCACCTCTCCGTAGACCGGCTGCTGCAGTGGAGGCCATGCGGCCTTGGCCAGCTCCCCAGGCCTGTTGGCCCACAGCTGCAGACATGGCTGGGAGGGGGAAGAAGGCTGCTGTCGCCATGCAGCAGCCGGCTCACCCAGCAGCAGAAACTTGGAGTTTTCTGCTACAATCAGCTCTGCTGATTTGTGCCCCCTCATGCAGCCACTTGCCCCAGTTTTGGTCATCTTCTCTGTGGAAGGGTACACATTGGCCTTGTGCCGGATTGCCACCACTGTGGCTGTAACTAATATCCACACGGAGACAAAATTCATAACGTATCCCTGAAGACTGCGTTGTTCCACCAGCTTTATGAAAGCTTTTTCTGCTCTGTATGCCTTGTGCCTTGGGTGACCAGGTCCCAGACAGTATCTTATATCAGCCAGTATTTAGTCTGTAGTAAATGTATTGGATAGGTACATTTTTAGATACTGGAAGTAGTATAGTAAGCCAAGCTGTAATCCTGGCAAAATTGAACTGTTTGGGAAATATGTGTTACATGTATCCTTTTCCATTTTACAGAGTCTCTCTTCTTAACATTCAGCTGGACCTTTTCCTAGATGGAAGGGAGCTTTTTTCTATCTATTTCCATCACAGAGCTCTGAAACTTTTACAGCCTGCAGCAACTCAGTGCCCTAGTGCAGTGATTCGCTATGAGGGCTGGTGCTCAGCTGTGTTTGTGGGCTACTGACCCTGAAGGAAAATGCCCAGATGTTCTGAGAAGTCCTTTACTAAGAAATTGATGTGGCCCATTACAGGAAGTCGGCTTTCAGCTGTGTTCTACACAGTTTTACAGTACTCAGTCTTCAGAGTTAGATGTTAGGATACCCATCAGTGATGAGCACTCCCTGTTTGCATGCACCACTTCCACTTTGCTTTCCTTGCGTGACATTTCCTTACCTGGCTTCAGGTATATAAGCAAAGGCTTAAAATAATACTGTGTAGTAGAAGCAAAGTCTGAAACAAAGTCATGTCTATGGTTTGTATTTCAGTGTTGTCTTGGGACAGGCATACTTGTTCTGAACTCTTTTGCTTCATCTCTTTCTAAAGCAGTCAGTCTCTTCAGGCTGAAATCTATACTCAGAACAGAAGTGGTGTTAGCATGTGAGCCTTAGTGCTCTGCTCTGCAGAGACCTAAATGACTGATTCAGGCTTCTCTGTATGGATATAGTGTATCAGTGATATAACAGATACTGCTTCACAAGATCTAAGGATTCAATTTAAGAAAAAAGATCCAGGCCTTTAAAGTCTGCATCAGAAGATCACCCTGACAAGCCTTTTTGCAGAGTTAAACTGCAAGTGAAGTCTGGTTTTTCGTTCTTGCACGTTCTTTTACTAAAACATCAGGAACAGTGGTATAGTATATGACAGGTCTCTGGTGGTCTCTGAGCTTGTTTACTGCAATATGTAGCATTTGAAGGGAAAGGATGAAGGACTGAAACATTGTTGAGGAAATTCTGGATCTCAAATTGTGAGTGATACTGTATTTTAGAGCAGATAGCTTCTCTAACTGAAGTAACAGGATTAGATGCCACGTGAGCATATAGTGTAACAGGTTCTGCCTCAGAGAGCTCACAGCCCAGGTATCTACAGCAGACAAAAGGGACTGAAATTGTTAACAGCAGTTGATGGATGGAGAAACTGTAGTGCCAAGGGAGTAATTTGCGGAGGGTCTTGTGTAAGAGTGTCATCAGGAGAATTAAATGGAGTCTGAAGCCTGCGCTAATGCCTGCTATTTCTAAGCTGCCAGGTTAACACATAGTTTAAAAGTGGATGTATATGAAGTGGCTTTCCAGATTCTGATAAAGTAATAAAGCTGAATTTCCCTAAGCAGACCAGAAGCTGTATTAAAGATGTACACAAAAGTGACATCCCACATAGCTATAAAGATCTGAAATTTTGTGTTACAGGTGGTTAACAGTTCTGCATTGGAAACTGAACTATTCTGTTCTGATACAACACCAATTATTTCTTGTGTGTTTTTTTTACGTACAGCTATAATTAGAGGATAAGTTTGAGGCTACCCTCCAAAAAAAAGTCTGTTTCAGTCAATTGCCCTAACATAGTGCTGTGGTATTTTCATTTCTTATTCTGAAGTTTGGGTTTCTGCTGAAGTCAAATTGAAGATAGGCTCCTTCTGTTTTTGGATTTGCAGCTAAAGCTGCAGTGGAGATTGATGTTGTGAAATCTAAGCTGTTTTTTCTTTCCATTATATTTGTACATATGAGATATGATGCTGTGGTTTTGCCAGTTGTGATCCATGAGCAAATTTAAGTGAAAGCTTAGGAATTTTTAACAATGTTCAGAGATAAATTTGCAGTTTCATTGCAAACTGTACTTTTAATATAGAGACTGATCATGTATACAGTCTGTACAAGGCCTTCTCTGTGCTAAAACTGCCTGTAGGATTCCTCATTAAAATGAACTCCTCAGTTGCCATTTGGGATTGTATATCTTTTCCTCTTTCTAATCCTTTTCTCCTCCCACTCCTGAACAAGCACAGTCCCATAGCCCTTGGAAACTCACACGTGGCGAAACACTTGCTCTCTTTTCTTCTCTGTGACAGTTTGGGGTGGTGAGGTGCCACTGCTGGATGGCTTGCAGTGCTTCTGACCACCACACCCCAGTGCTGTTGATCTTGCTATATTTATTAACAATAAATTTTAATTTGAAAATATTTTGAAGTAATGAAGTGGGAGGAGGAGTAGGATATGTAAAATTTATTTATTTATTTATTTATTTATGCTTTGTCTTTTCAAGCTGTGTGCATTTGTCACAGTGGTTCCTTTCCTAAGTATTTGTATTAAAATCAGAAATGTTTGTTAAAACATACTTGTGTGCTTAGTCTAACTTTCGTATTACATAGGTGAAAAAGGAAGAGAAAGTAAATAGGGCGTGGTCTGTGCTTTGTGTGTTCTCTGACTTAGTTACTGCATCCAGTAGAAGGGGGCTGTTTGGCTACAGCAGTGTTTTAATTTCATTTTGTAGTTTTTAGTTACACATTTCTGTAGTCTCCATGACCACTCCTGTTACCTGATGGCGCCTATATTTCATCAAGCAGTCTACCTGGATTTAGTCCCAGATGAGCTGTAGATCATGATGAACATGATCCCCTCTGCTTGGGAATCCAAGACCTGTAGTACCAGGATTCCCAAGGGAATTGAAGGAAAGCTGTGTTCAAGCATTGACTCCTCTTATTTTCTGTGTTGTTTTTTGTGTAGTATCACCTTATGCTGATGGATAATGTACTTCACCACTAGTAAAATCTGGTTTTACTTTGTTGATGATTAGGAGAAAAGATTCTTTTTAAAATAGAATGAAAATAGGAGCAGCTAAAAGTACAGGCAACAAAAGAAATTCTTTTTGCATCTCTTGATTGCTGCTTACAAATAAAGCAACAAGTTATTAAACAAAATAACAAAAAATGTTGCAGTATTAGTGTTACTCTGATGTGTTGTTTTTTTATGATATTGTCATTTCTATGTTTTCAGAGTTTAGTGCATGTTGATTTTTTTTTCTTACCTGTCTCTCCTTTAATCTGTTTCATTCTGTGAGAAAAGCTGCATTACACAAACATTGCATATAATTTTAGCAGCAGAACTTTATCATGCTGGATTTTTGTATTTAGAAAATGTTTTAACTTTTTTTTTTTTTGAGTGCAGAGAGAGAGTTAATGGTCAATCTAATTAAATTTAATTGCATTTCCTGTATGTTTTATTTTTAGCTTGCTCTTATATATATGCCTTTATGTTCATGAGAAAATGTATTTTTGTCATTTAAAAAAAATATATATCTTAAAATTCTTCTAAATGTGGGGAACTCGTAATTTCTGCTCAATGGTCAAGAGTTGTTTCCTCATTGTTTTGAATTGTGTGACCTTGTGTTTTGTTTTGTTTGGTTGGTTTGTTTTTGTAAAATTTAGAAAGTTAAGATATGAGAAGAGTAATTAACAGCTGCTGTGTTGTTCCTGTTCTAGCTTTTATGACCAGGTTGATTGGACATGCATGCAGAACATGTTAGTTATTATTCTATCTACATACACTTCTGCCATCGTTCATTTGTCTCTTACTGCTCACATTTACCTACCTAACTTTATATATACATCATTACTTGTAGAAAGATTTTTTTCCCCTGATATCCTAAGAAAAAATGTGGAAAAATTGGCCTTCAACAATTTATTGTTTTTCTGTTGTTCTAGCAGTTTGTCTGAAACTTACTTTTCTGAGCATGAGCTGTTTTCTGTGGGAGGAACTACAGTGACTGGAGAACATGTAAAGCTCTGGCATCATAAATGTGAAAAATGAACAGATAAGGATTCTCAGATTTATTCATTTAAATCTAGTGACAAACAAGCATCTAAAATAAAGATGCCTTTACTAAAAATTCAGTGATTCTGTTCCTGTGGTTAGGGAATAGAAAGTCTGCTGTAGTACATTACATGTATTGTATTACAGTTTACATCTCCCAGGCTTCTTTTCTGTTCCAGGTTTGACATTCTTGGTGTTTCTGAGGTTTAAAAAAGGCATGAAAAAAAATCATATTGGATATTTTTATGCATCAAAAAGTAGAAGTATAATCATGTGGTAAAATCCCATTAAGGTTATTTTTCCATTCACCAGCAAGGGAGAGAGTTACTGCCCTTACCAGACAAAGTTCATTCAAAGTTTTGAATCATTAGATTGCCTGAGGCAGGAAGCTGAAGTTGTTTTCTTGTATTGTGGCTGTACCTGGAGGCCACAAACTTAAGTTTTCTGTTGGTCTGTATTGTACGAGTCCCCTGCCACAGAAAATGTGTGGCAGTTTGAGAAGTAAGGGAGACACCAAGGCTTTTGCTGAAGTAGAAGATTTGCCAGCTTGCTGTTTGGTGGCGAATCAGCTTCAGAGTGTACATCATGAGTCTCACCTTGGTGTCTGGGCTTCACACGTTCCTGGGTTGATGGTTCTGGTGGGAGAAAACAGCCCTGAGGAGCTTGCCAGCATCAGGAATGGTAGGCTCATCTGCTGGCATCCTCTTGTTAGTGAGGCAAGTCCTCCTGCAGCTGTATGGCTGAAGAAGAGTTACAGTCTCAACACAAGACTGTGTTGAAGTTATTTGTAGGACTAGAATCCAGGAGCTAGGGGCTTCAAGGCTGGTGGTGCATGGCCTTGGATAAGCCAGTGAACTTCCTGTCTCTTTCTCCACCCACAGTACAGATATTTATCTACTTTGCAGGTGCGTTGGTTGAGAGTAATGAGTTGTTTGTAAAGCACTTTGAAGATGAGAAGCTCTATAAAAATGCTAAGTATTATTATGTATGAGCTCTTGAGTGTATAATGGCTGTTTGCCTGCCAGTATTTAAAGCAATTTGTAACACACTAAGTATGAAAGGCACTGTATGAAGTCAAGCTCTAGTTTCTGTTTAAGAAAAGTTACTCATACTTTGTGTTCAGCAGTTCAAGTCACACCATTGGATGGCTGTGTTCTGTAGTGATACAAAGATTACAGAAGATTTTTTTTAAAGGAACCATGTCAGAACATCTGAAGTCAGGTCATTATATGGTAAGGGTTTCTTCTGATTCAGTCATATCTCATGGTGTCTGTATGTCTTGGGTTTTGTTTGTCAAACATGTAGATCTTCTTCCTTCTTCTCTTTTGGCAAATGCTCCTTTTGTCCCTTCTTACACTTCTGTCTGAACAGCTGTAACTTTTCTCTTCCTGTGTAGAGAAGCAGAACACATTGATAATAAACTTTTTTTTTTTTTTTTTACTTAAATAAAGTCTTTTCAGTCCTTGTAAATGGGCATAGGAAAAGGAAATATGGAAAGGGTATAAGAGAAAACATCTAAGGTAATGTTTACAAATGGAACTGTTTGTTGGCAAAGGGCTTTATCCATATGATAGCATATGATACTACAGAGATTCTTGGACAGAGGAAGTTTGAAATTAGTTTTTAAGTTCCTTTAACATAGTGCGTATTAAAAACATATTATTTGAATGGAAAACAATCTGGAAATGTTTTATGACATAGAAACAAAGTATGGAAAGTTCATTTGTTTGTTCTGTTAAATGACTGATTCCCTGGGGAGTTTTCCTTTTAGAGTTGTTATCCTTTCCAAATCAGTAGATGTCTTTCCCTGTATGCCCTAATTTCTAAACAAAGAGGAAAATGTTGGAAAACAAGTGTTCAATAAACTGTTATGCTACATGGAAGTCTTAGAAAATGGTAATAAAGGACTCTTCAGTGCTCCTCAGAAGTCTTTTGGCAGACTTATTCTATAGAGTGCAGCCTGAGAAAACTTTCGTGAGGGTTTTTGAAGGTCATATTGTAGTCTCTCTAGTTTAGAAGATAAATAACCAGCCACTCTAAGCAGCTGTGTAAAGTCTCCAACTTTCACATCTTAAGGATGTTTACTTTCATGTATTTATACTTAAAATACCTGTTAAAAGGATGTTTCGATTTTAGATCAAGCTTATTTTGAACCATGAAGGGCTACTGCAGTAATGAACATGATCTATATTTATACATTAACACCTAGGGCATATCAGATGTTCTCAGATTAACTGATTCATGTTGAGATGTACATGAACTTAAATTTAGGTCCTGCATTGTGTATTTTTCAGAATTATGAACGTCAACACACATGGTATAACACTTAAAGAAAATGACAAAGAAATTATTTTTCTCACAGAAATCCAGCCGTTTGGTCCCAGATCTTCTGATTGGAGTTGGAAAAAAATAACAGTGAGCTCCTGACCTCATACCACAAGTCATAAAAATAAGGAACTTTATTTAATACATGATGCAGTCACTCCAGGTCTGCTTGTATGTTGCTTGAGTTCGTAGCTCTTGAATGTGCTTGTAAACTCATCTAGACGAGTTGATCTTCTACTCTAATAACCAAGCGGACAGTCATCTTGCAAAGCCATCCTAGTTTGACACCAAGATGAGATGTTGTCTGCATTGATTTGTGCAGGTCTGAGAATTGAATTACACTCTTGCGTTATGGGTGAAATTGTGGGTGGTGACAAGGTTTAATTTCATTGCCCTGTGCTTTCTGAATTAACACCTGTGAGGTGACTAGGCAAGTCTCATTTCTGAGAGTTGTTTCTAGTTGTTGTGTACTGATTATTATTGACATACTTCTTATGGCTCAAGACAGAGACCTAAATGAAAGGGGTGTTCTTAAAAGAAATGTATCAAGTAGTGGGACTTGTCTAGGTTTATTATTTAAAGATTTGTTAATGCTCTAGCAGACCCTACTAATTCAATAGAAGCTCAAGTCATGAGAAGATTTCTCTTCTGGGAAATCTTAAATAGTTCCTCAGAAAGATCAAGTTGTACCAGCCAGAATTACTTTGCTGGTATGTTTCTGTCCCAGCTGTTTTCTAGGTGGTGTAGTTAAATTATCTAAGAGTTTAGCATTGCAGAGAACTCTCCTTAACTACTACATGTTTTTTGGCAAAATTTTAATTGCAGAGCAACCCAAAATTGCAAAAGTGCAGAAGGAGTATATGGCAGCTGTTTCTAAAACCTGCTTGATAAAGACAATCTTGCTTTTGTTTATTTCGGTCTCTTTTATCCGAATAACTCTTTTTGTGAGAACTGTTGCATAAAATCAGTCTTGGTTCTTCAGTGAAATATAAGGTATATCTCAGCTTTCCTGAAGAGACTATCCAAGTCAATAAAGGTGGAATTCAGTCAACCTAACTCTCTGCATCTAAGTTGGTGATACTGACTCCCGCTGTAATCACCTGAGGGAAGCAGGCTAAAGTAAATTTTGATAGACTTTCATGTTAACTTCACTGAGTAATTGAAATCATTTTTCTTTTTCCAGTTATGTGAGTCAGGTATAGAATAATATAACTGCTTGACAAATTTGGGTGGCTTTTGCTGCAGCAGTATCCTCACCTCTGGGACCATGTTCCTTGTTGGAGGCTGCAAACAGGTTGTTTGGAAGTTGTGACTGGAAGTTCAGCCAGCTGAAAGTAATCTGCCGGTGTGGCTGAGGTAAAGGCACACATTCTCTCCTGTCACCTCTGGCGCTACAGGTGATGATACACTGCACTGTGAGCAGCCATAGCTGGGGCATGGGCATGCTGCTTCTGCTGACTGTACCACTGCAGTGGTAGCAAACAAGTCAGAGTTGACTTCACTGTAGTTGTTTTGTTCACTGAGTAGGATTCAGGACCCCTGATGTTAATAAAGTTGTGGTCAGAATCATAAAATCAAAATTCATGATCATGTTATTTTGCAATAGGCCATGCAGGTAATTTGAAATGGAATTTGCATTGTCCATGATTTAAGTGTACAGCAGGGCTTCTAGAACATAATTCACTGAATTTGCTGATCTGGGGATGATTTTAGAGTCGAAATGAATTGATACCTTCTCCGGTACATATCTCAGGTATGATTCTGTCAATACACATAACGTCTGTTGTCACATCCTTTGTATATTTTAGCACCCAACTTCCTCACCCAAAAAAAAAGGTGTTGGGACAAAGTCTGCCAAGATCCAGACCAAAGACAGGTTGAACGTGGAACGTGTCTGGTTCTGTGGCTGGACTGCTGCAGAAAGCTGCAGGAATACCAGTGCTCATTCTCCAGATGAAGCTTTTGTACTCTCTCTGTCCAGCTAGCTCTGTTTTATAATTGTCAGAATAATTTATAGTGCATCATGAAACACATCTGGATGGAGCAATAACATGCTAATTGTTATTGTCTAAAGAAGAGCTTTACTAGCCTGCATTTTAAATTATAAAGATGATGGTTTCAGCTGCAATGGCACTATTGAAATTAAGACACCAAAATTTCCACATGCAGATCTGCGGTTCTAGTATAGTACTCTCAAGATGGGTGTGCACTGTCATTGGATTTACCAGGGGCTGCCGGGATCACTGACCTTCCTTGATGGCACCAGTCTGTATAATTTGCCATATGCATGGCTTTACTGGTAGCCTGTTTTTTATTTCTTCAGTCTTTCCCATGAGCATCATGCAATGCAGTATGTGCCCATGTCTCACGTGTGAGAGACAGCTCACAAGGAGATGGCTATACAGCTTCCAGTCATGTTAAGGTTATATATGCCTCTGCCTTTAAGTAAAAAGGTAAAAATGCCTTTTTTTGGTGTGTCAATTTGAATGGGAAGTCTTTTGCAAAATAGTTCTTTTCATGCAATTAGTATCTCCACAAATTATGTCTGTTCTGTCAGATCTGCCTCCAGAGCTCCTTCTATCTAAACAAAGTTCTGAATAAATAAGTTCAAAAGTGAGCTGGGTTCTAGCTGAAACTTCTCCTCAATTACAAGCACACAAGTCCAGTCAGAGCAACTGGGAGATCCAGCTGTGGGCTCAAATTGCTGCCATTGGTCTGTATCTCCAGTGGGCAATACTGTTGTAAAGCTGTATATTTAAACCACAAACCTGTAGCAACAAGAACAAGAGCACTAGAGTGGATGTTTGACAAATCATGCAAGAAAATCTAAGCGTTCTGTGTTGAATATGTGAATTAGTAATTGGCTAAGTGGGATGTCCCCATGGAGAATTTCATGGATTGCTGCCCAGCTTTGCAGACAAGGTAGCTAAGCATGCTCTGAAGAAATGCCTGTCATATTTAGCTGGCAAGTTAGATTATCTTCATCACAGGGAAAGCAAAACATTTACTGATGCTTATCGATTCACTATCTGTGCAGAAAAAAAAAAATGCTCAAATCCTTTTCAGTTCAGGAAAAGGATTTGTAGATCTCCTCTCTTGAGAAACCCATTGCTTACTTGATGTGTTTTAGAAATTCAGATGGTGGAATAGCCCAATAAAATGTACACAGTGAGGGAATAGACTGATGAAGATAGTTTAGAACTTAATTATTTGTTTGCTTATTTATTTATTTAAAGTCCCATTTTATGGGAAATAGCAGTTGTTGGCATTGCTGTATCCATCTTTAAAGCACCTGATAGGACAGCGTGGTTTTGTTTGGGTAACTTACACCTGTAACATGTGCAGGAGGAGAAGTGACAGGGAGCAAGGTCTAGGTTTGGGGGGTAAGAAAGCATTTCCTAAAGTGCAACTGGACTTGATCCAGTCTTGAGGGAATAACCAGGTGCTGTAGTTTGTGTTACATTGTCTATTTCAACAAGTACTGCTTGTAGTTCCTCCAGGAAATCTCTTGTAATAGTAGCTGGAGTGTTGATGGCAGGATATGGAGTAGTGAGGAAACCCAGAGGTCCTTCCTTACCACCTAGTTTTTGGGATCTGAATGTGTAGTTTGCTCATTGGAGAGTGGCGGGGCAGATAGGCAGGGCTGGAGCCCATCCTGAAGACATGCATCGGAAATTCATAGATGTTGCATGCCATCTGGCTCAACTCCTCCTGATGTGTATTACATGAGATGGGCACAGGGGAAACAAGTGTGTCAGATCCTGACCTGCATATAGGTTGTCACTCCAATGAAATATGCTGAATTCCTTCATGTTCCTGATACCTAGGGAAGGTCATGGTCAAAACTGAACCTGTAGTCATTGTTGTGGTGATTATTGTTTAATTTACTGTATATCAACCACAAAGCTGGTGCCCACAGATGCCTTAGCTCTTTCCCAGTTAAGGTGCCTGTTGTAGCCAGCTGTTTATTAGATACTGGTGAAACATTTGTCCAGGGACACAAGCACTACAAATATAATCTGGTGAGATCCAAATAGTTGTAAACCTCATATTGTGCCATATGTTGATTAGTTTACTTTAAAAGCTGAAGCTCAGGTCCTACTCCTTTTCATCTATGTTCATGAACTAGAAGAGGAAAGGTGGTGGTTGTGAAGTGAGGAGAGTGGTGGCTCAAAAGCCCCTGGGGTCTCCAGCAGGGTAGGCAGGGGGGCACACCGCCTGTGTGCCCAGGGCAATGCAGCCCTCTCCCCCAGCCCCGTGCTCTGTGCAAACCCAGGGGAAGTTTTTCCAGATGCTTCCTTGAACCATTTCCCTCCTGCTCCTGACAGAAAAAAGCTGGCACATCCCAGCATTTGTGCAAAGAGCAAGGGGGGCACCGTGCTGGAAAGGGTGGCTGGTGCCTTCAGGAGGGAGATTCCTGGATGTGGCGGTGCTGTGGGGAAGGGCTGGTGTTGTGTCTGGAGCCAGAAAATGCGCTTCAAAACCACTGCATGGAAAATGCAAAACACCTTATTACCCTTTCTCTACCACAGAATAAAGCCCCTTTTTGTGTCTGACATTCATGAAGGCTTATTAAAGCTCAACGTCTGTGGGGGAGGCAGTTGCCATCCTGACTCAGGATGGACACCTCCCCCAGGCTGCTGAGAGCACGGTGTCAGCACATCCCGAATTTCTGCCCTTTTTGAGGTTTGACTGTATCCATTGGAGGAACTACCGAGGCAGCAGGGGATGCAACCCAAAGCTTCTCCCCAGCTCAGGCTGCTTTTTTGATTCTTCCATGGAGCTCGCTCCCTCAGCCCCCCCCAGCCTTGCCGCCTGCCCAGCCTTGCAGCTGGCCTCGCTGCGCAGAAGCGCTGAGGCGTGGGGCCCAGTGAGGGGCCACTGGCAGCCCTGGGCAGCTGGGGTGGCCCATGGGTCATCCTGTGGGGCCTGCGCCTTGGGGTGAACCTAGGCCAGCACTGCCATCCCCGCCACACGTGTTGCCTCTGGCCTCTTGCACTTGTGTGCTTTCCCTTTAGCATGCGTGAGCATGGCTTGCCTTCCTGCAGAAGCGCTATATTATTTATAAATAGCCACTCTATTTGCAAGGTGCCATATATGATAAAAAAAGGCCTTTGGTGATGGTTATGTGGCTTGAGAGCAGAGCCTGTGCTTTGGATGTGCTCTATAAACAGCTGGCAACAAGTGGCCTGATCCTGTCTCCTCTGCCTTCAGCGGGAGATCCCTGACAAGTGCATGAGGCAGGAGGCGCCTCGCTGCCAGTGCCACGTCTGCGGGCAGGCCGCCTGGGCATGCAGCGCGGCCGCCTGTCCCCGTGCCAAGAGCGAATTTTGCCGATCCAGATCGGCTCAGTTTGTCAACACGTGGCTCCTGCTGAGCTCCATGAGGAGAATCATTCTTGGCACAGGGAGGAGCAGAGCTGGCTTGGCTGCGCCCGCCAGGGCCTAGCACCTGCCCCAGCAGGAGTCCAGCACCCAGCCCAGCTCCCGCAGCCCCGTGGCTGCGGCTCCTGACGGTGGGCTGGTGGGAAGGATCAGGGGCAGAGAGAGAGATTCCCTGGGTTAGTTTTCAAAAAAAATAATATTTTTTTTGTGGCTGTCTGGATGATTAATGTGAATAGGAAAATACTGTTGACCCATTTAAATCACGTTATACGACATCCATTGCTCATCTGCATAATGAAATACACACTGAACATTACAACCTAAGTATAAGAGCCAGTGAACTACAAAAATAATATTTTACTCATTTAGATTATGAAGTAAAATATAGGACATTAGTACTAATCATAGTATTAATTTTTAAGCCATGCAAATTGTAATTGTCAGTGAAAAAGAATTATAAGTAGAAAAGGCTATTAGCATTTCAGCTTTAACAGTTAATTTGAGTAATTTTTTTTTTTTTTTCTGCTGTGCAGCTCAGGAAAGTCCGTATGTAAAACATTTAATAATAAGTTCAGCAATGTTTGTTTGATATAATTATTTAATTTTGATCATTAAAGAGGTGCTAGAAATATTAATTTGTGGTATTAAAATACCTCATTTGTGACATTTTATAACAAAGGATAAATTGTAATCTTTACTTGAATAAAATCAAATCTAAAAGGCAAATTGTTAATAACGGAGAGATGAAATAATTTTAAGCATTTATTTAAGTATCAAAGCAAAAACTGAAGCCTTTAAAATATGAATTTCATCTAATATAAACATCATTTTCAGCATTTTAAACTAAATACAAATTTTAAAATACTGAATTTAGGCTGTCAGGTTTCTATGGTTACCTACCTTTCCAGCGGTTTTGTGAGATGTGTAAATAGGCCTATGAGTCACTTGTAATTATTTGTTTTTTGTTTGTTATAGTTGTAATTCTGTGTTCAGTTTGAATCCAATATAGTTCACACCACATGCTTTGGTTTATGTATATTTTAGTGCATATGATTGACAGTGATTGAGCATTTCTTATGGAGTGCTTGTTTTTTTTTGTCATAAGTGATGTATGTTGGTACTTCTGAAAATGTAAACAACTTCTTCCTGTATCAGTGTTTGATAAACAGGGACTTTTATGATAAGAAAGAGGTCTTTGTAAATGTTAAGCAAGGAGATAAATGAAAAGTATTTTAAAAAATGTTTTAAACAGCCCCCAAACATTATACCGTACTCTTCCAAATTCAATCCATAATCCTATCATTATAATTCATTCAGTGACCCAGTGTCACATATTTATGAATAAGCTTCCAAGCTATGCATTAAAAGCACATTCTGATGATTGTCAGGTTTAAAAATAAATGCTTTATCAAGGATACTAGAAGTTATCTGCAGCAAGCTCTTGACTGGAGCATCTTCCTTGTGCAAAGCATCTTCTTGAAAAAAAAAATAAAAATCATAGATTGTTTCCAACACCACAACAGTATAGTAGAAACAGCTGTAAACTCTTACACCTATCTGCTAATATATTTTGAAGTCCAGTGTACAGGATATAGTGCCTCAAACTTACACTCCACTCCAGCAGAGGACACATACATCTTTTCTCACTAAAAGACTCACTGTCCTAATAAAACTTGCATTTTCAAGTGGAAACAGGATAATACAAGTAATTAACAAAATTCACTACAAAGCAAGAAATGCTGCTAGCTGTCTTTTTTACCAAATGAGAAGTAATGTAAGCATTTTATTAAGATGTTCATCCAAAAATTGCTAGCGATGTACACTTTTTTTTTCATTTAGAGGTAAGACTGTGTTATGATTCAGGAATCATCTTTTATCCTTAGAGATTTGGATGCAGGTGTTTATTGTAAGGGGTCTTGAGTTTTGCATGGGGAAAAGACTGCTAACTGGCAGTACTCTTCCCGTATATCAAGCTATGGAGAAAATCCTGATACAATGTTCAGAAGCCCCTACATTTTCTGTGCAAATGTTACTGTTATTTCAGCAGCCTTGCTCATCCACTGAAAGGATTTGTTGAAAACATTTTTTGTGGTGATTCAGACATATTTTTCCCATTTCAGCTGGTAATTTAAGTTATTAAAGTAAGATTATTTTTAACATGCCACCAGTAACGTTTAGTACTGTATCAGGTATGCACATAAGACATAAACATGCCAGTTGAAAAACAGTTGTTTCACAGAGCACCTGAAAAGATTTTATCCCAGTAGGATTCGGTGAATGTTAAAGCTGTGGGTGGGTGCATATTAACAACAAGATCCTGTATTGTGCATGTGTGAGGACTATTTGAATAGCTTTTTTATTTTAATCTGAAACAACTGCTATTTTTTAAACTGACGAACTTGTTCCAACAGTTGTTACTTCCCTACAAAATGAAAATAGTGAGTACAATAACTAACCTGTCAAGCATAAGTAATTCCTCTGATGTTTTACAAAACCTTAAGATAGACAGAAGGTGTTTGAAAGGTGTATTTAAATATGCAGACCTGAGCAGATATCTTTCTCATTCTAATTTATTGACTTCATGATAAATTAATTTACTCAATATAGCAATGTAGTAACATAAGAGGAATGTTTCTTCTGCTAGTCACAGAAGTTGAAATTTGCCAGATGCTGTGATTTGGAGCCTAAATTCCCCTAACTGTGTGTGAAACTCTTAATATTGCTTTGTCCGGCTTTTGTATCTGACTTGTTTCGTTTTGCTGTGATACTGCTTTAGGCAACACTTTCTTTTTGTTTTCTACTTGTGTTATGCTGTTGGAGAGAGATTTAGTAGAAATTGCACTGGGATGGAAAACTGAAGTGGAGAGCTACAGTGCTCTGTTTCCAAAGTTAAGTGTTACAGCCCAATCACATTTTGTGTAGCAGACAATTAATTTCCCTTGGTATATGAATCAATATAATTTAGATATAGCTAGATGGTACTCTCTATTTTTTTAAATCCTGTAATAAAATGACAACGTGCTGTTTAATGACACCAGAATTTTGCTCAGTCACTGGCTTGGTGTGACTATGTGTGTATATATATACATATATATACACAGGAACTCAGGGAAGTGGTTGAAGGGGGTTTTGAGACTATAACATTAATTTTTCCTTTTCTTCTTGTTTGTTGAAGTTGCACTCAGTTGCTGCTGATAAAAGGTGGCACCAAGCCAACTTCCTGACGGAGCTATGGGGAGGGTCATGGCTTGTCGTGACCTGGGCACTATTACTTGAATGTTGTTATTATTGGGATGAAGTACCCTTAGGCTGTCATCCTTCCTGTAAATAGAAGAGTTTCTGATTCTCTGTGATTTCCCAGTTTACCAACTTGCAGAACAGCTATTTTGTTGGCCATAAGTTTGATTGAATAATGAATTAGAAGAACTGTATTATTCAGAAGGCTCCGATTCATCATTTTAGTGTGCCAGTCTAGAGCAAGTAATAACAACAAAAAGCCAAACAAGAATGCATTTCCATACAGTTTATAAATTTACAACCAATTAAAACACTCGTTTGTATTAGTGCACAGCAAATAAATTGCCTGTCTCCACTCTCCGTGAAGTAAGGGCAAAATTTTAATTATCAGGGAGCGTCACTGGTCCTGAGGGCCCAGCTCGCCTTTGTTCAGCATCGCAGGGGAATCCCAGTGGCAGCGGCACCAGGGCTCATGCTGCTGCACTGGAGCCGGTCAGCATTTGGCCATTGGCTTGCTTTACCGGCTCTTGGGAGGTAATAAGGACAGCAATTCCTTCACTTCCTTTATTAACTAAACAACTTCTACCATCAATATCTAGCTAATTTCAGTAATTGAATAGAACAATGACAACCTGAATATAATGCTTACAATATACTGGTCTTGATTTTGGTTGGTCAGGGTACAGTCATAATCATATTGCTGTCGAGGTTTTCACCAATGTGTTGCTGTTATAACTGAAGTCACATCTATCCTGATGAATATTTCATTTCCCCAATCATGCTATTAAAAACAGAGTGTTTTTACCCTTTCATTTCTGTTTTCTCTTTTCCAGTACCATCGTGACGACTGTGGCTGTGTCCTGTTTACAAATTGCTGCTAGTCGCATTTTCAGTAGTCCTTGTGGGTTTTGGTTTCCCCTAATATGGGCAATTAGGAGGAAATATTTCTCAAGAGCATGGGCTTGCTCTTCTCCCTGTAATGACATAGTCCTGTAATCCAGGAAACAGTGCTGCATGGTGTCCATGTCCATGATTTCCTGATGTGGGAAAAAAGTGTGGAAAGCATCTGGAGAGGAGGAGACCCCCTTTACCAGCTTGTTTCCTGTAAGCGAAATTGGAAGACCTTGTCTGTGCAAATAGATTTCAAAATAGAGTCTGCCCTTTGACTGTCTCCATAATTACACAGCTCTCTCTGTATTTTATTTGGCTGCCAGAGCAGTTAACCCCTGGAAGTAAGGGGCTGATGATGGCGTGACCAGCACGGGTATGCAGACATGACCATGTGAATACACTCTTGTTTAGAGAAGCCTGTCGTTAAGACCTTGTTACAATATACTTTGACCAAATTTAAAAATTATTACATGTTGGGTTGTGTTGATTAAGATATGTTATATCCTTAATGTATAGAGAATGCAGAGGTATTAGTTGCAAAAAAGGGGAAAAAAGAAAAAGAAAAAAGTTCTTTCGCGGCTTTGATGTAATCAACATCTGTCAACAGAATGAATTTGCTTTTGTTTAATTTCAAGGGCTCTTGTCCTTCTACTTTGCCCAATCAGTTTCAACTTCTGCCTGAGGCATTTCCCTATGTTGTTCTTTTTCTTCTTCTTCTTCTTCTTCTTTTTTTTTTTTTTTTTTTAAATGCACAGGTTATTGCTTGTGAAATGTGAGCTACTCTTCTGTTACACAGGTTACACAGAGTTGGAGAGAACCTTTAATCTTTCCCATTCTATTTTTGAAGCTTATATATACCCCTGAAACACTGGGATTACAAAGTCAGTGTTTTATTAAGACAGCTGTAATTACAGTAACAAATAAAGATCTACAAAACCACAACCATTGTTTCAGATTGAAAAATGTGAGCGTTAAGTAATTAACAGTAAAAAAACTGTCTAAAATCTTACCTAATTGCATTGGTTGGATTCCATATATTATTGCCTATTGTGTTTTTAGTTCCTTACTGTAAACTTCATTGCTCTGAAGTTTCAGGAAAAAAAAAAAAAAAGGAAAATTCACAAGATGCAAAATTATGATATGATAATAAGATGGCCCGACAAGCCAAATTAAGGATCTCTAGTATTTTATCCTCTTTATCCTCAAATATCCATATACTAAGAACATCTCCTTGGTCATTATTTTACAGTTTATAAAATAGATAAAATTACATTTTTAAAAATTAGTTATCTGAACAATGCTTTTGATGTTATTGAGTTAATTGTTCATATATATTAAGTAAGATTCACTTTAACGAGAGCAAGTTAGTTTTATTTACTAAATCAATTAGGTATTAATTCTTGTAATCCTAAATAATGTCACTACTGTGCTTTTGTAGACACTTTGATGGATTTTGTGATGTAGATTGTTTTAAAATATCCTAATTTTATTTTTTTGTCTGTTTTACCATGTACTCGTGTTTGTTGTGGCTTAGAACTGTCATGAACTTTAGCCTGTGGTAACGTTTTTGCTAATTGTTTGTAAATTTGAAGTCCATCATAAACAAATACCAAAAAATTGTTTGCTAACAATCACATTTGATGATTCACGTAGATGAACAGTTTTTTGCATGGCCACCTCGTACCTCATTGAAAACATAGCTGGTAAATTGCTGTAACTGTTGAACAAAAAGCATTAAGAAAAGTGCTTAAATGAGAGTTCATTTCCAACATCTCTCTTTAAAAATACTTCTTGACCAGAGGAAAATCACAGTTAAATGACTAAAATCAACTTAATTAAGGGTCATTAATAGAGATACACATAAAAAACTCTCTGCTCTGAGAGTGAAATGGGAGCATTTCATTATATAGTGTAGCATGCATGAACAGATAACAATTAAAATAGACCTAGAGTAAAAGGCTAATAAATATAGGGCACATTTGTGCTGCAAAATCAGTCACTTAAAATGCTCCCACCCATCATCATACTCAAATTCTGTATTCAGCCCCTTTGGCTGGCTCATTTAAAAGGAAAAGAAAATGTAATTTCCACAAAAGATAAATCCATCTGGCAATTCACAAAAGCTTGCAGTGCGTATTTATATTATTAATACAAATTAAAGCATAGAAGGTGTGCTGAGGAATCCAGCAGCTCCAGCAGAAGGCGCGTGCATGCAGACTGCACAGGATGATTCACCATGGAGTCAGGGGAGCAGTTGTCTGTAATTTTCTGCGCTCGGAGCATCGTATCTGCTGATGTAATTTCAGTAACACCGATAATAATTTTCATTATTGCGGTTGCTAGTAAATATTCTGTTATTCATGGCAAGTGGCAAGGCCTTGCTGTTGAGGGAGAGAAGAAAGGCGCAGATGGGCAGCTTTGCATCCTGCCTGCATTGGTGTGTGTTACGGGGCTACCCGGCTCTCTGATGGCTGCAATTCCACTGGAAGCCGCATAAATCCTGCCTTTATGAGCCATCTCGTCGTAATTAATATACACAGAAAGCGTAACAAAAAGGATGCGCTTGAGCGTCGGTGTTGTGGAAGTGAATCGGATGCTGACAAAAGCTGTGCTGGCTGGAAGGGCTGGGGAGCAAGCCCCAGCAATCTGAGCAAGACTTGGAGCTTACAGCCAGTTGTTCCTGTCTCCGGTGATTGATGATGTTGCTATATCAAATTAGCTGTGAATATGGGAGCTTAAAAAATAGAAGAAGCTGTGGAGACATTAGGAAGGCCTTCTTAAGGAAGGAAGTGTGTGGATGGAGTCCAGATTTTCATTATAAAACAGTAACTTCATTATGTTTTAATGCCATTTTATTTTTACTTTGAAGGAGAATGTTTTCTCTTATATTTTTTTTTTTTATATTTCAAATAAAGATTTAGTTGTCCTGTGTTTGTAATTCTTACGATGTGCTATAGGAGTCAGATTATACTATAGTGATATTTATTTGGTTGTCGCATTTCACCTGCTCGAGTAGGAGATATTTTGTGTGTGTCTGGTTTATAATGAGTAGTTAGGCTACACTACCTTATTATCCTGTTATCTTGTGACAACACTTACAGTGTGTCTTTGGGGGAACAGAGGTAAAAATTTTATTCTAAATAAAAAGGCATCCCTTCTGAATGCGGGATAGTCGATAGGCGCGCACACACGGATCTAAATAGGTTTGATGCATCTGAGATCACGTATTTGGGACATTTGAAGTTCTATTGTAGAGTAATTGACAGGCGCACTTGCACCTTTTTTTCCACCAATTAAAATCGCAGCGGTAGGACAGGTGCAGCGGCAGCGTGCCGTGCCAATCATCAGGGAGAGCGTTTGAAACACACGGTCACGTAGTGATGTCTGTGTGGACTTCAGCTGACCGTGTCCCTGACTGTGGGGTTTCAGTGCGTTTATCGCAGCCATATGGAGCTGAGTGTAAATACGTTCAGCCGCGGTAAGAGCCAGGTACTTCTGCTGCTCTTTGTAAAAGTAGAGCGCTACTTCTGAGGAGCCAGAAGTTGCTGCCTCTGCAGATTCTGTGTTTCTAGCTTCCAGAAATGTGTGCAAACCGGCTGGCGAGTTTGCAAGGTGCTTCAGGCTCTGTGGATGAGTGTCTATGCTCTGTATGGTAGATGGCCTAGAGTTTATTTTTTTAAACTGGACAAGAATCTTTTCTTGTGAAGATGACCCTAGGAAAGTCTTATGTGAGGAGGCTAATGATTGAGGTGGTTATTTACACAGCCTCAAACCAATCTAGCCCCCTGTTAAGGGCACAGCTCCAGCTCCACGAAGGCACTCTCTTCCCTCTGGAAGTAGGCAACTTTCCATAGATACCCAGGTTATACTGGGAGCTAGATCAGAGCCTCTCCCACCAACTCCACCTCATTACTTATAAACAAGTTAAAACAACAGTAAAAATCTGCTTGCATTGACTAAAAGTCTCTACAACCTCTCAGGTGTTACACAAATTAAGATTCTGTTAGCCAAACTTACCGCCACTCGGTGTGCAAAGAGACAGTCACAAACCCTTCTGAAACAAACCTCACTCAACAACTGCATTCAGTTTCTTGGGGCTCCAAAAGAATTTTGTAGTTCAAATCTGTATATCATGGGATGTTGTAAAAGGGACATCTGTAAGCCCAGCATGCGTGTGGAAGGATATTATTTGCGTCTGGACATGATAAATGCATCCAAAGAAAGGAAGGAAGTTTACAGTAAAATAAAAAGGTACAAATTATGGAAGAAACTCTTTTAGAAATCATCTTTACGTAGTTAAAAATATGCAGTAGATTAATTTCTTAAATTCTGTGATGAAAAGTTTATTTACTTCCATCTAAACAAAACCACTTTCATTTTACTAAAGAGTAATTATTAATATTGGTTACTTGCCAGGGAAGATTGCTCATGTATTTGTCTACATATTATCTTTTTCAAAAGTAGCTTAACTATTATGTGGAATTTATTCTAAGGTAATTAAAATAAATAAATAAACAAATTTACATTATAGAATTTTTGTGCATTGAAAAAAATGTGCTATGTTTTATCAGTGTTTAGCTGGGCAGTGTAAAGAATCCTCTCAAATTTAGCGTACTTCCCTGTTTTGATGCTTGTTTGGGCAATGAATACTCTGAGGAACTATCATTCCAAATTCCCATATGAATTAGGTAGAAATCTGATTCAAATATTCCCAGTCAATTACAAACTTCAATTCCCTCAATTGCCCTTGGCCAAGTTTAAAAATCTCTCGACGTTTGTTTTGTTCCCCGAGAGCAATGTTAACGTGCTTATGCTCAAATATGTCACCAATTCATCAAGAATACAGATCAAAATGTCTGAAATCAACACAAAATTATTTTTTTCTCTCCTGATTACTTGCTGTTGTGCCTTATTTACCCTTTCCCCAAGCCTTGTGCAGTGCCCCTTCCAGCCATGCAAATTGCTACAAACAGGTTGGGGTGTCAGTACTGGTTTGGGGAACTTATCCACACTGCTTTTTAATGCATCAAACCAAATTAGATATAGTGCTTTGTAAAGCTGTGATGTATTGCTTTGGGAGGTTTTTTGTTCTCATTGCTTCTTGGTGTTAATGCCCTAATGGTACAAGATTTGAACAACTTCCTGAACTACCTTTGGCTGCTGCATGTGTTTTGCAGTTTCTATTACATGGTGTCTTTCTTCTTTCATACTTACATTTTATACCATAGTAAAAAAATGTTAACCAATTTTAACTTATCTGTTAACAGGTTCTGTGACTGGCTGCCACAGAATTTTTTCTTCGTGCAATCGTGTCTACCTGCACAGGCAGTCAAGCAATCAACAACGAAGATGCTTCTTTTTTCAGGGACAAAGAAATACTGCTTATAGTATAGTTTTGCCAGCCACAGTTTCTCCGGCTCACCCAGTTCCCAAGGTACTGCAATTTCTATTATCTAATCAGTTTTTCAGTCAATACAGGGGTTGGCTGCACACATGTTCAAGTGCATTCGTTGTACAACAGCTGGGGGTTTGGATACAGTCCTGTGGTATGATCAGGTATTTAAAATAGGAGCACTGGTGAGAGAAGTTTTCAGTTCCCTACCATGTAAAACAGCGTGACATATCTAGTTATTAGGGAGTTTAAACCTGGGGCTTGTTAAGTTACTGTAGTATAAACATGGAATATTATAATCATCTGTCAACACTTAACGCTTCTGGGTCCAGGTTCTCCTTTTGGGCAAGTATAGACAGCCCTACCAGAAATCATTAGGAATCATTTGTGATCATCTGAATCCTTTTCTGTATAAATCTCTCACAAGCTAATTACAAAAATATTTATTTCTTCCTGAATGTTTTGTTAATTGGTTACATCAGATTTAAGATAAGAGCATACAATACCTGCTGGTAGCTGCCGCATAGCCCCACTGCTCCTTTTAAACTATTTTTTACTGTCACTGAGTATTTTTTTTTCTTCCAACGTATATTTTTGTTTTTATTTACATTACAGCCAAAATAACTTTTTTTTTCTCATGTAATTTAAACATGTTTTCCACTGATGGTTTCCTTTTTTGTTGTTGTTATTTACAACATACAGTTCAACTGTTTAGTATCTTTCCTTTAGCCAAAAAATTACCCTTTCTAAACCATGCTTTTCAGGATGATTATTAGTATTTATATTTCATCTTACTTTACACGTGATTATAGATTTCTTATGCAAAATACGGAATACTTCCATGGGCCTAAAGTACAAAAACCATGTTGTATATGAAAGCAGGTAATGATGCTGAATGTAGTAGGGCAGTTACATCAGGTCTCCTAAAGACCGTGGAAGCTTGGTGTGCAGGGAAAGAAAGCTTTGAAGTATAAAGTTTTGTGCTTTATATGTTTTCAAAGGTTTAAAAATTATAGAACTTTTTTTTTTTTTTTTTTTTTTCTGTATTTAGATACTTCTTTTAGGATAAAGAGGAACAAATACATTATCATACTGAAAAGTAGAGTTCACAGATTACTGTGCTTAGACTGTCAAAAATCAGTCCAATTTTTCAATTCTGAAAACTTGAGGACAAGGTTATCACTTTATACAGAGTGTGCCAGAAATCATATTAAAATAACATGGTGTTTTGTTTTGTTTTGTTTTGTTTTTTTCCCAAAATCTTGGTGTGAAACTGTATACATAGATACTTGTACATCCACTGCTTTGGGCTTTTTCCTTAACAGATCTCACAGGTCAGCAGGGTCAGGTCTCAGCAGTTTACAAGATCAGTGCCCTCCAAGGGGATGGTGGGGGTGCTGTAGTGTATGGAGTTGGTAATCCAGCAAATGTGTTTTTTTGTTCTTTCTTCTAAATTAAATTAATTCTAAATTTCTTCTAAATTAAGTCCCAGACTATTGCAAATGCTGTAAGGGCTGATATTCTATTATTTGGAATGGAATGGAAATGTGAAATTCTGTTGATGTGAGTTCATTAAGGATACAGTTGCACTCTCTCAGAGTAGAAACGACAAAATACCAGTGGGAGTAACAATAGTCTCCCTATTGGAAGTCCCACTGGAGTTAATAGGCTACACCACTCTTCTTCACTCCTACACTGGGATGTTGTATGGTCTTGTTGTATACAGCCTAACTGGCCACTTTACTTTCTGCCCTGCCAGCTTGATTCTGTATTTTGTGAATCAGTGCAAAGCCCAGCTGTGGTGGGTGAAGCGACTCTCGCACCCCACAGGTGAAACAGCCCAGCACCCACTGAGACAAAGCACAGTTCCCTCACAGTGCAAGATGTTACCATTGTTACTAGTTTTCTGTGTTTATGTACTCATCATGAAATTATTGTGGATTTTCTTAAAAAAATGAGAAATGAAATTTCACCTCTATGTAAAGTCTGCAAATTTTCTGCAGGAACAGAAAATAAAGTTTATTACACTTTCCTTGTCACAGCAAATTGGGATACCCTCACGTACTATTATAGATGGATAGGTTTGCACATAAACATGAAAACTGGATTAATAAGTAAAACCTCTAAATTAAAATAAGTTAAATCCTAAGATTCTTAGTCAAAACACAATCTTGTGAAAGTTAATAGGAGTTTTTTCTGAGCAAGAAACTGAGGAATTGAACAATTTTGTTATTGAGTCTAATTCTGTCTGTTTTCCAGTCAGTTGTGGTGTTTAGATGCCTTCTGTATAAGATGTGTCACTCTTTGCAAAGGAAAATAAAAAGTTTTTAAGTCTTTCACAGTTTTAGAACTTGAGACTGTGCTGAAAGTGGGATGCAGTATCCGGGACTTCAGTACAGGGAGTTTAACAGACTGTATAAGTCAGTAGTAACAGGCAATGTTAAGTTCAAAAGGGCAGTGGAAGAAATACTGAGGCAGCCTTGAGGGTTTGCCCTGATGGCTTAGGAAGGTCGATACTACGACAGAAAGGGCAAGCTGCCATGAAGCAGGAGGCAGTATCTGAGAAAATGATCCCATTGTCATGCTCAGTTTTCTGATCTTCATTTTCAATCCTTTTTCTCCAAGCACATAAAGAAGCCAGACTATGTGACGACAGGCATTGTACCAGACTGGGGAGACGACATAGAAATTAAGAATGAAGATCAGATTCAAGGGCTTCGTCAAGCTTGTCAATTGGCCCGTCGTGTCCTGCTTCTGGCTGGAAAGGGCTTAAAGGTAATGATTGCGTAAGTCCCAAAACAGCTTGGATGTCTTTTATGCTTTCACATTCTTGCTGTTTTTTTTTTTTTTTCCTACTTTTTGTTTGTTTATTTGTTTACTGACCTTAATATGCATCCAACCTGAAGTTAGATTCTGATAAAAGAAGGATTTATTAACTTTTGATCCCATCCATGGTATACCTGCTTAATTATTTCAGTATTTTAGACCCATGTGGTACTTAGAGCTGCTGGCACATGTGTGTCTGTAATCTCCTGCTGTTTGGATGTGCCAAATCAAATGAGTTTCTCATAAGGCCCATGATACATTTTTTCCTGTAATTTCATGGCCCATCTTTCTATACATTCTGCTTTTTGGCTCTGCATGTGTGCAAGGCCCAGGGGCTGGGCTGCTGCCTCTGTTACCGTCCATCCTTCAGCTCCTCGCTGTCCCATGGGGTCAGCACAACACAAATCTTCAAACTGCTGTTGGAAAAAACAGCTGCCAGGCTCCATACAATTTTCCAGAGTGCATTGCTAATAAAGCCTCATGGTTTCCAGTAATGTTTCTACAGTATGGTTTTTGGGATACCACCCAAGTAAAAATGTACTGGGAGGAGCCTACTACAAGTTTTTGCAGATGAAGGAGTGCTTTTTTTACCTTGCCTTGGTATTTCATGTAATAGCATACTGAATAAGGTAAAATGAGTTGAGTAGCTATGAGATGCAGAGATAGATGGGAGCTGTAAGTCAACGCCATTGACATAGAAGGGGAAAAAATTATCGGTTTACCATACATTTTTCTTTCAGTTCTCATCATGCTGTCACAGAGGTTTAATTCTGGAGCTGGGGTGGCCAATAGCAAAAATGCCTGAGGCTTTTAATCTTACATATGCTCATGAGTGTTTAACTTATGTGCAATTATTTCCCAGTACAGTGAAACTTAGTTGTGTTAAGTTACGGACACATACCTGTTTCTGAAGAACCAGGACCTTACCTCAAGAGTGTGGTGTGGATTATGAACGAGAGCAGTTTTTCACTAAAACTCTTTAGTTGTTATTATGCAGAAAATGCATCTGTATGCAGCACAGTGTAGCTTATGATGCAGTTGGTAGTATGTGCCATATAGTACATAATAGCAAAAGGCTACATATTTTAACAACGATTGTAGAGAAGGAAATTGTGTAAGCAAAGTGGTCACCAGGAGCTGGGGCAGTGGGGCTGGGAGGAAGGGAGCTGGCACAGAGAGCTGAGACCACTGCCCAGGCCAGCCCCAGCCCATTTCAGAGATGTGGGAGCTCCATTCTGCACTAGTTTTTGGCTATGGCTGCTCTGAATGGAGGGATGTTGCAAGGCCTTCTATTATCAACAGGGAGCGTTTTCTACGTGCAACAAGTTTATTCTTCTGCCAACCCTACTCTTTAATTTAAACCGCTTCCTGCCTTTCCTTGAGCCTATCCCCTTCACGCAGTAATAGAGCATTACAGCTTTCAGGGCGCCAGGCGAAATAAACCAAGCTCTTTTAGGCTATCCTTGTAAGGTAGGCTCTGTATTCCTATTTTATCTGAAGAGCCCCATCCCTCCACTTGTTCCTGTGGTCCTGCTAAGCCTACCTTGCACTCAGCCCTTGAAAAAAGCTCATGTCTGTGCTTTATCTAACAGCAGTAACATCCCCCAGTATGACAAAGGTGGCATTATAACATCTAGATGCAGAAGAACAATGTTTGGGCCAGGCATATGTTTTTGCTGTTGGCATATATTGCCTGTTGGACTTAAAACCACCATACGGTATTATATATGATAGCACTTCATAGGCTTGGGGAAAAGATTTGGAAAAAAATAGCAAAATCTATGACATGGAAGTATTTTGTTGGATACCATCACATTGCCCTGCCCCACGTAAGGGATGAGGTGTGCAGTAGGTGTCTCCCCAAAATTGCGAAGCTAACAAAAGATCATTTAAAAGCAAAACAGGTACCACTAAAACAAGATTTATTTGTAGGACATAAGCCCCTCCCCCACAGAGAACACAGAGCTGTCCACTGAGCATCCAAAAGCCACACTGAATTCCCTGGGCAGTGGCAGCACCCAGTGTGCTACGTAACGCTTCAGTCTGCCTACATGCTGAAGGTGATAGATGGGTGAGCGAAGGCAGGAGCAACAGACCTGTGTTTATCCAGAACCAGTGGCTGCAGCATCCGATACAGACAGCGCGCAGGGCTGTGGCTGCCATCCCAGCCACCACATCTGCTGCAAAGCAGGGGAGCTGCACAGAAACCCCAAATTGTGTCTTGGGTGGGGTTGTCACTCCTCATATGCTTTTGTGCTGAACAAGGTGCAAGCTGAGCAAATAGACCTGGTTTTATCCTCAGTGCACGACACAAGTGCACTCTGTTGTATTCACTGTACATGATCGCTGAATATTTCAACATATGGTTATGTATGCCTTCTGCACCACAGCCTACCTATATTCCACGTGTTGTGAAAAAGCCCTCAAAAATCATAGCTGCCATAGCGTGTGTGTACAAAGTATGATTTTCAAAGGCTCAAAACTCATTCAAATCAAAATCAATTTGCACAGGAACCCTCAAAGGCACTTCTTCTCAATGAGGGAGGTTTCCCTACCAAATTTCAAATCCCAGCTCTAACCGTTTTGGAGACAGTCTATCCAAAAGAAAAGCTGCAAGAATGTTATTTTAAACATGTGCGTTTTCCACTCTACAGATACTCAGAAAATGGCTGAATGATTTACGAGTTTTTTAAATATATAAAAACACAAGAAAAAGATGAATCTAAAAAATGTCAAACATAGAAGTGAACATTCCTAAAAATGATGAATAAGTGCCTGTAGATTCACTACGATTGCCTAGGCTGTGGAAACTTGAAGTAAAATATCTTCAAGATATGAACCCAAATATTTAAATCTTTTACAAAATTAAAGAATAATTGGAGAACAATTTCATAAAATGCACAAGTGCATAATGATATATGTACTGCAGAGTTAGAAGAATGAATATCCTTTATTTTACAAATAAAAGGGGAAAGTAATGTGTTTTATAGGACTGGAAGCATTAAAACCAGACATTTCTACAGCAGCTACTGAAACAAGATGCCATGGAAAATTGGTGTCTTTGAGAAAGCAAATGTGGAAAAACGGATGGAAAGGAAGTAGATCGTATTTTAGGTTTTCTAGGAACCTTTGAATGCTTATTTCTACTGCATGCTTGATTTAAAACCTTTTTCTCTTAAAGGAAGAAAAAAAAAAAGTGGTCCAATATATCAATAAAGTATATCAGACAGTTTAGTGTTTTGTATCAAAGCAGTGAATTTGAAACATCCAAGGTTTCTTCGAAACGTTTGGCTGCAATCACATTCAGTAAATATGAGAAACTATCTTTGCTTTTTTAACAGAATGTTATGTTTGATATTTTAGGTTGGCATGACAACTGAAGAAATAGATTCCATTGTTCATCATGAAATAATCAGACAGAATGCCTATCCTTCACCTCTGGGCTATGGAGGTTTTCCAAAGTCTGTTTGTACTTCTGTAAACAACGTGGTATGTCATGGTATTCCTGACAGGTATTTCCCCAATAATATACATTTTACCGCCGGGGATGAAAATGTTAAAATGAAATTAATAAATTGTGTTTAATATTGAACATATTTCAGCCTAACTACATGTCATATGTAAATGTATTGCAGATGCATATTATGTTACCACACAATGCTGATAGATGTTATAGAAATGTATGTGAAGTAGAACAACAATAATATTATCCTGCTTGTCCAAGTACTTCAAAAAAAAACAACAGAAAACAACAACAAAAAAGCACATAATGCCTTTAGAGTTTAGTGTGTGGGAAAAAATAGAACCAAGAATAATTCTGATTTATTTTTTCTCCAGCAAAATAAGTATAGGGTAGGGAATAAATATATTTGAATTTATGTTGTGTTTTTTTTTTTTTATTATTATTTGCAATACATTCAGCTACTCACAAAGTAAAATACGAACCCTAGTGAGAGAAAAAGAATAAATATAATGGTAGATTTTTCAGATGTTGATATGTTTTTCTGCCAGTTGTTTCTCATTCTTTTATATTCAGCTACACTTGTTCTCTACGTAGTGAGAGCTGAACATTAAAAATGGTTATTCTGTTTGCCTCTGCCTTCCTCCGTCACAAAATACCTACCCCCTGATTTTTATGTATGTGTCATTAGGTGTTTATTCTTATATTCCCTTTGTTGGGAACTGTCTGTCACCATTATTTTTTTCTTTTCTGTTTATGTTTCAGTCGACCTCTTCAGGATGGAGATATTATCAACATTGATGTCACGGTGAGTAATTCATATAAAAAATAGTCTTTGATCAACTTTAGAGTCCCTGGTAGCAACAGGAAGAATAGTGGATCGGAGATGGGGAACGCACAGATGGATGTGCTGTTTACTTCTAAGGCAAGGCACAAGCAGCTGGTTTCCTTTTTTGTTTTTAACTGTGTGTTTATTCCAGCTAGACCCAGGCCTGACTTGAATTTAGGACTGGAATCAGATGCACTGAGATCAATGTTGGCCTAAGTGAAATGTCAACCCAATCCTGCTATGTGTCATGTTTTTGAGAAGGTGTAATTGTTATTGATCCACTGTGTAGTTAATGCAGAGCACCGCAGTACTGGGCAGCAGCTGAAGATAGATATGTATGAGATGAGCTAACATGAAGAAAGCCAGCATTTTTCCTTCACTCTGCCAAGATTGATCTTCCTCTTCCTGCTGATTTTGAGTGGGGCCTGTCATTATCTTACTCTGTCATTAGAGGCTACATTGGCCTGTGTATGTCAGTCTATTTGGACAGCAACTCTTTTGCTAGCAGTGTTCCCTACATTTATTAAAATCCCTGAAGGTAGTGTTGTGTTCCATTTCTGGTATAAAAGCCCTGAACCTTTTGCGCAGAAACAGAAATAGTGTGATATAACCGTGACTTAATATTTCCAGAGAATGGCCAATTATAGCTACTTAAATAAACACTGGCTGGATTTTTGTAGGAGCAAGAAAATACTGAAACTGGGAACCTAATTCTGTTTCATTTAGAAAGCAAAAAGCATTCATGTTTTGCAGAAGCTTTTTTTTTCTTTTTTATTATAGATGTTTTTATTTTCCCAATGTGAATTTATTTCTAATATGAGTGCAGATGTCTTTTGAATTCTACCATTATTTTACAATATGGGAGTAACATAGGAACAAGATTTTTTAATCATTAAAAAATTCTTGGTAATTTGATACTATTTTCCATGGGCCCAAATTTCATACTGGCAAAAGCAAAGAAATCTCAAGTGGACTTACCTCTGAGCATGGGATTCAAGCTTTTTAAAATATTTTTTCTATGAACATTAGGGTCAGTGACCTTTTTCCATGGTATACTCGCATCTGATCCAGAACTGTGTTTCTTTTTTTGTTTCTTTTTTTTTTTTTAATTCTACTAATTTCTTTCCCATCTCCATACTTTCTAATTGTAGAATTATGACTGCCAGTTTTACACAGAGTGATCTACCATTTTTAAAGTATATTTTGGGCCTCATTTTTTCACTGTGGTGAATTGATGTAGTTTTACTTAATTTGCTAGACTAAATCAGCTTGTCACAGCTAAGGATTTGACATCTGATTTCTTTATAACTCATTAAGGTACTTTTAAGTTTGTTTTTTTTTGTTGTTGTTGTTTTTGTTTTTGTTTTTTTCTTTTTTAACTTAATCTGTCAGAATAATAACTCCTTAGATTAAACAAAAAAAAAAAAAAAGAGTGTAAATTCACATCACAGATCCTCTCCCTGATATTCTAAGTGAGACATTTTTATATTAATGTGGTCTGCACATCTTGTTCACCCTGGTTTACAAATTATGTATGACTAAAGGTTAGTTGTCTTTTTGAAAATATATTTTATTTGTTTTCTGCTTACCCTCAAAAAATAAACTAAATCTCGAAGTTTCTGTAAATGTGAAGATTCCTACAAGGGTAGGAATTGCTGATTATCTTTGTAAAGACTTTTTTAACATTTGAAACTGAACTGTGTTGTGTTTGATAACTGTTCAGTTCCAAACTATCTAAGAAAGAAATATTACTTTACAGTTTAGTTAATTGATCTTTTAGTTTATTTTAATGAGCAAAATTGGCATGTTTCTCGGGGGAAGAGAGTAAAAATCAAAGTAAATGTGCCACAACAAATTGTTTATAACTGTGTACAGGTTCTATAAAATGATTAAATAATATTCTGGTTATTAACTATAAACACTTCACACAATGTATAAATTATTTGAAGAAAAAATCTATTTTTGCACAATTAAAATGGTAGAATTTCATAGATGAAACACAGATTTTATTGGCTTGATTCAAGTAGCCTTTAGGATGTATTTAAGTGTAGAAACAGAAGCATTATGCATCAGAGAATCTACAGCACAGTGCAATTTTCAGCCAGCCATTACCAGGTAACATTTCTTACACCTTGAATCTTTCATTGACTTTTAAAGAATTAGTGCTGTAGTTGTAGTTTATTAATGTCAAAAATACATCATTGTGGTTGATAGCCTGCAGTAAATACTATTAATTTTAAGCTCTACTGTGTTTTAAATCTGTATTTGTTTTTCCAGGATGATGATGTGTAATGTTTTTGTTTGTTTGTTTAAGTGCCGTACTTGCTAGAGCTAAAAATGAACTAGTTCAGCTTAAATATGAACTGGCTAGCATAAAATCTGCCCATCAGGCATTAAATTGTAAAAGCAGATTTAGCGATAGCCTCAGCTGACAGAGGGAGGTGTACAACGGGGAAACGGCAAAGTTGGATCCTCGCTGACATTCATCTTCCTGTACAATGCTGTTCACTGGGAACTGCTTGCATTTCTTTAAATCTCTCCCCCAACACAAACCTGGCCTTGGAATAAACTGTCTGTAGCCATTTTTTAATTTTTTTTTTTTTTCAGTTTGGAATTGACCAAAAGGAATGTGAGTCTGTGTCTTTCACAAATTGCTCTCAAGTGGCAAAAGTTCAGTGCTTCAAGCTTTGTGAATCATTAGTCCTGGGAGGATAGTTGCCCACTGTTTGGGGAAAAAAAAATGTTTTAGAAGATCAAAACTGTGCACCATTATAATTTGTCTTTTGGTAGGGAAATTTGGCTTGCTCTCACAGTTGTGTGCCTGCCTGCCGTACTGCAGAGCTGTAAAACGCGTTTCTGTGCAGCACTGCAGAGCCCTGCATGGCTTTCCCATGCCCCAGAGGGAACTTCAGGAGAGCTAAGGCTTGAAGCCTATGAAATGTCAAAAACAAAGCAAAACGAAACAAAAAAGCCTGTCATTAATTCAACAGGGTGCTACATTTGCCACCTAAGCATAACCCCCAAGCCCCTCGGGGGACATTCCCCACAGAGGGACGGGTCTCCCAGCCAGATGGTGGTGGGTCTCCTGCGGCCAGCATAAAGCTCAGCACCTCACCCCTGCAGGACACCGATGGGAGACCAACACCAGGGACCCCTCAGGACTCTGGGTGTCCCCCAAGCCCCCCTACAGCCCACACATGGCACGAAAACATCTTCTTGCTCACGGCCCCGCTGGCATCATGGCCCGTAGCTGAGCAATGTTGCCTGTGTCACCTCCTGGTGCTCTGCTAGGCAGCAATGCACAACTTTTTCATTTGTTGAGTTTTTAATTGGCAACCCTTACGCACCTTGCAGTCTTTCATGTGTTTTTTGTTTTTTGTTTTTCCAATGTTTCACTTTTCTGGTCTCATTATCACAAATGCAGCCTACCAGTGACCTATCTGTTGCAACACATAGCTCATTCCTAGAAATAACAGATTTAATGCAGGAGGTAATGTTTCTAGATGCAAAATGAGAAAATGTCTTTATATTTCTGCATGTGTTTAGGTGTATTACAATGGCTACCATGGTGACACTTCTGAAACCTTTTTGGTGGGCAATGTGGATAAATCTGGTCAAAAGTTAGTGGAGGTTGCCAGGAAATGTAGAGATGAAGCAATTGCAGCTTGCAGACCAGGGGCTCCCTTCTCTGTAATTGGAAACACAATCAGGTAAGCCTTATATTGACAAGTAAAGGGAGGGCTGGCAAGTGGGACAAAGGTTATTGGTGGTTTGGTATAAAGCTGATGACATGTTTTATGATTCAAAACCATCATTTCAGTCTGATATCAGTATGTGAACTGCCAAGCTATAATGTTGTTCCTTGGGTAAGAGAGATTTTTTTTTTTTAAAGTGAATTACACCAGGGTCAGCAAAGATAACTGTGGAAAGAGTCAAAGATATTCATAAGGTAGATTTATATTAACAGATGTAATTTGTGGTGAGTTTTTTTTTTTCTTTCTATTTGTGTGTGAAACTATATCACATCTGTCTAACAATGCAAGAAGGTTAGAAACCATTGTTTTCATTGTATAGCAATAACGATTGTTACAAAGGAATTAGTCAACATAAATAAGTCTCTTTGTTTAAAAAGTACAAAAATATTTAACTCGAGAGCTTCTTATCTTACAAAGACTAACGTCAGAGGGAAGAAAGAGCTCACATTAAGAGATTTTTCCCTATTTTGCATCTGTTCTAGCTGTTACATAAATGCAGTCATGACTTTTCTTCTGGCAGTTTTGAATAAAAATATGGCTTAATTTTTTGAAGGTACTTATAGATTATTTCTAAATGTTTGAAAAAAAAAAAAGACATATATTGTATACATTTCATTAAGCAATACTTCAGTGGACTGTTAATGGTCCCAACATACTATTGAATACGTTGCGATTACTTAAAAGCTGCAAGGCTTAGTCACCTTGAAAGGATGCTGCTTTTTTTCTTTGTAAATCTTCAAATACTTTAAGGAAAAAAGAGAGCGGCAAAATATCAGTTAGATGTATTTATAGCTTTAAAAATATTGTAACAGAGTCTGAATCAAACTTTAGTAAAACCTCTTTGGGTTATATCTGAGAAGCTTTTATTGAAGACTTTGTATAAAATTGTGTTTTTGACAGTTTTAAATTATAGGCTAACTAGCCTGGAGAAAAAGGATAGTGTCTTTCTGTTCTTTCATAGGAAATGTTGAATCAGACCCCTACTGGGAAAAGAAATTTAATGCATATCTCACTATCTTACTGTCCATGAATATAATAGAAGTGAATTCAAAATGTAGTTTTATTTTTGCAAATGGGATGAGTCGATAGATGCACCTCATATTTTTGAACACCTAGGGTTCAACAAATTTACTGGTGGTGCTCTTGCATTTTAACAAAATTTATTCTTGAGTAGAAGGGGGCACAGAACACTAGATTCTTATTCAAGCATTCTATCGAGCTCTGCATTCATGGCTGTGTCTAAAGGGCATGTCAGCCTTTGATTCTCTCTGAGAGGTAATTATCCTTTTCCTGTCACGGAACAACAAATGATAGCTAACTACAGAGGCACATTTGCAGTAGTCACATTCATCAACTGCAGAAAAAAAATTCAATTTAATTGTGCAACACAGCTGCACATAGGCTTTTTGAGCATTTCTGTTGTTCTCCCTGTCTTGCTATTCCTCCCTCCAGATCTATTTTTTAAACTTTTTTTCTGGTTATTTTTTTCCCCCTTTTTGTCTCTTCTTCCATTTTTACTCTCTGTACTTTCTTGTTAAAGTAATTTTCCTTTGTGGCTCTCATTCTTTTTTCCCCATTGAAGGCTATGAATGTAGAAAATTATCACAATTACTCATATAATTGAGCCTCTTTGTAGCAAGTGCAACTCCAGTAGCCTTTCTCCATCATGAAAATGGTTTCATTATAGGGTTTTTCATATTCTCTGACACCATCTACACAGAGGAACAGGCGTGCAGATGAGATGTACTAGGAACAGGGTAGATCAGTAAGGTCACAGTAGGAATAATTAGCTCTGCTATGGAAAGAGCATCTAGGCCTTTTACTGCTACATAAATGTACTGTCCATGGCTTTTAGTCACAAAAAAACTTACTAACAAATGGAGCTCCCGCCTACTACTTTGAAAAAAAGATTTGTATCAACACTACAATTTTCCATCATTAAGACTAATAACACAGAGCCTAGTATACATCAAGGGGAATAAAAAGAAAAATCTCACATTCAAGTGGCGGCTGGGTGCTGACCTTTGTTCCCTTTTTTTGTGTTCAACTTAACTCTTTACAAAAAAGAGCCACACGCCACACCAACATGCAGGTGAACTCCAGCTAGTGCTAGCAAAGCATGGCATTCAATTGGAAAATCTGATAAATCTCCATGCAGGATAATGCATTTCATTACAGATTCACTACATTAATTCTAGCTGTATTAAAAAAAAAAAAAAAAAAAAAAAAAAAAAAAGGAAGAAGAAAAAGAACAGAATTGAATCTGACATTGGATTTTTGCTGTGTTGCTACGGAGGTCAGTTTACTTGCAAAGTGTAAATATATAGTCAGCACCCCCTTTGAAAAGCAGATTAATCAAAGCTAGTAGATGTCCAAAACTGCATATGAAATAGCAGGTCATTAACTTTATTTTTCAAGATTTTATCGTGTAGACAATTTAAATGTGCTGATGTGTTTAGAACTACTTCAACACTGCCTCTGCTGAAAGATCGCCTTGGTTGAGTGAAGTTGTATGTTTCTGGTTATTTATCTTTCTGCATCTGCATACATACATACAAAAATACATAGAAATCTTCCATTTCAGGAGACTTAGAGATCATAAATACCTGAGAACATTTAGGCCCATCAGAATGGAGATCTGTCTAGGTATCTTTCATTAGTATTTTCTATAAACGTGCTCAAGTGGTATGCAGAACATATCTTAGACACAATAATCAGAGTATTTGCTTTCTGTAAATGGCTTGGGAATAATTATATCACAGAGGTAAGCTTGCATTCAGTATTGTAATATACTCTTTGTTACTGAAGCTCGATAGCTGAAAGCAAGTATTTCATGGGCAGCGGTTCCTTCTTACATTGGCTAGAAGTTGCAAATAAAAGATTACATGGATTCATGAGTAACTCTGCTTAGAGAAATGTGAATCTTTGCTAACCTGTTCCTACTGAAGATGGTGGCAAAACTGTCTATCAGCTCCACTGGGAACAGAATTGGGCCCTGTGTTCCCATTTCCTTCTAACACTAATGACATTTCTCTTTCAGACAGAAATAAATCTGGTTTGCAATCTACTTTTTAGCCATTGAGTTTAGATATGTGCAAGTGTTGTGAGTGTATAGAGCTAAAAAACATAAACGTGATATTGTTAAATAAACCAGTTTCCAAGTCCTAGGAAAAAATAGTAGTGAGGAAAGTATTAATAAATGGTTTAAAATGTTTAACTCGTAAGTATATGTTTTGATATTAATTTAGAACAATATAAAGCAGAATTTAAAAAAAAATCTGTTTCTATCAGATTATGCACATTTAAACAATAAGTGGCTCAGGCAAAATAAGTCATTTTAATGTCATCTGTGATAGATTTTCCTTGACAGCTACTGTAAATTACAATTACACTGCTTCTCTCTGCACTTGAAAGTAAGCATTGCAATAAATTATCTTTTATTTCAATCCATCATGTCTGCTTTCAGAAACAGAGAACCTCAAATAAAAGTTCAGCACTATTGTAAGAAAAATACAGTAATTTGTGTTCCAGTTTGAAACTAAAATGTACCTTTCTTTCAAAAAACAATTGTTGGCTTTCAAAAATATTACTAATTATACCTCAACATTTATTGTCATTATAGGGAATCCCTGAACTTGTGCATTCCCTCAGTCTAGCATTACTATTTGAGAGAAAAATACTTTAATATTTTCCCCATATACATTTGTAATTTCTCAAATTAGTTAATATAGTGCTGTTGAAAATAAATATTTTTATCATAAGCAAATCTAGTTCAGGCTGATGCCATTTTCAAGAATGTTAAAAAAAATGCTATTCAATGGTCATTTTGTTAACAATATATTTAAGAAAAGCATGAATACTTTTAATTTAAATAAAAAAGATGCATTCATACAGGTCCCTGAACAAGAAAACAATTATCACAGATCTGTTCTCTCTTCCAGTGTTTCCCAAGCATGCCCCCTGCCCAGTGGTGTAGGGCAGATTTGTTTGGGAGCTTTGGCCTCTGGTGTCGTGCAGCAGAGCATCGGTGTAAAAGTTTGGTCTCTGGGGAGAGACGCAGGCAGTGAGTGGGAAGCAGCTGTAGCTGGGAATCAGTTCCCCAGGATGTTCAGCCCAAGTCTGTGCCGCCCTAGCTGATCAGCCAACTCTTCCACTCTGGCACCAGAGGGCACAGGGAGGTATTGCTCCAGGCTGAAAGCAGGATTTGGTTTATTTTGTTTCTTCAGTGAGGGCTTAGATTATTGGGCCCGACCTGCCTTGAGGAAAAAGCAACAGAATCTGATAAATAGAAAATAAAGTGTAGCTTTGGGTTGTTGTTTGTTTATTTTTTGTCCCAGAATGGGAGTCCCAGTCATGAGACTGAGTGTATGGTGTTTTCCTCTGGAGCTGGGATGCCCCTTGTCCCCTGGGTGCTCCCAGAGGTTATCTGAGGCTCTCTGGGGAGGCACAGGGCCAGCCCCCCATGGAAATTTTTTCAAGCTCCTTTTCAGCAAGAGGGATTTATCCCATTCACTCAAAAACTCTCAATGGATGCTCCAGAACATCGAGGAGAGCTTTGTAGAGGAGCAGTCCTGCCTATTGCTGCTTTGTTGGAATTTCCCCGTTGGGCTGCTGGCAGGAAAGCCGAGTGTCTCCATGCTCATCCCTCCTTTCGCAGGGAATTAGCTGTTGTCTGGCAGCAGTTGGGAAGGAACTGACACCCAGCTCCGCTGTCCACTCTCAGAAGCATGAAGGCACCACCTGAGAGGCTCTGCCCATGGGTTTTAGGCAGACACCTGCCCTCAGTGACTTTCCTTTACCAGCTTGGCCACAGCCAATTCATCCCGACACTATGCACTTTGCCGCCTGCAGAAGAGGAGCAGTGCTGCAGGGACTCTTGACTCTGCAGCCGCTGGGCTGTAACACATGGCAGCAAAACATGAAATCAAGTACTGAGCTCATTAAATGATTATGCTTTTAATCCTGCCCAATTCACCTCTGCCCAAGCAACGCAACATGGCTCGAAGAATAAAATGTGTGATGGTAAATGTTATCAGCGGATATTTTTAACAACGATTGTACTGAAGAATCCTTGTCCTCCCTTTATGCTGTCAGTGCAGTGTGGCTCTGCTGCCCAGCTGGCACCGCAGGCAGTGGTGGGACTGGGATGTACCCACAGATGAGAAGCCCTGCAGCCCGGTTCCTCAGCCCCACTCAGCCTGACCAGCTCCTGCCACCCTCCTTCGCTTCTTTCCCACTTGCAGCCAGGACTCCTCTGGTACCCTGTTTTCACAGAGCAGGAAATGTAATCTTATGAAGCTGCCTTCTGGGGAAAGCTGGAGAGAAAGGCCACTGCTGACAGATCCCGAGCCAGGCAGTGAGGCAGCAAGACCAAAACATTGAGCTATTGTTGGCAGCAAATGGCCAACTTAGGCAAAACTGCTCCACTCTGTGACATCCAGGCTTTTTAACCAGATTCCACAGCCTGGGAGCTCCAGTGGCCAGAGGAATGATCAAGATCAGCAGTTCAGTTCACACTTCCCAGACCTGTCTTTCAACGTCCTCCCTGCAAGTATCTATGGTCTACATGAACGTTCGTGCTTACAGAATTACCCTTGCAAGTCGCAGCTGGCATTAGCAACCTTCTTTTATGGAAGCTGCATGTGTTTCACTGTACCTCCACATGGATGTGACAGCTCACTAGGATTTTTTAAATACTCCAAAGTGAAGCTAGTAGTTGCAGAGAGCTTTGAAATTCCCCATGCAGTGCTTCCGAAGCACATGCAGATATTAAAACCAGATTGAACATGGCTGAGTTTCATGCCTGCAGCTTATTTTCTCCACAGGTTTTCTGTGTGTCACTCCAAGTTCATTGGTCATGTTAAAATTTATATAAAGAAGGCCCAGGCTCTGTATGTAGACACGTTTAAGTGGGGAGGCGGAGGAGCGCATATGGCTGGCAGTGCTGGTGTCACAGAAGGTAACCACCCGAGTACTGATACCAGCCGAGTTGTTTTCAAGCTCTTTGGCAAGAAAGTGGCAGAATTCAACACTAAAACGCGCAAGAACCACTTATTTCACCACAAGAGGAGGGGACGTGGTTGTAGCAGTGCCTCTCATGCCTGGGTGCCCTGTGAGCAGCTGCCCCTGCTGCCACTCAGCAGCTGGGGGTGGGTGCGGGGCCCGGCAGCAGTCAGGGGTGCCCTGGGCAGGCATTGGCGGAGCTGAACAGCTGCTGGCATCATTTAGCTCTTGCAAAAAGACTCACAGAAGGAGGCAAAGGAAAAGGTTACCCTGCGGTGCATATACGGCTTCTCCCGTCTCTTCAGAGAATCGCTTCCCCCGTATGGGAACCATTATCTGCATTGCTCTGGGCTTGGTCACCGGAGATCTTCCATTTCATTTTGTGTATGTTTCTGAGTAATCTGACTTTCTAATTCCTCCCTGTTCTTCCTTGGCCTTCAGCATCGTCCTAAACAGTCCAGGTCTCTGACCCAGACCAGGCTGGCATGACAGAGGCACAGCAGAAAGACTTTTCCATCACTAGTAGGACTTTTCACTGCATAAGCCTTCATGATTTTTTTTTCCATGTAAATTGTGTAGAAGATGAAACTCTGGACCTTGAATATAACTAAATGAAGCCCAATTTCTAGCGTTACTAATAACAACTAAACCTGAATTTCCCATTCTTCTCCAGAAGTAATGAAAGAAATGTGGTGAGTCCTTGTATCGGGGTGATGGGTAGGTAAAAGCTACTACACAAATCCTGTTAAAACATGCTCTTAAGGCCTGGACATGGCAGCACTGTCAACTGTTGACCCGTCTCCCCTCTCTCACTCCTGCACCACGGTGGAGGCGCTCCATGTCCTTCAGCAGTGGCAGCTGCTTCCAGGGACAGTGACAGGCGGGTGCCGGCACGAGCGCTGTGGAGGCTGCATGGCCTTGTGCGCAGGGCAATGGCTACGTGAGGAGACAGCTGGCACCTTTATTCTTTTTTCTCATCTTTCCCGCTCTTCGTCAGCCTGTAGTCACACTCTGAGGAGCATTTGCTCAGCCACAGCTATAGCCAAACCAGAAGTGTTAACTGCCTGCCTTGATTTAAAATGAACAAATGAGGCTTTTGATCTCACAGACAAAATCTTTTCAGACTGAGTGTCTTCCTGCCTTGCTCCTGTGATCCAGTTTGCTTTTAGAAACAATGTGGGGATGATATGCAGGAGCAGCTTCCTTGTCACTTCTAATCCGTCTCCCGGCCCCCCAGATCTCCGTGTGTTTCCATTTTGGACCCGGCTGGCCGTGCTGCCTGAGTAGCCTCCAGTCAGCACCAAGCAGGGCCCTGGCAAGAGGCCTGCAAGCATCGGGCAGCCCCTCAGCCAGAGGACACCCCACTTGTCTCCAGGTCCTCCAGCTTTTAGGGATTAGGATAGGATTTTGCTTTCCCAGCAAGGGCAAGGTGCAGTGCTGGGCCCTGTTCCTGCAGGCAAGAACATCTTGCTCGGAGATGTTCCTTACTCATAGGCCATGAGGAGAGGGCAGGGCCCCCAGGCAGAACTCAAATGCCGTATCTGTTATAATTTGCTTTCGGTACTGTCGTGGTGGGTTCGTTAGAAATACGTTGTGAATTGAAGTGAACAGATCTGCAGTTGCAATATGTTTCGGCATTGAGTGTTTTTAGTATTTTGCAAGGGAATAGGTTTGCCTTCTACCAACCCCACCAGCAGCAGGACCCTCCTTGCCCTCACAACCCGGTGCATGCCGCAGGCACATGGCCCAGTGGGGGCTCTGCGGGCAGGGAGGTCTCAGTGGAGGCTGTGCTGCTGCCCTGCTCAGCCCATGGGTGTGTTAACTCTGAAACCTAACGATGGCTCACTGCTGCTAGCGCTGATGACCACTCTTTCCGAGTGAGCACGAAATGTCAACCCCACACCAATATGACGCTCTGGCACTGGCGCGCTGTCAAGAGCCGGGGCGTGCTCCCTCACAGTGTCTCTTTTGCCCCCACAGCTTGGTGGCACAGCGTGGCGGCTTCCAGGTCTGCCCCTTCTTCGTCGGCCATGGCATCGGGTCGTACTTCCATGGGCACCCCGAGGTGTGGCACCACGGTAAGGAGGCCCTGGCGCTTTGTGGGGCTGGCTGTGGGCAGCACGGCACCTGCACACCCAGATGGGCTCTGAGGTGAGCTGGCTGTTCTTGCCAGTATATATCTGTGTGTGTGTGTATAAATGCGTTTTTATTTTCTTTTCTAGCCAATGACAGTGACTTGTTAATGGAAGAGGGAATGGCATTCACAATAGGTTAGTAAATGTATTCTGTGTTTGTCTGTAATGAGCACGCACACAACGACCCAGCTGCGAGCTATTTCTTTATTTGAATATAGAAATGTCCAGTCGGACGTGGGGGTACAGGCGGCACTGACCCCTCAGGCAACAGATTAAAACCTTACTCTTAAAATGCCATAAGGAAGCGCTGGGCTGAGACGACTTCCAAGCACCGAGATTTGGGAAAGGGAAAAAGCCCTTGGCGTGAATCTTGGTGAAGAGCTCGACCCCGGGGGTGTCTGTCGGCTGCCTCCCGCCTGCCGCAGCCGCTGCCGGGCCGGGGGTAGCGCGGAGCTGCCAGGCACAGCCCGGCCCTGCAGCCGCCGAGCGCCAGGCACGGGGCTGCCGGGGAAAAGCCGCTCTTCCTCCCCGCGAGGCTAAATGGCGCGGCAATTAGAGGGAAATCAGAAAATTGTTGTTTTGCTGCTTTAATGAACATTTTAAGGCTGTTTAAAAAAATTCCGATATTTCAAACTATCTGCTGTTTATAAGCGTGGTTGGCGCTTTGGTTATTATCCACGGGGTCTTAATTAAAGCTTGATTAAAATTCCTCGCTTTTACAAAAGAGGAGTGGGCAAGCCCCTACCTTAACGATTCGTCTTCCTTCTCGGTTCCCGTGGCAGTGGCAGCTCAGACCCGGCCCGGGGCCGGGACCCACCGAAGGGCAGCTGCCTGCTGGGCCCCTGCCTCACCCCGCAGCTCACAGGGAGCGTGACTAACTTGAAAAAACAGGGGTTTGTTTGTTTTTTTCCTTGTTACAGAGCCGATAATAATGGAAGGCTCCCCCGAATTTGAGATCCTGGAGGATAAATGGACCGCGATTTCTGTAGACAACAAAAGGTGCCTGATTTGGGTTTTTTATCTTCCCCAAGCCCCCGAGCTGGTCACCGGCAGCCAAAAGCCGCCTGAGTTTGCTGGGCACGGCGCGTTTGCCCCCTGATAACCGCTGCGTGTGCCCTGCAGGTCAGCGCAGTTTGAGCATACCATCGTGGTTACCTCAGAGGGAGCAGAAATCCTCTCTAAAGTGGTGGAAGAAGCCTAAAGATGGAGCAAGGCGCGGAGGGACTCGTTGTGCTTGCGAAATTGCCAGTGTCACCCAGGACAGAGATAAGATTTTTGTAATTTCTTTGGGGAATGGGTGCTGCCTAAGTTGCTGCAGGGGGCAGAAAAAGCAGCCCGAGGGGCTGGCTCTGGACACGGTCCTCTCTGTGTGTTACCTGGTGAGTATTTAATAAAAGCCTGATGGCATGTTTGTGACCCTGGAGGCAGCCACGCACAGCCTGCGGGGGCTTGGGTTGTCTGGGGTGAGGGCAGCGAGCGGGTCCCCCTCTTCCATGTCCCGTGCGGGGCATACACAGGACTTCACAGCTGAGCTGTGGCTCAGTTTGGCCTCACTGCCGCTACCTGGCGCTGCATGCCGGGCTGTATAACTCTGCTCCGATGGACAGGAAAGTTTCCCGGGGGCTGGCCCGGGGGCTGCAGCCTCTCCCCAGCCGCTGCCCCCTGCCCACGGCTGCTCTCCCGGCGCGGCACACGGAGCGATTGGAGGCGAGATGCGGGGCGCGCTTTCCTGCAGCCCGATGGCTGCCCCGCTTGGAGAATTGGCCGGCATGGGGATTAACGGGGGGGACACTGCGCGATTTCGGCGTGTGGCAGCGCGGCGGAGGAAGGATGGGGCCCGCGGGGGCGGCCCTCGGGGAACGCCCGGCCCCGGAGCTCGCTGCGGGCCCGACGGGGCGGGAGGGCGGCTCTGGGCTGCGGGGGGTGGCCGCCTCGTCGCCCCGTCGGGCCGGACGTGTCCGGCGGTGACACTTACCGGCTGCAGGACCCGCTCCTGCCTCGGCCACGAGCAGGCGGCACTCGGGAGCGCGCCCGGCCCGCGGTCCTGCCGCTGCCGCCCGGGGCCGCCCGGGAGCGCGCCTGGCGGGGCTGGAGCGGGCCGAGCCGGCGTCTTCCCGTTTGTCCGCGCTGTTTGCTTGCACCCGCGTACAGCGAGCTGTCAGCTCGAATCGTTTCTAACAGCATCTTTTCAGGAAGCAGGACCCCCCCCCAGGCCGTTTCTAATACCGCAGGGCAGCCTTTCAGTTCGCTCATCCCCTAGATTAGTTTGGAAGGCCTTAAAACCTGTAAAAATAAACGATGCATCAAACAAGTTTACAAACGCGCAGAGGTTACGCGGCGTGCCGTCGGGCCGGCAAAGCGAGGGACGCCCGGCACTGCCCGGGGAAGCGGGTTGGCTTTCCCAAAATCCCAGCGGCGGCCGCCCCGAGCAGTTTGGGGCCCCTCGCGGCCCGGGCACAGCCCCCGGGGGGCACCGCAGGTGCTAAGCGAAAGCCCGAGCGGCTCCCCCCGGCCCCGCGTGGCCGCCGCAGCTTCACGGCTCCGTCCTCTCCTGTCCCGTCCGGTCCCCTCCGGTCCCGTCCCGTCTGGCCATGTCCGGTCCCGTCCCGTCCCGTCGCGGAGGATGCCGCGGGGCCGCCGTGCGCAGAGGCCTCCCGCGGGTAATCCCGGCATTTGCGGCACCCCTTTGTAACCCTAATTGCAAACTAAACAGCAGAAGCGCTCGGCCTCCCCTCAGGCGGGACGCGTTCCCGGGAGAGCCCGAGGGGGGCCCCGACGGGGAGGCCGCCCCCCGCCCGCTCCCCGGGGCTCGCTCGCAGCCTCCGCGCCCCCCCCGCTGGGACGGCGGCGGCCCCGCTCCACGGGACGGGAGGCGAGGGGTGCTCTGGGCGGCGGCGGCCCCGCTCCCGACGGCTGCCTGCGCCCTGCCCGCCCGTCCTCGGGGCTCGGTGGAGCGGGGACCCCCGGCCCCGGGCTCGGGGACGGCGAAGGCGGTGTCGCGCCCCGTCCCCTCCGCGGCCAAGCGCGCAGCCCCGCCTCGGACGGTCACTTACATCGCCGGGGACAGTGCCGCTTGCCGGAGGAGTCCGTGTGGGCTTCACCGCTCCTGCCCCTTCCCGCACCAATCCGCAGCTATTTTGTGGAAATGAACTTTACGCGTCGCGAGCGAAAAAAAAAAAGGGGGGGGGGGGAGTAAAAGAGGCGTTGGGAAATGGGCAATTAAAACCGACAGAGCGACTAACGAAAAAGGAAAAAAAAAAAAAAAAAAAGAGGAACAGAGGGGCTCGCTCCTGCCAGCTCGGCGCAGCCAGCAGCCGGCTGCCGCGAGGCAGGGCCGGGACCGGGACCGGGGGTGCCCAGTGCCGCCGTGCCGGGAGCCCCGGAGCCCCGACGGCAGGCGGCAGCCGGCAGCGGGGAAGAGAAGTCGGCGCTGCCACCGGCAAATCGCCGGCGACCTCAGCCAGGCGATTTGTTTTGAGTGTTGGTTTTTATTGGTGTTCGCCCTTTGCCAAAACGTGCTCGATTGCAGAGACTTGGTGCCGCGATAACCGCGCGCCCCAGACAGCCTAGGTGTAACCGGGAAAGTTCAGCCCAGGCCAGATCAAATCCCAGGCTGTTTAATGCTGAAAGGCTGCATGTTGCTATTAGTGTTAAATATATGGCTAATTATGCGTATGAAAATTAAACATCAGTGTTATGCTAATGGGGCCGCCTTCAGCTGTGGATCAGAGCACTTGAGACTAGCATTTAATCAAATGAATCAGTAACTAATACATCTGCACGTGTGAACTTTCACGAGATCATTTTCCTGTTACAGCCACACCGCCGAATTATGAAAGAAATAATTATCAACACTTTCTAATTATCTAACAAAGTAATTTGGGATTCATCGGGGGCTTTCTGGGGAGGATCTCCCAAGTCCCACCTCATTCACCGCTCACGCGCGCGGAAGTTTCCATTTCAAGCTCAGTGCCGCCGCTCGGGGCGAGCTTTGCTTGCTTGCATTTGTTTCCCCGGAGCTCTTTTGCTTTTTTTTTTGCTTTTTTTTCCCCTCCCTTCGCCCCCTCCCAGACAAACAATGACTGCCCGGCGAGCCGGAGGACCCTCGGCAAGGAGCGCGGAGCCGCTGCCCGGACCCCCGGCCCCACTTCGCCCGCGGGGCCCGGTGCCCGGGGGGGGGGAGCACCCCGGCGGCTCCTCCCGGGTCGGCCCCGCGCCCCTCCGCGCCGGGGGGCGGAGAAGGGCGGGGGGAGGCGCCACGGCCCCCGCCTCGCCCGGGATCCGCCGGAGCTGCTCGCCGGGGCCGGCCGGCGGGGCCGGGAGCGGCGGCGGCGGCGGCGGGGCCGCGGGGCCGTCGGGGCGTGCGGCCGGCGCTCGGGGCCGCGCGGCGCTGCGAGTCCGGCTCTCGGCGCTCACCGGGGTCCAGGCGAGCCCCGAGCGGCTCGGACCAATCCAAAGCGATTATGCAAGACGGCGGACCAATCAGCTCCACCGTCTCATGAATATTCATAGGCTTGGCTGAGTCAAAGCTTTTAGGCGAGTTTGTGTAGATCTCCAGCATCATGCTTAGACTTTTCAAAGAGACAAACTCCATTTTCTTATGAATGGAAAGTGAAAAACCCTGTTCCGCTTAAATTGGGTTCTTTCCTGTCCTGAGAAACACAACAGACCCCAAAAAGGCAAGCTGAAGAGAGAACACACACACAGACCAAGCGACAAGAAATGACCATGACTACCATGCCAGAGAGTCTAAATAGCCCCGTCTCAGGGAAGGCTGTCTTTATGGAGTTTGGGCCGCCCAGCCAGCAAATGTCTCCTTCTCCCATGTCCCACGGACACTATTCCATGCACTGTTTACACTCCGCGGGCCACTCTCAGCCTGACAGCTCGTACAGCACAGCTTCGTCCTTCTCCCGACCGCTGGGCTACCCCTATGTCAACTCGGTCAGCAGCCACTCGACCAACCCCTACATCAGTTCAGTGCAGTCCTACCCCAACAGCTCCAGCCTGACTCAGACCCGGTTAGAGGAGACAGGTAGGTGCACTCGGCTTGGGGCGGGGGGGCAGGGAAGGCAGGGAGGGAGGGAGGATGCTTGGATCAAAAAAAAAAAAAAAAAAAAAAAGCAATCTATCGGGGGGGATTAAAATTAAATTACAAAATGTTAGTCAGGAGAGGCTGAGGATCACAGGGGAGCAGAACACAGAGCACACAATGCCCGGCTGGAAAAGAAATCAACCCAGATGTGCACGTATTAGTCTTCGTAATTATTTATTGCGTAGCGCTATAAACAATGTATGCAATTAAGGGTAATTAAACCTAAACTGCAGCCTGTAAAAATAGCAAACTTTCTCTGGGAAGAAGCCTGGGCTGCCATAATCGCCCGGAGCCTTTGTTAGCGTTACTCGAGCCGCACTTTTCTTCCTTCTCATGATTGTTGTTGTCGATGTCGCTGCTGTTATTGTTACTATTGCTGTCGCTGTTGCTGTTACTGCTATTATTACTATTGCCGCTATCATTATTATTTATTGTGCATCGTTTGTGGTTGTAGGGGCCGAATCGGAGAAAAGCACTGTGGTAGAAGGAGGGGAAGTTCGCTTTAATGGGAAAGGGAAAAAAATCCGCAAACCCAGGACTATTTATTCCAGTTTGCAGCTGCAGGCTCTGAACAGGAGGTTCCAGCAAACTCAGTACCTGGCTCTCCCCGAAAGAGCCGAGCTCGCGGCCTCTCTGGGACTCACCCAGACCCAGGTACGGCCCTGGCCGCCTCGCGCCGCCCCGGCCTCCCCCTTCCCCTTTTCCCCCCGGGCCACGATTCCCGCAGCCGGGCCGCAGCCGCGGGCAGCGGGGCCCGGCGCCGCCCGCCCCGTCCGTGAGGCACGGCCCGGCCTGGGGGTTCAGGGGGTCGGGGGGGGGGGCGCGTCCCGGCGGTTCGGCGGCACGAAACGGCGACGGGGGCCCGGCCGGGACACGGGGCAGCAGGGGAAGAGGAGCGGGGGAGCTGCGGGCCCGGGGGGGGCGAGGCGAGGGGACCTTTGGGGGCCCCGTCGGGGCGGGCGGGCGGCGGGGGGGGGCTGTAGGGGCCCCGCTTGGGGCCGTGCCGGGGGACGCCGAGCCGTGGCGAGCCGTGCTGAACCGTGCCCTGCTCCCGTTGCAGGTGAAGATCTGGTTCCAGAACAAGCGCTCCAAATTCAAGAAGCTGATGAAGCAGGGAGGGGCCGCCCTGGAGAGCAGCGCCCTGACCAACGGCAGGGCTCTCTCGGGCAGCTCGCCCCCGGTGCCCCCGGTGTGGAACACCACCTCCGCCTCTGGTAAGGCCTCGTCGGGGACCCCGGGCACCTACATCCCCAGCTACACGTCGTGGTACCCTTCGGCCCACCAAGAAGCTATGCAGCAGCCTCAGCTGATGTGATTTCACACCCGTCCATCCCCTACCGCAAGCACTATCGGTCCCCAAAAGAATTAAAATCATCACGGAAAAAAAAAAATGAAATTAAGTAAAAGGAAAAAAATAATAATAAAAAAGAGGGGGAAAGAGAAAGAGAGAGAAAAAAAAGGAAGCAAACAAACAAACAGGAGGTCTCTGCCCATAGAGCCGTTAGCACGCTGCGCTGTAGCTCGGTGCAGGAGGGCACAGATGTGATGCGGGCCGGTTCCCACCGCTGACAGCTGACGGAGCGGCCCCGAGCACCGCACAACAGCCTGGGAGCAGAGCGAGCGCCGGCCGCGGCTTTGTGGGACAATCAGAAAAATATGTTTGTGGGGGGGAGCCCTCTCCTCTGTCCTGTCTGTCTGTCTGTGTCTGTTGAAATGTAGGTCAGCTATTTGCCACCCCGATCTGACGGGCTCTGCGGTCGCAGGGGGGGAGCGAGCTGTACAATTTCCAGAGCTTTTTTTCTTCTACGTTTTCTGTAACTCTCACTATTCATCTGTATATTTTTCGTTGTTGTTAAGAGGGGAAGAAAGGGATTTTATTTATTGACTTAAATTACCACTATGAGAGTGCTAGAGACAAACGGACGACCCGGTTCGCTGAGCACACGGTTCGGACGCACGGTTTACTTCGACCCAAAACCCCCGGCCCCGCAACCCGCCCCTCCGGGGGAAAAACAAACAAACAAACAAACAAACAAAAAAAAAAAACAACAAAATCCCCCCAAAAGAAGGATGCGGTTTTTAACTTTTACAAATAACTTTTCTACTTCGCTGGCGCGTGGAAAGCTTTGGTCCGAATGCTTTGCGTTTTTCACCTCTCTGACAAAAGGAAGAGATGCACATTGTTTGAGACTGAAGGGGGACGGCGGCAGCTGCCGGCCGCTTTGCGGAGGCGAAGCGAGGCACCGGGGGCGCAAGGGGAGCCCCGAGGGCGGCGGGGGGGACCCGCGGCCCCGCACGGCCCCACACAGCCCCGCCGAGGCTTCCCCGCGGAAAGGCGGCCACAGCAGAGATGCCCAAACCGACGTGCAGGAGCTACTCGCTGTACATATTTTATTCTTTATTATTATTATTATTGTTGTTCTGTAAACATGTTGCACAAATTTAGCCTTTTGTTTTGTTTTTTTTTGTTTTGTTTTGTTCTTTTTTTTTTTTTAATGATTATTTCCGTTCTGTTTCGTGTGGCTGTAAAACATGATGCTTTGTGTACTGAGATCTTGACATTTTACTTGTGAAACTCGGAAGATGTGATAAACTGAGCTCAGCTGTGTTTAGTGTTCTATATGTCAAAGTTTAGTTTTATATTGAGAATGTTAACTTATTGCTTTGTATCTGGGGAAGGAAAGGAAAAAAAAAAAAAACACACAACAAATCTTTGTACATAAGTTATAAAGTTTCTTTGAGACAGTAAAATTATGGTTTGGAAAAAGAGACACGCCTGCTCCCTGTCTCGCAGCGCGGCCGGGCTCCGTGCCCGGCCGCTCCGCGCAGCGCGCAAACTGCGCGGCCCCGACGCGCTCCGCGGGGGACGAGAGGGGGGTCGCAGGACGGGGGTCGCGCCCCACAGCCGTCGGAGGAGGGCTGGGGGGGCCGCGGTCCCCCCGCCGCGCCCCGTCGGGGCGGCCCCGACGGCCGGTCCGGCTGCTCCGGGCCGCCCGCTGCGCGGCGGCGGAGCCGTCCCGGTTGCTCCCGGGTTCGCCCAGCCCCGAGGCTGCCCGGCGGCCGTCGGGCGAGCAGAACGGGAACCGGGGCTAAAGGCTCGGCTCCGCGCCCGGGCGCAGCGGGAGCGGGAGCGCGGCGGCCCTGCGGGCGCGCAGTGGCCGCGGACGCGCGCAGGTCCCGAGCCCAACCGCCCCTGGCCGGACAGCAGCGGGGCGGTGGAGCAGAGGGGAGCACTTTAAGATATGTTAGCTCCTAGTAATTCAATAACGTCTTGCTAACAGTTCAAATAGAGAAATTATTAGTTTTCTCTCGGCGAGGCGGTCTTGAGTTAGAGTCTATTATAATTGTACGTTTGAAAATGTTAATCTCAATACAGGCCTAATTAATTCTGCCTTGTTGCTGACAAGTAGTTCATCAAATATCTGATTCGAAGATTTTCATAATGAGGATATTAATTAAACTATGAATAATCCAAAGGTGCTTATATTGAAACAATACCTCATTACAATGATTAAGTCCTGATTTCGAATATTATACCTTTAACAATTGTCACCCCGCAAACACAACCTTATGGATGAGTCTGTAAATGGCAAAATGTAATTTTGGGATATATTTTTTCCCTTGTTGGGAAAAAAAAGTGCCCCTCATTTTCAAACACTTCTGAAATAGGTTACACACAGCTTAATGATGATCAAAATGACTCTTTTCTGCAAAAAAAGACCCCAAAGTGCGCGTACAGCTGCAAACCCAAGAGGGTCAGCATCATTTCACTGTATTCTCTTCTTGATTACAAGCCGAGCCCATCAAACACAACATAATTACAGTAATTTCAGGTTTATTTATTCTAATGCAGTTTCCCCATCTCTCTGGTAATTATGAGCAATTTTTTCGCCCAGGGAATCTTTTTGCATTAACAAAAGAGATAACGCACTGAAAGCCAAATTTGCTGTGCATTGAGAAAAGCGAAGAAAAAAAAAATAAAATAGGTGCGAGCTGCCATCTCTGCAATTCTCCTATATTGGAGCTCTGCAAATTGCTTGCAGGTGTATGGAGCAGAGCTGTCAATAGGAAGGGGCTTCCAAATTAGCAAATGCACAATGTTGAAGTAATGAAGACAGACTTAGCAAAATTGCCAAACAACAGATACCTCTTTAATATCTTCCACCCAAAAAGAAAGAAAGAAAGAAAAAATCCCTTTGGAGTGTCCCTGCGAACCCCCTTGAATGGCTGGGGATGTTGTACATGTGTCAATCTAATTGCAGAGCACAGAACAGCCCCTGAAACTAGAAAAAAAAAATCAAATATCAGAGTCCAAACCCGTTTGCATTCGATGCTCGCTCCCTTCGCCTGACAGAGGGAAAAAAAAAAAGCGACCCCGCCGCCGCGCTCCGCGCTCGCCCCGCCGCCTTCCGCCGGCCCCGCTCCTGCCACCGGCGCAACTCGCACGCCACGGAAAAAGTTCAGTCCCCCCCCGCGCCGGCCCGCCCGCCCCCCGCCTCCCCGGCTCCCGGAGCGGCGGCCCGGCCGTGGGGCTCCCGCTCGCACCGCTCCGGCCTCCGCCGCTCCGAGCACGCCCGGGCGCGGCGCGGCCGCCGGCGGAGCCCAGCGGCACCGCGGCCCCCGGCCCGGCGGCAGCCCCCGGCCCGGCATCGGCCCCGCTCCGGCCGGCCCCGGGCACGAGTCCGCGGGGCAGAGGCATCGGCCGAGCCCCGCCGGTGGTTCCCGGCCGCGCCGCGCTCCGCGCACTCACCTCGACCCCCGGGGGAGCGGAGCCGGCGCCGCCGCCCTTACCTTCCGCCCCGGGGCACGGCTCCGTGCGGCAAAGCGAAGGACCGAAGGCGGCTTTTTGGCTATGAAAGTTACAGGAGCGAGAGAGTGTGAGAGACAGGGAGAGAGGGCTGGGGAGGGAAAAAAAAATGGGGAAAAAAAAAAAAAAAAAAGAAGCCAAGCACAATAATAATATCCTGAGAGTGCAAATGTGGATTGAGATCCCCCAGAGATGTACATGCCTCTGAGCGCAGGAGCCTTTTTGCAGCTCTGCTCTTGCAGAATATGACTGAAATTTTCTGCTATATAGCCTCTGTCTTTATAGCTGATGAAAAAAATTGCAGATTATTAGCATAAATGTTTACTCTTCATTACGCTGATGACATTGTGCACTCGAGATCTTGGTAATCTTTGGGAAAATTATGAGTAATTTTTAAAAATTTTAAAGCAGCAGCAGTTACCATGCAATTCAGGCTAATTCTGCGTAGGCTCCGAACGGATATAATTATCGAGGAGTCAAGATGTTATGCTAAAAACTATGCATTGATATTCCCATTTATTATGTACATACAACTTTGACAATGTTGATGCTTGAAATAGCAGGAAATTGTCTTGCGCAAAAATTACAGTCCATATTAGGACATGTGAAATTGCGAAGAATTATATAGTAATTGCAGGCTTTCAGATGGGAGAGCCAGAATGCTCAAACTAGTGCAAATGTGGATAAAATTACAGATCAGAGCAAAAATTAGGGAAAAAAGGGGTCTGGGATTTTTCAAGTTGGCTATAGGATTCCGGAAGTGTCTAATGCCACATGATTGCTACAGCTTTAGGGGAGACATTCATGCCTCAAATAACTCCTTTTGCCAGAGCCGCTTTAATTGAATTTCTCGTGCTTTTTCTTTTCACCGGGGCAAACGAGCAAATTGCCTCCCCTCGGCACAGCGCGGCCGGCCCCGCCCGTGCGCGGCGAGCGGACGGAGCCCCCCGGGCCGGCCCGACGGGGGGGGGACAACCAGGGGGGAATCGCTGCTGGGGGCCGGGGAGGAACGGGACGAGCCCCCCCTCGGGCTCTCCCCGGGGCCGGGGCGCTCCTCGCCCCCTGGGCTGCCCTCCTCGGCGGGGCGGCCCCGGGCTCCCCCCTGCCCGCCCCCGGTAGCCGCCTCGTCGGGGGGCGGCCGGTTTGCGGTGCAGCCTGCCCCAGCCGGGAGCACGGGCACACGGGAGAAAGCTCACGCCGCACGTGTGCGTGGACGTGTATGTGCGATGGACGGAGGGATGCCACTGCGGCGCTGGTGGCCGTGGGCACGCCTGGGCGTCCCCTTGTCCTCTAGGGTGCCCGGGGGTGCCGCGGGTTGTCCCGACGGCTCCCGCACAGCCGGCCCGGGGAGCCCTGCGGGCCGCAGCCAAGTGCCGCCGGATCATCAGCAAAAAGCAACGCGCCGAGCAGGAGAAGCAAAGCGCGGAGGGCTCCGCGCTCTGCCCCGGCCAGGGGCAGTCCCGGGGCAGGGACCCCCCGCAGCTGCGGGCACCGCGCCCGACCCCACGGGGCCGAGGCAGGCTCGGCGCCGCCGCACCGGGCTGCAGCCGGGCGAGGGGGTCGGCAGGGGCAGGGAGGGGATGGGGGGGGGGGGGGGTCTCGGGGAACTTCTTTCGGTAACCAGAAGCGCCTGGAAAAGCGACGGGGCGGGGGGTCCCCGCCCGGCTCTGCCCCGCGCTCCTGCTTTCCTCCCGCAGCTCGGACGCGGGGTGTCAGCAAAACCCGTCACCTGCCGGAGGGGTGTCCCGGCACCCGTCCCCCCCCGCCACGCGTGTCCGTGTGTCCGGAGGCGGCCCCCGCCGCCTCCCCTCCCGGCCCCGCTCCGCTCCGCGCCCGGCCCCCGCCGCTTCGCCCCCCGCCGCCCGGGGCCGGTGTCCCCGCCGCTCCCCGGGGCGGCTTCGCCTTTGTCTCTGCCGCTCCCTCCTCCCCTGCAGCCTCCTCTCCCGTCCTTCCCCCCCTTCCTTCTCCTTGCCGCACTCCTCCTTCGCCTTCTGCCCCCACCCCTTCCCCCGGGCTCTCCCCGAGGCTCTCAGGCACAAGCCGCCCCCCGGACTCCCCCCTGCCGTCCCCCCTTCTGCCGGAGGGTCCCGGGCGAGCACCCGGCCTGGCGGGGAGCGGGGGGCAACGAGGGGCAACGAGGGGCAACGGGGGGCAACGGGGGGCAACGGGGGCCGGCAGCAGCCGCCTTTCGCCCCGCTCCGCTCCCAGCGGCACCTCCGCGGACTCGGCATCCCCCGGGGGGGCGGCTCGGAGGGGGCAGCCCCTGCAAGGGGACAGCCGGGGGTGCCTCCGGCCTGGGTACAAACGACGGGGAGGCAGAAGAGAGAAATTACTCCGGGGCCGTGCCCCAAACCCCTCCGGCACGTCTGGGAGGCGGTGAGACGGCAGGAGCCAGTCCCGGGCGAAATGTCCCTGGCGCCAGCAGGCAGGGGGGAGGGCCGGGTCTGGGCTGCCGGAGGCAGCGCTGAGTGATTCATGGCCTCGCCGCGAAGACTGGCAGGGGCGAGACTTTATTGTAGACGGGAAAGGACGGGGGGGAGAAGGGGGGAGGCTGCCGGCTTGCGGCAACGTCGCGGTGGCGAGCAGGAGGGGCGGCTCCCCCCAGGTGAGCACCGCCGGCCCCGACCTCCCCCGTCCCCAAAGAAACTCAGCGCGGGCACCATGGAAACAATAATTTATTTAAATAATCTCTGCTTATCGTAAAAGAAACATTAAAGAGTGTTTAAGTTTTCCATAATAAATAACCCCAAATACCCTTTTTTGTTTCGTTTCGTTTCGTTTCGTTTCACGGGTCTGAACGGCGAACCGCGCCGGGGCAGGGCCGGGGGCTGCCGGGGGGGCCCCGTCGGGGCCCGACCCCCGCCCGAAAGCACCGTGCGGGCGGGACACCCCCCTCGCCGGGCTGTTTCCTACACGGCTACAAGGGATAACTTAAACACGGGAGGCTCTCGTTTTAAATCTACATATAAAAATTATTTATCTTTTTTTTTTATCGTTTTATTATTATTTTTTTGTTTAGTCCCCAACATCAAAATGAGGTCTTCCGCAAAGGCACCTATCAACTTTAAAAAAATAAAAAATAAAATTAAGCAAAGTTCTGCACTGGTGATTTGACGAGAAAGACGGGGAGGAAGGAGGGGAGAGGAGCGCCGGTCCCGCACTGCTCACTTCGGCTGCGGGGGGCGTTGGGGGGAGCTCGGGGAGCTCGGTCCGGTGCCGCGACGGGACGGGACGGGACGGGGCTGCTCCAAAGCACCAGTGCTGCACGTCGGGGCCCCGCGGGCTCGAGTCTCTGCGGCGCCTAGAAGATGCCGCCGCCGTGGTGGTGCGGGGGCTGCGGCGGCTGCGGGAGGGGGGCGGCCGCCGGCAGGTGCGCGGGGCCGCCGGGCGCCGTCGGGTACCAGGGGTAGGTGCCGAGGAAGGCGGCGGCGGGGCTGGGGCTGGCGGGGCCGCCCGGCGTGCGCGGGTGTGCGGCGAAGTCCCAGGCCGGGGGCGAGGTGGGGGGCGGCGGCGAGGCGCTGCGGCGCGGGGGGGGCTCCGCCGGGATCTCGCCGCTCTTCCACATCTTCTTGAACTTGGAGCGGCGGTTCTGGAACCAGATCTTCACCTGGGGGGAGAGCCGCGTCAGCTGGCCGCCACCGCGCCGGGGCCGGGCGGGCTCCGCAGCTCCGCGGGCTCCGGCGCTGGCTCGGCCCCGAGACAGCCACCCCCCGACCCCCGACCCCCGGCCCCCGGCCCGCCCCGGGCCGTCGAGGCGCCGCGGGCCGAGCCCCCTCCCGCGCCCCGACGGCGCCCGCCCGCCCGCCCCGGCCCCGTCGGGACGGGAGGTGCCGGGGCCCCGCGGCGGGAGGGCCCTACCTGCGTCTGGGTGAGGCCGAGGGAGGCCGCCAGCTCCGCTCTCTCGGGCAGGGCGAGGTACTGGGTTTTCTGGAAGCGCCGCTGCAGGGCCGCCAGCTGGAAGCTGGAGTAGATGGTCCGCGGCTTCCGCACTTTCTTCGGCTTGCCGTTCACTATCCTGATCTCCGGCTCGCAGTCCTCCTTCTCTGCTGCGGCACACGCGGCAGTCCCGGTGAGGACGGGCGCCCCCGCCGCCCCGGGCCCTGCCCGCCGGCACCGCCCGCCCCGTCGGGGCGGCCCCGCCGGGCACGAGCGCCCTCCCCGCTCCCTCCCCGGGGCCCCGAGCGCGGCCCCGCCGGGCTCCCGCGGGCCCCCCCCGGGGCTCGGACGTACCGGGGTCGTTGCTGGCCGGGGAGGCCCTGGCGCCGTAGGGCCCGTAGGAGCCGTACGCGCCCGCGTAGCCCAGGTCGTAGCCGGCCTTGGCCGAGTAGGGGGCGGCGCCGCCGGCCGCGTAGGGGTAGGAGCCCAGCGGGCCGTAGGGCGGCCCGCCCGCCGCCCCGTGCTGCTGGTTGGTGTAGTAGCTGCTGTCGGTGGCGGTGGACACGGGCAGCGTGGGGGACTCCTGCGGCTTGTGCAGGCCGCCGTGCTGCTGCTGCTGCTGCTGCTGCTGGTAGCCGCCGGCGGAGATCTGGCTGGCGTGCATGTCCGGCACCAGGCTCTCCAGGACGCCGGTCATCCCGCGCCCCCGCCCGCCCGCCGCCCTCCCGCCGGGGCGCGGGGCACGGGCCGCCGCCCCGCGGCCGTCCCCACCGGGGCGCGGAGGTCAGGGCCGCGGCACCATGCTCGCCTCGCCTCGCCGCGCCGCGCTGCGCGCCCGCGGGGCCGGGCCGGGGCGGGCCGGGGCGGGCAGCCGCGCTCCCGCCGCCGCCAGCGGGACGGGCTCTGCGGCGCCGCGCGCCGCCGGGGCGGCATTTAACACCGGTCACGTGGCCGCGCCGCACGTCACCTAGCAACGGCCAATGGGGCGCCCGCGCGCGCCCCGGCCCCGCGGGCGCGGGGACGTGCGGCACCGGGGGCGCGCACCGCGCGGGGACGCGCGGCAGCCCTGTCCCGTCCCGTCCCGTCCCGTCCCGCTGCTCCCCGTCTCCGTGCCGGTCCCCGCGCCCCGACGGGGCGCTCCCATCCCCGCCCGGGGTCCCTCCCTGCCGGCCCAGGAGCGGTCCGGCCGCCCCGACGGGGCGCACCGAGCGTTTCGCGCAGCCTTCGCCGCCGGTGCCCGCCGCCACACAGCCTGGCACGGCGGCGGCAGCGGCCGCCCCTGCCCGCTGCCGGCGGCGCCGCTCCGTCGGGGCGGGCGAGGCGGCGGCCCTGGCCTCGGCCGCCCTCTGGCGGGGTGAGCGGCGCGGGCCGGGCCGCAGCAACGCCCGGGCGGCGCCGGCAGCCCCCGGCCGCGGGTGGCGCCCCCCTGCGGGAGGGGGCACGCAGCGGGGCGGGGGCGCCGGGGCCGCGCTGCTTCTGCACGGGGCAGGCGCCCCCCGCGTGCTCCCCGCGTGCTCCCCGCGTGCTCCCCGCGTGCCCCCCTCATGTTCGCGCCCCTCGCGCAGGGCGCGTGGCCCCTCAACGGTCCCGCTCGCGCCCGCCTCAGCCCCTCACAGCGCCTCACGGTGAGGCGGCGGCGGTGTCGGGCGGCTCCCCCGGGGCGCTTCTGAGGCGGCGGGCGCTGAGGTGAGCGGGGCCGGGCCGGGGCGGCGGGGAGCGGCTGTGGGTGTGCGTCTGGGTGCTGCGGGGAAAAAAAAAAAAAAGAAAAACACACAAAAAAATCGGTTTTGAAGCAATTAAGGACTGCGCCGGGTGCTCGCAGCGCGCAGCCTGCTCGGTGTTAGTCGGGAGTGAGGGGAGAAAACGGGAGCGGGTGGCCCGAGTCCCTCCTGGAGGCTGCTCGTTCGGTTGCCCACGGCAGAAGGGCGCTCGCCCTCCGCTGCAGAGGAGGTCAGTGTTCAAAGACCGGGCTGTGAGGTTTATTTACGTAACTGTGCAGCTCTCATTGCCGGGGGCTGCAGAACAGGTGAGCGGCTTTGTTGGTGTTTCACTTTGTTTTACTTCTGTTTCAGAAGCATCCACATGCTGCTAGGGCTGTGGGCATTCTTTATCAAATATACCGAACACACTGTGTACAGGCTCAAAAAAGTACCATCACTCTTCAAAATCATCATCCCTCCCTCCAGCTGATCAGTACACATGTATTTATTTATTTATTTATTTATTTTTATTTTTTTACAGGGCAACTATATACGACTCAGAAAAGTCTACAGCAACACCTGCCTGGTATGTTTTATTATTATTATTATTAATTATTATTATTGTGTTTCTTCTCCTAAAACAGACCTCATCTGAGATAAATGTGAACACAATTAAAGCCTGGTGTCCCCAGTCTTTAGATATTTGGTGTAGATTTAACTTAGGGATCAGCACAGCAAGTTGTCTCATGATGTTTTATCTCAAGTTTGACTTGAAGGGAACCATACTCAGCATTAAGAAAGAGATTAGTTTTTAAGCCACTGTTGCTGTGTTTATTATTTTATCCGTTATAATCCCACACCTCTCTGAACAATTTATTTCACTTATTTCAGTGGGAATCTGATGAATCTTGGGAAATGGGCTTGCTATTTGTTCTGACAATGTTAAAAAAAATTAATTAGACAGTAGTCTCTGCTGCAATGGCACATTAACAAGTACAAGTTTATTTTCATGGCTTTCTGAAGTGCTTTCCAGTGGATTCATAGTGATACTGTGCCTGGCATGGTCCTGAGCATTGGTCTTCATAATAGAAGGGTCATTTAAATCTTGTGTCACATGAAGCTGTGGGGAGGGTTTATGCTAGCATTGTACCTATGGTACAACAGGTCTGGTATTAATAAATGGTAACAGTTAAGTCTTCCATGTCTGAGGGATTAAGTGTATCAGCTTTTAGGAAACTGCATGAGTCTTTTCAACACCCATCCGGAAGCTTGCTACCTGCTGTGCTTAGTTTCAGAATCCAGTGTTACCGTTTGCCTCTCCAAAAACTGTTTATTGTCTCATCCATCTGTGCATCAGATTACTTCATTCCAAAACTCACAAACTCTTCTGGGAAGAATATGCCCCCTTGCTTGGCTCCCCAAGGTTTCAGTTCTTAGCTCCTTGATGTAAACAGCTTACACAAGTGTGATAGGAGACATGGGCTCTGTAAAATCCTTTCAGAGTTGTTTATTAAACTGTCTTGGCCTCAGCTTCTCTTTCTCAGTGAAGATTTGCTGGCAGCTCAGCACCTTTCTTCAGTAGAAGCCTTTGCAGACTGGAGCACAATCCAGGATTTTTAATAGTGGATTTGTCCAGTGTTATTTATCACAGGCGTTCTTCCCTTGTTTCCTTGTACTATATTACAGAATCACAGAATTTCCTAGGTTGGAAGAGACCTCAAGGTCATCGAGTCCAACCTCCAACCTAACGCTAACAGCCCTCCACTAAACCATATCCCTAAGCTCTACATCTAAACGTCTTTTGAAGACTTCCAGGGATGGTGACTCCACCACTTCCCTGGGCAGCCTGTTCCAGTGCCTCACAACCCTTTCAGTGAAGAAGTTCTTCCTAACATCTAGCCTAAAACTCCCCTGGCTCAACTTAAACCCATTCCCCCTCGTCCTGTCACCAGGCACGTGGGAGAACAGGCCAACCCCCACCTCGCTACAGCCTCCCTTGAGGTACCTATAGAGAGCGATAAGGTCGCCCCTGAGCCTCCTCTTCTCCAGGCTGAACAAGCCCAGCTCCCTCAGCCGCTCCTCGTAGGACTTGTTCTCCAGACCCCTCACCAGCTTTGTCGCCCTTCTCTGGACCCGCTCAAGCACCTCGATGTCCTTCTTGTAGCGAGGGGCCCAAAACTGAACACAGTACTCGAGGTGCGGCCTCACCAGAGCTGAGTACAGGGGGACAATCACCTCCCTAGCCCTGCTGGCCACACTGTTTCTGATACAAGCCAGGATGCCGTTGGCCTTCTTGGCCACCTGAGCACACTGCTGGCTCATATTCAGCCGACTATCCACCATCACTCCCAGGTCCTTCTCTGCCTGGCAGCTTTCCAACCATTCCTCTCCCAGCCTGTAGCTCTGCTTGGGGTTATTGCGCCCCAGGTGCAGGACCCGGCACTTGGCCTTGTTAAACTTCATGCAGTTGACCTCAGCCCATCGGTGCAGCCTATCCAGATCCTCCTGCAGAGCTTTCCTACCCTCAAGCAGATCGACACACGCACCTAACTTGGTGTCATCTGCGAACTTACTGAGGGTGCACTCGATGCCCTCGTCCAGATCATCGATGAAGATATTAAAGAGGACCGGCCCCAGCACCGAGCCCTGGGGGACGCCACTAGTGACTGGCCTCCAACTGGACTTGGCTCCATTCACCACGACTCTTTGGGCCCGGCTATCCAGCCAGTTTCTAACCCAACGAAGCGTGCGCCAGTCCAAGCCAAGAGCAGCCAGTTTCTTGAGGAGAATGCTGTGGGAAACAGTGTCAAAAGCCTTGCTGAAGTCAAGGTAGACCACATCCACAGCCTTTCCCTCATCCACCCAGCGCGTCACTCTGTCATAGAAGGAGATCAGGTTCGTCAGGCATGACCTGCCTTTCATAAAGCCATGCTGACTGGGCCTGATCGCCTGCTTCCCCTTCAAGTGCTGCATGATGACTCTCAGGAGGATCTGCTCCATGAGCTTTCCTGGCACTGAGGTCAAACTGACAGGCCTGTTGTTTCCCGGGTCTGCCCTCCAGCCCTTCTTGTAGATGGGTGTCACGTTTGCTAGCCGCCAGTCGATTGGGACCTCCCCCGATAGCCAGGACTGTTGATAAATGATGGACAGTGGCTTGGCCAGCTCCTCTGCCAGTTCCCTCAGTACCCTTGGGTGGATCCCATCCGGCCCCATCGACTTGTGCACATCTAAGTGCCGTAGCAGGTCACCAACCAGTTCTTCATGGATAATGAGGGCCACATCCTGTTCCCCATCCCCTTCCACCAGCTCAGGGTACTGGGTATCCAGAGAACATCCGGTATTGCCGCTAAAGACTGAGGCAAAGAAGGCATTGAGCACCTCTGCCTTTTCCTCATCTCTTGTAACTAAGTTTCCCCCCGCATCCAGTAAAGGATGGAGATTCTCCTTAGTCCTCCTTTTTGTGTTGATGTATTTATAGAAACATTTTTTGTTATCTTTAACGGCAGTAGCCAGATTGAGCTCCAGATGAGCTTTGGCCTTCCTAATTTTGTCCCTGCACAGCCTCGCTACTTCTTTAAAGTCCTCCTTAGTGGCCTGCCCACTTTTCCAAAGCTTATAAACCCTCTTTTTCCTCCTAAGATCAAGCCACAATTCTCTGTTGAGCCAGGCCGGTCTTCTTCCCCGCCAGCTCGTCTTTGGGCAAACACACAGCCTGATGCATTGGGGTGAGTGTCTAATACCAGCATATTCAGGGGTCTACTTATTGTTACAGATGGGAGGGGGTAGAATGGGAGGTGTGTGTGCAGAACAAGAGGGTGTTAAAGCATCAGCCCTCCACACGTTTGGGGAATAAAGCAGAGCATGCTTGGGCAGTTGCTCTTGCCTCTTAAGGCTAACCCCCCAGTGCTGAAGTGAGGCCTTTCTGGCTGCTCTGACCACCTCTTGTTTTTCCAGATTATTTTTTTTCATAGCCAACTGTACCAAAGTAGCAGAACTGACAAAAGCTATATTATTTTTTTCAACAAGCAGGGAGTTGGTAGAACAGCTAGGAAATACTTTTTATACTGTTATATAGCAATAGTAACCAGCCTCAGGCTTTGTAGCCATGTCTGCGGACATGTATACACACTGGAGCAAATGGATCTGAGCCCACCTCCTAGTGGATTTGAGCAAATTCAGGTTTATCCACAAGTAAATCTTTATTTAAAATGCTTTGTGTGTGAATATTTAGATGGCAAAAACCTTTAGTAAGATCATGCAGGAAAAACACTCAGGATGAATCATTAAGTCATTTCTAATTTTGCTGGAGATGACAAATGTGAGAGAAGAGAGCTGTGTTTTGTGGGAACAGATCTAGTCTGAGTTGATCATTTGTGTCATGATGAGCTCCATTTGTCACAGGTAGCAGAGAAAAGATTTTTTTTGCCTTCATTGTAACATCTGCACAATCCTTACCTCTATAGTCTAATACAGTTTAAGCAAGCTGTTCAACATGGAAAATAACCTGGACTGCTTTGGTTTTACTTTGTGTGATTATTTTAAGGTTCAATTTAGTGGACAATGCTATTTGGAGCTGAGAAATGCTGTATCTCCTCAATGTGCTCGGATGAATTCTGATTTGTAGTACCAGCGGAGTATTTGAGGTGTGGAGTGCAGTTTCTGCTGCAGCCTGTTTCTTGAACTGATGCCTCCTTTGACGGGCAAATAGCAAGGTCTGTCCCTGCTGGAAAACACGAATGTCTTGCTTGGAAGAACAGAATATTCATTGTTCTTTAAGGAAGATATGTTCAAAACCATGCCTCCTGAGTGGATTATACAGCTGCAACACACCTGAAATGAATACTAGATGAAGGCTTCCATTTGGAATAACACACTAAATGGACCCAAATTGTGGGTGGTGCAGACTCTAGAGCTCTTTATGGGAACACTTGGGCATGTGTTCTGGGATTTGCCAGTGGCTATGCCCAGCCTTTGTAGGCCATTTAGGTAGAGCTGGTGAATTGCTTGAAGATATAAATCTAAAAGAAAAATTTTCTTCTTTCCTGTAGTGAGAAATATGTACCTACTACCACAAAACAAAACAAAACAAATAAAAAAACCTGTCCTTGAAATTCATTTCCTTTTTGTTTTAAAAAGTGGCCAAGTCAACATGGTCACCAGTGAGTAAGTCAAGGCGAACTGGACTTACAGAGCCACAGCCGTCCCATGAACTGGCTGGGGGAACCTTTCCTCAAGCTGTATGGCTGGAAGTATGAAAACAGAGGAGGTTTGTGGCAGTGAGTTGTCCATGAAAAACTCTGAATCTCATGTTCTGCACACACATCTATCCTAAAATTCTTCTCCTTTGGAGGGAAGGGGATGAAAGGAGCTGTGTTTGGATTCGCAAGTGTTTCTGCCTTTCATTTTCTTGTGGTTTCTTAGCTTACACTATTGGCAGGTGCTTTACACATGTACTTCATTGGATAGTATTTTCTGTTGGCAGAATGCCTAGATCTGAGAATTACATGCCTTTTATGAACACTGCTATAAATCTAAATAAATGAAATTACAATGTTGCTTTTGACATGTATGCATGGCTGTCAGGGGTTAGTGTTGCCACCTAGACTAGCTCAAGCTCCCTAATTTATTTATTTTTTTTATTTTAATGGGAAACTGTATAACACAGGATGAGAGAGAGAATGGAAAGTATTGAATACTGAGGTAGGGCACAGCAATTTCCAATAAGGAATTACATGATGTGGTAGATGGGAAGTTAGCTAAGAAAACTCTATTGTCTTCAGGCCTTCTTACATTATTAAGTGACTTTGCATATAATTTGCAAAACTGGTTGAACAAATCGATTGAAAATATTAATAATGGGAACATTCAAGTGTAAATAAAATAAGTGGCCACAGGATGTCCTCACTGTTCCGTGCTAATGCATCTGATGGGACATTTATCCTGTAGTACAAAGCTGTACACTTAAGTGGTAAGCATACTTTCTTTTTTGGACGTTTAACATTTATTTTTGTATTCCCAGTGCTTATTAATTGACAGACCAACCAGTTAACATATGGTACATAGGAAAAGGGAAAAAGGAGAATGCTTTGGTTGGCTCACTTGCATTCTGTCTGAGCTCTCTTTTAACTCTCAAAGACTAGGAATGGAAAAGACTTGATTTTCTGAGGCAACGTGTATTCATTCTGTGTGAATGCAATTTGGTCACTCCAGTTAGAAAGAGAAAGATATTTAGAAGGGTAATTTTTTGCTTTTACGAAGGCTGTTACAGTTGGTTTACATGTTCACTAAGAAAGTGAAGGGGTGCGCTTATCTAATGGCTTGGCTGGACAAGGCAGGTAGCAAGGAATACACTAAGGTGTGAATATAAAAGTAAAGTTTTGGGGCTGTTAGAGTAACCTGTTGTGGAAGTGGTTTAATTTAAGCAGAAGGAAGGCATTCTGCAAACTGTGTCCACACAGGGAGGTGGTGCACAGAATAGCTACAATGATAAAATGTAAACCCTGGCTTCTAACTAACAGATGTGTCCCAAAATGCTGTATACACCATATGGGACAGAGCAAATGGTGGCTGATGTGGCACAAGGATATATGCAGGGAGCAGTACACAGCGTAAGGAACTCATCATCAGGGCTGGGGCTGTGAGTGAAAACACTGTCAAGTCCAAGACCACACTGTTATATGCAGGTTTTCCTTAGGAATTCTATATAGCTACAGCAGATATATTCAGTTGCTTTAGCTTGTCAGCACCTCTGAAAATCATGGCCTGTGTTTTGAAGGTAGGTAGTATTTGGTGTAAGGCACAACATTTTGGGTGGCCTGTTGTGCCTGGAAATCTATGCAGTGAGACTCTGTATGCTTTGAACAAACAGATGTCACAGAATATGTCCATATTCATACTTTTATACATTCATGTGGCTGTTCAACCATCTGGGAAAGACTGAAGAGGAAATGCTTCTTCCCTGAGAGATTTGATGCTTTTGATCATCTTTTTGCAGTACAGGAGCTGTGAAATACGTTTTTGTATCTGTGGCATACTTGCCTTTTCTTACTGAATTGAACACTGAAATATCTGCAGTCTTGTTTACCTGGCAGCTTCCAGAGCTGGATTTTCTATCCTATTTTAAAAAGCTCTGTGGATCAAACCTGTCTGAATAACTACAATAATTGTATTGCAAACAACAGATGACTGGCATTTCATTTAGAGGTGTTTCCTTGGGAGTTGGTGAATGTGAATTTACTTTCTTAAGAAGAACTACTCTACAAGTAAGTTCAGGGCGGGTACAGCACTCAGCATGCAGACTAAGTCTATTCTTGTCCATGAGGACATGCTGCCCAAATCTATGTGATTCTTTATAGTTTGTTATTGAAAGGGCTCAGAGGGAGACAAATGTTTTCTCTTTTTCAACAAGCTATTTCTTCTGGGTGGCTTGTGTGGAAATTATAGACTGTCTTTTTTGTGTCTATGGTTTTCATGACCAATGCGAAAGGATTTTTGTAAAGGAGGCATATGCTATCACCCACGGTGCTGTATGCAATATTCCCACAGGACCTGATTCACACCACTGCCACCACTGCCTGCTTAGACAGCTGGCTCATCGATGTTAGAGGTGGCTTTGCATGAAACAGTAAAGTGTGATGGAGCTGGTGGTGGGCTTGCACGGTTTAAAACAATGGGACTCTTAGCATCCAGAGACTGCAAATGCAGACCTAGATCTAGTTTCTCAACTCTTACATTATACACCATTCTGTATGTCCGACCATGTAAACATGTTTTTGACAGAAAACATTTCAGTAGCAAGAAGAAAAGTGGTCTCAGGCCCTCTACAGCACAGCTTCTCTGTCATGGCTCTTTTGGCTGTGTGTGTGTGTGTGTATGTATGTGAATTGCATGGAAACCCAGCACTGCTGTGGCTGTGAAGTTCGCAGCTTGCTGCAGGAGAAGGCATTTGGATGTTGCCATCTCTCTCCCTAAGAGTTGTATGCCATGTTATTAGCCAGCTTGACTCAGGAAAGAAAAACACAGTGGGGAGCATTGCCCTGTCCTGGTTGTTGACCCCTGTGATAGTTGGTCTAGTCTTGATGCCCCAGAGCAGGGACAGAAAGAAAGGTGTCTTCACAGCTGTGTTGTCAAGAAAAAAGCTTCTTCCCATGAGACGGCACACTTCCACCTGCTGGAAGCCAGCACAGCTTTGCTGGCAGGGAGGCACCAGCTTCCCCTGGTCAAGAAGAAAACTCAATCTTTCCTGCATGCAGTGATGAAGCCAGACTTTTCCTGGACAAACTCCAGAAAGGTAAAATAGGTGTAACAGGAAGCATTACTCCAGCTGGTAACTAACTGTAGCTGCTGGGAGGTCCTCACCTAGCACTTGTGTAAATGTTAAGTTCTGTTCTTACATTGGTGGTTGGGGAGCTCAGGGGTGGGTGGTGAGTACTGTGAAGTGTGATCCTTGTCTGGTTCTGGAGGCAAGGGGGAAGGAGAATGCAGTCACCACTCGAGTGGCAGTGGGGAGGGACAGGAATCAAAGTGTTTTGCAGTCCAGATATTTGAGTTTAGTTATAAAAAATATATATAAATATATAAAAACAGCATAAAATTGAACCAGAGTTTGCTTTACTGTTATGGAACTTCATTTTTGGTTTTATTTTGTGTGAAGAAAGTACTAAACATTTTTGAATGCTAACTTTGTAAAAGTGTCCTTGGTGTTCTGGGGAGAGATGCATAGAGACCATTTAGCAGTCTGTAAGAGTATCTGTCTTTAATATGAAAATGTTTTTTTGTTGATCCATGGCTTGCGTGACCTTGTTAAGTTTCTTAGAGCACTGCAGAGACTTAATAATAACCTTGTGTTGTAATTAGCAGTTCTTCAGAGAAATACAAAGCTTCAACAAATACATTAGCATTGCTGATTTGCTTAATGAACTGATAGCAGAAGGTAAATAAATAAGCTACTGTGCCTACTTATGTCCTGCTTACCTAATGTGCTGCCCAGCAATTGTTTAAGCATACTATAAGAAGTCAAATACATCGGACCTTTCCTCTTCAGGTGACATATCTGACCATCTTTCAGGTGACGTGTCTGGCTGTATTCTGTTTTCTTGCTGTCTCTCTGGCATTTTATTGTCTTTTTTTTTTTTTTTTTTGACATTACTGTTGTTATTTTCTTTTACTGCAAGGGTGAGCCACACACTCATGGGAGTTGTTAAGGAAACAGTTAAATATAATATTATGTTTTAAAAACAAATATAAATCATGTCTGTTGCTTAACTGCACAATGACATATAGCAATATTTAGTTCCTTTACATACACAAATGTAGGGTTTGCATTGACAGCTTTAGCGGGGGGTTCTGGAAACCTGGATTTTCTCCCTGATGATGGCATTTGTTTGAAGGTGAAAGTAAATCGGTGTACTCATGAAAGTTGGGAGGAAAACCTTGTTTGCCACAGCACTGGTTATACACCTGTTCTTACTCTCTCTCATTTAAACTATTGAAAATGGATGCCTGAAATTGGAGTCACTGTAAACCAAAAAAAGTCAGAAAAATAATTTTAACAGTTTTGCCAGGCAGCTCTAAACTGTGCTCACAGGTATCAGAAGTCAGCCACTTCTCCCCAGGACCTGCAGGGGGAATAGTGTGATCCCTTCAGGAGTTGCCTGAAGGGAAGGTAGTGTTTGGGCATCTGCACTCAGCATTTATGAGTATTTACTGAAGAGAAACATCCTTGTCTAACTCACCATTTGCATCAATGAACTCTTCTTATCTTACAAAGAGGAGAGCAATGCCTGGGTTTTCTTTCTGGTGAAACTGAAACTTCAAAATGAGGAATGAGGTTGTTGCCAAATGGGTGTGTTTTTTTTTGTTTGTTTATTTGTTTGTTTTCCTGTCTGCAACTGGAGCACAGCAACTTCTCTTGCACAAACACTGCTATTGTGGCAATCTGATTAATGGATAAGTGCTTTCTAAATGTGTCCACTTGGCTGCACTGTAGATTTATAAATGTTACCTTAAAATCTTCCTCTCCTGTTTCTTGTTTCCTAAAGTAGTACTTAATCTGAGCTTGAAAAACTTAATTTCTTGGTCTGTTTCCAAACTTTTGACAACAGTCCTTTAGTGAAAATGAAACTTTGGAAAGTCCTCTTGAACATAGCATAAAGGTCTACAGCTTACATCCTCTGCCTGATTTTCTGATACTAGCTCTTATATAACATGTTGAGTATAGAAATTTTGTTTTTAAATGCTCTGATTGATCAGTCTGTGTGTCACATTTCACATAGTTCTGGGGCAAAAGCTTTTGTTGGTTCTAACCCAGCTCTGGAGTTAGGATAAGGGGGGTAAGCACTGGGTACAGTCACGGGGACTGGCACCCATCCTGCTGGGGCTCACCCTGCGGTGCTGTTGCCAGCCCTGGGTGCACGCATGAGCTGGGCAGGAGTCTGAAGGGCAGCAGCAGAGAGCTCTGCATCGTGCTCCCTGCACCCCGGTGTCTGCCTGGCAGGGCACTGAGCCTATGGCAACTCCTGCAGACCAAATGGGGGCGTTAAAGGATGGGTGAACATAGGTGAAGAAACCTCCTTGCATTATAAAGGTTGCGCAGGCTTTCCCTGCTTTCTGTCCTCTTCTTCCCCCTTGGTGGTTTCCTGCAAAATCTGTTGCATTATCTAGGAAGTGGTTGATCTTTTATAGCCTCACAAGGTTACTGCATCCTCTGAGGTGTGGGAAACTTAAACTAAGAGCAATGTGCCATCACTGATCTATGATTCCAACTGGTGGCTTCGCAGGGAAAGATCTGGACCCCACCTGACTTGAAAATTGATTTGATTTGATAGGTGCAAAGCCTTCTGTTTGTTCTCTATCTCTAGAATTACAGAATGTAAACTGGAAATTATGTTTTAGTGGAATCCCTTCTCAGGCTAGCAAAGTATAGTTAAAAAAATACAGATTGCTTCATTCAGATATTACCTATTATATTGCATATTTCTGTCAAACACAGTATTAGCTTTAACCATCACACATAGAGGAACAGTGTTTAGTAATGCAGAGCATTAACAAACAGCATTACTTGGCAGCCTTACCACCCGGCTTATAAAAAAGGCTTTGGCTTTCACATCAGTGAGATCTTTGTATTGCTGCCAGCATGCTTTCCACAACACTGCTTCATGGTAGTGTAAAACTTCTGAGAGGGGAAGACTTATAGAAATAACAGGCTACACCATTGTGCAACAAGATTATACGCTGCTTATCATAGATGAAGTGCTAAGTACTGGCTGAGTCATCAAAGAGATTGAGATTGATGTGTGTGTGAGTGGATGTCTGCCTGTTTGACTTCTTCCTTGTCTTCCCTGGTGTAATATTGTGTTAGCTGTTGAGCCTGAGTACTTTCACCAATACTTGCTGTATTTAGCTACTGCCAATTTTGACTAAGCCCCAATCACAACACGGAGCAGAAAATTTATAAACTTGTTCTTTCTTAGCTATCTGGGATACATCTGCCAAATTCCTTAAGTCTCATACTTTTCACCTGATGCTTCCAGCTATTGGGTACACATAGATTACCTGGATTTATACGTTCAAAATGTGCTTGATCATGCTTTGAGTGTGATGGCTTTTACAGATATTTTAATGTCCAAAAGTTCCTCTTACAAAATTATATTGCTTCTTCTGTATTATGTGGATTTATAGTATTTTCCCCTTTATTGTGAATATCAGTGACCCTCACTTCAAATACAAAATAGAACCAGCACATTTGTATTTCTAGGCAAAAAAGTGGCTTGACTTAAAGTCAACAATAAAATAATGACTTCAGCTATAAAACTTAAACAGTATTTTTTCCAGAATGCTTTCTTATAGCATTTTTTTTCTGGAAAACCAAGAGTCTGTTTTACAAAATGTGGTACAGCATTCAGGAAGCTTACAGGTGAGGTCATTCAAATGCTTCAGTACTACCATGAGAACAAGCAGAGTCTATGACAACGTTATCTTCCATCCCACAGTTCTTATTATCTGTGAGCATTAACACCTTCTATATTACGCAGAGAAGCATTAACACCTTAATATTACAGAAAAGCTATGCAGCAGAAAAGAATATGTGTGGATCGCTATTTCCTGAACAGCGTAAAAACAGATAGTGGTAGCATATATATTTCGTTCTGTGTTATACCAGTGCTCTTAAGTTAAAACTGTATTTGAGAACCGTTATTTATTCATTGATTTATTTATTTATTGCGCTAAGACTTTGCTGTGTGTTGTTTCTTGCTGATGGTGTTCACACTTACAAGCAGTGCTCAGTGGTTGACAGGCTTGATTCCAAGGCTTACTGAGGTGCTGGTAGTGGTGTCAGGCTGCTGTTGGCTGAAATGCCACAGTTTCACAGTGTTTTTCAGAAACCTGCAAGCCTCAGATGAAATTACTGCATGACTGCAAAAGAGCAACGAGAGAAAAGCAATACAATTCTACAATCTTGTTTTTTGCACTTTAAGGAAATAAGAGAATCTGTGAATCTGCTACAAAAAAAAAAAAAAGTGGGGTAAGAGCTGAGAAGAGACAAAAATGCAGCAGTAATCGAAAACCAGCAGCAAGCATACTAAGAGCTCTCCTCCAGGGCTAGGGGGTTTGCTGACTTTTAGACCTTTGCCTATTAGGTCATTAGTGCCTGGCTTCAACCTTTGATCTCTCTACAATTCTGGAAGCTCTCTTCATTTTTTTCCAACACAAGCCCAAAGTTGTGTGAATACAATGATGCCATTGTACTAAGCATCCCACATATGCATAAAGCGTAGAAGACTCAGAGAAGCGGCTTATGTTGCAAGAATGCAACAGTCTGCATTGTGCAATGTATATTCATCAAAACAGCCTTTATCAAGTGAATAAGGCCTGATTGTTTCTGCTTAAACAGCTTTTTTTTTTTTTTTTTTTTTTTTTTTTTTTTTTTGAGAAAGGAAGATGCACCTCAAGACAAGATAAGGGAGGCATAATCTGAGCCCCCCTGCAACACATTAGGCAGAGAGGAGGGGACGGTTTTTCAAGTCAGAGTTGTTGGAGAGCAAACCTCTGGGGAGAAGCAGCAACATGGGAGTACAAAAACTCTGGGCATGCATGGTTGATCTGTTACAAGTGTAATGAAACTTGGACACCTTTGCTGCATCTCCCAGTACTGTTCTGCCTGGAAAAACACTAGAGTTGTGTTCTGCACAAGGGATTAATGGGAGACTTGACTCACTTGAAATTACTCGTATCTCTGAGAGAAGTATGTTCTCTGTGTCAGGCCAGGAGATGCTGGATGTATTACTTAAGAAGAGTTCCCCTATTTAATTTTGGGGAAACAATTCCTTTTTCCCTTGGTATTTGGATGAGTAATAGAGTGTCGTTAGTGTTTTCTTGTGATTGCCATGTATGATTCATTTCCCTGTTGATTTTATGGGCCAAATTATTGGCTGTTGTGGTATCACTCAACATTTAGGAGCATCACTGTGCATTTGGAAGCACAGTGTACAGGTTGACAATAACGCAGTTTACCCAGTGTCTTTGGGGTTGTCCTGGTTGGTGGAGTGGCGCCAGCCAGGGAGCACATACCCATGGCTGTGCTCTTATGTATTTGCTAACTTGTGACCTCCTTCCTAGTTAGATGGAAATGCCTGACTTGTTACAAAAGTAGTTATTTGCCTTTGGTTACCATTTAGCTGTGCTGGTGCCTACCATCTCTGGATGCAATGCTGATGTCCCATTGGTGCTGCATCCCCAGGGAGAGTTGTGCTAGATGAAGCCTTCATCCTTGCTCACTAAGGTGCACAGTGCTCTGAAAAGAGTTGTTGCCCACCCTCCTCCTCATCTGTATGTAGTTCAGATGCCCCTACCCCCACTGTGTTGTGCAGAGAGCCCCACGGGGGCAGCAGGGAAGCACTGAGTCACGGGGATAGAAATGGTGTGTGCGGCAGTGGCAGAGTTTGGGAGCGTGCTGGGGCTGATTCCGAGACAGACTTGTTCAAGCTCACTCTTGCCTCTCAGTCTTAACCGCTGGCAGGCTCTGTCTTGTCCCACATACCAGTGCCTGGACTCGCATGGGGTTACGTAGTCTTAGGATACCTGTGCTGTAAACAAAGATGGAGCAAAAGACTGAAATCTTTTGAAGGTCTCAGAAGCTGGAAGGGCTGTGTCACAAAATGAGTTTCAGCCCGTTCAGTGACCTTACATTTTTTTTTCCTATTTTTTAAAGATAAAAAGCAAAGGGAACCATTAGATCATCTTCCTTGGTCACTATCTGACACTTAATAACTTAATTAGCAAAACAAACAGACAAAATGGATAATAAACTATAGTTGCAAGGAATCCTGACACTAATGTAAACATTAATAGAAATAGGAATGTTAAATAGAATAGTCACATTGTAATGAGAGGACACTTTAAAATGCTGCCATTAAAAAAATATATTTTTTCCTTTTTTTTTTACCTTTTTTTTTCTCCTTTGAGATCACTGCCAAAGACTTCTCTAATTAGAAATGATGTGCTTTTCCATTATTAAAATAGGAGCATGACAACATGGCTAGGCTTCCTGTTGAGATTGGATATCTTCCTGTATGGTCAGCAGGCAGAGTATCTACCAGGAAATGACTGAAAATCTTTCTGGAATATTGCAGATACCCTACCCTAGGGCCTGTTGTCTCTGACAGTCCTGATAGCAGTAGACCTATAATAGACCTCTAATAGAGTTTAGTAATAGTGAATCCATTTCAATTAATAGTAGCCCTCCTTTGGGATTTGAAGAACTGGATCAGTAACTTACTGCTGTCAATTTTACATCCTGTATTTTGCTGTGTTGTGTCTGAAAAGTGAAACTATTTGTTTCATGTCTAGTTGTTATTTAAGCACTGTGACTTAAGTGGCACATAACAATGCCTGACAGCATGGCATTAAGAGGTTGAGGTTATTTCATAAAGAACCAGTGGCCCCATGAATTTGGCTTGTCTCACTGCAGTATGTCTGTACAGCTGCTTATCACTTCTCCTTGGCTACACGGGGTTTAGTCTGTGCAGGTTTGCAGAAAGGAATGGCCAGCCCAGGAGGATCAAACTTCTTGCAGGAGCTGGCTGCTCTGCTGCAGTGATTGCCAGTTTTGTTCAGGAACAGGGGAAGCACGTGCAGCCCGAAATGGTAGAGATCTGATCTGTTTACTGGTCACAAATGGTTTTGCATTTGCATACTGTTGAAAGTCATTTGTACTATACATAGTCCTCTTTGGAGCTCAGTATGTAAAAACTGCTTGCAGCACACCTTGTCTGTACCATTCAGAACAAGTAAAGTGGGGTGGGACACTGACAACCAAGAGTGGGCAAAATGTTCCCTCTGCAGGAAGAAACATGCCCATTGCTCTTACAACTGAGGAACTTGTGTTACTGAGCCCAGCTAGTCTGCTGTGTGGGTGGGGAGTCGCAGGGATGGAAGCAGTGGAGTGGCGTTTCTCTGTTCCTTTTTTATTTTCCACTGCTTAGTGGTAAAGACACTTTCCCATACCCCAGAACTGGCTGGGATCCTGCAGAAGTCAGTACTGCTCTTGTGTTACAGAGGGCAAACCTGGCCAAGCAACCCTGAATGCGTCCTGATCATTTGAATCAGGAATGAACCAGGGGCATTCCTGCGTGGGGTGGGGTGAGGTGAGGTGGTGGAACGCAGGTGGACCCTGGTTATGGGTGTCCACAGCGAGTAATGTGGGTGACCAGTAACCCTCCCAGCACTGCTGCTGCTTGCCCTTGGCCCATGCCCCGGGCTGTGCTACTGGCTCCAGGGTGTGCTGGGAGAGCTTTATTAAATCCCTAAAGGAAGTCAAATCATGGGAGAATGCTAGACAATCCAGCTGTTTTCTGCTCCTCTCCTGGACGGTTTGCCCTGGCACACTCACACCTCAGCTTAATGGTTGCCTTAGCTGGGCAGAGGCTGGTGCTGTGGCTGAGAGAGGTGGCGCTGTGGACCCCGCTGCTCTGCCTCCTGCCATACCATTGGTTTTAGTTGAGCCTTCACTTAGTGTGGCTTAATATGGTGAAAAGACAGGCTAGCTGCCCTTAAGGACTGCATTTTTCTGTGCAGTTGGCACATGTGGCCTTACGCAAACCATAAGGTGTGTCCAAGAAGTAGTGAGGCAATTAAGTGGCCCCAGGCGCAGGACTCAGCTTTGAGAAATGTGTTGCAAAATTTTTCAGGAGGAGGCAGGGATCAAGGGAGAATTGGCTTGTGTGTGTGTGTGTGTGATTTGGGAATGCAGGTTTCAGCTGCAAGGTATTTTTCTGAGGATCTCAACACAAGGCTAAATCTCACTCTTTATGCACTTTGAACCAGTGGCTTTAGAGTGACAAACTGAATGGATTTTTCTTTTGGTAAGGCACATACAAGCTCTTTAGAAGGAGGGAAAACATTTTAATACACAGAATTTTTTTTATTTTATTTTATTTTATTTTTTTTTTCTGTTACTGAGCTGCTGCATCTCTTGAGTCCCTGATATTTGTACCCACACCTAGGTTGCTTCCAGTCACATGCAGAAAAGAAGTACTTACCAGTAAGGAGACTGCCATTGCCTCTGGAAGGCCTGGAAACAAAACCATCTATGTTACAATTTATCTGATCTCTTTCTTGCCCCTGTTTTTGTTCTTTTTACAAGATGATGGCAGGCAGTGGCTTGCTTGACTTCTGTTTCAGCTGCATGTAATGTATTCCAGAGTAGCCAAAGACACAACAGCCATTATAATGAAGGTATAAATTGTCTTGTACTCAGGACTGTTGCCAGATCTGAGGATGGTATGTGAAGCATACCAAACAGTAGAGCTGGGAATGCGATAATGATAATCAGGCCAGAGAGAGGCTGCCACCTTTTTGCTCCAGCAGCATGAGAACTGGCAAGGAGAGAAAATGACCCATCTTGGCAGTACTCATGAGGAGGAGAGAAAAGGGTATTAAATTAGCATTTAGCGTCTTCAGCTGCTGAAATGTCTCACTGGGGCTGTGTGTGGCTGCAGGGCTGTGTACTCCCAGCAGCCTGCCTGGAGCCCAGAGAGGCTAGGAAGCACCTGATGCTGGGAAACATCTGTGCGCAAAGTCAGGAGGTGGCTGCTGGAGGAAGGTTGAAGTGCTGACCCATCTGTGGAAGGCCACCTGAGGTGTGTCTGGAGCTCAAATGAGTGATGGAGTTCTGGCTTGAACATTAATTTCCAGCCCTGCACCAATATGAAACGAAAGACAAGATGTGCAAGTTGGACATGCTTAAATGTAAGAAGAGAAATTGGTCTTCAGCTGAGCAATGTCTTCATCATACCCCAGACAGAACAGCCTGCAAGCTAGTGGCACAGAAATGTACCAACTCCAGACATGTGAGACCAACAGCCAGCTGAACAAGGCTATCTTGCCCTGTCTAGAGTTGAGAGTTTTTACCCACACTCTGATGTTGATCTGGATTAGAGAAATAGAATGAGCAGAATGGCGTGAAACACAGCAGTATGGCAGCTGCAGCTCAAATGCGGCTCAGATAACTACTGTGTTGTCTGTGAGTGACTGGCAGGTAAAATTCAGGTATTTCCAGAAAGGCTTTATTTTGTGTGTTTTGAAGACAGAAATACAAAATCTCTATCAAGAAAAGTCTGTTTCCCTTTCCAAGCATTTATTAAAAAAAAAAAAAAAGTATTATAAGTATTATTCTGACACCTAGGAATCAATTAAGGACTATAGTCTCATTGTGTTGGTGCTGGAAAGGCACTAGGAGGTGTCAGTAAATAATTAGTGATGAATACAGTTACTTTAACAGATTTGCAAAGCTGCACTGCCCATGTAGACTGTTTTTTTTTTGTTGTTTTTTTTTTTTTTTTTTTTTTTTTTTTTTTTTCTATTGCAAGAGTTTTTCAGAGTATTCATATTAAATAGCCATCTATATCATGTTTTCAACAGCTGTTTGGTACATCTTTTGGTGCAGTCTGGTCTCATTTAGGACCTCTTTCCATGGTAGCAATAAGCTTACCTTAAGATGATGGAGTGTATATTAGCAGATTATTGTCCTTAGAGTTGTTATGTGGGTTTTTAAGTATGCTTTAATCTCTTGCTGCCTCTTCCCTGGAAGACTGATTTTTAAGTGGTAAAGCTGATTAAAGCTTTTTGATTATTTTTTTAAGGAAAAGGACTATGTGCACTCTTATCTCAAACAGTGTTCATGTAAACTGTGAGTAACTATTTACTCTCATAGTTTAAAATACAGCCTTTGTGGTAGTGACTTGTTCCGCAGCTTTCAGCAGTGACTCTCTTGCTAATTCATTCAGTTAATCATTAAAAGAACAGTATTGCTGACCAGTGACAAAACAGGGTATGAGACCAAAAGAAAACTGCTGTACAGGGTTAAGGTGGAAACTGGTGTAGGAATAATAGCAATAGACCACCAGCTGGGTAAGAGCTGGCTTTTGTGCTTGCATATTCTTGGAGAGAGTGGTTTGGAAAGTGGAAGAAAAATACTTCCTAAATCTCTATATGGTATGAACTTATTCAAACCAAATTACAATGATATCTAACAGAATCCATTTAAGGTAATGGATTCTTACTTACCTGCACTTGCTTAAAAAATAAAGCCTCTAACACATGTGTGTTCGACTGGCCTTCAGTGTTACATGAATTGTGTTTTTCAATATCCAGATTCTGAATCATAACTGAAAGACCTTTGATTTATAATGATTATATATATATATATTAATTTATTTTTATTTTATTTTAAATAACTAAAAAGTGCACAATGTATAACTACATTCAGTTGAGATACCATACGATTCATGCCACTGAACCACCGCAAGTACTGGCAGAAACCTCTATCATATAAGAAGTCTGGTTCTGTAGCCATTCTGGGATCTGTGTAGATGAACCGTAATTGCCCATTTTGCAGCTGAGTTAGACAACTATTTGGTATCGTCTGAATGAAGGCGATTCCTTTTTCTGTGCTTCAAATCTCAAAATTAATGTGGCGTATGCTTCCTTTTTCTTATGCTTGGCCATTTGTATATTCAGACTGGGAGCGCTACAGTCTGGCATCAGTCAGAGTATCGTCCTGGTCTGTAGCACAACTGAGAACATTTGGCTTCATGGGGGGAACAAGAAACCATTTCAGTATGAGCCTGAGGTCATGTAAAAACAGCTTACACAATGCTACAGATGGACTTCTGCAGCCAGTTACATCTGATGCCATCTAGAAGATATGTTAAGGATAATGACTGGAGGAAAGCAATGGGAACTAGCTTGAAGGAAGCCATCGTTCACTCTCATTTCCTGGGGCAGCTCAGCTTTAATTCCTGGCCTTCTGTATGTGTTAGAGTTTCCATTACTTGGTCAGCTCAGTATTGTGAAGAGCACCAGACTGATATTTATTGGCACTCCTTTTTTTCTATGTCCTCTCACTTGTGTCTGTTGTCTGTAAGTGTGACCCTGCTTTATAGAGGTTAAAGATAGCTCTTCCCACACATGCTATCTTGGGATCCTTTTTTTCCCTGGTTTGTTCTGTCTTGGATGTTTATAACGTGTGGCCTGGTGCCACTTGTGAGCGCTGTAGTGTGGTGCCTGCTTTGAGGCCCCAGCTGATGTGGCGTATCCAGGCCACCAGCAGTCAATTCCATTTACTACTTGGGCTGGAGTCTGGTTTATCATTCCTAACTGACCCATGGCTCAAGTGGCCAGTGCAGTTTCTGGTGAAGTGTTTTGTGGTTGGAGAGTGTAGGTGCTGTGCTTTTCCCAGCACATGGCAGAAATAGCTATAAATTTCTGTGGGTGCTGAAAGGAAAGCTGAACACTAATACGGGAATGGCCACAGGGTGAAAAGACTTATGTGGGTACCTCCTTCAGCAACAACCCATGTCAGAGCTCTAGGAGGGAGGGTAAAAACAGGCTGGAGTGTTCTCCAGCCTGAAGCAACAGGCAGCTGAAGGGAATCCCGGGGTAAAATGTGGCATATGGTCTGTAAGTTTTACTAGCCACTGATTGACTTGCTTTCTAAGAATGTGCCTAATCACTTTTTGAAACCATTTATACTGTTGACACAGGATGCCATGGAAACTTAAAAGCTTACAAATGTAAATACTCTTTACATGAAAAAGCATTTTTGTTTGTTTAAAGTCTGCCACCTCATCAGAATTGATAGCAGTGAGTGAAACTGAATCATATGAGAGACCAAATGGTCATTTCCTACACAGTTTTTCTTGTACGGACTGCCATCATGTCCCTTGGTCATCTTTGAAAGGAGAGACAAGTGCTACTCCTGACGCTGCAGGCAGTGATGGCAGAGACTGATGAAAGGCAGTCCTCAGCTCCTTATGCCATCCAAAAATTGGCTTTCTGTGCACAATATAGCAATAGTAGGTAGCTGTCAGAGCATACCATCAATTTGACTTTGCTCAGAAATTCCTCTGATGCAAGAAATGCAGGATCAAGGGACAGCTGACACAAAGTAGTCATGGAGCAGCTGTTTATTGGTGAGCCATAAGCATTTAGGGATGATACCACATCCTGTGTGTAGGATATACCCTGCACTACTGATGCCTTACATTTTCTCAGCCATAAGAATACCAGCTGTCACTACTTCTGTTTCACAGCCATAGACCACTGGGAGAATCATAGTTTGTGCCCTGTTAGGGTGAAGACTGTTAAGGACACACAGTACCTACATCCTAACCATTAAAGTCCCTTCATTAATAAAACTCATGGAAACAGAATATTGCTTTAGGTACCTAGTTGTATGGGAACAGGGCTTTTTCCACATACTTTGGACTGTATTTACAAAAATGTTTCAAATACAGAGACATCTGCTTCTACTCCTGAAAAAACAGAACGGCAAGCTTAGCTTTGGTACCATGAGCTCCCAGTCACAGTTCCAGAAGAGCAAGCACCCTTATTTAATAAGAGGTTTTTTTTTTTGTTTGTTTGTTTGTTTTTTTAAGTTTGAGCTTAAGTGACTTTTGTACTTGAACTTCTTTTGTGGTCCGAAGAAGGAAGTGGTGGTCATATTCTGAGAGAAAGTCTCAATTATATAATTTGCTTGAAGAAAGTGGCACACAACTTGCTAAGCAGATGGTTATTCTCAGAAGGCAACCTCAGGCAATGCCTACTCTCCGCAGGCTAGGATGCAGAACACTTGACAGGCTTGTACCTTGACAAAAATGGGAGGAAGCCCATCCTTAATTAGTCAGTAAAGCTATTAGTTAACAAGGGCCAGTTGCATCTTCTTCTCTAGGAAAGGGAAAGTCATTTGGCAAGTTTTACAGAGGAGAGAGAGGGACTACTGCTGCTGTCTCCTGGGATGGTAGCTCTAAGTGCAAATGGCTTGAAGGAGGAGCAGGCATGCAGTAAGTAAATCTGATACCCTTGGCATAGCATAATTTGGCATTAATATACAGCTTTATAAATAATCCTACAGGGAGGAAAAGAACATTATCAAACTCAAAATAGTTGTTGCAGCACAACTGCCAAACTTAGCTTTCGAGTGGCAAGACTGGTTTAAGTAATCTTTCCTTAAACTACTTTTTCTTCCCATTTGCACTTTGCCTACAGTCAAACTTCCCTTTGGTTTTATTTAGTTTCTGAGTCAGACTTCTTCTTTTTCTTTTTAAATGACAACCTTTTCACTCTTCTGAGAATAGCAGCACTGCACCCACCAGTTCCTCTCTTCTGCAGGAGCTCTTGTCCAGCGTTGCATCTTGCTGCTGCCCTGGAGGGAGGTGGCCAGGCACAGCTACAGCCTGTGCAGCAGTAGTCTGCCCATCTGTCATACCCTTCCAAACACAGCTGATTTCTACCTGCTGTGCTAACAGCTCCAAGCCCTGTACCACCTGGGGTGGTTCCTGAGGAGACTGTTAAGGATATCCATACAAAACTGACTTCCTTGGTGTAAGGGAGAAAATAGTCTAGAAACCAGGTCCTTGCTGGTTTGGGTTGCAGTTTGGCACTGATGTGAGTAAGAGTTGTGCTTTTCCTTTACGTTTCTGCCAGTGGCACGTTTAGGAAGTCTGTGTCTACAGCTTCTGTGCTTTGGTTTGTGTGTCGGAGCTCCATCTTGTCCTGCAGTTAGGTATGCGGGCTAAAGCAGTGTGCATAAGGGAGCAGTGAAGGGTGAGAAGCTGTCATGCTGTATGGGCGTGTTAGAAATTCAGGATAGTTTGAGTATGCTCTGAGGTGAAACGGGAGCTTGATTTGTTGATGAGGATAATGTTCTGTTTGCTGCATTTGTATTATCCAAAACCTGGAGAATAGGTAGTTCCCTGCTGGTTAGCAAAGCTGAAATATATTACTATTTTATGTGACAACTATATGATAATGTGAGCCTTAAGAAAGGATATAATATGGGCTTTACGAAAGGGTACAATATATGGAAATGGTGCATCAATTCTATGGATGTGATTATTGTCAAATTTATGAGCCCTTGACAAAGGGTTCGGAGCTTTGTACTTTAATAGTATGGTTAATTAATAGGATATTAGTTTATATTTCTTTTACCTTCATCCTGGCCACCTGTTGTGCTGTCATATTTGAATGAATCCTATAGAAATGGAAAGTGTTTCAGTGTGCCTTCTAGAGACTAATGAAGTAGCACTGCTTAGCTGGAGGCTGGGGTCACCGGGCCAGCACAGTGACATTCAGTGACTAGTCAGCTTGCAGAGCAACTGCATTGTTTTTAATGAGATGTCACAATACTTGCACTATTTTGAGGAGGATTCAGAATTGCTGAGTTTGTTTGCAATTTTGCCTTGCTTTCTTCTCTTTTTCTTACATTTTTATTTTTAAAAAAGACATAAATGAAAAGTAAGGCTCACTGCGTGCTGAAGGTGCTTACTTTACTCATGGCATAACGATGCTTTTCCTGTGCTGTGTGTGCATACTGAAGGGGATCCAGAGTCCAGGAGTGACTCATGATGCCTTTAACAAGCACCTGACTCACTGGTGTCATTACCAGACGGTTTCCTAGGCTTGGTGGAGGCTGTTCTGCGAAAGAAATGTTCTTTGGGCGTGGTGCACTGTAAGAACACGTTCCTCGTCTCATTCTTGTGTCATTCCATCAGTTACTGAAATCATGAATCTATGTCTGAATTGCTTTGCTGTTTATGCAAATTAATGTTTCAGAAAATCAACATTTTGCTGTTGGTTCAATGTATTGTATGACTAGGAGGGCTTGGTTGCTTTTACAGAACCTCAGGGTGTTTTAGTCTTCCCTTTGTGACAAGTTACTACTAGCCACCTTGGTACTAGCTTTGTTATTGCATCAGAATGCTGCATGCAGAGCTGCACCTTGGGATATGAATAAGACTCTCTAAAGCTTCATGTTCAGCTTGAATGTAACAGGGTGAAGAGGGAAAGAAATGGGAGAGTTTAGTTTGGGAAAGCTACTTGTATTTTGGATGGTTTCTTAATCTTAAGATGACTCAACTCTTAAAATATTTTAATTAGCACTTAACTAACCTCAGCGTGTTTGAAAGATTGATAATGGCATGTCTTTTTCTTTCCCCACTGGCCCAGAGAATTTTTTTTTTTCTCTTTGCAGTGATGTCTAGCATGTAGCCTGAGGTAATGTCATTATTACAAGAATGAAAGATGGGATGAAAGCTATTTGTGAAAAATGGTCATGGGTAGATGACCTTTTGTGAAATGTGAACTAGGTACAGGTTTTTGTTTGCAGATTCTTATTTTATAATGGGTACAGATTAACATAAGACATGATTTCATAACAATTAAATAAATTATATTTAAAGTAAAATAGAGTATACCTATCTTTCTGGTCAAGATTAAGGGAACTTAAGATGTCTGAAGAATTTTGCAGGTGTGCTGTTCCCAACAACAAATATGGTAGAGGTACATGTTTACCAGTGTTGACTACTTCATGTGCTTTGATTTTGGGCATTTATTTTTGTTCACCTTTTCAAAGGTGAGGCATAAGAACTGCAGTATTAGTCCTCAAAATGTATAAAATACAGGCGTGCTTTATGCAATGGATTTGCTTGAATGTTAATTGTAGACAGAGGTGATTATATTGCTTGAATTGAAAGTTGTCTGGCACTTCTCTGTAAAGAATAACTTCAGGTGCTTTTAACTTTGCCAAATTTTTAGTGTTTTGGACTGGTATTTTCTGTTTGATATATGCTGAGAGTGAGAATATGTCTGTAAATTTTAGGAAAACTTTTTTTTTTTTTTTTTCTGAATATGGTTCAAATTAATTTTGTGTACTAGAATTTAGAACTTTTTTTTTGCATTAGGAAATAATGCGTGAAGAAGTTAGCAGAACATATGTTAAATGTAGAATGAAGGATGAAATTCAGGAAATAGCAGAGTTAAATTTCCCTGTATAACTTGTGTCCAGTATTTTGGATGAACAGATTGATAGAGGCATCAGCCACATGCTTGATATAAAGGGTAAAAATAATACTGCTTCTTCATTTAGTATTTGAGTGTTCGGTATTTACCGAGGTAACAATGTTCCAGCAGTTTAATTAGAGACTTACAGCCTAATGAGTATGTAAAGAGTCCTGTGAGGCTGTGCCCACAGCTTTTCTTTGGGTGTGTCCTAACTGCAGTCTGACCAACTCTTGTTGATGAGTCATTTTATTAGTTGTAATAAACCTAAGTGAACATAGATGATTATTCTCTGCTTTTACTTTTTAGCATGCTATAGAAGTATGAACAAGAAACAACTTTCATTGTTACTTTGTACTATGCAATACAATCAACCCTTGCTGGTATATGAACTTGAAACGATTACCTGGATACAGTGAAATATTATTGATTTCTCTCCTCCTTATAATACATGCCGGCAAGTTTTAATGTTGTTGGTTTAATACGTAATTGCTAGTAAGCTGTCCTGTACTGACTTTCATACTATGCTTCCATAATGAAAGTAGCCTGTGTATTCTGGTGTTACTCTGCCTAAAACAGAACATGAAACTGATTTATAGTTAAAAGGCTACATTTATCTGTTGACTTAAACCACCCATTCTTTCCAACTGTTATGCTAAAGTTATGTCAATAAAAATGGTAATAACTTCGAACTCATGAATGTCATGGTATGATTTCTCTTAGCATGAACGTGTTACAAAGAAGTGTCTTGTACCTGCCTAAGATCTGAATGTAGATCCTGTGTTTCCAGCTAGGTACCACTGCTTTACAGCAGAAATGATTAAACCATTACATCTCTGCAACTTCTCTTCACCAGCCTCCAGCTGGAGGCAGCAGGTGCCAGAGGAGGCCATGGCTGCAGAGCTTTGCCTGCAGCAGGCTGGGGTGCCCAAGCCTCTGTGCCCCAGGGGTGGTAGTGGTAGCAGCCTCGCTGCTGCCGTCTCTCCCTTTTCCGAGCCTGGAAAGTTCTCTTCTTACAGGAGAATTGAGATGTAAGAATGTTCAGACTTCGGGTCAACTTGGAGGTTTTAAGTCCATGTGAATTTTTGGATCTTCGTTTATAAACTTGTTTATTTTCATTGAGAATAAAGGAAAAGCAGTGCTAGCATTGGTCTGTAGTTGTGCTTGCTTGTGTAGAAGAAATTGCCCATGAGCAAAGTCAGACCTCCATCAAGAAAATATGATTCAGCAGAAGGTAGTATGAAATATCAGTGGGAACAGCTTATATGACTGCCAGTAACAGAAGTCCATTAGACAGATTTAAAAGCCTATGAGTGGAGCAAGAGGGGGGATTCAGACTCCCAATTTTCAGTAGGTAAAATGTCACTCTGGATGTCAGACATAACTGAGGAGAATACTTGAGGGGTCTGGAATAATTGTTTTAAGCCACTTCTGTGGTCTCCCTCCAGCAACCTCTTTTTATAGTGAAATGCAGCGGGGGAGACCAGCATGAGGTGATTTAACTTGCTTGTAAGTCGTGACCTACTTGAAACAGCAGGGCTAGGAGTGGTGTACAGATCCTGTTATAACCATCCATAGAGTATGCAATCCTCTGTTTGAATGTTGCAGCTAACTCAGGAATGCTTCCAGTGTTGACAGGTGGCGAAGACAGTGCTAATGGCCTTGTAGACATCTAGGACATCTGTGCTAGCCCTAAACTTTAGCGATCCCCAGACAGGTGGCTAACAGATTTCCAACAGTAAGGGCTGTTGGTTGTCACAGGGTGCTGAGCTGTTACCAGAATGGCTCAGAACTCCTCTTTCAATTGCTGTTAGTGTACATGGGGGAAGTCCCTTGTGGAGCTTCATGAAAATGTATTCAAAAATTTTTGGGTATGGTGTTTTTCACTATGTGTGTGTTTGCAGTGTGTTCCCACAAGCACTGGCTTGTTCCTGTATCCTTTTTCAGTTGCTCTGAACACAAGCTATATCTCTTGTCTTCTGTGGTCTCAGACTAATGTTTGAGGCTGGTCAGCCTTACATGGTAGTTGCTTGTGCTGCAGAAGCAAGGAAAAGAAATAGTGGCTACATAAAAAGCATCAGTGTTGGGTTCTGGTAATTAGAGTGACTGATTTCCCTGACACGTAGCAGCTTATACCATACAGCTGTAGACTGTTGCCAGGAAATTGATTTTGCAGGCTTGGGCTGTATCTTCCTTTGTTTGCGAGACCAAATGGACAAGTTGTCCTCTAACATCCTGTGAGTGTGCAGGGAGGTAGTGCACTGTCTTGAAGGGCTATGAAATGGGATGTGACTGCAGCAAGTTGTAGAGGTCATGAAGGCTGGTGCTCATAGTGCAGCCCAACCAAATGAAATAATACTGGCAAGGGGAAATGCAAGTGCTTATCTTGCAGGTAGAGTGCAATACTTGTGGTGCTTTAGGGATTATAAACACTTTTTTTTTTTTTTTTTTTTTTTTTTTTTTTTTTTTTTTTGTGGATTTAGGAGATACTGAGAAGAACACAAAGCTTTTATTTTTTTATTTATTTATTTTCCCCTCATAGACACTTTGAATTTGCACTTATCTGCCGTGGAGTCTGAAATCCAACATTTTGCTGTATTGTGTTGTCATACAAATAACTTCCTTATCAGTCTTGAGTCAAATAACCTCCTGTATTCAACAGTCAATGTTCACAACTGGCTTCTAATTTCAAACTCGGAATCTTATTTCCTAAGAAGACTATCATGCTTTATCAGCTGAAATTATTCCTGTAAGACACAGCAATAATTTGCTTCCACTGTGTATGCAGTGTTTCATTGTGACATTTTATTGTATGTTCCAAAGAAGTCAGCTGCATAGCTGGCATTGTAACTTGTAGGAGGAATTTGAGTGGAACAGCTGACACACTTTTGAAAGTCACATACATTCTTTTAAAGACAGTAAAATTTTCATTCTGATGGCTTATTGCAGTGTTTTTCCCCACCCCCACTCTGGTCTGGACATTGCACAGACATCACAGCTGCTGTGATAGCTATCATGCAGTGAGTAATGAATGAAGTGGAGCAAAAGTGGGCCTTGCCCAGATGGTGGCACAGAAAACCCTCCCCTGCAAGTACTGACAGCACCTGGCGTTCTCCACCTTTCCCTCAAGGAACTCTGTAGGTTGTCAAGGCTTAAATAATTTCAGTTTATGAGTTTTTATAACACAGATTTGTTGGCTTATGCTTTTTCCGAGTTTGCCTGCTGTGTCTGGTGACTTCTTTGCATCATGGATGCAGTGGAAGTATATCTCATATATATACATAGAACAGTTATGCACTGCATTTAAGGTAGTGACAACTTTCTTAATGTGGCTTCATAGTTTTGCCTAAAAAAAAGTCTCTACAACTTTATCATAGAAAATGATCAATCTTTCCAAGACTACAGCAGAGCTGCTCTGACTTTGAGTGGTGAATCTGGCCTGATAGGTTAGTGGGTGGTGTCTGAGTGTGAGCTGGTGGTGGTACATTTTCCTGAAAACTGAAATGGTGAAAGGGCTCGCTCTCTATGCTTCTGTCTTTCCTTCAAGCACTCAGTTTTTTAGCACTGGTGGTAGCTTTGTGTGCTTTTTGAACTGCCGTAACTTTTTTTCTTTTGGAAGCAGGTAGTCATTTTAGCTGACAGCACACTGGTCTGTCATGGTGCCTGGACAATGTATTTTATTTTTTTTTAGGACTTCCAGTAATTTGTTTGGTACCTTTTTGCTCTGTAGCCATGCTTCTTTGTGGGCACTGAGAATACTGCTAGGGGTAGGTCTTGGTAACTGTTTTTGAGCAACATTTTCTATTCATGGTAATTTCTAACAACTTCAGAGAAAGCAACAGGTCTGGACCTGAGTTACAACACATCGGTAGGGAGTTTATTCCTGAGCTGTAAGCCAGCTTGTGAGTATGAGCATAGAGAAGCCATAAGAGCTATTGCAGACTTTCTAGACAAACAGTGGCTGTAACTTACAGGCAAGGGGGTGAACATAGATATCACTGCCTTCTCCTCATACCTCTCCTGCTCTCCCCCAGTAGCTTCCTTCTTCAAACTGTTTTCAGCCCAGGGGATTCGTGACCTTGATGTACATTTTCTGTATAGCAGTACTTGGCAAGCTCCTTTCCACATACATTTGCTCACTAACACTGTCCTGAGTACGCTCAAACGTCTCCAGGGCATGTTTTGGCTCAGATCTCAACAGTTTGTGTGAGTAACTGCTGTGCATGTTTGTTCTGAATTGGTTCCTGATGGCTTCATTTGCTGGACCCTATCTGCAATATCAGAAGAGACTATAAGCATTATTTTCCACCCTATCCATCCTGCTTTCCATGTTTTTTGCCACTTTCTCTTGAAGCTGTCACTTTCCCAAGCTGAAGGATCATAACCTGCCTGGCTGACCCACATCTCTGATCACCCCTGCTGTCTTGTTTGAACACTTCATGTGCTCAGACATGGGGACAGCATGAAAGATCTGGACGAAGCATGGATTCATTCAGTAGTAAACAATAATATCATTTAGTTTCTGTTCTTAATAACTCAACTGATTTTTAGTGGCAGCCAAGGACTCAGATAATGTTTTCAAGGACCTATCATAACCCTAGGTCATGCTTTTTTGAGAAGTAGTAGTTGACTCGTGAAGTGAGAGAATATGATCTCTTCTACAGTAATGATATTAGTCATACCTATTTTGAAGGGAGTGTTGACCTAGTAATTTAAAAACAACCATCTGGATATTTTGCTGTCTTTTCAAAGTGACTTGCTCAGGTATTCCAATAAAAACAATACCATACAAATCTGCCATCACTATGACATCTCAGATATATTTTCATACTGTTTTGTTTACGAAACTGCATTTTTTCTTTTTATTGTATTTGTCCATGCTGTTAGACACAATCTAGCAATTGCATTCTGTTATGCTATATATTTGAATAACAAAAGGAGCTACTGTTACATGTCTCAGCCAGTGGATGTGAGCCTGATCAGCTTCACAAGCGCTCTTTTTGCATACCAGCTCTAGAGAATCTCTCATATTCATACAATCCTGGAAATTTATGCTCGACTGCATCTAGTGGGAATATTAGAAACATTTATGTTATGGGAGCACCTGCTGAGTGATAGGCATAAACCTGGAGTTGCTTTTCCTATAGGCTTGTATGATGGGCTTAAGCTCTAAGGTATTTATTTCTAACCGTACTTGTAAACTGTGCCTTGAAGAATGGAGGCTCAAAAGAAGCTTCCTGTACTGGTGGACTGTCATCTTGAGGAAGATTTAGAGCTTGAAATGCTGACAGCTACTCCCTGAAACCCTTGACTTCTGGTTGTAAGGCTGTTCGTGAGTTACTGCTGTCAATTGCAGGTAATACCAAATTGATATGAGTGGTCAACATGGCAGGATAACAAACATGCAATTAGGTGGAGAATTTGTGAATTGAACAATGATTAATAGGTATTTGTCCCTCTCTCTACCTGAAACACACGTATTATTATGATAAATCACTGTATTTCCATTAATGGTATGTTTTTAATTAGTTTCCGCTACTTACAAGCTTGGTTGAACTGGAAGGAGAAATATTTTGGTAACTGAGGAAGAGGGTTTAATGGTAGGGAAAAGTGGTAGGTCAGGATTTAGTAAGGATGGCTAACATTTGTGAGAGAGTAGTTAAGGAAAAAGTACAGAAGTATAAAAACTGAAAACTAGTTAGAGATGCATGGTGAGCCCTAGTGGTATATACATGTATATAGTCAGGTTTGAGCAGCGAAGAAATGCATGCGCTTGTTCTGTGTGTCTATCATTCTTTCTTTTTCTTCCTTTTAGTCCCCTGTAACTCTTTACCCTATTGACTGCAAAGTTTAACACAAAGCAAGATGTCTCAAATATATTTAAGTTCCTACAAATTTCATGGAAATCAGCAGCTGGGTAGAAAAAAAAAAAACAACAGCCTGCAACTGAATAGAAGAAAACCAGCCTGATTAGTGTTCCCACTGAGAAAGGGCAACTACATCTTGTCTACCAGTCACCTCTGCCAGGCATCAGCCAGCTGGTCAGCGAGTACTCACGTCTCACACCCGCTGGTCAGCCATGGAAGATATATCATTGCCCAGATGTCACTTGTCTGATTGAACAGGGTAGGGCAAGTGCTAGGGGATAAGAGGGCTGAGAAGCCTAGGATGTGTCTGTAGGAAACAAGGTTTCTGGACATGTCATTTTGAGAACATCATGGTCAGGTCCCACATGATGGTATGGGAGAGGTTGCTAGAAAGTACCACTGGAGCTCCTGCTCTCATTTGAAGGAGGAGTGGTCACTGTGTCCTAGTGATTAGTGATTGCAGTGATGTCAGCAAATTCATGTGTGATGTATGTGCGTTTGACTTTCATCAAAGAAAATGGTATTTATCTAGATATGCAGTGATATGAAATACTTCCAATTCGTCTCCATCTCTTTGTGGAGACACTGCCATAGGAAGGATGGGGAAATGAAGAAAAAGGAAGCAAATGTTGCCATTAGCACTTTTTTTTTTTTGTTTGTTTGTTTGAGAGTATTTTTAAATGCTCTTAGTGGGTTCTAAGATCTTATTTTCGTAATACTTAAATGTATGTTGATTCACTTTTATTTCAGTAAATAATCACATCTGGGGAGGAAAAAAAAGACCCTTCCTCTTTTGTCATTTATTTTATGTTCAGGGTTGCTTGGCCAAATGCTCATGCTTCTTTATAGCCCTGAGTTAGAGCTTTGGGATATTCATAGTAATGTGAATTAAAAATAAAAGATGTGACTGTGCATTGAAAAACTGAAGTATGTTATCTCTCATTACCTAAGGCCTGAATAGATGCCAACATTAAAAACCTCCAGAATGAGAGACAGTATTTGTCCTGTGGGTAAATGTGAACTTGCTAATGTATTATTATATTCTGGGATTTCAACATTGGGAAGACTTAATTAGTTTGTTCTTTATCCATTCCATGTCATTTTTGGAATGATAAATACTTTTTCCCCTGTTTGGTTTTTCCTTCCTTTTAAATCAGTTCACAGCTGTCCAGCTCTGTAATACATAACTTTCTCATGGCAGCAAAACTGTTGAAAACATGTTAGACACATTGTCCCTTCCTCCCCCTCAGAGACTGGTAAAACAAGGAGATAATTAACGTGGTGTCAAGCATTAGCTTTCAGGATACTGCAGTTTTATTTTAGGATGTGGTGAATTTTAAAAAAATATATATTTCTTCTCATATAACTTAGAGACTCACAAATCTGTGAGTTGGGTAGTGAAAAAGACCTGTAAACTGAATAAGTATGAAACAACAATCTGTTCTTAAAATGAACGCCCCAGCTGCACAAATTGAAGATAGTCTCAGAGGCTCTTGCCTGGCAAAAATAACAAACTAGTAAGAAATTTGGCATGTGCATCTGTAAGGAAATGCATGCTCCATATTATCTTGATGTAACTTTTCTGTGTGACCACTCTTCGTGGCATCATAGTACTTATTCTTTGTTCAATTTACCCAGGTAAACGTGCCTTTATTGGGTGGTATATTGGTGATGGTCTCAAATGAAGAGAATGGAGGGGAAAAGAAAACTCTAGTAAACCCATAAATTCTTTGGAGAACTGAGAGGAAATCAAACTGAAGACTTCAGAAGTGAAAAAATAACCAAAATGACCTCTGCTGCTGCTGTTGCGGTTCAGGGGCTCTAACATAGCATGCATTTTCACCCTGTAGTGTTCCCATATTTGTGTCAAGATGCCAGTTAGTAAAATCAGCCTAGTGCATGTTCCTGTCCCTGTTGTATGTGATGAACTGGGAATTGTGCTCTGCTGGAGAGAGGGAGCAAACCTGGTGGTTACTGCAGAGGCTGCAGTGGCTCCTGGCCATGCTATGGTGCTTGTTAGTCTGCTCTCATATGGAGATGCGTAACAGTCATGCTGCTGACAGTGATCCTTATTGCTGTGGTCTCACTGGTGGTGGTGTGATCTGTGAAATGATGGCATTGATGCCTTTTATCAGCAGTGTCAGGAGATTATTGCCAAGGACTTGGGAGTATCTGTGCGAGTACATGTGATATTGTTCCCTCAAATACCTTTAGAACAAGTGTGATTATAATCGAGAGGTTACTCTGGCTTGCAGATTTATACCTGATGATTCCATATAAAGATAACTTGTGTTACATGAAATATGAATGCAGTTTCTTTTATGGTAATTTCTTATCTAGGAAGTTGGAAGGCACAGTTTATGTTAATTACAAACTCATACATGTGGGAAGAGGACTAAACATACTATCAATTAACATAACCTGTGTGAGACATGGCTTGCTTGCATGCATGTGCTATCAGTGATATATTTCAAACTACAAAGGATTTTAAGCTTAAGAATATAAACTTATGCAGAAGGTTAGCACTGGTAGGATTATCATGTCCTGGTTAATGATGGGGCTCAAGTATTTTTACAGGGGAATGACTTTATCTTTGACACCTATAGCATTCTAGAAACACAACTGTACCTTTCTCAGTTGGAGCTTGGAGAATGTTTGAAAAATGCCATGTGATGGAAAACAAGAATCTGAATTTCCAAGTGCTATGATTGCCTATGCTTACCCAACATTTTACTGGGGGAAAACAAAACAAAACAAAAACAAACAGCATGTTGCAAAAGCAAGAATGATTTGTTTAGCAGAATCTTTACATTGTAATTTTCAAATTCATTTAGCAAAGAGATGAAATCAATGAGAATTGATGGATTGTACTACAGTACAAGTGTACAGAAAATGCACTCCCATTATTCAGTGATAAGCTATTGTAGGCTTATATCCCCTGTTAGGGAATGTCTGCTCCTTCCCTAGACAAGTGAGCAAAAGGCATGGAGTATGTCTAACGCGATTGTCTCTGCACTGGGTTCCTGTCTTACAGCTAAGCCAAGGTGTCAAGGCATTGAAGATTATTTTTTTTTTTGAGGGGGGGGGGGGGGGAGGGAAGAAGGTGAAAGGGGAGGAGGAAGTGAAGTTAAGCTTGATGTTATGGTTTCTCGTGGTTAAATCTTAAGATGGTGTAGTACTTCTTTCAACAATAGAAAAATGGTTTCATGTTCACAATTGTGCTCACATTTGTCTAATTCAGCATCGCACAGTCAAATGCCCTTTATTCTCATTCTGTAATATAGAACGTATGTATCTGCTGTTTTAATCTTCTTTTTGAGGTTTATGCTGTCATTGACCACAACCATAAATTTCGTTAATAAATTTCTCACTTACTGAGTCATGATCCCCCAAATTAGCTATGTGACCTTATGCTACTTCATAGGTCTTAAAATGCTTGAAACGTAAGGTCATAATCGTGATCAGAGGTAAGGGCACTTTAAACAGCAACTGGCCCAAGCTGACAAAAGTCATGCTATGTAATTATTCTAATTGGCAACAATAACAGAAAAACATCTAAGCAAGGGGCATTGCTGGAGGGGGATGTAAAACGATTTTATATCAGCTAGGCCAGCAGGAACAAGTTTTAACTGAGAGCAACATAAAATCCATGCAAGACTGGCAAATGCTTGATTGTGATGAGGAGATGGGTTCTGCTCTGAAGTGGTGCTCCCTTTGCTCTCACTCCAGTCTCAACTTACAGGTTTGTCTTTTGTAAAGCATTATATTTCTTTGTGCATAGTAGGGAATGGAGTAGAAATACTAAAGATACTAACTTTTTTAACAGCGAAGCAGAGCCTAATAAAATTATCTGCAAACTACTTAAAATCTGTGCCATCTTTGAAGAATCATGATTTTTAATAGTAAAGAACAAGCACATTCAATGAGAAGTCTCAAATTGGTACTCAAACCACTGTCAAGTGAAAGAGGAAAAACTAGCCCTAACTTTGGTTTCTTAATAGAAACCGTTGATAGAAATGCTTTATTGACCTCCACTATTTCACTGACGTAAAACTAGTAAGGAGAAAGCAAGCAGGTAAAAACTTTCTGTGCTTTCCTGTGTTGAAGGCAGAGTTCAGCCAGTTGATGCTGTATGAGCTGATGTCCAGGGCTACTCTTCAGCAGCTTTTTTGCATGGATGAGTTCTTCAGTTTGCAACTTAGGTTTTCCTAAAACCTTATTAATATACTTAACAGCACTGCTGACACAGTAGAGTGACACTATATGGGCTGGAACACTGTTTATCATGTGTATTTGAAAGATCAATGCTTCTGAACCTCAGAGTGATTTAGCTTAACATGACAGCTGTGGAGGAAGAGCTAGCTCCACAGGGGGGACAGGAAGGGAAGATAAATGACAGGAAACAAACAAAAAACTCCTAAAAGCAAACAAACAAAAACCCAAAACCCCAGACTGAAAATCCACCTTTGAAGGAGGGATGGGGGGACACGCAAAACCCAAACCTCTGTATCTTAAACTTTCATTTCTTCTATTTTGCAATGTAAGGTGCTTTTTTTTTTTTTTTTTCTTTCAACCTTTCTTAACCTGGAAGAAATAAGCTTTATTTGAGTGAATTTAAAGAGACACTGCTCATATTGTAAATTGTATCATCATTATTTTATCTTACAGGAGAATGTAATTTTAGCTGAACCTAAGGAATGATACTCAGCCACTTAATTGGCACACTGTGTGCAGCAGACTGTATGAACTAAAGGTTACAGTGAGGTCTGCTGCTATAATTATCATTGACCAAAACAGACTTTTCATTTAATCAGCACCCTGAGAAATAATGTTCCAAGGTTAAAGGACTGTCATTTTTCAAGAATGATGTCAATAAGGAATGAAGACTGTTTACAATTTTACAGTCTGCCTGGTCTCTGACATGCTTGAAATCTAATAGGGTCAGATCCTTTAAGAATGAAAAAGAACTGTATTCAATACCCAATCCTTAATATATATATATATATAAATGTAATGTTAGGACTTGGTTACATTCTAGTGATCTCTTATTTTTTTTTTAATATAAACTTTTGAAGCACTGAAGAAAAATAAATTCTGGAAGTGCAGGAGTGCCCCTATACTGGCAGCTGAGATTGAGGTGCCAGTTTCATGGTTGTATAAATTTAGGAAGAGATGGGCTATGGCAGCTGAGGTCCTTAACATGTTTCTCAGCTCTAAAATGTGCTTCCTCCCTTTTATAGGGTTCATGTCTGGTTATGATGAGAAAATTCCCCAAAGCTTCTCACTAGATACTTTCTAGCAGTGTGGTAAAGGGTTGACAGATAACTTGAGGCTATAATATGTAGTCTTGAGAAAACTTGTACTGTGAAAAATGTTGTAGACTGCAGAAGTACAGCTCAAAAAGATAGTTAATTCTGTCTTTGAACACAGGGCATTAGGAGGGAAAAGAGTTGGAGAATCTTCTGCCTCTTCATGGCTGTATCCATAGGCCCTGTGCAAATGGGATCTCTGACTATCAATGAACTGAAAACCTTTTAAGTGGCTACTATATCATTTTGTGGCATGGCTTGGTTTGTGTAAAAGGGACAAATGTAAACATCTGAAAAATGAGACTGCATCTCTGTGTGTTTTTTGTTTGTTTTCATAACCTGGGATAATGAGCATGATAGTTATCTGAAAGTGGAAACACAGAGGAGGGGGCACATTACCACTGCATACAGAAAACCCTTGCTGTGCCTTCCTAGGAAGCAGCTTTGGGGTGCTGAACAGCATAGCCATTCCTGCGCTCCAGTCACCCCCTTTCAGTGTCCCCGATGCCTGCCCCAGCAGGCAGGAATTGGGCTGTGCTGCCATGTTTACAGCACAGAGCTGCTGTTGCAATCCTCTTCTTCTGCCACCCCTCTGGAAACCTGCGTCTGCCCCTTTGTTGCTGTTGCCCTTCCTTTCATGCACATCCCCCCCCTCCATTTGTAAACGATGTCTGTGTTTTTGTCCACTTGCTGTAGCAGGATAAACTCTTGGCTAGAGAGCAAGACCTGTGGGGCAGGGATTGGCTCTACTGTGACTCCTTGATGCAGCAATCAGCGGAGCAAGGCATTGGATTAGTGTAACGGTGTCTTGGTGAGGAGTGGAGGCTTTGCTGTGGATCTCCAGAATGAAAAACACCACCTCTGTGCTGTTCTCAAGAGTTAAGTGTAGGGGCTGTCAGGCTTGCATCCTCCTCATATGGCTGGCTGTGTGGCTGATTGATGGCTGTGTTCCTGCAGTGCTCACAATAGCACTGGCACCTAAGGGGCTGCTCCAAGGGGATGATGCGGGAAAACTGGAGTGCTGCAAAGTGTGGTTACTTGCACTTTCGCCCCTGAGCATTATATATAGCCTGTCCCCAACCTGTCTTTTTACCTACTTTGGATAGTGTCTCAGTGAATCTCAAGTTACTTTCCTTTACTCCCATCTGATTTTCAAATCAACTGAGAGATTCAGGATGTGGTAGGGAAAGATCTTAAACGTTCACAATGAGCTCTGCTTTCCAACTTGCAGTGTGCTAGAAATACGTATTTAAGACAAAAGATGGAAATGCTACAAATGGTCGGTAAAAGCCCGTGTTCTCTTTTTCAGGAAATGCACTTTGGCTTACATGTACCTCTTGGTGCAGTTCCCCAGCAGTCTTGCAGGACAGTTTGAAAGTGATTACCTTGGTAACGCCACTTCCCACGGCCAAAAAAGCTTCAGGAAGCTTGCCTTAGTTTGCCTTTGTGCTCGTGCTCTTAACAATTACAGAGTAAATCCCTAATTGTTCTCCTTCACAACAACTTTCCTTCTCTCCTGCTGAAGTGGCTGAAAGGGTGAAGTGAATAGAGTAAAACAAGAATTTACATTTCTGAAGCTTGTTCAAAATCAAGTCTTGATGACAAACTAAAATGCATTACAAAAGAAAAATGTTTTGATTATCAGTTTCCTGCGGCTACATCCTCCTGTTTAATGCTAGTGTACACACACGGTCTTCCTTTAAGTCTCAGATGGGAATATGACTATGGTGCCAATTAAGCCTATGATGCTAAACTGCTAGGGTGTGAGTAAGCAGGAGGAAGGCAAAGTGGTCATCTGTTTTCTCACTTCTACTCATGGTCTGATTTTTCAGGTGTTGAGCATCCAAAACTATATGGAGGTCAAGAAAGTTGTAGATACTTAATATTTCCAAAAGCCAGGTATTAATTCTGCTGCATCCTATTTGGAATGTGACAGGCCTGCCTGTGTCATGGGAACTGTAGTCATTGTGTCTTGCAGTGAGGCTGACAAATTTTGTCCCAGGATTATAAAGCTGTAGTTCTATAAGGAAAGCCACAAAGGTGTGGAGGTACAGGTCAAGCAATTGTTAGCTCACGAGGCAGTAGCAGTATTGCAATGTGATCCTCTCAGTCCTGTCTTGCCCTGTTTCAGTTGACATTGGATACTTTATTCGCTTTTATTTGTGACAGTTCTAATTGCTTTCCAGTTGAGTTCAAGGATTTGCCATGTTAATACTACTACTACTACTAAAACACAACAACAAACAAACAAACAAAACACAGAAGTAGCTCTTATAACTGAGGAAAATGCTTTTGCACATTATAGACCTTGATGTTTCATCACATTTAGATGATTGTAGCAGAATACAGATTTGTGTTTCCAGATCTACTGGAGATACTCCTAGAGAAAACAGGGATGTATTTTGTTAACATAGGATTGTACTATTTACATAGGTAATCTCCAGTATTATGACAAAAAAATCTGTTAGTATTTGCTAGAAAAAGTAATGCTTGTCTTTATGTTATTAGGAAGGCATATTACTCTGTTAGGGAAGCAAAGTGACTATTAAACACTTCTGTTGATGGAAATTCCATGTTCAATTGTGATGTGTCAAGTATGAATGTAAAAGATCTGCCATTCCACAATAGCTGTCTACAACATATCCTGATGACAGTGAAGCCAAATTAATCTGTTGTATGCCAGTCAATATTTGCAATTGTTTAGAGTTTTCCTGATGGACATTTATATAAATAGTGGTTCATTGTCCCGTAAGTGGATGTCACCTCCTGAGAGACATAATCTCCCAGGGGGAAAAAACAATCACGTCAAACCTATCATCAGTCCATATACTGAGGGACATTCATTTTCTTTTTGTTTCACTATGAATACCTATTCCGTGTATGTGACAGTTTTGGTTTTTTTCTTTTTTCTTTTTTTTGTTTTGATAATGTACAGTTGCAACTGTCTAGCTTCTCATATTTTTTTTTTTTTCTCAGCAGAGTTTGGGGTGGTCACGTTCCACACATCAAATCCTTCATAAAAAGCAGGAGTAGATATGTGCGTAGGGTACCTCTTACAGTGTACAGTTATTCATGTAAATTAACAATTCTTGTTTTCCCTCCCTGTGAAATACAAATCCAAATTTTAAAAACAAAACTGTACAACTAAAATGGTAAGGTACTAAATGTTTCTGTGAAATTGAAGATTGTGAATGGATTTGGACTACTTCCTAACTGTAGTTCACAATGCAAATGTATGAAAGTACATTCAGCTCATCTGTAGCAGCTCCCCTGACTTTTAAGGTCTTCTGACAAACAATTCTGATGCTGACAAGAGCCAGCTGTGCTCTTTCTGATTGTAACCTAGGCATCTGTAAGTCACCAGGCTCTTCAGTATTGAAACTTGCTTACACAGAGCAGCAATAGGTGACGTATTCTTGTATGCAAGCATTTATTTAGGAAAGAACAATGTTTAGTTAAGTGTCTCACAGTGCACTTTAGCAAATTTCTTTGCTTTGGTAGATTACTGATAGGTTTAGCTCTATGCTTGCCAACTATTGTGCTCCACATAAAATAAGTAGTAGCTTCATATTCCTTGAATGTTCTATTGAAAAATTCAATTTTCTCTTCAATATCTTTGAGACAAGCTTTGCTTCCGAATCTCAATCTTAATTTTAAAATTAGTTGTTTGAACAGTCCTTTGAGAGATTTCCTAATCTACATAAATGAATTTAATTTATAGCAGAGTGGAGTTGGTCCTCCAGCAGGAAGGACATATTTCTTCTATGAGAAGCAAAGAAATAAACAAATTAAAACAAGGAAAAGCTCTATTTTGGCTGTGCTTACTAATTAGAATTAAAGAAGGATTAAAAGGCAAAATATGGGCAGGAGAAAGGAGACTAGTTTGATTTGCTGTTTAGCTTCAGTTTGTAACTAGTTTTCTGGCTCACCACTAAGACAACCTCTCCCTGTCCCCTTAAGGGTGAGTAGGGGTGGAGGGAATTTAGAAGTCACAGGTGATGTGAAAATATTAGCTTCAACCAGCAACAAACCAGTTACTCTATTACCTCTCAGTGCCCAGGAGGGGAAGTAACCTTCCATTAGCCCAAAAACAGATGGAGAAGAAAGAACCAGAATAGCAGTAGGATGCTTTAAAATGTCCTGAAATCATACTTTATCTTCTGTCATGAACAGTTCAAGCTTTAGGAGAATGAACTGTGTCCCAACAAGTTTGCCTGTTGGTCTGTGACCCCAGTAGCATCCAGTGCCGGGATAGTTGTATTCAGCCTCACATACTGCCAATACTGGGCTGCTGGCCCCCGTGCCAGGCTCCTGCTGCTTGGGGAAGCAAGGCTTGGTCGTGCTGTTGCTGCCTGACCCGCTGTGTAATGCCTTACAAATCTCTGGGTCACTGCTCTTGCTCCTGCTTGCCTGTCCCATTCACCATTCAGAACTTCCAGAGATGCCTGAGGATTTCACAGACAATCTGTGTGAGGGAAAAATGTTGGTAGAAAATTCTGTTCCAAAGTGGGTGTTTTCTGTGGCAGAGGAGCATGATTTCTTCTTGTCTGTGCCTTGTGATACTTATCTCTGTTTGTGTATATTTTTGCAATGATTTTACTTCCGATATCTGATAACTGAACAGTCTTTTTTTTAAAAACAAACAAACAAACAAACAACAACAACAAAAAAAACCAACACAGCCAATGCTGGCTTCTTTGTGTTTCCATGTCTGTGGATATATGAGATTTTTCTTTGTTTAAAGCTAGTCAAGAAACAAATATTAAAGAAAAAAAATAAAGGAAAGCTTGATTATATGCAGAAGCCCCTGGAACATAGCTGAAGTGGCAGAACAAATAGACAGGAATGAGACTGGATCGCTAAATAATTATAATGTGTTTGAAAGTACAGTAGTTCACAAGTAAGTACTGTGCTGTGCACACAGGACTTGAACATTCTGTGGTGGTGCCATGATATTTGTGCTGCCATCTCAGCCGTGTGGTGCTGTCAGTATTGTAGTGTTGGGAACACTAAGGCCTCTCAGCACTCCTGCAAGTCAAGGACGTGCTGCCCTGGATGGACAGCTGAGGGACAGGGGATTGAAGCTTGTTCAGGGCTACCCAAGAAGTCCGTCTCTTCAGTTCCAGTGCTTATATTGCAAGAATTCATCTCATATTGCAATGCTTGTGAATTCTTCTGTGTGCTTGACTCCTGAACAGTTGATATATAAAAGAATAGCTCCGCAGGTTTCCATGGGTGACATAGCATATTTAGAATAATTCTTGCAGGGAGTTTTAATTCCAGTCCAGGTACAGTAGCAGATAGGGCTAGAGGAAGAATTGGTCTGCAATGCACAGCAGTAGAGCTCTGGAGTCAGGCTAATAGCTTCAGTCCATAAATGCCTATTTCCTAAATCCACTCTTGGCTCATCTGCAAGAAATTTTATTGCCTCAAGGACTGTGCTGATTTGTACTGCAGTATCAGCAGCTCTTTGCAGCTATATCCAAAGATTGTGTGCCTCATTTCAGAAAACCCTGCTTTAGAGCAGGTATAATGCTAACATTTTGGAACAGACACAGTTGATCAAAAGTCATATTAAAATGCTTTATAAACAACTATGGTAATTTTTTTTTATTTTTTCTCTTGCTATTACTATTTTGTTGAACTTACTATTAGAAGTGAGAAATCTGCATCACAGCTAGTTGGTGTGACATCCTAGGATACACTAACTGCTAGGTCGTGGCCCTAGTTGAGGCAGAGACAGGTATCTCATAAGTGGCTTTTATTAATAAATGCACTTAAAGGCAATATTCCTGCACTTCAGCATTTTTTATTTTTGCCTTCTGTCCCTAGTATTAAAGGAGATGGCCAAGACAAATAATTCTGGGCAATACCCTGTTTCTGGTGTTGCTTGGATGTCAATAATATTTCTCCGTGATGCAGCCTCAGGGATTGCTGTATCTCCACCCAGGGGCTTGCGAGGAACGCATTGGATAACGACAAACTGCAGTGCACTGTGCTTAGAGAGCTAATGAGGTGCTTTGTTCTCCAGTGTAAGTGTCTATTTCACGTACACCTTTCATGTAAAGGAGTGAAGAGCTTTAACTAGCATTGCATGCATCTAAAAGGAAGTGTGAATTGCTGATGCAAGCGTAGGTACTAATATCCAAACTCTAATGTGTCTCCATGGTGTCCTCCAAACTCACCATCAGACTGTCCTTGGGGGGAAATGCGCATTTTGAATGTAATGAAGGAAATTACCAGAGGGAGTTGAGAATGCCCTTCTGAAAGGGTGTCAATAATGATGCTGTTGCTGGTTAAAAGAATAGGGTTGTGACAGTTACAAAGGCACGTCTCAGAATGTGCTTTTTCCTTGGTGCTAAGGTACCTCTATTGAATGCTAACGGCTGCATTTCTTCAAGGTGACTGTAACCATACATAACCATACGGTAAGTGTGCAGGAAATATAACTAATTTTGTCCTTTTTTTCTATGTATTAATAATAATAATAAAAAAATCTCATGCTACTTAAAAGGCTGGTATTTTCAGACCACAACTCTGGGAATGAATGGGGAAAATGTGTATTTAAGGAAATGATGCTTCTAATATTATTACAATTTCAGATCAGCTCTTGAAAAAGTTGAACATTACACATGTAAGAGGTTGCTGTTCTGAATGCTATAAAATGCACCAACTTGCTCAAGCTGTCTCTTCTGTTGCAGACTTGCTGAATGCTCATCCTTGCTGTGTCTGCTCATCCTGCAATGCTCATCCTGTAAATGAATTGAAATGACTAGTGTCTGCCATGTGCCCTTCCTCTCTTCTCTTGAAATGAGACAAACGTGTAGGAAATTTTTTTTGGTTTGGTTGTGTTTTTTTTAAACTGTGAATATATTCATTCTTGCACAATGTTGCTGTGCCCTTTTTTTTGAAAGGTCAGGACCAAAAAGATAGTGTGGTTTGTGACATTTCACAATCCATCTGATTCTTGAGATAATCTTGTGCCCAGCTCAGCCTGTTGCATCCTGTTGCTTTTAAAAGAAGAGCAAAACAGTTGAGTTCTTGAGCTTGGGAGCAACGCCGGGTACTACTTAGTGGCCCAGTCTGAGGTTATTTTGACAATGATCTACAACCCCAAAGAGAAATCTCAGTGGTGAAAAACTTCACTAGTTCTTCTTTCTTTGCATGCCTTAGTCAAACTGCAGCTCGGCTTCCCTTCAGATTGATATAATTGCTGAGGATGTATTAATTTACCACTAATATATGTCCTTACCAGCTCATCCTTTCCCTTCCTCATGTGAGCCACATAGTGGAAAAGAAGGTGAGTACTTGTGTACTTCACAAAGCACAGATACAGTAAAAGAAGAACTGCTGGTTGTCTGCTGCAACTGCAGGAAAAGTTTTAGTGTTTGCTCATACCCCCTGTTGAGGCACTTGTCTCATTTCAAGAGAAGAGAGGAAGAGCACATGGCAGATACTAGCCACTTCACTTGCTACTGCAGAATGAGCAGACACAGCAAAGATGAACTTTCAGCAAGTCTATACAACAGAAGAGACAGCTTGAGGTTGGTGCACTTTATAGCACTGTCCTTCTCTTCCTCTTCTGCTGGCGCACAGACATGGACAGCTTTTTTTTTTTTTTTTTTTTTTTTCTTTTCTTTTCTAGAAAGCAACTTAAATGTAGAGTTAATGGCATGAGTAGTACCAGTGCTTGGATGTGAGGGTGGACAATGGGGTAAAGACTAAGGGTATTTCTGCCTTTCAGTAAGTCTCCGCTCTGCAACTGAGCTGTAAAAGTTATTAGGATCTTAGAAAATATCACCTGTGTTTGTTTGCTGTCTGCCTGTATTATCAAGTTCTTTTGGAAATCCTAATGCTTTAAGAACAATGTTTCAAGGTAATCTAGAATCCACATGCAGGCTGTGACTTTTGCTTTAGCTACATTGCAGCCACATTAGTGCAGATTAAATAGTAGAAGATAAAAGGTAAGTTGATGCAATCATATTTGCAGAACAATGGCAGTGAGAGGGATCAAAGGAAAGCACATATCTGGGTTGCTTTGCTGGAGCATTTCTGACACACAGCTCTGTTTACTTGAGCTGCTTTTAGCAGTTTTCCAGGCTCTTTAGAGCAGGAGTTGGAAGCATGCCCAAGCAAGGTGTTTGACCATTATATATTCATTTTAATTTTTCTGCTTGGCAGCTGAGAACCACAGAGTAGGACCTGTCTTTTGATACATGGCTGACATACTACAAACCTCTTCAAAGTCCTCTCATCAGGAGTTGTGCTTCAGCCTGTCCTGAGGTCTGAGTTACTGAATGCCCCTTTGGGATGTGACCAATCTCTTTGAAGCTTTGAAGTTACTAAAATTGGAAGCACCATCAAACTTCCAAATTGTTTGTAGCATGTATGATGGCCCATTAGAGAAAATATGAAAGGGAATAACAGCAAAATGTCCAAGACCTACAAATGCACCTTGTTGAAGAAATGGTGCTTCACTGCAGCACCTCAGTTTTCCTCCCTGCAAAGGGGATCTTTGCCCTCATCCGTGGAATACTTAGGCTGACAACTGAAGGAGATTGCCGGAGTGTTCTCATTAATTACTGTTTGTCATGGTGTTACTCTTATTGCTATCACTGCTGCTAGAAGCTGATGTAGGTTCACTTATTTAACTATTTTTATTGTTAACAGAGATTTGAGTTTCTGCTTAAATGTGCTGATTTATTGACACAATGTAGAAACTTCCTTGTGACTGCTGTGGAGCAAGCCCTTTGCTGTGATGGATTTTTGTGAGGATGACTTAGTGGAGTGATGACCTCTAAATCTGAGTAGCTGATCTGTTTTGTTTTTGAGGAGCACTGTCCTCTGTTTGGATATACATGTGCTTGGACACTTCCAAAACAGAGCTAAAATAAGTCTAGTTTAATGGTGTGTTCCTATAGTCAAGACCAGACTAGCAGCTACAGAACAGACGTTAGTAAGAGTGTTTGAGATCAAGTGCCAACCGTTCCAACTCTAAAAAGAGGCTCAGAGAGACCTTGGGGCTAAGAAGGAACTTTCTGTTTACTCAGACGTTTCCTTACTGAAACTGTGGAAGTTAGTTGCTTTTGCGAGAAGGAAAGGATTGATGTGCAAAGGTGAAATGGCACTGATGAAAGCTGAACAGCTGCTTGATTTATGGGAGCCACCCACAACATGCTGTGCACCAAGAGTTGCTGAGGTCTTGTGCTGGTAGCCTTAACCAGGGAAAGGAGTGTTTTGTATGGTTTTGAAACAGATGCTTTCTGGGTTTTCGAAATATGACTCATAATGCTGTGATCTTGCTCTGTCCAGGGTGGGAGTTTGCTGTAGAAGAGATCTTGCATTGTTTTGACTAAGGAGTCAAATGCCTAAAGAGAGAGAAGCAACCCCTCTTCTCATCTGAGATGTATTTTGTAGTAAGACTTTTTTTGGTCTTTGTGATAGTTTGGGAATGGGGGGGTTGGGAGGTGGGGGTGGTACTAAATCTTTATTATTTTTTTTTATTATTAACCCCAGCTATTTAGTATGGTGTTTGAAGATGTTCACTAATCACCGCAGTGTTGTCACTTCAGGTGGGTTTGGTGAGGTGCCTAGCATGTTAATGCCTGTGAGCTGGCTGCCTCCTGTTGCAGCCACAGGATCACACCAGTCTGGCAGACGAATAGATGGCTTTACATTCCCCCATCCTACAAAACGGCTGAGTGGGTCAGTCTGACTTTTCTTTCTTTGGCTTCCTTTCCTTAAGCTTTCACTCTGCCATACCTTTGGCATACACAAGAGATAGTACCATCATACTGGTTTTACAGAAGGAAAAGAGAAGAAGTGAAGTTTAGAAAATAGGTCAGGCAAGAGATGAAAAACAAACTCCTTAATCCCCAGTATGCACAGTAGAGTCAGCACATTCACTGCTCATACAGCTCTTCACTGCTGCTTACTGTTTCTTTGCCGTAAACCTTTGAAGGAAATTTCAAGACTGGGTGCTTCCTTCAGCAGTGTATGATCTCAGTTTTTTCCTATAGTGATGTGAGTAGTTTGAGATTCCCAGATCCTTTTAATTAACTGCTTTTTTTTTTTTTTTTTTTTTTTTTTAGCAACAGATGAAGTAACAGCTGAACTGTGTCAGAATTGTCACTTACAGTGACTGCTTCTGAATATCCTTGGCTGCTTTCTTGTGCAGATTTATAGAGATGCCTGAGAACAAAGCCTAGTGATGCAGCTTCTTTTCCTGGGAGATTTTGTTCCTACTCTTAACCTGTTCACCTCCTCAATAGTAGTATCTGGGAAGCTATGCTTCTGTTTTAATCTTAAAGGGACTTCAGAGAAATTAATTCAATTACTTCCATAGCACTAGAAGATATGTGCAACAAAAGCACTTTTGTTACTGAAAGTGTATTTAGAAAATATAAAAAGATCCTAGATTCCCTTTGCAAAAGAAATTCAATGTGGACAGAAGCAGGAGGGAAGAAGGAGGAGGAACAAGCCTTCAACTTACTTGTCCTGGTGGACTACAGACTGCTTCCAGACTGTGAAATGATGGCTGGTGTTGTGGAAAGGTTATTTGAAGGTGACAAATAGTACTTATCTTTCCTGGATGTCTGGAAAACTAACTGTATAAATTCTCTCAAAATAGGTATGGACTAGATTAGTTGAATTCAGAACTTCAATTTGTATATACACTTGTTCCACAGCTGTGTAAATTTTGGATGTGGGGTTCCTGACATCCCTATGTCAAATGAAGTAATATAAATCAGGGCATGCCAGCTGTTAAGAAGGCTAACAGTCTGGAGTGCAGCTATCATAACCTATACCCTGTCACTCTGATCAGAAAATAGGTACCTTAAGCAATAAAGTGCCTAATCAATCCTGGAGCTGTGCTGATGCACGAGTGGGTCTCTAGTTGTTGCAGTGTAGCATTTTCCAGCCACTCCTTATGGCAGTTTCTAGTCTGCTGAACTTGTTCATGAATTTTTACACTTGGATGAAAACTACACAGTGGGGTAATACATTGATTTATTTTATTTATTTTAATTTTGGCTCAGTTAAATGTACACTCTGAAACAGAAGAGAACGAGTTTGTGTACCTCCTTAATGCACAAAAATGGCTTCATAGTTAAAATGTTTTCCCTCTGTGCCAATCTACTATTATGCTTGTCTTTCTTAGTGGTTCTTGTTTTGTGGGCAGGAGAGAAAAGGATGAATGAAGTCTCTGTTTTGTCCTCAGCCAGTCAACCAAAACCACTTTGCTTAGTCTTACAGCTTAATGCTTTTCAATACTAACTTGATCTTTAGTGATGATTTCTAAGAACCACTTTAAACAACACTTAAAAGTTGGCTTTAAAGCATTTCCCAATCAATCTTAAACAGCATTTGTAGTCTGGGAAAGAAGGTCATATAATTCTTACATTTTTACAGTATAGAAGTGACATGTGATTCACTGTTTCAGCACACTTTTTTTTTATCTTCTGCTTTTAAATCCATTGCTGAAGTTTAGGAGAAGCAGTGTATGCAGGGTTTCTAGGTAATGCACGTAAGATCTGTTTTATTGCAGTGGTTAAGATGGAGTGCTCTGTGATGTCTGACTGTACTGCTCACTGATTTACTTTCACTCCCAGATGTGAATTCTTATCATACCCTTTGCCTCTTCCACCCGCTGCAATTAGCTCAGCTAAAGGAAAGATAAAGTTTCCAGAATCAACCATATTTAGTTTCCTGATTGTTCTAAAGAAAAATCAGAGTCTCTTTCATTGCATGTTTGGGGCACCTCAAATAAATAGCAGGTCAAATTACTAATCTATTAGCTCTTTGTCTGCCATGGTATGCACAGTTAGTCATGAAATATTCATGCAATTCAGAAAAAAGCTTGGGGGTGGGGAAAAAAAAGGCAACTCCTGAAATGAAACCACGGTATGGTAAGGTCAATCAGTTTGCAGTTCCTAGATCCAAGTGCAGGTCAAGCCTTTCATCCTAGAAATTTTGCACAAGAATTATTTACTTTCAGCTGTCAGGATTGTTAAATGATTACTCAAGTCAATAGCACTCATTTTCTTTATTCACAAACAGATTTTTATAAATGACTTTTTTTTTTTTCCATAAAGGATTACGTTTTTACAGTACGTGGTTCTCTAAATGTAAGCTTTTCATGGAAATCCTAATCCGGCTTCAAATTAAATCGATTGGCAACTCCTGTTGACTTCAGTGAGAACAGCATAGTGCCTGCCTGTCTTCTTGTATTTGAAGAAATTCCTTTCAACAAGGGAAAGCATGTTCAGTGGCACATAGTTATAAAGATTACAGGGATTAAAAGAACGTAAAGTTGCATATGTGCATAAATGCAGAACTGCATGTATTTTAGTTGGGATTCCTACCTCATCTCATCCAGCCCGAGAGAATGAACAAATGCATGATAGAAGAGGAGATTATCTAAATTTTAAATGTAAAGAAAAATAAGAACCTGTGTTAAACCAATGCTAGTATTATATTTGTTGTTATAATATCCAAGTATCTTCTGTGTACTAGTGACACTTTTTCTGTTTTTGTGCTTCTTTATCAGTGGGATATTTACAAAGGTTTCATTTTTGAGGGTGATTTCTCCACTTTAAGTGCATATATTTATTAGGGAAGGTGAGAAGTGTCCACCTTGCAATCTGGAGCAAAAGGTGACGAGTGGCTTCTATTTCCAAAGGAAATTCGTTCCACAGATTCAGGCTGATGCTTGTAGAAGCCTGTGTCTTTTTCCATTATGTCAGGTGAATGAAGTGTTATGTGTCATCTTTATTTCATTGTCTCATTTATCTTGGATTAATTTGGCTCGAGGTTCTGGAAACTTTGCATGTTAACACTTGAGACTGACTTTTTCTATTTTATTGGCAAGTGCATTGTAATCTGAGGATGCCCGCTGCAGTATTTTCAAGCATTCACGGATATCTAAATGTACCTGGATTTTGGGCCCAGTCCAAGTAAGGAATACTTTCTGATTAAGGCTGAAGAATCAGATTAATCAAAAACACTAAGGATACGTAAAATTGTGGGGCCATAGAGATGTTGGCTGGAAAGGATATGCAGTCCAGTAACCCCTCTGGAGGCAGAAAAATTGCCATTGGGTCAGCTGTAGTTCCATACAGCTGCATCCTGAAAACCTCCAAGGATGGAGATCTCACTTGCCTTGGGTAACTGGTCTGAGGCTTACCTCTTCCAGGTTGTCCAGGGTAACCTCTTCTTGGGGGATTTTCCTTCCTCCTCACCCCCTGAATATCTACACCTCTCATACAAGGCTCAACTTCTATCTGGAATTTGCCTCATGTTACGCTATTTGTTACTAAGGGAAGAATTTTGCTCTGTTGTCTTCATAACTGCTCTTCAGATAAATGTATGCTGCTGGTAGATCTTTCTGTATTCTCTAGCTAAGCCTAGGCTAAACACATTAGAGAAGACAAAATATTTAATTGGCAAATTTTACTGTAGCAGAAAATACATCCTGTGGCACATGCTGCATATACACATCATCAGTTGAGCTGAAGCTGATGAATCATGGTAGAATAGCAGCCCGATCCATGAAACATGAAATTTCCACTGGCTGCCAGCCAGTGTTTTTCTTAAACAATTTAATGCTCCACCCTGTAGCAGGATACCCTGCCCAGCAGCCCTGTCAGGAAGTGATACATGGATTTGTTTTTTTGAGTAAGAGCCTTCACTAGCATGAAAAGAAACATATCTAAATCCAACTGCCTCTGTGAATCTTCCGGTGACTCTGATGCATTCCCATAAGTGGTTCTTTTTTAATTGATTGGTGTGTGTAGTCCTTGGGTCTAACTGTGAGTGATGGGAGGAGTCGTGGCAAAATGCAGTTGGTGCTGGGTCTGGCTACAGCACGCTATTTCTAAGGGATCATGTGTAGCAAAATACATGTTACCAGCTGCCAGATAGCACCTGCAGTGTTGTCTTTGTGATGTTTATGACAAAATACAAATTAGTTTATTAAGATTTCCACAACTGGCTAAAAAAGATTTGCTGCATAAGTTGTATCAAATCACCACAAATACTGATTTTTTGGGATATTTTGGCCCACCCTCAGTCCTAAAGGTAAATATGAGGAAGGTTTAAATCTTCTAAGTGTATCTCAATTTTCTGCATTGTATTGAAATGTACAGAGAACCAAAATTCATTTGCAATATGCATTGCTATTAGGAGGCTGATGCTAGCTGTTTTCTGGTATTTTCAGATGTTTTTGTTTTTGTTTTCTTGTGGTGAAGGAGTTGTCCCTTTTTTTTGCCATCCCAGTAACTATGCCTTGCAGTAAAGCATTCGTAATTTTATAACACGGAAGTTAGGATATTTAATTGGAAATACCCTTTTCATTGCCAGGATGTGGAAAAAATACATGGTACACTTTGAAAAGATGATTCCTTATGGAGTTATACAATAAGGATTTCCTTTTTGGAAAAGCAAAATTAAGAGGTTGTAGAAGAGCCTGTTGACTCATGCGTTGACTAATGAACTGAGGTGCCATTGACTGAAAGTGCTGTGTATGTTGTTTCTATGTACAGTCTTCTGCTGTGACCATGAAACAGAGGTCAGGTGCTGTGCAGCCCACTGAGGTTAAAATGCCAAATGCTGCTCTCACTTGCGTGCCACCCGGTAACAACTGCATCAACCCCAGCTGCTGGGGGACCTGCAGGACAGTCTCTGCAGGAGCCTGTGATGCTCATGCATTGCAGCGTGGGATGCTCATGCCCTGGGTGCTGTGGCTGGCACTCTGTTACAGGGCTGGACATATCATTGTGCTGCTAAATGATAACTGTCTGAAAAACTAGTTAACATGGTTAGGTCGCACAGTGAGCTCTAAAACAAGGCACTGGATGGATATTGTCTGGCAAACCTGTACTACAAAACCAAAATAAGGTGAAGCCACCTTCCCTCTGTTAGCTTTCATTCCATCTATACTGGAGGGCACCTCCTCATTATATTCTAAGTTCTGTTTAAGTCATCTGGAGATAAGCTGCTGTGGCATGTAGGTTCTTAACTCAGAAGCACTGGGAAAATTAATGGTACATCTGCACAGAAAAAAAAAAACTGTCTGTACTGCCATAAAGAAATAGAGAACCACCCTATGTTGTCAGGGGGGTTTGTATGTCAATTCTTTAATTTCTCAGTCAAATCTGCTCCTTGGCAACAGACCTATACGGAAGTGATAAACATACAGGAGAGAGGAAGATGCTAAATGCTGTTTTGTCACGATTCTTCTCATTTGTGGTCGGAAACCAGAAAGTGCACAACTCATACAGTGGTAGAAAAGGTGTTTATACTTCCTGTAGTTCATTTCCTTGTCTTTTTTTTTTTTTTTTTTCTGTTTGTCTGACTTTTGAGGGATGAGAATGGTTAAACCTTTATATTCCCAAGTTTATTATTTTGTCCTTGTTACAGAATACTTAGAAATTGGTCTTTGATCTGTTTTCTGTTGTTCCAACAGGCCTAAAATCAAAACTCTGCATTGGAATGACAGAGGTTTGAGTTGTTTTCCCAGCTTTTCTACTGATCTGTGGATTTCTGACACTGGGATCTGTTTGGTTTTGCCATTTCTCAAGTGAAAAAAATGACAGCGATTTTCTTGGGCATGGTGTTATAAGTATAATTAATGGAAAGAACTGTTAAGACGTGGGTTTTTATTTTCAGATAAATACCACATTCAAATGCTTTTTGTCACTGAATTAACGTTTTATTTGTAATTTGGGAATTTTTATTTTAAGAGAAAAAGATTCATTTTTCTTGACAGTTTTCAATAGGTATTTCATTTTAGTCACAAGAATACATTTTTTTTTTTTTGGTTTATTTTTTAATGTGCTCCTGGTGGATTCTAGTCAGTACATGTTTTCCTGTACTTATGTTTTTGTTTAAGGAATAACAATGGAGACAGCAGGTGTGGTGATTGATTCTGGTGATTGACTGACTGGTTAAGTGCTGATGTCTACAGGAGGAGTTGAGGCTGTTTTTGTGAAATTGGAAATGAAAGAAAATTATAAGGGGGTGGATTTTTGTTTAGTGACTGAGACAGCTTTCTCTGTGTATTGTTAGAAAATGAATTTCCTACATAGTAGCAATTAGATTTCTTGAATTATATTATCATTCTATTCAGTTTATTATTATAGCTGTCACTTATTTAATGAGCTTTGTGTATGCAGCTCCAGTACACCAAGCCTTGCTATTTCACACTGGGAAGATGACGGAAATAAGTATCTACATCTGGATTTCTCTGCACGTCCAATAGTCTGCACAGTAAGTTTTCAGGGCCAAATGATGGAACCGGCATGATCTCTAAATGGTAAAAACGTCCTTTTTGTTGACTACCAGTGAGCAGCACCAGCTCTCAGTTTTGCTGCTTTATTGCTATAAAAAATTCCTACATTCACAGTGACACATACTTGGAAATCCTGGTGATTCTGTTTTTTTTTAATTGCTCAGATATTTGCATGCATTAGTATTTAATTTTTTACTTGTATGGTGCACAAACTATAAAACAACATATTTCACTAGCATAAAGAGGAATAGACGGAACAGGAAAAGTAAGCTGTGAGACAGTATAACAAGATAAATTATAGGGGATGTTTAGCAGTATCTAATTAGTGCTATGCTACCTGTGTTTTGGCGTAGAAACATGTTTTGCTGCCTTTCCTGTAGGGGAGGCCTCAGATTTGTTGCAGTTGGGAGTTTCGTGGCTTCCCAGGCCATGTCATGCCTACTGAATGGGTCAATTCCCATGGAGCTAGAGGGAGGAGGAACTGGTGTGGGCAGGGTGCCCACAGATCTCAGCACAAAGCCAGATAGAGCTGTGTGCTTCAACACGCATGGGTTTGCAGGACAGCTGGGATCAGGGAACCAAACCTACATTAGCAGGAGTGGAACTGCCGAACTGTTTTGGTAAATGCTTTTCTAGTACAGAGCATGTCCAATGTAGATGATTGTTAACGTCATTTGGAAAGGAAAGTTATGAACAAGAAGTCAGTTTAAATTGACCTGTAGATAGGACCAGCCCAAGTTAGTACGGTTTATATACTGTAGCTGAGCATACAAACTGACAGTAAAATGATCCCCAGTTCCATTCTCCACCCTTTAAAAATTCCCCACAAGTATGAAAGCAAATTTTTGCTAATTTTGCAACATAGTAGTTGAACAGAAAGCTGTAAAAGATGTGAAAATGAAGGTAAGGATGTAGCCTGTGTGAATTATGTTAACAACACCTTCAGCAAGGTATGTATACCCCCAGCAAGATTTAAAGCAGGCATATCTAGAGGAGTGTTTGTATATTTATATGTATTTGCAAATGAACCTGTGCTTTATTTGACTTGTTACTACTTCTGTCTGCTTCAGTGGAACAACAGTGTATTGTAGAATGTGCATGTTCAGGGTTTAGACTGTTTCCAAGCTGCTTCCCTTGAAATAAGCAAACCAGTCTGTGGTGTTTTTTGTTGTTTTTTTTTTTTTTTTTTTTCATCCAGTCCAGTACACCAGCTTGCTCAAGGTAGCTAGCACTATCAGAGTATTTTCAGTGCTGTGACAATAGCGTACTTCCCAGCCAGCTCCAGTTTAAGCAGGATTCCGGCATGTTTCCTGTTGTGGCAGTGCCTGGTTATTTCCTTTTTGTGATTATTAGGTCTTGCATACTTAATGATATTATGCTCATTAGAGACTCCAAAATGAACACCATGTCTTTTTCTGGTATTTTTTTCTGTATGGATCCACGGAGCTTCTGTTTGATTTGTACCCAAACCAAAATTGTGCCAGTTTCTGCACACCTGTAGTCGTGTGGGGCTCTGCTTCCATGTGGGGAAGGAATGCCCAAAAGGTAGGTACATCTCTCTCTGAGACAGAGGTAAAGAAGACTGATGGGCTTAGCTGCAACATGAGGGATTTCAGTAAAATCAGGCACTTAGTTGGAGGCTTGGCTTGGCATTGTGTTCATGCTTGAGGAAACGTACTAGTTGGCTTCAAAGGCAGCTTCTTAGTCATGTTATCTGCAAAACTTTTTCTGTGTTTATCTGGAGAGTACGTGACTGGTTGGAAAGAGCCAGGCTGGGATACTTTAGAGAGAGATGGCAAATAAAGGAATAATTGAAAAGCACAAGGCTGCCTTGGCAAATCAAGTTAGGTTTTTCATCTGTTGCCGAAGAATTACTGGTGGATGTGCCATGCCTGATAGAGGGATGCCATGCTCATGGGGATGAGGACAAATGACCACAAATCAAAATAAGAGTGAAATGTCTGTCCGTAAGTGTGGTGCATAAATGGTTTTCCAATCAAAAGGCCATTTTGTTAAACTAGCTAGTGTGGACTTCATGTTCCACAGTAACTCCTTGTTTTGCAGAAAATGCTTTTTATGGTAAAATCATTGCTTCATTTATGACTCCTAGCCTTATATGAATAAACCCTTTCCATTTCATGTACTTGCCTCGCAGCAAAATCACTTAGTTCTCGACTTTTTAAATAAATGTGGATTGGAATGAGTGTTTAATTAAATAATAAGGACCTCTGTTGCTCAACTGTTGAATAAAGATCAAGCTTCATTTGGCTGCAAAGCACTTTCAGACACTGCTTAGCAAAACATACCTTATTTTTATAAAGACATCTGGTATTTCTGGACACAACATTCCATGCTAACTCTAACTGCCATTTTTTTCAATGGTGTTTTTATTGTCTTTAAAGACTTACTGAACTGCCTTCTTGCCTCAATTTATGTCAGTAATGAAAAGTAATGGTTTGGGACAAGGTGTAATCTATCAGTTTTTTCATGCATCCCAAGACTAGCTGTTGTCTGTCTTAACTTATTCTCATCGTACATTTCTTAAGGAGTAAGGTTTTTTTTTTCAAGGGACTCTTCTTGAGCAGGTGTTGCTTTTCCAATTTTATCCTTGTTAACTATTAATCCCTTTTCACAGTTCTTTCTATAGATAACAATAGGGAACATTTCTCCCCCTCACAATTTTGTATATATATGCCCAAAGAAAGAAAAAGGACACTCTTCTATCTTTGAAATATGTTGTATGCTCCACATTAGCTTAAATATATAAATGAGGAGTAATCTCTTATTCTGCTCTTTACATTAAAGGAGCAATAAAAAATAAGATCAAAATATTTTTTTTTTCTGTATATTGGGGCTTAGCAATAGATCTCTGCAAGCAGAAGCTTTTTTTTTTTTTTTTTTTTTTTTTTTTACAGTAAGACTGCAGTTTCTTTTTTCCTTTGATCTGTATTTTTTTAAAAATGGACATAAAGATGAATCAGTGTTGTATAAGGAAATTGTACAGTAAGTAACATTAAACACAGTATTTCATTATTGTTTTCCTATATGCTTGTGAAAATCAGACTCTAGTTCAAGTCCTTTTCATTTTTTCTAGATGCTTATATCATTTGCATCAGGAAAGTAGAGAAGTCCAGCAAAACTTGCATGTTTGTTCAGTTGCCTATACATGAAACATTGCCAATTCCTTGCACTCAGCATATATGAATCAGGCTTTCAGATCACGAGGCTGGCTTAAAAACCTGTGTGTTTTAAGAGGCACTCTTTGGTCACAGCCCTCATGAAGTATTGCTTGAGAGATGTATACCAGGTTGGTGTATTGCGGGCTCTCTTTTAAGCTGCTAGACTTCTCAGGGCTGCTCTTCTTTTCCTCTGTTTGAGGAGCATCCTTTCAAGGGTTTTTTCTGAATCACTGCTTACAGGACCAGATCTAGTGGTCCAGCTGCAAGCTACGAGGTTGCCCAAACAACTTCCCCCTTGGCTCTTTCCTTGGAGTTCTGTGTATCCTTGCACCCTTCACCTCACAGAAGTCCTGTCTTCCTGTTCAGCCCTCTGGGGACACATGTTGGCTGAAGTACTTAGCATGGAGCCTGAAACATTTGCAATATATATATATATATATATATATATATTTTTTTTTTTTTACAAGAAACCATGCTAGACAAAATCACTCTTATGCAGTTTTCTATTTTACATTCCTTGGCACTCAAGCTTTCTCTCAGGGCTAAGAACAGTCTGCTTCTGTGACTTGGGTCCTTCCAGGTCCAGCATCTGGGCCAGTGAAATGCCAAGCACAAATACAGTCTGGGCAGAGAATGGATTGAGAGCAGCCTTGAGGGTTGGTTGACAGCTGGGGGTGTTGGTTGACAAGAAGCTCAACGTGAGCTGGCAATGTGTGCCTGCAACCCAGAAAGCCGACCGTATCCTGGGCTGCATCTAAAGCAGTGTGACCAGCAGGGTGAGGGAGGGGATTCTCCCCTTCTACTCTGATCTCGTGAGACCCCACCTGGAGTGCTGCATTCAGCTCTGGTGCCCACAGCACAAGAAGGACATGGACTTGTTCTAATAAGTCCAGAGGAGGGCCACAAAGATGATCAAGGAGCAGTAGCATCTCTCCTACAAGACAGGCTGAGGGAGTTGGGGTTGTTCAGCCTGGAAAAGAGAAGGCTCGGGGAAGACCTCACAGCGGCCTTGCAGTCCTAAAGGGGTGCTGCAGGAAAGCTGAGGAGGGACACTTTGTCAGGGAGTGTGGTGATAGGACAAGGGAGAATGGCTTTAAACTAAAAGAGGGTAGATCTAGATTAGATACCAGGAAGAAATTCTTCACTGAGAAGGCAGTGAGGCACTGTCACAGGTTGCCTGGAGAAGCTGTGGATGTCCTATCCCTGGAAATGTTCAATGCCAGGTTGGATGGGGCTTGGAGCCACTTGGTCTAGTGGGAGGTGTCCCTGCCTGTGGCATGGGGGTTGGAATATGGTAATCCTTAAGTTCCCTTCCAATCCAAACAGTTCCATGATTTTTCTTCCCGCTTCCCACATTCTTTCCCCCCCCCCTTCCCTTTTTTTCCCCCTATGGTTGTAATCTGAGTAGTGAAGCAAGTCTTTGAACCTTATTGACTTTCTTCCTTAGGCTTCCTCTAACCTAGCCTATGAGTTGACTATGAAACATCCTTCATGTGATAACTAAGTGCCCAGCATGCTTATTAAATGGCTGAGATACTTCATCAGGATGCTGCCTGGCTACCTCTTCTCTGGAATTCACACTGGAGAGGGAGGCTGGGCTGTCTACATGCAGTGTGCACTGTTCAGCGTATTAGGCACATTGTGACAAACTGGGATAGGAGACAGAATTGCCTGACAGTAATGCTGCATCCCAGTGATGTACCCAGTGCTATCCTATACCAGCTGGAGGAAGTTAAGTTATTAATGCCATATGTGATGTTATTGGATATAAATGCACTCTTAAAAATGAGGTTAGAAATAAACCCATAGGAGAAATAAATATTAAGAACAATGTTAACAGTCTTCCTAAAGACTGTACTTCTGTGTTACTCCACTTTCTTTCCTGGAACTTATTATGTCTGAGGGTTTTTGTTCTTGGGTGCTCTTTTGCTTGTTTGTTTTCCTTTGATTGGTAAGAACTACCTTCAGTAAACAAAAACTTTGAAGGTATTTGCTTCAAGAGTATTTACGAACATGCTCAGCAAATTACCAGGGTTTTCAAAGAAGAGCAAAAACTCTCAGCACTTTATCTGTGCTTTAGCTTTCTCTTTTCCTGTTTAGATGTCTGACTGCTCAGCTGAGTCATCTTCCAGCATGGCTGATAACCAGTCTTTGTTTCCTATATGACTCTGCCCCTAAATCTCTTTAGCAGCCATTTGTTGGCTTAGCAGGCCCCAGACTTGCTTTAGATGCAAACTTGTGAAGTTTCTCTAGAATTGCATTTTGCATATATTTTGTCACTTGAAATCTCATTCAGAGTTAGAGTTATATTTTAATGTTTACATAAATATCAAAGAGCTTGTATGTTTTCATAGCTGAAGCTGGAAACCAAGCCAAGGGGGAAGATAACATATTTTCTCACCCTTCCCCTATCTGCTCTACACTTCAATTGAAGAAATAAAGGCATAGGTGGGGAGAGGCAAATGATTTTCCAGATTTCATTGGCTGGTGGAGTGTTTTTTGTTGTCTGTCTTCTCTGCCCTTCTCCATTAAACTTTGCTGTCAGTAAACTTTCAGTACCACACTGGAAAATAATATACAGCTAAACATGGGCTGATCAGCGTTTTTGGTGATGAAGTTTAGCCTTACCTTGAGAAAAATAGCAGGGATGCTCACAGCACAGCCTGTTGCACAAACTGAAACAAGTTACTCCTGCTCTTCAGTAAAGACAAATGGTAAGCGGCCTTATTAAATAATATTTAAGCATGTTAAATCAAAGAGTAGTTGATAAAGTGATAAAACAGTGACCTACATCTTTGAAGTGAAATTTGAACTCAAGTTCTTTTCAAACTGTTCCCCACCCCTCTTTTTTTCTTCCTCCATCCAATGATTGTCAGAGGCAAAGCAGCACAGTCTTGAAAAAATGTCATTAACTCAATCAAACTTCAGAGGACTTCTTATACTGTTGTTGCTGTTTGTTTTTATTATGTGAGTGCTCAGACAAATGAACTGTCACAAAACTCAGATGGGCATCCAGACACTCCCGCAGTTTTAGGCTAGTTAAGGTATTGGGCTGTATGTGGTGCCCTTCTTAAGCTGAATGTTACCTGCTTTGCTTTTCTTCTACAAGCCACCTTGCAAGGTATTTCTTCCACTGGTCTCAGTGCATCAGGGAAGGTGGGTATTGTACAAAAAAAGTTTGGTAGCTTTAAAACAAACTCAGCAAATGAATGAAAACATAAATGCACAGGAGCAATGCTGCTGAAGTATTGATGTATGTAGTACGCTCAGGTTGGGCTTCTCAGTCTGTCTGGTGTATGTTTACTAGCATTAGATTTCATTTGCATATGCAATTAACAATTTTATTTCAATGGACTGATGATGATCCAAGGCTGGCTGTTACTGTTGAGACAGCTGGTTCATAGCTGTGGGAAAGAAAAGTCATAGCTAGCTGAAAATGAGAAGATTATTAACATGCAAAGAAATGAGCGCAGACTCTGAAAGATGCATAGTTGAAATCTAATTGAGGAGAGTAGCAGAGTTTCGTTTTTTCCCCTCTGTCAAAATGCACTGTAAAAACATATACTGTTGGGCCTAGCTTTTTCTGTTTGGGCACTATTTCAAGGTTGTGATGTTGTAAATGAACATGAAGAATACACTGTTGGAGTGCCGTAAAACAGCTCTTTATATAATAAAGATCAAGAGTGTGTGTGCTTTTATTTTACTGGACACAAGATGCTACTAGTTGTAAGAAATCAAGGTCCCAAATCCTTAATGTCAGGCAATGTTTCTAACACTGACTATCAGGGGGATTAAGATTTAGCTTATTAGTTTAGCTCTTGTTTGAGAACATCCCCAAGGAATGACCAGTGCTTGTCTGAGTTTCTTCCCATTTTCTGATATTACAATCTTGCACGCATGTCATGGAAGATCTGCAACCAATTTAAACTCTTCTTGTTCCTCACAGCAATGCATCTTTATTGCAACAAAGCCTTGGTCTTGGTTTGTTGCAGTAAAATCTGGTCTGTGTAGATATGAATCCTTGCTGATGGCATGTGCTGACATACAGAATAGAAAATCAGTATCCTAACTCAACAGGATGGATTTTCAGTGGGTTCGATACCACCAAGTCCTGTGGAGTCAGACAGCTTAGACAAATGTGCAACACCTTTAATTTTAAACAGCTCAATAGAAATTTTTTTTTTCTTTCGCTTCTGCTGCTTCTCCAGAAATCCATCCGTCTTTTGCGGCTTTATGCACACTTCAATAGTTTTGTACTGTATTGAAAACCAGCTGTGTTTGGCATCTTGCTGTTTGTACCTCAGCTATTTCAGGACACTGCCCTTACTAAAGAGATCTTCGCTTAGTCATTTTATTCAATTAACTTGTAGAGCTCTTTCTTTCCAGGTTTCGACCTTAAGCCAAATATGTCTTTGACACTGGCAAGCTGACCGCGACTTACTGGTAGTTTAACTTGCTTTGAAATATTTTGAAACTGTGTTGACAGTCCTTGCTTTTGCAATTAAAGGGATCACATTTCTGCATACAAGATATTATGATATAACTGACAATTTTCATCTAGTTTCAGAGTGCAAAATAAGAATTCTTTAACAGTTGGGTGGGCTGTCTGGTTTTGAGCTTTGTTTTCCTTTTACTTGCAGTATATCCTCCAGTTGAAAGATTAAGCCTAAATAGTTTTTTAAAAGAAGTTGACTGTCTTTCTCAAAAGTCACACACAAATTTTTCAGATGCTAGAAGTAAAAGATAGTTTAATTATTCATCAAGACAGTCTTTTGTCAAACTCAAGATCCTGTGATTCTTGGCATCTAGGAAAAAATAATATCTTTGTTAGCACCTAGGGCAGTGCAGAAAAATGAGGTACTAGAAGTTAATGGAGAGAGTTAGTTCCTGCTCTGATAAATGTTTGTAAAAAGTAGTTATTAAGTTATGCTGGTTTCTGGGCCAAAAGCACCTTTGCATGTGGTTTCGTCCCAAGGAGCTGCATGGTTGAGCAAACACTTCAGAAATGTCACTTGCTGGTATCGTAGGAAACCTTGTAATGGAAAACCCTGGCATCAGTTAACAGTCCTTCTGAACCCAGGACACTGCATGATTTCACGCTCCCAACGTGCTGCTGAATCAGGTTGTACACAAAACATTCAACTAGAGGTTGATGTGCTGAGAGCAACTCCCTGCAGAGCTGGATGGATGTCACAGTGGCTTTGGAGCCTGACGGGGCTTCTGGCACCCGAACCTCTTATCTGACTGCTCCTAAACACTTCCTCTTGTTGTTTGTGGAGCTGCTCTTGCCACAACAAAAACCTCTTGGAAAGAATGGGCAATACTGCCATATGATCAATCTAAGCCGCAAAACCCAAGTGCACAAATGTGTGCTATCATTAACGAAATAGATTGTAATGTCTGTAAAGTAATAAATCCTCTTTGGGCAGCCACTCCTTTTTTAGTGCATGGATTTTTGATGTGATAAATCCTGACAGCTCTTGCAGAGCCATTATAGCCAAATACAAAACCAAATGTTCTTATTACAAAGATCCATGGCACCAAAAAACTTTGATGGCCCTCTATTAAATATGGTTAGGGCATACGTAGTCTAAACATGTGACATTTCTTTTGAAAATGCTGTAATGTGTTTATGCATTTACATAAGCCACTATCTTAAATGTGATTACTCAGTCAAGATTTTTTTCCCCTAGCAGTCCAGTTCTGCATTCTGTAAAAATGATAGTTGCCATTTAGACTCGGTATTCTCAAACTCTCTTTCAGATAGAAAGTTTTTAGTGTTCTCAGATACTAGCATGCATGATACCTGTTTCTCAGAGAAAGCTGAGATACAGAATTATTTATTTAAGATCACAGAATAAGTTATTGGTAAATCTATGAAAAGAGTAATGGCTTTAGCATTTGCTGTTTCATAGCTCATTTATCCTGCGTTGCTATTTCTAGAGGTTAAAGTGCAGAAAACGCTTGTTCAGTTCAGAAATGCAGGACTACGCGAGTAGCATTTAAAACTAATGTTTTCAGTGTTCTGGTGTCAAGCCAAATTGCTTGATTACTTCTGCAGGGGGGAGTTCTGAGTAAAATGTTGTTGAGGTCAATGAAAAGAGAAGCGATTGAGGCTGTTTGGAAATAGGAAAATAGAAAAAGTTGAAACAAACCAATCCTTTCATGTAGCATTGCAAACCGAGCCCTGGAGAGCTGAGAGGAGGGGCGGGGGGCGTGAAGGGGAAGAGCACTTCATAAAGGAGCTGCTGCAGCAGTGCTTCAGCAGGGGATCTCAGGGAGGAGCTGTTTGATCAAGTCCTGTTTCCCTGGCACAATAAATATAAAACCCAAACATCTGTAGACAAGGTATTCCCACCTGCATTGTCCCTGCCCTGTTTGCTGATTGCTGTTGTCTGTACCGGCTGCTTTTTATGCAGCACTTGGCAGGGTTATAATTATTAGAATATATTAAAATAGTTGTATCTCATTCTTCCCACCCCAATGTTAAAGGTCTTTTTTATTTTTTTTTTCCACTCTTAAAGGTAGGTCACTAATTTTGGCAATGTGGACAAGTGTTTTGTAATAGAAAAAAAATCTGCCCAGCTAGGCAACCCAGCAGGCTGCAGTGAGTTCATTGGAGTGCATGGAGAAGCCCAGTAGACCTGGGCACAAGCTGCAAATGTTGAGAGAAATGTGGATGGATGGACAGAGGGCCAGCAGGCATGCTGCTGCTGAATCCAGCCCATGACAGCTGCAATGCTGATCTGTGCTCTTCCACTTGTGGCAAGAAATTGAGATGTTTCTGTTGCATTTTACATACCTGACAGTTTGTATTAGTGTGCTCAGCACAGAGTGCTGTTATGTTAGTGCTGTGCTCAGATACACTAGTTGTGTTTGCAGCAATGCTTCTCCTTGTGCACATATGCACCTCAAAGTTGACTTTATGCTTGTGAGGTAAGTGCTAAGCAGGAGAATAGAGGCTGCCATTCTCTCAATTTCCTGATCTCTGTGTAACTGAATTATTGGCCATGTTATTGTATTAACTGCGGCAGGCAGGCAGAGCCAGGAATGCACAAGGATCTCTGGTCCGGTTGCTGTATTGCAGGGTGTGGGTATCCTGGCTGTCTGCGTCATCAGGCTGTGGCGATTGCTGGAGATATGACTACTAAACGTTTATGATACAAATTTTGCTTTGATAGAAATTCAGAAGATACCTCTTTTCAAAGGACTTCTTGAAGGCTCATCCAAAAGATTGTGTTGTACAAGTTTTGTTACCCACCCCCAAACTATTTTTGGGCTCCAGGAGATAATTTCTGTTCTTGTCTGTAACTCTGCATTTAGCTATAATATTATTTCAGAGCCTGACATGAAGGGTGGGTTTCTGCTTTACAGAGCATATGTAATGCATCAGGGCAGAGCTGCAGTATGGATAGCCTTTGGCTATTAAAAAAACAGAATAGACTTAGAACATTTGTTTAGCTTTGGTTGTATGTTATACACACCAGCTTTTTCAGCGTATGTAGCCTGAAGGGGCTTTCCTACTTCATCCTGGCTACTGTTTTGATTTGGAAGGAATAGAAACATCAACATGCCTTCTAATTTCCTCTAGTCTTTTTTTTTTTTTTTTTTTTTTTTTTTTTTTTTTTTTTTTTAAATATAATTAGCTTACCAAGCAGTAAAAGACAGTCAAGGTCATTACCAGCAACTCCATTCTTTGTCTTGACATGTTAACTACCCACTTTTTCCATCAAACTGCTCCTTAAAAATCCAGTTACTTTTGAAAGTTTAGCAACTGTAGGAGCATATTCAAATTGTTTATCTTTCTAGTTTCTGTGTAGTGCTCCTTTTTGCGTGCATAGAGGCTCAGGTGGCAATGAATTCTGTGCAAGATACTATTCTCTCAGACTCATGATACTGTTTCTTGCATTTAGAGATAAAAATACAGGGTAAGGTTTTGAAGAGCTCAGAGGAAGGGGGGTGACTGGCTCCAGCTCTGAGAGCCTCAGTGAATGAGTGAGTAATTAGATAATGGTAACATGAGAAACACCTAGAAATGAACACCTGTGTGATTTGACCCTCTGTTCTTTCAGACAGAATTTGTCAAACAAGGGCTGAGATTAAATTGTGATGTATTGAAAATAAGCACCACTGTGCCCAGGGTTTAGCTACGTGTTGATTTGATCACTAGAGAAAACAGGCATTTTCTTTTTTTTTACCTGGCTTCCCTCCTCAGTCTCTGCAACTGCTTTATGGAGAAAACTGTTTGGAAATAAAAATTCTTTCTCTTTCTGTACATACTTTTCATTGTTTTTTCCTTTTGCAGGCAAAAAGTACCAGAAAGATTAGAGAGTACCAGTTAGGGCTTGTCAAATATCTCTTCTGTTCTGTCAGATGTTTCATGAACTGAGCTATCTACGTAACTAAATTAATTTTCACTATAAACGCAGCAGTTGTGTTTATCTGGGAAATACTGTGGTTAAAAATGACTCATGTATACCTTGCAGAACTATTCCACAATAAACATTTACTTTGCATATTAGATAAAATCCTAAAGACAAGATTTTCCAGCTTCACTTCAGTGTCTGGCTAGAATTTCAGACAGTCTTTTTCAAAATCAAAACAAAACTATTTAAGGCCTCTACATTTTTAGAATGCTTCTTTCTTGATAACAACAACCTTGTAACCAAGTGTCTGGACTCTCAGGCATGGTTTCTTCTATGTAAGGTAGAAATTAACACCTCAAAGTCCATCTATTTCTTCTTTTTCAAAACCAAAAAACAGGTGAAACATTTGCATCTTTGAACTACATTACAAATGTTTTCTGAAATCCGATGCTTTTGTAATTAAACTGAGGAGTTTCTCAGCATTGCATATTATGGGATACAGGGTTATATTACATACATTTTCTTAGTATTTTTAAGGTATTCTGCATAGTTTTGTCAGTATGCTGTAAATGGAAGATTACCTCCTTGTTTCTTTTACAGAACTTAGGTTCAAGTACACTATGTAATTCCTCAGAAAAACAGACATTAAAAAGTCAGCGTCAGTTAAAGTCAGTAAAAAAAGGGTGTGTGTGGCTTTTTTTTATTGGAATTGATTTAAATTGTTGCATTAGAATATTATGGCTTTTGCTGGTAAGGCATGAACCTGGCTACCTTGCTACTCACCTCCGATAAAGAAGTCCAGGGTCCCTGAAGCTCTGTATTTACAGATACATTTTGTTTAAGGTCTTATTCCGTATTATGAAAACATAAGTTGTCTTGTACTGAAACCTGCAGTGACTGCTGTTATTTTGCTCCTCTAATCCATGTATTACACTGATTTTTACAAGTAAGGGTCTTTATGTATAGGAAGCACAACTAGACACTTAGTAAATATTGTGAGTTTTTTATGATAAATATAGTACAGATTTACAGCAGTATTTTACAGACTGACAAAAGCAAGTGTTTTTCCAGGAATTATATCTTTTCCTGTCCTAGTAGTTGCTGTCCCTGTTTTTAAACTCTTTTGACAAATTAGGGTAACACTTCAGCTTCATTAGACAAATAATTTAATCTACAAAGCTCCAGAGTCAGAACCACATGAGACTGCTGGACTCCTGCAGTACCATTCACCTTGAGCAAGGTCAAGGCTAGGATTTCTACAGGAGCTTCAACAAAGCTTTTCCAAAAACCATGATAGGAATCTCCCTAGAACTTGCAATGTGAGGGAGGAAGAGGCAGTCTGGAAATGTAGATTCCCATATGAATGCTTAGCTAATGGTCAAAAGAGCATTGATAACACAGGGTTTAGAAAGCAAGCATATATGTGTAATTTGCTGTTCACGTTGAAAGTGTGAGTGCAGCAACAGCGGTAGTAATAGAATATCTGAAAGTCCTTTGATCATGTTCCTCTTAATCTTTTTAAAGTTCCCTTGCATCTTGTGAAAGCTGAGTGGAACAGTGCAGCTGGGAAGGAATGGCAGATGAAGCTGAAGGACAACATTGCACAGTGAGGGGAGAGGCCTGTTCTGCCTTTGGCATGGGTAATGTGATCTCTGCAGGTTTGTCTTGAGCAACAGCAGTACAATTCTTTCTGGCTCTCTAGTCAGGATGTCAGTGAGCTTCTTTCAAGAGAAAAAGTAGACTGGCTGCTCACCTGATGTGAGCTGCTACTCTCTGAAGTGGACCACGCAGTAGCTCCTTGCCACTGCCTCCATGTAGGGAGATGTAATTAAGACTTTCCCTCACATATGTTATTTTTACTAGAACAACTCTAACGTTTTAACTTTTTCCATCAAAAAATAAATACTTTATTGCCTGAATAAAAATGCTTTTCAGACTCCCTAGAAGTGTTCTAATTTTATTTCAGCAGAAGCAAGAGGAAGTATTTTCCTTTTCTTCACAGATTTGCTGAATGCAAATATCAGGCAGATATATGATAATGAGTTTCAGTAGTCTGACTCCAACATTGCTGATAGTTTGGTACAATTAAGTCAGGACTAATCTTAAAATAGTCCCAAATCCTGAATAAATATAGCATTAGGGTTGCAGTGAATAATTCCTGCTTTTCAAAAACAGTAATTGAGTGCAGAAATATTAAAGGCAAACCACATGGGGGCCCAGTACATCAGATTTCTAATCTACTTAAGAGGATCATCTTATATGGATAGATTCAATTAAAAAGATAAATACATTCAGTATTCTCAGAGGAGAACCTGCACATACTTTATATTCAATCTAACCCATAGGATATAATTTAAGCGTCCACTGTGGCAGTGATTTAGATTTTTATTTTAGCCTTCTCCAAAAATGAAGTTATTGCATTAATAAGGGCTCTGGAAGATCTGGAAAATTTTGCTCTGGCAGTTTGACACTTCTCTTTAGCTGCCTGCTGTCCTTTCTTTCCGTTCTCTGGCAGGGAAAAAGGGGAAAGCATACTCTTGCCTTCCTTCTTCAGTACCCAGGATGCTATGATAGCTTAAGCTGCTGCTGAGAGGCTAGGAGGTGAGGTTACTGATGTCTTCAAGTGCAGCTGCTCCAAACCTCCTGAACTCATCTGTCAGTGTCCAGAAACTCTTAGGGAATATTTACTTGCATTGTACCTGTCTCTAATGGCACACCGGTTAGATTTGAATAAAGGAGATGGTAAGATACTAAAAATCTCTCATGCAGAATTAGGTGGTGGGTTATTTGTTTGATAACAGGCTGATACTTTGCCCTAAACTGGAAGCCCGTTTGCAGTTTCCATATGATTACCCAGTTGGTATAATACTGTGGACAGAGTGAGACTATGCTATTAAGCTGTCCAGGACTGCAAATACTCATGCACTGAAGAACTATTTCACGTGATTGTATCACTGCCCTGCAGATTTGTCTGGACTGTTTATTAGGATTGGATCAAATGGTGCTATATTCCTTAAGCCAGAAGCTAGTTAATTGACTAAAATTCTGTAGTTTCTTGGATGAGTTATAACCTTACTAACTTGTGTACTCAGTTTTATGACATTTTCTGTCAGTGTGGAAAAGTTTGCTCTAAATCTCAGCTTAAATTTTGTGCGTGGCTTATAAAGGTCATTATGCCCAAGGCTCCTTATTTTCTACTTAATCAGCTACCACTTCCATGGCCCAGTTGCATTTCAGCAAACATCCCTTCAGTGTAATGTGACACACCCAGTGAATTTGCACAATGTGCATTTGAAGGAAGCCCTGATCTTTTTACATCTAAGGACAATGATTCAAGTGTTTAAAATTATCTGAATGTTCTGCATATCAATTCAGCATTGTTGTAATGCCTGGGTCTTTCTAAATGTGAAATTAGTAGATTTAGGACCCGAGCTCCCCTGCAGTGTCCCCATAGATAAATTGTAGGTCACAATAACATGAGACAACCTAATTACCATAGCTACTGAAAAGAGTGAATGCACAGTAGGCACTGGATTATGAATGCTCAGTTCCAAGGAATCCATTCCTCAAATGCTTGCTGCTGGGTCCTTTGCAGGCATGTACAGATTTTTATCTGTTTAGTTGTAAATTTGTTCCACAACCATTGTGACAATATTGTTAGTGAAAGTATCTGTGAAGCTGTGAAAGATACATCAACAAATACAAAATGTATTTATGCAGTTGCCTAATTCTTTTTCTCTTTTTCATGCTGAAACTGGCCAAAAAAAAAAAAAAAAAAAAAAAAAAAAAGCTGCTGATTGTACTTTGGATTGTCATGCATATGACTCTTGTGTTGTGTTCCTTTTATGTTTGCTTTTTTTTTTTTTTTTTTTTTTTTTTTTTTTCGTATTGCACTGCAAATGTGGGGATCGTCGTCACAATCAGAAGCCCAGCAAAATTTGAGGAACTCAGATTTTAACTTCATGGCTGAAGATTTTGTTTTCCTTTATTTATGGAAGTAGCCACAACGCCATCTCCATCCCTGAGAAAACTTGTCACAGCATGGGCTTGCATGTGAGCACTTAGATCTTAGACTCGGAACGGTCAGTTTAGCTTATTTAAGCTGAGAACAGGTTTAAGTGCAAGAGAAATAAAGCAGGTTTTGTGTGGCACTGTATTGTGTGTGTATCACTAGAAAAGCTTTGCCCATATAGATGAGGCCCTAATGAGTGGAAGTGTAACATAAAGGAGAGTCAACTGATGACGTTAAAAACATTGATACGGCATGTGAGCAGACTTTGTCCAGAAAGGAGCTCTAAGGCATGTATATATTCCTCGCCCACAAGGGCTGGGTTTGTGAGAAGCTCATGCAAACAAAATGGTCTGGCAGCAGAGCAGAAAAAGTGTGTTGTATGTGTCCACACAGATAACAGGTGAGGACAGAGGTAGGATGTTTCCATCAGCACTTGCTCCCTGTAGCTCCTGGGAGAGCTATAGGGAGAGCCTAGGTAGAGCTGGTGATAAACTCTTAATAAAAAATTTAGTAGCTTGGAGACTTCCATTTTATACTGGTTCTGGCTTAGACAGTGACTGAGACAAGAAACTGAAAATATTAGCGTTTCGTTTTATTTGCTGCTGCTGTGATCCTTTCAAATATTATGCTGAGATAGTTGCACAGTCTGGTTTGAGCACCTGCATCTTTGTGGGCCTGAACAACAGACTGGCTCCTGGTATCACCATTCAAGGTTGTGTCTGGGTTCATTTCTCCAGGAGGGCAAGGGCAGCCTGCCTACAGTTACCAAATGGGAGCTGTTTCCACATGAATTCACTTTGTATATTATGCACATTTTAGGACCAACAGTAACAGCCAGAAGTTAAATGAATTGTTAGTGTCACACTTCCACCAGTCAGACCCAAATACTTCTTATGACAAAGCTTATAGAATTTTTAAAAGATGGCTTGCACTAATTCTGTAGGAATTGTCCTAGGAAAAAGATCATACTTTTTTTTTTTTTTTTTTTTTTTTTTCTCTTTTAAGTGTGATTTTAATTCTTAGAAAACTGATTTCTAGTAACTTCAATCAGTGAAAAGATGCTTTTTGGTGTTTTTTAAAAGTCTGATTTATTAGTCATATTTGAATTTATGGTATTAATCTTCATTTCAGTGAAGGCAGTCTTCAGATTCTTGATTTTCTTTCTTTTTTTTTTTTTTTTTTTATGCAATAAGAAGGTTGTGGGTTCTCTTATTGTTGCTTTTAAAAACATAGTCCCCATGTATAGTACAGTAATACTGGATATGATGTATCTTCAGTGTATACAGATCCTTAAAGATGCAGACAGGTACACAGAAGGTTTTACAAGCCTGTGTGTTTGAGCACCTAACTTTGATTTTTAAGCTTATCTTGCTGACAAGGATAACTGAGAACTTTTCCCTGTTTCTGTGCTGAAGAAAATCTTCAAAGAACTTATCTGTCTACTTAGACACTTAAGGATCCTTGAAAATACTTTTTGTCCTAAAGATCCATCCACCAAAGTTTTATTTTAGGAGCTGTTGCTGATATGTTTAACCATGAGTCTCCTTGAATTGATTTTTATTTATTTATTTATTTTTTTTTTCAAATGTAGCTTCACAGGTTGCGGAAGGAGTACTAGGGATGGTTTTGTCTCATTACAGAAAATTTTCCAGCACAACTACACTTAATTTTTCACATTTCTATCACTGGAAAATGTTAAGACCACAGTATTAGACTTATTTAAGTGTATATTTCAGGAATTCAGGAAGAATTTCTTTTAATGCTGGGACAACTGAGCTTTAGATACCGTGTCTGGCCCATAAGGCTGGGAGGATCTGGGGGGCAGGGAGCAGAGTGGGGGTTCTCCATCCCTACGGTACCACTTAGGGTCCTGCCTGGGGCAGGTGATGGTGCCCCTGTGCCAGCGGTGAGGTGCCTGGGGAGCAGCCAAACTGGGTTTCCACAGGCTCTGTGAAATGAGATGAGGCTCAGCCCCAGCCCCTGGGACAAAGCTATCATTATTTGATGGGGATTTAATGGTGCATTATGAAATGAAAGTTGCATAGGCCTGCATGGCAGTAGCCCTTGCTTTCACTGTGTGTTAACCATGGGGTGAGTAATTGAATGCTTATCCATGTGTGATCGTCTGCACTGCTACGAGGTCATTATCAGCATTAGTGTGCTGAAGTCACCCGAGCCTCCATCACAGTGCTGTGTGTGGCCATGCAGGGAATGCTGCTGTCTTTGTCCTTGTCTCAAGATGCCAGCCGGCAGTTTCCAGTAGCTGTTGGAAAATCTCAATTTATAAAATTATTACCACTCCTTTCTGTGCTAGTAAAGCTGTCTGCTGGAATGCAAACTCTGCCAAGATTTTTTGCATGCTTTCATGGCCAAGTGGCTGTGTGCTGTTCACATGCTATAGTCTTTGTATTTTATTTTTTTTTTTTGGAATTATTTTCTTAGTATGAGGGATGGGTGCAGCTGGGTGAGCATTGCATGCAGAGGAATAAAAAGCTGAATGCTTCAGATGAGGTCTCAAGTCAGTCCTAGGGGCTTTGTAATATATTGTGATACTGATAGTTTCCATGGCTGCTTTGGTTTGCTGCTGTATTTTCCTCAGGGTTTTCCTTGCTGCTCCAAGGGCTGTATTTGCTTTGCCTGTGGTACTAGCAAAGGTGTGTAAATGGATGGACATGCCCAGCTTTAACAGTGAAAACCAGTAGTGAGGATGATGTGGTAGGGTAGGACTGCCAAGGGGAGATGCAGCTTCTCCCTCTGAGATAGGTGTCTACATGAGGTGTCCTTGGGAGTTCAAAAAAACTTCTACTGATGTTCTCATCATGTTCTTGATCTCTGCAAAAAACAGGTGTATCTGCTAAAGCACAGTTCATGGAGATCAATGATTTCTGAGAAGAGATAGCTGAACTGCTTCTCTAGTTTCTTGAGCCTGTTTTGTCGCCTCTCCATATCATGTTGGACATCCCACCACACCATTCCTGGAATGTACGTTTCCTGTCAGTGGCATTTCTGTCCTTGTAGCCTAAGCTACTCCTTAAAGAGGCTATTCAGCTCTTTGCAGAGGGGCCTATAAATATCCTGCTAATGCTGTGGAGGGAGTAGGGAGCAACTTCACAGCTCGAACATGAATTTGGATTCAAGGCATGTCCTCTTATGCTGTGCAGGGGAGTGCTGGCTGCCAAAAGCAGATTCATCAGTATCAAAGGTGGATAAGAGGATGGAGGAGACTAGCTTTTTAACATCTTCCTTTGGATAGGAGGGGAAAACAAATACTAGCTACTATTTCAGGCAGTTTTTTTGGGTAAATGACAAAGCATTTTTGTATGCAGGAAACAACTGCTTCCTATCTATAGTTTTTAGGCACTTAAAAGGAAACAAGGAAACTCCAAACTCTCTTTAAACAGTGAAACAATTACAAAGACTGATTATTCTCTGTCTAAGGTTTTTAAAGAGTTTTCTTGTAGTAAATGAAATGACAGTTCTTCTACATCCAAGTTGTTTGTTTTGCAACAATTTACCTCCGTGTGGCAGTGGACTGTACTGGAGTTTTATGAAATTTGTATCTGCTAAGAAGACATCGTGTGGAATCTTTCATGAAATTTAGCCCCCAAAATATCTATCAAGGAGGTAAAATAATAAAGAATAAATATTTCAGAATTTCATGAGGAGACTTGAAATTCTGCTTATGGTGCAGAAAACAGGGAAATGTCATTGGTTTTCAGAATGTTGTTTTTCTGTTTTAGGAACAATGGAGTCTTTTCCTCTAAGTTCTTATTATGTTGAGGGACTTTTTTTTTTTCTTTTTTCTTTTGTCTGTTGGTTTACCAGGACCAATGTATTAGCTACATGTTTAGTGCATCGGTAATATGGTGTATGTGGTTATATGCAGGTTCTTGCAGCTGGACTGCTGTGTCCATGCAGACCCTTGATGATCTCTGAGGTGGTCTGGGTCCTCCTCAGGGAGGAGGTCTGCTGTCTTGTGCTTTTTAAACCAACAGATCAGGTGCTCAGCCTGTTACACAGAATGGGGGGCAACAAATAACAGGTATGAAGCTGTATTTATTGAGTATACAGAGGTGCAGAAAATGTAAGAAGTGTGTTAATGGGTATAACTGGTACTGCTGTGCAGTTCCCTTCATGTGTTACATGAGGGCTCAAGCACCAACAAAATTCACTTCATTAAATCAGACTGCCTAATCCCGCGTCTTGCTCTGACTGTACCACCACGCTTGCTAAAACAGCAGGAACTGTACACCTGGATGGGGAACTCCTGCACTGTACTTGGGGGCTGGATAGATGGTCAGAAACAGACTCCTCTTCAGAAGTTGAGCTCCAGCTTTTCAGGAAGCCCCGGCAGAGGCATTGGGTTTCACTCCTGTGTGTATTAATAGCTGGCTGGTGCTGTGCAGCATGGGGCCAGCAGGGATGGCCTGCGTGCCCTCCCCACCTGTCAGAGCAGCAGCTGTGGGGTCCCAGTGCTGGCTTCCCACAGGTCCCCCCGCGCTCCCCATCTGGTATAGCAGGGGGGCAGGGAGCAGCAGTCTCCCTGCTCAGAAGAGGCTGCCCTTGCCTCTCACGCGCAGGCAGGTCCCCAGCTCTGGGGAGGTGGGGGAGTTGAGAAACAGCAGCTCTTAATCAGCTTTAATTTTTTAGGCATCGAGGCTGCTTCATCTGGTCTGCACTGCTCCCTTTCCCTCAGCCCCTACTCACCCAGTGGTTTTACAGACCATAAAGTCACCCCATGGACTGGTTCCTATCCCCCTGTTCCCATCCTGACCCCAGGTAACTTGCTGGTATGTGGAGAAAAGCAATAGTGCTGGCAGCCCTGAGGTGCTCCCCTCATGTCATGTGCTGGGACCAGAGCACAGTACCAGGCATTTTGTTTTTCACATGCATTGCTCTCATTCAGGTAGAAGAGACATGCACTGGGCATCATGACCCAAAGGTGTGGGGTTGGGCAGCCTTTAACACGCTGTTGGGATGTTCTGGCAGGGTCCAAGTGAGTGCTGAGAGAAGTTGCTGTAGCCTGAGGAGCACAGGATGGGGGGGCTTCTCCATTGAGCAGCCAAAGGTAGGAGGTTTCTCATATGAGATGAAGCTGTTAAACAGGAGGGTTGAGAAAGCCTGACAACTCTGTGGTCTTCTTGATTTGTTATGAGAAAGAACAGTGTGGGAGCCTCCCACTGTCTGCGCAGGGGTGATGGCTGTTAATGTCCTCTGACTAGGAGGAGAGGAGTGGCTGCATGTTATCTCCTCCCCTGAGTGCTTGTGGGTGTCATAATATTGTTTTTCATTTATCCTGCTTAATTTATTTCATGGGTTTTCTTAGCCAAGCCTGGAGAGTGTTCCTTTTCCAAGCATATTTATGTGGAGGTCTGTGGCAGTCTGTATGTGTTTTTCATGGACTGGTGGGCTGTTCGTGTGTTTTGTTTAAATTGTTTACAATTTTCAGAGTCTTAAGTAAGTCTAAGAATAAACAGAGTTGAGATTAACTACAGTGCATTAAAATTACCTTCTGAAGAGTGAAAAAGATAAATCATTTAGACAAATTTTTGACCCAGCAAATATCTAAGTTTTCCCGAGAAATCTCTTGAATCTCTTGGCAGTGACCAAGGAATCTGGGTGTGGCCTGCCACTCTGTTTCTATTAAAAAAAAAAAAGAAAAAAGAAAAAAAGAAAAAAATAGAAGTAAATATTTCAGGCTTCCCTCATGTGTCCTAAGGACAATTTTTAAAAGCCTTCTCAGGCTGCTATTTGAGCTATTCAGAACAAAGTCCCTATGTGCTGTCTTAGGAATGGCACAGTCCCACTTCTTTGCCAAAGAGCATCTTTGTTAGATGCTTCTAGCCAATTTTTTTTTTTTAACTCCATACCCATTGTGTAAGCCAGATAAGAAATGTCACTCAACCTCAGGAATTTCAGGAAATAAGTGACAAAAAAAAATCTGAAATGTTCTGTTGAGCACTATGAAAAGGCGCTTGGATTTAGGATCATGAGTATCTCATTGTATGTTACTGAGATCTGAAGGCTGTGACAAACGACAGTGATTAATTTCAGTTTACTTTTCCTTACTTTTCTAGCACAGAATAGATATGTAGTCAATACTGTAGCATAACAACTTCTCATTCAAACTGAGAATTACAGGGAAAGTGCCCTGAAAACTGTACCATAATGGATTTCTTTTGTTAAACTGTAGAGCTCTCCTTTTCAAGTTGTGCTTCCATATCCATCATAAGAGTACTGCGCACCCTCCACATCGTGTTTTCATTCAAAACCTGCCATTATTCTGTAAGGTAGGTGGGGGTGAGCTCATAATAATGAAACAAATCTTTCTTTCTGTGAATTCTTCGCGTGGGTTATATACGTGGTTTAGAAATCGATAAATCATGACTTCTTGTTTCTGCTTATGAAAGTGCCTGAAAGCTAACTTATCTCTAATTCTACCATATTTCTATCCTACTTTGTGCCTTACTTGTGATGCACACCTTTGTTTTCATTCTTTTGCATAAAAATGTCCAAGATTAAATAGAAGCCGAAAGCAGTATTTGGATACTGAGATTACTGTGAGTCTCTGAGCTTACTGTGAGTCTCACTTCTATTGTGTCTAAAGAGTAACAATGGATATTAAGAAAATAAAGGCAAATATATGTATTTAGGTGGGCAGAAGTAAGATAGTGGTGTATATGACAGTCATAACTGAAAAAGCTTTGAAGCGCCAGCTTCTGTGTCCTGCTCATCTCCCTGGCCACAGGCTGTATCTCACAGTTGCACTGTCAGCAGCACAGCAAGAACCACGAAATGTGACAATGGAGTGACAGAGTTGTTCTGGCTGGGGTGTCCACAGGTGGTGACATGGTACTCACTCTGTGGTTTCACACCAAATGATTGTGCTTTGGGAAAGAACAGGGGAGAGGGAAGGGAGGTGCAACTGTATGTCTTCTGTGTTGTTACATGTTCCACTAAAAAGATGGGGCGTAGTTGAGATTCTGCCCACATTATTCAGCATGTCAAACTATTCCTCTGAAAAGGGCATTTTCAAATATGCTGTCCAAAAGTCAGGCATCTGTAGGTCTTGTTTGAGAGTTCTGCAGATCTCATTTTGAACATGTTTTAGATGACAAAATGAGTAAACTCCTATCTTTAGTAGCTGAATAGGTCCTCTGTTTTCCATGTATTCATTCATATGCCTAATTATATTCCAATGATTACTTCCTTCAAAGTTATTGGAAGTACTCATGCTAATAAAGTTAGCATATGTGTGTCTTCAGGAGTAGGGCTTAAATATCACTAAACTGTTCACTTCCCAACCATACTCCGTATTCTATCTAAATAGTATAGATGAGCAGAAAACAATAAAGAAGCCAAGAAGTTATTCTGTATAACAGGAATTACACCAGTTACTGCTTTATACAGGGGTAAAAGGAAGGAGAGGAAAAGAAGGAAGAGAAACTTAATTGCTGATCCAAAAACCTATCACCCCTGTGATGTTACTGCTGGTTTCATTTTTTTTAGATGTACCTTATTTTGACAATGCAGACTCTGAAGGGGAAAAAAAGTTTTTTTCCTTTCAAAGATTTTTATTTTTTAGAAGTTCTAAAACTGTAGTTCGCAGGAAAAGAAACTGTATTTGTGGCAACTGGTACAAGGAAAATAATGTTTTATCTTGTATTCCCTGTCCCTAACTCATCCTTGTTTTTCCTTAGAAGCATAGAATCATACAATCATTAAGGTTGGAAAAGACCTTCAGGATCATCTGGTCCAACCATCCCCCTACTGCCAATGTCACCCACTAAACCATGTCCCTAAGCACCAAGTCCAACCTTTAATGAGCACACGAGCAAGTCTGAAAAAACAGTTCCACCTTTATTTCTACTGTTAGTTTGTGGAAAGATCTCCCATTTTTCTTTGCTTAAAAACTACATTTCTGAGCTACGGTTTTTAAAATAATATTTTATGCCTTTAACAATGAATTTCCACTCTGCATAACAAATTTGAGTGCTATAAAGCTTAGAGTCAAATATATAGTATATGGAAAAACAGAGTTGCAAGTAGGTGTAACTGTGCTTTGTAAAGTGCAGACCTGTTTTACTGGATGCAGTTTCCAAATGCTACTGTGAAGTGCTGTGTTAGATACTATGAATTAAAATGTGAAGTATGTTGACTATATAACTATGGATTAGAACTTTAGTTTATTTTCCTTGCACACACAAAAAAGTTTCTAGTCTTAGAAAACATGGCATGGGCATAGAGCCCTACCTGTTCATGTAGAGGTTAACAAGCGTGTGCTGAGAACCGCCTTCTATTGTGGTGACAGTGGTTGATCTGCTGGAAGGTTATTGCTCAACCAGGAGTCATCTGCACAGCTCATAAGTATGATAATATGGAACTGCCAAGAATTTTATAGTTATGAATGTGCATTCACATAAATAACACCTGAGGTTATGTCTCTCGAATGAAGGCATGTAAAGACAAGGCATACTCATTTAGGTGTTGGCTTACTGTAGAGATGCAGCTTTTTTAACTCGACAGAGATGGACGTCTTTTTATAAAATATTTTAGAACTGCTTTTCTTCTGAGGTGCTTTGTGAGTAAGGAAAAAAGCCACAAGTGCACATCAGTAGTCCAAATGCTCATTATGAAATAGCTGATGAGAAGACAGTAATGCTGAGCTGTGGAAAAGTAAGGAGAATCCAGAGAATTGGTGTTTCTTGAAAACTAAGTCCCCTTTAGTGAAGTCATTGCTGAAAGATGAATGGGGGCCCAAGGAAATTAAAGGGATAAAGATTCCTGCTTTCTAAGAGGATTCCGATGCTGTCAGTTGAATTGTAACAATGAGGCAATTGCCATCAGCAGCCTACTTCAAAAGAGAAGATGCATTTGGCATTATTTATACTAGGGTGACATAGAGTTTGGCTGGTAACTGGGGGGGAGGTGTTAGGGGAGAAAGTATTAGTAACCTTCTGAAGAGTAGATACTGACTTCTGGGTTCATGATGCATCATGTCCTGAGGTCATAATATGATAAGACTGGGGATAAGGAGCAGAAAGCAGCTTGTAGCTTTTAGGCTCTGGTTTGGCAGTCGCTCATGTTCCCACAGTGCATAAGTGCATAATTATGAGCATGGAAGTGAAGATTCTCTGTATGTGTTCATCCTGTTTGCCCAGGGCACCATTAGTTGGTTCAGTATTTCCTTATTTGAGATTTTTACTGTTCTTGAGAGTTGAAGGAGTGCATGTATGAAATTGTTGAGCTCCCCTGAACTGAGTTTTAACTGCTGCTTATGTCATTGTGGTACCAGAGGAATAAAGAGGCTCAGGTGTGAGAACAGTTTGAAATAGGATTATTAGGAGAAAACAATATAGAAATTAAGCTGATTCCTAAGCCGTGAACACAATAGAAATTGTAATGAGAACACTGTTAGTGGATACATGGAAAATATGGAGTTTTTAATCATGTGTCTTGGAATTCTTTTAAGCAGACAGTAAGCTTGTAGGTAAAGTTAAGTTGAGTTGGTCATCGCAACCTCCTTGGATTTTCAAGTTGCTTTGAGCCCTTAGAATGTAAACTGTTATGCAGTAAAAGAGAACGTGCTTATGTAGATTAAGAGCTTGTTGAAGGAAATGAAACAAATGGGAAGAATACTTTTTTTTTTTTTTTTTTTTCCCCCACAGGGAGAAGGATGTATGCTGCTTGCTGTTTGTTTAAAGACCTAAGAAGGGATGCACGTATTAGGGAGACAGTGTTTGCTAACTCCTCACAATTGTCTGAGGATCAAAACTGAAGCTGGCTCATGGGGATGGGGAAACAAAGACAAAACAGTATAAATGACTGAGAATAAAATAGTAAGATTGAGGTCAGTACTATAAGAAACCAATATGCATGAACTAAAAAATGGACTTGATTAGTTTATTCTATTCAAGATATTAGTCTTGTTGCAGTAGGCTTGCTGTCATCTCAGTGTTCAGCAGCAGCCAAAAGGGACTTAGAAAATGAGGAATTACGAATGGAATACCATACAAAAACAGAGCATGTGATTATACTACTGCTATAAACTGATGTCTTTGAATCTTGAATATTGTGTGGTGGTCTGACAGTTCTGGGGATTACAGAAATAATAAAAGCACAGAGAATGCCATGAGTGTTGAGGAATGTATAATGATCTCTATTTGAGATATTTATTAGACAAGGATTTTTTCTGTGTGAAAACAGATGATTGAAATGGGGTATGGCAAAAGTTTATAAAATCATGAATAAAATAAGGAATTATTCACTTAGGATCATATAATATGCTGGGCAGACGGAAGTTATTGGGCAGAAGAGTTTGAATTAGAAAGTCCCTTTTCACACAGTGCACCACTTAATTTTTTGTCTCATTTCCACAGTTGTTGTAGAGGTCAGTAATATAATTTGGAAATTTAATTTAAACTGTATCAGTTAGAAACTGTCAATAAATTCTGTGGTCTGTATGAACCCATGGACAGACAGAATCCTTAATCTGCTGGAACAAGGAAGAGATGGAGCACACTACTGCATTCTTTTGCAGGTGTCTGCTACTGACAACTGTTAGGCAGGATATTGAGTTAGCTGAGCTTTTGTCTGAGTCAGTGTGTCTGTTACTTCATACAAATAAAATTATAATGTCTTCAGAAAATAAGACAGGCAACACAGAATGTAAGTGCATACCATGGAAACATTTGTGCCAGCATGTATCCTTCATACAAATTTGCACAGCTGTTTGGGTTTTAAAGCTTTTTAAAACAGATCCATGCTGGAAATCACAGTCAACAATCTGGAGGCAGAGAAGAGTCAGGCTAAAAAATATCCCATACACAACTAAGTGCTAAGTACAACTGCACAAAATGTGGAAACAGGAACCAATAACTCAACCACTCTCCACATGAAAAGGTTGGGGAAGGGGGTTACAGAGGATGAAGAACTGCTGAAGTCCCATTGAGACTTTGTCCTTATTGTACTTGTAAGAAAGGTGAATATTTGCCTTGTCCCTTCAATAAAGCATTGTTCTCAATTTGAATTTCACAGATTTCAAGAGCTGTAGGAGGCAAGGAGTCCACTTCTGAGTCTCTAAAACATCTCTGTGCTTCCTGATGTTACATCTCAGGAGCTGTGTTGACAATGAAGCTGTGTTGCTCTTAATGAGACCTTCCCAGCTATGGCTACCTACTGAGTGTGTCCACACTTGGAAAATCCCTTTAGAGGATGATTTGTGGCAAAGGCAAGGCAGTTTATCTGGTGTTTGGTTAATCAACAACTCTTCTCTTAGTTTCTTTATCCATCATGCCTCTTCTTTCTCAATGGGTCTTGATCCTTGAGATAAAAAATAACAGAATGATGCAACGAGAGGATAGGACACATCTTCCTTCTCTCTCCTGAATTGATTGTGGAGCATGTGTTCTAGTCTTGATTTACTAATCACAGGGAAAATAACAGTGTGCCTTTGTTGAAACTTGTCTTGCAAGATGCTAAAAAGCTGCTGTTGATTTACTAAAAATAATGGGAAAAAAAATTGGCTAGGTATTAACCTCAAGCTAACCAGAGTAAAACATTCCTCTTGCTGAGAACTGAAAGTCTTGTGTTACACAGTGCCGGAATAATAAAGAGGTTTGATACTTGCATTTTTCTCCCCAACTCAGGGTGACTTTAGAGATTTACAAGCGTGGTTATATTCCAAATATTTTGTCCAAGAGGCTATTTGTTAGACCAAGGGTTTTTTTATTCCCTACCACAATGTATTTGGAAAAAAAAAATCCTATTGCTATTATAAATTATTAAGAACTGAAATGACTTTTCAAATGAGTCTTACGCTCGTTTTACACTGGAGTTTTATGAGAGATGTTTCCTTCTGTTGAATGTATTCACGTTGTTTTTTGTCCTGCTGATACACCTTTAAGCTTGTGTTGGTCTGACAAAAGAATGTTTCCAGTCTTCAAGTGTTTCTGCTCCATTACCTCAATGTTGTTATAGCACTATATTATTATAATGTTATTGCAAACTGCTCTCCAGCAGCACTCCCATAAGGCCAGTGGCACAGCCCAGTGTGGTTGCAATTTGGCATTCTGAAGCTGAGTCATAATGTTTGGACTTAAGGCTTTTACAGTGTTGGAAAATACTTCTCTTGCAAGCACCCTGCCGTGAGCATTACAGTGTGGGTCTATGCAAAGCCCAGGTGTACGCAATCTGAAGGAATTTGGTTGCCCAACAAAGGGTGAGGAAGTGTTGGATACAGTAAAATGTCAGGAAATGTGACGAGCCATGGCAGCCTCCTCAGTCTCACTGCATCCAGGGCACACCAGTGACCTGCAGCTGCCAGTATATTCCCTTACTCCTTATGCAAAAGCACCTTTGGCCTGCATAGTAGGGAAAAGCTTCTGAGGGATGCACAGAGGGCAAGTCTGTGGTATGGTGAAGATATCTAACATACCTTCTTGGCCTAGCTTGACATACTGGAATGCAGGCTCACTGTGATATCTATAGAGATACATGTAGTCATAGTCAGACTGTTTTTAGGTACTCAGGTTATTTCAATATATTGTGTGATATCCCCAGGAGATGAAAGAATTCAGGTATTTGACAAATCAAGCATGCATTAAAATAACTCTCCAAGTGGACTGGGATGTACCACTTTTTCTCCTTTGTACCTCAAATAGCAACAGACTACATGCAGATAGGGAGCAGGACACAGCAGTTTAAGATAGCAGATCAATTTAAGATTATGTACACACAGTGGTAATCACAAAATACTGGAATGAATATCCTGAAACACAAATACACAGCATTCCTTCTCATAAACTTGTGATAGCAAAAAAGCAAAAAGGTAACACAAATTGAAGTAAACCATAAATATATTTTCTATTACAATGAAATAAAAATTGGAATAAAGCCATGTAGCCACCATTACTAAGCCTGTAATACACTTACAGAGAAATAGCAGAGCTGCTGCCTAAGCAAGTGTGGCAGTTTGATGTTAAGACTACATAATGCTGCAGGGCTAGAATTTCATAGGTATGTCAACTTTCATTATCTACAGTATTATGATGTTTGTACTTCACAATGTTTTGGCTTCTACATATGGCTAATATGTAGCCTACAAATCTAGGGAAGCCTTCCTAATTAACTTAAACAACTCCTGTGCTTTATCCATACCTGAGATTCTTCATGACGGTTAATGGTTACGCATGTCTGCAAATTAACTGCCTCCTGTAAGGGTGTCTTTTTCTGACACCAGATTGTTGAGTGATGCAAACTTTTCCCCTAAGATTGATACCCTGATTTCTCCCTCCTAAAGCAGCTGCCACTTTGGCATCCTGAGGCTGAAATAAACTTGGCATGCAGCCTTGGGAACACAGGATCTGAAGGGCTTGCAGTTAACACTGACAGGCGCAGGCTTGTACCACGACCTTATCCCACTGCATGGTGATTGCCCTGTGCAGCTGGTCAGCAAGCACTTGTATCATCTGCTGTTTGCTGTTTATTGTCTGCAGGACATGCATCTGAACAAATTTATTTTCTAGATTTTCTGCTCACCTGGCAGATCTGGTGGTTGTAGTTCCCCAACTACAGACAGATCAACTCGTTTTTCCAACAATGGTCAGTCAGCTCCAGGGGCGACAAAGGGCTTAGAAGTGACGTGTTGAAATTGGGAGTGGAACAGAGAGAACTGCTGGAATCTTAAAATACTATGTGAAAACAAAGTACAGTGGAACAGAAGGATTATTTTTTTTACATCAAAACCTTACACTCTGTTAGGTACAGCAGTAACACGTAGTTAAAATAACCCATAGTTAAAAATTCCCAAGGGGTCAGAGCACCATCAGGGGCATTACAATGGTTATCTACAACAACAACTACAACAACACTTCCCCCCCCCCAATATAGCGTGTTACTCAGAGGATGGGGACTGTCAGCCAAATGCATATATGTTTTGGTTATCCCAGAACAGCATCTGATGGTTGTGCAAAAGTGAACTTAGTGATTTTCAGATTTACACTGGGCTTTTACATGAGGCAGAGGAAGGAGAACCCAGAAATGGGGTCTGTCTGTGGGTTCATCTGCAGCTTTCCTTCATGATACTGGGTCACTCTTCTGTCCTTAAGTAGATCATCAGTCTTTCACTGTGGAGATTTTAATGCTGCTACCTTGAAGGGAAATAATGAAAATGCTTTCAGATTGTTTTCCTTACAGAACAAAGAAAACTTATTATTACTGCAGAATAACTACATTTTACTTGGTTAATGTGAAGAATAGATCCACAGTAAAAATGGGTCAGTTTACATTTATTTGCACTCAACAAGCAAATACCCATGCCTTGATCTAACTGCCAGTTAAGTTGTTGAATTGCTTAAAAGTGAACCTTGATCCTTGGAAATGCTGTTTGACTTTAGAAAGAATTGGGTAATAGGAGCTGATGCACGCGTTTCACTGAATGTGGTCAGAAATTCACAAAGCTGACCTGTTTGTATGCTAGAAAACATTCTGTCTGGTATGTACTAAAAGCACACACGCACAGGTTTAAAAAAAAAAAAGCAACGTGTGTGTGTCATGCAAGAAATGACAGGAACAGTATAGCCCTTGTGAAAACTGAAAGAACCTATCCCCTGACTGTATTGTCTTAACTTTCTATGTTGTTCATGTTCCCAGATGCACAGAATGAGCTCTGCTAGGTTTTGGGTGTTCTCTTTGAGGCTGCTGGTGTTAGAAGAGTTTAAGCATACAAAGGCAGAGAGAGCAACTATTAATTACAGATGAAGAAAATATCTGTAGTAGTTACAATGTGTATTTTTTCAATGGTTCCTCTTATCACATAAAATAACTCTGGGTTTGTTTAAATGAGAATACTGAAGGAACATTCAAAACCTGCTTGTTAGAACTCTCAGAAAAACTTCCCATGGAAGAATTGAATCTGGAGAGGCTGACCAAACAGATGGTGGTCTGAAAATAAGTATCAGAGGAATTATACTGTAAGAAATCTGGAAATATGTTTGTGCCACAAATCCTTTGCCAATTTCATACTACTGGAGTAATTGTTTAAAACTCTGCACCTTAAATCTTGATCACCTTGAGGGCACTAGGTGTTTTGCTTTTTTTTTTTTTTTTTTTTTTTTGCTTTTTCTACACTTGAAATTTAAAAGCATAAAAAGGAATGAGAAAAATGAATATGCAAAAATTTATTCAAAACCTTACATTTGAAACCTTTTCAATAAAATAAAAAAAAAATACACTTCCATAATTAATAAATGACCTTTCCTTCCTAGCTCCTGCTTTTAGTTGTTTGCAACGAATGAACAAAAGAGGAAATCACTTGATATTAGTCAAGCCAACACAACAGCTTCCATAAAACCCATTGCCAAACTGATTAAATTTGCGATTTGCTCACTAAGCCTGCCTGGTCATGGCAGCATCATGTAATGAATCTTTTCATTGAATATAACTGGAATTGCAGAGGAATTTTTTTTTTTTTTTTTTTTTTTTTTTTATGAATACATCTGTAGTGCTTGTTTAAACATGAAATTGGTCCTGATTAACTCCATGTGTATGCAGTCTTATTCCGGAAGAAAAAAAATGTTCTTCCTCTTAAGCTTAGCTTTGTTGTTTAATAATTAAACAGAAGCAGTTAATTGGAAATTACTGCATGCATAGACAATCCTCAGTCTTCTTCCTTTGGTGGAGGTACACATTTTGTGATTTGATAAATAACTGGTATTTTTAAAAATTCTTACTTGGATAACAGATCTTAATTTGTTGATTTTTTTTTTCCTAATTTATTAATTTGTTGGACTAAATGAGAGAGAGAAAGTTTTTGCATATTAAATAGCACCACGGGTAGATTGGCATGATGGTAAAAGATTCCTTTGCTTCTGTTTTGTAACACTTCTGTTTAGTAACATATGAAGCTCCAGAAACTGAAGATTGCATTGCTCAGCAGGGAGTTTGAGAACTACAATGTGTCCTCAACCTTCACATAACTGCTGTTCACACACAGGTGAAGCAGGGAGAGAATGACCCCATTTCCACTGAGACAGTAGCCCAAATCTGAATGGACTGAACTTTCACAGACTTTATTTAGGATTTTTCTACAGTCTCCGAATAATTGAAATTTGCAACATCAGAGAGCATGTCATTAACTGAGACTTAACATAGCAAAAGATTTGATTTATTCCATTAATTGTTCATGTTCATTATATATGGATTTAAAAGACTAAGATTAATAAAAACTAGATATTGTTCAGAAAAGTATTTTAAAATGGTGATCCGAAGGAAGTAAAAAATAAAAATAAAAAGGACTGCAGTGCTCAGTTCCAGCTGATTGTTCAGGTTGTCCATCAGAAATCAGGGTGTTAATCTAAAGAGAAAAGTAAATACGTTTGTTAGATTTCTACTTAAGTCTTTTTTAATTAGTAAAGAAAGTAGAGGCTGCAGCTCTAGACCTTATCCAGAGAAGCAACCTCTCTTGGCTTTGCCTCCAATGGTCTGAAAGCTGTGTTTGAACATGCCTTGAACACCGCTCCTGATGAATCAGTGGCATATGCAGTTTGGTCGGCACATGTGAATATATTGGCTGTATAATCAACTGTAAAATTATTACAGACAGGGAAAAAAAATATAAAATTGATTCTCTTTTTTAAAAAAAAAAAATCAGATTTCTGATCAGAATCTCAAACTGATGAGATGCATTTTCTTCCCCCATTTCTTTTCTATGGTTTTTAACAACCACTAGAAACCTGTGTGCAAATTCTGACTGGGCTTTACCTCCTGTGTGGATGCTGAGCAGCCAGCTGGCTGCCCTCACAGCTGGGTCTGATCCAGGACCTGATGGGGAGCAGGTGTAACAAGTGTGGTAATGAACAAGCAGCTGCCTCCTCCAGTTTGGTGCAAGGGGTCTCAGCTACACAGTGCTATTACAATAGGCTGGAGAGTGACCTAGAGATCAGATACCTCAAGTGACTGTAATTCCTGGTCTTGTTCTTTGCAGACTTTGTCCAAGGTCGTGTCCTGTGTCCAGCACCCAGTGCAGCTCTTAGAGGTAGGTGCTGTCAAGGTTGGGTGGAGTTGTGCTTTGGGTGATGGCCAAAGACCCTTTAGTCAGAGTCTGTGTATGGTAGGAGAACAAAAGCGTTTTGTCCTGAGTAATGATTTTTTTTTTTTTTTTTTTTGGCTCTTGATGGAGTTAAAATGTGTCCCATGAAGACTCATTTTACTTCCCGAGTTCCTGGCAAGAGTCTCCAGGGAGATCCTGTGAATATCTTGTTAGTAAAGCTTCTATTTTCCTCCTCAAAGAGTCCATGTTGTGTATAAGGATGTTTAAGCCTAGACTGCCCTTATGCTGCCATGTAAGCCTCCCCCCGCCCCTTCCCCCAGTGTGGCCAATGAATTATAGAATATAGGGATATGTTCAAGATGACTGTGGCTTTATGCTTCAGTTATCAGTAATTTTGAAGGAACATTCTTAATTCTCTCCACAGCAATCCAAACTATGGTTATTTAATTCCCATTTGTCACCGGGATTTCTCTGATCTCTGCCTAGCTACGGGCAGAAGGTTCTTCTTGGTATGTTTACAAAGATGTTTACTCTCCAAACAGTTCGGGCTGGTCATACTGAAACTACTTAAGGAATGTACCTGACATCTTGGGTGGAAAAATATCCTCATCTAGTAAAAGGCTTAAAGACCTGCTATGTAACACAGGCTGCAGAGTTAGTCAAAAATTGGGGTCCGGACAGAATTTTTTCTTTTGACTCACTTATTTGTGTAACACTTCATTTACTATTTATGAATGTGATGTTAGAACCATGACACAATGATAAAAGTCCAAATTTAAAAACTTTACATAGGAAATATGTCAAATTCTAAACTATTTATCTACAGAAGCAGTATATTTCCACTTTGCAAACAAGTATAGAATGGCAGAATTATGTCTATAGTTATTTTAGATGTTGAAAAAAATACAAGTTTTAAAAACATAGCAACACCTTAATCAGGAATTGATGTTCATCTGATAATAATAAAAAAAAAGTGTATTAGGAATCTTTTTAGAAAGATTGTCTAAATCTCTTCTTTTACTATCTTCAGTTACCTATAGAAAATATGATGTGAATCAGATCTGTACAATAGCTAATACCAAGTGTGTAAATATAACTACCTAAACATTCTGGTTTTTAGACTACTCAAGAGAAAAACATTTTGTTTATATGGTATTGAGTAGTTTATCTCCCCTAGTGCTGTAAGCACCTTTATCTCCTGTACTGCTGTAGTGCTAACATCGTTGTTAACACAGAACCATAACAGCCATAGAGGATATACGAGCAAAAATAGCCTGGCTGCATAAAAATTCAACTGTTTACTGTAGCTGTTGAGATGCATCCGTTCAGTAAAAGTAAATAATTTAGAGAACAGAGTGGTTTTACACAGTGTGTGTGTACTGCATGCAGGAGAAATCATCCAGAAGGTTGATTTTGGGCTATTAACTCTTAAATCTAGTTTCAGTTTCCAAACTGAAAGAACTTTATAGCTTTAGAACTTGCACAATAAGCCAAACCTCTTTGGCCTGTATCAATTTTTCTTGTCTGGAATCGCATCAATTATAAAATCAAGCATTTTTTTTTATACTGAAATGTGAAGGAGATGTTTACGTATTTCATTTTTTCAGGACCATTTGATATGCTGCATTAAAGCTTCACAGCTGAGATTCCACAAGCTCTATTTTTCTTTGCATAATATGTGTTGTTCAGAAATATAAAGCATTTTTCCTTGCCCGCCTTTTAGGGAAAGCCTAAAATGTCTTGCCAAGCACTAGTTTTTCCATCCCACCTCTATTTTCCTGAAAATATTTTTTCCTTTTTAATTAACTACACAATTGTATGGAGGAGGAAAGTATTGCTGGCACTAAGGCTTTCTCAATATGTAGGCATAGCAGGAGAACACCTTTGGCTGTGTACCAACCCACCATTAATAAGCAGGCAGCTTGTTGCCTGAACTTAAAACTTGGCTATAGCAAAGCAGTTGTTATATCTATATTATATATAGATAACAAAAAAGACACTCAGCTACTCAGCTTTGATCTGGCCATTTCCTTTCTTAGAATTGCCATGTTATGCATAGCAGAGTGGTCATGTTTAATTGGTTATCATGCCTACTGTTGGCCCTCCTTTATCCAGAGATGGCATGAAGGAATTGCTGAGGTATGTGTTAGTTATTTATAATCCACAGCATTTTTTTTTTTTTTTTTGAGGAAGGGCAAAGGAAGGAAATAGACATTTTTCAAACATTTTTTTTTCCTCTCCTCACATGCAGCAAATTAAAATAGTACAAAATAATGAGATACCATCCAAGGTAACTCTAAGCTGTTTGTGCGTACTTCTGCTCTACCCTGTATGAAGTCTATTTTTGTTGTTCCTGTTGTGGTCACTTGAGACAGGCTTTAATATAACTATGTCTTGGAATGCGTGTTAGTGCATCTAGAGATGAGAAAGACATTGCTGAAGGGAAACATCAATGGGCAACAACAAACAGGTAAAACATGCCCAGACAGCACTGGTGGGAGGGAGCGGCAGATGTCAGATGAACCTCATGTGCCAGAGTAACTCATGTGGCTCAGGATACAGCATGGAAGTACTGTGACTCCTAACAGGAGTTACTGAGTACAAGTATTACTTTTACAGTAACTATGGCTACTTCTAGAGTATTATAGCATGCAAGTTTAAATAGTCCTGCAGGGCCCATTGCTAAGATTTTGGTACAGACATCAACACTGTTTTAAAAGACTTGTTTTCAAATCTTTACTAATTACTGTGAAATACACGGATTTTAGTAAGCCTACTTTATTGTAATTAGACTGGGGCCCTTCCCTCTATGAGCCTTCAGTGAAGCTGTAGGGTAGTGTTCCTGCCAGTACAGTTTGCTGCCACGGCAGTGCCTGCAAAGTGATTGAACACCAGATTAAGACTTGGAATGATTGAGGCAGGAGCAAGCCGGGAAAGTTCCTAATAGCAGTAAATATCACAGAGCCCAAGTTAACAACATGCTTTGTTTCCACATTAGATGCACATTTCTGGTGTGTTTTCTCCTCTCTTTTGATCAAGGGTGTTTTGGTCTTGAGCCAAAGACTTGTCTATACATGGAGTTATCCTAGAATAATTACTTTGGAAAAAGTAGCCTGGATTAACTCCCCGGGAGCGTGGTATTGTTCCAGAAGAAATTATTTAGAATATCACTGGGTGACTGCTCAAATCTCTATTATTATTTTTCTGGAATCTTGTGGGGAAAAAAGCTTCTCTTCTCCTCTCTCAGATACGGGTGGGAAAAAAGAAAAAAAGTATTGTTATGCTGCTTGCCAGGTGAAAGGTTTTAAGAGCTGTGTTCACTTCCCTAAACCAGATCACTAAAACCAGACCCGGTTACAAACACATTAAACCCCTCTCTTGGGTGGATGAAGTGCACTGAGGTCCACCTGCACAAGTGAGGTTACCCTTTTGGAACTAGGGTGAGAGCATGAGATAAAACAGGGCATCCCAAACCCCGTACTGTTTTCAAACACTTGAAGCGTAAGGGTGAGGTACCCGTTTAAGGATAGGAAAGGCTGTAAAGGAGTGAGGTTTAAAGAAGCGCGTCCCCACGTGCTGTCTAAAGAGCCTGGCCAACACAGGTCCGAGCTCGCTGCCTCTTTCCCCCGCGCGGTGCCGTTTGGGGACGGCGGAGCGCAGCGCAGCGCTGGCCGGCGGCCCCTGGGGGAAGGCGGGCTGCAGGTGCTCACCGCCCGGCACCTTTGCTCTTAGCCCCGCGGCCCCGGCCCCGTGCCCGCAGCCCGCTTTTCTTTTCCGCTTCAACCTCCCAGGAGCAGGGGCTGGGGGCGGCGCCCTGTGCCGTGCCGTGCCGTGCCGCCCGGGGCGGGGGCCGGCGGACATTTTGTGCCGCCCCCGCTGCGGAGGCGCGGGGCTGCTCGGCGGGAGCCACCGCGCGGGGGCCGGGCGGGGCGGGGCGGGCTCGGGGCCGGCGGGGCGCAGCGGGGGAGCGGCGGCGCTCGGCGGATCGGCGGCAGCGGCGTTCCCGTGCCCGGCAGGCGCAGATGGCGGCCGCGCTCCTCTTGTACCTGCCCCTCCTGCCGGGGCTGGCCGGCGCCTTCAACCTGGACACGGAGCGCGTGATCGTGCGGCGCGGAGAGCCGGGCAGCCTCTTCGGCTTCTCCCTGGCCATGCACCGGCAGCTGCAGCCGCAGGAGAGACGGCTGTAAGTGCTCCCGCAGGGTCCTCGTCCGTTCCACGCTGGGGAGATGCTCGGGACGCAGCCCCCGCCCGGCGGCACGCGGGGGGCTTCGGGGAAGGGACGAGGGGCACGGGCGGCACCTGCCGCCGAGCGCCCGGGGGCAGCGAGGGGGGCTCGGCGGGGGCAGAGGAACAAAAATCCCGGCGGGGACCGTGCGTGGCGGCGGCTGTGCCCCGGGCCCGGGCGGATCTCGGCCTCGGGCGCCCCCGCTGCGGAGCGGGCAGGTGGGAGGCGGAGCGGGAGGGCACAAACCGCTGCTGGCGGGGCGAGGGGACAGCCAGGAGCCCCTCTGCGAAATGCAGAAAACAGAGCAAGGCTCCTTTGTGCATCGTCGGGAAGAGTTAGGGTTCCTTGCTTTTCGTGGTTGTAACTGAGCAACCTTGTCCTGTACACTAGTGCTGGATAGAGCGTGTCTTGTGTAAGGTATTGTTAGGAAACGAATGTCTCTTCCCCAAGCGCTTATTTTTGATTTAAGGGAAGATGAGCCCGTTGATGTAGATCGAGTGTACGGAAGAAGGAAGCTGAGAAGAAATCGTATATTCGATAAAGTTAACAGATAAACGTTGTTAAAAGTTGTTTGGACCTGTTTTGCTTAGGCTTGCGTTTTTTATGGTTTCATAGAAATTACAGTGTGAAAAGGAGTATAAATCACAGGTTCCATCTTATGTCTGGTATGCAACGTGACTCAATGGTATAGCCTGAAGAATCAAATACGGATCTGAGAGTTACTTTCTAGAGGCCCTTGTCTTGCCCTTGTCTTAATTCTTGGCAGGATTACGTGTGCATTGGTCTCATTTCATTCTACTAAGAAAGCAGTGCCTGAAGGTTGTTAGTTTGCCATTATGTTGTCAAATGCTGATAGAACGAGTGCGTCAGACTATGCAGAGACGGAAAGCCAATTAGTCAGTAGAAATACAAGAGCAGTCACAGTATTCAAACTGGTTTGTAGTGTTTGACTGAAATGCCTCAGAGATTGTTAGCATGAAAGTTGTGTATTGTATGTACAGCGAGTGCTTCCTCAGGCAGTCCGAGCATGAGTACAGAGCAGAGCCAGATGCTATCTGTGTTGACATGGCTTTCTGAATCCAGGCTTTCATGAGAGGCAGGGTTCTCAAATAGAGGAAAAACCAGACTAGAGAAAATGTTTTATGATGCATGGCTCTTAGTATGAGATGTCTTGGCTATTTTTTAAAAATTTCTTCTGTGTATTTTAACATAAAGCATTTGAGTGCTGCCCCGTGTAGCTGCTTGGAAAACCTGTGTTCAGTTCTTTTACATAGCACAGCCATGTCACAGTCACTTCGAGCATCATAGCATCATTTTTCTGGAGTAGGGGTAGTAGTAATGTGGCTGAAAGAGAATAAGATATTAAATGTGCTGGACTGTCACTATCTTTTGTATGGATATAGGCATGTTAAGGTCACTCTGTTACATCTTGTGAAATAAAATGGGAGTTTTAATGGAGAAACATGAAGTGAAGGTTTCCATATTAGGCTTCATGTTTGTAAGTGATGATGTGATTTACAAATGAGTGACATTAATATTAAACAATTCGTTTGGCGTGTTCCGCAGATACTAGTTTCTAAATAGCTTGGCTGTTTATAGGTGGAACAAGCTGTCTGCTGTCCAGGTATTAGGCAAAGTTATGAGAATGGAGATCATGTTGAGGTCTCATACTTGGAAAAGTGCGTAGTCCCTGTATGCTGCCCATTATTTGTAACTACAGGAACTCTCTCAACACTGACAGAAGTAATTATTTCACCATGACATCTCGACTAGGGGATGGCTAACTTTAAAGCTCAGCTACAGTTTGAGTGCAGGCACTGTTGTTGTTGCTAGAATACCCGAAACCCATTTCATCACTGAAACTTAATTGAAAGTGACACTCAGGTTCTCATGTGGAAGGGAACCCCAGTCCCCCTCCCTCCTCAACCCCCCCCCCCCCCCGGAAAACCACCCTGCCAACCCCAACTTTATGAAATGAGACACAAGTTATAACTGATATGTGCACAACCAGTAAGTCCTTGGGAAAACAAAGGAGAAAAGGTGAAATAATGTGATTCTGTTCAAGGGATGTTTTAGTCACTGACAGGGAACAAGATTTGGTAAAACAAGCTGAATGATCTTTAATTTGTCTCTCGCCTCACTGAAGTGACTCTTAAGTGAGATGGTTCTCTCCTTCTGCCTCAGACTGGATAATTCAGTGTTAAGCATTATGAAACTGCTTGGTAAGGATGAGGGTGGAGAATGCCGAGGAAGTGTGACAAATAAAGGTAGGGCCGAAATAGCCTGTTAATAAACGTACTTGCTTTTGATCACTCCGAAATAGCCTGTTATTAAACGTACTTGCTTTTGATCACTTTTTTTTTCTGAAGTCACAGGAGACTACAGATTACATATAAACTTTGAATGGTAATTTTTGTATTTGTCAGTGTTAGATACTAATGCTGTGTTTACTAATGAGTTATTGCTTAACTCCCCATAGCATGGGTAGATGAATTCTTGAGAACTGTTTTGAATTTACTTGTAAATGGTACTTTATGTGAGACTGTGGATTGGTAACAGGATTTTATTTTTCTGTGTGAATGTTTTCAGGTGAGAAAAGTTGGCAAGTTCATCAGCTGAAGAGGAGAAAAACTTTACTAATTCACAGTAACTGAAAGTGGACTGCTAATAGCATGTGGGTGTGGAAGAGTGCTGAATGCAATCTTAATATGCATTTGGGGACCATTAATGTTACTGTTTGAGGGACTGAGGGCAGCCTGCCTGGCGTGCTGTGCATAGTTCTGGTCTACTGTCAAACGTGATGAATCTGATAGCAGAAAAGGCTATGGAGCTTTAAGGAGCTAATGGAGCTGTAAAAAAGCTGGGCTCCCTGCATGAGATTGTTCTGTTTTTAATATGTCAGTATAACAAAAATACAGGAGTTATGCTTCTGAGGGGTGGTAGTGACACAGCAGTGTCTTACGGTCTGCAGACTGGAAGGAGGTTTGTAAGGGTCCTGAGACTCAGGGATGGTGTAGCCGTAAGAGTAATATGGTTCAAGCTTAAGCAGTTCTGTGATGGAGAATGTGAGGGTATCAAGCATTGGTAAAATATACTTAGTATATACGTTGGCTACCATATGTATATGTGTATTTGTATATAAATATTACGTGTGCATACATGAGCCATTTAAGATACCCCACAGGTCTTTTTCAGTCCTTTTTGGTTATAATCTTTTAAGATTTTAAGATTATAATCTTTTAAGATTATAACCAAAAAGATTAGAAAATCTACCCAAAAAGGTAAGAAAATCTCTTGAATTTGAACAAAAGCCCCACACATTTGTGTATAACTTATAATTAATTACGATATTATTTTGAATAGCATTTCAAAGCTGAATTCATGTAGGCTTCTTTCTGTTTGAGGCAATAAAGGGTGAGGCTATGGTAGTAGATGTTCAGGATCTTACCAGAAGAAAAGCTGTGTGGCTGACAGTTGTGGATAGGCACTTTATGCCAAACCTGTGCTAACCATTAGCATCTATAAAGCCTTAAAAGTTGCAGTGTCTTACTGGAATTTTTACTCATGGCAGGTTTTGCTGATAGTGCGTATCTCCACTGTGAGCCATTATAGCAACATAAAACAAAGTTGCCTTTGGTCAGCAAGGCTGCTGACATTGCTGTACTGCTGCAGTGCATCCTCAGTGGCATTTAGCCAGTGTTTCTGTGTTGTCTGAGTCCTCAGACAACACAGTGAGCTTATACTCACTTTGGTTGAGCAACAAAAGAGCTGGATTATGCCGGTCTGCAGTGGAAAATGACAGTTCCTGCTTGCAGAGCTATTGTAGAGTGATTCAAAGTTCAGGTGACCTAAATTAATCATGCTGTATATTTGCATCTTCAGGATTTAAAGGCCTTAATAGTGCTGGTCTTTAGAGCTTCTGTTTATACAAAAAAAAAAAATAAATTGCTTTGTTATTGAACTTGAAGATTTATTATTGAAGAAATAAAGATTTTTTTCCTGTGCTAAGTTTGAGTTATTCTGTGGGTTATCTGTGGCAGAGATACAGCTGACAGGTTTTGTGGTCAGGTTTATAAATGATAGGAGACTATCATGTAATTTTCACTGTCTGGCAGCAGGTCTGGCCTTCGTCTTGCCTGTGGCGGGGCAGAGCTGTAGGGCACAGAAGTGCCTGGCATGGCAAGGAGCTCCCCGCAGAGGCTGCTGTACAGAAGCTTTACCCTTCCGACACAGCTGTTCAGAGAGGGCAGGTCACCCTAGTCAAGGAATTTCCTTTGCTTCTCTGGCAAAACCCCTTTTCCTGAACAACAGAAGTGAGCTTGATGCGAGTTGTGTCTATAGGATATTGTGGTCTGTATGATTATGTTATTTCCAGTGGTTTTTGTTTGTTTTCTCTTGTCCCCCACCTGGTGTTGTAGGTGGACGTGAGGCTTTGCCAGCACAACTGTGGTACAGACGGCCCACGCTGGGAAGTTGTGCTCCTGTAGCTGCACTGCTACGTCCTGCCTGCAAGGCATGGGTCACAGCAGAAGTGTGCTTCTGCCACAGTTCAGTCCAGGTGGCTCTGAAAAGGCTGTGTCGGGGAAGATAAGCCACAATACAGTCCTCTTCCGTCAGCTGTGTGCATTGGCAGATTCAACTTCTCTGTGGTGTTGACTGGCATGACAGATGTTCATAGTGTAGAGCCAGCCTTCTGAAGTGGTAAACGGCAAAACTCTTTTTCCAGTCCTCCGTCCCTTTGAGAAATTTGTTTTTTTTGGGAGGTCATATAGCTCTTAAAAAAAAAAAAAAAAAGTTGTTGTTTTTTATGGTCACCTAGAAGTGCATAAGGATCTAACTCAGCTCTATATGGTAGATACTTCTGTTACATTGATAACTATTAAAAATTAGCAAAATAGTAATTAATTGGTCTGCAAATGTAAGCCTTCTGTGAGTAAGGACTGTAGCATATGACTTTTGTCTGCTGTGATAAATAACCTTCTGTTCGGACTCCAGCTTTGAGAAACAGCCTAGGCAATCAGTTTCAATTAAAGCTCATAAAATTGTTGTGCTCTTCCTGTTAGATGCATGTACCTGGTACAACTTCTTGGTTTCATAGCTTTAAGTTTTTGCCTTTGCTGAGACTGATGAATCAGTTTCTAATGTAAGAGGTACCATCTCTTTGGTTTGGTGGGGTTGCTCACGCATAAAATACATAGGGTGGTGGTGATGACAGGCTTAGAAGCATTTTGATTTATACTTTCCTTATATTTAAGTATCTTAATAAGTGTGAATGGGATGAATGTGAATCTGTGGAAGCACAAATTAATCTCTTCTCAGGCTGTGTGTTTGGAAAGAGAAGAGCATTCTGTAAGCTGTCACTCAGTGTCAAATGCAGACTTGCCAAGCCCTTGCAAGAACATTAAAATAGAAGTAATGGCTCAATTAACCAAAATCACTTTAAGCTCCTCTGGTCCAGGTCTGTTGTACTCGCCCCGTTCTCAGAGGATTGAATATACCAAATAGTTCATATTAAATAATTAAGGTATAAGTCAACCCTGATGAACACACGCTAGCAGAGAGAACTGTCTTGCAGCCAAAGTATCAGATACATCGCAGGAACAGGATTGAAAAGTTAATCTTACATCCTCTAAAACTAGCAAGGTTAGACTTGTACTGTACAACACAGTATGAGCAGGGGCAGACCTTGATCTCGGGAAGGAGGAGAAGGCTTTTCTCTTCACTAATCTGAATGAAAACTAATGAGCTGCACAACATGAGAGTTAAGGACAAAGAAAAGCATTCTCCTTGACAAGTTGTCTTGTTCTTGAGCAGAGGCTAAGGGTCCTGACAAAACTGCTTAATTATGTCTGAAAAATGGGCAGAAAAGTGCTGGGGGAGGGCTCACAGTTGGAAAAACTTAATACTCTTCCCGTGCTTTTCAGGCTAAGCTCAAAGTAGTCATGCCTATTTGTGCACATCTGAATTAGTCTTCAGTGAAACTGTCCATGAAATATTCCATTGTGAAAAGGAGTTGTAAAACTTCACGTTGTTTAAGTATGGTGTGTTGAGGAGAATTTGTCACATCTGGCATACAGGTCAGCTTGAGTACAGCAATGAATGGGCTGAAATGTATTTTAATATTTGTCTCTAAAACAGGAGGTGGGAGTGAGGTGGAGAAGCGTTTTTTGCTGCAGTTCCCTCCATCCACCTGGAGCCTGCAGTGAAGTGTGGGGTGCCAGGGCATGCGTGCTGCCTGCCTGCACTGCCCTGCTTGCCAGCTGCAGGCTGATGCTGGGTGAAGAATTGAGGCTCTGTTCAGCACTGGCATCTTGAAGCCTTCAGCTGGCAAACAGCTGCTTGAAGCTTGTTGCTGTCCTGGTCTTACTGACTGAATGGCACAGGAACGTTTCTGGTGCTCTTCAGACTTAAAACATGACCCCATGGGCTCCATAAGGGTATGAAGCAAGGGATACAGAATGTTACCAAGATGGAGAGTGTAGGAGGGTGCCATTCAAATATCTGAAGTATGTAGCATGCATGACACGAGGCCTGTCTTACTGTGTGCTGCTCTGTTCTAGGGCACGCGGGGTTGGAGCAGGCTTCCCAGGAGTCCTGCAACAGGCACATTTAAGTGAGCGCTGTGTAGTTATATTAGCTGTGAGCTGGAAGGTTGAAATACAGCTTTTTTTGTTTTTATTTTTTTTTTATTTTTTATTGCTATCAGGCAAATGCCTGTTTAAAAACAAGCAAAAATCCATATTACTGAATGAGTACGTGGTGGTCTGTACTGTGAAATGTAGATAGAAAATTAACACCTCATAGTGGTATTTAGGAATGGTAGGTTACGGTAAAAGACAGGAATATTTGAAAAAAAGTATACAAAGTGGTCTGGAAGTATTTATTAGTATTATATATTGTTGACTGAGATATATAAAAGCAAGTTGCTGCTTTGAAAGTAATGTCAGGAGAATAATAACCTAGAAAACCAAAAGTGAATGCGGGGAAAGAAGTTCTACTTCCATTTTTAAGAAAAGTAGTATATTAAACATAAGTGAACTGAAACATAGGTTAATGAAGCTCCCTTTGTGACTTTAGTATCAAATACACTGTATTCTTTTATCCTTGGCTCTAAGATATCTAGAGTATTGCATGTGTTAGGACTATTTTGAGAATTCCAAAGCTATTGCATTGGGGGAAAAAAAAAGAGCTGTAGTTACCTTCTTTTAGTTTAAAGATCAGGCCAGATGTATTCCCCTATGAAGTACTAGACAGTAGATTTTGTATGGCTTTGAAATGATAGTAGAGGGTATAAAATACTGTTTCTCAAATTGCGATTTGTTGGGAGCATTTGCTCGTATGGCCTGGCCGTGTTTGGCTCTGTTGGAGTGTTGGCTGTTTTTCTTGTTTCCTGATACAGAACTGTATCTAAAAATGTCATTTTCTAATACTGATTTGCTTTAAGCAGTTGTAATAATGTGCGTGAGGATGTTACGACTGTGTTTGGAAGGGAGAAGTTCCCCAGGGTCATGAATAGAAGCAAGGGTGGTTCACGGGATGCTCGCTGTCTAGATGCAATCTACAGCATAAAAACGTTCTCGAGCCCCTCCAGGGTAATATCTATGGATCCTATGCTGGATTTTGCTAATTCTAGGTTACTTTTCAGCTGTTTTCATCTTTGCATTTGTTTTCTCCTTTCAAAGATCCTTGTGGATCCTTGAGACACAAGGAACAGCAAATAGGAGCTATTAGCATTTTTATTAATTGAGTTTGCTGACATAGTCTGATAGTGTCCATAGGAGTGGCAGACTTTCTGACAGACACTTACCATCATTTCCTTCTCAGTGAAGATTGCCAAGGCAATTTTTCAAATGGAGATAAATGTGTTTAGCTTCTGCCTGGTTCAGTTGGCATTGATACCCTCCTCAAAACCAGGCCTATAAAATAGGTCTTTAAGAAGTAAAGTAGAACAAGATTGAAAATACACAGGGAACAACTGGTGCCTGTAATGCCTGAGGTTGTTTGCTCAGCAGCACATGCCCAGGTCAAAGGTCTGAGGGAAATGCATGTTTATCCTGGAAGTGCTCAAAAGTGGCAGCCAGCTGTTGCTGATAGCAAGCATGTTGTCCTCGTGTATAGTTGAATTTTCTGGGTCCCTCTTTTCTTGTAGCTCTTTTTGCATTAGTTTTGTAAGGGCATCATAAGGGCTAGTCAGTCTTGCACTTTGTTATTAGTGCTGCTGAAACTGCATAGTGGTTAAATCTGCTGGTGTTCTCTGGGCTGTGCTTAGCAGTGTGCATGAAAACAGATCGTATTTAATTGGCCATGTTTGTTTAGTGTGAAACAACTTTAAGTGAAAACTACATTACTTTCTTGGCTAAGATGCTAAAATAAATTTGCTGTATGTTTCTTATTTTTTCATATGCGACCAACTGTTGTAGGAGCTACTAACAATCTGGCATAATTGTGCAAGTCCATGTGAACTCTTCATCCACTCAGCTTATTTTTCTGATAGAGAATGCTTGATAATTATATAGTCTGGCCCCAGAATATTGCTGAAGAGCTAGGTTTCTTCTCTTTTCCCAGCCATACTGTATTCCTGCATGTCCTAGAAAAATCCTCGTTAGATGTCAGGTCAGATCCAGTGCTATTAATAGCTGAAGTACTGTTCGCACAACTTTCTGCCTGCAAGAAAATAGGGTGTTAAAAATTCCTGAAAGAAGTAATTATTCCAGGTTCTCAAGTGAGAAAGTGGAAAGTTGTGGAAGATAGGAAAAAAAAAAAAAAAAGGGTAAGGGGAGGCATGTAAAAGCTAGGCATGTGTGCATGTGGAGGGGGAGCACTATGTAGCTGTAGAGAATGCAGTGGGTTTTTTGGCATATTCTGAAATGTAAGTTATTTTGCAAACAGAAAAATCTTGTTCTGAGATTTTGCAAGCTTGGTGAAATTCTCCCTGTTTGTACACTCCTACTCGTAGTAAAACATAATGTTCTCCACGGATCTGTGTAGGGAGAAGTTTGTTGTGAACATAAGATTTATTTCTATATTTGAGCAATGGTTCAATATCTGCATGTAACATAAGAAGAGGCTCCTTAAGAGTCCCAGCTGTTGGGGCATTTCCTTTTGGTGTACAACTTTGGTTCTCCTACAAAAAATACCTTGTTGGATTGACATTCTTCTAAGTGATGTGAATGCCTGTGTTTTCAGTTAATTTGAAGGGGGAGGGATATGTGTCAGTCAGTACATTTGCCCAGTGACACATCTGCTTTTGTGATTAAGTTCATGGTTTGAAGAAAAGCTTACAAAATTGTTGATGCTGTTGCATGCATTTAACACAGGACTATGATGGTTTTAAGACGAAGGGGTTATTTCAACGCTGATTTAGTGTGCAAGTGACTTTCAGCTATCTTTGTGTTTGCTGGCAGTTTGTATACTCATCCTCTGAAATACTAATGAGGGATTATGTACGGAGAAAGTACATGCCTTGTCTAGACACATGGTTGCATGCTGTGGACAGAGCCTTTCAGCCTGCTCCCCAGGTGTATGCCTCTGGTGTCTCAGGCTTATTTTGGCAGCTGGGACAGCACAGTGCAACTCAGCACAGCTTCTTGGCTTGGTCTCGCATGGATGAGGTTGGTATGTGTTTGCCGAACGAGGCAAAGAACTTTGTCAGATGGTGAATCTGCCAGCATCGTGTATCACCATTTCTGTGGTTGTGTATCTAGTGCAAGAGGTTTATGTCTGTCTTGCTCCCCCTGCTATGATTAAGGGGGAGAGAGGGAAGAAGGTGGAGAAGAGGGGAAGCAGTGCCTTACAAAGTGGATGGACTGATGAAGGAATGATGGCTTCTGTGAGCTTGGGAAGTAGCTGCTTTTCATGTTACGGAGGGCCGTGGAGAGTAGTAGTAGCTGCAGCCTATGGATTCTAGCGTGAGATGTCTTACTGTACTCTTCATGCCTCTTAATGGTTTAACTGTGGTCTTATATGAAATTGATACACTTCACTCAGTGAAATAAGTAGAGGAATGATATTACAATCCAAATACTTGTTCTGCGCTGCATTAAAGCTGCAATTTTTCAAATGGCTCTTGGCATGTTGATAAACAGTATATGCCTGTTATGGTTGTTACCTCTCTAACAGACGCTGCCTTCAAAGGCTGACTGGGAGCACTGCTCTTTCAGGTTGTTCTTTGGGAAAAAAAAAGTCTGAGCAATTGTTTCTATATTCATGTTCACTGTCTAAAACACGTACCTAGCAAATGATGTGATACTCCTTGCATTTCTTTAAAGCTCAAATGGAGGTGGCATATATTGTGGCAGTACTAAGACAAGCCCTACAAGTGAGATGAAGTGTTAATCTGAACACTAAAATTTTACATGGTATGAATGGCCAGCAGCCCAGTTGCAGAAGATATTAATTCCTGAGTACTGGAGCCTGTAGAGTGACCATGCCCAGCAGCAGCAACCACTTCTTTACCAGCCTGTTTTGCTGGAGGAGCTCAGGCAGTGCTGGACCAGAAGCCCTGTTTTTGGGTAGTAGCTGGCACAAGAGCCAGATTCCAGCGTGGGGAAGGTGTGTGAAACAGCAGCAAGCAGCAGGGATGGAAAATTGACTCTGAATGTACTGCTTTCTTGTAACGACTCTTGCTAGCTTGTCTTCCTGCTGTGGCACCTCAGTGCACTGTAGCTGCTTGTGGACAAGGGTGGGTTTTGCATGGATTTGCACCTGATGTGGACAGGATGGCTGGGAGCAATGGCTGGGTTGGGAGCTGAGTGCCAGGACCTTGACTCGCAAGTTCATTTCCTTTAGCAGCACATTGTCACTTCTTGAGCTAAACTCCATATTACTAAGAGTACTTCATGCAGTAACAGGCACCACCACCACGTAAAATGTGGGTGAAAATCCCTTTTAACATTATGTCTTTTATAATTTTATCACAGATTAATTATAAAGCAATCTAATCGATGTTTTGTGGTATCACTTACGGTATCAGGTCTATTCCTAGCATGATACATTGTTCATTCTTTCAAATCTGGGGGAAAGTACAGTTTGTAAGGAAGAAATTTGTATTAAAATGTATTATTATACAGTTATACATTATTATACAGTTATACATTATAAAAATGTATTATTATACAGTTTTCACATGCTATTTGACATAATGAATGTGTTGCATCTCCTAGTTATAGCAAGACAGTGGTGTACAAAATGGAAAACTATTTTGAAATAGGACTTTGGAACAGAACAGACCATTTCTTGCATTTTTTTTCTAGGGAAATAAGCCTTCTACCAACGTAAATGAGATCTGCTAAAAAAAATAATAATCCATATAGACTGAGTTCTTGACTGTGAGGGGAAAGTGTTTATTTTTCCATGTGGCTTCAGAAAGTCACTAATTAGTGGCCTTTCCAGAACAACAGGTAGCTTTGTAGTTCCAGTTTTGCTTTGTAGCTTGCCCTGATCCTTGTGCTTCTTTTGGCTTCTTTTCCTAGCTACTGTCGTAATCTGCTTCCTGAAAAAGGCTGAACTAATAAAACAAAAATCACAATCCTTTAAATGCCAAGCCTCCGGGCAACAGAGATTGATGGTGTCCTTGGCCATGGCTTTGCATTGGTAGTAGGAAAATGTAACTGTGGAGTAGCAGATTAAGAGAATCATCCGTCACTTAAAATAGCTGTTAATAGCAGCCTGGGAACGATGGGTATCTCTGTAAAAAGCATTGCGAACAAGCTCCCTACTCACACTGTTTCTGGCTGCGTTTTGCAGGGAGGGGTGTTTTTTTTTTTTTTTTGAGAAGCTTGGTCCCTTGGTTCGTCTCCAGTTCCCATTAACTGCCTGTGTATGTGGAGGGAAATCTCTGTGCTAATGAGTGCATGGTGCTCCTGCCTTGTCTGTGTAACTACTGGTAGAAGCCAGATCCAGGCAGAAAGCAGAGGTGGTGCCAGCTGGATTTAAATGCAGTGTCTGTCCCATTGACCAGCCTCAGTTATGTGGAAACGCTCTGTGTTTTAGTGTTTCCATCCTCCTCTTTCCTAAAGTTCATATACTGGAAATCCATCCCGTGGAAGGCACTTCAGATGTCTGCATTGAGAGCAGTGGTCTCTGCCTGGAGGTTTTAAATATTGGGTACATATCTAGGCAGTGTGACTGGTGATTTGGTAGCACAAATTTAATCCAAATATGAGTTAGTGGTTGTTACTTTACTTTCTTTGTTTTGATCAACAGAATGAAACTCTGGGAGAGCGTGTGGGAGGAAAAAGGATGCAGGAGTCTATCTGTCTAGCCAGGAGTGGAAGAAGTTTCATAGCATTTAGCTTCATCGCTTTCCAGATTCACCCCCCTTGTGTTGATGGAGTCTTTCTGAAAACACAATGAAGAGCAGAGTCTGCAGTGGCAGCATTGTTATCTGAGAATAGCAACCTTAAATTGGACATTTGTGCTCAATGAAGGTTGCAAAATTGGAAATAACTTACACTACTGACTATTTTATTCTGTCTATTTGTTGAAATGGCTAATGGTTAGTTACCCAGGAAACACTGTCAGTGATTTCTACTCCAGTCTGTTAAAGCTCAGAGCTGGCACTATTAATGTGTTGCTACTACTTTTAAAGAAAGGATGGCAAAGATGGGGTGCCTTGTTTGGGGCAGAAGATACCGCAGAAAAGAAAGGAATTCAAGGAATGAAGAAAGCTTTGGAAGATAGAGTACCTGGGCTCAGTGTAGACCATGGTATTTTTTTGTATTTGTTTAAATCAAAATGTAACTTACTCAATGGAAGCTTCTTCCTTTGATAAATAAGATTTTCTTGCCAAAAATGTTGAGAGATGTTCTTCTTCCTTTTGACTTGTTTTCTTTTCAGTTAGTGTTTGTTCCAGAGGTATTGCAATGAATTGCTGACAGCTTTTCTTCTTTGAAGTATGTTGTGAAAACTGTACGTTGTCCTCAGGAAGTTCCAGGCTGTAAGTGAGGAAGAAAATTCCTTGCAGAGTGAGAGGAAAATTTGCAGGAGCTTGGAGGTCTTCTGTGTTGCCTTTGATAAGGTTTTCTCACCTTAACTGTAGCTTTCCTTTAGGAGTAAGTGAGGGGTGGTTTCATGGGCAGTACTGGAGGGAGTTGAGACAGCTGTGAGCAGAGACTGCTCCAAGTCCCACTGCCGTTTTCATTACCTGAGAAGGATATTGCAGCCACAGCAGCTACTGCACTTCACAAGTTACTGGTGAAAGCTGCGAGGACTTCGGATCTGCACCCTACTGCTTAGTATTCTGTATTGCTTGTTAAAATGGAAAGCTGTTTCTGGTGTATTTTGCTTTGGATTTAATACCTCTGTTGGGCTGTTTTTGGTGAAGACACAGCCGTCTCACCCAGGTGCAAGTTAGCAGGGTGCTGCGGTGAGTTGGGGATGCTGCTGGGGGCCATGGTCCCATGCTGGTCCCGCTGCAAGGGCTCAGGCCTGTCCTTCCTGGTGGCAGGTTGTGGTCATGCAGCATCTGCATGATGCAGGCACAGCCCACCTGAGCAAAAACTACCTCTCACTGAGGTGAATTAGTTTAATTGGCATCATGTGCAGGCCTGGAGCTCTACCTGTGCAATTATCTCAAGTTTGGCCACGAATCTAGGATTATAAGGGAGTAAATCTGTCCCTGGCAGCCAGCAGATGCTCATAATTGTCAGTGGGACTTCAGTTATTACCACTGTCTCCATAGAGGTAATTAAGAGAAAGCAATAATTAATCTAATTCTAGCCAGTAGAGCAACAGGACTGATGTATTTGGTCTGAGACTAGAATTTTAGTTCGAAATTGGAAAGTGCGTGTTTTAATTATGGGGTATAATTGGAGTTAAAGAGCATTGTAGCATTGTGCCAGGGTGTGAGAGATTCTGCATTTTTCCAGCAGTGTCACTTGTTAGACAGTTCTTTTAAACTATAGAAGTGGCATTTTTATTCGGGGTAACGTAATGAAATATTAATAGAAGTTCACTTAATGCTCATGCACTCTGATTGGCTCATGGAAAATCTAATCAGTTTATAGCCTGTATTTAAGCAAGATAAATGGTAAAAAATCAGGATTAAAGTAATAAGAAGCATCTGATTCTGTAATTTACATGAAGAATAGACCTTTTTTTTTTTGGTCTGCCTTTTGGCTCCCAAAAAGCTCAGGCTGCAACAGGAACTGGTGCTGAAAAACATCTACATTCAGGATGTTGTATGGCTGAGCTTCTTTTATCTGCATAGTAATAAAACAAGCCTGCCATGGGATAGAAAACTCAGTAAAACGCCCATATTCTGGAGTCTTGGGGGTATTTATCTCCAACTGACTCTTTCAACCATAATGGATTCTAGAGCCTGACTTTTGGGGCATTCAGGCATTACAACGTTTTGAGTGTAGCCTGTGCACACCATAACAGAGAAGTTACAATGAATACAAGGAATTATGATTATATTATGGTGGGGAAAAATGAAGAACTTACTATTGCCAGTCTTCAACTGCAAAGTTCTTTGGCTTTAATTTCCTTGTTTTATCTGCTAATGTAAGGAGATGGTGATACCTAGGAAGGCACCTCCTCATCCCCCTCTTCTCTCTTTCCTTTTGTAGAAGAGGTTTTGCTTGCAACAGAGAAGGCTAAAATGGAACGTGCATAGCTGCAGAAGAACTGAACCTGCTTTTTGGCACAATAAGCTGAAACTTTATTAAAATTCTTCTATAAAAACAGAGCAGAATAAGCAGCAATACAGTACTGACTGGAATGTGTCCTCAGTCTAGAAGGATTCAGCTGAGCATGTAGCACAGGTCTTACAGGCACGGCATAATCTGATGTATTTGGGCTCCAAATGGCATTCTGAAAATCACAAAGGTGTATGGAGCCATGTCATATGCCCTTAGCTTTGTGCTTTTGTGCATACTTTCTCATTTCCATGCCTTTAGTTTTAAATTAGGTCATTTGATTTCTATAATAAATTGTTCTTTTTTTTTTTTTTTCCTCAGATTAACTCTTGAGCAGTAGGAAAGACGAACAGCAGCTCTATTGGTTACAAGTATAAATATGCTTGACAAAGGATTTCTATGTTTTACTTGATTTATTCAGTGAAAGATTAGATGAATGTGACTTTCTTACTCACATTTCCTAATAATATTGATAATAATGTCTAATCCTCATCTTCAGTAATTTGTCTTGCAGAACCTGGAAGTGTAGGTTTAGTCCACTCTACTGTGGCATTTGGGGCAGGTATGAAGCAAAGAAGTTCAAATGAGGTACTCCACCTTTTAATACCTCTTTAGCTGCTACTTGAAAATAGATGTTAGTGTTTACCACAGTATCTAACTGAATTGATCTACTACTTTGCAAGAGTTTTTTCACAGCATGTGCTGCTGTTGGATTGTTTTGTGAATAAAGACTTGCAGTGAGGTACCTAGCAGGGTTGGAGATTTTTGTGTTTTGTGAGCCTTGAAGACTAATGACAGGATTCCTGACAAAATTTCCTTGAAGACTGGAGAGTTTTAAATTAGTGTGTTTTGAATTACATTTTTTTACAGTGGAAAATAATAAAATTTAAATTTGGGCTTACGGGTTTGGGCACAGGGAAAAATCTAAGGTAACGTTTCCTTTGGAGATCACGTATTGACACTTACATGTATATGTAGCAAAGGCTAAAGCATTGCTTTACTCTCACTTACCCTTTACCATTGCATTGTTCACCTCAACAGGTGTCTGAGATGCTGTAGCAAGTTGTGGCTGTCTTTTGTCAGGTGGCATCTTTCCATTTTGTCTTCTGTTGGCTAAAGCGTTTATCCCTGATGCCTCTACAAGTCTTCCCTTTGTCATAAAGATTATGGTCCTATTGTCATGGTATGTCATAAAAGGTATCATTTAGCTAGGGGGAGGTTATAATATCCTATTATCCCATAGGAATAGATGTCCCATAGGAAGGAGCAGGATATTAATTTTCTTCATCTAGCATTCTTGCCATCAGTAGTATGTAGATTGGTGAATTTAATAAAAAGAAATATTTGAATTACCGAAGACCAAAGTTTTTAGTTGTGCTGAGGATGTTGAAACAAAAGGTTTCTAATCAAATTTCTATGAGTGAAATTTAGTGCATCATTTTACTCCCTGGGTTTTGAATGAGAAAAAATAGAAATAATAAAAGTTTCTGAGTTAGGAAATAAGTGCCTCTGCTGTCTTAAACTTCTGGTTGTTAACATATAAAATGAGAAGAAAAAAAGCCCATGTCATCTGTCTTCCCATAGGGGTAACAACTGAGGAGAAAATATACCTCTTCCCACATTAGGAATAGCTCAGAAACTAATTCTTTGCAAAAGAATTAAGAGATTAGAGTTGAATGCACTATTGCCAAAATTAGAAAATGAAGTTATTAATGACCTTTCTAAAAGCGTGTTTGTTTGGATTAAACACTCTTCTGATAAATGCTACATTTCTGAAGAAATCTTTGAAAAACATGCAAGGCATATGTAGGGGGAAAAGAAGGAAGCACTTTAAAGCAAAATCCATCCAAACTGTGTGTCCTGATTTTGTATGTATATCCATCAAAAGCAAGTGTTTTATCTTGACATTGCATCATTCAAGTGGGGGTCATCTTTGTGAGGGCAAGTTACGGAGGTTTTTTTTATATAAAACTGGGGGAAAAAAATGGCTGTTTCACAATACACATATAACTTTCTGTTTAAAAAATGTGTTTTCTCATAATGCATCGATTTTGGTTTGTGTCTTATTACTTTAGTGACACTGAGTAAATGTTTTCATAATAACAAAAATATTTGTATTGGTGTAACTTAGATATGAACAAATCTGTATCTTGTTTTTAGTTTAAAAAACGACAAAAAATGTTCTGAGGTACAATAGTGTGCTTCGCCTCTCTCAAGAGCAAAACTCTACAGCTTAAGTCTTAAAGAGGGTCCAAGTTCCTCTTTGAAATTTGTGGATCCAGCAGTAGTCCAGGCTCTGTCCTCTACTGTAATGGCAGAGATCACTTCTTTCAGATTTTTTTTTTTAACCAGTGTTAGTAAGCACAGAGAGTGCTTCCAGTTCAGCTATCCGTATGTTGTATCTACTATATTGTACCTATCTATACACTGTTCTCTGATCCTCATTTTTTTTTTCAGCTGAATGGGATTTTTTTTTTTTACGTTCTCTTAAGTTGTGCTGTTATTGCATGTTGGTTGTTATTAGTTTCAGTTAGCAAGTTGAGAGGTTGCTGTGCTTTGCATGTATGCGGTTCATCAAAGAAAAATACCTGAAGTACTAATTTTTTGGCTGAAAACTCTTGTTGAGCAAATAAAGATGTCTACTGGTTATTTTTGTTATAATACTCATGGGGGATGGTGGGACAGGACTGGTGTAAAACTAGAAGAGAGTCTGAAAGTAGTTGTATTCACTGTATCCTTTTCTCTATCTCCAAATGTTTGCACATCAAACCTCCAGCAACATGGTGAGAACATTTTCCTGATTCTGCTGCTGCCTTCTTTTCTAATATTGCCTCTGCAGATCCCTTGAAATGATTTCTCTTTCCCTACAGATTGCTGGTTGGAGCTCCTCGGGAAAAAGCCTTTCCATCCCAACAAGCCAACAGAACAGGAGGGCTGTACAGCTGTGACATCACGTCTTCAAATACAGACTGCACTCGTGTCGTATTTGATGAGGAAAGTAAGTTCTTCAGTGCTTCTGTTTAGGATTGAAACAGTTGTCCGATTTTTCTTATTTGATGGGGTCTTTTCCATAGACAGTGTGTCAGAAAGTTACTTCTCTGGATTTGTACATAACTTACTTTGCATTGGAATAAGTTGTAGTTTAATTGCTAAAGTACCATAAGGTGCATAAATTTGGCTAGATTTGGATGTTTTGTAAATTGATGGGACAGGACATAATGTGCTAGAAGTGCTTAAAACGGATGTTGTCAGTGATAAAATGCGCAGACACTGCCACCTGTAGACTGTCTTATGTACTGTATGAAGCTCCTTACAGAGACAAAAAGTTAACTTAATATTTGAAAGTGTATTGTGATGCTTTGCAGCTGACCCAGGGAAGGAGAGTAAAGAAGACCAATGGATGGGTGTAACTGTCCAAAGTCAGGGGCCAGGAGGAAATGTGGTGGTAAGTCTGTAGGAATAACTTATAAAAACATTCTGGGTCTACAGTGAATGTTCTGAACGGTATACATTTCTGTGCAGCTTTCTGAAAGATAATTTATTTTCTTGTACTCTTGTGATTTTTAGAGTTAAGGACTTAAATGTTTCCCTAGCAAAATAAGATCCTTGAGATTGTAAAAGTTTTAAATTATTTTTCAAACTCTGAGTTAGCCTTCCTTTATAATCTTGGTAACAATATAGGATGTTTTATTTATAGGGTGTCCAATTTTCTTTATTTCATATATTGTTTCTTTTAAATAACACTTACTATAGAAATAGGGAAAAATAGTGAGATAAATTTTTAGAAGTAGCAGTCTATCATCAGCCTGTTGTCTGGAATGATCAGCCTTACTTAAATTTTAACGAGGGTATTTGGCTGAGTCGCTCCTGTGTATTAATGTAGCTCTGACCATTGCACTAGGACTTAAAAGTGAGAGTGTGCTGCAGTAAGAGTTTGTGCAAGTGATGACACAAGCTATTTTATACAATACAGAGAGAAAAAGCTTTGGGGATTTATCAGATAATGTTATCTTTGTATGTTAATAGTTATTTCTCAATTAAATTCATCTTTCATGGTGCTGCAGGATACCAGCTACATCATAAAATGGGTGTGCAGTGCGGCTTTCCGTCTAATTATATCCTTGCAGCTTAGCCTCACTGCTTTGAAAGCTGGAGCAAAGCTCCTTTAGGGTGCAGCTCTGGAGTTATTTAAGGATGTAGAGTCAGTAATATCTTGCTCCAGTCTGACTGAGAACCTAAGGGGAGGAGAGTAGATGGAAGGGGAACTGTTAATCATTCCTTACCAGCTAATGCCATCCTGTCTGTGATGCAATTTCTCTGAGAAGGAACTTTTCTATGTAAGTGGAAAATGTGCTTATTAGATGACCTGTGGGCAGCTGGAAGGTCACCATGCAGCTGGGCAGTACGTGATAATTCTCAGCACGGCCAGGAGTAATGCAGTGCCTTCAGTGTGGAGCAGCTAGGTGTCTGCCTAGTAGGAACTGAAAGGAATTTCTCTGTCAGATGAGAAACTTGGGATGCTTGTGTTCTTCACACACCTATTACATGTATATCTGCAAAAAGTGCTGCTGGCAAAGGGGTTTGATTATTCCACCCCTTTACAATGGTTTGGTGGTTATGCCACTCAGCCTGGTGGCTATTCATCCCTCGTGTTACGTATCTGATTAGAACCCTGTTCCCAGGTGAACAGTTGTAACAGCTAGGTTAAAGAACAGCTTATGCTCACCGATGCTGCTTTTCTCCGTCCCGGTGATGGTTATCCCGTAGCAGAACATTAACCACAGGAATTAGGAACAAGTCCTCCTTCCATCCCCTCCATCGAAAACCTTTCAGCATCCTACCTATGGCATTTTTCTGTAAGGGATAAGTTTTGAACAGCGTCAGGTGGATGGTAGTTAAACTAGCTCCTCATGTCTTTTGCAAGCATGTAAGTTATCTAACTATTAGAGCTGTGGGAAGACAGCCACTTTCTTATGAGAGATAGGGTTGTTCACTCCCTTCTCAAAAAAAATGAATTAGGTATCAGTAAAGGTTTTAAGCCTAAAAATCCTAAATCCCACAGTGAAGAGAGACAGAATCTTGCTGCCTTCTCTGACCAGCAAGCGGTTGTTATGACTTGCGTCCACAGAAGCCTAACTTTTTGCATATGTTGCCTGTAGGGAACACTGGACTCTCTCTGCCTTGCAACATGAGTCCCCAGGGAGATTGACAGCTTTGCTAGCATGAAGTATTGCTTGTGGAGACCAGTCTTTGGTAATTTGCATACAAACATACAGAAAGCATCACTTATTATCTCTTCTATCTTGCAGACATGTGCACATCGCTATGAAAAAAGGCAGTATGTAAACACAGTGCAGGAAACCCGGGATATCATTGGAAGGTGCTATGTGCTGAGCCAGGATCTCACTATTAAGGATGATATGGATAATGGAGTGTGGAGTTTTTGTGATGGTCGTTTAAGAGGCCATGAGAAGTTTGGTTCCTGTCAGCAAGGTGTTGCTGCTACTTTTACTAGAGACTATCATTATATTGTGTTTGGTGCCCCAGGCACTTACAATTGGAAAGGTATGGTCTAGCTTCCTTCCTGCCAACTCTAGACACCTCCTTCCCATTTCCTCTTAGATTTTCTGCAAATACTGCATCCTAAGGTTCAATTGTTATTGTTTTTTTTCCTTCTGGGGGAGGGAAGGGGCAATAAACCTAATAAGGACCTTACGATTTTACCCTGTTTTGACAAGATGCTATTCTCCTATATAAAAGACATTTACTGAAGTTCCTCTAAATACCTTTGATGGATTACATATGAACGGATATAGAACTTTTCTAGTATGTACAGCATTTTTTTCCCTTATTAGTCATAATCTTGTGATAGGACTGAGGGCTTGCTTTGAGACTTATACACTGTACCAAATTACTGAATTATTTTAAAGTTATTTGACCAATTTTTTCTTCTGCATTTGAGCAAATGTTAGATGGCTGTACTGAGATCTCTGTTTATCCTTCAGCATTCTCCTCTTAATTCTTTGTGAAATCTGTGGATAGGAGTGTGTCCCAAATTATACATTGGAGGACTGCAGGAAGATAACAGACCAAAGCTACATACATTTGTATCTAAATTATTAGATTTTTACTCAAAATTCCATGGATAATTTGTTTGATGAAGAGACAAGGACTCTGTATCATGTAGGAGATAAAAACTTAGGGGGAAAGAACTTAGGTTTTCCTCCATTATTTTATACTGAAAAGCATGTAAGTGGCTGTCCCTGCCTTTTTTCTTAGTCATTTTTCCCTTTCCACTTCATTACATCAACAGCTGTAAGTACTTCACTCCTTCAGAACATCTGATCCTTGAACGATTACAATTTCTTCCCTCATACACCTGTGCCTGCTATATGAACCGTGCAAAATCTTTGAGTTAAGCTCTGGCACAAGGTATACTTTCTTGAAGCTGTAATCTTCCACATATCTGTTCCTGTCAACACAATCTGGCCAAGCTGAAACAGCATATTGAGTCCAGAGCTTTACCTTAATTGCAGAGAAATGCTCTGACAGTATATCAGTCGTTAGTACTCTTTCATATCATGGAAAAACATGTACATGTATTTGTCAAAATGTTAAATATGCACGTCAGTAAAAGGGAAGCATGCGTTTTATTGAGCAACTAATATTATCAATATAAACAAGAAATATATCCATAATATTTTCTAACTATATCCCCAGTGTTTGCCATAATTCAGTAAAATTCTTTTTTTTTTTTTTTTTAATTCTTCTGTATTTATCTCCCTTTAAAGAGAGGCTTTATGAAATTAGGCACTGTGGTGGTTCACAACCAAGGTGATCCTGTATTTTTGTTGAGAATTGTCTTAGTATCCCATGTTTTCCAGATCATTGCATGGCATCTTCATGGAGTAGCATGAGGTTCTGTCACAGAGGTAGAACTTAAAAATTCATGGCCTTTTGAAAGTCAAGTGTGCTATTCTGTGTTTGTCTCATTTAAACAGTAGGCGCCATCTCATTCATGGTAATTAATGCTAGTTGGGAACCATTTATTTATCTATTATTTTTTTCCCTTACCATTCATTTGCTTTTATTTTATCATTTCACTTCTTCAGGGGTGGTTCGTGCAGAGCAAAAGAATCAGACATTTTATGATCTGGGTATCTTTGATGATGGGCCTTACGAAGTTGGCGATGAGAGCCTCCAAGATAAGAATCTAGTTCCTGTTCCAGCTAACAGTTATTTAGGTAGGACAAAGTATCTATGGTAAATCTCTTCAGGCTTCTTATATATTTGTGATTCCAACCCGATGCAGTAACATGGAATGAGAGGAGAAAGCCATTTATGCGTGAACCCTGTGAGATACTAACCGTTTTGGATAATGCACATCTTCCTCCACATTAATGGGACAGTTTTAAGTGTAAGATGGTACTCTGCTGAGGTACCTAGAATTGCTGCTAATGGAATAGGAGATTTAAGAGCTATGATGAGGACCTACGTGTTCTGAGGGAGTGATTGTAATCACTGTGAAATGGTAAGTACCATGCATACATCAGTAATCCTTAGTCACAAGGTCTCTGCCATGTGGTATCAGAAGGTTTACCAAATTTGAGTTTCTCAATGTAACTTGAAGTTTCTCTGTCCTGGTAAGCGAGTGCAGTTTGTTGTTGCTGTTGTTGTAATTCTTCAAGGTTTTAAAACCCTAGCGGCCTTTTTACAGGCTTTTAAAATACCGTAACGTAAGTAGTGTTTGTATTTTAATTGTGCGTGTGTTGCGGAGGAGAGTCTCTTGCACTTTATGCAAATGCAAGACCACAAATATGAATGTTCTTGTATACCAGTGAGATAAATCAGTGCAGAGAAAAGGCTACACTGCGTTTTTGAAAATTCTTCAAGTGCAAAGTGTAGAGAACGTTTCTGTTCGATTGTAGGTTTCTGTGGTATATTAATCGAGTACTTCTGGCTTAGGTAACACGTAAGATTTCGGTAACTTGAAACTGGTATTGGTATTTCTGTGTTACTGATGAAATGCTGAACGGATGGGAAGTATGTTGCTAATATAAAAAGTAAAAGAAAGCTGAGAAAAGAGGTATCTTAGAACTAATGTCTCTTAGACTACAAACTTAAAGTTAGATATGAACAGTAAACAGTATGTGGGAAAAAAAAAAAAAAGAAAATGGTAAGAGCTTATATTAGAAAGGCATCCTGATAGCTTTTTTGTGTGGGAGAATTGGTAAGAAGGGTGCTGTAGAGGTGTCTTTTGCTATGAGCAGTTTACTGTAAGTGCGTGTGTATAGGTCTTACTCTACTGAATTTTTGCAGTTTCATAAGAAATGTAATGTTGCATTTATTTCCTAAATATAAATGTTGCCTTTGATGTGTTGAAAACAAAAAAGGCTTGTGTTCACTGACATTGCTGTTCCCTATGTTTAGACAGTACATATACATGGTTTTAGCTTGCTTTGCTTAACTACTTTATTTTTTTCTCTTCAATCTTTCACTCATATGTTTACAGGTCTTCTATTTCTGACAGCTGTATCTGATACTCATCCAGATCAGTTTGTATACAAAACATTGCCTCCCAGCATACAGGTTGACAAATCAGTGGATATAACGATGAATAGCTACTTAGGTTTGTGACCACCTGAGGTGGCAGCATCTGGTCAAACATAATCTCTAGACCTTTGACATGATCCTCTCCACTCCATCCCTCCTCATGTCAAATACATTGCAAGTAAAAGCATGTGACAGGCAGGGATTCAGATGAAGGGTAACTTGTAAAATAAGGTGCCTTCAGAGGAGGCCTGGTTTGTGATGCATTTCTCCAAACCCTCTCATTTCACCTACAAAGTGGACTCTTACTGAATTTTTCTGAAACCGTCTCATTGCGAACTGCTGTAATTGAGAATTTCAATAGTACTGGTGAAGTTTTTCAGTAGAGCGATTATTATCTGCTGACTGGTATTTTCTTCCTTGCAATGTGCTTAATTTTACTTTGGTCTTTATTGGCTATGTTGGTATATGCTTTATATTCTATTAATTCAGTTTTTCATGTATTTTTAAATCCTTTGGCTTTAGCAAAGAGTAGTTAGGACTAAATTCATTCAAATGTGTCCTTTAGAGCTGCATTAAATCAAAATTGCCAATTTCACCATTACTGTATAAGGTGATTCTCAAATACTGTATAAATCATTAATACAATGCTTGTACAATATTACACTCATACAGTACATTTTGCATGTTTTCAATGGAATGATACTGACTTGTACTTAGGAATTTTATAATAATTTTGTTGGAGGCGAAGTAGTCAAACTATATTCAAGTGGTAATGTTAAGTCATTTCTAAGCTGGTATGCTTAAAAAAAAAAAAAAAAAAAAGACCCTGTATTTGCTGTTTGCTGTCTGCAAAATGTAGATCTCAGTGAGTAATGAAGCAATATGTTTTGTGGGGGAGATACTTAAATGTAACATATGAAAGAGTGTAGACATACAGACATGCATCCACCAGTTCAAATAGAAACACAGAATTCCTAGTATGTCATATTCTGTTTTAGACAAAACTTCTATCAATATACCACTTTAATATAGTAGGGGAATTTATTTTATACAAGTCTTTTTTTGTTTATATATGTATATATTTGTATATGTAAATACACACATATGATATATATATATATATATATATATATTATTCCTTTCTCTATTGAAGGTTTCTCTTTGGACTCTGGTAAAGGAATTGTTTCCCAAGATGAGATGACTTTTGTGTCTGGTGCACCAAGAGCCAACCACAGTGGAGCGGTTGTTCTACTGAAAAAAGAGAAAAATCAGAGGGCGTTGTCACTGGAGCGCATATTTGAAGGAGAAGGGCTGGCCTCTTCTTTTGGTTATGATGTTGCTGTTGTGGATCTCAACAGTGATGGGTATGACCTTGGTTAACTCATGCTTCCTATGTATAGGACGGCAGTCTGGTTTATTTCTGCTTTGGTTTTCATGTTTGAAATGCAAGAAACGCCATGTCCAATCTTAAATGTTTTGCTGCAGGAAATGGTGAACATATAGAAGAATCAAGCAGAATACAGTCTGTGTTTTTAATTACAAAAAATAGTTTTATTTAAATTAAAAAAAAAATCACTGTAAACAAAGAAGAAATAAATTTCATACCCAAAGAAGGCCCAAGAAGAAGATGCTTGTATGCCACAAAGGGAGTATAGCCTGCTTGCAGTCTCAGTGGATCTGTTGCCATCTGATACTGCTGAAATAGTTTGTACTTTTTAATCATCGTTCGGCAGCTCTTTGGCTAGCTGACCTTGAGACTACAATCTTTACTATTTCCTTTTACAGTTCTTCAGTAAAAGCACCACTTTTTTTTTCCTTCTTTAAGATGGCAAGACATTGTTGTTGGAGCCCCGCAGTATTTTGACAGAAGTGGAGATATTGGTGGTGCTGTTTACATCTACATTAACCAACAAGGCAAATGGGAAGGAGTAAAACCTGTTCGCTTAAATGGAACCGCTGACTCGATGTTTGGTCTTGCAGTTGAAAATGTTGGGGACATTAATCAGGACGGATATCCAGGTGAGTGAAAATTGACTAAAATAAGAATGTATGTGACTTTTCTGCTAATGCCAGAATTAGAACATCTATTTCAAAATTGTAAACTGCACAAAGAGTACGAATTATCTAGATATTGCAACTTATTTTCAACAGATATTGCAGTAGGGGCTCCATATGATGGTTCTGGCAAAGTATACATTTATCATGGATCTAAGAAAGGAATAAATACAAAACCAGCACAGGTAACAAAGTAACTTTTACTGTACGTAATTACTCTTGCACAAAACTAGGAGTGGCAGGGCTTATCTGTCATCTGTCTTTCTATGTCTGTCTTTATATTAGTGGGGTGGTGGGTATGCAGAAAAGTTATGGCACCTTCAAAGATTATACTGCTGACCAGAAGGATTAGGAGTTCTTGATTTGTCATGTTTTGTTTCTGGGAGAGTCCACTGATGTAGAGAAGGAAAAAAAATACATAGATGCATAAGTCTTTTTTTAAAGAAATTCTGGGATTTCTGAAATAATAGTTCCTTGCTCTTGATTCAGATAGAACAGTCACATTAGTAGAGAGTTTTTGCTTTGAAAATAACTATACATATTTTTCTCCTTTCTTCTGGAGATATTTTTCCATGACTTTCCACTTAGTTTTTAAATTAAAAACCTTTTCTCTCTCTTCCCCTTCCTCCCCCCCTCTTGAGGACCACTGTGTTCAGGTAGCAACATGAGAAGGGAACTTAATTATACCTTCTGGAATACTTGAAGAATATTTTATAGAATACTTAGTTTCAAGTACCTATACTGTCTAAATACTACTTAAAAAAAAAAAAAAAAAAAAGATAAGCAAAATTTCTATACACAGCAAATCATCTTGGAACTTTAGTGTAATTTACCTGAACATACAGGTTTTGTTTCTTTTTCTCCTCTCTCTCAGCTGTAAGATAATGATGTTCACTTATTATTAAGTATTTTATAGCTTTTCAATGTCTGAATTCCCTCAATCTGTTTGCTCTTTAGATTCTTGATGGTGAAAAAACAGGCACCAATTTCTTTGGTTACTCTATTGCTGGAAACATGGACCTGGATAAAAATTCCTACCCTGATATTGCTGTTGGTTCCCTTTCAGATTCTGTATCTGTGTTCAGGTATTATATATAGGACTGTAACCAATTACACCAAGATTTTTAGTTTTTAAAAACAAAATGCATAGAAATAACAAAAGAGCTGTTTTGCTTGGAGTAATTTTTTTATTCTAGAAATTAGAAGTTCTGGGAAAAAATACCACACGTTGGTTTGTTACTTTTTCTCATTGAGAAGCTACTTCACAATTAACACAGGGTGGGAGGGTGGACGTGGACAGTTACATGTAGTGTGGAGTGCCAATGTCTGTTGTAAATCTGTACCTTAGCTTTGCGCCCTGTGGTAACTCACTTGGATGTCCATGTCTGATTTGTCTGAATTGAGTGATATATAATTCCTTTGCCTTAAGAAAGAAGATAATTGATATATTTGCTAGAGCTTTATCTTGCTGCTGTTATATAAATCAAATCCTGCTTTGCTGAAGGTAGAACAAAACAAAGCAGAATGTCAGTTCTGTAGCTGAGGATTTGAAAGCAGTGAGGCATACTGCCTTGCTGAGGTTGTGGCGGAGTCCATGAGACCCTGCAGAAACTATCCTTGTGGATTTCTGTAGCACATGCCTTAATTAGGATGTACCAGGATGATGATTTACCTTTACAGGCCTCTGTTTTTCTTTTAATGTATTGTTAAGCTGAAACACTGGTAATGAGCAGGAGGAAGACTACCTCTTCCTTAGAGCTGTGAATCCTGCATGAAGTTCGAGGCTGTGGTGGTTATTTTCAGGTCCCCAAAAGAGAGGGGCAAAACTGAAATTGGTTATCTGAATTTTGCGGATGAAAACAACTCTACTTTTCAGGCAGAATGAAAGTTCCTACAGAATTGTTTTTCCTACAATCTTTTCATGATGCCATTTCTAAGGTATATAGTATCTGTGTAGATAATTGTAATGCCCTTACATACACTGAAACAGCATCCAACAAAAGCAATTCAGATTGCTTGTGGAAGAGAACAAACTAGGTGGAATTGAACGTTGGTCTGTTCTGACCAAGTCCATGCTGACAGTGAAAGGGGTGACCCAGTTACATCTGCTGAAAAGAGTAAGGTGTCATACTGGCCTCTTTGGGTTCTAATGTAAACAGCCTTTAGATGCTTCCGTGAGAACAGGATTATCTCATTCTTACCTTCATACAAACTGTACTTTCTTGTCCCTTCCAAAAAGAAAAAGAAAGGAAAAAAGAAGTGCAAGGCTAAATTATGATTGCAGACTACATGCAGAGAGGAGTCAGGAAATAAAAATGTTGTTTTCTGTAGCCATCCAGGCTCCACGTTAAAGCTGTTCTGGACATTAATCTGAATGAACTTTAGTTCCTACAGTTGTACACAGGGCCTGAATTGCCCTTGGTATGGGAACCATCACTTTGAATTTCCTGTTTTAAGTATGTGTATAAAATGATAACCATAACATTACATTAATACACCCTGTCCCCCGTCAGGCATTTACTACTCACTGTTGTAGTCATTTCTTGTGACTTGGTTAGCTTAGCTTTAAGCTGTTTTGTTTTTTTACCACTGCAAAACCTAAAACTCATGTTTTTTGTCTTTGCTGCAAATTAGTGCAGGCATAGAGGGCATCAAGGATTCACAGTAATTATTTCATTAATCTTAACAGAAACTTTTTTTTGCCCTTTCTTTTCTTTCCCCATTTTTCCCCCAAATAAAGATCTCGGCCTGTCATAAGCATTATGAAAAGCATTACAGTACAGCCTGACAAACTTGATCTAAAGAAAAGGAACTCTGAGGACCCTGGTGAAATATGGTAATTTAAAAATTATTCTATTATTCTATCGGGAACATTGGTGTATTGAGCTTTCTGTTGTCAAAACGTATCACAAAACAGTGACTATATTAAGGTGAGGGGATATGACAGTTGTGCAGATGAAGCAAATGTATCTACATGTGGTCATTTTAACTTCCTGAATTTGTCATGACTAGTGCTAAAGACTTCATGTGGAATACATTCTGTTTACAATGCATGTTTTTGAAAATGAATGTCACTTTGCCATTTAGGACTTCAGGTATCTTAAAATATCTTACCTAGAACTGATTTCTCATGAATAGAGATGTAAAAGCAAATGTCAGAAAATATTACTAATTGCTCATTAAACATTTTTCCTTGCTTTGTAATTCAGTTTAGTAAGCAGCAAATGACGGTTCTAGTGTGAAAACCACAGTCATAAGCTGTGATGACACCATTCAGTGGACTGTTAAAACTTTTCAGTTTGTTGGACCATGCCTTATTAAAGTTAATTTTAATTTCTTGGCACTTTTTACAGGATGGATGTGAAAGCATGTTTTCATTATACTGCAAACCCCAGTAATTTAAATCCACGAATAAGTAAGTTTTGAAGATAAGTATGTTTTAATCTTTGTTTTATATATATATATATATATATATAAAATATAAATATATAAATATAAATATATATATATATATATATAAATAAATATAAATATATATATATATATTTATATATAAATAAATAAATTTTGAGAGTATCATGTAAGAATAGTACCTAAATTATAGTGACTCATCTCAAACTGTCAGGTTTAAAACGCAACTCAGTACTAAGGACAATTAGTTATTGCGGTATCTGTATGTACAGTAGCACATAGGGTCATATAAAGAAATTCTGGTGCGTTAGGAAGTTCTGTGGGTAAAAGACTCAGTTGAAGTTTTCTAGGTCACATAACTGCCAGTGAGCAAATGGCTGCCATACAGACTAAAACCATTTTGCCTCTCCAGGCTGCTCCTGCTTTGGAAAATAGTTCTAAAGCCCAATTTATATGTCATTAATAAACATTATTTCCTGTTGAGGACTTGCACTTACAAAAAGTGTTTTGTATTCATGCATATAACTTAGTGGAAGTCAGCAACTGATATAGTAGATCTCTGTATTAATAGGAGGCTGGAAGATTGTGTCATAAATATCGGTAAAAATGCAAAGCATCAGTTTCTGATGTCTCCCGTTTTTTGTCTAAGTTGTTACAATGCTGCTGTTAATACACTTCAGAAAACTGTGTAGGATCTTGAGAGGAAATGAGAAGAATTCTCAGCCCAAGCCTCTTTTTCCTCTTGTGTTGTTTGAGTTTCTGAATTACTTGTAAAATCTATAGGATGTGCTTGAACAGGGTCTTGGACCTGCCCCTCTGCACATTCCTGAGGCCTGGCACGCTCAGTGCCATTCCCAGCCTTGGAACACAACATTAGCTTGGCGAATACAGAGATGTTTAAAAGACGCACAGAGTTCAGATCTATCAAAACATGGTATTCCCTGCCTTAGCAGACATAGCTAGAAAGCTATAGGCTATTGCTTTCTGTGTGAAAATAACAATGTACCTTGACCTCAAAAGTCTGCTTGGCTGCTTAGGTGCAGTTTGGGACAAGATAGAAATGAAGGGATCAAGTCAGAGTATTTACAAAGTTTTTTTTTTTTTTTTTAAATCTCAGCCCTCTACTGGCTCTACAACAGCAATTACAGCTGCTTTAGTCAGCTCTGAATTTTAGTAAAGCACCAGGAATTTATTGACTAAAAGCACTTTGGAAGTTTCCTTTAGATACATGACCTGTACAGGGTATCTGGCCCTCAACTGGAGAGGAACAAAACATGCAGGTGGAGAAAGTTTTTTTTTAAACAACTGAAAACATTAGTAAAATTCAGCAGAGGGTAACAAGTCTTCTAGAATGCTGCTGGTAAGATCATACCTGGAGAAATTATGCGGGCAGTTAGTGATAGGACAAGGGGAAATGTTTCTCACCTAAAAGAGGGGAGATTTACATCAGATGTTAGGAGGAACTTCTTCACTCAGAGGGTGGTGAGGCACTGGAACAGGCTGCCTGGAGAAGCTGTGGATGCTCCATCCCTGGAGGTGTTCCAGACCACCAGGTTGGAATGAGGCCCTGGGCAACCCGATTTGGTGGGTAGCATCCCTGCCCATGGAAGGGGGTGGGGGTGGAACTAGATGATATCTAGGGTCCCTTTCAACCCACACTGTTTTATGACTTTATTAAACCATTTTATTTTTTTTTTTAATATGGCAAAGGTCCTTCTTAATAGCAAACTATTTCCTCATACAGAGATCAACTATACATTTGAAGCAGAAAAGGAGAGGAAGCAATTAGGCATGAATTCTAGGGTGCTGTTTAAAGACCATCAGTCTGATTCGTTCAATGCAAGTACAACCCTAAATGGCCAGAACTCTAAACAGTGTGTGACAACCAAGCTTGTACTGCAGGTAAGGCACAGTATTCGCTTTTTCTTTTAGACCCATTTAAATAAAAGTATCTTGCTCTTTCAGCCGTGTGGTACCTTTGTATGCAACCTAAAAATCATGTGCAATATAAGGCTTCAGCACTAGAAAACCATAGCTAAGTAGTACTTTACTATTCCCTGTACATGTGTTGCTTCTTCCCATTGCCTTTATTTTAAAACATAAATAAAAATTGTAGACACTGCAGTGTTCTCTGGAGGTCAGTAGAGCTGAAACAATTTAGAACAATAGAGAGGGAACAAATGCCAGAAACTGAGAGTTGTTAGAAAACACAGTAGTACCGGTTGTAGAATTTAATAGTGTGACTAGCTAGGAAAAGAATTTCAAGCCACAGGTTTTGGACAGGATGAATGGGCATGACAAGAAAGCTTGGTATGCAATCGTAGTTTACTGCTGTAATGGCCTCTAAAAATGACTTTACTCCAACAGCTGAACAAATTTTCTATCTGTGGCTCAGGAATAATAAGCCTACAATATTGCTTTTTGACCATAGGAAATTAAAAACCTTGCATCTACACAACAGAGAGAAAGTGTTATTTTACTGTTGTAGCGTGAGTTCACATTTGTAGCCAGAGTTGACATTTGTTATTCCTAATAATTCTTAACTCTGAGTGAAATCATCAGATCAGGAAGCCAGAAAAAAATGAAGACAGTAGGGCTAGGATTCCTTGTGTTCTTGCATATTTTTAGAAAATGATGCGTTTCTAAATAATGAATAGTTTTAATATTGGAAAAATGGTCCAAAGGAGATGTTGCTTTTCTTCTTGTTTGAAAATGTATATCAAAAGCTGATCTTTGAGTGTTTTTTCTCATCTGCACTGTATGCTAACTATGCTGTTTAAAATGTTTTGACAGGATGTAGTAAAAGATAAGCTACGCCCAATTCCTGTATCAGTCAGTGTTGAAATTGCTGGCCTGGAGTCTAGCTCATCATCCACAAGAAAAGAGAAAGCGCTTCCAGATCTTATACCAATTCTAGATTCAAATGAACCTAAAACAACAGTTGCAAAAGTAAGCCTTCAACAGCATATTTTCTTAGAAATTTGTACTTTGATAAGTCACTGAACTTTACAGAAATAACTTGTGTGGCTCTGAATTTGTAACTACTGGCTTATATTTTGTACTTTTGTCAAGAACTTTTTAGAAAATGTTCTGAATTTGATCCTGTGTTTCTTCTGTAAAAAGGTGAGGATGATATAGCTGTTATTTGTTTTTCCTCACCAACACATATAGGAGGAAACACTTCTGAATAAAAATGGTAATCTGTCACCTCCTGTGCACACTTACCCACATTACAAATAATGTGCAGTCTAATTCTTCCATGGTTAGGATGCTAGTAGCAGTATTAGAGCTCTTCATCTCAATGACCTACCTCGAGTAAAAGATCTTATTTCCTCAGTGCTTGCTGAAGAATCAGATTTAAGGATGTTTTTCCACATTAGGAGTGTACTTCTCTTTTAGAAGGGTAAAGCATCAAGTTTTATGTAATTCTGCCTTTTAGTTACATATAAAATTTTAATTTATCAGCATCAAGGTCTAGGGCTCACAAAGAAAAACAAATCTTGACAGGTAAGAAGTAGAGTCAAGTTAAAATCTTACTTTATCCAGGGAACTTCTTGAGTTCCCTGTAGATGCTTTATGCACTGCACATCAGAAAGCTTGTTTTAAGCTAGTATCACGTGGCATGCAATAAACATGCTTTGGTTTTATCTAGGTGGAGTTCTTAAAAGAAGGATGTGGAGAAGACAATAAATGTCACAGCAACCTGAACCTTCAATACCGGTTTTGCACTAGAGAAGGAAACGAAGACAGGTTTACCTATTTACCAATGTAAGTCTTGATTAATGCATTGCTAAAATTCAAATTATTGACAAGCACTGAAAAAAATACCTTTTATATTCTATTTTGGGAGTTAGAACAGTTTTGTTCTGTTGGTCTGGCAAACACAGTCCTGTGTACTACTGATCTGTCAAGGTGACAAACATGGGGGAGTAGGGATGAGCTTTAGAAGAAGAGTCATGGTACAGAGTTAGATGGATGTAAAGTGGCTATAACTGTGTGCAGATTTAGGCTAAAATGTAAAATAAGGTTACTAACCACTGGAGAAATGATAAGCAGCCTAGCAGCAGTTTCTTGTATGGTACTGTTAATTGTTTTTGAGATGAAATTTCATTGTATGACAACGTGATGTACTACATTCCAGTAGCTTAAGACAATCACTCACAGAGAAGTAAATGGAGAAATTGTTACACCGTGACAGGCCCCCAACACCCCATAGCATCCTTCCTCCTTGGAGGGCTGACTGATACTAGAAAGAAGGTATAAAAACAAAACAAAAAAGGCTAAAGGAAGTATGTTTACTTACTGTGAACAGTCAGCCTTTAGCAGTGTGTGTGCCACAAAAAACTATGACCATTCTTGTGTTTATGTTCTTGCAGTAATTCTTCATTAATAGAGGGAATTATATTTGGGTAAAACCACAGTAAGAAACAAACTTTCAAATGCATATGTTTTCCTAATGCACAGAACCGCGTATATTCTATTTCTGCAGTGAAAAGGGCATGCCAGTGCTTGTTCTGAAAGATCAGAAAGATATTGCACTGGAAATAACCGTGACTAATAATCCATCTGATGCAAAAAATCCACAAAAGGATGGTGAAGATGCATACGAAGCTAAACTAATTGCAACTTTTCCAGACAGTCTGACCTATTCCGCATTCAGAGAGATGAGGGGATATCCAGTGAGTATTTTTTAACAGAAAGGATACTCAAAGTTTTAAACACTTTGGGCATATGTTTACTTATAAATATACTCTACTTATTCAGGAAAAACAGCTAACATGTGGTGCCAACCAAAATGGTTCTCAAGCAGAGTGTGAACTTGGAAATCCTTTCAAGAGAAACTCCAATGTAAGTTGCACCTATTTTACTCACATTACATAATTTGATTCCCGACTACAGTCTTCCAAAGTTTGTGTCATAACTATAAATTTGATTTGGATCTGTCTTTTTAACTTTAGAATTTGATGGTGTGTTGCTATAATATTCCATATATCATTATCTTCCATAAAATATTTACATATTTTGTGGATGTTCTTTCCTGTCTAGGTAACGTTTTATCTGATCTTAAGTACCACTAAAGTTAATGTTGATACGACAGACTTGGACATTAATCTGAAGCTGGAGACGTAAGTTTTCTTATTTTGTGCATATGCATGTGTGCTGTTTTTACATACAGTTAAAAATATTTTTAATTATTTGATCTGATACATAAAAGCAGTTTAATAGTAAAGTGAAAACCGCTAAATTGATAAAATCAACAGTGTTTTTTTTTTTTTTTTTTTTTTTTAGAACAAGCACTCAGGCTAATTTGACTACAATTACAGCAAGTGCTAAAGTGGTTCTTGAATTGTTTTTATCACTTACTGGGTAAGTGTTGGTAGACCAGATTGGGGGGCAGAGCACCTTTGCTGCAGACTTCATTAAAATCTGATTATTCTCCTCTCTCCACCCGCCACCTGAACAGAGTGGCTAAGCCTTCTCAGGTATATTTTGGAGGTAACGTCATTGGTGAGAGCGCTATGAAATCTGAAGATAACATTGGAAACCTCATAGAATATGAATTCAGAGTGAGTAATTTAGATTAATTCTAATAGCTATTTTAATCGAAAGAACAGCTTCTCCTTTTATGTGTCTGAGTACTTGAAAAAGTTGCTGGATCTAGTCCCACAATCCTGACTTCCTGTTCAGAATGAGGCTGGATGTACACATTCTTGTAGAGCAGTTCATGTGCATTCCAGTATACACCATAAACTCCGTACAGGTGGGAAACAAACCCAGAAGTCTAACTGCATGTGACCAGATGTTGGCTGATGCAGGCAAACAGCAAATATGTGTACTTAGGGCATGCAGGATTGAACACGCACAAGATGACACTGCAGAGCCATTTTGAACACATGAGCCTAAGTTCACCCTTTTAGTCTTCTGCCTAATTGATCAGTTGAGGAGAAGGGGAAGTGGGAGTACTCTGATTCTGTGAAATCTTTGTGTGTCTGGAAGCGGATTGCTTTTTCATTAACTCAAGCCCTTCTGTATTTATGTGTAGTTAGATGGATTTCCAGAGAACAATCCTATGTCAAATCCTTCATTTACTTCTCTACCTGTGTATTTAACTACAGTATTAATGTTGAAGCAGTTAGAAAATCTGTTTTATAACTTGCTATCATAAGCAGTAACACTAAGAAAGAAAAAAAAAAGTTGGGAAACAATTCCCAAACTATTTCAGTGGGAGTTGGTTATCTTTCTGTGTCAGAGTTCCTCCAACTTTCAGTTTGCCTCAGTAACGTAACTAAAATGATTTCTTAGTTCTCAAAATAAAGGGTGGTTGTTGTTGTTTTACATGTAGACAGACTTCTAGACATCAACAGCTTAAAGTTAATGTTAGGGAATTACAATCTTACTATAATCAAGCTCAGTATTAGTTACTATTCAAGTGTGCTCGTTTTACTATATGCTTTTGTTGTTATGCTCTGTTTCAGCTGTCTTTCAGTGGCTTTTAAATGTCCTGTTAACTGCATGCTTAGAAGTTGTCAAAGTCAGTAACAGTCATTGATTTTCAAACAGAAAACCCCTTTAAAACACAATTTAAAGAATGTTTATTTTAACAGGTAACTAACTTGGGCAGGCCACTGAAAACATTTGGTACAGCTTCCCTGGACATCCAGTGGCCAAAAGAAATTAGTAATGGCAAATGGCTGCTGTATTTGATGAAAATAGATTCCAAAGGCTTGGAAAAAGTCTCCTGTCAACCACAGAATGAAATCAATTCTTTGCGTCTTGCGGTAAGTTACCCTACCTTCTACTGGTCACTAATAAGTACAATATTAAAGCACCATAGCTTGTGATAGTAAGGTGTAAGAGCTTGCCTCCAGAACGTATTTTTTTTCTCGGGATGGCCAAAAGCACAAACAATGCATTCTTAACCTTATCAGGCAATTTCGTGTAACAGCTACAGGTAAGCTACAGGACAGCTGCTATCTCATGGTGACTGTAGCTGCAGTGGGCACTGCTGTCATATGCTTCTGCAGGCCGAAATTACTGTTAGCTTTAACACATCATCAACATTATTGAAGTCTGTGTTCTTGCACGGAAAAAAGACAGCAAACATCTCCCCAGCCCAAGGGAAATCCACGTACTCTTTTGAAAGAGAAAGAGCTTGTAAATACATTTAATTGCTTACAAGAAATATGCTAAAAGCAATTTCTGAAGCAAGAGTTTCATAGTCCTTTGTGTCTACTTAGCAAGATTTTTTCTAAACCTCAAGTCTCATTTTCATTGTTTCTCATATAATCTCAAGGTTACTTGGGAGAAGTTGTAATTTTCACCATTGAACTGCATACACGTAAACCCATTTTGTCAGTGTCTTGATCATTATATTAGTTAATAAAACTTCTAGTAAGTATTTAATATGCAGTTTAAAAAATGCATCATACTGACCATCTTACTGTATTAGCACAGTAACATTAATGCCATATATATAGAACAAAAATGGAAACAACATTAAAAGCTTTACAAGTCTAAAAACCCATTGACCTGTCAAAGAAGGCAGTTAACCTTTTCTTGGTTAATACCAAGTTTTTGTGATTCTGTTGTTAGCAATGAATATATGTAAATAGGGTTTATAGAGTGAAGTCACTTGTGCTAATCTTGAAACAAAACAACAAAACAACAAACTTTGTTTATGCTTGTATGGGGAACAGAATTAAGACAAACATATGATAACATAGTAAAACTTTTTTTTCTCCAAGGAATCTCATAACTCCAGGAGAAAGCGTGAGGTGGCAGAGAAACAGATTACAGACAGCAAAGCATTTTCTTTGTTCTCAGAAAGAAAATATAAGACCTTGGTAAGCATACTGCATTAACTACAGTCTTGTTTGATACCTTCCGCTTCACTCCTAACAGGGCTTTTGGAGTTTGGCAGGGTGAAAGAAGCTATCTCCAGTTTGTTTCTATCTTAAACCAAGTATTAATACTTTTAGAATTTGTCCTTCTGCATTATCTACTGATGGAGATGGAACTAGGAAAGAATTTCTGCAGGGCTATCTATGTGGAAATGTGATTACATCCATATTGCTGTTGGTACAAACAGATTTTGGATCTTGTACATAAACATAATGCATATAATCCAATTTTAAATCTTGGTGGAGAAGGTGACGGTTCAACAATTTGTGAAGATATTTTTACTTACACGTAGAAATTTTTAACTGCAGGACTGCAATGTGAATGCACGGTGTGTGGACATAAAATGTCCCCTGAAGGGTTTTGACAGCAAGGCATCTATTTTGCTGCGTTCCAGACTCTGGAACAGTACTTTTGTAGAAGTAAGTCCTCTTACCTCCCATTTTTGAAAGATTATAGAGTTCTTTCCTGTTTTATGTCTAATTGTACTTTATTTTGGAACAGGAATACTCCAAAATGAACTACTTAGACATTCTTGTTAGAGCCTCAATCAGTGTTCCTGCTGCAGCTAAGAATGTTAAACTCACAAATGAAATTGCTCAGGTAGGTTCAACAGTTAAATGTTAGCCATAGGTTACGTTTGTTATGTTTCCAGCTTATCTCGAAGACTGAAAAAAAAAAAAACATTTTAAAATAAATCTACCTAATAAATCAGATTTCTAATTGAATTTTGAATTAACAAACCTTTTCACATTTAATTATGTTGGCAAAATTCACTACCATATTGAAATGATACCAATATGAACTTTTTTTCCCAAAAGTGTTTTGCAAATGAGAGAAGATATCTTGTCATAAAAAGAAAATAAAACTATAAATTGCAGCTTTATCTTAAATTTCAATGATTTTGAAATGCTCATCTTCACATACTTTCTTTCCTTTAGGTGCGTGTTACTGTCTTTCCTGCAAAACCAGTAGCACTTTATACAGGAGTGCCTTGGTGGATCATTGCGGTGGCTATTTTTGCTGGAATACTGATGCTTGCACTGCTGGTATTCCTGCTATGGAAGGTAAGTTTTTAGTTACCTGGTTATTTAACATGTCCTGTTGTACAGATGACAAGGTAGCAAACTAATTAAGCAAACAAGTATTTTTGCTTTACATTTAGGACCCAAAAGACAGCAAAATGGCCTAAACTTGTACACTACTTCTCTCAGTTTAGTAACATCTGGAATAAAAATGGTCATAAGAGAAGACTTGTTGCTATAGTTGATAGGATTTTTTTCTGTATCCAGATCCTTGAAAGGAAGTTTTTTTGAGGTCTAGACAAAGCTTCGTAAGATTGATACATTGATATGGATGGATAATAAGCAAGGCTTTTGTGGTTAGGTGTAAAACTGAACTCTCTATCAGTATTTTAACAGGGCTTTGTTCTCATAACATTAGAAATACCATTAAAGACATAGTAGATGAAAATAACCAAAATGTGCAAAAGTAGCACATAACCAAATGTATTGTTCAATTTCTTCAGTATTGGTTACTTATCTGAGAAACCCTTAAGGAATAAATATTTAAACTAAAAGTTAAAAATTTGAAGGAAAAAAAAGCACCTAGTTTTCTAACTATCTTTGGCACTTCTACAGCTAGCTATGGTTCCAAGTATAACAGAGTAGTTCTTTTATTCTTACTATTTACTGTTGTAGGCAGTTAATGTTGTTATGGGATAGGAGAATCTTATTACGAAAGAATAGCTGAAAAGGAATATCCTATCTGTCACTGGAGCAGTTATGGCTTTGTTGAAGACTTACTGTTTGCTACAGATTACTTCTCAAAGGATGCTTGACTTCCTTCTTTCCAAAAAACGCCCAGCCTCTGCTGCAAATCTTCCTAATGAATTACAATTAAGGCCTTGTGTGGGCTGTTAGGTTATACATATTAGTTTTCTACTGCACATGAAAATGCATGCATTCACACACAGTGTGAAATACTTTTTCCGATGACAGACACTGAGCCATCTTATGAAGGACAAACATGGTACATCATAGACAATTGCATGACTGGGTATAAGAAAAATGCTTGTGTTGCACAGGAAAAATCAGTAACTCATATTTTTGTTCTTTATTTACCCTGTGCAGTAGTCCATAAACTGGTTTCCATATAGATGTCTTACTGCTCTTCACAGACAGTTTTAGTTGCTACAAATACACGGTAGAGTAGCTTTTCTTGAAAAAATGATGTATTAAAAATTTATCAAAATAATATTCCTTATCCCAGATTATACTATTTACAGATTAAGTTAGTCCCAGAGTTCTCAAATCTAGATACAGCTGAGAGTTTTCTCGATTCTTTTCAGACAACAATCCCATGAAGTGATTACGAAAAGATAGTTATTCAAGTCAGTTCTAATAGTTTTAACTTTTTCCAGTCCACAAAAAATGACTAAATACCTTGCTTCCTTGTAGTGTGGTTTCTTCAAGAGAAATAAGAAAGATCATTATGATGCCACATATCACAAGGCTGAGATCCATGCTCAGCCATCTGATAAAGAGAGGCTTACTTCTGATGCGTAGTATTGATCTACTCCTATAATTGGTAATCAATGATATTTTTTAATTTTTAGCTGTGGTGGCACATGCTATGGTTGCGGTGGCTAACGATGAAGCTTTTGCTGCTAATGTTCTATTAACTTTTGGATTACGGACTATCAGTACTTGCTTGCTCGTTCTATTAATAGATATTCACCTTTTGGTGCACATAAACACAGGTGTTTACCTTGGTCAAAAAAAGCTTTTTCTTTAGAAAACATCTTTATCTGTTGCAATGGATTTTAGTGTTTTTTTGAATTGATGTTTTAACAGTACAAGTTAGTTTTTAAGCTTGAGAGGTGGTAATCAACACTGCAGAGTTAATACTTAAAGCTAAACTATGTGGAAGATAAACTTGCTTTATTAACCTTTAGCGCATGCTTAAAAATACACATTGCTCATTAATGAAAGGGGTTGTCATAAAGAAAAGATAATTGTTGTGGAACCACCTTTTTTCCTTCTATTCTACATCATACTTTTCTAGGTAGAAACCTTTCTCCGCTGAAGCTACTATGATGCATGACCGTTTATGCTTCTAGCAACCTTCACTCAACTTAAGAGAATACATGCATGTACAGGATACTAATTAAAGATGCTTTGACATGAGGGATTGGGGAGGAATTCTTAACCAAAATCTGTCAAAACTGTGTGTATGACATCTTCTCTAAGAGATGGCCAAAAAATTTGATCCATGCCTCCATTTATTTTTTAATATATACCCACTTAAATTATAATAGATTGGGAAAAAAAACACACAACAACAAACCCCAAATTCTACCACCTCAAATACTAGGAACAAAACATTGCCACTTCCTTTTTTCTAGTACTATGTAATGACAGCCAGATGACACAATGTCTCTTACCGTTAATCTTGACTTCTGCAACCCATAAGCACATCATATCTAGTGTCTTCTGCTAGTCATCACCTCTGTACCACTGTGGCCAAAACTCCAGTTTATTTTGAAATTTTAATTTCAGTACATTCTTAAATAGTTTAAAAAAAAAAAAACAGTAACTGTTTTTATATTAGCTTTGAATTAAAAACAAACACACAACCCTGTACTATATTCTATCTAGGGAGATGTGTCAGGGCGTACTACAAAACTTTCAAGTTATGTCTGTTTTGCACCAGACGTATTAAGCAAGACTCATGCTCTAATACTGCATATGTGTAGTTAGTTCAGGTGACTACAGTTGTGATGGTGCTCTGAAAAAAAAAAAAAAAAAAAAAAAGCCCTGATATAACTTTTCTTGAAGGGCCTGGAAATCTTTCTGTAGGTTTTATGGTAAATCATGTCACCATACAGGAACATAACGAAGTACATACCTACCTTTGATTCAGGAGAAGCAAGCTTTCCTGCACTGTATTTACATCTTTGTTTAGCATAAGTATTTCTCATTATACGAACGAATAACTTTGTAGGAAGACTTACACGGTGCATTTTTGCCTACATCTTGTTATTTTCAATTTTCTTACCTGTAAGTCTCTGCAAAAGAAGAATTTTGTTGTAGTACTTTCACGGCAACTTAAACCTAACCTCGTCTTTTTTTTGTCTTGGCCTCAGTGCGGGTTCTTCCAGCGTTCCAGGTACGATGACAGTGTCCCCCGATATCATGCTGTAAGAATTCGAAAAGAAGAGCGAGAGATCAAAGATGGGATGTGCAAAGATCTTGAGACAAAACAATGGTTCACAAAATGGAATGAGAATGAAAGTTATTCTTAGAGAAAAGTCGTTTCCCTCTACAAAGTTCAGATAGAAGTTAAATGTTGCCATTTATGGAGTGCTCATGGAGTTAGACGTATGAACACTATGGACATCTTCACCGTTTGACTGTAGATACTACTACTTATATTGAGGCTTTTGTTTGCACAGTCAAAATTGCTTCAATGGACTTTAATTTGCATTATTTAATTTCTACTCTGCCTCTTTTTTACCTTCAAATCTAACTCAGACTTCAGAAAATACTGTGTTGTGTTGGGCTCTTTTCTACAAAATATACAAAACCACTATGGCAGACCTTTCTTGTGATCCTGATTTTCCTGGGAATGCAAGGAATGCATGGTTGAGGTCAACATAGGTTCTCCATCCTTCCCTCAATGCATAGGTTATTATAAACACGCAGTGGCCTTAACATTGTTTGAGTATAATCCGAAGACCTGCAAATCTATTTTAGTCATGTGCTTTGCCTGCTGCAGTAGTTAGGACTTCACAAAAAGCATCACCTTAAATTATACGTGCAATAGCTCACATTGCTTGGTTTTTAAGATCAGAATATGTGAATATTGCTCACAACAAATATACACAGGTTTTTTTGTTTCGTTTTAAAAGAGGCTTGAATATTAGATGTACGTTTTGTATATATATATTTCAGTCATTTTTGTATTTATTTTTGTTATAAATCATTGTCTTTGTCTAACTGCTAGGCCAAAGACTTAACTGAACCTTCAAACCACTGTGTTTATGAACTTCATATGATGAGACCTGAGGCTTTCACTGCATTTTAATACATAACTGAAGGTGCCAATGCTTTCCAAAAAATGTAAATATTTATTCCAATGATGTATGTGGAGTCTTATTTTCCTGATACTTATAACTTTACCTAATAAGAATTATCAGGTCTTGTAATATGATTTGTATATTACTTCAGACTATTTTACTGTTTGGACACCAAGCATAAAGTAGGGTTTTTAGATACAGTTTTATACTTACTGGAAGAAGTAAGAGGTTCTCTTGGAAAAAACTTTCCAGCATCATAAGGATTTCCTGTTTGGCAAAAGGTGTTGACTACTGCAACTGTTACGTAGCACTTGAAGGAGGCTGTAAATGCCTAATTTAACTATGAGGATCTGAGTTGATCCTCTTTGAGACTACTGAATACTCTTGAATACCTGAATGTTGGTAAGAGTAGAGTCACAATATTGTGCTTATCAGTAATCTAATTGTTGTAACATAATTGATAAAGCTATTTAAGGAGTTGACTTTTTTTTTAAACCCATGTTCTAAAGCATTGGTACTATCTAAGAATGAAGATTAGTTTGTTTATTCAGTGTAAAACAACTAAGCTCAAAAAGTATGCATGTTAATTGCTAGTAATTTGAACTATGCAAAAACCTCTTGGTACTTTTTGCCCTCATAGGGTGAAAACCTGCTAAGAGGGCAGTTGTCAGGTATCTTTATTTTTTACTACCAACTTTGAAAATACCTTGTTAGAAGGTATGGTCACCTAAAATGTTAACATTATAGAAAGAGGATTAATTTAGTATACTCTTCTTCCTCCCACTAAATGATCTCAGTCTGTTATCACCCTGATTTTTTGAACACTTAAAATATGTATTTAGCTGTTAAACAATTTTTGACCTTTTAAAATCTAGCTTATTTGCTGAAAGGCTCAGCAGCATAAGAAGACAGGCTAATCAGGTGCTAAGAAGCTTGACAGTGACTATTGTAGCCTTTGATTTGAAAGCAGATTACGGCCCTCCCTTAAGAACTCTGCAGTGTTAAACTGAAAGTTTTAAAAAATAAGTCACATCACTGGTATACTTTTATTTCAAACTGTCTCTTTTTTAATACCAGCTAGCAATGCCATATTATTCCATAATTAGAAATTACCTGTGGATATTTGTATAGAAGTGTGAAATAAATTTTTTTTATTAAAAAGTGTTTTGGTAATAGTTATTTCATATTGCAATTACATGAGATAGCCATAGCCAAGTTCACTAGTACATCAGAAGAACAAGCTGAAAGTTGCACACTTTAACAAGTGATCTCGCTATAAATATTGCCATAACTCCTCAGTGCCCGCCCTCATGCAGAAGGGCAGATAAGACAGCTGCAGGAGATTGTGCGCTATCTCATGCTCGCAGGCTGGCTGCTGCTTGCTGCAGGTGCCAGCGTCCACAGGAGCCAGGCCACGAGCCTGGCACAGTGGCACAGGCACAGCACCAAGCATCAGCTGCATGCAGCCGAGCTCCCCTCTCTGTCACGCAGCTGGGGTGCCTGAGACGTGCTGCCACCCTGCCCTTCCATGCAGTCTCCTGGCAGCTGCCAGCTGCTTTGCTAAGCAGGGGAAGTAAATGCATTCCCCAAAACCAGTCAAGGATTTGACACAACTAGCTGTACCTAGCAGTGGAAGTTTGCAAGCTACAGACAACAACAGAAAAACAGAAAAGCCAAAAAGACACAGGAAAGAAAAATCAAAAGAAACCCAATATTTTATATTTAAGATGTTAACCCTTACAGGATGCTTTGCTTTCATCTGCTGAAAGGAAATACCTTTCAATGCAACAAGCCCTAAAGATAAAGGTAGATGGATACATTCTAAATAATAATAAAAAACAGCATTTGTTGTTACAACATGAAATTTTTAGTACTAGGACTAGAAGGTGCTGATAGATCTCAGAGCACGTCAAAGATGTGGAAACAGCCTGCCTTTATTAAACAATTATTTTCATTTACATAACTAAAACCACAAGCAATTGTCCACAACAAGACTAAATATGGACTGGGAGAACAGTTCACTAACCTCTTGTGGATCAGCGTGATTGTGGAAGGAAGCCAGGACGGTGCCTGTCAACACACAGACCTTGACAGCACGGCAGCACCAGACAACATGGACAGTGGCTGTGCCAACACGGCATACATGAGTGTTCTTCCTGTCACAGAAAAAAAGATAAAGTTGAGGTCTTTGTAAGGCTGACCCAGTTATCACTATACATCCACAAATAAATGTATACGAAAGCATCACACATTCAGATATTAATGTATACGAAAGCATCATAGTTCATTAGCATTCTATATAGTCATATATATGCTATGTATAGGTTAAATATACTATAGTACAGGGGTATATATATAGTAGTATGTGTGTATATACTTTATATATTGTACATAATGTACTAGCATAAATACTATACACATATACAAGGCCTAATATACATGTTTTTATACATATATAGGGTGGGTATATATTTAAGGTGTGGGTATATATAAAGTATGTATATATAATATATATGCGCACTATATAGCCTGTGGTACGCTACTAGAATTCTAGTAAACCTTCACATACGGAAGTGCCACAGCACAGGGGACACAGCTTACAAGAGCCACTTTCAGTAGCCGGAGCCATGACAGCGTAATGCCGACTACAGAGGGAACTTCATACATGGGAGAGGCGAAGCAACAGGGTGCTCCAACACAAGCATCATGCACAACACAAGCCAAAGTGAAAGCTTTTAAAGGAGGCACTAAGACACCCACACTGCAGAGCTAGCTGTCACTGTGGCAGTGCATCTTAACCAAAACCCAACAGCCCAGAACGCACAGAACCTGAAAGCTGCTTACCACACAAACGACTGAAATCACCTACCCCCACACAGAGTAGGTGACTGTGCCAGCAGCTGATTTGCAATACCCCTGGGGACAAACCGTGATTAACCAGGTAAACACAGCCCTGCTTGAAGCCAGAACATCGTGGACACTTCTACCTTTCCAGCTAGCAAACGCATGCCTGAAAACAAGAACCGAGCAGCACATTCCTCTTTGGTGCCTCTGCTAACAGTTTCTTCACTGTATTTATTTAACTTCAGGCCTCAGACATATCTGAAGATCTATTCATCTTCTGAGGTCCTGGATTCATAGTTATACTATGCATTCTTATTATTTTTATAACCCCCCCTACCTGTCTGGAATCCAAAGTCACTACTTGTTGCTAGGCAAGGAATGCAAGGGAGGCACGACAGCACAGTCCTCCTCGTGACTGTCTTCCCCAAGCAAAATTCTCCAGGCTTCACAGCAAACCTGCCTTCTCCAGCTCTCAGGCTGACTGTGGCTGTGCTCTGCAGCAGCCAGGTTTGAGCCAGGGCACTTGGGCCGGGGCTCCAAATCCCTGGCTGGCAGCACAGGGGTCAGAAGGCACTTTTGCAGGTCAGCCACCCAACCCCTGCTCAACACAGTCAGCTAGCACAGGCTGGTCCTTAAACATCTCCAGAGACAGAAACGCCACAGCCTCTCCGAGCAACCTTTGGGCAGCCTCACAGTGGAAGTTCTCCTGTGTTTAAGTGGAAACTCCCCTTGGGCCACTTCGTGCCACTTGCCTCTGGCCACGTCACTGGCCAGCCCTGCGAGGAGCCCGGCTCTGCCCTCACTCACTCCCCTCGCCAGGTATTTACATGCATTCACAGGACCCTGCCCCAGCCTCCTCTTCTCAGCCTCCCCTCCACACCAGGTGCTCCAGGCCCTCAGAGGGAGGCCCATTCCTGCTTCGTATCCTCTACAAAACCCATGTTTGCAGCAGCAACTTTTCAGGGCAGTACCAGACTAGATGCTAGAAGACAGGCAGAGGCTGCAGCCATCTCTGCTTCTTAAGAATCATCCCCGAGCAACATACACTCCCTTGCCATCAATACACAGCACTACTTATTTCCTCATCTCTCTGTCTCAGTGGCTTTGGGGGAAAGGGGAGGAAGGGACAGAACAGTCACATGTTCTTTCCACAAGTATCTGAAATAACGCAACTGCTAAGCTTATTAGAAGACGTGCTTGTGGGACATTTCAGCATACAGGACTGGTTTCTTGAAGCAGAGGGAGCCAACTGCTCGGTGCCAGAGGCAAGAAGCGCACCACTGCCAGCTAACTCGCGGGATCACCTGCGACTGGTTGCAGCCCGGCAGGGAGAAGCACTGCATGGCACCGACAGCATGCCTGCACCGAGCACTGATCCCTCGCAGCTGCCACCTCACCTCCAGCAGTGGCTACAGAGGAGCAGCACCACAGCACACAGCGAGGCTTCACTCCTCCTGTTCCCACAAAAAGTTAGTGCTCAAATTCACTACCAGCTATGTTTTCCCTACAGAAGAGAAGCCATCCACGATAATCAATTACAATTTCCACATCTTTCCTCTGATCTAGATTCACATGAACTTGTACACGGCAAAAATTCACAAACTCCGAAGTTTAATTACACGCTCAATATAAATATGCAAACATCTGTATGCTCCTCTTGAACCTACTGTAATTTGATACAAACCCATACAGAAGCCACTGTGTATGAACTTTGTTCCCATTTTTTATATATTTTTATTTCTACTACTGCAAAAAAAGAAAGAGATGAAAGCCACATCAAACCAGTGCAATCCTGTAAAAGTTTTCTAACATAGCAAAAGCAAGTAAACTTATTGCCAAAAACCTGAGAACAGAGACAAGCCCAGAGCAAAGCAACACAAACAGATGCACCAGAAGGCATCATAGCAAAGAACATAAATGATAAAAAGATGAAAACAGAGATATTCTATGCATACCTATGCCTGGAAACTTGATGTTTTGGATTTTATTTTACTTTTTAACCTATGATGTAGTTATTTTGGAAGAAGGAAAGAAAAAGCAGCCGTACATGCAGCAACCAAGAACTGTGACTTCCAGTAAGGAGTCTCTTACTGTATGACTGTGGCAAACCAAAAAAATCTTTCTCTGGAACACCCTGCAAGAATGATCTACTTTCAATTACCATATTAAATCTGAAATGCCATGTTAAATTTTAAATTGAAGTTGGAAGGAAATATAAAAAAATAGCAGTTACTTAGGTTTAAACTAAACACTATGTTTTCAATTATTTTGAAATCTGATTTGTTCTATCCCATTTGAATTGTGGATCCGTGTATATTATGATTTCAAGAACATCAACAAGAAGGAACAGAGGACTAGAAAAATGCCAAATGACAAAAATAATGCCTTTCTTCTTTTTGCTTTGCTTAAGCATTTACAGAAACTAGCACATAAGAACTCCAGTTAGTGCTACACTGGATCAGATCAGAGAAAGCCCCCAAAAGATCATCAATGAGTGAAAAAGGATTAAAAAAAAAAAAAAAAAAGAGAGAAAATTCAAAATCATGGAACACAGAATATCCCAAGTTGGAAAGGACCCAAAAAAACCTTGAGTACAACTCCTGGCCCCACACGGGACCACCCAAAAATCAGACCCTATGTCTGAGAGCATTATCCAAATGCTCCTTGAACTCCAGCAGCTCATTGCTGTGACCACTGCCCTGGGCAGCCTGTCCCAGTGCCCGAGCACCCTCTGGGTGCAGACCCTTTCCCTAACCCCCAGCCTGGCCCTCCCCTGTCCCAGCTCCATGCCGTTCCCTCGGGTCCTGTCGCTGTCCCCAGAGAGCAGAGCTCAGCGCCTGCCCCTCTGCTCCCCTCATGAGGGAGCTGCAGGCCGCCATGAGGCCTCCCCTCAGCCTGCTCTGCTCAGGGCTGGACAAACCAAGGGACTTCTCTGATACTTCAACAGAAGATGCTTCCATGGATTGGTACCCAATCAGTATTTTAAAGACCAAGAAAAAAAACTTCAGATAGATAGGGAGGATAGATAGGGGGTTATGCTCCGAACACAGCATTTAAGATCTACCCACAGTTACTTCTGTCATCGCTCACCCGACACGATTTCCCCAGACAGAGGCGCTCGCTGTTTATATCAGTGAGAATGCAAACAGGCTCCAGCTCGCCCAGCGCAAGGACGCATTTAGCTTCTGACAGCCTTTACCATGTCCCCTGGCCAGGGACAGACATCCCGTGACACAGCAGCCAGGTCCCTACAGCATGCCCATAACAGTGACACATCAGGCGTCCGGACAGCAACACGCACATAGAAAAGATGAAACCATCCCAGGACCACCACAAGCAATTGAAACACCTCACAAACACCCAGCTTGCTGCCTGTAGGCACTGTGTTAAACTACAGCTGGCTCACAGCTGAAACCATTATCAGGTGGTTCCAAACACACCAATTGATAGGCAAAGCAGGTGCCCCAAATTAGTACAAGCTTGAGAAGCACAAGCTACTACTCAGTGCTTCTGAGGACAGCCCACAGGCAGCACTACAGCAATAAATCTTAGTGACCTGTATTGGTACACGACCTGCAGAGACAGAAGTTGCTAGTTTGCCCCGCCAGCCACCACCCCCGGCCAGGACAGAGCAAGCCGTTCTGTTTTGGGTACAAGGTGGAGGGGCTGCCTACAGCCAGGCGAAGCAGTCTGACCCTGCACCACTGCATTGTTCTCGCTTACTGCTGGTGCGGTTACTGCTCAGAAAACTGCCCCGGAGGAAAACTGAATCGGTGCGTTTTCTGTATTTACAACACAACACCAAAACAACAACAAAAAGCCAGTAATTCACAGTGATCTTTCTATGGCTCCAAGCAATCCAACAACACGCTGAGCATGTTAACGTGACACAAGTAACGCAACGATTCCTGTCAGCACAGACCATTGGACTCTCATCCCCACTGCCAGTCACAGACAAGCCACAGGTACGAGGTGCGTTTCAAGGAGATCAGGCAATGTGCAGGAGCTGATTTCGTGGGGTAAGTTGGTGGGGCAGATGCCAGTGCCCACGACAAAAGGAGCGGGTGACAAGGGCCCGGCCTGCTGCCGCACTGCTCGGAGCGCCACGCAGAGCTGCAGGGCTCCATGCAGATGGTTTATCAGGAACGCTGCCAACCGCCTTGCTATTAGCGTTTGGATATTTCTACCTGAGCAGAGTAAAAACCTATTAAACGTGTCCCGGTGTCTCGCGTGCTGCACTACTACGAGCGACCCGGTGCAGGGATCCGGGCGCGTGGCCGCACTCACTGCTGAGCCGCCACACGTTTCGCCTTCCTTACCGACCGGTCGGGAGCGCACCGCGACACACAGACTGACCGACCCCGCTCACGGACAGACAGACGGACAGACCCCACTCCGCTCCTCACGGGTTTGGTTCTCCTTCGCCCGGCGCCCCCCGCGGGGCGGACGAGCCCCCGGCCCCACACCGCCGGCCGAGCCGCCAGGGCTGCGAGCTCGGACCCCGCTCTCCTGTCCCAGCCCCCCAGCCCCGCCGAGAGCCCCTCCGCGCCCCCGGGCAGCGGGCACGTACCTGGCCGAGGACCGGGCCCCTCCGGGATGCGAGCGCCGCCTCGTCGCGGCACAGCGCCCGGCTGGGGGAGCCCCACTCGGCTCCGCGCCCAGCCCGCGGGCACCGGGCTGCTCCGGGCGCCCACCCGCGCTGCGCTGCGCTCCCCTCCCTCGCCTTCTCTCGGAGCCGCCCTCTCCTCCGCCCCGCCGCTGCTGCGTGGGGCCGGGCGGGGAGGAGGCACCCACCGCCGCCGGCACCTCCTCCCGGCCGCGCGGCGGAGGAGGCCGCGGCCTGGGCGAGGGGCCGGGGGAGCGGGCGCGGCGGGAAATGGTGGCCGGGCCGGGCTGAGGGGGCCGGGACAGGCGCCATGAGGCTGCTGCGCGCCCTGCGGCGCTGCGCCACCCCGGGCAGCATCCCGCAGCAGGTGGACTTCTACTCGCGCTTCTCCCCGTCGCCGCTCTCCATGAAGCAGTTCCTGGACTTCGGTGAGTCCCCGCCGGGCTCTCCCCGGCCCGGCCCCGCGGCGGGGTGCCGGGCCCCGCGCCCGCCCTCGCGCCTTTGTCCCCCTGAGGGGGCGCGCGCGGAGCGAGCCCCTCGGGCCCCTCGGCTCGGCGGCCTGCCCCCGCCGCCCCCCGTTAGTGCTAAACGCTGTCCGGTTTGGCACAAAAAGCCTCGGCTTCCTTCCTGGAGAAGGGAGCCTAGCTGACTCCTTACCTAGAGCCAAGAAGTGAGGCAGGGTTGAAATTCAGCTGAAATCTCGGATTCTTGGTAGCACAGAAGTAGTTTGATGTTCTGCCAAAACTGCGGTCTTGGGGACAAGGGGGAATTACGACTGCTAATAAAGTGACCCCGAAAAGTAAAAATTGTTAAGCCTTTTGAAAGCTAGCAAGCTCTCCAGCATGCACCAAGTGCAAGAGGTGTTGAATCCCAGCTGAAGCCAAGCAGCTGAAACAATTGTGACTTCTCCAGTCACGTGTTTGTGCCCCACAAAAACACTTCACTCAAGCGCTGCTCGTTTCAGAAAATGGGTGAGAGAAAGAGCAGAAAGCAAACACCCAGAATCACTGCAAGGGGTTGGGAATCTAGCCTGGAAAATGAGTAAATTGGTTGAGGTGCTCAGTTTTATACTCTTGGTAAAACTACTTATGTTCCCAGGCACGATGAGTACTTTTGACTCAAAGGGATCACAGGAATTGCTCTTCTCTGCCTCAGAGCAAAGACGGTGTGGAGAAAGGTCTTGCAAGATACTCCCAAAAGTGTTTTTGAAGCCTGATTGTGCAGCCATAGTATAATTGGTTCTGTTTCTGTAAGCAAGGCACTGTTGTAAGATATATGTAAACATACAACTAGTAAACAGTTGCTTTTTATCGTTTTGTAAGTAAAACATAACTGAGAACTAATCCTAAAATACCAGACTTTGTATGTAAGTAGGAAGATTTAAAAAGGTTCTCTTAACTATCCTGTTACTTCATCTATCCATTTAGTGTTTCATACACAACAATAAAGTATATCCCATACTACAATTCCAGATTTTTAAAGGAACCCCACCATAAATCTGCACTTAGTTCGTTCCTCCAGTTCTCAATCTAGCAAATAAAGTATGCTGTAGGCAAATTTAGGTCTTATGTCATCAGCTGTATCTTGGGTTGTAAGTGCTTAGTATTTTCTATAGGAGCCTTATCAGTTCTTTGCATAGATGGATCATAACTGCACAGGGAAACAAAGCAGTGTGCCCATTCACTGAAATCTTAACTTACCCTAAGCTGCCTTCCATTTTTGACGCAGGATTGCAGAGATGTGGCCTCCAGATAAAAACCTTCTTCGTGGAATGTCATTTGCTGAGAGCATGGGACACTTGAAGATTAACGTTACATTCTAATATCTTCAATTTGACTTTTTCTTGGAATTTTAACCTGAGAATAGGGAAAGGCCAGTAACAGTCATGGCTGAAATGCAATCTGACTAGGGAGAAGAGTGAGAGGTTTCTGGGCAGAGGTCATATGTAGACAGTGCATAATACTGGTGTCACTGGGGAGAAATTCCTTATAGCTATTTGCTTTCTTATTAAGTTAACTGAGATTATGTCACCAGTGTAGTTTATGATGTGTCCGTCCCCGGATGCATTAAACTAAACTACACCCTTTCAATTCAGTGCATGTTTTTGCTTTTTAAGACACTCCTGGCTTCCTTGTTTTTATGTCCTTTCCCTTCATCTTCTTCACCAACTCTTCCCCATGTCAAATGGAAGGTGGGAACTGAGCAGAAACACCAGAGTTAATTTTTAGGAGTTACCTGTTATGAAACATCAGAACTGAGGTATGCGTTTCACAGCAGCAGATGAACAGCTTAGTAAGTTCAGATCCTATTTACATGACAGTGTTGAAATCTTGAAGTAAGTCTGGCGGAGAATAAAGTACAGCACTCCTTATTCTTTTTGTCTCCTGCCTCCTCCTTTAGCCTAGTAAAACAAGCATTGTGGGAGTAAATTTAGGCCTTGATCTTAATAACTACCTGTAATTGACATGCAAAAAGATGACACCTGTGTTTATAAAAAGTACAGGTCAGTTATTAACAGGTGCACTAACTTACCTTCTACCTTTTAAGTGTAAAACTTCTAAAAAGTAAATATATGGGAGAATGATGACTATGCACAGTAGCCATCCTACTTCCATTTCTTTCTCAGTATTCATTTTAATTCATCTGTGTGCTGTTCCCTGTAAGACTTGAGTTTAAACTACAACAAAGCTAGCTGAAAGGCAAATAAATCTTACAGAATTTAATAGGAAATCTAACTTATTTTCTGGAAGTGTGAAGTGTTCCCATAGGAGTTATGGTAGTTTTATAAGATCACTGATCAAGTGGGGTGTATGGGATTGTGATACTTTCTCAAGCATCCTTCCAAAAAATATGCTTCCTATAATGGTTTCATTTGCTTCTCTTTAACATGCTCAGAATGACATATTGTTTCATCAGTGGTAGTTAGAGTTAGTGTTCGCTACAAATAAAACTAACAATTTGCATGTATAGAAGCCATATTTAAAGTTGGCTGGCATAGGTCTGCAGTTATTGCACTACTTAACTTTTTATATACTGAGGATTCTCCTTATTGCAACAAAGCCGTTTACAGTTTGAAGTTTACTGTTCACAGTTTGAAATATAAAGCGGGCTGCTGCCATGAAAGAAGCATTGGCTTACCAGACTGAGTCAACTTTAAAACCTAACCAGAGGCCTCTTAGGCAAGAAAGTAAGAATTTGCATAGTTCTGACTTTATTCTAATGTTGTCATATGTTTATTTGGTCTTAGGATCTGAAAATGCTTGTGAAAAGACTTCATTTATGTTTCTGCGACAAGAGTTGCCTGTAAGATTGGCAAACATAATGAAGGAAATAAGCCTGCTTCCAGACAACCTTCTAAGAACACCTTCAGTTCAGCTGGTGCAGAGCTGGTAAGAACACTGTTGTTTAATACTTTCAAGGGTGACTTTCTGCATATACCTAAGTTATAGGAATAACACATTCAATTCTACAGAAAGAATATTTCATATGCTCATTACACATGAACATAACCTTTTTAGAATGAGTAAATATCCCAATGTGACGGAAACTAAATTTTCAGACTTGGGGAAAAAAAACAACACTCTAGGGGCAATTAGATAACCCACAATGAAATTAAAAAACATTTATTAAATTAAACTATTCCAGATAGTCATGTATGAGAATTCAGTAACAACAAAAATCCACAAGAGCAATGTTTAACACGGCACTTAACTTAAATGAAGAAGCTAGTTAAGAAATCAACAGAAGCAGCTAAATGTACAACATGTTTTCAAAAAAGTGTAGAAACTATTTAAAAGACAAGTTATTGCATATTGAGAGTAAAGGTATAGAAAATAACAAAAGCAAGAGAAAGCTCCCAAAGGATGAATATTTAAAATAGCAGAAGCAATACAAAGCTATTAAAATTAAGAAGACATCCTTCGAAAAGTAAAATTTGCTTTCAAGTAAGGAACTTAAGCATAATTTTTTGCAAGATGAAAGCCAAACAAAGAGATTGCTTGGCAACTGCTAAAGGCACATGGCTATCTGGAAAGGCTTTTAAAGTTAAGAGAACAAAGTCTGACAGTGAATAAGTGGGGTTGATTTGATGAGTGAACATAAAAAAAGCTATCAGTGTAGATGAAGGATTTCAATGAAACATGAAAGCTCAAATTTTTGATACTAAATGACATTGATCAAATGGGAAATGAATTCCACTTGGACAAATGCAAAGTAAAGCACAGAGAGGAACCTCCTCCCCCTGTATGCTTGCTCACTTACAATCAAAAAAGGAATTTTGATGCTACTGTGGATATTTTTCTGACTGTTAGTTGGTGGGCAAAAAGGTGAATAGTGTTAGGAACTAAGTAACAAATGAGGTGGAGGAGAATATTAGTGTACCACTGTGTTAGTCCATTATCACTCTGAATAGCATGCACTTCTAGTCATTCTATCCTGAACAGAAAAGACCAAGAGGGATAATCAGAGGGTTGGAACAGTTTCTACGTGAGAAGAAAACCAAACAGAATTCTTCAGCTTGGAAAATGCATCTAAGGAAAGAAATGGCAGAAATATGTAAATCATGAACAAGCTGGGAAAAATTTCTAAATAAAAGGAACTAACTAGGGCTGCTAATAAATGATCATTCTCTGGGTCTAAAACAAAAAAGATCTTTTATGCTTTCTAATTAAATGGTGGAATTAATTGCTCTGGAGATTTTGGAAGAAAACGTCATGAATGGATTAAGAAGAATCTAACAAAATTCACAGGGTTTATAGGTTATAGGATACAGGTCTATAGGATATATCAAATACAATGATTTGGATGCAACCAGACTTGGAAGATCATAAATCACTAACTAAAGGGTGCTGGGGAGTCATATTAGCATTGGTCTTTTTCATGTTTCTTTCATTTAAAGGTATGTCCAAAGTCTTCAGGAGATCCTTGACTTTAAGGATAAAAGTTCGGAAGATTCAGGGGCTATTCATAGGTAAGGATTTGTTACATATATCAATCCAAATCTTATCTAGAAGGATTGGCAAGAAAAGTAATGGCTTAAGAAAAATTTCAGCTGTCTTCAGTCTTTCTGTCAGAATCATAGTAACATCATCCCCTGTCACTGGAAGGAAGGAATAAGATAAGAATATATTAAACTTAACCAAATTTTTACCAGTTCCTTACTTGTAATGTTGGAACTGATGTATGGAACTTTTCACATGTACAGTATGTTTGTTCATTACCAGCTGACTATGGTTACTGTTTTGACAGGCATGAGATGATTTGCATGAAAACAGGTGACAAAATTTTCTTCTTTTTTGGCATTAATAAAAAAAAAAAAATTAACAATAAATGTCCAAATAATCACCAATGGTGGCACCTACTGCTGTAGGCAGACCTGTAATATTTCTGTACATGGTGGTCTTCATTTTCATGGACAGATACTCAATTTGCCAGAGTATTAAACTCAGCTGAAAGTAAAAACTAACAATGTATTAATTGTAGTTTTACAGATACTGTGATAAAAATCCGGAATCGACACAATGATGTAATTCCTACTATGGCTCAAGGAGTAATAGAGTACAAGGAAAGCTTTGGCATTGATCCAGTGACCTCGCAGAATGTGCAGTATTTTTTAGACCGTTTCTACATGAGTCGCATTTCAATTAGAATGCTCCTTAATCAACACTGTAAGTGCTTTTGTTGAAGGGAGGGGAAATGATACCTGTACTCTGTCAGTAGTATTTTTCCTTTACTTTTAAGTGCTCAATACTTAAATGCTTTTTAAAAATATTTATTAGTAATAGCCTTTTAACTATGGTAAAGATTGGAATTATAGATTGTCTATAAGCTTCTATTCAGCAAAACTGAAGATATAAACTATAACTATAAAAATTATATGGGATATTAAATAATATTTTCTTTGTTGGCAGCTTTACTGTTTGGTGGGAAAATTAATCCGGCTCATCCAAAGCATATCGGAAGCATCGATCCTAGCTGCAATGTTGTTGAAGTTATCAGAGGTAAATCCAGAGAAAAAAAGAATTCTGAAAACTTACATGAATGTCTATGCTGAGAGCCAATACGTCTTGATGTTTATATAGTGTATAGTTCTTTCCTTCTCAGAGCAGAAGCTTAACTGAAAATGTAAAAGTATAATATGTTTTTGTCAGTGTCCCTCCTGTCCCTCCCCCTCCCCAACAAAAAAAAAAGTTTTTGTGAGAAGATGATGAAATCTTACTGACAGCGCACAGTGTTTTCAATTTTTGTTTTTCTTTTTGGTAATCTGTAAAGGGAAAAAAAAGTGGAGGGGGAAAAGGTAACTGTTTTTTAAATTTATTATAGATGGTTATGAAAGTGCCAAGAGACTTTGTGACTTATATTATATGAGCTCTCCAGAACTCGTCCTTGAAGAATTGAATGGTAAGTGCATATGGGATGAGGTATTCCCCTGAATGTAGTGATAGCTTCTTCTGAAGTAGTTGGTATAATGTTCTTCCACTTTTCCTATAGTCAATGTATCCTCTATTGTATAGATTTTATAGAGAGATAATAAAGATTTGGATATTATATCCTCTACTATATATACTTTTTTTTAATCTGGCAGAAGGCTTCCCTTATTCATTCTTTTTTTTTTTTTTTTTTTTTCTTAATTGGTGAACTGAAACCTGCAGAAAAGTTTCTGAAATTACAGCTGGTGATATAACAGATTTTAGTGATGTCATTCCCTCCCTAAGGTTTCTTGTATGTCTTCACCCTTCACTGTATCTATTACAACTCATCCTCTTTGTGTTGTGACACTTCAGGTCTTAAAACTTTGCATTCTAATTTCTCTTTCTTATTCAGCTATTGCACACTTATAGTTGCAATTAGATAAAGTCCCTGTAAAAAATCATTTGAACCTGTTTTCTGTGACTGAAAAAGACATTTACAATTCTGCTGCTGTGAATTCAGAGGTCAGCTACTGTCCCCATAGTCTTGCTGAATGCTAAAGAGCCTTTCTAACACAATGCACTGGAGTGCTTTTCAAGTTAGTAAACACCAAGTTCAGGCAGACCTACAAAAACAAGCAATCAAAATTGCTTCTACAAATAATTGCAAAAGCCAGAGTGCACCCAGACTAGCTTGGCCTGTGAAGTTAAAGGCAAAGAAAGTGCACAGACTACACATTCCAGATCTTTTCTTCCTACTGTACAAAATCTGTTATTCTTTATATAGGTTAAAGGATTTTCCTTTCTCCATCTTTTGATCATGATTACTAAAAATATTTGTACAAAACTATCAGTCACGCTAGCTACTGCTCTTTACTGCAGGGGCATTTTAATGGTGTATGTGTTCCAGAAGTCAGAACAAATAGTTTACATTTATTAAAAGGAGTGGCCTTTTGCTTAATGAATTGTGAAGGTGAGTTAAATCTGACCCAGGCCAAATGCACATTTGTTAACCACAGCTGAGAGCCATTATTTAAAATGTAGGCATGGGGTTTGAGGGTGGAGGCATAGATGAGAGCAGTTAACTTGAAGGCAGGAACCTATCATTTCAAAGTGCATTTTTTCCCTTTTTATTTTTGCTGGGTGCATGATTTATTCCAAATCTTTTGACCATCACTAGACTTTTAACATTTATAGCTCATAAAGCAGTTGTCACTAACACAGTTTGGGGAGAAAACTATTAATTTGTTGAGCTGAAAGAACATACAGGGCCAGCAGATTTTTGGAGCAACCTTTCCTTAATTTTTCATTATTGACTATGTTCCCATGGTATTTTTTCCATAGTTAATACTGAGAAGCTTGAAAACTACACCAGTTTATAAATATAATTGTATTTTGTTACATTTTCTTGTAATATTAGCTCATTTCTAAATTACTCAAAAAATAGGCTGTGCTGCAGGTAGTATTTGGTACATTATAGCATCGTAAGAGTCTATCAGGTTGGGAGAGACCTCAGGAAGTTTCTAGCCTCATCTCCTGCTCAAAACAGGGACAGCTATGAGATCAGGCCAGGTTGCTCATGGTTTTATCCAGTCTGGTCTTACAAATCCTACAAGGATGGTGACTACTTAACATCTCTGGGCACCCTGCTTCAGTTGTCAAATGTCATAGTGAAAATGTCTTCCTCTATATGCAGTCTGAACTTATTCCATCTTACATTCATTGTTTCTTATCCTCCCACCACCTGAAGAGCCTGACTCCATCTTCATAATAACCTTGTAAGTATTAGAAGACTACTATTATACGCTCTAATCAGTGATGCTACAGTGGATTTTAAGATTATTTTCTAAAGCAGCAAGCACTTCTGAAAATCTTTGAGTATGAATTTTGGTTAACATACAACTTCTGAAAAAAATTCTGTTCATTATTTTCTAAATTCTCTTACCTATACAAATGTACGTGTTGAATTAGTACATGAATTGATACAAGATACCTAGTTAATTTAATAAATTAAGTAAATAATAAATGTAGTAAATTACCCGTTTAATTATCTAGTCTTTCTTTTCTCCAGCTAAATCACCAGGACAGCCCATGCAAGTGGTGTATGTACCATCACATCTCTATCACATGTTTTTCGAACTTTTCAAGGTCTGTGCAATTACCATTACACAATTCTTTTATACATGTTTGTTTAGTAAGGTTGTATTTGACTTTTTGAACCAATTCTAGATAGCGGTGTGTTTTTGCAAATGCAAGCTTCTGGCAATTTAACTACAGGAAGATACTTAGATTGTACAGCTTTGGAAGATGTGTTTCTATGCCTAGCCACTGAAAACCTCAGACACCTTCTGCAGTAGACAACTTTGTCAAAAAATGCTGATAATGTATGAAGGCATTAGTTAATAAAGCAAGTGAGAATAATATTCCTAATTTTTTGGGACACCTTTGGTGTAAAGTGAAACATGTTAATTCTATATACTTTTCCTCAAGCACTTACTTCAGTCCTAGACTCTTCTTGGATCTTTGTGCCATATCGCATGTAGAATGCACTATACAGGTTTATACAAATAAAATTGTACATTAACATACTTAAATATTCTAAATTCTTAAATTAGTCTGTGTAATTCAAATAAATTATACAAATGCTGATACTGAATACATCAGAAACACTCAAAAAAACTATTATAAAACCATACATTTTTGTCTTGATTCTAAAATATATATGATAAAAATAACTTCCTAAACTGATGTTTGAAGATAATAAACAAAGCAGTAAGAATAAGATTTGAGTTCTTGTACTTGAAAATTGCAGAATGCAATGAGAGCCACCATGGAACATAATGCCGATCGATGCATTTATCCTCCAATTCATGTACATGTCACGTTGGGAAATGAGGATTTAACTGTTAAGGTACCCACTTTTTTGATTATTATTATTTTTTTCCCCTGTCATAGTCATAATATTACTAACTTTATCTGATGATCTAATTCCAGCAGTAGATTGTATCTGATGATGTAGTATATAAGTAACAGGACAGTTTTGCAATTTCACATACTGCATCAGCAGGAAATTCATGAAGAGGTTGCATATTCACATGGAAGGTTCTGTAATATAATTCTGTGGTTTTGTCATGCTTACATCAGGCCTAGTTTATGCACAGCCATGACTAAAAATGAAGCAGCAGCTTCACAGAATCACAGAATTTCTAGGTTGGAAGAGACCTCAAGATCATCGAGTCCAACCTCTGACCTAACGCTAGCAGTCCCCACTAAACCATATCCCTAAGCTCTACATCTAAACGTCTTTTGAAGACTTCCAGGGATGGTGACTCCACCACTTCCCTGGGCAGCCTGTTCCAATGCCTCACAACCCTTTCAGTAAAGAAATTCTTCCTAACATCTAACCTAAAACTCCCCTGGCTCAGCTTAAGCCCATTCCCCCTCGTCCTGTCACCAGGCACGTGGGAGAACAGACCAACCCCCACCTCGCTACAGCCTCCCTTGAGGTACCTATAGAGAGCGATAAGGTCGCCCCTGAGCCTCCTCTTCTCCAGGCTGAACAAGCCCAGCTCCCTCAGCCACTCCTCGTAGGACTTGTTCTCCAGGCCCCTCACCAGCTTCGTCGCCCTTCTCTGCACCCGCTCAAGCACCTCGATGTCCTTCTTGTAGCGAGGGGCCCATCATACAATTGTCATGTCGCCATTTTTAAATCAAAATGATAGAGCTGCATAGGAAGTATGAAACAACTCAAAAAAGGGAAATGAGCCTTGTAGATTCCATGCAGATCAAACCTGCCTGAAATACAGTTTGCAGAGTAATTTATTTTTCTTACATACAGCATCCATGTTGGATTTCAGAGACCAGCTGCAAGCACTGGCTTTTTCATAGGTCTAACTAACACCTAGTAAAACAACCCTTGGCACTTGCACCATCAGTAATGAGTTTTAGTGTATTGTCTTTTAACTGGCAGTAGTCTCGAGTAATAAAGATGAAAATACACAAAAGTTGGTACTTGTTGAAATCGGTAGGTATAAATATGGACTTCAGGCAAAACTGAATTACAAACAAGACAAAAGCAATGAAAGATTTAAGTAGAATTTTCTTGCTTTCGAGAGATTATGAATGCTTCTTATGATGGTATTTTATGTAAATGGTTTGTAAAAAGGATGAGAGGGAAGAATGCACCTGCTTGTTGCAATAGCTGAGATGAGAATTTAAGAAAGCCTATAAATTACTAGGGACAACGTTATATGAAGTTTTACCTGAACTTTCTCTGGATCATTGTTTGAGAGAGACTGTCTTTTCTAAAATTGTATTCAGGAACATAATGCTATGTGTTCCTTCTTGTTCCAGATGAGCGATCGTGGTGGAGGTGTTCCTATGAGGAAAATTGACAGACTGTTCAACTATATGTATTCAACAGCACCACGTCCACGTGTTGAGACATCCCGAGCTACACCTTTGGTATGTAAATCTTTTATACCTTGTCATCTCGGATGCGATTAGTAGTCACGAAATAAACTGTTTAGTCAAAGACATGAAGCCTGATTTTATGGATAAAATGACATCCATTTGGATGTTAGTGCTTAATTCAACTATTTTCCTGAAATTACCTGGAAAATAGTTGTCATTATCTTAGGGTTGTACAATTTAAATTTCAATATTCTGTTTTTGTCTATCAAATATAAAGATTAGCTATCTCAAGAAGAACACTTAGCTGTGCTGCATGTACTGCAGAACCCACAGGATTTTTGTGGCCACTGAAAGAAAGGGGAAAAAAATAGCACTGGTTTTGGATCAAGTCCATAGTTTTGGCTGTAGTGTGCAGTCAGTTGTACCATTCTCCAGGAAGGACGGTGGTACAGAAATGTGACAAGGCATATAAAGAATCTATTTTGCTCTCGTGTGAACTTAATAGATGCACAAGAAATACTGAGAGACTCAGACTGTAAGGAGTTCTGAAGAGCTTTCCTGAATTTGTTCTCTTATATTGCATCATTCAAAACGTTTTTGTGTATTTTTTTTTAAAGTTTTCTGCACATAGATGACAGTAACTCATTAAATATCAGATCTTTACATAGAAGCAGAAAGCATGTTCTTCAGAAGATTTCTGAAATATACTAGATCTACAAAAAAAAAAAAAAAAAAAAGATACTTAAAATTTCAGGGCTACATCCTGCTGTAGGCAGGATTTGGAGAATTGTAGTGTAAGTTACAAATTCATAAACTTCAAATTCATAAGCTTCTTGAACCTTTTCATACTTACTGATGATGAAAGGTACCTGACTTAAGAACATTAAATAGCAGCACTATAAGGCACTCAGTACAATTTACTCTTCTTGAAAAAGTTACCAAAATATAAGAACTGTTATCTAGCAGTCCTGTCTGACAAAGGAGTAGAACAACTTTTTCCTACTCACCAGTATCCATGCTTTTTCTGTTTCTGGGGTGCTTGTAAGGGGGCATAATAATTAGCATTTGAACTCCTCTTACTGTCAAATATCATGCTTAGATTGTCTTTTACCTTTCAGTTTATAAATCACCAGTAACAACTACTGATTGATTCAGTTAATAAAAACGCACTTTTTTTTTTTCCTGGATCAGGCTGGATTTGGTTATGGCTTGCCCATATCACGTCTGTATGCACAATACTTCCAAGGAGACCTGAAACTGTATTCCTTAGAAGGTTACGGTACAGATGCAGTTATTTACATAAAGGTATGATGTAATGCATTACCCTTGTAAATTTATCATCCACACTAATCTAACTACTATTGAATTACCTTGTTCTGTTACTCTAATTAAAAAAAAGTCAGCTACAGTCTTCTCTACTTACAGGCCTTATCAACAGAATCAATTGAAAGACTCCCTGTATATAACAAAGCAGCCTGGAAACATTACAAAGCAAACCATGAAGCAGATGACTGGTGCGTGCCAAGCAGCGAGCCAAAGGACATGACCACTTTTCGCAGTATATAGCTGTTGGACCAACAGTTGATAAGATGTAGGTATATCACATAAAGGGAATTTAAAAGACCCTGATCTATGCCAAGATGCTGGGCCACATTTCATATGTGAAAATAATTTTAAGTGGAATAACAAAGTTTAATTCAATTACTCTTTTTTGGAAGTTAAGGAAAAGAAATGAGCTGTTGTTACTTTCTAAGTAAGAAGGTCACATTTAATTTGTTCCATCTTCTGATTATGACTACTTTCTGTAGTTAAATCAAGGGAGCAGTAATTTCAGGTTTTATAGGGATCAGTGCAACCCATTTCATATCTACTGAGAAATGTATTAATTCATATAATTAAAAAAATGTTTTAATACAAGAACTATTGAAAAAGCTTGCCAGAGAATTTTTCCTTTATACAGTGTTACAGATTAATGAAACACTGATGTAAGAAACATTAAGGAGTTCATTGCTATACCTTTGAGCCTGTATGGAACTTTCTGTTCTTTGATCTTATAAGCATGCTGAAGCCTAATGTTGCAAAGCTAGGAATGTTGCCTACACACTATACATCAAGTTTTTTGTTTTACAGCTGTAGAGATCACACTTAGGTCTTTAGGAATAATGAAAAAAAAAAAAAATCAGTTCTAGCTGCTGCCACTGGTATAATGTATCTCAGGTATGTGGTATCAGTCATATTTCTTTAGTGGTAATGTGAATATTTAATATGTGATAAACTGATCTTTCCATGATCATTGTGAATTAGCAAACAGTGTTGGCTTATGTACAGTAAAGGTATACTGTCTTACATTTGCTTGTATTTCCGTAGGTAATACCAAAACAGCATCAGTGTTCTAGCCCTAGTGAGATCTCAGACTCTGGGGTATGTCAGGTTACAGTTGTAAATGAAAAATATTTTTAATAAACATTTTTAAAACTTACCTTTACTAGGGCATCTCTCACTTTGACAATATAAACTACCTTCTCAAAAGTATTTTAAAAATGTGGAATTAACAGTTTTTGAAAATACCTTTGTATTTGTGGTGTGCTTCTGGCTTCATTTATCTAGTAACTTGAAGTCATACTATAACGTAAATAAGGTAAGCAGAATATGTCATCAGTCAATGGCAAACTGTCAAAACAACCGTGGAAGACAGAAGGGGAGAAGCATTACATTTCAGGTACTAAGTCCTTTTTTAATAAAGGATTCAACTTCTCTTAATGCCTACTGTGCCAGATTTGTTCAAGTTAGACACATCTGTGTTGTACTTTTCATTTATACCATTCCTCAATATATTAGGTGTGATACAGTTAAAGACCTTTAAAATGAAGCTTTTTCCTTGAATAATTCATTGCCTATACTGCTGCAATTAAGTCATGCAGCACACATGCATAATCCCTCTCAGAATGAGTGAGCCCAACTTTTGCTGGTTTATTTGCTTTGTGCAGAGCAGAAGGTGAGATACCACAAGTGAAGGGCATAGCTGGTACATTAGAACTTGTGGTCACACAATTCTAGTTGTGCCTGAGCCAGATTAAAAATTATCACCTGTTCCTCCCTAACCTAGTTCTGCAAAGCAGATGTTTTTATACTCTGTTCAAGCTAACATGGGTCAGTTTTACAGGAGTGGATTACAGAATGGCTATGTATGCAGTTAAACTGACACTGAGGGAGGATTATTCTAGCTTAACTGTACTGTTCTGGTTGTGATTAACTGCTCTGCTCAAGCTTGTGGGCACTTAACGTCCCTATTTTTCCTCCATACACGGCTGTGAGGTGGTGACTGTTTGTCATACCTTTCATGCATGCATGGCTACAAGTGACGAGAAGCTATAGCTGTTCTTTTCAACCCTGTAAGAGGATGACCGTGAGAAATTCCACATATTGTAAAATGGGGCCTGTACAAAAGTTAGAGAGAATGTTACAGCTGTTACATTTGCTAAACTGAAGCTTAAAGTTACAGCAAGGGCTTTTAAAAACTCAATGCTGAAGCTGAACATTCTAGCTCTAAGTTTTAAATATTTAACTAACTTAATTGAACAATTTCAGTAATATCTAAGAACTACAATTTTTTTTTTTTGAAGAAAAGCTAAATCATTTTTTTCCTAGGAAGTTATTACAATACGTAATATGGTGTTATTGAAATAAAAGCCCTTTTTTGCTCCCTGCTAGTTACCAATTAACCTCTGATTATTAGAAAAATTTGCCATGTAATTATACTTGTCTCCCCTTCCTTACCTTCCATCCCAAGTGATTGTGGTAAAAACACACGTATCGATATATTTGTTTACAATGTTTAACCCTATTTATAAGTTTGGTCTCTTACTTTTGATGGAAATAGAAGTTCCAATGATGATTTTTTAAATATTCTCATTACTATACTGCTGTCATTGCTAGCACACAAAGTTGAAGTGAATCACTATAGTAAAGTAGTATAATAGCTCAGCTATCAAAACGCTGAATTTAATAGTTTTGTATGAAAATGAACTCAGTCTTGCACTATGAAATTAATCTTGGTTTGTGTTAACTTAATTTTTTGAAAGAATCACTACATTTATTCATTAAAAGTATTTTAAAAATTACACTTTCAGTTGGGTGATTTTGTGGCTTGATACAGATGTTAAATGCTGTGGTCTGTGATAATCAACGTTCTTAAACTCACCTGGCACATGAGCATACCATAACTGCTATGTCCCCAACTTAGTGCACCAGCCCTGCATATAAGCAAGCCTTTGAAACCATTATTTTCACTTGTCTCCTTCCGGAGAAACAAGCTCTTCACAGGGTACAACACTGCACTTAGGAGGCTTAAAGGAAAAAGGTAATAATACATGGTTGTATTCCTTGTTCTTTAAGCACTTAACTGAGAAGTAAACATCCTTGACTGAATCAAGAAAAGTGCAGTTTTAGGTGCATAATTCTAAGAACCTGACTGTTCCATACTTCTAATTCCCTTCTCTTTTTATCAGGATGGCAGTGTTCCTCCCTGGCTCCAGGTCTGTACCTTTGGAGCACAAACTCAAAGCTCCTGGAAACAAAGTAAATAAGTTAAATCATGAGAAAATAGTTGTTTCTTAAGAAACAACACTGAAAATAAAACCTCTTCTTAAAAGTAACTATCACCAAGATTTTTAACTTTATTTTGGAAACGCATGGTGTGAAGAAGCTTTTTCACACCATCCTTTGGCTGAAATTTGTAAGACAGTTATACCAAAAAAAAACTTCTGAGACACCAACAGTGAAGTCCATTCATTTAATTAAAATGAAAAACAGTCCATAGATTTAAAGGAGAACTTGGTCCACATACAGAAATGATGTAAGTTTTGTTCTAGTCCATTTTATGGTGGAACTGATACTTAGTTTGTTTCTGGAATAATCTAAATAAAGAAGTGCTGTTTTAATATCTATCAAACAGTATGTAAATATACAAAACACCAATTCATGTTCTAAACTATATGGCATATCAAATTCTCCTTTAAAGAGAAATAATTTGTAGTCTACAACTGAACATATTTAAATACAATGCAGAAACCCAGTGCTTCGGTGGTAGTATTTCCTACAATTCTTCCCTCAGTATTTTAAGTTTGAAAAACAGCATATTTTAAAATTAGCAAATATATAAATTTGGTCCGCAAAAATCTTGTAGCAAGTAGAAAAGAGAAATACATGTATTGCAAATTGATCTTACTCATAGCATAAATCTATAAAACTATGTATTATTTAGGAAAAAATAGGTTAAAAAAGATCTTATTTATAGGTTTAAACCTTGTCCCAACACCATAAGGGTAGTGTGTGGAAAACTGAATACTATGATTAGTATACGTAGTTTGTGAAAACTACTTAATATTTCTTGTTATTTTCTCACTAAATTGCAACACATGGAATTCAAAAACAAAGTGGTACTACAGTGGACTTAGCATGAAACAGATCATGCCAAAAATACAGGAATTTAAAGAAAATACTTCGTAAATTTGAAATACATGCTTTCTTTTTAAATTAATTTGACATTACTGTTTTCTTAAACAATTTTTACTATACATCTTTAGTGGCAACAGATAAATAGACTGTCACAGACTGAATTTGTTGGCAGGATTTTTCTATTGTCCCTCTATCAGATTCAACTCTACAAAATTCTAGTTGACTAATATTGGAATGATTTTTAACACAGTATTCTACTTTTCACAAACATGTAGAAATTTCAATGAAAAGGGCACATGAGGTCTTAGAAGCACAAATATTAAGGCAGGAAGTTAAATTAGTGTTAGTATAAGTAGAGTCAACTAGGAATTAAAAATACTGAAAACATTTTGTTTTATTGGGTTGTAACAGGGAGGGACTATTACTAAAAAGTAAAAAAAAAAAAAACCTACCATGTTAAACTGTTGCACTTTCCCTCCTCCCTCAATTGTACAGTTATATACAAATCTGCAGAACTTCAAGATGAAGCAATTTGAGCTAAAACAAAGCAGGGTCACCTTAGCAGCTTGATTCAAGAGTGGTTACCACTCTGCCAGTCTTGCGAACTTCCCTCTCCTTCTTTTGAAATTTTTCCTTTTGTTTTTCCAGTTTTTCTTGTGCTTTTTTAATATCCTTAATTTTTTTCTTTATTGTTGATCGGTCGTTTTGACTGGAAACTCCCAGGGCCTTTTGGGGTTAAAAAAAAAATATTACTTTGTTATTAATTTTTCAACAGTTGTGAACAGTTTAACAAAGTGTTATTCACTTTGCTACAAAACATAGTGTGTTTGGAAAACAAGAGCTTAAGTCTTCAGGGTCACTGTGAATGATCATTTTGGTAACAAGATGAGTAAGGACAAGAAGGCCTACTCTTTTGTTTGGTTGTGAAATAACAGTTTCTCACTGCATTTCACAAACACAGAGACCTGAGAATTTCCAACAAATAGAATAAGGAAAGGAAAACTCAGCAACTATTCTTTAACTTCTGTGAAGCCACCCCCCCCCTTTTTTTTTTTTTTTTGACTAGGTATGCTGCTGAACTCAAGTCAGCCAGCTGTGCTTTTTGTTTGATTGTTCATTTGTCTGTTGTTTGTTTTGTTTTTACTGCTTGAGAAAAATTCAATACATGAAAGCTGTTTCTAGGAAGTTCATGTTTCTTTTGAAGTTGCACAGCATAAATATAGATTAAGGGAAAGTGAAATTAATAATAATAAAAAAATAAAGCATCTTGGTAAATAAGCACATCTCCACTAATGACTCTTGAGGACATTAATACTACAAACCAAGTATTCACCTAAAAGAAAACTGAGTGGTCTTCCATCCCCCTCCACCCTTTAAAAACTAGAATCTTTCTCTCCACTTTAAGCAGAAGACTTTTTTTTTTCTTTTTAAAGCAGAGCCACAACAGTAGTTGATAATCTCTTTTACTTTATGTTAATAAAGATGTGTGATCAGTGAAGCCCGATGGTAATAGGAAGTAAAAATAGGAAGTAAATGCTATAAATGTCCAACTTTCCACGACATTTCTTGTTTTGATGATGTACTATTAGAATTGTGATTACTAACACCAATTAATCTTCAAAAAAAAAGTGAATTATTTTTAAAAACACTTGGTATACTAATACTGTGCTCCTTACTGTGGCATTACTTTACTTTAGCTCTTCCTCCATGCAAGGGTCCCTGTTCTTTTTGTATATATCTTCTATCATCTGTCTACATTTTAGGGCAACCGAACCTAAATTTACTTAGAAGTATTAAGGATTTTAAGGTGTATTATTAAGAAGCCTGTTAAGTAGCCAATGCACTTTGATTTTTGATCAGCAGATGGCAGTATCTGATTCCAAGTTACAGGCAGCACTGTCACACTTCGGAACTCCTAATGACATAAATTGTAAAGTTGTAAGTATCAACATCCCAAATTCCCTAATTAGATATTCATTTGACAGACCAATAACAGGTGTTTCCTCTGTATCCAAGGACATTTGTTTACAAAATACAGGACAACTAGTGGCGTAAGTCTATTCTAAAAATACCGGTGCCATTTTAGTGACTGAAATTCGACATTTTTTTCTCTGTAACACACTCAGAACCTACGCTTGATCATTAACAATAGTTTGTCTTATGCCAAAATAGGCCAGTGAACTTCATTTTATTTAAGCAGGTTGCCTGTCCAAAATGCAGTCTGATAATCTACTGAGAAAGGAGAACTTGAAGTATTTTCTAGCATTGTAAGGGACACATGCCATGCAGATTCCAGAGGCAAAATGACTAGAAAAAGCTCAAAGGAAAGATTCAGATTTTTTTTTTTTCCCCAGAAGAAGTGAAAATTAAAAACATTTAAAAAGGTCATCAGATACAGATTTTACTTTCCCCGTGAAGAAGAGATATGAAAGAAACATAGATTTCTAAAATTAGATCCTGCAGTTCTATGCATTTGACTTGGCTGGATCTTGTTTTGATATGATTTTATGCTGAGATTGATTACGTATGTATCAAGCCCTGTTGGGGAATTATGCTGACTTTGATTTCCTTAAGATGCAAACAAGGAAGATACACGTAATATTTTTCTAATGAAAACCAGCTTATCTTTAATTATGCAATTAATTATTAAATTCTCATCTAGCTGTACAGTCTCAAAGTATTTCAAAAGCAAAACACTCTTAAAAATCATTAAAACAGACTCTGTGATTTAAAAAAAAAAATCGGAATATGCAGTGAAAATTATACAGATACAAGTCTATCATGGGATATTCACATACCTTTAACTTCTCACTGTCAAGTTGCATTAACTGCTGGCCATCTATGTTCATAGCTGTGAACTCCGTAATATACTGCTCCATGTTCATTCCCATTAGCCAGTGGCATACTTGCTGGGTGGTCCATTCAGAAATAGGTCTATTGTGCCATTGATTTTGTTTTCCTGTTGTTGTAAATTCATCATCTAATGCCTAGCCAATTGAGAAAAGACACTGTAAGCAATATTTTACTTGTCCTGGATTCTAGTTGTCAATTGAATCTGGGTAACAAAATGCATTTTTAAACACACTCTAGATCCAAAAGGACTTAAAGTTCTTGAGAACACAGTTTATAGTCAATTTGCCTAGGATTTTGCTATAAACAAAAAGGACACTACCACAACATTCAACACAAAGTCAGTCTGAAATAGAAAACAAATCTTTTTTTTTTTTTTCCTAGTAAATTGCATCTTCATGAAAACTGGTCTCAAAAAATAGCAAAATGTATGATTAAATTTGATGTATCCAAACAACAAACAAGCTTCCTCAATCAATCAGTCAGTCAGATGAGGTAGCTCAATCCTAATATTAGATACTGCCTTACACAGCATCAAGAAGAATCAAGTAGCACTTCAGCTGTATTATTGATTATTGTTATTAAGGAAATTCAGAATAAAAGTGATTCTAGCGTTCAAGGAATCTTCCAACAGTTCTAGGTATAGTTTTACAAAATTTGTTGCATTCCTAAGAAGCAAGGATTATTTATTCTTTCATCTGATCCCATCGTGTCAACAATTTAAGGGGCCTGCCCAGTAGGCCTTTTGAGAAGATTTGAGAAGACCTTGTAGCTTTCCACTAATACTACACTTCTCTAGCTCACAGAGCTTTTGAAGCTCCCAGCTTCAATTTCAGTTGGCTCCTAAGGAGAAAAAGGTAGTGCTGTTAGTCCTGAAGCTCTCTATTACTTCATCACAAAAGAAAAGCTACATAAAGCAGAGTTTAATATCCCTACAGAAGAAATTCTAGTGTGAGACTTGAATTGGAGTAACATCAGAGTTGAAGTTTTATTAACTATCCAAAACGATCTCTCACTAACTCACGAGTGAGTACAGGCTGCATTTAGAGTTGCAGACTGCTCCATTAGGCAGCTTCCACAAGTTATCAAATGTATTTGTAAAACACCTGAAAGCATGCCCACATTTTCTAGTGAGCCTTACATGTCGTTTGTAAACAGGGAAATAAGCATCTTTCTACTAACAGATTTGACATGTGACCCTGTAGGTTTCAGGTGAACAGCTAACTACAGCTTCAAAATCAGAGGGATGTCACAAAATCCAGCTCCCTTGGAGAGCTGATTGAATGCAACAAAATAATTCTAGCAATTACATGAAAGATGGTGAGACTTAGGTCTGTCACTTGGTCCGATCATACAGTAAAATGGATCTGAGAGAGCAAAATGGCACATACATCTATTTTACTACGTACAAATACAATTTTAAATTTCAGGTGGATCAGAGGGCTGCACATAATTAGAAACACTTTTGCTTTCCATGGTCTGTGAAACAAAGGAGAGTTGTTATATTAGGAGGTAGTGCAGATACACAGGAACAAATTCACAGAGCAGAACAGTTTATGCTGAAGTCCTAATATCTATGCTACATGCATTTCAAAGATTTTATTTATTTATTTTTACTTCAGAATAGCTCTAATCTGGTCTCACAGATTCAATTGCCACTAGCAGTTGGAATGCATTGGGAACACTGTAGAAGCGCCTCTGATTTGATCTCCAAGGTGAAGCGAAGTAAGGTAAGTGGGGACAAATCAGGAGATTTGCTTCAAAACTGAACTTCTAATCCTAATTAAAATGCTAATGTAGACATAAACGTGGACACATTGGCCTTCCTGATGTGCAAAAGAACAGCAATTTTTACAAACATCCAAGGACTTTAAAGAAGGTTTTGCTTGAAGTGTTCTGTACAGCAATTCTGTCATGAAAACTGGGGCACAGCTAGTTTTCTATCCAAGCTACCAAGCTTGGGGTACTTGGCACAGAGAAAGAAAATTCACTGTATAAATTACAACAGGAATTTGAAAATGTCCATTTACTTTAAATCATGATGTTGTGGTAACTTCTTCTGCCTCATACTAGCAAGTGATTCTGAATAATACACAAAAACCAGAAAATTTTTACACTTCACGTTTGACCTGTACTGGAGTATTGTGTGGTCTATCAGTAGCAAGAAAGTACTAAAATATTGCCAAAGTTTTTATCTGCAAAGGATAAAAATTATATATACACTGAGAAATGTTTTAAATGTTTTATTCCTGTTGGAACTCACTCAGTAGCTTAACATTTTATTTAATCTGTGCTAGCTATGCAATTTCACTTCTGTAATTTCAGAGTACCAGTACTCGAAGGTCTATTCCTGTTAAACAAGGAGGCCCAGATTCATCCCTTTCACCAGGTGAATGCGGTCCCCTACAGAATGCAGGGGGAGCTCTCTATCTCAGATCCTCCATGCAGCACGGTTTGGAGCAGCGAGCAGCCTGTACCACAGAGGAGTTCTGCAGACTACGCTAGTTCCAGCTAGCCTTTGAGCCTAACAGTTGCTAGCAAAGTCCTCTTTACTTCTTGTTAGTAAAGGCACAGCACTAACACAATTAAAAGCTGTACTACAACCTCAAATCTGCATTAAAACACTTAGACATCTCAGAGAAGCGAGGGAGGAAAGGAGACATTTAGTCTTGTATAATTCGATTTTTTCCCTACTGCACAAAGGAAAAGCACAGTTGTAACTTTTTAGGAATATAAACAGGAATATGAAAAGCATGGAAGAATAAGATGAAGAATATTGATTTTTTTGAGTAAAGCTTATTGGTCATTAACTAACACCTCTACATTTCTGCTCCCTGCCCAACTGTTTCCCTTCCAGAGCTCGTGAACACACACACAAGATGAACCTCAAATTCTGAAAGCAGAACTAAAACCACTTGTGAGGAATGGAAGCATGAGAGAACAGACTGCTCCCCTGCATAAAAATACTGGTCATTCAGAAGGCAAGTAAGGCCAGACACACTCAAGGCTCTAAAGACAAGAATACCAAGAAACAAAGAAAAAAAACAAATGCCATCTCACCATATAAGAGATAAAAAACTTTGGAAGTGTAAGAGGGGTTACCAGGTTGTTTGCTAAACAACTGTGAGTTGAGATGTCTTTGCTCTAACTAGCTGGCTGCTAACAACCTAACTCTCACCACCGCTCAGTCACTTCCCCAAACTGCTGAGAGCATCTGCTCAGCAGAGGCAGATTCTTCACTGCTGCTCTCCTCCATTTCTAGCCTTTTAACAATTCCAAGATTTATAGGGCAGCATGCAGTAGTTTGTTCATCTGAAAGCAGAGGTTGCTACACTGGCATGATTTAGGAATATATTTAGGAATCCATCCAAACAACATGCACCCTGATAATCACTATAGTTACTGAAAAGGCGCAAAAAAAACCAAAACACCTTCCATTGCTCATATGTATAAGCAACATACATACTGGAGACAAGACTAGAATCAAACTCATCTGTGACAAAAAAAAAAAAAAGGCTTAATTGCCACTTCACATGTGCATAGACATAACTTTTGCTGGAGTTTGTGATCCGGAAGTTTATTAAAAGTTGTAACACTGATCAAGTAACAGCATTCATGAAGATATTCAGGTTTGTTAAGATCTTATAATTTATATTGCTTTAAAGTTTTAGAAACACACATTCCATCCACTAATCTCAAAAAATTGCAGGAAACACTTGAAATGATGGTATGTATTAATTAGTTACCTCAGTTTTCATTATAACTGACTGTCATCACTGAAAAATCAATGAGAAACTTGTAAACTAGTTCTATAACTTCAATGCCCCAGATTAATATGTTAGTGGCTGCATATTTATAGTATTACTTGTAATATGTAGAAAGTTAGAACAGTCTTACCAGAATATTTATGATTTTCACCAAAGCCTTGTTTAAGATAGCTAGTAACAACCTATCTCATCTATTAACCACCGTTTTTTTTTTTTTTCTCTTCAAACATTATCACTACCAATTTGGCTACCCCTCTAATTCATTTCTGGAAGATGACTATATTCAGCTTTTAATGACTCCTAGTCTATAATTTATAAAGACGCCTATCAGTAAAACACTGAGTGAGGAAATACATGAGAATGTTACCAAAGTGTTGATTTCAGGTTTCAGCTGTAGGCAAGGAGTTAGTTCTCCACAAACCTGCACTGATGTCAGGGCAAGGTCAAAAACGCTGCAGTTTTCATTAGCCAAGGACGTTACTTGAAATTTGTGGAACAGAAATATTTTATATTTTAAAAACTGAAATTTGATCATTCAGAGTTCATTCCATTGTTTTGCGATACAATGAAGATCAGAACACAAAGCCTAATATGGCATCTTCCAGTCCATGCCCTTAGTTCAATAATGGCTTAGGATTCTTTACAGTGTTCTTCAATATTAAAATATGGAAAGAACCATCAAGTTTCATGTTAAACAAATCTGGTTCTATTAACCATACTGTAGTGTGAACAACAACATAAACAAGACACATATACACACTTTGAAACTCACCTCATTTGAAGAGAAGGTTAAAGTGTGTGAACGACCTGACAGATTTGGTTCTGTCACTAACCCTGAAAGTTCACAACTTGGCTTGCTATGGTATGTATCATCTATGACAACTCTACTCTGCAAACAAGTGGAAATAATGTTTTATTAACTCACTCCTTGGAAAAGCAGATCACAAGGTGATATTCTAGTAATTGTGATTTTTGGAAAATAAATACTATGACTCAGTCATTTTCTGTAGATCACACGTGAAATGTACTCACTGCATCCACCTTCAGACGAGTTTTTGTTAAACTTCTGAATTCAAAAATATAACAACAAATTTAAAGCAATGTCCCCAATAAGAGCACCTTGTATAGAGAACTAGTCATAACCTGAAGTTACATAAAAGTACATAAGGAAATACACAGTTACATTTTCAGTAGGCATAGCACACTCAGGGAGAAGCAATTTAAGATTTAGTTGGTGGAATTAATTCATGGTGGATTTGTATTCAAGTGAAACCTAATGAGCACTATGAACATGCTTCAGAAGGTGCTTTTCTTAATGAGATAGAAGTTCTGTTTATGATCATAAAAGATTTAGATTTCATATTTGCCCACTGTAATAGGCAGTGGAACAAACACCCTGTCCTTGCCTGACATACAATGACAATTGGAGTAGCAAGGAACTTTTGGCAGTTTACAGATCAAGGTTTAAATTGGTTCATGAACAGAGAATGCAGAGCTTGCCTAAGGACAGAATCTATTAGCTTCCCCTGAACTTTAAATTCTAATTTAAGATACTGTATTGTGTTGCTGTTCATTTTAACAGCTTCAATTTTGAGGTGTCTACATTTGAGACACAGGTTCACATCATCTGAAAATTACCTTGATATGCAAACTACTATATAGATGTAAAATATCTTTAGAAGTATTTTTATAGTAGATTGTTTCAAGCTATATTAAAGCTTCACAGTTAAAATACTAAGTATTGTAAAACACTTTAAAGCTGAACATTTTAAAAAGTTAAACAATTACTCAGATATCTTTACCATAAATTTACAGCAATTATGCAGCTTGACAATCTACATAAATTATTTTCAAAATAGAAAAAACTTCAGAAATTCAGATTTTAACAAGTATCACCTTTTTATAATGGAATAAAATTACAATTAAAACAGTTAAAATGTACGGAACAGTAAAATTCAGGTTAGAAATTCAACCAATGCAAGAACTATCCCATTGAAAGAATGTAAAAATCTTCATGGCCTTTACCATTAACATTCAGTTATCACACTTGGTCTCTGTTTAAAGATTGCATCTATACGTCTTGGCATCTAATAGCAGCAGGCTCTGTGTTTAAATTCTGCTAGCAGCCACTTGTCGTATGGCCACAGGCAGGTCATCGGACCAGCCTGGAACTCCAGCTGAAGGCTATGAAAAAAACAGATGCTACACCTGAAAACTTCACAACAGGTTTGGTGAGAAAATCCTTCTAAAGAAAACTAACACATGTTTTGCAGAATGTTTTCTGATTTGACTGCCTTCATTTCCAACCCAGATCCTGACCTCTACCTTATTTTTCTTTAATGACTGAAAAATAATTTTCCCAAAAGCACACCACATAATTTTTACCTTCTTAAAATTAATTTCTCAATACTGGTCTTTGCTGCCTACAAAGAGTAAGCAATTATTTATCTTTATTTTTGAAGTCTCTAATCAACTATATTTTGTGAGGGTGCCATACCATATCTTTATATGCATACATAATCTGAGATCACAGGTAAAGTTGATTTTTTAATTGAAAGTTCAATTATTTTGTCCATCAAGCTGTTCTCAACTAATTACAATGGGAAAAAGCTACTATGGAGTTTTTCTTTTAACTTCCCTCAGAACTTCCTTGCAGAGTAATTGGGAAAAAATCAGAAACAAAACTGTAATATTTCGATCTAAACATTTAATGAGAACAGAGAAAAAATGATGAAGAAAACATGACCAGAATAAAGTATCTCAGCACCAGTTGTAATGTTTTCTCCTCCTCTGCCTCTATTTAGTTTAAACAAGTAATTCTCTTAAGGATTTAGAGCCAGTTGCAAAGATTTTTGATTCTCTAAGAGAATTTGGACAGAGGAAGTTTTGCAGGTCCTACCCCAAGGTACTGGGATATAATTATTTATTATTATCTTCATTGCAACAAAAACAAAACACTGCATACAAGTTTATGGAAGATAAGTAATGCTCTGGAAGAATAAGGAACGCGAACAGCATATATGTAATTGTACTTGATCAGAGAACAGGATAAAATCAAGGGGCAGATTATGTGCAGGGATTTAAGAAATGTGTAACTTTGAAATATTGTGAAGCTAAACAGTGTGCCACCATATCACAAGATTTTAGTTTCTTGTACTTCTACATTTCACAACCAACAAAAAGTTGATTCATTATTTCACAAAATTATGTTTTTAAGGCTAACTTTAGCATCATTTTAACAAAACAAAATCCTCCTAAATGCAGAAATTTTAAGAGGCAGATTTCACAAACAAGAAACTTAAAATAATAATTACAGTCCTTACACCATCAATATTAAAACACTACTACAGAAATTAGACACAATGCCAAAGACTTTATGGCATTAGAGATTTTTATGTGAAAAAATTTTAATCTCAGGGTTTCTACTTTTAACGGTTCTTTAAAAAGTGCTTTCACCTGATTATGTGTGATACTACGGACATCAAAGCAGAAAACATTAACATCAATAAAAGGCATATTCTTTCCTTAAATTCTACAAAGATTATTTTGTCCCTGTCATTATGTTGTCTTAGTGAAAAACCTCATTGCTGAGTGCTCAGGCAGATTTCTTTCTCAGTTTTAAAGTCTTTTAATAGGGAGGTTAACCAGCCAAAACCTTGACATTGTAGCACAAACTCAACAGTCAAAAGCAGGTTAAGAGCTACAAAGATAAGTGATTCCAAGCAGTATCTACATTACCAGCTTTTAAAACAAGCTCTCAAATGTTGCAAAGTACAAATAGCCTGACGTCGGAGAAACTGAATATGATTTTAGGATCAATTAATATATGAGATATCTGTTCTTTAACAGGGTCAGCTTTGTACCATTTTACAAAGCAGACACATAGCTCAAGACTACTGTGTTATTGCAGCTGCTGGTTTGCAACTGGCACTAAGGAAAAGAAAAGAGCAGTGAGCAGCAATTACATACTGGAGCATGAGAAGGAAGCAAAAAATAAATAGTAGGCAAGAAACTAGCTGGAAGGTTTAAGTGATAATAAGCTTGGATAAAGTATACAGTGATGAGGAAGAAAAAGGGTATTAATTAAGGGCAATGTGGAAAGGAAGAAAGAGGACCCATTCCAGTAAGATCTATATTTTTTGAGTGTGAACAAAAGTGCCAATGTAAATACTTTAAAGAGTGCTTAAAGTAGAAATGCAGCAGTGGGATTTTTATGATGTTTTGGACAATGACTTGAATCAGAAAGAAAGGAGCAATGAAGAAAAGGAGGAATGAAGAGGTGAAGAATGATCTCTGAGCCAATGACTCTTTGAAAGCTAAACCTCAAGAGATGCGTTCTGTGTAGATAAACATCCAGTTAGCTTTTCAATAGCCTATTAAGAAATCCCCTTAAACATGAATCTTCCTATACCAACATATTTGGCTTATCTATGGAAGCATCTTTTTGCTATTATATGCTTCAAAAGAAGCAAACAATGCAGGAACTGTAAATACCCAAGTCACATGCACACACACACACTGAACAGTGTACTGTAAAGGACAGTTCTACTTCAGGGATTAAGAAGTTCCTACTCTTCAGTTCCTATAGGATAGTAAGGTACCGTGTGATTCTAAAATGATTTTTTGTATTTTTTTTTGCAGACTCATACACTATGTAGCCATACAGCTTAATCCTCCGACAGCCACTGTAAATTTACAGTGAGAAAACAGATGGTAATTTTAAAAACTTATTCTAACAGTATTCTAGTGCATTCAGCATCTTGACATGAAAGGCCAACTTGTTATCTGCCATCTATGCGAAACATCAGCAACTTCACAAACTACAACCCCACAAGTTTCTCTTCTAGATTTGTATCTCATTTCTCTATAACAACACATAGAAAGAGAAAAAAGAGTATTTTAGATAACCAGAGTGAATAAAAAGTGTGAAACTTAAGAATAAACTTAGTTTGTGAGGTTACTCAGACAATTACAATTTTGAATCTGACAAAATCCAAAGGAAACAAGAATAAAGGTAACTCAGTAAGACTGTGTCTTCAGTTTTAACAAAATATTTTGACAGCACACACATTGTTTGCAGACATTTCTTCATGTAAATTTTAATTCTAATACTGCCAACAGGTAAACAAAGCTACAAAATTGGGACTTTATTGAAGGTTTCAGTAAACCTGTCACCAAAGTAGCTTTTCTTCCAAACAGTTAAAACTATAAAAACGGGATTTTTATGGTTACAGACTGAACTGTTAAGTCTCACTCTTAAAATCTGGTAATAGGGCTTTAACTTAAGAGAGTGTGTTCTATAGCTGTTCCTCTCAGGTTTCAATACTTTAGAAAAAGGACGTTCTCTTCATCCACCTGTCTGGTACTCAATCCTGACATACCAGTATGGTAAAAACTGGTTGGCCAACTGCCTGGGGAGCTGGCCTCTACTTAAGTACACTTCCTCCAAGTATTAGACTGCTTTCTCATGTTTACAGGGTAAACAGATTTGGCTTTTAAAATTACACTGTCCTAAAGCTAGCAACACTTTTAGCACTATAAATAATAACTATAAAGCCCGTTATTAAACCTGTCCTGTGATCATTCCTTAGAAGCCTACTTAAGCCTGAACTGCCTCCACTGATGCTTAAATTGAATGGTAAGAAATGGGAATACTGACACAGTCTCTGCTTGTGAGGGCTGTAAAGTCTCAAGCTTCTGCAGCCATGTTTGAGGTGATGTCATTCTAGGTGTAAGTCACCAAGCTTTCACATATTAAGTAAGCGCTTACAGTTTCACTTTGTCAAGATGCAACACTTAAATATTCAAAGCACAAATTAGTCATCTTTACCTTGCTTCTGTTCTTCTCTTGACCATGTTCACAACTGTCCTGTCCACTCTGAGGAAAGTGCAGACTACTACTAGAAATCTGAGGCTCTTTGTGACTGTCTCCAAACCACGAGAAAGGCATACAAGTAGGCACAGGAGAATCTGAATCTGATGCAGAGAGATTGTTGCCAGAGTCATCCAACAGTTCTCGAGAGCCTCTGAAATCAGTAGATTGATTGTTTTTAAATTGTTTAAAAACAAACAAAACAAACAAACAAAACACAAAACAACAGCAATACATACTACTCATTTGTACCTGTTTCACAGCATTGTTGATATTTAAAATAAAAACTGATAATTACCTTTGAATATCCATGCAAAATACTTTGGTTATTAACACAAATTTAAGAGTTTTTGCAATATTTCACAGAACAACAGTTCCAAATATTTGCTAATTTAATTAATTCAGCATTCATTTTCCCAGGTAAAATATTGAAGTCTCACAAGTCACTTCAAAATGTGCTCTGCTTTACTCTTTCCTCTCTGGTTTCCTCTGCTTTACTGATTCGTCTATACTACTCCATTTATTTTTCTTATTTCATAAAATTAGAAGCTCATCTCCACATCATTATATTAATTTTCACAGAATTTTCCACTGTTGTACTTGAACATACTTTAACGTCAAACACTAATGACAATTTCAAAGAAATTCTTGGGTTAAAGATTTTAGAGATGTTGCATGTATTTATTAAACAAAACAAAACAAATACCTGCTATCCAGCGAACCTCTTAGATTTTCTTTTTCTTGTTTCTTGCCCTTGCCCCCAGATTTCCGCAATCCACTAAAGTGGAAAACACAGTCTTCATATAGGGTTTACATTTACATAATGCAACATTTTTATCAGCAAACAAGTTTTCATATTAACCAGAAGCCACACTTGTATTGCTACACAGATCTTGATTTTGTAGATTACACAAGCAATTAAATAAGTATTGTCATTCAATTTTTATCTAAAAAATCATGTTAGAATTCTGAAAATTCCTTTCAAAAACATAAATAACCAACATAAGTATAGAAAATGCCAAAGAACTTAACATCTCGTGTATACAACCAAGAGGAAGAACAGAATTTTATTGCTATGTGCATATGTAGAGTGACTTGAACTAAGTTATTACTTTGACTCCGTATGTGTATGTAATAAGTCATTTTTATGAGCTATATTATGATTTATTTGTTGTAGTACTAATCTCAGTCTTTTTATGTTAACTGGCATCAACAAGCTTTCTAACTGGTTCAGAAGGAGCATGACTTGTGGTAAAATTTAGCAATTCTTCTCTCAAATCCCCAGAGTTCAGTCACTACAAAAGATGCAGGTTGCTCTTTTGTTTTAACCTGTTCCCATTCTCATAATCTAAATGAAATACAAAAATTCAATCATGATTGCTGCCTGCTTCCAAGAAGCTGTAGAGTAAGCAGCTACTGTAGACAAACCTTATGTAATGACACCTTTACTGTAGAAGGAATCAAGGCAAGACAGGCATCTATTTCAGACTGTAAAGCCAGCAGGACATAGCACTGAAGTCTCCAAAAACATTTTGGCATGAAACTACACATGGATTGGCAAATTTAAGAACAAAATACCATTAACTCCTAGAGAAATCCTGTACTCGGATAAAAACAGAAAAACCACAAGAAATTCTTTGAGGGAAAAAATATAGGTAAATAAAGTGAAAGCATGTTAGAAACATGAATGTAACACTACAGTTTCAAGATGAAAACACTCTGTCCAATGATGTTGCTATCAAGCAGTATTACAGGATTTTCTCAGCAGTTTGTATTCACAAAACATGATATTCTCCGAAAGCAACGCTGAAAACCATTTATTTCCAAACGTACACAAAATCTTACCCAAAATCTGGAAATCGCCTCTTGGACTTCCCTGATGATGTTCCTTCATTTGTTTCTGTTTTGTCTTCATTTTTCTTTTCTTCTGCTTTTCAGAGAGGGGTTAAAAATAAAAATGTTATTCTAAAACGACTTGCAAGTTTCCCATATTTATGAAGATGCTTCTAACTAAGATCCTAAAACCTAAGTAACAAAGTATTTACAGCATTTAATTGTTGTTTATTATGCTTCAAGCGTTATAAAATATTCCTTTTGCATTTTTCCCCCTCACCCTGGTTTAGTAGCTTGTCAAGGCTAGCTCCTTGCAACTTGGGCTATGTATGCATGCTGCTAGCTACAGAAAGGATACCTGACCAGCACGATAGCCAGAACCTGGAGAGCAGACAGATCCTAGCAAGCTGAGTTTCTTGGAAAACAAGCTGTGCATACTGTAAAGAGATAATCATGACTTTGAAGCTCCTCCAAGACTGTGGTATTTGCAGAACTGGAATACAACCTACTAGGATCTAATTTTTCACCAGAGGGAGCAGGTTCAATTCTAACTACTCAATTATTAAGTGAAATGAAGTGACAAACTTAAGTGTAATACTACCTCCTCCCATGGATTTTGACAGATTATTCCAAGTCCTGAATGTTCTTCCTTTTGAGCTCTCAGATTACTAGATTTTTTTTTAAACAACTGACATTTTTCATAATTATGCTGCCTATGAAATGGATAAAGTATAGTTTTTGTGAGACAATATAAGTTTTAAGTTCTGTCTTCCATTAAAAAAAAAGAAAAACACACCTGAAAAAAAAAAAAAACACATGAAAAACGTAGAAAGTAATGCACGTATATGCCTTCCTGGGTCATAAAAATAAAAAAAAAAATTAGGTCTCCTACACAAAATCAATAGCAACTTCTCTTCACATCCAACAGCTAATAATTCTTCCTGAAACTTATAATGGTTACCTTAAAGTTCACATGCTGAATGGCCAGGATTTTTTTTTTCTTCTCTATTCAATAGTTTCTTACTAACAACAGAACTTTTTCTATTTAGTTAACCTCTCTCTCTAAACATGTAACATCCAAAAATTTATAAATGCCAGTTAAATTGGTTATTTTTCCTGTCAACTTCAATATAAAAACAGAAGAACTAATCCGTAAAACGTTTTTATATTGAACATGTGTAACCACTACTCTCTCCAGAGGTAATATTTTAAGAAAAGAGGTAATTTCTAAAGTGAAATACAATAGGTTAAAATACAGACTGATATATAAATGGAGGAGAAGATAATAGAAAGGGGTATTTCAATGAAACATTAGGTAGACATTTAAATAGTGTTAGAAAGCAACAATCTGGCAGCAAGTAGCATTTAGTGTCATCTTACGTACAAAGAACTTTCAATACTAACCCTCATCCCTGATGTACTGCATTAATTAGCTTTTCCAGGGACTCTGCCAATTTTGAGAAAATGTTTACAATGCCTTGGCCATCACAATTAAATTTATGCCCCATGACTACACATAATTATGGTTAAGTAAAAAAGAAAGCAAAATCACATATCAGGTACATGCTTTGAGAAGACTTTTTTTTTTTAATTTTATTTTATAAAAAACAGAAGCTAGCATAGAGGCTATTTCTAATTCTAATTAAGACTTTACAGAGGTATAGAATGAGGAAAGTATAACAGATCCTGTTGTTATTAAAAGAAAGGGTATTTATTTAAGATATTAAAAGAAAGGTTTTGCCTGAGCTGTATTGAAAAGACAGCAACTATAATCTGCATTTATAACCTGTCCTAGCTGACTAAAGTAAAACAAAGCATTTTAAATGTTATCTGATCCCTTTTTCGATTATTTATGACAAAAAAGCCAAATATTTCTATTAAATAATGATGAGTAGTGACTAAGCTGATCACAGCCTCTTTCATCTCTTCCTGGTGAGAAACAAGAGGACAAGATGAACAACGCAGTAATTCCCACAAAGTTGAAAATCAAATGTAGACATCAGGATCACATCTGGAAATGCAAAGCCAGCATTTATTTTTTTGGGGAATTGGAAATCAGTCAAACCTACTATCAGAGACATTGCCACTTAAGATGCTAGTGTTTTGCAGAAATACGTTAGGACCTTCATTGATCATCCCCAGTCTGTGACTGAGCTCACCTCTTGCTTATGTCAAAGCAACCATTTAGAGTCTAGATTTACAGGTTTGAGCTTTTACCATATCTGTTAGCTGTCTCATATCTATTCCTTTCTGGAGCTGTTTAATTGAAATAGCATTTATTTCATAGGCACCTTTTAGAAAAGACTTCAAAAATGTGAAGTTGTCTGTCTTCTTGAAATACCAAAATATACTTAAAAAGGAACTTTCAGTTACAATCTTTGAAACACTTTGCTTTCCTTTTCTCATGTAATAAATATGTAATGCACCTGCTATGCAATCATGACTGCTCACCCTAGAAGAAAAAAAGACCTTTTTCCTACAGCAGTGTACATAAAAATACATGTTTGTAGATTGTTGAAATTTATATTTTAGTTTAGGCTACTCTGATATTTGAAATTTTCAGAGTGATAATCAGAAAACAATACAAATATTAGTCAAGATTCTTGAATACCTTTAAGAAATGAGGCTTATAGCAAGTATTCTAAGGATAAGACCCAGATAAAGAATTTCAGTAGTCAAAGCAATAAAACTGTTCCCGTGAAAAAAAAAGAGACAGATTTTTTTTTTTTTTAAACTTGAAGAGTTCATTAATGCCGGGCTAATATTTTCTGGAAATTTAAATATTCAAAACAATATTACTTTCTGTCTATACAAAGAATAGTACGTTGATGTTGCTTGATAAATATGTATATAAAAATAGACTAAAAAATAAATTCTAAACCTTAGTGAAAATGTGGGAAACTTTTGAGATCTGACTGGACGCCAGTCAGAACATCTTTCCAAGTATGACAGGAATAAGTCTTAAATCAGATTTCCAGACATTTGGGGGGGTTTGCTCCCAGCATTTTTCATCAATGTATATTTGACTCAGTAGAGCTACTGACTATTCTTTCACAAACATCTTTTCAAACGCAGATGACATTACTTCTCTAGTGTCTTGGCAGAGAGGTCAGGTATGTAGCTCCATTTCCAAAGCTGCGATTTGCTATCAACTGATATTCTTCTCAAGGAAGAGGAACTGACTAGACAGCAAATGCAAGCCACAGTAAAATTCATACCACAGGTAGAGCTGACAACAGAAAGTTATCTGCTTTATGTCCACATTGGAGGGCTTAAGCATGACATTACTTGTAAGCAAGTTTTAATTTCAAGGGTGTTCAAAACTTGCAAATTTTGCCCTCAAGGCCCTGGTTTGTTTCATTTTTACAAATCATCTGGGTTTGAGTCCCAGAAATGGCAGTCTCCCCCGTATAATTACTGTCATTAGCACTTTTTCCTCTTTTGAGCCATTTTAAGCACTTTGCTCATTTCACTACATCTAACGCCAACTCACCTAAAAATATAATGCAATGCACTTGTATACATTTTTGCTATCTTCAGACTTTCCTGAAGAGTTAACAGTTGGTTTCAAAAACGGGTAATTAGTAGTCAGTTCCTTTTCTAGCAAAGTATCTTATTGTTTAATAATAATTTGAAATCTAAAACCATAATATTTTAACTCCAAAGGATTAAAATAATAATAAAACTTCAGATCTTACCCTTGGCCTCTTTTCCTTTCCCTTTTACTTCTCTTTGCTTAATATTCTTGGTATGCCCTTGAGGAGAATTTGGAGCCATCTCTTCAGGAGGAGGTGAATGAGTGGTGGTTGTACTGTTTTCGTTGTTTGGTTTGTGTACTGGAGAAGAGTGTGTGGAAGCAGAAGGGCTTGACTCTAAAGGACTTTCTGTGCTTTCTCTTTGTTCAGGCTTTTCACTTTTTCGATTTATGTCATCCAAGTGGGGCAGAGTTAATTTTTCACTTATTTCCAAGGTGTTAGTTATGTATGCAGTGGAAGCTTCTCTGTTGAGAACAGGATCTTCTGAATCCTCATCCTTCAACAAATTTTGAAGTCATTTTATAAGCATGATATATAAATCATTTCAAATCTAATCTTTTACCAGGATGTAAGGATGTGCTATGTTACATGCAAACTTGCTCAGTTCAGAAAATACCAAACAGTTAAAATTTTAACTTAATCATTTGCACATATCATCTAAATCACACAAGGCTGATTTTACAGGCTTTCCCTTGTCCAGCCTATACAGAATCATAGAATCATGTAGCTCTTGCACATCCTAATTAATCATCATTATCTGGACAACTTAGAAAAATTCTGGTAAATCTTGGCTATTCCAATTAAATTGCAACCACTTTTTAAAATTGTTTCAAACCAAGTAGTTCAATATTCTACCTCTGAGACAGGCTTTCTGTTACATAACTCATTTCTTCAACTGTTTTCTCCCCTCACATCTTTCATCAAAAATCACGTTTCTTGTTTTCACATTAAAAACTCTACAAGACTGCGTATGCTCATGAACCAGTATCAACCAGTAAAAATCTTATCTTTTTCTTGCTCTGCTAAAGAAGGCTAATTGCTGATGTCCAGAATCTACTTCAAACAGAATTTCATGGGCTATAACACCCAACATGAGGATAATGATTTAATCATGATAGTAATACATTATGTTGATAACACTTGTCATGGAACAGGGCCATATTAAGGAAGAGCACAGACATGGACTTTAACATCGACTTACATTAGAGAAAATTAGAATAGAAGCATACCACAAGTTAACTTTACTGGTTTTCTATACCGCTACCAGAAAAATGAACAGGAAAAAAATACAGCTAGAGATCTTAAGAGCTATCAATGGTATATTCACTGGTCTATCATAATACCAACTTATATCCTAGAAAAAGGTTTATGAATTCTAACTCCCAGCTTTCTCAAATAGAGTTAGACTGCTGCTATATACTTTCATGAAAATACAAAGACAATAAAATCAAGTATCGAAAGCTCATGAAATTGCAAAAAAGTTCAAGTTTAAATTAAACAAAGGAGTCAAAAAAAAAAAAAGGCAATGTTGAAAGTTAAGTAATGCACAAGATTTGAATTAGCTAATTTCCAGGGAATTCCACCTCTAGAACAGGGAACAAGGTGTATGTGGATATATGGAGAGGAGCATAGCACAGCTACAGTGAAACTGAGAAGTGTTCAATAGGAATTCTACTCAGATGCCTTTTTCCTCATAATGCTAAGAAAAGCACTGGGAACTTTGGAATTTAAAGATAGGCTAATTGTGATCCAGCAGCCACTTATCTGAAGTCATTAATCAATATTTTGTTTCCTCTACAACTACCTCAACTCAGTTGATTGAAGTTATAGTATTCTATAAAGATCTAAGAAGGATGATGTCACCAATGCAAACTTCTCAGAGAAGTTCTAAATATATACAGTTATGAATGAAAAAAACATGCTGAGAATAGTCAACCATTATACAAGTATGAATAGAAACAGGGGAAGCAGGTAACTACTGTTAGATTGCATCATTGGCAATATAAGTCTAGACAGAAGGAGTAAAGTTAGTGCAACAAATGGGCTAGAACGTTTGACTGCTGTGTTTTGCTGTAGACAAGTGATTATTTATGGAATAATGAAGCATTTCAGAAATGCTTAGTTTTTGAAGAGTATTGGTAACTAACTTGTTTCAGATGAAGAAATTACAAGATAGATAAGCATGTTCCACATGCTTATGATTACATTTGTGAACCTGAATAGGGCTTTCCACTTGGTACAGCATAAAAATCTGATGCTTTGGCACAATCTGAATGAAGCATGGGCAACACTTAAAATTGTGAATACAGATAAAACTAAATATACATTCAGGCTTTTGAACGCCAAATTATTTACTCATATCAATACCTGTAGATTTGCAGCCTGTTGTCCAGCACCAAGAGATTCTTTCAGCTTTGATCGAGAAGGCGGCTGGCGTTTTACTTTCAAAGCAAGCTGAGCTTTTGCTTTGTGGGCACTGGTGTCTAACCTGGGAGTATCCCCAACAAAAGCATCAAAATCTGCAACAAATATGTACTCCTTTAAAAAAATATTAGGTGAGTTCTCCAACCCACATTCCAGAAGAATATTCAGATGCTAAATCAGAATTATTCCACCAACTAATCATTACTATATGACAATCCTGTTTATACGATACTACAATATTTCAACATATATTGATAACAACTGCTAATTTGAATTAAATTTCCACCATTTTTTTATTTTTATTTTTTACCAATAATTTGTATTATGGCTTTAATACTCAATTTGATTCTCAAAATGAGATTTTTTTTTATGCCTAAAATACACTTTCCTATCTTTATTTTTTAAGACAGAGATCCTTTATGAAGTCCATGAGCATCAACTGTGTCTTTTAAAGCGATACTTCTTATGTGAACCACCACCTGATACTTGATAACATGTTGGCATAATATCACTATCAGACTTAAAAATATATTAAAAAATCATAGCAAGTTTTGGTGTAAATCACAGTTTGTGAATGTGACTTCAGCTGATGTATCTCCAGTCTCATTAATGTTACTGATTTTGCTAATACAGAACCTGAGGAAAAGTAAAGAAGCTACTTCGCCGTCTATCTCCTTCCCCACAGCATATAAGAAATATGATGAGGAAATTAAAACAAAAATATCCATACTGTTTCAGTCCAACCATTTATCTAGTGGGAAAGAAATAACACTTAACTAAAAAAAAATAAAAAGGAAAAAAATAAAAAGAAAATGCCACACACATTAACACTTTCTAACTTCTGTAAAAAGTAAATCAAAGATTCTATACCTACTTACCAGAAATTAACATCTCTGAAGAATTTGGTCTTTCCTCTACGGATTCTGGTTCTTTTTCATTTTCTTCTCTTATCTTTGACTGCTCATTGTACTGGCCTGCATTTTGACAGACATCTTCCAACAAACTGCTGCCTCCAAACATATATGGCATTCTTTCATATACTTTTAGTTTATTTTCAAGCTCTGTAATCTGCAAGAATTAATATTTAGAAGCAAGGTCGAAATAAATTTTTGCATTCTCAGGTAGTTCTAAATATAATACTGCGTTACCTTTTCCTGATATATTTTCAGCTGTTCTGTATACTGCTGATCTCTTTCTTCAAGTATCCTTGAATGATCCTCCTCTTTCTTCATAAATTCTATTTCTCTGGTGAAAGAAATACATATATATATGAAACACTAATATGCAGAAATACAGAAAACTATAGAAGATATACACAGTTACTAGACAGTTTTCTGTTAGTAAGCATTTTGAAAAATCTGCAATGTGTAACTATTACTCATTAATCTTTTAATGTCACAAAACAGTCCATGTATTTATATTTATGTTCTTCAGAAAAAAATATCAATTATGATGCTGTAATTCACTTTGGGCTAAAAGAAGGATGTATTACAACACCTTCTAAAAGTTTCATCTATTTCTCTACCTTTAAGAAGTTGCAAGCAAATTGTGTATACATTCAAAATATCAAACATATACAGAACTCTAATCATCAGATCTTACTCACTTCCACAAAGATACACACATACTGCCTATTGCTGTGAAAATAGTCTTTTGCTTCCATAAGCTATGGTAGATTTTTTTTTTTTTTTTTTGTAAAAGAAAATAATATTTTAAGTTTCTACTTGATTCATCCTAAAGAAATTGTAATGATTTGTTTTACAAAACAATGGAACAATGATTACCAGAAGGAAATAAAAACAAAAATAAAGGCTACTTTTTCCTGCAAGATAGACAGAATAATGTACAAAAAGATAAAATAGGTGTAGAACAACTGAACAACATGCAGAAGCTTCAAGGACAGTCAGAGTAGTAACGGGAATTCACTGAACAGCAAGAAAATGAAAACTAGCATGTTAGCACTTTTGAACTTCCAGGTGTATAAGCTTGAGAGGAGAGTAGAAAGGAGACTGAAAACAGCATAAAAATGCACTGTAGAAAGTAATCATTCTGGATGTGGACTTGGAGCAGAAAATTCCGACTGTCTGAAAATAAGTAGCAAGTAGAGAAATTGGGACTGGAGCATTATATATTTATTGTAATAACTAAAAGCAACAGTAGCATTCTATATTATCAAGATGCTTCTGTAAGTATTTTGCCATTTAGATAAGAGCAAAGAAGGTAAAACAAGTAGACAACTGCATGACAGAGTATTCAAGTCTTACATTAGTGTATCTAATAAGAAACAGTATCTCTACCTAAAAAAAAAACCTGTCAGTGGATTGAAAACACTGCTATCATGATGTGATTTTGAAGAGTTAGACACATATTCCAAACTCCTATTTTTTTTGCAGAATTCTATTTTCTGCCCCCACAAAACACAGCTCCTTGCTAAGATGGAATCACAAGTGTCTGGCTCTTACCTAAACAACTTGCTGGACTGAGTAATATGTATTTTTCTCTGATAATTTAAACATACAAGATCTATCATAATATTTTTAAAGTGACAGTACCAGATAGTACACTGAGTAATAAAAAGGCCTTCATTAAGGAGTACTAACCATAAATCCAAGCACATACAATCTTAATAGCCTGCTTGGGGAAGAAAGAAATACATTTTTAGGGTGGTATCCCAAAGCCTTTTTCTGAGACTATCCCTTGCTCTTCCTGGTTTCCTCTCTCACATACCTTCATACGGTCTCACCTTTTCAACAAATGAAGACACTGTTGTACAGAATTAAGCAGCAAACAAAATCAATTCAACTTATGTCCCATAACATACAGTTATGTATGTACAGTGAGACAGAATTCCAAGGAGAAATATACAATCAGAATCACATTGTTAAAGTTATTAAAAAAATAAAAAATCACGAGCACGGTAATTGCTAAAATCACGAATACTAGGTCACTGGACAGTAACAAAAAAACATTTTATATCCTTTTGATGCCCACCCAGTCTGTAACATTAAGGTTGGTCAAAGCTAGATGAGTGTTTTCACAAACAATAAAAGGTACTGCCAAGTATTTCATGTCAAATTTCAACATAGCTCTCTCAAAAGTACAGATGCATTACAGTTTCTCATCTAGGTTCTTTTAAGAATTTGTTATTAAAATATTACTTTTCCTAAGCTTAAAATCAAAAGCAGCAGCAAAATTTTTGAAGAACCTTTCCAGAATTTGACTTAAGGTATGGAAGAATTCAGCATGTACAGGCCACTGCTTCCCTAAACTCCATCAAATGAAAAAGAGTGTGTTAAGCAAATCACAACTCTACATATTGTTGTCAATTTTCCTCCCATGATGTACAAAATACAGAAGCAAGAAATAGAGTTACTTACTTTTGTTGGTAATCTTTGAGCAATTTCTTGGCCTTGTTATATTTCTTTTCAAGGGCATCATATTGCTCTTGAGTTTCTTTAAGATGCTCATTCACCGTTTTGCATAAACTCTGAGCTTCCAACCAGTAAGTCTCTAACTTTTTAATTTTCTCTTTGTTTTCCTCTAAGTTTTGCTGAAGTTGGTTTCGATTTAATTTCCATTCATTTTTTTCTGCTTCAACAATTTTTAACTGAAAAGATTAAGATGTAAGAAATTAATGTAAACTAAATGATGAAATAAAAAGTACATGTTTAGTAGAGAGTAACTAAAAACAATTACATGCTTATCAGTAATATTAAAACAAGACACCAAACTTTTGAAGAAATTGTATCAACTCTTCCAATGCTTGCTAATACAACTAAGTTTTAGAACTCAATCTCAGGGGTCTTTTATTACTTCCTTATTAGCATTGCTTCCTTTTAAAAGAGAAATAATGAATAAAATCTTTGTCTCTTACATTGACTTGTTAAATACCTTGCCATCTCTAAATACCTCTGAAGAGACCTATTTTGACACAGTATTGAGCCAGTCTTTGCTTCCTGTTAACCTTTCAATTTGCCTTAGACTTTATACTTATAAACAGCTTTTAAGCCAAAGAAAGCAAATCTGTGCACAGAGATGCCACCAATCACATAAAGAAAATATACAGAAATTATAGCTTTTTTTTTTTTTTTTCTGCTAAAGAAATAGGCAGGATTATCTGATTAAGACAGCTTTTTCCTCCCCTTTACTATTTGCTGATACAGGCTTCCAAGTCTCTGTAATGGAAATGTACAGAGTTAGAATGAAAGGATTCCTTAAACTCTCTCAAAGCACAAGAGCACAAAATCAAAAGGAAGACTGGATTCCATATACATTTCTTCTAGTTAACTTTAGCAAGTGTGACAGTTAAACACTGTGTTCTTTTTTAAAATATTTCAGGAAGTTTTGTCTCTTTGGTTTAAAAATACCCTAGTCATGTTGAAACTTTACAATTTAAAAGAACAGAGATATTGTCCCTTAAAACAAACAAACAAAAGAACAATAAACACAAACAACAAAAAACATGCTCATTAGACTAGCTAGGGTTATCCAACTGCTAGCTAAGGAAGCCTCTATCTTGTAGCAGTGTCCTCAGCACACAAAACAAATTCATTTACCATTAATAGGTGGATTGTTCTGTAGAAAACTGAAAGCATCCAAAATTCTCTAAACTCTCCAGAACAGTTCCTTCCGAACACAGATTCCGCATGTCAAAATGCCATTTCTATAAGTATGCTAACTTGAATTAGAATAAACAGTGCTTTTTAAAAATCTCTGTTTTTGGAAGTAATGCAGGCATTGAAATTAAATTTTGTTATGGCTTTTAGCACTGAACTGGCTTTTAGTACTGATTTTTTTTTTGTATTTTGTGGCAATCAATGTGGCAATCCCAATGGTGAGGATCACAACTTTCCCCCAGAAATGCTTTTTAGCAGTGAATATGCTCTTCTATGTATTTGAAAATGTATTTCTTAGATTATATTGGACTTAAAGAGCTAACCATCTTAGCTTGCAGACATTTTCATTTTCTACCTTCAAAGGCAAATGAAGTTACAGAATTTTAACATGTATAAAGACAAATTCCCTGTGCTACTACTTTGTTACCAACATCTTGTTTAATAAAGCTAATGGAAACAGTAAGTCTTTCCTGTTACTATAGTAAGACAGGGAGACAAGGTCTTCCCAACAAGTTATGATACACCCATGGATTTCTTTCCTCAAGCTAATGAACAAGAAAAATAACAATTTCCTTAACAAAGGAAAGAGATGGGTCCCCTTCAGATTAACAGCAGTCACATTATAACATGGAATGTTACCCTACGTGAAGTTCTCTGGCATTCGAGCAATGACCAGGCAGGACGCTGCCTAGTTTGTCCATGCCTCCTAGGGAACACTACATATACTTAGAAAATTCCTGCTTTTGAAACTAGTTAAGATCACCTGCTGATGGAACAGAGATGTTGAAAGGACCAATAATTTCTCGAATTACAAAAATGAGGCAATAATTTGTATTAATGCCAACATTTTTCTCAGTTTTAGCAATCCAGTGGGTCAAAGGTCAATAAAACTGCAAGAAAGAGCACTGTCAGAAAGCAAAATTAGAACTACCATAAGAAAACAAAGAAGTTATAGCTGCCTTGCCTCTCTATACCTCGAGCTCTAAATGTTTGCAATGTGCAGGAAAAAACACAATAGATACTGTTATCCAGAATTATTGCAGTCTCAAGCATTATCCCTTCCCTGTCTCTTGCTGCCCTCTCCAAACACGCTGTGACTTGTCTTATGGGTACACATTTCTTGCCAAGGGAACATGGAAGAGAAATGAATAAAAGTAGCTGCTCATCACCAGCAAATATTTCTAGAAAAAGGCCACAAACAGATTTCCATCAGTGAAAAAGGTGGCAAAATGAACAAGAAATGCTTTCTCAGATAAGCCGGAAGTGTCAAACCAATCCTCACTGAAAAAAAAGCTGGAAGAAGTTCTCCCCCCAAAGCTGGTCAGAAACTTGAGGGAGGGAAAGAAGGTAACAGAAATAGCTTTCTGGTAACAAAGTTAGGCACTGTCTGCCAATCTATACACAGAAAACACAAGTTCTCTCCACTAAAAATGTTCTTGTATTTGTTTCAGAACTTGTTTCATATGGTACTCAGCTAAATGCCATTTTACTTTAAGCAGTAATACTGAAGCATTTGTTTTATAATGACACCTTTTTTTCTCTCCTCCCTTCATTTAAGTATTGCTCTTCAGCTCAGAAATGCTTGTCTCACTTAACACAGAGTACTTACAGCCTAAGGCCTAAAACAGATCACTGTCTTCTGCTTTCAGCTTACTCCTGGTAAAATTAGCAGTTAAAAATAGTAACAATAATTATTAATAAATAAAAATATCAACACTTAAATAATAAAGTATTTGAAAACTTACCTTCTCCTTCAATTGATTCACTTCAGCTACTGTTACTGCATGTTTTAATTGTAGCTGAAATATACAAAAAAAATTCATGAGATTACACACAAAATGGCACTCAAAATGCTTATTTTTAGTATTTGTCTGATCTCCTTCTTCCTCAAACCATATTCATAGTAGCATGAAGTCAACTTAATTATTTGTCAATTACAGGAGAAGCAATCAGGAGCTTTAATTTTAAATAAATAAATACAAGTTAAACTACAAGATCACCTAGAGTTAAAAATATTTTTTTTCTATACATTAAGAAAAGTGAGGAGGTTAAAATAATGTTTCAGTGTGCCAGGAAAATGAAATGGCAGAAATGCACTTATGATGGCAACTTACACATAGAATCAAGTAAAACTGTAAAAGTACTAAACATATATATATATACACACACATATATTTTACATATCAGCACTTACAAATAAACGTACTGGCTTTGTTTTAAAATTAAGCTTTGTACTTCACAACACAAATCTTCACAGGATTATTATAGATGGATAAAGGCTACATCTAAGCCAAACGTAACGATTAGTGGGTTTTTTTTGTTTGTTTGTTTGTTTGTTTGTTTTGACAAACATCAGTTGTTTCTTGTATTTTACTTTCTCTCTGTAACCTTGGGTTTTTGTTTTTGATTTGTGATTTTATTTTTTTTTTTTTGGTAAAGCATAGTGCACTGAATAAACATTAAAATAAATGAATCCATGACTTAAAATCCTTGATTATATTATGTTAGTAACAGTGTGGTAATGATTCTAGCTAGGAATCTAATTGCATCCCAAGTAAATATGACACTTTTAAAAATGCCATACCCTACTGCTATGCCACCGATCCAAGAAAATGTAAATGTTCCCAGAGATCGACAGTATGAAATTTCAAATTCCTCAACATAATCATCAATATTACCAAGAGAGCAAACTTAAGGAGGTCTGCAAATATTGATTCTTTATAAAAAATAAGTATGAAAAATAGTATCTGAAAGTTCCAAGCTAAGACTAAACAGTTTCTTTGCAGTATATTTTTCTCCCCCAGAGTGAAAATGACAGGGACTTAAACCTACCAAAAAAACACAGGTCCCTGTATGCCAAGCAATGCACCAGTTAAATCCCAGACTAAACTCCACAGCTCTGAATAAGACAAATAAGCTCCTTTATAAACACACAGGGAAAAGGGAGACTGATTTTCCAATTGTGTCAAGTTGAAACTCCAAAATGCAAATTCCAATGGGCCAAAGAAAAACTATGAGAAGCATCATATCTATTTAATGCAATGTTCAGACACCACGAGTGAGGAGGTGGTCTTGCGTTCTAACTCCTGTTCCAGGAGGTGTTTTATTTGGGGGGGGTGGGGTTGGTAGAGGTTGTTGTTGTTTAATTTAAAATCAAAGGATCATTTAATATAAATTTAGGGAAGTTGCGATCAGAAAGTTACAGAAGACCTACATTTCAAGGGATATTTACAAGAGATACTTATTGGTGTTTAGTGGGAAAACAAACACAAAACCACAATAAGGGGGACATGAACATTTCACAAAATTACACAATGTTCAAATGCTCCCTAGTGTACCACAAAGACTAACAAACTGCTACTAATATACCTCTTTAAATTTAAGAAGAGACTGTGCTGAATCCATATCCAGCGGTAAACTGATATCTTCATTTTCAGGAAGATCAAAAACTTCTACGGATTTTTCATGTAAATGTGATTCATATGTATCATCATCGTCATCATAATCATCGTCCTAAAACAAACACAAAAATCATGACATCCAGTAGCACACACACACTTTACATTATGGTTGCAGCAGCAATATCGAAAGCACACAACCAAGGAATCACAGAATCACAGAATTTCTAGGTTGGAAGAGACCTCAAGATCATCAAGTCCAACCTCTGACCTAACACTAACAAGTCCTCCACTAAACCATATCGCTAAATTCAACATCTAAATATCTTTTAAAGACCTCCAGGGATGGTGACTCCACCACTTCCCTGGGCAGCCCGTTCCAATGCCTAACAATCCTCTCAGTAAAGAAGTTCTTCCTAACATCCAACCTAAAACTCCCCTGGTGCAACTTTAGCCCATTCCCCCTTGTCCTGTCACCAGGCACGTGGGAGAACAGACCAACCCCCACCTCGCTACAGCCTCCTTTGAGGTACCTGTAGAGAGCAATAAGGTTGCCCCTGAGCCTCCTTTTCTCCAGGCTGAACAAGCCCAGCTCACTCAGCTGCTCCTCGTAGGACTTGTTCTCCAGACCCCTCACCAGCTTCGTCGCCTTTCTCTGGACTCACTCAAGCACCTCCATGTCCTTCTTGTAGCGAGGGGCCCAAAACTGAACACAGTACTCGAGGTGCGGCCTTACCAGAGCCGAGTACAGGGGGAAAATGCAACAACTGCAAAACTTGTCAGCTAGTTACTATTCCTTTTTAGTTTCTTCTATCAGTGATAAGCTTTAAAGGTGACTTGCAAACATTTTCATCAAAATTCTACAAAACAGAGCTAAGTAGGCCATGGACAACACCAGTCACAGCTCATGCTTAAAAATATCTTTTGGATTATTGATACGTCAAGAACAGCACATATTGATAACCATATACCTATTCATGTATATAACATATAAAACCAACGTAATATACTGATAACACTAATGTATGAAGTTTGCACCTTCTCTTTTAATCAATTTGCCTGTTTTATTCTTCTTGCTTCAATCTGATTCAAAAAAACACGTATCCCATTTGCAGAAGTTATTGCATATAGCACTAATCATATACTCTTAAAAATATGTACACATGTATGATATCTTACCTGCTCTGTATCATCATGAACATAGTGCTGCTCATACAGACATCTCTCCTGCTCTAAAGTCTCACTAATCAGGCGGGCTACTTCACTCTGAGTCCCTGGCTTTTCTCTACCAATCAGAAACCTACAGAAAAAAAAACTAGTTAAATTGCAGCAAAAAGCTTAAGATATGTGTAAGAGATTAGTTTCCCATACTGCATACTTCAACAACTTTTTTGTAAAAACTTCCAAATTATAGTTTTGTATTCTTCATTAATGAAAAATTACAATTAAATAGAAGGTATTATCTGATAGAAAAAATACATACCTCACTGTGCCTTTGGTGTTTTTTAATACAGTAGCTGCAAAGAACTGAGTAACTCCTACTAGACTTATGCCATCAACCTCAACAATCTGATCATTTACTTGAATTCTGTAAAAATAAACATTTAGCTATTAATCAACAAAAATATTTTGGCTTGACTAATTATTTTATATGATAAATATCACTTAAAACTCCCTAGTACTTACAACCAGGAAGTCTGAGTCCCAAGGAATCCACTGCTTAAAAAAAATCTCTGAATCCTCAATTACTATGCAGATCACCAATTAAAAATTATATAGTGTTTGCCTTGCTATTTTATACTATTCACAGGCTGACTGGTATCCTGGGTTGTCAATCTGATTTTGTGGCACTTTTACTCATGGACATATTTTAAGCTTCTCGCATATATGCTGTAAGAAGACTTAAGCTTATCTTCCAAAAATGTTCTATGTTAAGTCAAATAACAGTGTTTTAAAAAATTAACGTAAAGCAGAATTGTAATATGTATTCCCTTGAATTTAGTTTTTGTAGTTTTATTCACAGTATTTAACATACAAAATGAAAATGATTGGGATCAGTTAGAAATTTGCAGAAAGCATAATCAATCCAGTGGAAAACTCACCGTCCATCTCTCTGAGCAGCTCCACCATCTGTTATTGTTTTTACAAAAATGCCCAGTTTTTCCAGTCCCTGATCAGCACCAACTCCCATTCCAATAATACTGATACCCAGACCGCTGTCACCTAAAGGATTCAAAAATCTAAACATTAGCCACATAATATAAGATGTATCACTTACCAGAAGTGAGGGGTTTCTAAGTATTCCAAGTACTCAAAGGATACAAAAATTCACATACTAAAAACAAGCTTTTTTTTTTTTTTTTTTTTAATCTAGACACTACTGAAAGTCTTTTCGTTCTGTAGTTATGACTGCCTACTAGATTCAAGTTTCATGGTATCGGAAAAGAGTTCAAGTATTTATGAATTGCATATATTCATCCTTTGTAACTTCAATTAAGTATTACAATTTGCACTTAGTGGAGGCCTGTCCAGCTAATGTTCACCATGTTCAGCAGAACTAGCCACAAATGAAAGCTGGAACATAAATTCAAAAATTCAAGACCCAAATTCAGCAAAAGAACAGTTTATAAGATAATGCTTTATATTTTGTGTCCACAGTATCTTTTACAGGCAAATATTCAAGGTTTGGTTCACACCTTTTTCGATTTCCACAGGAAACACTTCCATTTTTTCCACTCTTTTCTCAAGTTCGTACTCAGCTGAGGCTGCTACAGGGTCAACTTCTTCATTACGTCTATCATAGTCTTCATTTGAGTAAGTACTGAAAACCTAAGAAAAGTAAAAAAAAAAAAAAAAAATATTTTAGAGCTCTCCCATTCCCTTCCAAACATGAAATAATCAAAAGAAAATTGCTTAAATTAATTAAAGGAAATTCAAGTGGTATTTTTAGAGATCCCATTTTCTAAAACAGTCATCAATTTAGTAAGTACTGCTGCTGTAAGACAGTTCCCAGCTTGCACAGAAGTAACTTTTTAGAAGTTTCAAAACAATTACTTCAGCACTTTTTATATTGTAAATACACCAAGTATTTTATAGAAATCAAAGGAATCATCATCTCTTTGATATAGTATGACTTTTTTAGAACGCCATTCTCCCAAATCTTTCTCTTCTCCCTTCCCCCCACACCATCTGCCAATTACAGTGCCTCAACCAGATGTAGTTTTCTGATTTTGCAGGGAATCCTGTGGTTTCCCAGGAAAAGGAAATGCCTTGTTACATGTTACTATTTTTAGTAAGCGCTCCAGCTGAATTTCTGAATTCTTTTTTAAAAAAAAGATAAACAACACAAATAATGAATATTAAGACAGAAATCTAGAAAGGAAGAATAAGCTACATGTAATATGCTTAATTTTACTTATCAGCATCTTAATTAATTATATTCAAGTCCATACATTAGGGGAAAAGAAAATTATATTCCCTCCTTGTACTTGGAAGTCTCATGGAATTTGCCCATCTTGATGCAAAATTAATAGCTTATAAGAATTCATCACCTGACAGGAATGGATCATAGAATTTAAAAGTAGGTTCAAGCAACTTTTATAATTGTTATACATAACATAATAGCAGCACAAACATGCATATGCAAACGAAGACTACTAACATTTACACACACTAGCTCCTTAAGGAAAAACCTTCCTGAAATCAAGACTAAATCATTAGAAAAAAGAACTCATACTCTTCTCTTAAAATGACAGATGAGAAGTGTGCAAGGACATCTAGGTAACGTTCTAAAAATCATAATCCCACAATTAAGAGAAGATAGAGCTGTTTCAAAATAGTACTAAAAAACCTGACTTGAGTAAAATGATTTTGAGGAAGAACATGAATTTACTAAGAATAGAGGAAAAAGAATACTGATGATATACAACCAGAAGCCAAAAGCTGCAGTAACAAAAAGAAAAGCAAGAGCACACTATGAAACCAATGGGCAAAGGGCTGAAGATTTTGTTGTGCACATAGAGCAGCATAAGACAGTATTCACCTTTTATTAGACAGAAATGGTAAAATTGCTGATACTAATGTAGAAAACACAGAACTTTTCAGTGAGTTGGTTTTTTTTCTGCCAAGTAGCAAAAGTAATATTAAACACAGTTAAAATGTGGATAATAAATAACAAATTACAAATTGCACAGTTTAGAAGATCGATGAGAAAGCCAAACACAGTTCATCCCTGCACTGTGTCTGGCAGGGTTTAGTCACTAAATCAAACACATTAAGAACAAAAGAAATGCTAATCTTACTATTTAGAAGGCATTGCTAATCAGAGATAGTAAAATTGTTAGCATGCAAGAGGGAAAAACAAAAGACAAAAACCACAGTATTTCTTCTAAATATTCTCTCTTCTAAAAGGCAGGATGATGGTAACTGTCATATTTACTCCAGGTCACTAAATATGTTAATCATGTAAAAAAACAACAACAAAAAAAAAAAAAAAAACGAAAAAAAAAAAAAAAATAATGAAAAGAAGTACTTTTACATAAGAAAGGGTAGAGAGCTTGTATTCACCTTCCTTAGTACTGTTGGACTATATAAACATTTTAATTTCTAATCAATCTTCAAATAGCATTGAAATTCCAGAGACTAAAAAAAAAGTCCTCAATGCTGCTTGTTGTTTTTGAAAGCTATCTGACCAAGCTGATATTAACCATGATTAATTAAATTTAAAATATGGAAATTATATAAAACCCCATAAATATTTTAACAGAAGTTAACTACACAGTTCCGATTTACCTGTTACAACACTACATGTTAAAGCAGTAAAGATAATTGCAGATTGGGTAAGCTACTATTTTATGACACCCAGCACCCCAGACTGTGTGAGGATTTCACTCAGTTCAGCCAGCACCACCACCACCTACTTACTGGCAGCTACCTGCAGGATGCATTTTTTGAGGACTCACAGAAGGGTCTGGAGGTCACCTTGCTCAAGCTCCCTGCTCGAGCAGGGCCAGCTGGTCTTGTGCTCAAGTGATATTTTTAAAAGTGATGCTTTAGCAAACACAAGTTACTGTCTCAACACAAGCCAGAAGGTTAACCTAACATCAATGCCTTCTAGATCCAGTCAAGCTACTAAACAATGAAAAAAAAAAAGAATTTCTTTTTGCCTTCTAGTCCTCTTTTCTTCAGAATGAATAAAAATAATTTGAAGTTATTACGAAGTAAGTTCTCACAGACTGCTAAATGTTTAAGAACTATTTTAATTAAACTGCTAAGATACATACTTGGAAATTTTCAAATATATACTTAGTCCTTGAAGAGCAAATATGTTTAGTTGGAGACAGAACAAACTGCATTCATTACACCAGGAGAATGAATCACTTTTGGAATGCAAAACTCAGTTAATTTCTGTCTAAAAGATACTGCCACTCAGCTACTGCTACCATACAGAACTAAAAATCTCCAATGTATCACCTTGGTTCTACCACACAAGAGTATTATCACAGAAAACCAATGATAGCCTCACTTAACTCAAAGTCTTAGCAGCACTTAAAAACCTCTTCTTAAAAACTATGTTAGTTTTAGCAGAAAGGTAATTATTTTTAGAAGGAAAACCCTTCAGGTAAGTTTTGCTTGCACAGAATTCTGTTATCAAGTCATAAGACATGTCCCAAAGACTGTCACTCCTGTATTCATTTCTACTACGTAGATTTTGTGCATGAGCAAAAGGAAAATGTTACCAAGGCAATTGAAGAGTAAGAAATCAACAACTGCCTAAAAGGTTTCCCAATTAATTAGAATGGAAGTGATTTCAACATCACTTTTAAATTCTACTATGATATTGTAATACTTGCTGAAAAGCATAACATGTACAAAAGCAGATAAAGTAACACTTAAGAGCTGAGAGAGAGGCACTGAAGTGTTACTGACACCTGTACCTAGAGACCATGCCAAGCAATGGCTCCACCACTTGGTTGGTATTTCTTCTGAAATACAGTTTTTACTTTGAACATTCCAGCTTATTGACAATCAGTAAAGCCATACATTCAAGATTCAAGCTATGGTTCAGAGAAAGTTACCTAGTAATGAACAGCTTCAGTGTTTCAAATGGATAACCTCTGCAAAGCCTGGCAAGATGTTAAGTACTCAGGCAAACATGAATAATCATTTGAAACAGTAGCACTGAAGTATAATGTACACTCTACAGTTTACTCTTACAATCTCCCTCTTCAGTTAAAGAAGACATTACCACATTACCACTGTGTTATTCCCTCTTGTTTCTAAAAGCTACAAAGTTGGTATTTTTATTACCATAACTTGTATCTTAAGTGACAAGTGACTATATCTGATTTAAATCAATTCATGCAATCAGATGCTTTAAATCAGCAAACAGAAATACCCTGTTCAACTGTTTTGTTTTTATTGTTTGTTCAATATTTACACATTTCTTCCTAATTGATTTAGAATGGTTGGTAAGTGTTGAACAGGTAGGACATTATACATCATTACATTCGACGTAGCACTTGCTGTTACTGAAGAGGCGGACTGGGAGGCTTGATTGTGTAGCTCTGCTCAACTTTATCAAAAACCAGCAAACACACACAAGAACCAGGTTAGTTTACATAAAGGCATAAGGGCAACCTTGCTCCAGATCCTCAGTACAATTTCACAGCCAAAACATGACTCAATTTATCTGAGACAACAGTAACATACATTCCAACCTCTTTTAGAAAACAGAATTCTACCAATATTGAAAGCAGAATGCCAATTAAAAGTAACAATAAATCAGTAGTTCCACAATAAGTCTCTTAACCAAAAGGTTAACCAGAATGACTTTGTTCCCTGTTATCAACACCAAAAGTAAAAGCAAAATCTACTAATCATTTTATGCAATCGGTTACATAGTATTGAATCGCTGAGAGGATGACTTAAAACCACAAACATTAAAGGTTTCTAGCTGCGCTAGCATGTTAAAAACTGATAAACTTAATGAGTAATCCCACGAGTCCACTGACAGATGTTTATCAAACTGTCCAATAACTTTTACACCAACCTCCATATTTTTTTCTTACTTTCCATTCTTAGGTTTCTGCTGTACTGTCCCACCCTGGCACTGGCCTCTCTTCCAAAGACCCTTGAAATGCCCAAATAATACACTGTTGTATATAGAATACAAAATGGATAATTCATTTTTTCCAACTCTCAAAAGGTAAACTACAAACAAGTTTCAGCTATTGCCTGTTCATTCTTTCATATCAGCCCAGGTTGTGTATCTGCAGGTGCTAATAGCAGCCATCATCAAAAAGATGCTGAATCTTTCAGCAGCTTAACTGTTGAGCTAATGAACATGTCTCCTACGCATCTGCTTATCTCTGCCTGCACTCTCCATAATAATCTCACCTCCTCTGTTACTCCTCTTTCCCCCTGTGTCACCACCTCCTTGGGGTTTCTTCTGCCTACATGCACCTTCTTCCTCCAATTCATATCCGTGATTTTTAGCACCCTACACCATTAAGTCAGCCAGCAGGAACTGCCATAATCCCAGATGCAGGCAAAATGCAATCAAACTATATTCAAAAACTTTTTTTTTTTGTGTGTGTGTGAAACTAATTGAAAAATACTGTGGAGAGTATAAGAAGTTTGAGATAAAAGTATGAAGAAAAGTTGTAGGGGCAAGACTGTTACACTGTTAAGATACAAATGTTGGAATGTTGATACAAGTGATAAACAGAGTTTCAAAACACCTAAAATCTGAGTTAAACCAAACAAACTGTCATTGCAAAAAATCTCAACCAAAACCCAATAGAAACAAACTTATCCTACCTGTGTCAGGAAACACAACAACAATAACAAAAAGATGACTTCCACGTGCAATGCAATTCTGTTTGTCTACTCTCAAACCAAATTTCTATTTTCCTGAATCAGCCTACAACTATGTCACACACTTGTCTCTTACTGCCACAGAAGTATTTTACTGAAGTGTTTCACTGATGGTTGACAGTTGACCATTTATGCAGTCATCAATCATTCTCTATTTATTGAAGACACTCGAGGGTCTGGGAATCTTCCACCAGCTAGTGTACTTTAATTCCCTTTCTGTGTATAAAATCCAGGAGTGTAGAAGTTACAGTTACAGAAAAAAAGACAGAGTATATATGAAACTGAAGCACTACTCTGAAATATTTTGTTAAAGCTGTGTTCAGGAGAATACACATTAATCTAGAAAAAAATGTGCATCTCCTAAAAGCACATTTATAGCTATGCTGTTATACATGAAATCTAATTCAAGTTTATCTAAATTTAGTGTTTCGTGAACTTCCACAGTGAGCAGTTCTGTACTAAAAAGACTGAACAGTATGCCAGCCTGAACAAGATTACTACTATTTGTATCCCAGCTGTACCTAAAACAGCCCTAATTGTTGTGTGGAACTAATGGCATTATGAAGGGTTTGCAAGTTCTCTCAAAAGCAGCTGAAGCTTGGCTGCTTAGAACAACATACAAGATATGAAACTACCTTTTTTTAGTTAAGAAAAAAGTTTAAACTTTTTCTCAACTGTGACAAGTATCAAGATAAAGCCTTTTTGAAGCTTTTTGTTGCTATTTTTATTTTTAAATTTATTTTAAGCTGTGTTCTTCACGTAAGCTGCATTCTTCATTTATTCACAAAGCTGCAGACGGACACTCCCATGCAACATAAGCTGGGCAACACTGCAAATTAAACAGACCTACAGAAGTGAACAGTAGCTGCATTACCTTTTCAGTTTACCTGAGCCACACAATTGCTAAGGATCATAAATCATTACAGAACTTAGTGGCAGGGCTATTGAAGGTTTCATGACAAAGTTTAACACAGTCAGAGGTAAAGACACTTCAAAAAGTCGATTTGGAAACAAGCATTTGTTTTAACGACAGAAAGTTTCAGAATCGCAAGCGTCAAACAGCACTCTGTCATTATCTCTTCGTTAATTAAAGCCTTTCAAGGTGATCAAATAACTGAAAGTGAATTTAATCTCTACATTACAAAAGCATAGTGAAATATAAAGAGATGACAGCACAGTTACCTGACATTATTTGCACTGTTCATAATGTTGACTGCTTACACGGTTTACTGAAAAGACTTTAGGACAAAGACAAATTCAGTTCCCTTGCAGATACCTTGGATATCTGAGTGTGCTTCAAATTCCTTATTGGCTTCTTATGTGGCAACAAGGGACTAAAAATAGCCCATGTACCATGACACAACCCCAATCTGCCAGTGAGGTTCTGCTAATAACTGTACAGTATCACTCTCTTCACTACTGTAGGAAAAACAACCAACGCTCCCTTAAGGCCTGCAGAGATCAAACAGCAGCAGTCAGGTCACCCATGGCATGTAAGAAATCTTCCCAGGCATTTATCATCAACTTCTACAGAACTGAAACATTTGTTTTAAAAAGCCTCATCTATGCCTACTTTCACAGGCACAGAGCAACTCAAAATAATGCAGTATTTACATAATTACGTTTCATCTTTCCTGAAATTTTGAATTTTGAAGTTTGAGTTATGTTCTTATGCCCTGCTACTGATATCAACAGTCAGAGACCTCCAGCATGGGTCAGACACAGTGCTAACAGCTTTAGCTTCATTCTACATGTCTTGGGGGCTCCAGTCTTTTACTCAAAAGCCTTGCCAATCTTACAACTGACCAGAAACTTCTAAATAGAGATATTAATCAAGTTCTCTTCACTATTGTAGCATATACACAGACACCCTAACTTAGCCACATTGTTATTATGGACAGTTTATTCTGCCAATCCAGAAGTCAGGCATCATGGTAATAACAATGTTATTTTCATGGAAAAAAATACACTAACAGTTGCTACTGAGTTTGTTTCTTCACTGTGTAATTGTGTAATTGATAATCTGGTAGCAGTTGGTTTTGGTGGTTTTCAGAGGAGCAGCTGCAATTGAATAGCGCTAGTTACCAAAACACGAGTTTTGTCCACATGAGAACTCCCATCACGGTTGGCACTATTAATGCTTCGAACTAAATATGCCATGGCCATAACCAACAATGCAGGAAAAGACTGTTACAGCCACCGCTTCTAGGTGGATTCCAGCAAAGATAAACCCTGCCTACAGCAGAAAACCAGCCAGCAGGGAACTAACGCACATTTACAGCAGACCAACACTGCACTCTTCCACTTTGTTGTGACACGGAGGCGCACAAATGCATGGGGAAATGGACTGATGCCCCTTGGGCTCTCTCGCAGCCCTCGCTGCACTCATTGTGCAGCTCTCCAGTAGTGGCACTCCCCCTTCCATGCTCCAGGTCACCACTGAGACAGCATCAACTACAAGAAAGCCATATAAAGCCATCCTGTCTATGGAAGAACTATAAAAACAAACGCATGTGACAAAACTCATACTTTGCCACACCCAAAACATTTCCTGGGGTACAGCACTGGTGTGTCTTCATCACACTGGGAAATTACAGCTCTCTGCTGCAGGAACTACAAGAGTCAGCAAAGTTTTCACATAATTCTGATTAGTACAGTCAAAAAAAAAAAAAAAAAAAAAGAAAAAGCTTTATTAAAGATGACAGCATAAAAAAAAACACAACTGTTTTATTGTAGATGATATTTTTCATTCAATTTTTCATTCATGTAACAGTAGAAGAAAAAGAGTGCTTGAAAAAACCTGGACGGTTTCCAGTTCCACCTTGTTCCTCATCTCCTAGTACTCCCAAACTTTAGGTGGGAATAGAATAACCGTACCCTGCAACAAGACTACAGGTAAATGGGGTTTTAGCTGTGGAATGACTTTGTTCAATCCAGGGGTATTTTGAGTGACTGAAGATCAGACTCCTAAACCTCCTCAGTTTGTTAGCAGTGTACCTTTCATTATTAAATCTGCCTTGTAAGTCCCATTTCCACAACTTTGTAACCCCAAAATACTTATAACAATAATATTCTTACAGAATATTCACCACACCAATATAAACATTATATTATTATGCATTACTTATATATATGTATTATATAATAAATATTACAGAAAATTCTATAATTTTAAAATTACAGGAACCAGTGATTTGATATTTTCTCACAGTTAAGTTTGAAAATATATGAAATTGAATCTGAAGGTTTGTTTTTTTAAAACAACTTTTGCACACAAAGAAATACTGGCAAAGTCTTTCCTAATGCAATGCCACAATTGTGGACAAATGAAAGCAAGTATTAAAGGTCATGTGTCTGTATTTGTTCCCAAAAGTTAGTGTTCCTAAAAATGCCCAGTAAGCAAGTGAAATCTCACACATCTTACTATATTATTAATGAAGCTTCTAGGATTTAGAAGTCACTTGTGACTAACTTCAACTTTTCTCTTGTTCAGAAAAAGAAATTCTAAAAGGCCATAAAGTCACACTTTCTAAGATGCTGTTAGAACTTTTTGGGAAAAATAAAAAATAAAACCAACAACAACAAAAACACTTTAAAAATGTAATTCCTATCTATTTTTGATTGCAAAATAATAATAAAAAATAATAATTAAAAAAAAAAAACTTACCTTGATAGGAGCTGTTGAGAACTTGACTTTTCGGTCTGGCTCAGGATCTTCCTCTTCAGAAAGTCCAGGAAATTCCTCATATTCACTGTCATACATATACTCCTCCTCTCCCTCCAAAATTTCTTTGCCTTCAGGTCCTTGGTTTTCTGGCTCTGCATCCCTATCATCATCAAAAGCTGCATTTTCTATTCCAAAAGCGCTGAAGTTCTCCCTCTGCTCCTCATCTTCTTCAGGATCCCCTTCCTGTTCTACAACACCCCGACCTTGTGTAACTGGACCATCTTTCCCAGACATCCCATCTCTCACTTCTTCCTGATTGGTCTCACTGCGTTCCGCAAACTCTTCTACTACCTCCAAGGGATAGTCACTCCTTTTCTCTTTCTGTGCTTGGTATTTGAGCAGCTGATCCTCATGAACAACACGATCTTTCTCCAAACTTTCTTTTTCATGCCCTGAGGTTTCATCTTGCACAGCCAGCTCCACACGAGTCCCCTCCATGGGGGAAACCCATGAGAAAACAGTCTCTGTTCTCCACTTTGCTTCCTGACCAGGTACGCTGCTCATATCCTGCAGGCTTCTCTCAAGCACCAGTTGCTCTTTCTTATCTTTTTCAAGTACCTCACTCAGCTCATCTCTGACGGTCACAGGCACTTTGGTGGATGCAGTCTTCTCTGGACATTTTTCAACAGCAGCAGATGAATCCAAACCGCAGGGTCCTCTCAAATTGTCCCGATTCAGACTATCATTTTTGGAAATTTCTTTGGATTCTTCAGTATCACTGTCACCCAGGAAGCTTTCCAGCCTCCTGGAAATGGGTCCTGCATTCAGGAAGGAGGATTTGGAACCATTATTGGGATGTTGCTGCCTCAACTCATTACCTTGATTTTCGACTTTCTCCAGCACAGCTGGAGGACTGACTTCAGTATTAAAACTGAAGTGGTCCCCCACGCTGCTGTAATCAGAAGCAGAGCCATGTCTCCTCTTATCTTCATTTTTTTCACATTTGCTGGGAGAATATCTGTCCACTGAGCTTCGCTGTTTTATATTTCTCTCAAATAGCTTCCTCGTCTCCGAAAACTTTTCTGCCAGGGCAACTTTATCCAAGTCTGCCTCGTCATTGCTACGGATGACCTTGTCGGCAGTAGAAGGCACAGACAACGAATCCACAGGACTGTTGTTGGGGCTGGTACTTGTATTGTGTAGATTATTTTTTTGGACAATGAGGAAAGATGGGCTACCTGGAGAAGGTCCATGTTCTGCTGCTGTGGTCCGGCTGATTAACTTGGTCTCAGCAGGTGGACTGCTTTCACAAGAGGGTGTGGAAGCGGAACCTCCCATTTGCAGAAACATACTTTTGATCTTGTGAACCCTATTGCCATAAGTGGCAGCCCTACCTCGACTGTGTGGGTCATTTCCCCCGCCATTGGAAGAGGCGCTCAGCTTCTGCTGCAAGCCTGTTTTGTTGGAAGTGTTTTCGGGATTGTTTACTCCGTCAAAAGAGCATTTGATAGCATGGAAGTCAGATTTATAGGCATTGCGGTGTGGAGAAGCACTTCTTAAAGTCCTTTCCCCTTTGCCCTCGGTTTTCATCATTGTCAGAGAGAAAGCTCCCTCGACTCCTGGAGAACGGGAAGGAAACCTCAGGGGCACAAAGCTTCCAACAGCGGGCAGCGTGGCTCCTACGGCAGATCTGGAAGGCGGCCACCCAGCGAGCCTCCGCGCTCACATCGAGCCGGGCAGCGCGAACGAGCAATCACAAGGCGCAAACGGCCACGCCGCCTGGCAGCTCCGCGGATCCCGGTGTCCTGACAGCCATCTGCGGGGACACGGAGAGTTTTAATGAACTCGGGCCCCGGCAGCGCGTGTGACACGAATCCCAAACTTGCCGCTCCGCGGGGCGGGGAGGGCGGCGGGAGCCCCCCCGGCGGCCGCCGAGGGCCGGAGCCCATTGTGTGCGCCCCGCTGCCCGCCGCGGGGGGACGCGGCGGCGCCGGGCTGCCCTCACGGCCGCCAACGGCCGGGCCTTGTCCGCCCGGCCCTTCCTGCCGCCCGGCCGGGCCCGGGCCGGGCCGAGGCGAGGCGGAGGGGCCCCGGTGCCCGCGGGCAGCCCGGAAGGGCGGCAGGGAGAAGAGGAGCGGCGAGTTTCGGCCCCCGAGCCGCGGCTCCCCCCGCCCCGGCACCTCGCCCCAAACTTTCCGAGCCAGCCTACCTGGGGGCGGGGGTCCCGCCGGCTCCTTCCCCTCAGCGCCGCTGGCCGCCCAGCGGCCGCCCGCACCACGCCATCGCCGGCCGCCGCCGCCCCGAGCTCCCGGCTCCTCACTCCACCTTCCGGCCCTCTCCCGCCGCCCAGCGCCCTCCTCCGCGCTGTGTGCCGGGCCCGCCCGCGCGCTCTCACACAAAGGAGAGGGAGCGGCGGGCGCGCCCCCGCTCCTCTCGGCGCGTGTGGGGGGGAGAGGGGCCGGGGGGCGCGCCCGGCCCTGCCCTGCCGCACCGCACCGCGCCGCGCCGGCCTCGGGGTGCCGCCGGGGCTGCTCGGGCACGCGCGGGGCTGCCGCGGCCCCGGCTCGTGAGGGCGAGTCCCGGCAGCCGGGGCGGCGGGCGCTGCGAGGCGGAAGCGAAGGGAAGGAATGCCAACGGCTCCGGGATTGCCGCTCTCCCTTCCTCCCTCCCTCCCTCCGAGCGGCCGCGCTACGTTAGCCCGGCCCGAAGCCCTCAGGGCTCCGCGGGCACCTGCCGGCGGTACCGGGCGGGGACGGGAGGGGAGGTGTGCCCGGCCCCCCGCAGCAGCTTCCGAGGGCTCTGGGAAGGATGGGTGCCCGTGGTCGGTAGCCTCAGGCAGCACCAGCACAGGATCATTAGGGTTGGAGAAGACCTCCAAGATCATCTGGTGCAACCATCGCTCTACCGCCAATGTCACCCACTAAACCATGTCCCTCAGCGCCAGGTCCAACTGCTGTGTACATCCAGCTCTCCTCTTTGGTAGTCCAAATAAAAAGCCACCGGCTTCAGCCTGCCTGCACGCAGCCAGGGACAGGACTTGGATTACTCACCAGTACCCACTGCCTGCTTGGCACATACATAAATCACACAAAATAATTAAGAGAGTACTAAAGGAAATAAACAGAGTACCTGGAATCAATCAATAATTGACACCAAGTATTAAAAGGAAAAGAAATGTAACCATATCCTGTATTCTTGCCCTGTGGGAACGTCCAAAATTTGAAGATTTTTCATTCCAAATTCAGCTGTGAATTTCCAGTGGAACAAAAATTTTAGTGATGTATGTTATAAGAGGCAAAGTGATGTTTCATTTCATCTGGTAGCAACCAGTTACTCAGGGTAAGAATTCTTTAAAAGCCTAAGTACTTATCTCTTTGAAAGTGATTATTTCAAGGACTTATTATTCAAATCAATGGTAAAACTTATATGGTTTCCCAGAGTTTTTCTAATGCTTCATTTTTTCTAAGACAAAGCAGGGACAAAATTCTTGAGACCTCCGTTTTCTAATGTTGTTGGGACATTGGCATTTCACCAAGACCTGCCTGTAGCAGTCTTAGATACACTTAGAAATACTTTAAATAACATTATAATTTAAACAGTTTCAACCTAAGAGTGACACGTTTCTTAGTTTGAGAATACATAGGTCTTACCTAGGACAAAGTAGCAGTGATCTTTCTCCCACGTGTTCCTGAGTTAGTTTTTCATAGGGTTTGTAGCTTGGATTGAAATAATGCAAGGCTTAAGCAACATCTTTCAATACTCAGGGCTGTAAGAGAATACAAAGGAAATGTTCTTTACACAAAACAAAGGTAAATGCAAGGTTGCTCTGCAGTCTGATCGCTGGGCAAAGATTTTTCTGTGTACTGCTTAGGGAGTCTGCCAGGATGTAGGAGGCAGTTCAAAGAAAAACAAAGGCAGAGCTCAGGAACAACAAAACAGCAAAGCCCAAAGCAGCTCTAACTGCCCAGGGAATCGAGAGGCCTTTGTATTGGGTGCTGCCTAAAGGAGGCTGGAGCGGGAAGATACCCTCCTGTTTTGAATTCTGTGCTTGACTTGAGAAAGCAAGAATTCTAAACACAGACCATGGACACAAATTTAATTGCATCAAAGATGTCTTAAAAAAATAAAATCCCATTCTATACATACAGGCTATTTTGGTTAGCCATGCTGGTTGAAGGGACAATATTTTTTGGGGTCAATTATTTTTCAGTGAGGAAAGACTCTGAACTGTATTCTAGGTTAAGTGATATTAAGGAAATAATATGACTGTTCACAGAAACAATGATTAACAAATCAGAAGAATTCAAGATAAAGAGCTCTGGAATTTGAGCAAGAAGTCTGGGAAGGTGAAATAGTTTGGGATTTCATCATAGCTCAAACTGCAATAAACCAGGAAGAGTATCTTACAGATTCAGTCTGTAGAGGCTTCCTTGAAAGATCGTGAAACAATGGTGAGTAAGCAAATGGTCTGCACTGAGCAAGAAGCATTTACATTTTGTCATCTGAGCCTATTAAAAAAAAAAAAAAGTTTCAAGGCAGACATTGGCTACTCAAAATCTTCTTGGGGAAAATAAATCAATGTTGCAGTATATGAACTCATGAATCAAATGAAGACAGACAAAGAGGAAAGTGTTTCCGAGACAAAAAGAAAATTTAGGGCACTTCTGCAAACACAGTTGATCGAACTGCCACTGAGGTACAGTTTATTGCAGTATTTGCTCTGATTACAAAGGCATATACATGAAGGAGGAAGCTGTTTCAATGGTCATCAGAGAATGATGAAGTGTCTTCTGAATTGAATTATGTTCTCATGACTATTCCTGTCTTGGTTAACTATTTCAAAACCCCTTTCCTACTGGACATACACGCCTGTGCTTATGGTTTGAGGGTAATGTTGGCGAAGGAACTACTGGCATTCCCCATGAGAACATCAGAAGAGTGTCTAAAACAGAATTGATCAGGGAAAAAGACTTTCGGGAGTACGTATTTAGTGGTCTGGGTTAATATATGTAGACACTGGAGGATTCAATTGCTGCTGTTCATTCAAGATGAACAAAACAAACCATTAAGCACATGTTCTACACCAAAGACAAAATGCAAAGCAGCTTGGAAACTGATAAGCTAAGATTTCTACTATTAGTTTTTAAAATTAGAAATGGCTTTTCTTAAAAAAAAAAAAAAAAAAAAAAAAAAAAAAAAAAAAAAGCAAACAACCTGAATATATTCTAACTGATGAGATCATAAATTTCTCCTCTTAGGCCCATTCTGACCTTAATGAGACCCCATACAAGTACAAGGAGTGGGAGGAAAAATCGCTGATTCTAGAGAAGGTGGCTACTAGAAGTTTGAAACTGGTCATCACGCCATGAAGATACTTTAACCAACTCAGGAAAATGTTGGTCTTAAGTCTTACAGAAACTGATAATCTTGAGCAAGCGGCACTGGCGAGGGGCTGGGTTGTAAGGCTCCCTTTCTCATTGCCACTTTATTGATCCCTATAACTGACTGGGCGGAACGCTGTTGATATGGAGTGAGGAAAAGCACAGCTCAACTGTCACGGTAACAGTTTAATATTGTTAAAGACAGGGATCAGCTGAGCTGAAGAAGCCTGCATGAGACAAAACCATGTCTTCAGCATTAAGTAAAAGTTAATTCTCTGAACTTTTACTTAGTTGAAGTTATCTGCTTTAACCACATATTAGTTTCATCACGTGATCTGAACTGCAATCTCACCAAATATGTATTTAATCTGTGTAACATTAGTTTCATCAACAGTTTTAAGTAGAACACGTAAGTGTTCATTTTAAACTTCTGCAAAAAGCCAGGAATAGAAAGATTAATTAAGCACTCGGAGCTTCACAAGTATTTCTGTAGGTTTTTGAAGTTGTTTTTTGAAATAAAATATTTTTCTGTAATTTAAGAGTAATTAGAATGACCTGGAAGTGTTTCAGTCATACTTGGTATAAGTTGAACAGTAATTTTGAAGAACAGCCTAAAACTTTGAAGGACAATTTTGTTGTCTGTCATTAGAAGAAAGGTACCTGCAATTTTATAAGACTAATTGTGTAAAATACAAAATAAATTAGTATTTTAAACTTATTACTTCATTTCACTCCTTCAAAAAATAAAGCAGATCTAAAGTCCAAAATGGCATTTAACGATCAATGTCATCTGCTCAATAAAAGGAGAAGCAAAAAAATTTCAGAGCAGATGAGGAGACAAATCTTTTTGTGAAGGCAGTGAGGCAATGACTGCAGACAGATATGGAACAAAAATCTGCAATAAAGAAGCTCAGGGACTAGATACGGTCAAATACATAAAGGACATCTCCAGCGTTAAGGAGATGGACCAGCCAGCCTGCCATACAGTACCACACAAAATAAGGTTGTAAAGATATGAAGGGTAGAAGAAAGCAAGGAACAACAACAAAACAAAAACAAACAACAAAAAAAAGACCACCAATAGTGTAAGAGTTACAGTACATAATGGTAAACTAGACCACGTTTTGGAATGGGATTCCCCTAGCAGCTTGCATCTTGTGTAGAACATTGCAGTTGCACAGCAGGACCCTAAAGATTACAAGTGTTGCAGATGAAGAAATGCTCTAAAGACAGGAGCTAATTAGGTTTGACTCAGTTCCATTTGAATTGCTGTGTATAACATGGCAATTACTTTACTGCATGCCAGCAGCGCCACAGAGGAAGCCTGCAACACTACTATTTGTCTTTGCTATTGTATATGATGATATATACGTTCAATACTTATTTTCACTTCTAAAGTTAGAACCACAGTGTTTGGGGTAAGTTAGTGCCTGCTCCAGGTTTTGTTTCTGTTCCCTTAAGCTGCTCCCCAGCATATTCAAGAAGCAGTTGGTAAAAATACAATAGTTCAATCTGAAATGGCTAACAACAGTGCTGTAATCCTGCTGCTTTATTCTTTGTTTCTCCTTCTATTGTCACCTCTGAGCCTTCTGCATTCTCCCATTCCTTGTATTCATCTGTCACCTGAGCCAAATTATAAACAAAAAGACAGAACTGTGTTTACTGCTATTTTGTAGGTCCTCTATGAAATACAAATCCTGTAGCTCGCATTATGATCAAGAAAAAATGGACTACAGTACAAACCCTAGTAAGTCTCTTCTTATTATTATTGTAAGTAATTAAAAAAATACATTGTTGTAAGCAAACCAGTTAGAAAACTATTAGCCTGAGTATTGAGTACTGACACTATTAATAAGGTGTTAATACTCACTGCTGAAGTACTCAGCTTGCCTGGTTGTCATTGCAGTGGTATTTCTGCCTCAGCAAACTCTAAACATGGGATAAGAAGTGAAATTTTAGAAGCAAAGAAACTCCAGTGAGGTTCTGCCACCCCATAGCATGGCTGCCCTCTCTCATTCCCAAATGTGTCTGTCATGCAAAGCTCTAGGGAGGGGCAATTCTGTTGAATAATACACATCAGTACCTATCTTGCTGGACTAATTTTCATAAATCAGTACTTTCTTTTCTGCTTGCTCACTAAGAGCTAGGTCCCTCAAGGATAGGGCTGTCTGCAGAAGGGTAAAGCCAATTACTAACTAGTTCTGTCTACCTTCTGCAGCCCACCCACCACGCTGTTCCCCAGAAATCCTGTGAATTAATACCCTGACCAAATATTCTGGCCACAGAACCACAAACATTAAATGAAGGTTGATGGAACATCACTGAAACCTGCATTGAGAGCTGTTGGCCTGCCAACATGTTACTTATGATTTTTGCAAGTTAGCATTACCTTACACTACAGCTCCAGAGCACACTGGAGAAACCATTTGAAGAATCTCTTAAGTCCTTAGTCTCCAGAATCTTCTGAGCCTCAAGGTAAAATACCTGCAGTTGAATTTCAAAGCTGCATTATATAAATAAATAAATAAATAGTCTTTATCGCCAGGAAGGCTGAACAGAAAATGCTTATGATTTTGTTCACCTCACAAGCCCCATTCCTGAAGTGTCCAAACCCCCAGAGCCACTTGCCACAGTGGCAAACTCATGAAAGAAAATGAAGTGGGGGTGGGAAGAAATGTCAATGTAGAATTCTGTGAAACAGTGGTTTGAGAATATACTGGGTTTCTCAAGCATAATAAGGAGACGTTAGCATGACAAGGAGGCAGGGGGTCCTAATAAGAGCCACACTAGTGAAAGCTGTTAGAACAAAAAAGCTCCTCAGTGCATTTTTCAGCCTGATAACTGGAGTGCTGGTGACATAGTTTTATAGAATTTACAGGAATTTAGCAAGTTTGTGGTTATTGTTGATTTTACTGACTTCCAATGCAAGAAAGCTTTTGCTGTCACGATGTCTGCCTGTTTCTAAGTGTCTCCTACTCTGCAAGGACTTTTGAAAACTGACCAACTGGTTCAACCAGATTTGACACAGGCTGAGAGTTTCCAACAATTATGCTCCTACAAGTTTTGCAAAAATAGGCAGCCAGAGAGAAGAGGAAGAAAGATCTTGTAAGATCAGTCAAGGGAAAGGTTACAGTAAGCAATCACTCCTTATAAGCCACTGGAGAATCCCATACAAGCCACACAAGACGGAAAGCTGATGAATGTATCAGTCACAAGAAAAGCCTCATTTTGAAGTTGTATATTTTTAAAAGCAGAAATCCGTCAACCAAGAGACACACGTTGGGAGGATAAGCAGCTTCTTTAATTCTCGAGTTCACAGCACAATTTCGCATTTAGATGTGTTAGTTTCTACCCAACCAAGCAGTTTTTATACAAAACCCAAAATGTTTCTATACAATAGAAGTATAATCTCTGTCTTAATCAGGAAGCCTATGAGAATCATATAAAATACTTCATGTCTGTACACAGCTATGTGCATTAAAAAATCAATAAAAAGAATGTTGTTTCATAGTGTGCTTAAGAACTCACTCTATAAAAAGGTCTGTATCGCAATTATATATATTTACAAATATATAAAAACACACTTAGGAATGTATTTCTGAGTTACGAGAAAACTTTAAATCCTTTGACAGTTAGTCCTTAGAAGTATCTTAATTTTAATATTCAAATTACCTGTTTAAAAAAAAAAATCTGACAGTAAAGAGATATGTATACAGAGCTAATGTTTAGATTAGAATATAAAGCTAAACCAATGCAAACCAGAAACATTCTAATTGCTTATTTTTTTACTGAACTAATAGTTTTATTAGAAAATGGAGAAGAGAGAAGTTCAATCTTACACATAGGTAAGTTGTTTCCTTGAATTACCAATAATTTCAAATAAATAAGGCAGTATTTTGAAATTCCATCAGTACAAAAGCTCCCTGACATCGTCTAGGTTTAGAATATTAAACAAACAAAAAACCACAGCAAACCAAAAAGGTTACAAAAACAGAAGAAATATATGAAGTAAAATCAGGTTCAAAAATTCAGCTAATTTCTCAGATATGTAAGGCTGAATTCTGTGAGGGTTAATTGTGCAAATTAAAATTAAAAGGCGGAGATAAAACAGAAAGTAGAATTTACGTACACAGTATAAATTACAAAACAAAGAGAAAATAACTTTAATCTGATACCTGATTGATTTTGATACTCAGGACAATATTCATGATGGTTCCTTGCATCAGACTAGAAAACATGCCATTTGCGAGTCTTACATGTATGTAGACAGAAACTCACCACCAGATGCATCTGCAATTATGCTGGAAATGTAAGGAAAATACATTAAAGAAAGGCATTTATACAAATACTAAATTCACATCAACATTTTCAGAGAAATTATAAGTATTTTCCGAATCTGTGAATCTGTAAAGTAGCTTTAAAGGTAAAAATATATTAACAAACCAAAACAAAATGAGCCCCAGTAATTAGGGCTTATTTCAGTGCTCTCAAATAAAAACATTCAGTTTATCTTTTGAAAACAAGGTTCTCATTTAAAAATATTTTAGAGGGCAAAGTAATTGTAAAGAAAATACTTTGCATTAAGACAAGCTTTTTTTTTCTTTTTTTCTTTTTTTTTTTTTTTTTTTTTTTTAGAAAAAAGGAAAAAAAAATCTGTTTCACTCTGTTTTTTTCTTCATTTTTAATTTAGCTTTTGAATCCAATAATATATTGTCCAGATGTACCAAGAAATAACAATCTTATGACTGAAGTCTTTCCTACTATAACTACAACAAACAAGTAGAAAAAGGAAACCCACATTCCACAAATCCAAGCAAACAAGTAATCTATCAGAAACAATCATAGAGCTTCATACTACTCTTATAAACTATGACTGAAAAAAATACCTTGTAGGAGATTCATTTCCTCCTCGATGCCTAGTGAATAGGAGGCATTACCTCATTCTGGACTGAAGAAAGATATGCCAGCCACCTGTTCAAAAATATTATCTAATTTAAAAACTTTTGTCATATGTTTGTATTCAAGTGTCACTCAGAATCGTTCTAAGAATTTCATTATCTGCTGGTGGATTATCAGCATTGCAATGCTACTGCTAAGGCATTCACCTTGACAGTATATTGATTCAATCAGACACATTTAAGATGTATATCAGTACCCTCTGGGAAGATAAACAAAGTGTCCATTCCTTTTATTGGTAGGTCAAATTTCTAATCTACCAGGAGCTGAAACCAGCCTGGCTGATTTCCTAGACTTCACAGCTGGAGCTACTTCAGAATTAGGTCCCTAGGCTTTATGACTGCAAAGCTGCTGGCTTATTTTGCACTTATTTTTGGAACAGAAGTATGAGAAGCTATTCACAGTGGCTTATAATTTAGGAAACACCATTAAAAATTAACTACAAAACCAAGGGACCCTTAAATTAAATGTACTCTAGAAACAAATTGTTTGAAGATCACTCCTATAACATTCTTAATATTATTTTCTAAATATATAGGCCGCATTCTTACAGTAAAAACCAATGGGGATGTACTCCTGTAAGGGATGAAACATTTGTTTCTTTATCTTTATTTAGGCAACAATGTAGTACTACTATTGGCCATAAACAATTTATTACCTTCAAAAGATTCTGTCCCAGCTTTTGGTACACCCTTACACCATGACCCTGAAGATTTTCCACTAATACATTACACAAGGCAAGCATCTTAGGGATTAATCCAAAGTACACTGAAATCATTGAAAAATCACCTTCCCCCTGAAATAAATGTGCTTTTGGTGAGGTTTGTGTCTGTTTAACAATGACCCCACATACTCACTTGATGTATCTTTGCCTCCAAGCCAGCACCAGGCGAGTGGTTTGCCATCACTTATGCAATCGGGAACGACGAGCTGGCGAGGTAGCAGTGCTCCACTGGTTCTCAAAAGGCCAAGTCTCAAATGTAACAGCATGGGAAGCAAAACTGGGCAATTGTCAAGTACACTGAATCATAGGAAATGAAAGAGAACTTTGCTTTCATTATAGACTTGCTCCACACTGAAGTTTAAGCCTCTAATCATAGACTTACAGCATGGCTGAGCCTGAAAAGTAATACTTTAATATGATCATAACAACTGCAGTTTAAGTTACAGAAAAGCTGATTATAGCAACTTGTTTTAAACATGAAAATAAAACCACAGAGCTGCTCACATGGATGTCTTATGGGGCGAGTGGATGAGCACAGCAAAACATCACAAGACGTAACAGGAAGGACAGTAAAATCAACAGAACATTTGCCTTGAGGCACAATCTAGCCCTGATGTATTTATTATACCTATAGCTGTAGCTATGTATTCACATACCAAACAGCAGACAGATGGAGATCATAGTGCCGTAGCAAAGCATGCTGGCAAAGTAAATTATGCTGTGTTTGCAATCACATCTTTCCAAAGAAATTGGAAATTTCCAAATTTCCAAAGATGTGATTCCTAGTGAGATTTTGGAAGTATCTACCTTAACACTTGTACCCACCAGCAAAAAGTGAGTCGTGTGCTTGCAGCTCATCTGTCCCATTTCCAGATCACAAAACAAGCTGGTATGCGTTTGGTTGGCCTGTTTTAACATTATGGACGTACACTGGATGATTCTGGCTGTGAACCTTTCTGATGAGTCTTTCCCCAGTTCATGGGCTGACATTCCAAACCACTGAGCTTTTTTAAGCAGCTGCCAATTTCCTAATATCAGAAATAGTCAGAAAAATCTTTCTTGCTCCCAAGCTCCTAAATTTCTTCCGAAAATTACTTCTATCTGAGACGTAGACTAGCAACTTTTAGCTTTGCAGTTAGAAAAGACCAATAATATGTCTACTTGTGCTTTAAGTTTTTGAGAAATGGGAAACTTTATTCTTACTGTTACCTTTCAACATTTATTTTCTGGCCTCACAGGCTCGTCGGTACAGCCTAAAGTAAGAATTTTAAGCAAATAAAACTTACACAGGGCAATTTCTGGATCATTTTACTTTCATTGGTTTGATCTTTTTTCTATGTTGTGAGAGCTTTGAACACAAGGGTCTAACAACCCAGGTTTTCAGGAAAGATACAAGAATCAGTTCCATAAACATAGCAAGCCCCTTAAAAACTATTCCAAAAATAGAATCTTTGAAGCATGTGTGAAATATACAAAAAGCATGTGATGTGGAAAAGAAGTTGCATATATGGCAATATGCCACACTCTACTAACAAATGAAGTTGCTTTTACTTAACATTCAGTTCACATTAGACTTTACAGATGTTCCAAATGTGAGCACGTTAACTCTGCTAGAATTAGACTCTTCAGATTTGGCCTCACCATGTAATAGGGCTCTACTGTGAGCCACAAAGACTTTACATTTTGCAAACTGTTCACATTCTGAAACTAAAAAAAAATAAAATAATAATATGAAGAATTCTTTAAGTCACTGCCTCTTCAAAATAAGATACTGTGACTCAAAACCCCTTCAAATCAGTGCAAAAATACTTAGTCACCCATTTGAGGTGATGACGTTCATGAGAAAAAACTATAATCAACCACAGCTGTGGCCTTTGTTGTGTTTTCTGCACCTTCTTGTGCTTCATGCAATCAGCTAGGTATTAGGACAAAAATAATCAGAACTCTCTTTTCTTCTAGTTTCAAAATTAATTGGAGACACAAAATAAGAAACTTTCAATTCAGAACCAGATGAATTTTTTGATGGTTGACTGTTAAGAAATCTTTAATCACTGAAAAATTACCAGCTTCCCATGGCAGTTATTTCTATTCCTGATATCGTTTTGGAAAAACAGTTTTGTAAAATATCCCTGGAAAAGAAAGCACTTAGACAGACTTGATTTGAAGTAGGTATATCAACAGGTATATCTGGCTTGTTTTTGACAGGCTTACAGAGTCCCCAGTCTAAGGAACAGATTCAATGTTTGTGTAGATACTAAGCCTGAAAACCTATTCCAACCCTCTGTTTTATCCAGAAGGTGCAGCCATCCAAGTGGTCTCATCACATCTCAATGAAAAAGCCATTCTACAACACATGCTTTGATGTACTGTGTAAATTTACTATGCAACCCATAGCTTCATTTTTATCTTCACTAAAAACTGTATTTTATCCAATTTTGGAGGTTTCCTTCTGTTATGCAGCCATTTCATTAGCCTGTCTAGACCACAATGTGAGGTCATCATCATACCATCTGTTAAACTTGTTTGGGTTAGTGTGTCTACAATTCAGGTCAGCTCAAATGTTATTAGAATGTCCTTAAAAATGAATGTAATTCAGACTCATACTTTCCAAGTACACTATTGGTAACAGATCTTCTATTACAGGTAATACAGGTAGTATTTTACCATAGGTTTATGGTAGAGGTATTTAGAAGCCATTTCAAGCTAATCTTGTAATACCTTCATCTGTTCTATCATAGTTTCCATGCTTTTCTTCCCTGAATGTCAAATCAACATATCATGGATGAAATGAAAAATGATCTTCCTGTCCCTGTATTACATCTGGAATACACAAGCTTAATGCTTCTAACATAAGACAGATTACTTTGCATAAAAAATGTAATATGTAGTTATCTCTCTATGATCTGATTACTGTCAAGATAGACTCATCCCAGGTGCATTAGATGTAAGATTACCTAAACAAAAATATAAGAACCATGTCATTCTATATTTGAATTTCTGGATTAAGTTGCACCAAAAGATACAACCAAAATTTGGAGTACTTTGCAATAAAGGTTGACAGGTGTTTTCTGTTCATGACTTCATACAGGTTCTCTACTCTGTAGGTATATTTTAAGTATTTCTGCACCTGCCAATGGCAGATAATTCTGCAACAGATGTGGAAATTTCCTTTGCACTAGTTACTTACTTCTGCTCTGTCCTGGAATGATAAATCACAAAAGGAGTTCAGTTCGTTTTGGTTTTTGCTTTTTTTCCCCTTTATTTTAAAGATGTCATCTAATAGCATAAGAGAGAAGATGAGTTTTGAATACTGATATTAAATGTGCCCATTAGCCTCCCGGAAATAATTCAGTGGCTGGCCTGAGACCACTAGCATATTTTCAAGGCTAAGGAAAAGTCAAATAGTAACAATTCCAATATTTATCAAGAGGAATTTCCTGGACCTAGAGCCGAGAAGACTTTATTATGTATGAAGATGTACTTAGCACTGCTCTTTATGGAGAATCAAAAAATAGCAGTGGCTTTTTAATTTTCTCTATAGTATTTGCCATTACCACCGATGCTGTAAGAAGCTGTTTTATAATCTATAAAGTCTTGCACTTGCCTAAAATGATGCAAAAGTAGTCTTTGCAGTGATGTATGTATTGCTATGTGCCTGCTTTCCTTTTACACTATTCTGCAGGCCTCTGCCACTGTTGGATATCATCAGAAACAGGATATGGGTCATCTGCTACTGGCTATTGTTGGAGTCAGGATCCTGGGATGATCTCATAGAGCTATTCTGGTGTTCCTTCATTCCTTGGGCTTTTGAAAGGCTGTTCTTCAAATACGAAATACATGCTGGGTTTGGAAAACCACCTGGGATTAGAACGAATGAGTTGAAGTAAAACTCAGCCCTATGTTTGATCAAATACTCAACAAAGAAAGTTTTTGTGAGCTACAACCAGAAGTGCATGTAGGTGCAAACACAGAGCCAGACTCAATGCAAAGCAGACAGAGTTTACGGTTGGATAGCCTTAGCCTGTGAATCCTTGCAAATATGCTCCAACAGGAAATAATCTGCAGCCTGTTCAGACAGAGATTAAGACAAGACAAAGGAGTGAATTCACATAAAAATCATCATATTTGACTGAGGAGGAATGCCTGTAATCTGAACACAAACAGCATGAATAACAGGTAGATTTTGACATTCTTGACATTGAATAGTACCTTGCATATACCAGCCCATGACCTCAGTCAGACAATGGGGGAGGGAAGGCACTACATAGTGCATGTTGCAAAGACATCAGTTTGGCCCTCTGTCTATGTCTGGGAATTCTGTCTTGTTAGAACACTTCTGTTAATGAAAAAAATAAATTGTCAAATTGTCTCAAATGTACTTAGTACAACTCAGATCCATTTTTTAGAGGAGAAGCTCAATTAATCAACACTTTCAACACTTGTTCCAAAACACAATATTCTGTTAGAAATTGGAGTGGAAGATGGGAATTACCACAAAGACATGGTCTTCAGTTATAATATAGCACTGGAGCTACCCAGGAACCCTTTATCTTGGCAAGGATGCCAGTATATATCATCTGTGTGTATCTGAAGTACCTGCTTCATGGCAGCACAAAAATACTTCGCTTCAGTGCCCCAGGGAATGGAGAATAACTGTGCTTGGAGTTCTGAGGGAGCGTGGATGTCTCTTGTCGTTGCATTCAGTCTCCTTAATAAAAAAAACTCATGTTGCTCATTGCTGAACTCTCTGTACAAGGGAGTAAACAGGCATATTATTTGGCTAGCTCAGCTTCTTTGTTACTTTCCCTGCCCTCTGTCTTGTCAAATTTAGAAATGATTTCTATGACTTTTAGAATAGCTGGTACAAAGAGAAAGTTGCCATTTTAGCAAGAATGTTGCAGGACCAGATTATTTTCACATTTTCTCAGGGGAGGGAATATGCAACAACCTCTCAACCATGCCCCTGAAATGTTGTTTTCTTTAAGCAAGTTTTGCATTTAAATTGCCTAGAGAGATGTATATTAGCAGATATATCCTAATTTAAAGAGCAGAAAATTCCCAGATTGTGCACAGAAACATTAGTAAGTAATCTGTTCATTCCTTTGCTAACAAATCCTATTAGTTCACTTCAAAATGCCTTCATCTTCTTAAACTACAGTAATGCCACTCTGTTCTGAGGGCCAGTATGAACTGATACCATTTTTTGGGAGGCTGTGATTTTCAGCTGGCAGGAAATGAATGAAATCAAGGGAAAAAAAAAGTTGATTTTGTGCCAGTGCTTGGGATATCAGTTCTGCCAACTGACTGTCATCTACTACTAGCAGATGTGCTATAAAAAGAGATGAAATTCATTGTTAGCACATTGCTTGATGGCCAAGGCCAATTACAGAAGGGAGACTTGAGCCTTTTAAATAAAAGAATTTGCATATGGAAATTACACATATTTCCATATAGTGATAAGTATTTTCAAGCTGCTTAAAAGAAGGCTTGACTAAACTCATTTTATGTTAGTATGCATTAGCATAACTCCTTAATTCACACACAGTACAGAATTTTTCAATATTACATTTAAGTCTGATAGTTTATTCCTCACTGGTCATATGCCTTACTCTTCATAAATGTTTTCCAAGAAAGAATATATTTTTCTACCTCATATTATAAGTGTGTAATCATTGCCCAAAGAGAAGTAACTGATTTATATTTTTACACAACTAAAAGTGTTGGCATTCCCTGTTTGAAAAATACCTAACATCTTGTTTGGAAAAGTCACAGGCCTAGAAAATGTGTAAATTAACTTTAAATTGTAAATTAGCTTTATCACTGTCAATATTTAAAAACATTAAATGCAGGTTTGTTAAGGCCAGCAGCTACAGGAGCATTTTTTTTTAAATCAGACTTTTAAAACATCCACTTAAATGCATTATCTATAAAAAGAATTTGCTTGCTATAAATCAAATATGTATTATAAATATTCCTATGGGAATTCAATTTGCTTCATGTTTATAAATATATATAGATAAATTTTCTATTCTTTCCTTCCCAAATTATGTTACTTGAAATAATATATGACTGCTATGGAAAACATGACAGAAGCATTTGCATCATTTGTACAATGTAACATGGGTTAAACCTTGAATATTTTTACCCCAAAAGTGTCACTGACATCCATAGGAGGTTTACCTGGGAAAGAAAACAAAACAAACAAATCAAAACCAAAACAACCTCTTTAGATTTTGGATTTGTGAGATACTAGAATACATATATGCATTATAAACAATCCAAACATGTAACCTCACCCCCATCCTGGTACTTAACCCAATTTTAAAGTCCTGCTCTATTCTTTTCTGAAATCCTGAATAAGCATTTCCTTTCTGTAATACGTACAACCAAGCTGACGCATACTATAGATAAATCAGGACAAAATATAGGGTATGCTTTGGCTGTTTTATTGCATACCTATCAGGCAAAGCATTCATATGCCTGATCTAACCAGGCAGGCGAGCCAAAGCCAGTGCAGCTGCAGTACACTCTTTTTTCCAAACAGGTCTGAAATACTGCAAACTTGCTGGTAAAACCCATTGATAAAGTCTGATCTTCACACTTGCCCGTTAATACCAAATCCTCTTCTCCATCTTCAACAAACTTAGGTTTGTCCCTCTCAGTACATTCACAAAGCTGCTGCAAGGGTCATTTTCCCAACCTGTTTCTTTGATCATGTCCTTCATGTTCTCCAGACCAGGGTTTTCCAGGATTTCATACATAAACTATCTGTTCTCACGTCCAGAGCGTTACTCTCCTAAAATTACAGTATTTCATTGAAGACTACAATTGACTGGATTCTGGTCTCCATCACATAATGATTAATTTACAAGGAAGCTCATTTATGCACTCTATTTTGCTTCTCCATACACTTTGTAAGACCTCTTTGCAGGCATCAAAAAAAAAAAAAAAAAAAAAAAAAAAAAAAGAATCACCTTGTTTTCTGAAATGGCTTCTTTGAACTTCCTTGTAACAGTAGTGCCTACAGAAACTGTATAGCAGCTTGGCTATTAAAGCTGGCTTATTTTGCCTTCTCTCCATGTTCATTAACTGTTTATGTATTTGACTACTGGCTCATATTTTATAGCCTGTGTATGCCTATGTTGTCTCTCCTGCACAGCTAGCAACCCACTTGAAGGGTTGCGGGAAGATGTGCTCACTAAGAGTTGTTGCTGCAGCAGTGTTTGGTGCCTCTCAGCAGGACTTACTAACTCAACACAGCAAGGCATCAGCCTCAGCAATGCAGCACTCAGCTTGGAGATGGCTTGGATCTCAAAGGTGCAACGTGAAGGAGCTTGTCTGCTTCAGCCAGTAAAGTCCTGTGAAGATAATAAACGCCAAGGCAGAGATTATCATTGTATTCTGTTTACTTGTTACGCTGGGTCTTCTGAGGTGCTGTAACAGTACACATAACTGATAAAAAAGGAGTGGAATAATAATAGAAGCTAGTGCATGGTGTTTTTTTTCCCCTCCTCTTTTGTTTGTTTTGTGGGGAACTGATGTTCACATAAAGATGCAAAGTTCATGAACTGTTTTCAAGTAGTAACTCTATTCAGCATTTGCTCAGTGTTTTGAATACTTGCTCAATAAATAAGACCTTCACTGCAAAGTGATGAAAGAATAAAATAATAAAAAATGAAAAGGAAAATATTTGTTAGATAGTCTCTGCCTTTAGGCAGGTTCTTGTGATGCATTTTCAACCAGAACTAATTTCTAACAAAGGTCTCTATTTGTTAATAACTCTAAAGACTGGCTGGGGAGTGGTAGAGTGGTAAAGGAGGCAAGGACTAAATATAAACAAAAAAGGCTTTTACTTTCACAGAGAAAATTTTGGATGGTTTCCAGCGTTTACTTAAAACGTTTTTTGTCTGTAGGAGAATTTTTTTTTTAATAATGAAAACTCGGTTTTCCAAAGATGACAGATATGTTTTAGGAAAAAAAAAAAAAAAAAAAAAAAAAAGACTAACAAGGGTAATCTGTCACCAAAGAACAGTTTTGATAGCAAATATTTGACCAGCTTGAACAAGGACCCTGCTTTTCAGGACTATCTATGAGGAAATTATTTCCATTTTCAACACATATTGCTACTTCTTTCTACTTTGCCCACTCGCATATATTAGAATAACAGCATTCCACTTGTGTCTGTGAGCCTTTCTGTACCTTTCTCCCCAAAGACTACTTACTAGTACCTTACAAAGGTACTGTACCTTTCTCCCCAAGGTGCCCAGCCCCTGGTGTGTTTTGAGTAGCTGCAACATTTCAGCATTTCACTGAAATGGCAGAAGTTTAGTTTTTCACTTCCAAGAAAGAAGAATTGTGATTTTGCTCCCTAAACTAAGTATTGTAGCAGTAAAATAATATGTTCCACAAGAGACTCCAGAAAGAGATATTCCACTAAATAGAACTCTGTGAGATTATTTCTTCCAGGATAACATCATTCTTTGAAGGTCTGGGAGCCCTATGTTTATCTCTTGAAGAGTAGCACTGCTCTCTTCAGTCCCCTGCTATCCCTGCGAAGTACCCCCTCTCCTAAGGAAAAATATAATTTTACATCTGCTCTCTGCTTTAGCCAGACACATCACGGGTTCAAATTGAATTACTGGCTGAATATAAAAGTCTGTTCCAGCTGTTCCATGCTATTTTGCATGAAAAATACTGGGAAAATTAGCAGCACTGTGAAGCCTCAGTGCAGTAGGTAGACATCTATGTGTCCTCATCACAGATTTGACACAAAGTGGAAGCAAACGAAAGACAAGGAAAATGCGTGGACATAATATATTAAAGTAAATACATTAGTCACGGAGTGATTGCAGTTGATAGCTTATTTTCTTATGTCATTCATGTTGATTTTTAGGGTGTAAATGAGAGCAATATTTAGCCCAATTTGGGAAGGCTGGGCTTAGCTTGTTTTCAAGCTTCTGAACAGTGAATTGCTGCAGCTACCTTTTAAATTTGAAAAGAAAAAGTGACTGATTCCTGGAAACTGGAAGGGGTGCGAGGTGGAGGGGAACTATTCCATGTACTCCATTACACAGGTTGCCAGTAGTAGCTTCTGTAAAAAGGCCAGGTTAAAGAACAAGGTGAAAAACTCACAACTAGCTAATTATATTCTAATTGTAATTTTGTTCCTAACTTGCAAAGGAAAATGATGCCCATTCAGAAATCTGATTAAAACCTCATTTAATAAGCGAATAGACAAACAAGCTTTCAAAGAGTTAAGTGGACTTAATTGATTGGAAGGCTTGGTGGATGCCTTGGGAAGAAAATGCACCAGAATACCTGGAAGCTAGGTTTGTTGATCAAAATGTTGAAAATTTCTCCCAGTGACTTACTCTTTGTGACTTTCTCTTTTTTTTTTTTTTTTTTTTTCCTTCTTCTCTTTTTTACACTGGTAAGTCAGCATATTATACAGTAAAGGGGAGGAGATTTCCCCCCCAAACCAGAGCAACTTGTTACAGCATACTCCTTATGGGGCAGTGGATGTTTGAATCAACTATTTGTGTTAATAATTTTAAAGGAATTTAAGATGGCTCCAGTTTAACACAGATCTAAGCAGGCCTTTAGGGCTTACGATGTGAGTATTCAACACACATAGAACACAAGTATGCATGCGCAATTATAGAAGAACTAACTTTGCTCTGAATACAAGTTTCCAAATATAAAACACATTAGCAAAATTATATCATTTTATAACCAATTTCTGACTATGACACAAAGTTTCATAATGAAAAGGAAATGAGGGGGGAAGCACAAAAGAATGAGTCAGAATCTGATCTTGTGCTGGCAAATATCCAGAGTTATAATTGATTTTAGTATAATTGAGATTTGAAACTCTCCCACGTAGTGCAATAAATTGGCCTAGGAGATGAGAAATATAATTCCAACTCATTTCATGATGGCCATGCGATAACACTGTTGAGCCGTGTATAAAGCTGGGTAAGCTTTATGCAATGCACAGCCACACAAAAATAAATCTTCTGAACAGCTGATATTTGATGAGAGAGACTGAATTCAATTAAATATCTTTACATCTGAGTAGGAAGCAACCAGCACAATCTCTTTTCCAAACAGCTCCAGGATGCTGAATAACACTGATGGGATGCACGGATACTGAGCATGAAAGAAAAGATTTCGGCATTCTTTTTACGAAATGTGAAGTGTAACCAAGCTAGTCATTTCATTTTGTATTATCTTAAGTCAATGGGTTAATTTCTTTTGAGACACCCACTGGCATTGGGAAATACACTGTGGATGTCTGAGCTGGGTGGTAGGAGGAGTGAGGCTTATTAACATTTAAATAGATTTATCTGAGCAGTAAAATGGATATGCTAAGTTAATGGCTGTGCCAAGGAAACCAATTCTACCAAGTGGACTAAGAAGACAAAGGACCACCTGATGAAGATGATGAGAGTCATCTTTCTGAAACAATTAGAGATTATAGAAGGAAGTGTCACCCACCATTTTGGGTAAAAGATGGGACACCAGTAATTTATATGATAGAAGAAAAGCAGTAACTGTAGCTGTCAAAAATATTTTAATGAGGAGAAAAAAGCAAATGAAGGAAGGGGGAATTCCGGCAAACTAAAAAAAATGCTCAACAGTAGCAACAAAATGGGAACGTGGAAATTTAGAATATACTTTCAGTTATTTCAGACCCGCTATACCAGCTAAGGTGCCTGGAATCTGCACAGATCTTGCTGCTACCATGTCGCTGAGGAGGCAAAGTGAGACAAGAGCATGTTAAAAGACTGAGGTCTGGAAAGCATATGCTTGCTGATATCCTGAAGAAGGGAGAGCATGTACATCCTGTGGCTCTAGGTCAGATCCCCGTTATGGTTCCCCTTTTGCACAACATCAGCAGGCAGAGCAGCAAGAAGGGTGACAAGACCCTGGCGTCCTTTGAGACACAGGTACAACAGCCCAGGGTGCTCTTTCAGTAGGGTGCTTCACTGGGGCTGGGGACAGGCGCACCAGTAAATCTGGAATTGATTGCCTTCCCATCACAAAAAAGGCCATCTAGAGGTCTAGCATGATGCAGGCCAAAGCAAAACCATGCTAAAGTAAAAGTTTTTGTTTCCAAAGACACATTTTTCTCCTTTAAGCCAGGTACTCCAGAAGCTTGCAAACAAATAGCAACAGAGTAAAGAAAGTATATCTGGGGAGTTTCATGGCCAGGCTTAAACTAGAACTAAAGGGAAGGAAGCACATCCAATGAAGAGAGATGAAACAGCTATTCCAGCAGATGTGGAAAACGGCCAAGCTGAGATCTGCTACAACAGGCATTGGAAGTCTTCAAATGAAAAGACCTGGGAAGCATTGCAATTATTGCGCCTTGGTTCATCTCACATGCTGCACATTTTAGGAAGCTAAATGCCTATCACGTGTTTCTTGAATAGCCTTGTCACAGAGTTCCAGAACTGCATCTAACAAGAAAGCTAGAAATAGGCTCATATGCTTAGTAAATCATCAATTCTGCTTGATTAAAAACAAAAACTCACCCTCCCCAGCACTCGTAACAGCTCTTAGCTCACAAAAATACTGCATAAACTCTTCACAATTCAAAAATCAAGTCCTTGAAAGGAGGCCTCATTTTGTTTTTTTTTAAAGGTCAATATTTTAAGAGATGTTTTTCAGTATCTCTAGTACACTAGTGGCATTTAATAGCATTAACGTTCTTCTTTTGTGACTTTTAGAATTACTTCTAAATAATGTACCTATGGCAATATTAAAAGTTCAATGGTTAAAGACTCGACCATTGATGTCAGTAGTGTAAAAGTACTTAGCAAAAGCCAATTCTACAAATTATTATTTAAAAGGTAGAATCTAACACTTCATTAGAACATTGCATAAAGAGACCTTCCTGAGAACTCTTTATTAAAAACTGCCCATAAAATTGTTCAGAAAATAGGAGTGATTTTCTTTTCCTTTTTAATTTAGTACTCAATTACAGTATTTATTTAGACGCTTAGACTAGGAAAGCTATTTTTTATTCTTCCAAAATTGTCATTCTTTGGAAGACATTGTTTTGTTAACAGGAGACTATTCGAATTCTCATGAAAGAGGAGAAGGATTAACACATTTTGACCATTTTTACCATGCAAAATATAATGACACAAATGTTTCCTTCCTTGAACAATGAATACATTAAGCTATCATCTACTCTAGTGATGAATAACAGAAGACTTCAAAAATATTTCTCACCAACCAGTCATGAAGAGGAAAAAGTTTCAAAGGAGTGTAATAAGATAGCTGGAATGTCACATGAGATCTATTTGTTTCCCTAGGAATCACATCCAAACGGAGAACTAGCTTTGCATACATTGTCAAAACAGCTTGTAGTCATTCTTGAGATTGCCAGCACTTTAGACAATCACCTGCTAAATAAACAAATCTCAGAATTAAATTATTGTATTGTATCATATGCTTATAGATCCTTTGGAAAAGTTGAGGGACCTAGGTATTTCAGTATCAGTCTCCCACCGTTATTAAAGCTTTCTGATATTCTTCAGTGTCTTTCTGGATTTGGTTATCTGAATGTTGGTTTTCCTATTTTTTTTTTCTCTTTTCTGAATCGTGAATCACAGAATCACAGAACTGTAGGGGTTGGAAGGGACCTCAAAAGATCATCGGGTCCAACCCCCCTGCCAAAGCAGGGTCCTCAGAGCAGGCTGCCCAGGTAGGCGTCCAGACAGGCCTTGAATATCTCCAGAGAAGGAGACTCCACAACCTCCCTAGGCAGCCTGTTCCAATGCTCTGTCACCCTCACTGTGAAGAAGTTCTTTCGCATATCAGTGTGGAACTTCCTGTGCTCTAACTTGCAGCCATTGCTCCTTGTCCTATCCCCACAAACCACTGAGAAGAGGTTGGCTACATCCTTCTGTCTCCCACCCCTCAGATATTTATATACATTGAGGAGATCCCCTCTCAGTCTTCTCTTCTCCAGGCTGAACAGACCCAGGTCTCAGCCTTTCTTCATAGGGAAGATGCTCCAGGCCCCGTATCATCTTTGTGGCCCTCTGCTGGACTCTTTCCAGGAGATCCCTGTCTTTCTTGTACCGGGGAGCCCAGAACTGGACAGGTGAGGTCTGACCAGGGCAGAGTAGATGGGGAGGATCGTCTCCCTTGACCTGCTGGCCATGCTCTTTTTAATGCACGCCAGGATCCCATTAGCCCTCTTGGCCACAAGAGCACACTGCTGGCTCATGGTCAACCTGTCACCCACCAGGACCCCCAGGTCCTTTTCATCAGAGCTCCTCTCCAGCAGGTCGTTCCCCAGCCTGTACTGATACTTCAGGTTGTTCCTTCCCAGGTGCAGGACTCTACACTTGCTCTTATTAAATCTCATTTGGTTTCTTCCTGCCCATCTCTCCAGCCGGTCCAGGTCTCGCTGAATGGCAGCACAGCCTTTTGGCGTGTCAGCCACTCCTTCCAGCTTTGTGTCATCGGCGTACTTGCTGAGGGCAGACACTATTCCCTCATCAAGGTCGTCGATGAAGATGTTGAACAAGACTGGACCCCAGCACCGACCCCTGGGGAACACCGCTAGTCACAGGCCTCCAGCCAGACTCTGCTCCTCCGATCACCACCATCTGAGCTCAGCCAGTCAGCCAGTTCTCAACCCACCTTGCCGTCCACTCCTCTATCCCACACTTTTTCAGCTTTGCTAGTAGGATGTCACGGGAGACAGTATCAAAAGCCTTGCTAAAGTCAAGGTAGATGACATCCACCGCTCTCCCCCCATCTACCCAGCTGGTGATGCCATCATAGAAGGCAACGAGGTTGGTCAAGCACGACTTCCCCTTGGTGAATCCATGAAAAAGTATTGGTTTTGTCACATACTCTTATCTGGATCATCAGCATACATTTGCTCTGCTTATTATGTTATTAAAAGATTTATAAACAGAGAAAAAAATCCCAGTTCCTGACAGACATTTGGTCAGTAAATTACTGTTCTTATATGATAACCTGTGAGCTAATTTCTAGATAACCTTTACTTTTATGGGCAGATGGAAAAAGAACACACGGGATTTGTGGCAGGAAGAATGCTAACCATTCAGCCATTTTGTTACAGCTATAGATGTCAAACACTGATGTGCTTCTAGGTTATTTCCAGCTTAAAGAGAGCAGTGACTGATTTAAAATAGTGCTATACTTACAACTAGGAGTGGTTTGACTATGAACTGCGTCAAAGAAAAATGCCATTCTTCAGCTTTCCATTTGCAGAAAGATCTAATTATACTTGCAAGGTTCAGATGTTTTCAGAAGCCAAAAACATTTCCAGCTATGTTTCTGGATTCTTGGCTGTGCTGCAGCTGTTTATGCAGCTCCACTGTTGCATACCCAGAAGCCAACAGAACTGAATGGAGAGACTATCTGTGACTAGTACTGGTGTAAGGCTGACTTTCTAAATGTGCTATCCTTGCTTTTAGTTTATAGTCCAAGAAACGGAGCATATCTGTCCTGCTATAGGGATATTAGAGGATCCTGCAAAATCTTGCATATCTGCTTTGAGAAGCAGCTTCATGGAAACCACTAAGAAAGCTCTCAGGGCCCCTTCTGGGTCAGCACCGTCATCCAGGAGCACCGCCAGACACAACCACCAAATTCAAGATCCCTCAAGCACTTGGCTGAAATACTGGCTACTGATCTCAGCACTGTTCCAAACCAGTTGGGCAGAAGTATGTTTGGTTGGGTCTGCTGCACATAAGTGCTGCCGAGTAAGAATCATATCAATGGAGTCATAGTATAACGTGTAAGCAAAGAAAACTGCATTGCCTGTAGCCATCAGGCCCAGCTATACAGAATCACTTTAGAACTGCCAAGAACAATCTTTTTTCCTCAAATTGTATTACTCATTGTCTATTTTGTAAAATGGTTGATAATGAAAATAAAACTTGGCTATTTAAATACAGTGGTAACTGTCTTTTCTCTTTGTAGTATGACATAAAATATGGGTAGGAGATGCGCTTATTCTTGAATCAATCAAGTAATTTTACTCCATCTGGAAAAAGTGGAAAATAGTTGGAATAAGTTAATGTGGTATACATGATACCAGTGGTTGGATGGCTTGCCTCATGTCACAACCAAGCACTGTACTATGACATGTTAGTTTTAAATACCAAAAGAATTCTGAAAGAAATTGAGGTTAATTCCTGAGAATAAGCTAAACCTTCTTTACTCTAGTGGCTTGCAGTTCTAGAAACAAAACCACTGTTTTCTGTTGTAACTGGTTAAACAGACCAGGGATTGATGTGGTTTTGTGGTTTCCTTAGTTGTACCAGGAACTAACCAAAATACCCACTTGGTCTTCTTGCTGTGTCATTCTATTCATTACTTTTCTTGAGTCATTACTGCACATCACAATATGAAAAGGGGACCTCCTAGAGACTTTTTTTGTTGTTGTTTTGTTTCTACTTCCATTACATTTAACTTCTCTTATACAGCGGACTTCAAGCTTGCACTGTATGGATAGTTCAAACGTCATCACTGAGTCATAATCCAACATGCGTCATAGAATTATAAAATGTTAAAGATTAATCTCAGTGAACAGTTTGACAAGATAAAAGCACTAGTTCTTAAACATTCGTCTCTTACCTATACGCTATCTTGGTTTGAATTTATCAGTGACTATGCCTCTTTATGGCATCCTCCTCATGCAAACAGGACATTTGAAGTGGAAGAAAGGGAACTAAATTAAGTTTTGTTCCTGAAACTCAGTCTACTAGAACATATATTTCCAGTTGCGTGAATCAAAATGAAAAAGTAAGTTGTAAGTAAATTGGAAATTACTTACAATTAAGTAATACTAGTAAATTGGAAATAGTATCTAAAACACTCTTGATTGATAGTCAAAGCATTACTGTTTCATTTTTCCCCAGGCATTTGCTGCTCACCACAGACAATGACAAGATAATAGGCTAACACAAACTTCTGATCAGGACCAATATGGCTTTTGGAGAGGTGAAAAAGAACTTTAATGTTAAGCTGCAAGAAACAAAAGACTCATGGAGGGGAATCTGAATTAAGTGCAAATTGAACACATCTCCTGACTTCGGAAACAAAATCTGAGATGCTCCAGAAATAAATAAGATCTGTGATTCACTCCAATACTGAAAGAACTTAAGAAAGGAATTGTAGATAGAAGGTAAAAAAGGAAACCAAGACACAGTACCTGTGATGAGCTCACAGAGCTACACAAACATCACGTGGGTAACATTTCTGGTTAGGCTAAGGTTCTGTAGAATAGAGCTTATCCTTAAAAATAAGGAGTGTGAGTTAGCCATGTATATAACCGGTCAGAAATGGTAAATGGAAATATATTCTGCAAAACCTATGATGCCCCACTCTTTCAAGTTATATATACTGCCGTATCAGACTGTTTTCAAGAGTAAAGTTTCCAATAACAGAGGAAACAGAACACAAAGGAAACTACATAAGACTCCAATTTTTTCTCGGCCCAAAGCTAATATAGCTCTATTTATATTAGACAGAAAACAGTACCTTGTATCAGTGGAGTACAACTTATGTATTTTAATAGCTGTACTAGCTGCTGAGTATTGATATTACATTGGGAATCAATACATTGTCACTGTAGGGCAGACATGATTTAGTATGTTCTGACAACTCATCATTGGCCTGATCAAAGTGCAATTCTTGCACTTTGATTTCAAGCCCTCTAATTCAGAGTCAATTACTAAGAGTTAATGGAAGAGGACATGCAAATGACAGATAACTGATACAGAAACTATAAGATTAAACAAAACAATTTGTTTGTATTATATATATTCATAACATTGAATAAAATAGTCAAAAACACTTCACAAAGCTTTATTAGTATCACCTGTTCAGAAATTTTGTGGGATGAAAAACAAAAGCCTTAATGGCAAAATTAGAGCTGCTGTGTGAACCAAAGAAAATGATCTCTGACAACCTTAGGCGAATCAAGTGAAGAAAATGCTACAAGAATGCCAAAAGGCTGATTTCATAACAAGTGGGAAAGAAAAATTACCAACAGAAAGAAGCCAGAAGTTTCTAAGGTACAAGATCATACCAACACAGTTTGTCATACCCATTTTTAGAGCCTTTCCTATAACAGGAACAAAATCAGTGGGCCTTACTTCTCTTGAAGGGGACTTTCCAGTCGCAGATGCAGAATGTGCTATGCAGTCACAAAACCCATCAGGTGCAACAGGCTCATCAATCCACCTCAGTGACAAAAGAAAACACCTTTCCCAAAAGAGTTCCTTCTGCACAGAGCAGAGATAAAAGTTCTGGAGAGCAGAGATGTTCATTAAGAGAAAAGTCATTTCTAAGAATCAGTTAGTGAAAAATATTCCATCTTGTCCTTACTAAATACACACAGCCATTTTGTTCAAATGCTTCTACCTTTTATATTTTGAAGCAAAGTTCAGAAAAGATGGCAATAACCCTCTGACATCTCAGACTGAGAGGAATGAACACTATATTCTTGTATCAGTCTACATACTTGCAGGTGCTCAGTCGGAGGCTGGTGGTGAAGCTAGCTGAAGATTCCTCAGTTTTCAGCAAATGGCTGAGGCCCTTACAGCACCAGGGCTCTACTTTAGTCTTCCAACTTATAACACCTAGACAGTGTAAAAGAGAAGTGGGAGGCAACCTGACCTGAGCACAAGTGAATGAAAAAAAGAAGAGTAAGAAGCAGAGGGTGCAAGGAGTGGGCAGGACTTGATGGGGCAGGCTGCAGACAGGGGTTATCTTACAGGATATGAACAAAGGAATAATACTGTATGAAGCAGGAGCAGAATGTGACCCTTAAAGAAAAACTCGCTTCCCAAAATTCAGAGGAGAACCCAGCAGGTCTGTGCTGGGCTTTACAGACACTGCAAACAGCTGCGAAACCCACTGGCAAAGTAGGTGGTCCAAATTGGAAAAAATAGCCTTCTCTAGCTTTCTGTTGTTCTTTGAACTCAACTGGCAAAGGCTTAAAAAAAAGTAGATCTAAAGGTCTGCTATTACTGATGACCCCTTGCAAGCACATAAACCACAAACATACTTCCACATGGTTAAAATCTGTTTTTATCCAGCAGATTTTCTTTTTGTAAGTGCAGGAAGTTTCATGCAAATTCTATATTTCATATGCATGTTAAAATGAAATAAAATTTATTGCAAAAATCAAGCACTTTAAAGTTAGAAGCAGTCAGAATTAGAGTTGTCTATGCAGCATTAATGCATTCAATTTTAATATTAGCTTGATCATAATGCAATTTATAATTGCAGGATCATATGTTTTCCCCTTAATTTAATTTACTTAGGATGGATCAAGACATGAAAAAAAGACTGTTTGTGAGGAGTATCATTAACCACATATTTGCTAAACCCATGAGTCAGCTCTGCAAAAAGAGCCAGGATTAGACATAATAAAAACTTAGAAGATTATGAATTTAGCTTAGAGAGAGATTGCTTGTTTCCTTAAGGGTCAGAATCTAGTCTTAGAAACCCATACATAATTTCTTATTATTACTCTGGGATAAGGAATAAAACCTCTTGCTCTGCTCACAGGGATTTGTTGGGGTTGAAATACCATCTCCTGCCAGTATGAAAGATCTTGTTTTTAAAGTTCTTGTTTTGCTCCTAATGTATAATATTACTGTAATGAGCATTCCTTTCCAGAGTCCAGTAGTACGATCTAACTTTGGTCCAATTTAAGTTTTGTAGCAGAAACAGTACCCTTCTGTCCCTAGTACGGCCTCCTAAACCACCTGCTCCATCATCAGCACTTGAGCCTGCTCACTGGGACCCACAAAGTCCTGCCAAGTGATTTGACTATACAACTGTCTCTTCATCCTCTCCACCACCAAGAGATGTGGTTCAGAGATGACTTTGTTTATGAACAGAGCTTTCACCAGAAATGCACCTGGACTGCAGGTACCTTTTCTGGGAGATGTAAGATGGCTGTAACCCATCAGCACTACTCCTGCAATCAAGGAGCAGTCATGTGGCTGTGGAGAAGCCTTGTCCTTGACAAAGCTGGATCCTACTATACCCTCCCTAGAGTAGTAACCTCTTTGAATGATGCAGGTTTGGTGATTTTGCAATAATACAAAACCTTCATGAAAACAATTAATTTTCTGAAACTTTTTTGAAACTGAATACAATAGGAAGTTTCTATCTCCTTTATGTAGAAAGAAGCAAACAGTACCTTTCTGCAGCTACAATTTTCTTCCTGTAGCATATGAAAGATATTTTTTTCCCCTTATGCTGAATTCCTAATATTGAAGCATCAGTTCCCTCTAACCTGAGTTAAGTTGTATTTAAAGTTTTGTTTTGCCTTTTCAGCCTTCTGGAACCATCATTAAAATGTTTACCTAGTTCTCCAAATTACGTCACTAAAATAGGACAGTTAATTTGTATTTGTTTGTATAAAATCTTGAGGAAGCTTTAGTAAATGAACAACAAATGAAATTTGTTTCATAAATGAACAACCTCTTCTATGAAGTTAATACAAGTTCTTACCTCTCTGTCCAACAGCAAAATTTGACTGACTAACTCAAATGGTAAACATTTTCCACTTACCTTTTTTACATATATATATGTGTATCCCTTACTTACTATTGAAAACTAGTTCCTTCACAACTTTATCAGGTTAATAAACCTTTATTTGTAAAATTAAGTTACTATAATTTCATTTTTAATCCTTTCATGTGGCTTTCTCCACCCTGAAAGTCTACAAACCCTTGCCTTTTTTTTTTTAATGTTTGCTCTTTCATCCAATTAAACAGTTTTTAAAAAACTTGTTTCAGCTCTACCTCTGTTTTCACCTGCTCTCAGTAATGTCTTGGTTCTTGTAATTGCGTGTTTCCATCCCAGGTGCACCTCCATGTGCTGAGCCTGGCTCAGACATGTGCAGGTAATTGGCCATGCAGGTGTCCTCATTTGGAGTTACCAGTTGTTCCAAGTCAGCAATCCTTGTATAAAGGTCAAACAAATCAGTCCAAAGGGAAAATATATTTTAGTAGCAGCCATTACAAAAGTATATTCGGGTTGCAAAGCTTTGATAGAATTATTCAAGTGATGCTTTTGAGTGACCATGTGTGGATTCTGTGATCTGTCTCCCAGTTCTTCAAGGGGTGAAACATTGCAAGCACTCTGCAGCACTGTATCTACATAAACAAATTTCATGTCATTCTAGTTGAAAATGTTTCTGTTAACTGGGTTAACAGAAACAGCACTACTGTTAACTGGGTTACAGATGTTTCAGATTGGCCACACTACAAACCAAAATAACTGTAACTAAAATTTTCACATCAAAATGACCAGCAATTCAGAACAGAAAGCTACTGCCTGCTCTAGATGGTTAGGCTAGATGAAAACTGGGTACTGTTCTTTCTATCTTATTTGCATAGTCCTTTGTTCTGTACTTCATATCTTAATTGCTGAAGATAAAAAAAAAAAAATTCTTTTGTTGCAAGCTAAACAAAACTGGAAAGTTATGTACATATAGATCCCTGTTCCTTGTTGCTTTCTCAGGTTGTTTTCTTTTTTTCATTTTCTTTTCTTTGTAAAACAAGTAGAAAAGGAGTAGAAGCACTATTACATGTAAGTCAGGGTGGTAGCATAAACAAATGAGAACAATTTATTGTTTTGCTTTGCATGGGTATAATGTCTGGTACACATGCAGTGAAGGAAAGACACTTTTTTGTGTTTTACATAGGGATTCAACATGTCAATACATGTTAAGGCAGTTGTATAGTACAAACTGCAAAAGGGTAAACAGAAAATAAAAAAGCAGGTAAACTTGCTTGTTTGGTATGCGTGTGAATAGCATAAACAGTGTGAGCACATTGCTCACATTAGACATGTTTAAACTCTGCTTATTTGCATTTGTTTTCATCTAGATCACTGCACAGATGTGGCTGAAAACACTAGGGTTAATAAAGCCTAAACAGTACCACTCAAATTCCCTCTCTGTAGACAAACACCTGAGAAGTAGACAAACAACGCAGTGCTGTTTCCTAGAATTATTCCCATAATCCAATTTATCTACAAAAGTTCAAAGACTAGTAAAATGCTAAAATAGTTGAATAATGGAATCATTCCCCCAGTGCCACCCGCCCCCTCTGATTCATAAAACTCTGGCTTTGGGCTGAAGAAATGTGTGGAAATGATTGCCTCTAACAAGAATGTGTGAGAGGTTTTGGTTCTGCCCCACTCTGAATGAAACCAAATGTGAGAACTTCAAACATGGACCTGCAGTGGGGCTGTACTACAGCTCTGCTCTGTGCGAGGCCACTTGGTCTGCGGCTGCTGTCACTTGGAGGGGTTGCTGTGGCTCAAGGGGCAGAGGGCCTCTGAATGTCCATCAGCATGGCCATGCTCTAAAGTGGGCTGTATTTATGTACATGTATCTAAAGATGATGGGGGGCTTAGGTAAGTTGTAAAATATGTGTTGCAGCTATGCACTTGTATAGCATTTTTTATATATCCAAAAAACTTTATTCAGTCTGGTTGTTGTCCATTAATATTTTCTGTCTTGATGGTCTTTCTCTTAAGCATTGTTAAGACTCTGCTCACTTTGGGAAATAATTGCCACTGGAGTATATTTGTAAGAACATAAAATGCATATTTCCCTAGGCTTTCCTCTTCAGTACAAGGCCTGTTCCTCATTTAGCCTTGTTTTGGATAGTAGATATGATATAACTTAAGAGCAACTGAACACTTCTCATAGCACAATACTGATGCAATAAAAAGAGATAGATGGCAATGTTATCCTAATGACATAGAATTCTTTCAAGGCAAGTCTTGATTCCAAACTGATAAAAATCAGTGGGAATAAGTAGTTACAGCTAGCTTTGGATTGAGTCACAAACATTTAGTTTACTAACACGTGTACAAATCCGGCAGGACTTGGAGAATGAGATAGCCCTAAGTTCCTTACCTATGGTGAGGCCTACTGGTATTTGCTCCATGTCAGTGGAGTGGGTTCTGTTGAAGGAAGTAGGATAACCACAAGGATTTCTTTCTCCTTCATAACTAGAAGGAACAAATTTGATGCTGGATTGTAAACTACCTGCCTTTGACCTTTGTCCACAACTGTATTTCTGACTCCAATGGGTGTTTTATCATTGCATTGCACTATCTAAAGAATGAGATATATATGACACATAACGAGTGAATGGTGCCCAGCCACCTCACTGCAATTCCTTTAGCATTCTGCTCTTGTCTCCTTTATAGGAGTTGAAGGATTAACCCAATGCCTGTGTCACTTGTGGAAAAACAAAAAAAAAAGTATTCTCAGTAAATAAAAAAGGGAAGGAACATGTTGAGCTCATTATCCAGGAAGCTGAATTTCTGCTAAAATTGTCTTAGTCAATGTAGTTCTTAATTTCAGTGTTCTATGTATAAAATCCATGGTGCCTGGCTGAAGCACGGTGATTGAAACTCAAGATGGAATTAATCCATTCTAGTTTTATGTTCTACTGACATTGAGGATAGAAGAGTACATTTGCAGGGACCTTAGTCCCTAAATAGCCTTAGTGATGCCCAACATTTCAGGTAGAAGAAGCCACAGAGTTTCTTTTGGAGGTACCTGAGGATCATGGGATATGGCTTCTCACCGTGTGGTAAGACTTATCCAGAATTTGATGAAAATTCAGACACTCTCTGTCATGTGGTGTGCACAAGTCCAGTAACAGGACAGGACAAGCAAGTTGAGTGACCCAGAATGCTCATGAATTCTCCTAACATTAACATCCCTTGTTACTGGCCTCAGGGACCTGTTTTAATCATGTTATTGATGCATATCATACTACGTGATACTGAGGGCTGTGGCTTCCTCAGGAACCAAGGGCAGAGGAGGAAACAAGCAATATGCTCTGAGTCATCACCTGTCTGTATTTGAGACAGCCAAGAAGGGGACGGTGCGAGCTGCATTGATTTCACTGGTAGTGCGTGGACCGGAAACTCCTGCCTGTATTTATGAGGGTGAGGACTCAAGACTCCCTTCTTAACTCTATCGCTGACACATTGCAGAAGAGAGGTAATTAGTTATGCTTTGAAGAGATGTTCTAAGGTTAGTCCTATGAATAACTAATATTAGGTTATTTTTTTCTGATATATAATTGTATATCACAAGTATTTATGATTAGTATTATTTGTAAGTGATACAGAATAATAGTTTGTTCTAGCTTTTTTTTTCAGCATTGCTGCTGGGTAATGGATGATGCATCCTCTTGGAAGCCAAAGAGCAATAGTCCTGAATAGAGCTGAACTGAGGTTTTGTAGGTGAAGTATACTTGGCCTAGAAAGATGTTGAAGCAAACACCTTGTTAATGTTCACTACACTTTTTTCAGTAAAGATTTGCTGTTAGGAGCACACTGAAAGAGAAGTAAGCATTCTACAAAATGCAAAAGCATTCTAAAAACAAACCCTACTTGTCAACACGTAGTTTACGATTTCTCTGTGATTCATTGGCTTTATTCATCTTACTAACTTGATTTGCTTACTAGCTTTTCTGACTCTATTATTATTTTTCCAGTGTTTCTATTCTCAGCTTAATGCCAAAATTTCTGGTATACCTCCTTATAGTTAATTCCAGAAAACAAAAGTAAAAGTAAAAAGTAGGAGCTTAAAACCCGAGTTGTTTCACTGCCCACAATATGTAAAGTATGACATGTGGTCACCCATGTAAAAGCTTTCAGAAGCACATGCCTTTGTTAGTGACCCACATATTGTAAGACAGAAATAAAAGATTAGGTAATGTAGCGACATGTGATATTTTTGTTTTATGTTATGTTTGTCTTGTATGTTACTCAGAGAAGATATTAATAAATGTAGCTGGAAGATACATTTCCTGACATGGGACTAGACACAGTGAGGTAAGATAGTCCCAAATGGAAAAGAAAGGAATTTGTCCCCTTGAGACCAAATAATCCTCATCACTTTTTATGTATGCCGTCTGAAACCATATGGTTTTACGGTATCCAATCTATAACTAATATACATATATGGTAGTTCAATAGTATGTAACTAATGTAAATAATCATTCTTAGAGAAAGGAGTACATTTGGAGTTATGGATTTAAATAGAAGGCACAGAATTAGGTAGTATAAGTTTTGATTCAGCTGTGTATGAGAAGGGTTTGAAAAATTCTTGTTCCTGGAAACAATGAGATACAAACCTGTTTGCATAGTCAATCTCCAGCCAGAAAGGATTCCTGTCAAGTGAAATATTAACCCAAAGGAATGCAGTTTTCTTACGGCAATAAGCTCTTGGCTTCAAACAAACTGCAATGCAGAGCTAAAGTGACCATTTAAAAAACATATATGCATCCAGAAGATTGGATGGCTGTCAGACCAGAAAAGGATTATCCTATCTTTTAGCTACAGCTTACTTGTTTGTAACTGTACAAACTGGTTCTGTAGTGCTGAAAAGTAATTTCCAGCTGTATTGTGGCCAAATGTCTATTGCTTTGGTTGTCTCATTGCAGCAGGCAGGTGTTTATATTATTCAAACTATCATAGCAGCTGGTAGCTATATCAGTAATCTGAACGCTTTAAGATAGAGTAAGCTCAAGGAATATTTCCTTCACTTTCTCCTGGGGAGCAGGGTCTCTGCTGGAAGAGATGTTCTTCCTAAGCAGGGTCAGATGTACACTGGATCTGTGACAGAAGAGGCAGCATGGAAAGCTATGAGCCTGCTGAGGGTGATAGGTTTATGGTCCCAAGCCCCATTCCTTTACAGCTTGTGCTAGATCTGCTGGTAAGTGCCAAGTTCAAACTGCACCCATTGAACCTATCAGGTCCTTGTTGCTACAGGAAATGTTTTTTAAGCCCCAGGAGGCATTTGTGCTAAAATACCAAAATACCAGCAGAACAACTCCTCATTCCTCCTGACAAGTGAGAAAGGGCTAAGCCTCTAAACCACAATCCAGACCATAATGTTCATGCTAAACTGTGTGTTTCTCTGTTTTTTTTTTTGTTCACACAGAAATCTACATGCAAAGTATAACTTTCTGTCCTTGGGCTCTGATGTGCTGTGCAGGTGTTTCTATGTACAAGTAGAGGAGGCTCACGTGTGCTGGAAGTCTCAGCTGCTGAAAATTTAAAAAAACACTTCTATTTGTTTGTTTCTCTGCAGAGTGCATTTGTTCCTCTGAACACCCTTCTCTTCCCAGAGGCTTGGTGGGAAAGCCTAAGAATGGCTGTACAGTACTGTTCCGTGTCCCTTTCTTGGGCAATCAAATCTGCTGTCAGATTTATTCTGGCACTTATAATCATAGAATAACCTGAGTTGGAAGAGGCCCAAAAAGATCATCAAGTCCAACTCCTGGGTAACACCTAAACCCAAACAAATAGTCTTCAAATAGTGTCTATCAAACAAATAAATTAGCCTCTTTCCAGGGAGGTGGAAATGAACTGAAAATGAGAAGACCTTCTTCAGAAAAAAGGAAATCAAATCAAACAACCAAGTGAAGATATCTCAAGTCTCTGGCACAGACTGAAGTCTTCTGACAGCATATGGAATTTTCATAAGATCATCTTTCTTTTTGCAGGTGCATGGAAAACATAGGGCCTGGAACTCTACCCTCTGCAGTCAGTGATAAAACTGCCACTAACTCCATGGATAGAATGGATCCAGATGTGATGGAGATTATTGTTATTATTTTTAGTCTGTATTTCAGTAGCTTCAGAAGTCCTGAGCAGGTCACATCTTTTCCATCATCCATGTCATAGAAATCCTTCTTGTAAAGTGTCAACTACTTTACATTTATACAATGGATATTACAGTTGGGATGCAGCCAAGTCCAAGCCTTCTGCTAATACAGGAGTAGAGCATTTAGTAATAGTAATCTGTGATCCAAATGTACCTTGTGGTTAAAGGTGTTAAAGGTATATTGCAGCACTAGTCAGAAAAGAACAAATGTGGTACCAAGGGACATGTCTTAGTGATAGGACTCGGTAGGTCATATTGACGGTTTGACTTGACGATCCTGAAGGTCTTTCCAGCCTAAAGGATTCTATGTTTGAACAATCTCCTTCCTTCCTTCCTTCCTTCCTTCCTTCCTTCCTTCCTTCCTTCCTTCCTTCCTTCCTTCCTTCCTTCCTTCCTTCCTTCCTTCCTTCCTTCCTTCCTTCCTTCCTTCCTTCCTTCCTTCCTTCCTTCCTTCCCTCCTTCCTTCCCTCCTTCCTTCCTTCCTTCCTTCCTTCCTTCCTTCCTTCCTTCCTTCCTTCCTTCCTTCCTTCCTTCCTTCCTTTCTTTCTCTTTCAAAAAAAAAGGATATTCCCAAATATATATAAATATTCACTGATTCCATGTCCTGTTTAGCTAGTTCTGCTTTGATGCTGATGTTAAAAAACAACAACAACAACAACAAACACAGTGAAGATGACTGACAGATAAATTAACTAATTGGACTTCAGCTTGCTTAGATCTGGGTGATAGCACTGACCTTGTAACTTAGAGCACTAAATATATGTATAATAAACAAATAAGAAAATTTAAATTTTAAAGAGAATCTGTCACCCCCATATTTATGGAAATGTATCCTGTTGTTTTGTCTTCATTGTGACCTGTTTATCTTTTATCATATTATTTGTGATCCAAGTAGAAACACATTCTGGCATCTGTTCTATGCCAATAGTTGCTCTTGCTATGAACATGCTTACATTTTATTGCATTGGGCTATTTGCCACTTTATGTAAGCCACACCAGCTGCTCTTGCACAACAGATTACTGTATGCAGAGCTCTGGTTTTCCCCAAAGCACATAACGCTTTGTAAAATCCGGATAACTAAGTCTCTAGGAAGTGATTTTAAGTTATATTAAAACTGTGATAACTGAAAACAGAAACAGCCTTTAAGAACTGGTACTGAAAAGCTGCTACTCTAAGGGAAGATTGTGGTTGTAGGCAGCTGTTTTTTTACTGTGGGTGATGTATATTCTTACATTCTTTTCTCTACTGTGTTTTCCTAATACTTGCTGCTTTCCTTAAATTTGACCTATAGAAAACCATGATGAGAAATATTAATAATAAACATGAAGGTAATTTCTATTCTGATTTTATGGCAATGAAATACATTGAAGTCAGTTCAAATTTACTTGACAATAAAGTCCCTGAATCCTCTTTGTTGCATTTGTGTGACAGGTTTCATTCTCTTTTTTCTTGGCAACCTTCTGCACAGGAAGGAAACATTATTCAAATAAAAATTCCAAGTTGTATCCATAGTTGGAAATTATAACAAGATAAAATTATAACAAAATAAATTTGTAACATTGTTGGAAATTATAACAAAATTTCTTGACATCTGGGGTGATATAGGTCAGACTGTGCTATCACAGAGCTAAGCATGTTCATTTTCAAAGGTGTAAACTCTTCCTCAGCTATATTTTTAAACCAATTTGCCTATGGTTTGGATGCAGAATGGCTGCAACATCATATTAATTCCAAATTTAAGCACTTTCATTGCTTAAGCGGTAGTTGAACTTTTTGACAAGGTATTTGTGATTAACGTGCTCCTGACTGTAAGGTTGTATTGGCAATGCTGCTGCTGCAGGAAAAAGTCAAAGTATAATTGGTCTAAGGGTCTGCAGAGAAGCAGCAGGGGATGCTGGTAGGGATAGTAAAAGCTCAACAGGGTTACAAAAATCTGCCAAATCTCCATCCGCACTGCAGGGAGCTTCTGTGGCTGCCAGGGAGTAAGGAAAACAGATGGCTGTTGCTTTTGAAGCCACTAACACATTTATTTCTTAGCCTGTTATGTATTTTTTCTTCTTCCCCTCAAGTTTCCAACTCCTGCAGTAGCTCCAGGAGAAACCAGGCATTGGCATACATGTTGGAAGGAAGCCATGCAGGCGGGTGAGTTTCAGCTGAAGATGATGGTTGCTTTGTTTTGTTTTCCTTTTCCCCAAGCTGGCTCCACAATTTGGCAAAGGAATGTCAGGATTAGAAATAGTAGGATTGGAGAATCTGCCAGACTCTATTAGAGGGAAAGAGGCAGAGCTGTAGTAAATGGGGAGATGGAGCAATGCCAGCAGGAGCGTGGGCGTGGGGTTTTGGATGCAATTAGCATGGCCGGCCAAACATACCCTAGCACGGACAATTCACAGTTATGTGCTAAATAGTCCTCTGTATTTGTGCTTATTTTCAGAGGGATATAGCTCTTACCTGTAGCTGGGGCCTTGTTTTGGGTTCAGAAGTGGGTTCACAGAATGCTCTAAATCAACTCTCTGCATCTAAAACAGAAGAGCATGAGATGGAAAATAAATTAAGTGTTTGTTTTAAGTTTATGTTTCCACTGAATTACAGCTATTCTTAGGGACTGTAAGACTTTTTTTTTTCCCCTTAGCTTTTTGGAACTTCTAATACATTTGTGCACTGTTAAGAAGAATAACAAAACACCAGTTTGAAGGAGGACAGAAATGTGTAGGGTGTTTAATTTCACTTTTAAAACATCACTATGGGAGCTTGGAGTAAGATTCAGACTTGGACTGAATTAGCAATTCAACAAAATAGGTTGATGTGCAGAGTAATAATGGCATATGCTTTGTCACCTATCTGGGGGGAAAAAATCTGCCTTTGTGCAGGTTTCTGATTGTTGATTTCAACCAATGAGTGATTCATGCTCTTTGACAGATGTTTCTGATTTAGGCCAATGAAAGCTTATGGAAGCTTTTTCTAGGCCCTGAGGGAAGAATGCCAACCCAATCAAACAAGCAAATTTGGAGTTTGGCTTCAGAATTGACTAGCAAAGCTGAATAATTCCCTCTTGCAAAAGCTGTGTGCCGTCATTATTCCATGACAACCTAAAAATTTGATAATAACTACTAGCTTGCTATTTTTGCCGTTTAATCATTTAGTCACTCTTGCCATCTACCAAGTGAGACACTAAAGGCACTTATTCAAAGGCTTGTTTGGCTTGCCCAAAATAGCACAGTTCCTAAAACAGCAAAATAAGATGCATACAGCTGCCCCAGCTACATGAGTAATTGTAACAAATATTTCTAGATGCACAGCCATAAAACAAACTCAAGATGGCTCTGTGTTAGCTGATATTTGCCTTTTAAAAATTATTGTTGTTGTCATTAACATCATGAAAACAAAGTAATGGGACTCACTAACACAGGCCAAACACAGCTGAAAGGACCTAGGTCAGTAACGTAACAATAATACCAAATCCACGGGGTTCGTCATCACAAACTAGACCTTGATTTTGTCAGCTGGATAGTAACTGTAAATTTTTCTCAAATTTTGTCTGTTTGATGCTCTAGTCAAGTATTTGTAGTATTTCTAGTATGATAAAGCACAATGTCTATTTTGTTACACGCCTCCTTGTACAATAGTAACTTTTCTGGAAGATGCAATGCTTCATAATTTTCAAAAAACATATTCAGTGATTCAACTTTCTCATTATGATCCTTATAAATGATTTGACAGCAAACGTTTGGCATAGGAATAGTCGGAGTCCAAAAATACTGTGGTGATTGTCTTCACATTACTCTGTATGACAGAGTTGCCTGTTCACAGGATGGGAGAGCAGCTTGCTTCATTTGCTTCCTCCAGGCTACAGCCCTGAATTTGTCACTTAAAGCTTTCAGAAACCACTACTAAAAAGTTAAGTGTCAAGTGTTGAAAATAGTTCATGAATTTCACCAATATCAGCACTATGTTCATAATAATGTTCCGGGTGTGTGAGTATTTGGAACTCAAACTGAAACAAAGTGTAAGGTCTCTAAGGTCTTTAAGATCAACAAGTGTGAGGTCTTTAAGATCAACAAATTAAGGGAGTGGGGGAAGAGGGGATTGGTCAAGGATATCCAGCATCTAAATCTTTGAGAGAGATGTGTCTTTTTCATTTATGTATGATGGAATGGTTTATCATCATTCTTTTGTATGCTCTCTGGTTTATGAGCCTCATGTGGGAAAGCTAAATTTAGCATAAAATAGCCTTACTGCATTAAATCACAAAAAGAAAAAAAAAAGTCACATTAATAATTCCTATTGAAGTGGGATTTATGACTTAATGGTAAGGTACTCTAGAGCTATAGTTCAATATTTTTTATTAGTGCTGTAGATCACGCTCCATCAAACTATCACTTAAGTATATACCAACAGATGATTAAAACACCTGTAGACATTGATAAAGTCTACTTAGAATTGAAATTATCATTCTGTAAAATACATAACATTTCTCAAGAAATTATAGGTGTAGATATTTAATTTATGGTTTCCACTTAGGGATGGTCTGTGATTAAAGCACTACATTATTTCTTTGCTTGTAGCCCTGAGTAACCCTGTCTCCCTTGCAGCCTTTGAACCTTCAAGTTGATGAAGGATTTGATGCAGAATGCAGAACACGAATGAACATTTGAAAATGAGTGGCAAGGGTTTTCTTGGCTCATTAATATTAACACCATTACCTTGTGGAATTAGAAATAAGAGAGGCGTTGCTTTGTTCCCCTCTTAACAGTCTTGGAACTTTATTTTTTTATGTGTTGTAGATATTGGCTTTATTCCCTTGCATAGAGAATCTACATTTTTTCCCTTAACATACAGTTCTGCAGAGTGGTATATGCCATAAGAGACACTGGACCTCCTGAAGTGTATCTGGACCTCTGTCATGATACTGTTGCTTATCTGATCTATCAGAGCCTGTATTTTTGGAGATGAACTTTAGAGTTCTCTTCCCATTTTGTGCAAGCCTGGTTATACATGAAAACACACTCTCATTTTTTGGTGGGGTCTCAGATGGGCAACTTTGTTCGTTGCTATCATGTGTATCTAGTACTTGGTGCTGCTTCTGTGCAATAACACCATCACTTGCTGTGGGACTTGAACTGTGGGTTCCTTGCTGTGGTTCCTTGTGTGGTTCCTGTGTGGTTCCTTGCTGTGGGTTCCTTGCTGTGGGTTCCTTGAACTGTCTTGAGTGTCTGAACAGAATTTGTATATGAATTAATACCTCATAGAGGGTGAAAAATCCTAGCAAGAAGTGCTGTGTGATGTCCTGTCCATGAAAAGCCTTATCAGCTGGGTGGACAGTTAGGCACAAGACATTTGAGAACTCTGAAGTGGGGTGAAAAACCTTAGTTTTTGATTTCTTGTAGTCTTCTGCTACTGCCTATAGAGTGTAAAAAGCCCATCACCTATCTTTCATCCAGCAGTTGATGCAGATGCAAAACCTCGTGGTGGTGGGTTTGGGTGTGTGAGGGGAAGTCATTTGATCAATCTGAGAATGTGAGGTAAATTATTTGACACCTGCATAAAATGGAGAGTGGGAGAGCTGCATGTTTTCCCATTAGTTTGACTTTGGGATGGGAGAATTTTGTCACAGCAGGGGGGTTAATAATCTCCTGGCTGCAGGCTTTGAACTGAAAATACACACCACTGTCGGAGTTAGGTTCCTCAGGCCTTATGTGGGACTATGCTGATAACTCCATGTTTTAATAAAATGTCATCACTGGGATTTGAGCAGGAGCTGCTCAGAGCATGCCAGCATAAACGCTGGCCACAACAATGAGACACACAGCTCTCAGCACTGCTTAGAGCAGAAGGCAGCCGGCCAGCAAACAGGCAAAGCTTCGAACTGCTGCTGAGGTTTTAAAACTTGGACATGTTTAGAACTAGATTTTTATAAATGTTGACATGGTAAAGTCTTCTGGATTTATTTCCCAGGCTGCAATGCATATAGCAGTGAGGCACTTTGTTTAGACACTGAAACTAATTTTGGTTCCTAAGGGGGAAAAAGAGAAATCAAATGCTTACTCAAGGCAATATTCAAATTCACAATGTGTGTGAAGGAGGAAAACCTGTTTGAAAATAATTCTAGAGTTATTGAGCGGAATCCTGCAATAATCATATTATATAATTCAATGTGTGCTTGCAGCCCAGAAAGTCAGCCGTATCCTGGGCTGCATCAAAAGCAGCATAGCCAGCAGGGTGAGGGGATTGTCCCCCTCTGCTCTGCTCTTGTGAGACCCCATCTGGAGCACTGCGTTCAGCTCTGGGGCACGCTGCACAAGAAGGATGTGGACGTATTAGAACAAGTCCAGATGAGGGCCACAAAGAGGTCTGGAGCGCCTCTCTTATGAAGACAGGCTGAGGGAGTTGGGGTTCTTCAGCCTGGAAAAGAGAAGGCTCGGGGAAGACCTCACAGCGGCCTTGCAGGGGTGCTGCAGGAAAGCTGAGGAGGGACTCTTTGTCAAGGAGTGTGGTGATAGGACAAGGGGGAATGGCTTTAAACTAAAAGAGGGTAGGTTTAGATTAGATACCAGGAAGAAATTCTTTACTCAGAGGGTGGTGGGGCACTGGAACAGGTTGCCCAGAGAAGCCGTGGATGCCCCATCCCTGGAGGTGTTTAAGGCCAGGCTGGATGGGGCCCTGAGCAACCTGGTCTGGTGGGAGGTGTCCCTGCCCATGGCAGGGGGATGGAATTAAACGATCTTTAAGGTCCCTTCCAACACAAACCATTCTATGATTCTATGATCACTTCAGTGGAATGAGAAACCCTAAGGCATCCAGTAAATCTTCCAAGCTTTCTTTCCTTTAATTTCCCCTTTAGAGCTAGAAATGGAGGAGATAAATACATCTTGTGGTTTTCCCCTTTCACTCATACCACGGTATATAAACATGACCTCTGCTCAGAAAGTCCAAAAAGGTTTTGTTTGTTTTGGTCACAAAGAAAACCTTCAAATTGTGACATCTTCCGGGAGAAATGTGTTCAAACAAGGCAACAGAACCACCTTCATTGTCTGAACCTCCTTCCTGAAATGCGGCCTGTCTCTCAGTTCAACTAAGTCACCCAGGCAGTCCCTGCAGACTGGCCTTCACACACTGTCAAACTGGAACATTTTCAAGATAATGTGCTAAAATCCAAGAATATACCAAAAGTTTCCCAGTGACCAAACACCCCCAAACTCATCTAAATGTTGTTTGGAAATGCTTCTTATTAAACCTTGTAAATGTCTTGTGGCTATACTGGGAAGCTACTGCCCTGCTAACATAGCCCTCTGAATTTGAGTGTATGCTTATTACTAAGAAGCTGCTGAGATTCAGGGTCACACTAACAAAGCTCCCTTCCATGCCACCCTGAAAGGCCTGCTTGTGTAGTATGACCAAACCAGTAGAAATTGGTTCTTTCTGAGGAATATACAGAGAAAGGTCTAAAGACTTTGTGTGTGTACAGGACAGCATGAAAATTGCTACTAGTTGCTACTCTCTTGGGCTGTATTTCAACAAGTGACAGAAGGATGAACAGTTCTTGTACCTGTGCATAAATCCCACTTCAGTCAAACCCATGTTTAAAGAATGGCTGGAACATAGCCATTATTAGAATACATGCAACAATGCTAGAACTATTTTTTTCCTATAACATTCATTAAGAAACCCACTCCTGGCTACTTCTATACCACTGCATCTTATTTTTAGAGGGCATCTGGGACAGTGACAGTACAGATTGCCTTCTGTGACTCTCTGATAAATATCAAGAACATTAATTTATAATCAGTAATCCCACGTAATTCTGTTCTTTTTGGTCAAAAATGTCTTTTTCACATGCTTAATCTTTTTTGTATTCCTTTTGTATTTTTGCAATCCTTAAATAAACTGAATGGTCTATTTTTCTGCCCTGGGTTTCGTTGCTTAGGCTATTGTAATCATGCCTTACTGGTCCTCTGCTAACTACATTAAAATTTGTGTTGTCCATATATAACCACATATGGTTTCTTAAATGCCATTACTAGAAAGATCTATTCTTAGACAGCGGTCAAGCTCGCAGTGAAAGGACAATTCTGATTACATGGTTTTAGCACCTGGCTCAGCTCATTAGATCTTTTGGGATTGTTTGGCCTAGTTGCCTAAGTCTGCAAGTGGTAGCACAGCTGTTGCTCACCCCTGCAGTGGACACACAGTGACCACAATGATGGTACATTCTGAGTGTATGTATTTTTATCTGAGAAAAAAAACGATGAATCCCTATTAAATAACATACTCTATATTGAAATCATCTATCTTGTTGCCTAATATTTCAGAATTGTTTAAACTGGTGCTGCAGAAGAGCTTAGCAATTGCATGTGACTGATTCCTCGTCAATCAGGATAAGCACAACCTTTATTATAGTTTTGAAATTCTACATGATGACATAAATAAATCTTTGATGTACGGATTTACACTTGCCTTAATTTTTGTTTGAAACCTTAGTGATAGGGAGATGGGTTTAGTATTTGTTTTTCAGTCATCCAAACTAACCAGGTGTCCAGATATCTCTATGAATTTTCAGTGTGAGAAAACTGGGACAAGTTTCACCTAATGAGTCTTTCTTGTGCATCATGTTGGGAAATATATACATGGATAGCCAGAAATATTATGAAGAAATTAAATAAGCTTATCCAGCAATAAATTAGCACTTCTGGTACTGGCTAGCTTTCAAGTCTGGATCTGCAAACAGTTGGGAGATCAAAGGCTGAGACTTCTGTATTTTTTTCTTAATCTAATTTTGCATCTGCTTCAAGCAGCAGAGGTATTCAAATTATTGACAGATATCAGGGCATCTTCATTCAGCCTGTTTAGGGGCATTCGGAGAACTTTACAAAGTGACAACCACATCTGTTTTCTGGAGTGCGTTCTGTTTTCGTTCTTGCAGTATAAATCTCACATTTAAACCCCATACTAAAATGCTCTGGCAGCTTCTCCTAAAAGATTCATGTTATAATGTCTATTTGGCATCTACAACTGTTTTTTTATTTAAAATGTTTTAATGTTCTTTCCTTTTTGCAGCAGCAGCAGCATTGCTGGACAATAATACCTTGTGAAGTTTTGTAATGGTTTCCACAAAAACCCTGAAGCAATGTTTACAGAGATTATGCTTTGTACTAGCTGAAATTATGTTGATGAGGGTTTGGTAACATGAAATTAAGAGGCCTATTAAGTGATATACATCATACAGACTTTGTTGTCTGACAAGTTGGTGGAACGTGAAGAGGAGGAGCATGTGGATATGAATGGCTACTCTGACCAGCAGCCAAACTATGATTTCAGAAAGAACACATCTGATTTTGTCTGAGGGAGCTGCCTGAATTTGCACCTGTGGTTCCTGTAGAAATAATGTCGAGACCAAAATGTGGAAAATTTTAATGGAGTTCCTAGTTTTTCCATACATTTTTTTGTGGACTGTATCTTCCCAGAAGGCATTCTAACAGGTAGGGGATTCTCAGAACTGACAGAAATGTTGCTACAAGTGAAGCTCCACAAGAGTTATCAACTTTCTTTTAGCAGGGTTCAGAGTTTCAAGAAAATTAAGCAACTGGTAAATGGGTCACATCCCTGACTGGCCTTAGGGCCAGCTGCCACTCTGCACACACGAGTGCACATGAGTCATCTCAATGCCTAGGGGAGAAGGTAGCTCCCTGCGTGAGGGTAACATGACAGCTTGTTGGAAATTAGAGAGAGAGAGGGTCTCTGAAGAAGTTTATAAGCAGAACAGGTGGCACAAAGTAAGTGGTAATCACACATTTTAAATTAAAAAGAAAAAACACTCTCTGGGGCCTGCATGGCCTCAAAATCTTCTGCTAGGTGCAGGAAGGCTCCTGTGAGATATAATGCATTGGCCACCTAGCAGCCGTACTTTGGCAGGCTGCCTCTGTATCCACAGATCCTGCTCACTTAGTTTACCGTAGGGGGATTACATGCTTCACTGGATGTCCACCTGCTGCATATGCAGCAGTCAGCTCCTGAGGAGCCACTGGGAGTACAATCAGGTTCTGTTTTTCATTTTTGTTTTGTTTTGTTTTTATCTTTAGGATATATTTGGGATATATGCTGTATTTTCTTGGCTTCATATAAGGTCTACGGAGAAACATGTATGAAATGAGCTGCACAGTTTTGCTTCTTTTGATAAGATGGGGTTTAAGGATGCAAGTCCTCAGCTGCTTGATGCACTGTTCTCAGATTTTCTTTCAATATTCACTGTTAAACTTTTCTTACTAGATGGCCTAATTGGCCTGGAGAAACAGATCAGCACTCTATGCTGTCAAAGTAGCAGTAATCATGAGCAGCCTTAGGAAGTCTAGAAAGCAACAGCACTTCTATTGCTTATGAGCTGGTTATTTGTATATGTGAAAAAGAATGGAAATAATGTGAACGGAAAAAAATAATTTCCTGTACTTTAAAAGTCTCTCTGGGTCTCACCTGCAGGATTTCAGTGCAGTAAGACTCCGTTATTGCAGAAAAGATTTTATCCTTTCAGGCAATTTATTTAGGTGCTAAATAGGAAGGCAAACAAAGGAATTTGTTAAAAGCCTTGACTTCATTTTCAGTACTTCATCTTCCTTCCTTGCTTCCAGTTTGCCATTGCTTCAGCTCTGGGAAGCATTGGTCTTTCTACTTGCCTTATATGAGCATGTTGTAAGAATCTTCTCTGTCCATTTCCATTTTTAATTTTTGCTTTCTTTTATCCTCCCTGTTTGCTGTTCATAGTGACTGACCGTTCAACTTTTGAAATATTGCTGGCATTCTTATTCTCCTATTCACTCTGTACCTCCAGTCCCCAGACGCTGGAAGCTGGAAGTCGAAAAGCCAAGGCTCATGTGGCAGGTGGGCAAGTGCTTCTTGTGCAAATAGAGTCATTTGCATGTGAATGTGTTCATTTGCACACAAATGCTTTCATTCATAGGAATAAAAGGATTCTCTCCATGTGTACCATTTGTGCAAACAAAAACTGGATTCATGAAACTACTCAGAAAAGTAGGGGAGAGGCCAGGTCTTCTGCCATTTTGACTTGAGTACTATGTTCACTATCAGATACAATATTCATCTCTGATGAGATGTTCACCTCTGATACAATAGCCAAAATCTAATTTTCAAGTACTATTGATTTTAAAGCTGTTTACCACATAAGGTAAGGGTTTTCTTCCCATGGTGTACATATACTACCATATGGTGTAGATCCAAAGTTCCCAATCAAAAATGGAACCTTGGAAACTACCATACCATAAACAAAACAGATATTTAGAAGGCCAAACACAATTTCCTCCTAAGAATGGTTGATACAGAGAAGAAACTCTGAAAGCCTTCCACTTTGTTTAGTGAGGCTGTTTAAAGAAGCATATGTATCAATGAGCTTCTCTGACAAAAAATACCTATTTTTTAAGCTGGAACCAATAAACATGTAATTTTTTACATCTACAGTAGATAAGTTTCTAATTAAGGTTGTGGTTTTGTAATACCCTTTACTCAAGATCATCTTGAGCATATGCAGTCTTGCTTGCTTACCCTTAAAACAATGCTGTATATAGGTCGCTTTTATATCAGGAATTACCAGTCAAATGCAAAGTATGTCAGGAAACCCAAATGGAATTATGTATCTATAAAATTTGGGTGCTGCCATCAGCAAAGAAGAGGGTAACATAAGAGGTGAAGTCAGCCAATGCTTGATAACAGACTACAGGTAACTCTTTTTAAAGATGCTTTGTATTTTTTGAAGTGGATTTCAGGAGGTGGGTAGGAAGAATTGTTGGAGGATGGTACTTGCTTAAGTTTTTAGAAGTTTCCTCTATGTAATAAATGTCAAGATCTTCAAAAGTCTTCCAAAAAATCTAATATGACTGCTGTTAATCTTCGTCATGAGAAATCCCAGAACTTGGTATCTTCCACTGCAGGAGCTCCTCTCTAGACTCTCTGGAAGACTTCCATGTCAATTGTACTTGTCATGGCTCTGCTCGGTTCAAGATGATCTGATGAAGATTTTGAGGTAAGAAGAGGTGTTTTTGGTGGCTCTTAAGACATCTCATCCCAAGATCTTAATTTTATTCCTGTGTTGGTTTAGAAGACAGAAAAGGTTATGGCGGGGATATAAAATTTTGTAGTACCAGTTCATTTCTGTCATGCAGCACCTCAAGGCACTCAGCTACATTCCTTAGGTCAAGAGCCAAAGACAAGTACTGAAGATGCAGATATGGCCATGTTTATTAACTGGCTTTGCAGTGTGTCTGCATGCAATAACCCATTCTACAAACCTCTACTGGTTCAATACTTGTGGGGGCTTTATAGTCAGTACATTACAGTATAGTATGACTGACTATAGCTATGTTACAGTTGGTTCTTTTACATATGCAGGTTTTAATGGAATTCAGTAACAGCCTGTATATGAAACTTAAAAGCCCTTATTAGGGAAGTTTACAACCCAGAAGTTGAGCATCAAGACGGTGACTATAGGGAGACACTCGACAGCATTGATATTGACTAGGAATCTACTGCTACTTCTGGTAAAGAAAGAACAAATAACCCATCAGGCAGAGTGTGATGTCATGAGATTGTCCTAAAATCCAGCTAACTTACAAAATATTCAGAAGTTAAATATTTGCAGTGGTCTAAAGTAGAAGCAGGCATGGAAAAAGAAAGATTCTGCCTTGTGTCTTGCACCTTCTCAGAGGCACCTGGTAGCAGCATAGAGGAGCTCTAACACTTTTATAAATCTGGCACTTTAGCCAGATAATTTATAGTCATTACAGTCAATATGTGTTTCAAAAACCCAAGAAAAGAATAGGATGGGGTTATTCCTGGCTAGTGTTTGGAAAGATGAAAAAGAAATAACAGGAAGATGTTTCACAGCTTTTTCAGAACCACAACTCAAAGGAATCATTATAAAGTGAAGTAAAGGCCAGTGTCGCCGCCTTGCACAGAAGGATCTAAAAAGTTTTTGTATTTTCTATCTCTGATTTCATTACTCCTAATAACTCGTTTCCTGATGGAAGGTAAAGAGGCACCTGAAATATAGATTTGAGTCCTTTTAGTTAAACCTTTATCCCTTTGTCATAGCGGGTTTTTTTCTTCTGTAGTTCCATTCATCTGCTCTACTGGAACTTTCAGTCGCACGGTGTTAAAATATGGCTGTTCTAAGCTAATATGCATTAACTTTTTAAAACCTGTTTTATACATAACCTATTGTATTAATATAAAACGTTAAGGCCATTTTTTCATTTCCTGGGAATGGCCCATTACATTGTGAGCAATCTACTCTTGCTTTTTTAGAAAAGACTTTGAACTCAATACAAAAGGAAAATATAATCATGTACAACTATAAAGACCGCTTTTTTCCCTTTTGTGCAGTGTAACAGAGGTGGATGAGTAGCATGGTAATGAAGAGATGGACCGTCTTTATTAGCACACTCGGTGAAAGGGTTCTTTTCAGAACTTCAACTTTTCTTATCTTCTTAGTTTTCATGACGTCTGTTCGGACTCTTTCCTTTTCTTGACTTTCTTTTAAATACGTCTAACAGACTGGCAAAGCCAAGCCAGTTCATCCTTCTTTCCAAAGAACGCTAGATACAAAGTCTAGTGGTTTAGATGCTTCCATAAAAGTTTTTCATATATTTAGTGAAGTATTGCTGTATTGCTGTTTGCATTCTTAGGATCTAGTCATGCGTATATCTCATAGTCATTCTTCAATTCCTCTAAAAACAAACACAACTAAACACTTGCTATGATGTTTTTATACTATAGTTAAAGGAGACTAATGAGATAGGAAGTTTCTTTGAGTAACAAAATAGAACTAGAAATACCACTTAACCCTCTAACCTAGAAATTGGTTAATACAGTAGATTTGTGGAGGACTATTTGATGATCTCTCGCCCTCTTCTACAATGTGCTCCACAACCCTTTTTGATATTTCTCTGCTCCTCCTCCATGCTCCCTATTTTCTGGTGATCCTCCCACCCCTTCTGCTTCAGTATTCTTTGCTATATAGACAGTTCACTTTTAATCTGGCTCAAGTTAAAGAATTCTAATACACTAAAAGGAAATGGCCATGCGATTGAAAAAAAATCACTCCAGGCAGCGGAACAAATGAAAACTACCTTCCCTACTGCCATAGTGGTGCAGGGGGAAGCATCCCATCATCACTGTGTTGAGCTCTAAGGAAGGAACCTCAAGAAAAACAACAGAGAAACAGGAAGCATTACTTATCTGAGGCTAGAAAATTGGAATCTTAGTTTGTTTACTGGTATTTACTTATATTATTATAAAGAATATAACAGATATATAGTATATGCAATTAGACATCTGAGAAGAACCACTATTGTTGCATTACTCAAGAGTGGAATATTCATCCCAGAAGTGTTGCTGTTAAGCATGTGCAACTTCAGTGCACTAAGCTATTTATAGATCTTGATCTTGAAACAATATGGCTTCTATACAAGGACTACAGAGCAAAATTAAAGAGTAAAAAAGAAACAAATTGTGTAGGTGGAAGAGGCTGAAGGGCACAAATAATGTCATAGCAAAGTTGATTCCAATTTGATCTTATGTCATAGGCATCACAAAATAATGAAAACAATTACTTTTTTTAAAATAGGTGATGTATTCCAAAGAAACCATCTAACTGCTTTGTAAAAGTTTTCCAAGGCACCTATCACTGCTGTTTGAAAACATCATGAAAAGATGAATTAAGACTTATGCTGTAATGGGTACAAAAAAAAATAAAAAAAGAAAGAAAATTAGTAGAAGTGTGAATCAGCAGGGGTTGTCTTGGTATGAGTCATCTAGAACCTGCTTTGAGCAGGGGGCTGGACTAGACAATCTCCAGAGGTCCCTTCCAACCCCAGTGATTCTGTGAACCATAATTTTGTTCTGAATCAAAGGTCATATAGTCTTTAAATTTGACCTTTTACAGAAATTTACCCAGAACAAACAACTTCAAACTTAAGAGTGTGTATGTATATATATATTTCAGCAATAGCATTACCAACCCAGGGAATGATTCCCTGAAAACTGACATCAATTGCCCACTTACCAAATTGACTAATACAAGGTGATCGACACAGATACATAAGAATTCTATCTCTGCATATGGAAATCTCCTATCATCACTGGCAGTAAGTCAGTTTTATCTTTCATCAAAATATTATTTAAGAGCTGGTTGTTGTTAAATTAACTGTCTAGCAGGGGATTAAATTAGTGTATCTTACTAGTATATAAAACATTAAACTAGATGAGATAAATGACAGACAATTAAAACAGTCTTAGTTTTGTTTTTAGTTTTAACTCATAACGGTTATTATAATCTGCTTTTTGTAATATGGATTTGTTTTCAGGATGAAAAATACTTCTCCAAAAGAAATTGGTTAACTATAAAGCAGACATCTGTGCCAAGTCCTATCAATTTTTTTAGGTCATCTTCACGGTTTAAAGTGCTCCTTTGATATAAGCACTACCTGTATTAAAAATAGTCTTTTTCCTGGAAATTTGTTTTTTTTTTTTTTTTCCTCTGAAAATATTTGTTCTTGGAAATACACCATGTTATGATTTTTTAGCCATTTGAATTCAGCACATGTAACTAGAAGTAGTTTATATTTCCTTCAGAGGGTTCAGCTATATCTGACTGGTCAGAGAAGTAAAACTATTCTACACCTAATAATGGTCTAGAAATAACAGGCTGTAACTTGCGCACAAATAGCATGTGTGTTCACAGTGGTGTAACAAGTCTTGACATGCAGTTATTTCAAACTGCCTACAAGATGCATAAAATCATTTTTATTGGCCCTCAGTTGTCACTCTATTCTTATTACTTAGGCATAAGAAGTACATTACTGTGTTGAAGGGATTCTCTTTTTGTTACAAAGGCCTGCCTGTTGTAAAACTTTTCAGGTCATTTGAAGACTCTTGAATCCACTTTATTATTTTGACAAGATCATTTTCATTTCATTTAAAAATTAATATATGTGTTTAGGCTGTTTTTTACTAAGTTCGAGATTACCAGTCTCTCATTAAGATGCATGTGTGTTGATGAAGAGTTATGCAGAAGGTAAAGAAAAACCTTGTGAATTCTCTGTGTAAATCCCCTGTTGCCATCAAAGGGTTGCCATTCTCAGACTGCAGCCCGTGCCAAACAGGCATCAACCTTTTTTGTCAATATTTCATTTGGTAGAATAAAGGCATAAAAGCAGTTAGCATCACCTCCCCAAAGGCTATAGTATATTTTCTGAGGGTTCAATTTAATGAAAAGTTTCTCAGCCTTACTGTATTTTTCACTTGGTCAAGTGGTAAGAATTCCTCTGTATAGAAATGAATTTGAAACTTGCAGTTGAGCAAGTGTTGCAACCATCAGAATATTGATATATCTTGATATGTATGAAAACAGTCTTGATTTTGTCTTTTGATCTGGCAAATTAAGCCTGTAGTAGATAATTACTATACAAGTCAATATGCTGCGTGTTAGATCTATTCACTTACATTTAAAACCATTAAGTCTGTCAGTTCAGATGAACTTCAGTAAGAGCTGTCCCGGCCTAGGCAGCCCATTGGGTCAACACAGTTAAGGCATATTGGTTTCTGTGGCATGCAGCCAGCTTCATATCCATCTGCCTTTTGCTCCTTATAGTAAGCTTTGCTAACCCAATAAGAAAGCTCCACATACTTTATACTAGTCTAAGCAAGACCTATGACGAGTACTCGGAATATTCAGAAGGTAAGGTGCCTGAAAAGAAAGCATATGGGCACATTCCTTTTGCTCAGAAGCTTCTGGGAATATGCAATTCACACCTTACAAAACATTTAGCCTTGCCACACCCATTGTAAGACTAGGATACCCGCTCTAGCAACAGTAGAGATAAAATATGGTATGATCTTTCACAAAATCACTTTAGTCATCACATTTTTATAGTGTCTATCTTTGTAACCTTATGTACTTCCAGTTACTTGCCAGACAAAAATTGATCTCCCTAACAAAACACAATGCATGCGGACTTTCTGTGTTTTAACTTGTATAGCTAAGATGTAAATCTTTCCTGTGTCTTCAATGCAATAAAAGCATTCAGTCTGTGTTCAAACCCTGTGACATGGCTGAGTGCAGCAGTCAGTTCTTACTTCACATGCTTCCTAGCTCTTGCCTACATTACTGCATTAGCATTTTTTGCTAGCCTGAGAGAAGATGGTGATGGTACAGCAACTAACCCTTAAACAGAAACAGCAATTCAGATTATGGCTAAACAGACCAAATCAAGCTTCCACAAGATACTGCGCTTTACTTACACAGATGGCTCACCACCATCCAAACAATGCCTCAGCCATTGGCACCACATCGGTGTTTTCTGAAGGCACCAGACCCCAGTGCCCAGATTCTGGACTTACAGGTTTGAGAGACCCCATGACAGTAAGTTCTCATAAGCTGGTGAACATACCCTAAGTATTACCTGTACGCTGTCCAGTTAACCAGGCTTACGCAGCAGATCTGTTTAGCTAAGCTGCTCGTGCACACACACTTTAATTTTTCTTACCCTCAGAAACAATACATTTAAATTTTGAACAACTACTCTCAAAAAAATGGGTAAAGTAAGAAAAGGGATCAAATACAAAGCACATTGTGTGAATGTCCAAATGAGAAGGGCTGAAAAGTCTGTGCCTGCATTGCCCTGCAAAGATTAGCAAACAGGTAATGAAGACATATAAAAAGCAGCTTTGTTACTTTCAATTACTAGTTCTCAGAGTCCAAGAGCAGAGCAGAGATGAAACAGAGAACCAGCATATATTAAAAAACCCTATGTTTATAACTCCTGAAATATATTTTAGATGCAATGTATACATAAATTGAAACATTCACTAGTATGAGGTATCTGGAAAACCATCAGATTAGCAGAACTGAACAAAAGAATAATTAATTTTTAAAGGATTATAAGAACAGCCACAAATACCATGGACTAGGTAAAAGCAGATGGCAATATAAATTAGCAATATATAATATATATATATATATATATATATAAAATTTATATATATATATAAAATAGATGGCAATATAAATTTTCATAAATGAAAAAAACACCTATTATAAGGTACCTTGTTATTGTCCTATATAAGGTTTCCTTGTATTTTCTCTGAAAAACCTAGTACTTGCCACTGTCATTGGCTGAATGACGGACTGGACAAAGCAGTGATTTGATAAAGAGTGACAAATGAAACATTTCTGTTCCAGAAGAATCACTAAACAGGCTAATTCCTGCATGCTATTTTAGCATTTTCCTCTGAAACTACTGACAAAGGGTATTCCTTCTGGCAAATTTCTGTTTACTTATTGTTCAGATTTCAAGAACATAAAAAGAGATGGAGTGACTGTTTTTCTCTTCAATTACAAATAGGGACTCTCATGGACCACAAGTGTAAATGGCTACTATCCAGCCTAGTTCTGGTTTTGTGACATTCTGGTAACACTACATAACCTTCCAATAATTCCTGAAAGAAATGGCCCATCCTGGAGGGCTGTTTGATACACATGGAGGGCATGGGAGGAGGAAGAAATGATTCAGACTAAATTGCACAGATAGCTGAACTGTAGCACCTCATGTCTTTTTGTCACTGAGAAAGATTTTTCTGACAGTGATTTGTTTAACTTTCTTTATCTCAGTTATGGTGGTAAGTATCCAAATATGGAAATGAGGTTAAATTTGGCTCAGCTTCTGAAAATTTGAGTTCACATTTATGCTTTAAAGCCTTCCTGGGAAATATGCTGCTTCAACTGTATATCCACAATGAAGGCAAAAGAGCATTTTAGAATCTAGTGAAAGATAAAGCTGCTGGCTGAAGGATGACAGGCTGCTATAGTAGTGGGGTTTTGCACTAAGCATGTTCTGTAAAGTAGTCTGATCACAGCATTTTAAATAAATTCAGAAATATTTCGTTTGAAATATAAGCTTATGTAAGCCATGGATTTAACCATTATAACGATAGGATTTTGCAACTAATTTGGATTTTAATTTTTAGCCAAATATAATACTATTCTATGAACTTACATTTCACACAGATTGCCACAGACACTTGCAATAAATTGATTTACACCTCCTTGCTTACACACAATAAATAAACCACTTGCTTATTTTTGTGGAGAATCTCTGCAATCTTTATATAATGTTGATCAGCAGCAAGATATTAAAAAACAAAAACAAAAACAAAAACAAACAAACAAACAAACAAAAACAGAGAAATTGAATATGATCTATTTTTCTTTTCTTTCTTAAACCTTATTCAAGTAGTCAAGTCCATGCAGGGCAATTGTAAAGCCTGGACAAGTGTGCTGGACTTAATGCTTTTTTTTATATTGTTTACTGCAGACTACGATACATTAGACATATAATGGTACCTTTGGTTCTTTTTAGCCATGCGGTTTGTCCAGTATTTTTTGCCCATTTCTGTCTATTATTTTTGTCCATTCTAATTGTTGGACCACAAATTGACATGAGCCTGGATGCTCAGCTTGAAGTTTTAGAACACCAGAGTGTTAGAGGGACAGAAATCCTGTTCTCACTGCTGATTTTATATCTAAATGTACTGCATCACACAGATAAACTGGAAGTTACTAGTACAGTTTTTGCTTACTGGTGTGTTGACTCTTAACTAATCCTGGACTGACTTAATTACTAATTTAATGAGGAAATTGGGCAATAATTTATTAAGAATGAAAACATTTTTGTTACTGCTGCTTCTTGTAAAAAACAACAGAAAACACATGGCTATCAAAACAGTTTGGTGTGTTAGTTTGATAGCCTAGATCTGCTCATATGTAAGTGGTGCTCTGAGTGGGAAGAGAAGTTAAACCTGGTGTAGTTAGTACTTGGAGTTCCTGCTTTCTTTTATACGCCCACACAACTGGAAATATTCCATAACTTTAAAAGCAAATCTGAGGTCAAGAAAAAGTCAGTTTTATTACTATTATGTTCCGCTTCCAACAGTTCTCTATCATCATTGTTTGCTTTAAAATTGTATTCTTGTGGGGGGCAAGTACTGTTTTTGATTTTCTTCATTGTTGTTCACTTTGTGGATCAAGCTTAGTAAGTCTAGAGGTGAGGAAAAAGCCTAGAGAAGGGATAAAAAAAAGAACAGGGAAGGAAAATGGAAATAGCTATGGGCCATGTTGACAGCATGAAACTACTAGTGGCCAACAGTTTGGACACATACTGTAAATAAATGAAGTAGTAGCACAATCAGTACAAAAATCCATATAAGGCAACTGTAATTAAGACATTAAACCATAAACACAATATTTGATCCAATTTTCAAGCACTAAATTATTTATTTAATAATAGAATAGTATTTACTTGTTAAATACGTATATTACTACGTTATATAAAAACAACCTGAAAGGATGCAAATTTCAGTAAAGTGGCCTATTGCTGTTCCAAGGCAAATCCAAAAGATCCATTTGAAAAGCCTTGCATGTGAGTGATTAAACAAAAAAGAGATTATCAGAAACAGATGCCTAAACTGTGCAAAAACTTGTGCTGAAAGGAAACTAATACAAATTGAATATGAACAGAACCAGAATCTGTCCTTTCAGACACTGTACGCTCAGGAAATTTCACAACTTACCAGACGGTTCACGTCTTGGCATGACATGATTCCTCTCAATGAATCATGGAATTGTAGGTCTGGAAAAAAAATCCAGAAGTAACCTAACCTATCCTTCTTCTGTGTAGTAGGATCAGTTTTATTTCTATAAATCCTGATATTTACTTTATTTCTTCCAAAATTAATTTGATTACTGACAACCCACAATCTCCCAAGACAATCTATTCCAGTCTTTCAGTATATGTACTATTAGATTTTTTCCCCTTAATGTCTAATTTTAAACTTTGTTCAAGTTTATTATTTATTGCCTTGTGCAAAGTAAACAGGGAAAACACATACTATTATTCTCCTCTTTGGAATAGCCTGTATATCTCTGAAGACTGTTGTTATGACTCCCTAGTCCTCTCACACTGAAACCTTTCTGAAATACAGTACTCAAAATCAGACACTGTGCTTCAGCTGTGGCCTAAGCAACATATAGAAGAGCAGAAGGATTGCTTCTTGTGCCCTGCAGCTTATTCTCCTGTTTACATATCTCACAGTCATGTTGCATTTTTTTTTTTTTCCTTGCTTGAAAGCTTTTATTTTCTTTTCTGTTTTGCCACAGCACTCAGATGTAGAAAGATTTCTGCTAATGCAGGCTCGATATTGTACATTCCCAGGACAAATGTCAGTTATTTTTAAAATATGTCAAAAACAAATTCTGACTCTAAATTTAACCTTCTACATACTGATTGTGAGCAGTACTACACGGCTTGCCAAAGATTCCAGCTGGTTTTTTTTTATTATTTTTTTTTTCATTTTCCAAGCAATACATACACATAAAATGTTCTGATCTGGCAGCCAGAGCCTGAATGCTACTATGTAGAATAAAGCGTTTTAGATATATATTTATCGTAAATAACTGTGTGCAGGCAAATATTTACGTACATTCACATAGGTTTCTGCATGGGTACACATACACAGAAACACATTATGGTGTATTCCATCTTGCTGGAAAACAGAACATTGCAAATTGCAGAACTGTAAGAAAAGCAGAATGGATACAAAAGTGCAGGAGCATGGCTGGTCTGCCTTATGCAATCCTGCTTAGGGGCCATTTTCCATTTGTTTTGGTGGAATCTGCTTGGTGCCTTTTAAGCAGCAGGAAGTCAACACTACATATTTTGTTTAGCTAGAAATAAACCTGAATTTTAAAGTCTTCAAACTCTAACCCCTTAGTTGGATGGTTCTAAAAATACTTGACTTAGTGCCATTTGCATATGGGTCCACGTTATTTTTCTTTGTATAACTGGAAAAGTTTTTAAGAATGTTTTTATATCATGTTTTCTTGAAAATTTCACTTTACCTGTATCTCAGAAGAAAAAAGTAATGCTTCATTTATAAATACCATAAATTGTTACTGATTTTCAGATTATGAAGTGATAACGTAATAACGTAACGTAAGGTTGTAACGTAAAGTGATTTGAATGTACCCTTTTCATTTGAATATGAAGGGGATGGATGTGGCTTAAAGGCTGGTCCAGTCTCAAAGAGAACTGTATCACAGGCAGCTGAGTCTTATTCAGATCTTCCTAAATTTCATGGAAAAATGCTCTATATTCACACAGAGACTTATACATTTCTATATTGCATACATAGATATTACTATCTACATGAGCCTTTTAAAATTAATGGGACTCCACAGAGACCATACCCGCTTGGAATCGACTGCTGTAGTAGATCTATCTAAAACATACCCTTCCACTAGGTGCTACAAAGGTAGGTGTTATTTTTCTCCAAGGATCTCCCAAAAAAATCTCTGTATGCACAACTGCTGACACAGCAGTACCCATCTGTGATCAACTAATCACATGCTACTTTGCAGTGTCAAATATTTTTTATATTTGACATATTCTCAAGTATTTCTGGAAGCACAGAATTGGGTAGCAGTATGGTTTAGGCCTTCAGTAGTTACCTGGAGCTAAATGATGGGAATGCATTAATTTAGAAGAAATCCAGATAACTGGTTATGAAAGTGTTCTTCCAGGATGGCAACCAAGGAAGACTTCAAGAGGGTTTAGAAATCTGTTAGGTTTGTCTGCTGCGAAACTTGGCTGCTCATTCTCTCTTTTGTACTTCTTGTTCTGAGTCATGTGTTCATTTCTAGTCATGTAGAAACAACTCCCCTTGTATATTTCCACAAGATCAGTGCAGATGCATTCTTATAGTTCAGTGCAGTTTGTTTGACAATCTGTTGAAAATGTAATTGCTGAATCATCACTGCCTATTCATTGTGAGTAAAACCCTCTTACCTTTTGAACAACATGACTCATTTTGAAGGGCACAAAAGGTTTTTCTTATTGTTATAGCTTCTTGGCCTAAATGGTTATCCAGAGTCTGAGATTCTGTGGACTGTTTCTAATGGAATGATAAGATCAGGGGATCTCTTTAGAGAGCTGCATCGAAGAATGCAAGAAGATCTGATTTTGTGCTTATAAGAGGATCGGAACAAGAAGCAAATTCTTTTGCCTGTAACTTCACCAGGCTTCAGCACAAAATGTATGGATTTTTTTCTAGCAACCATTCTGTCAGTGATATTTGAGGCTGTATTTCATGTTTTCTTAGTCTTTTTCACCTGCTTTTTGTGTTTCTCTTGTTCTTCCCCTATACATTGGTAGATAGGTATTTGCAGAAATCACTTTTTCCCAGTGCACTTAAATTCACTGCTGTCTCACATGTACCTTTGACTGATTACACATGCTTGCACCGTGAATTGAAGTTTCTTATTTTAATTTTATCTACAAGGCATTTCTTTCGAAAGCCTGATTTAACTTAGCCCATCTATTTATTATTATTATTATGTAGGTTGGAAGAAAAGAACATGGCTCCTTTAAGTATCATCTGGATCACTAGCTCAAATTTAACATTACAAGAATTAACTTTCTTTTCCTTCTGTTTCAGATGTTCTGTCTTCTCACTCTGTCCAGACCAGCAACCTTTCTATCACATCAGATTCTCTTTTTGTCCTATATCCAGGTTACAGATTTGTCTGACAAGTCTACAAGTTGCCCCTTCTCAGACCCTAACTGCTGCATCTCTTTAATCGTTTACAAGATTAACTTTTGAAAGCATATCAGTTCTGGACTCCTGAAGAAAGCAGAAAAATTATGCTGCCATAGGACTGCTCAAGTTACGTGACCAGGAAGGTTCATGTCAAACTAAACATTAGATACTAATTCTTGCAAAATGAAAGAGGTTGTGTAGATCTGACTGGTCAAGCTCTCTGCTTTATTATCTTTTCTGGTTGATTCTATTGGAATCAACCATATGATCTGCGCATTAGCCTAGGTGTTTTACCGTCATACTGCTTGCGAGTGAGTACATATACAAAGTTTTAAAATGCTTGTTTGTTATCCTGAGATAAGAAACCACCTTTTGTGTCCTGAGCTCTTTGAGTGAACCCATGAAAGTCCTGAGAGCCAACTTCCAAGCAGCTTTCCTCCATCTCCCACCTCCATCACCTACTTCTCTCAGTTTTTTTCCCTCCATTTTTTTGCTTTCACCACTACTCACCTATTCTATTTTCCTTCTTCTCTTTTCCCTCTGCTTAGATATCAGCTCAGTTGGAAAGAAATACCTTAAATAACTCTGCCTGTGATCTGGCCCTATCTCCTCCCCAAGTCCCCACTAAGCTTTAATTACTGTCACAGTCTCTGGCCCTATGATTAAATAATCTGTAAAGCATCCAAAGCATCCCTTGCTCTTTTCCTTACCCTGTTTCATACAACTCTCACTAGCATTTGTGTGCTTCAATCCTCAGCTGCACTCATTCTTTGTGAGCCTTCATTTCACTTACTAGAAGGCAGAAAGGTGGTCTAAAGAGGACCAAATTTGGATACCCTTGCTTTTATTCCCTGGTGGGCTGGGAGGCTAGGACTTGACTGTGGGAATCACAAAGTAGAAAAATACACAGTACTTGTATTGCAAGATGAGACAGTTTGGCCAGACAGTGGCGGTTTCCTCTCGTTTCTGGCCATGACTCAGACTAAGCCAGAATTGCAGAATATGTGATGGAAATTGCAAATTGGATGGCTACAGGCCAGTTAAATCAGTAACTTGGTCAGTGAGGATGCCCCACCTGCCTAAGGCAGATGATCTATTCTTTACAAGGGCTTTCTGTGTTTTGTACGATAACGAGAATCAGTCAGAAACAGAAAAAAATAATATACATGCTTTTCCAAATGGCCCCAACCACCTTCCTGGGTCCTGATAGTCAGTGTTAGCTACTACTTTTCAGACTGAAAAAAAATATGTTATTTTTGGGCAAACTGATGGTGAAAACACATAAAACACTGCAGATTGCTCTGTTTTTTTTTTTTTTTTTCCTTATATCACCAGTAGAGCAGCCTGTAATTCTATCACAGGTAAATCCTATTGTCAGTGGGATTTTCACCTGAGGAAGGATTTTGTAATAGCGGTTTTGCAAGGCACATTTGTAGAAAACAAGTGCTGACCATTCCTCCTCTCTACTGCAGGGTAATTGTGTTACAGTGAAAGGCTTTTAACTAGAAATCTGACTGAATTGCTCAACCCCCCCAGGAGACATTCCTGAAACATGAATTTCAGTCTGGCATGCTGAACACACTGTTCCCGCAGCTGCTGCTATTGCTGACCAGATCCTCTGTAGGAGGAGAGCACTTTAAGAAAGTAGTGGCAAGGCAAGCCTGAGAGGGTGTGGGAGAGAATGGTGCAGCTTTGGAGGCTGAGTAGCATTGATTAAAAGCTTCAGCACAGAGTAAAGAACTGCTATAAGACAGCAATTTTATACACACGACACCCATCTATCTAATAAGAGTTACTGACTGTTGTTCTGCTGTCTACAACTTTCAAACTGCAACACTCTTCTGTTATAATCAGAATAACAGAATAAAAATGGATGCACATTTTGATTTTTCAGGTTAATTTAAAAAACAAAACCAGTTAAGTTCCCTTTTGTACTGTACTACTTAGAGTGATGATCAACTGTGCATCAAATATTGCCTTTTCTCAGCAGTTCATACATTTGCTTAATGAACATAATCATGAAAAGATGCTTATTATGGAGTAGCTGTCATAATTTTGATTTATTCCTATGGAAGCATGGTGTTGGCACTAAGCTCCTGGAACCTTTTGCTTTTCATCTTGATCGCTTGCCCAAAAGAAATGAAAAGGCCCTGTTGCATTTCTAATATTCTTCTTGAAAATAATGCAGAAATGTACTTCAAATAATATTACTCTCTTACACTAAATGGTTGACTGCATAAGGAAACAACATAACACTCAGAGAGTCTTTCTAACAGCTCTTCGTCTGATGTCAATTACTAAATTTCCTTTGTTCTTTCCCAAACTGAATTTACACTTCAGAAATTAGCATTTTAAATGCTGTCAGTTCAAGCTGTGAAGTCCTGTGCTATTTGGAACCCTCTTCTCCTTGCCTGGGTTGACTACCTTCTGAGCAAGGAACCAGTCCTAGCACACAGCTCTTTAGGTAACAAAACATGACAAACTCAGAACAGTGTTTCACTTTCTAATTCTATCATTTGTGTACCAGCATGTCTGTGTGATTAATCTTTTCGTCTGTTCCGGAAGAGGTAGGTGCAAACCTAAACAAGCCAATGGGAGACAGCAGACATAATAAAATGACTCATCTTTCTTTGGTCAGTGGACTGAGATGAAAAACAAAGGTTTCTGAACCCCTATGATACACACAGCCAATATCCTCCTCTTCTGAGGGTATTTCAAAGAAAAGTAATGCATGGGAAAATTCCTAGAACTGTTGAACAGCATCTTTGACACAATCAACTATAAGGACACTCAGGGCTGAATATTGTTCAGATGAGCAAAACATTCTAAAGCCCAGGATTTTAATGTTGTGCTGATTGATAAATGGATGTGCAGGGGCAGTTTCACAGCACTTACCCATCATTGCAAGGTCACAAAGTCCTGCAGGGTGTGGTCATAGGAAGGTAGGTGTCCCAACAAGCTGAAAGAGAAAATGAGCAAAATGACAGTTTCAAACTGGAGTCCACAACAAAAGTAATCGAAATACAGAATAATAAAGAATCGGGTAATGGAACCAGGGGCATGGGAAATTCTTTGAAGGAAATAAATATATTTTTATGGCTAGACTAGGATCAAGTGAGATTGCTATAGCTTTTGGGGGCTGTTAAAAATGTAATGGGCTTTGCTTTGGTGCTGCAACTCAGAGAGTACTCCCATGCATCATACTTGCAAAGTAGCATAAATGTGTTTACATATGCATGTAGTCTTTTAAGGCATTTTTATTTCATCATTTACTCTGAGAATAAAATCATGATTTGCTGTTTATTTTAAAAGATTCTTGAAGACAAAAGTGTAGGTCCTATGAAAAGCTCCTTTTGTCCATTCAGATTTGGACTGTTTCAGTTTTGGATGGTAATAAACAACCATCATTACTGGGGTGCTGTATGTGATCTCAAGGTGTGCATTGTAACTGCCATCTTCATTCAGCTCAAGTCTGAGACTTGAACAGTTTCTCCTCTGAGCTCTAACTTTCATGAGCAGGAAGCCCTTCATCTGTGGGCCAAAAAGTAGCTTGAAGTGCTCCAAACAAATCTCAAATCTGGATGATGGGGACTCAGGCCATGTGAACCGTTGCTGGATATACCTGCCAGGTGCTGTATTTTCAGAGACCTTGTAGGGGATGAAGTTACATGTCAACATGGTAACAGCTTCAGAATAAAAAAAAATTTCTCTCTTTAGGGCTTAACACATAAAAGACAATTGGCTTTAGAAGCTGGATTTTGAAAAGAAATGTGAACTTTTGAAACTCTTTATTGATTGGTCTGATAGATGAGAGAAACTGAAAACAGTCTTTTTGCATCTGCCTTGCTCTCTTTTAAAACAGGCTCAGGATATCAAGCACCCAGGTTCTGGGCTCTATCAGGAAATCTGCCAGATCTCACATGTTCCTGCTGTTTTCCAGCCTACTAGGAGTGCAGCCTCCTTTTCTCAAGCCTGTTGAATGTACAGGCTGCAGGGACACAAAAAACATCCTGGATGAGGGGATTACTGTCAGCCCAAATGTGGCTCTAGGTTGAGGTAGGAAGAAGAACTTTTATTGGCCTGAAAACAAATCTCTAAAAAGCTGCTGGACTGCAACCAAGGGGGAGGAGGACAGCTTGAGGAGAACACTAGGCTTATAATTCATTTATTTCTCATTTGCACCGTTTGCAATTCTGAAAGCTCCTTGTCTTCTTGGCAGGTTGCTCTCCAAGCTCAGCCAAGAAGCAGCCTATTTACTTTGCTTTTGTTGAAGCTCTTTTTGCCTATGGTAACATTTAGGGAGACATCAGCTTGTAACAGTAACTGTCTTCAGTGATCATTGTCTTTTGTACCTGTCATACAGAGGTCCAATGGCATGGATAAAAGGAGATTAGAAAGGAGTTGTCCTCCCACATGTAAAAACAACCAACCAAACTAACAAAAAACCACAACCAAACAACAACAACAAAACAACCAAACCGACCTGTAAATGGGAAATCTTATACCAATATCCTGTGTGTACAACACACAAATGTGATTAATGCATATCAAGGGAAAGGCCTGTGTAAGGTTAATTACTATGCGTCATGCATTATTTCCAAAAGAGAACAGAATAGCTGGACAAGGCTGGGGCTCTCGCTGAGCTAATCAAAATACATGTAGGTCAGCTCTAATGCTGGGAGATTGCTCCCAGTACCCAAGCTAGATCAGGTGTCTCATTCTGTTGCCTACTCTCTTAAAGAACTATTTAAAATATTGAATACTTACTACCATTGATTAAAAAGGTATTAAAAAAAAAAAAAAAGTGTTATTTTTCAGTGAAACTCAAAATGGTACCTTTATAATGACTGTGCCAAAATATGAAAACATAAAGAAGTGCTTTAGATGGCCAAAGTAGATATTTCTCTTGATGATTTAAAAATTTAGTTATTTTTTGAAATCTGAAACTGATAAAAAGTGATACAGAAATTCAAACTCCATAATTGATCCAAGAAGTAATCAAAATGGCAAATGAAGGATTTACTTCAACATTTTCTGAGTTCATTCTGTACACTGGCAATTTGGGAAAAAAGATGCAATATTCTTCACACATTAAAGTAATGACAAGGACATTGTCTTTGCTTTCAGAGAACTCCATGTATTCTTAAAAGATGGTGAAATACAGCCACATGTGCAGGCATGCTTCTTTTTCACTTGAAAATCTTATCTGTTTCCATTTGGAAAAAAAAAAAAAAGAAAAAAAAAAAAAGAAAAACATCTACCACAGCCCTTTACAATTAAGCAGCAGCTGCACGTGATACATTTTCAGTATGAAAAATACAAGATCTTTTCCCACATTACAGCTAACTTGACATCACATAAGTGGAAAGCAAAACTGACTTCTTTTCTCGTTTTAATGGCCTTTTGCTCTGTTTAGATTTAAGGTGCTATTACAGAAAACACCTAAGAGGTACAACCCTCCAGAATTCCCATCATGTTGACATTACAAAGTTATCTAACTTTGACCTTGCACATCTTTCAAGGCAGAAACTCACACAGCTGGTAACTTGATCTCTGCCTGAAATTCCGGACTCCTAAGGCAGTATCAGGTGCTGCCTGCCCTTTTTTTCATTGGTATCATGAACTCATGATACTCTTTATAAACCCACTGATGACTAGTAGCTTAGTGGCTTGAAAAGTACGTTTCACTGTAGATTGCTTCTTTGTCCAGAGACATAGGCTGAAATACTGTTGCAGACTGTGGAAATGTATGACTCACGAGATAATTAACATGGCATTCTCAGGAAAGAGCACTATAGATCACCTAGATCTCTTCATAGGTGAGAGGTTTAGAGAAATTTTGACTCCTCAATAAATTCCTACACATCGTATTTGTATAAACCAGTACAGATACCATCCTGACTTTGAGAAAAGTTGCTTCCTGCATAATGCTAGATGCTCTGTGGTAATTTCTTGCTCTTGACTGTGCTGAGTAGCAGCTCTGCTACTTTCTTTCATTCACTGAGACCAAGAGCAGGGCATTAGCAGGGAACAGAATTAGCAGGGATGGTAAAACAGCAGGACAAACATTTTGCATAACATAATGGCTTAAAGTCACGAAAGACGCGTGTAGAAATTCATGTTGCCAGTGCTACCACATTGTTGGGAAGAAGTCTTTTTGACTTGGTTCAAGTGATGAGTTACTGAGTTAGGCACAGATACTGGTATTACTGGGAAAGTGGAGTTGCTTGTGAATCTGCCCTTCCAAATCTCTCAGTAAAAAGTCCCGTTCAGTTTTATAAAAGAAAAAAAAAAAAAAAAAAAAAAAAAAAGTAATTGCAAAGCATTTCTTTAATTTATTCCTTATCTTGTTCTCCACGTGAAGCTATTTTGAGTTTATGGACTCAGCATTACTAAACACTTCTACTAATTTTTGTGGTGGAGATGATTCAGTTTCAGATTGGCTCTTTTAATTTTGGTATATAACATATTGCAGATCAGTGAAATAAAGCAGACCAAGTAAATCTAGACATTTAAGGTGGTGGGTGAGAGGGAGGCAGACATCGGGTAAATCGTGTTTCCGAGTCATGAATAACTGAAGTAGTGTGTCTGCGTTGCTTGGTGACAGTTTCTGTTTAGTTGGCAGTGGAGTTCACTGAAAATATTTTAGCTTCTGCTCCTGACAGCTACAAACGTGCGTTCTCATGTAATCTTATAAACTCAAATGCTGTTAAATGCATGCCCAATATACCTCTTCAAAAGTGAACAACAGATAGCATTGCCAAATTGCAGAGGCAACACTGAACAACGCAGTCATATTCAGCTAATTACAAGAAGTTCACACTGGTTGGTCTATTTCTTCCTCTGTTAACACTCTGCTCTGCCACATGCAGAACAAAGCTCAAGAGCAAACACGAACAATTTGCTTGTCTGGTTGGCAGAAGTCAGGCGGTACTAATGGCCTCAGGAGACCAGTGTTGACTTTACACCAATTCTAAATCTCTGCTCAAGCCACCCCAGTTCACAAAAAAAGCTACTTTTCCTTCCAGCCTCACTGATAAGGGCAACATGCAGAAGCCTGGTTTATGACTAATGTTTACCAAGTGTTACAAGGCTTGAGCTGAGGGAAATATGAAACCCTTTGACCCCAACTCAGAATAGCCAAACTCCATCTGCTCTGGAGCTTCAAATGGTAAGAATGCCTCTGTTTTGTGTCGTGGGCATGTTGAGAGGTAAAGTGTGGACTAGAGATGATTTCATTCATGTTCATCTTAAGCTGCAAAATTTTCTTGAAAAAAATATCTATTCTTAATTCTATCTTAAGAGATCAAGTGGATTTAGATCCAGTAACGGGTACACAAAGGACTTCGTCATATTGTCAGTAGAAGTAACTTAAGAATTCAGAGTAGTTGCAAAAACACAAAATGCAAATGGAGCAAGTGGATTCATTTGCAACACACAGGCAAAAATGCTGTATTATCAGGGGGGATTGAATGACATACCACACATCACATGTTGTCAGTACTGAAATATCTGTGGCATTTTAAAAGTTCTCTGTGACCATTTCACAATTCAAAGAGTTGTATTCAACACAAAAATTGTGTGAGATTGTTTAGAAAAGTAAAGAGGGCCTAATTATAATGTTTAAAATTAGTTGCAGTTTATCTCAAAAGGATCATATGATTACATTTTTATCTACAAACAGGAACAGTGAGAGCTACTTAAATACATATAGTTGGTTAACTTGTGACTGAGGCAAACAATTATAAAAACATTTTCAAAACTTTTTGGACGATGAATCATATTTCACATAGTTTTACATTATGAAATTGTGATCTTACAAGCCATGATAAATGCACCATTTTTACTTTTTTTAATAAACTACTTTATCCAGCAAGGGAAGCTCAGAATCTGCATCTACAGAATCTCACAGAACTGGAGAAGAATAAATAGCTATTAAGGTATTATAGAAAACAAGGGATTAATCAGTGGCTGGTAGAGTCTTCTACAGTGAAGACCATTCAGTTAGTATTTGGTATAACCATTGGTATGACCATTCAGTTAGTATTTGGCATGGGGAATCATTATGATACTGATATTAGAAAACATCAAAGAAAACTACCACCAACTGTACAAAGCAAGTCATTCCAAGTCAGTGTCAGCACTGAAATCCAAAGAATTCTTGAATGATCTAATGTTACAAATGTGTAAGAATGTTCAGAAATGAACATAAAATGTTAATTAGTTTGTCTTATTTTCAAATGATTTTAGATCCTTCCTGACAATGGTTAGAATGATAAATAAAGTAACAATGTTCGGCTAAATAATCTCAGGAAATTCTTCGTTTGCCCCACATATTTAAACAGATAATTATCTCCTAGACCTATATTTTTCCAGATTTCTTTTTCTTGTTTCCCTTTTATTTGCAAAAGTGTAGTTTGGTACTGAAAGACTTTCTAATCCAGCTTTTGGAGGTAGGAGAGATGGTTATTGTTTGTTTGTTTGTTTCTCCTAGTGAATACTAAGTCATAATATTTCTGGTGATATCCAAAGCCTCCCTTACCTCCAGCAAGCTGTTGTTCAATGAGTTGTCAGCCAATAGCTGTAGCTGTATTCAAAAAAAAGTCTGATTTAATTTTATCTAACTTCTCCAGTCTAAGAAGATTTGCTATTTTTATCAGAATCTGAAAAAGCCTACTTTAATAAACGAAGGAAGTTATTTTCAGATACTTTGTTTTGAAGAGGATTTCTGGAATTCTCAACATAAGCTTTCCAACACATTTCCCAGTCAGATGGTCTTTTCATTTGATACATAGCTGTGCAGTTCACTTAAAAGTATTTCTTCCTCTGTCTACTGCCTGGAAAGCTAAACTTAATTATATTCATAGAGTGAAGAATAAAAGCATGGACCATGCACACTGGTGAATTCAATTCACTTCGCAAATTGTTTTTATGGTAGTGTTGGAGAAGGTAGCAGGTATTCACTTTGCAGTGGTAGGGACAGGAAGAACAGTTCTGTTTCTTGCAATGGAATATTAAACAGCAAAAACATTCAGAAAAATAATAATGATCTTTCTACAAAACAGTGCTAGGGTCACTTGGATGATAGGGTCACTTGGCTGATAAGGTCCCTAGGCTACACTTCCGAACTAATTCCCATTCAGACCCTTTTTTATTTAATTTATGAGAAATTTAAAAAGCTGTTGTTAAGATTGCATACAAATCCTACTTTGTGTGCCATGAGAAAATAAGATGTTCACTTCAAACTAAAATTAGAAGAATAAAAATGCTTAGAACAAAAGGCAATAGTTCAAATTTCTAAAACAAGACACAGAAAAGGTTCAAAGAAAGCAGGAGGAAAGTATTATGAGAAGACATACAAATCTCATAAGCTTCTTCCACTACAAATGAAGACAAATGAATCTTTAAAACATTACTTTCAAATCCCTCTTGTATAGCATTTTATAATTGAGGTGTCTGCTAAGGCATAAAATATTCTTCTGCCAGAAAATGAGTATGATTTTCATAAACTGTGCTTTTGAAATAATTGAAAATATAGAGTACATTAGAATACATTAAAGCACAATATTAGTTAATCTGATTTCATTTTTTAGCAGTTGCAAGCGCAAAAGCTCCATACAATTGTAGAATTTATATCTAGCACATTAATCCTCTTGGAGTGCTTTTTAATAGTACAAAAATTATGGCAATTTTTGTACCTGCAAAATAAATGTGTTTGTATTTCTTGTACTCAGCAGCCTTAGTATGAGGGATTACAGATTCCATTTTGCTTTCTCCAAAACCCCAAGGAAGAGAGTGATGAGCAATGTCACCTATCCTGTGTCCTGCTTTTAGGGTCTAGAGGATATACAGGGTTACTTCTATATCACTTGTGCTATTAACTTGTGCACCATGTGCTTAACATTTACATTCTACTCCAACACCAATCTCACATAGTTCAACAGGAAAACTTCTGTGTCTCAGAGAATTTTTTCTTGGGCTCCTGCCACCATATTGAAGTATAGATATGGTGGCTCTTGCCACCATACTGAAGTAGTGCATCTATCTGATTGTGGATCCCCTGACAGACTGCTGCACACTGGCTTCCCAATAGATTCTGTATAACACAAAAGCTTTCAAGGTTTCCTTCTTCCTGTGCCCCCCCCCCAGCTGTTAGCTTTAATAATATGGATAAACTTACATGGTAAAAATAAAAGATTTTGTACCTGTTGACACTAGGATTGTATACCAGGTTTGTGAACATGAGTAATCCTAGGACAGAAGGCTGTCTGCTTGATGGAGATTTTTTTAATACTATTATAAAGTCTATTACATTAGTAAAGTACATAGTTAATAGAGGTAGAAGTTTCTCAATAAGTATATCTGCTAGATATGAAGTCTTCTAGAATCACCAGTGAGCAAATATATGAGTTACGTTATTACCTTATAAGTAATTAAGGTCACTACTCTGGACCTGAATCTGGAACTCATATGTGCTTGAAGCATTCATACTGAAATTAAAGCATGCCTCCAAAACAAGGCTGTATCATAACATCAGTGTAGGTGCATGTCCTCATCACTTGTGACAATACTATGGTATTAAACACATTCTTTGTAAAGAGCAGTAACAATAAGCTAATGCCTAGAAATGTGTAGGTGGGCAACGAGTGCAGCAGTGCAGCATTTTTGTATGGTTTTCATCCTGCACCATGCTGTGTCTCCTTTCCTTTCTGCCCAATCCCCTTTAAGCAATATTCAGGGTTTTTAAAAGATCAGGCAAGAAATCGAGAGCTGGGACTTGATTTCCATAGTACTCACAAATGGCAGCTGTAGGGCAAACACAAAATGTCAAGTGATCACAATCAGTGCCTTTTTTCTTACTGAAAAGGCTCTTTCCGTATTCTCATAGGTTAAACTCAAAAGAAAGCACATAAAAATGCATTTTCTCTTCATAGTATTCCTTTGGCATGGATAAGAAGTATTTAAAGTACAGCAGATGTGCTTCTGCTGTGCGATGGAATGAAGTCTTTTATAACATCTGTTTAAATATTTTTACTTCAATACATACATTGCTGTAATTGGACAGTGGCATGTTATCCTCATCGTCTTCTCTCCCAGAGGGAAAGAAGCACTATGCTAGTTTCATATATTTAAATGTTTTACAAGATTATAATAAGATGACATCGTATTTCTTGGCTTATTGAAAGCAAAACCAAAAATGTCTTCAAAAATGGAAGTCATACAATTTGCACATATCCTTGGCTTGTCTGCAAGCAAATATTAACTGAACCATTTTTGGTGAATTTGTGTAATACATTCTCAACAGAAGGATACTATAACCTCATCTCTTTGAGAGAGGAGAAAGCCTAGAATAAATCAGTTCCTCTGCCAAAGTGAAATAAGAAGTATTAGTAGGAGGCAGTGAATGCTTGTAGAGTGTACATCCCTCAACCCTGAAAAACATTAGCTGAAAATCTAAAATCTTCTATGTAAGTAACCCTGAAAAGATCACAAACAGAAGTGAAACAGCACTTTGCTGTTTTAAGTTTTCCTGGGATTGTGCTGCAACAGGAAAAAAAAAAAAGAAAAAAGTGTATCCCCATCTGTATCCCCATCCACACTGGTTTCACCCTAGAAAATTTATTACATCGTGTAAAAAGCACAAAGATAAAAAACTCTCCAGACTTTTTAATTGCATTGTTTAGAAACTGTGCTTTGGCAAAGGTTGGCTAACAAGCTACTGATAGTTTGAGGCCCTAAATTACTAAGGAAATGCAGCTCTAGTCAACAGAAACAGAAGAAGAAAGCAAAATTTGACATGGCAGAACATGTTAACATGGGATTAATCCCTGTCTTTTCAGGGTTAAGTTGTGGTTATGGAAAAATAATACAGGCTGTCAGTAACTGTGCAATATTTTGTCACTTCCCTTTCACTTTTCAGCAACATTTCCAGATACTTGACAGGTGATGAGCCATTAGGTCAATGAGAAGGTGCTTAATGTCTAAGAGGTCTTTGGTCTTTGTCCCCTGCTACTTCTCAAATGGTAACTTCATTTTTCTTTATCTGCATGGAATTTTGTAAATGAGATTCTTCTCTTACTGTCCTTGAAAAATTCAGACCCTGTACACACTTGGAGCCAATGAACTTCTGACCCAGCAATCTCTCTTCTTTCCAGTCTGGTATTTACCTCTCACCCTCTTTTTGTGCTAGCCTCTCATTTACTTTCTGTCTTAGCTTCTGTTTGTCTACTCCTCCCATCTTTCCACTATGAAAGAAGCATTATAAAAAGGGGCTCTTCAAGAGTATTTAAAAGATGATGTCAAGCATGAATGTTACTTATTTCAGGGAACAAGGTAGAATCTGAAATGAGGATTCTTTCTCTCATCATGAAAATCAGAGACCACTGAAGACAACAGAACATCTCTGTAAAGATTTGCTCTTTGTTGTCCATTTAAAGATTTCAGATTTGTGTAACTTTTCTCTAGAACCAATATAACTTACATGTGAAAAAAACATTATTTGGAATAGGTATTTATTGTTGTTATGCTAGCGCTGTGTAATTATCATATATTTTTAATGCATCCTTTTTTTTTTTTTTTTTTTTTTTTTTTTTTTTTTTTTTTACACACAGGAAGCAGCACCTCATGATTGCTATTTGACTACAGGGCTGCTGCAGTTGGGATTCCTGTTACACAACTCAACAGTCTGATTTTTAACCACCAAGTGCCACCTGTCTGTACCAGTCAGGACCCAGCCCACAGCTATGGCAGTTTCTTTTCCCACTCACCAATTGGTTCACTTTTGTTCCTAAGCCAGAATACATTATTTAAGGCTGCCTACGATGAACTCAGCTGATTCTTTGGCTATTTGGCCTGAATTATTTGTATGCATGCCTGCAAGTAGATATATAGATATAGGTGCATTTTCAAAGCTGTGAAAAGAAGAATATAAACATTATATAAGTCTGAGGTATACTATGTCATGTTTACCACGTAAATGATTGAATTTGTCTTTCTTGTTTTATTTGCCTTATTTTATTATTTGTTTTCATGTGTGCATGTTGGTGGCCCCAGCAGGCCCTCAGAAAAATCTGCAACTCTGTGAACCAAACTCTGCAGAAACAATTAACGTGTTTACTGTACTGTACTGAATAGACTAGCTGCATTGAAGTGGCATACTGAAATACTATACCAAGGAGTTCTGTCACATGCAAAAACTATGTTTTTTACCTATAACAGGTTATACTGCACTGTACAAGTAAGTATAAAGCACTGAATGTTTTCACATAATGCTAATCATCTCGCCACGCATCTAAGCAAAAACATCTTTTCTTTCTGCTTGACAAAAATCTGTGATTGCTGAAATACAATAAAACTGGCTAGGGAGGATAAAAGAATAAGGAATTATACATAGAGACACTAAGAACTTCATTTGTTTTTGTACCTTAGGTGAAAGAATGAGTGAATAATTACAATCCGGTGATTAATTCCATTATCCATGGTAAGTTAAGTATGTCCCAGAGAAAGTGAGACATTTGAGCTGACAATGCAGTATGAATAAGGTACAGTGGAATTCCAAAGTGCATGCTGGTGTATTATATATAAATGAACGCTTGTAGAGTCACGTCTGCTTTCAGGCAGTGGGGAATTGAAATAACATACCTGTCAGGCCCTTGTGCATATGCAGAGAGCCAGTCTAGGCCTCAGGAACCCTATGCCTATGACTGGGCATAAAGCGAGTCCCTCTTGGCCACCTCCGTGAATCAGCCCCATTTGATCAGTTTGATTTGGATCCCTGGAGAAGCATTGATATGTCTGCCCTGTACTCACAGAGTAAGGAGCATGGTAGCAGGCCATGAGCTTCTAACATGGCACTGAGCTCTACTGACTCCTACTGAAAAGGGACGTAGCAGTCAGAGTCCCATCCTGCCTCGTATCTTTAGCAACTGCAAAGTATTTTCCTGGTAATTATCTTCGTAAAACTCCCTATGTTGTCCTGAGCTGTGCATACAAATTTCTGTTTAAAGCCAGTGTGTTGATGTGTCTGTAGATCTAAACACTAATAAATTAAAGGAACATTTATGTAAAGCATTGCATCTTCAAAGCACTGTACTTCATCAGCTAATTAATCTTTACAATACTCTTGTGAGGAAGTTAGAATTTGTTTATTTATTTCAGTAGGCTTTCTTGTTTCTGTGAAATAAGATTGTGGGATTCAGCCTTGTATTCCCATCCCAGCTTTCTAGGTCTTGCCAAAACTGAGGAAATGTACCAAGCAGAACAGACTCATTCATTCCCCTGCTCATCTAGTTTTGTAAGACTGGAAGAATTCAACAAAAATCCTATGGAGAAAAAATCCTGTACAAAATAAAGTAGCTAAACTAAAAATATGAAACCTATGCATATCCATAATGTCAACATTAATAATTTGAATCACATTTCTTACTGTGTGGTTTCTCCACGTCTTTTTGCAATTCGTCTCAGGATATGGGCTCAGATTTCAGGTATGCAAATCAAATGACCATCTGTTCAAAATGCCACTCCACAAAATAGGCTGTGATACTGGTCATCAGACAGAAAAATGTTTATAGCACCTCTGTGCAACACGCTGCTAAACTTGTAACAATACAAAAGGTGATCGCTGCACCATGTTCTGTTAATGGGAAATTATACCACAAACTTACTTTAATTCACACTACTGTTGTCCGTAGGTTCATGCCTGGTGCACTGTGCCAGTAACAAATTTGAGAAACTTTTATTTCCAGGAGCATAAAACTAATACAATCCTCCGTGGGTTGGCCCTTACTATGCTATGAACAATGCTTTCATTTTACATTAATTAGGAAGGACAATATCAAATTAGCATGGTAAAATGATGCAGAATACAGCACTATACACAGCAGATGAATAAGCAATCCTTTACATACCAAGTAAGGCATATATAAAATCGTACGCATACTGTAAGCCTGGTTACCTTTTCTGGATTCAGGAATTTAGAAAACAGTTCTGGCCCTGCTAAAGATGACAGCAAACTGCCAATTGGTTTTAAAGAGTCAAGTATATGAACTTCACTGTTTCACAAAAACATCAACTCGGCTGTATTTTCTCCACGTTGCACCTGTGCTCAATCTATGGCTTCTGTACAGGATACTGTATGCTTTCTTTCTGGTACATCTGTATCTCACTTGTATCTGTTTTGCAGCTGCCCCACTGAGACCTTTTCTGGAATATCATGATAGAGTTGTGAGAAGCATGGTGGAAGGGTTTCCTGAATGATGGGTGAGGAGGAGAGGCTTGTGGTGCCAAGTTATTCATGAAGAAGGAAACTGGAGAGGTGTCCTCAGTTGGTGAGGAGGACAGAGGAAAGAAAGAGAGAGAACAGAGAATAGTATAGGAAATTAATTTGGGAAGGAAGCCCTTACCTATACTAAACAAGCTTTTGCTCTGTCATTATATGGTATGTTGAAGGATTGGCATTGAAGAGGAGAATCAGTATGTTTCTTGTTGACTTTGCAGGACAGTTCTATAAATACATGTCTGTTCTGGTTTTATACATCACATCCTCTGCAGCCCTCACAGCATACAAATATCTAAAGAACTCACATTCACAGTTCTCTCTCTTTATGCTGATTGCTCCTTTGAAGTCGGTATGCATTGCATATGTACAGCTGATAACACATTTTGGGTCTTACAACTCTAACCATGCTGAATGTGGCACTGCTGGATTCTAAACCTGCAACACGGTTCTGTCAGTCGCATTGTTAATTTTATATCCAGGACTCCTGAGTGATACATTAGCTTTGAGGTAGAACCTATGTGCCCATTCTGGGATTATGCTAATTAACTTGGCTTCCGTATAGCAACACAAAACAGGCTTAAAATTAACTTAAGTAACTAACGTGAGATTCCTCCTGAGAAAGGAAATCTTGAATATTTTAAAGCTGCTGGAGCCATTATCTTACCCTGTTTCCCAGTTGTATTTTAAGAACAAAGGATTATAGCCAATGCCTTGTGCTATCAATTAGATTCAGTACAGTTAGTCTGAATTAGAAGAGTCCTGAGGCTGAGCAACTTCAACAGGCATTGGAATCAGGGGAGTACATTGGTGGCTGGAAGCCAGCTGTTTCCCCTGGGTACTCTCTTGAACACAGATGGCCTGAACTGAGGATTGAGTTTTGGGGGTTTTGTGTGTTTCCTCTGAAGTGAAATTGCTCTAGTTTGCTAGCCAGTGTGATGCTGATGGGCAGCCTATAGATTCTGTGTCCACTAATTCCTCACTATATCATAACAGTAATTTAATTGCATCCAAAACTGCTATGGAAAATATGTCAAATCTTACTGTTCTTAGTTTTAAGTTATTGTAGTAGCCTGAAACTTGTTAAAGTTCGTGATATAATTAGTAGTGTATAGAGCTTGATCCTCAGTTCTGGCCTTCTGTTACTGTATAATGCACACCTTGATAAATATACTTAGTCATTTTTTTTCAAGCTCTTACACCATCACTTACTATTTCAGATTAAGTTTTTCATAGTAGGTTCCTGTCTGAGAGGGACTTATTTCTCTTCTCTAAGATTTTAGCAAGAGCTCTTCTTTGGCCATATTAGAGTAAAAAATTAAAGGAATGAGTATTTGTATTGGCAAGCAAAAGCAAGTAAATAGTCAAGGTATGAAATGCCTTATGTGTCATAATGCAAATAAAAGTTTGAACCCCACATCTTTTGACTCTCAGTATTAAAGGCACAGGACAACTTGAAAGCTGTCTGATTTCTGTTTTTCTCTGGCTTAAGGGTTTCTGCATGGTCTTATCATTCTCTTATATACTGGATAGTTAAAAGACCAGATGATCTTTCAGATACCTCAGCTGGCAAATTTCCATTTCCCAGCAGCAATCTGCTTCAAAAACAGCTGCCATCCCAAATTTTTGTCTGCATAATAAAGCCTCAAAAATCAGATTTTATAAAGTTCCATAGGGATAAATTAAATCTGAAATATTATTGTGGGGTTCCACAAATGCTGAAAAAGAAGGGTCTGCTTCTGAGAAATGTATTTTTGTACCACCAGACATTTTAACGATGCATAATCCTTCATGTTTTCTCAGGTTGAAACTTTGCATGAGGTACAGTAGAAGGCACATGGAGATACAGGTGAGACTGAGCATGAATGCATTGCTGACCAGTAACAATATTGGGTTCCAAATATTTTTTGGGGTCATCTCTTTTTCATATGAATGTGTAGCTTAGAAAAATCATGAAGAATGGGCACTAAGGCACCCATAGGAGTTATGTGCCTTAAGTTAATGAAGTGCGCTTCAGCATTTTGCTTCTAGCATATGTTCTTACTTACAGGTGAATGGGCACTCAACCCTATTAACATCAGGCCAGTACTCTCAGATGGTATATTTCCTAGGCTTGTTACAGTCTGAGTTCCTGAGAGTCACAGGATATTCTGCATTTTATTTGACTTGTCATGTGAGATGCATACCACTTATTTGGTACCTTTTATTGCAGGAGAACATGCACTGAACTGGAGTCGAGTTTCACTAGTCAGAAGGTCTTAATGTTTCTGCGCAGTTTGGAGACCCTTCAATCAGCACAGGGTAATACCTGAAACAATCAGATATATATTTCCTGCTTCTTAAATTTTTCTCATGACTTAATCAGAAAGCTACATGATTATTCATAATCCAAGTGCCAGAGGTGTATTTTGGCTGTCCTGCTCTAATTGCTGACTCTGTGCAATTGCTGACTCTGTGTAGCTTGCACAGTGCACAAAACATTAAAGTCTTCTAGAACAGTTATTCCACAAAAGGGTAGCTATCTGAGCAGCGTCTGCCCACTGCCAGGTACTTGAGCAATATCCCTTTCATGCCTCCTGGCACTGCATTCCTTGGAATCAAAAGCATTGGCAACTGCAGCAGGCTGTCCCAGAGCTGATAGGTTAGGGGTGGGTTCATGAGCACCAGCACAGGTTTTACAGGTTGCCTCCCAGGAGAATATTCCAAAGGTCGTTTCTTTTCAAGTTCAGATTATTTTCTCCCAGTCATCTGTTTACTTAGGAAATATCCCTGCTTGCTACTTTTTATGGAGGTCTAGCCTGTCCTCTAGTGGTTGGGTCATTAAACATTATGCAGACGTGAAAGGACTTGACAGAGGTGGCTTGAGGGAACACTAAACAGTCACAGAATCCGTGGGCTTGCTGACTGAGCTAAGCTGTTGCTATGCACACAACTGCTGGTACTGGTATGTGTAATGCTGTTTGTGTCAGTGAAACAGTCCATGAGAAAAGATAGAAGGCCTTTAGCTAGGAGTGATTTCTGGGCTCCTTCACAGGCCTGACGCCAGTTAAGAGAAAAGAGCATCTACTGCAGCTCAAGCTGGGTTGAGGGGAAAAAGGGCAGTAAGGGCTGCCTTGTGTGATTGCTTTGGAAGGAAAACTGTAATTATGTGGAATAATATAATGAATTTTTTATAACGGAAGTACAAACCTAGTGAGCTTTATTGATTAACCTGTAATGTACACACTATGTTATAAATCATTAATTTGAGAATTTAGAGTTTTTAACATTTGAAGCTCTTGTTCTGGTGGTTCCCAAAGATTCACATACTGAAGAACGAAAGCATCAATTTTTCTCAAGTAGACTGATTGCTCAGATGCAAGAATTTATCATTTTTTCCCCTAGGACTATAGCGAAGGAAGAGCTGCAGCTTTGATCTCAGTGACTGGCAGCCTCCTCTATTCCTCTGGCATGTACTTTAATTTTTTTAAGGCAAAATGAAAGAATTGGCTTTTGTGGTATTCTATCTGCTCTGCCAATTTCTTAGCCATGTCCTTTCAGCACAAGGGATTTTAGATATATTTCCATAGATGTTTCATCATATTGTTCAGTACGCTGATGTTAACATTTATTCCTGTTAAAATGCTGAAGGAGCTGTGGCAGATATCAGGCCATTAAAGGTAGACGTGAAATGTAAAGTAACACATGTATGTAAGAAAATGACACTTGGTACAGCAGAACAGATCAGAACAGAAGGCAGAGAATATAGCCTATGGAGAACTGTGGAAAGCACTGGCATATTATCAGCATCTGTGTCCACACTGTGAAGCAGAGAGGAGTTACATGCCTGAAGGAAGGCACAGTTTGAATTTTACTTTGCTATCATCTGCACATAACCCAAAACATCCTGCTGAGATTTGTCTAGCTTCCTTCCCTTCTTCAGCGCTACTCAAGACAGGTTGTGTTGACTGTCAGCTGAAGCTTATGGTTATACACAAATTACTTGGGAAGATACAATCTAGATCCTGAAATACTTTGTAGAAAATATTTCACACAGAGCTTTGCAAAACCTGGCAGCCAGGGAGACCTGCTGCTCTGCATTCCTTCCTCTGCTCATCACTTTTTAGATCACATATGCATTAGCATCCTTAAAATACCTGCTTCCAGGGGCCGCAGTGACACAACAGAAGGGTGCAGTGCTCGCTGCACCTCACTCACCTTTCTCCTGCCCTGTGCTGGGATCCTCAGCTGTTAAATCTCATTCACAGGCTGTACTGCCCGGGCTCATTTTCCACCTACGATAAACCAGAGCCTTTAGGACCTTATTTCACGCGAAATGACAGGATGTGGACTGCAGGCTGGAGCAATGCTTCATTAAAAAACGTGGGCTGTAATGTGGACTGTCCCTTCCTTCCAGCTCGTGTGGGCTTATGCTGAGGGAAGGACGGAAACAGCAAAGTGTGCAGAGCAGGTGCAATAACCCTGAGCTGCTGGTTTTCGACAACCGGCTCGTGTTCCCCCTCCCAGCCCCGTCAAGGACGCCTCTGGTGAGGCAAGGGCAGGGACCGGCAAGCCGGGCTCTGAGGAGGGGGCGAGGGCACGGCGGCCGCCCCCGCGCCGGAGGGCGCAGCTCCCCCGGGCTGCCCTGAGGCGGCGGCGGGGCCCTGGGCGAGCCCATCGAGGCGGAGGGAGGGAAGGAAGGAGGGAAGGAAGGAGGGAAGGGAGGGAGGACGGACCGAGCGACCGCCGGGCGGGCGGGGGGAGCCGCCGCCGCCGCCGCTGCCGCTGCCAGCCGGGTGCGCGGCGACCCGCTCCCTGTCCAACATGGTGGCCGCGCACACCTCCCATTCCGCCTCCTCCGGCGAGTGGATCGCTTGCCTGGATAAAAGGTATCGGCGCGGTCACAGGCGGCGGAGGGATGCTGCGGGCGGGGGGGCTGCCCCCTGCGTGCACGGGTGTGTGTATGTGTGTGTGTGTGTGTGTGTGTGCGTGTGCGCTGGTCCCCCCCCGGCTCCCCCATCGGGTGCCGCCTTACATAAGGAGCGTGCAGGTGGGGAGCGCAGCGCCCGCGGGCAGCCGGGCCGGGGCCGGGGGAGGCAGGATGCGGGGCTGGGGACGCCCCCTGGGGCAGCTGCTCCGCACCGCTGCCTGGAAAACGCCGCACGTGGAGGAGGAGCGGAGCGGAGACCGGGAGCCGCGGGCCCGGGGATACCGGGCGGGGACCCGCCGTGCCCGCCATGGCGGACCCGCTGCCCGCCGCAGGGTGCCCCCCGCCCCGCGCCTCCCCTCGCTGCCCCTCACCTCACAGCCCCTCACCTCACAGCCCCTCACCTCACAGCCCTTCGTCTCCTCACGGCCCTTCGCCGCCTCAGCGCCTCGCCCGGCAGCCCCCCCGCCTCCCGCAATCGCCTCAGGATCGGGCGGGCAGGGCCGGCCGCAGAGCGCCCCGCGGCGCGGGCAGGTGCGGGGCCGTTGGCCGAGAGGGGGGGCAGAAAATGTCTGCCGCGAGGAGGCGGCCGAGGGCTCCCTCAGGGGCGACCGCCCCGCGGGGCAGGTGCAGGCGGGTGGCAGCGCTGCGAGGGCGGGAGCGTGTGCCCAGAGGAGGTGTGTGCGCTTTAAAAATACCGGCGATGTGTCCGTTTATTTATTTTAAATAAATCCTTCGTAGTGTGTTCCGTAGGTGTAGGGGAATAAAGTGAGTCTCGCCACATCTAGGTAGATGGTGGGTGGTTTGCCATGGTACTACCATTAACGCATAATGGATGAGTTCAGAAGTGAAGCTGTTTGATTTCTGAACACTCAGTGTCTACTAGTGCCTAGGAACATGTTTAAGAAAAATGTAGACCATAGCCACTACACGGTTCGAACAAAGCCCTAGGAGAGAAGTGACTTACGCAAAGGTGTACGGTGTGCTGAGCATAGTCAGCCGGCTTCTGGCACCTGGTGCCCAGCTACCGACATCCCTCTGTATGCACAGAACGAAACTTCCTCCTCTCATCACTTCTGCCCTTTCCAGGTAACCTCCTGGTGTTCTCAGGACTGCACCGCCAAGTGTGTTTTCCTTCATAGTCCAAGCTGCAAGCTGTAAGGAGCTAATGAAACTTTTGGTCTAGACACCTACCACAAACCTCCCTGATCCCCTTCTGTAACACTTAGCATTAAAAAACTGACCTTTTAGAGCTGGAATAATGTGTATAAATGTTGAAAGTACTGTAAATAGGAATACAAACAGAACTAGCCATAAAAATAAATAAATAAATAAATAAATAAATGAAGAAGCAGAGGGCCTGGTTCTCCATTCTGCAAACTGACAGGCAGGTGTGAAGAAGCAGAGTATGATCTTTTAAATAGAACTTTTAAATAGGTAGTCCCACCATTTCTCAGGTTGCTTTGATGCAATATATTGAGACATCCAAACTGTAAAATAAAATTCAGGGACACATGCTTAATGGGATGCGTAGCCTTGCTTTGTGAATGATATTATTTGTAAACACAAATGTGGCATTTCGCTTAGGAATCTATCTGCCATGTGATGATAGTGATCCTAAATGTTTATATAAACACATAGTTAATATATTGGCCATTGTTGGAATGGGAATTTCATTTGAGCTGTTCAGATGAAACTTTTTTGTCAGTTTCTGTTAGTTGGTATATGCTCGTAGCACCTGCTTGCTGAGTGGAAAGAATCAGTTCTGGTTGCCCTGAAGGATTATTTATTATTATCCTTCTTTTCCAGAAGGCAATCTGGATGTGGGAGAAACATAGGACAGGAGAGATTGCAGGATATTTCCTAGTCTCTTCTGTGCTTTGTTTTGTAATTATAAGAAATACACTTGGACATTTTGTTCTGTTTTTCCATTTAAAAAGTACTGTTAAAACTGTGTTGGAAAAGTGCTATAGATGTCTAAGCACTGTTAGATAAAGCATTTTAAATTAATTTATACCTTTTTACTTCTAGGGTGTATTTCTTTTCTACTGATGGTCTGTCAACTTACTCATTTGAGTTACGTGATTTCTATGTTTAGTGTTTAAAGCCTTTTAAAAATCCTACAATATGTCTAAACTAGGTGTGGATTCTGTAAAGACAAGATCATTCAATGAGTCAATTCTCTTTAACAAACCCTGTGTTTTTACTGAATAGTTAGGATAGTTTCAATGTATTTTAGTTAATGAATTTATGGGAAGGAAGCTCTAAAACTGATATGCTTTACAATTTTAGGAGTATTTCATTATTATATTGTATATACAACATATATACAGTTATAAAGTATTATATATATAGTATACATTATATATATTTTTAGGAATATTTCAGTATGTATTTCAGTATTTTGTATACAATATGTTTCATGTACAGTAATGATGTATTTTGTATATGTTCTTCATGTTTCTCCTGAAGTCACTTATTAAACTGGGACTGTTATCTAAAACGAGAGCGTGTATATAACAAATCAAGAACCACCAAAACATTTTAGGAGAAATGTTATTACTGTGTAGGGTACTGTTGGCTAAGTACACTAGGGCTTCAACCATGCGACTTTCATATGTGGTTATTAACCACAAATACCAAACATCAGCACTCAAAAATAAAATACAGAGGAAGGCGTAAAGTCACAAGTGAAAAGGTATGTAAATGCAAGAACAGAAAAGGTCAGAAAATTGTGTTCTGTCAAGAATGCTTTATTTTTGCAGGGGAGAGAGATGATCAATAGTGAGTGACTGTGCATCCTGCTTGTCCCTGGAGATAGAAATAATACTTAAGGAAACCAGTCCTTTTATCTTTAATAGTTGCCTTACCACTGATTTTTTAGGGAGCAGAAGCATGCCTACTGTTTTAGCATTTTCTGTATGTCCAATCTGCACACAATTAAAAGAAGGTTGTTGATTTGTGCAAATGTGAGCAAATTTAGCTTAGGAACAATGTCTAACCTACTCTAATGGTTTCTTTGACACAGAAGACTGTCTAACCAGGAAATTTCAATGTTTTCATATAATTACTGTATGGTGGATAAAGTATTTTTTACATAGCTATTATTTCTCTAAGTCTGATCACAGTTTTGAATTCAACTAAGTATTTTAATTGGATTCAAATACAAACTTCTAAATGATGAACAGTATTCACAACAGTCAGGGATCCCAGGATTTCACAGCTGTTTCCCTCTGTGTTAGACATAACCTTCAGTGTCTTAGCAGACTGGAGGAGCAGATCACAGAGCAAAGCATGTAACCTGGGTAGCCTGTTGTGCTATGAATGTTACGATCCTTGCTCAGCTGTTTATAAATTATTTAAATATGAATGGGTGATTCAAGGCCATATTGTACATACTGAGCTTTTATATCCTTGTCATCCTGGTAGACCTTAGACTTACATTATTTACCTCTAACAAAACCAAAATAACATACAGGCTAATATCTCAGATCTGTACCTTAAACCAAGCTCCCATAGATTTGAGTGTAAGTTCACACTGAACCTAAGTCACAACAGATTTGAATCAGGGTTTGTCTAGTAGTTCATTGTAACATATCTTTGAGATTAAGTTATTCTTATATGCTTAGCAATCAATAGGTTTCTTGTAAGTGCACAGATAGGCAAGAAAAAAGAGCTGGTATTCTGAAAAAAATGTAAAAGAAATAAGGAAAATTATTTTGCTCAGGTTTTTATTTTGTACAGCTTGTAATGTCTCAAAGATAGTGGGATGTAGACTTATATTAAGACAATACTGTGAATATTTTAGAATTTCTTTACAGCACTTTTATTTACTTTTAAAATACGTTCTTATAAGATTGATAAAAATACACTGATTGCTATATAATTTAAAATTTGAACCTTGCTTTTTATTTATAACAAATCCATAGAAATAACACAATCAATATTTACTTAGTTTGGATCTGAACAAAATCATGGATGTACACTGCAGCTCCTGTTGGCCTGTGTACTTGGCATTTTCTTTCTGTATGTAGTATGTATTCTGTATGCAAGCATGCCTCTGCGTGCTTAGATCAAGTCTGCGTGGGGATGTTTCAGCAGCAAGTACCGGGATGTAGAAACTCAGAGACAGAGCAGGACAGGCATAGTCTAAGTGCTTTCTAGCGCTCATGCAAAGAAAGGTGCAATCTTCTGAGTGTGATGAATAATAACAAATTTATCATTCCGCATCATGCAACTCATTTTCTAGTCCAGTGCAAAGGTGCAGCCTTTGATGAATAATAAAAAAGCCCTTTTTCTTTCTACTTCTCCTCAGAGAGACCAGAGTGATTGTTAATACAGTCTGCCATAAGCTTGTCGCTCTCTGCATTTTATTGAATATATGAATTCAAGATAACTCACAGTGAGAGCAGGAATTTTATTTTGAGCAAATTCAGAGTGTTTTATTCTCTGCCGTCAGAGGCTTAAGCATCTCTAGTATCAGCTTGTATTTGTTAGGTTTGGTTACAGGAAGTTATGCACTTGTTCTATGGACGTATTAAGAGAAAGAAAAAATGATTGCCCTAACATTAACATGTATAAACATTGTCGTGGCTTATCACTGGTATGTGAGTATGCCATTTGGAACATGATGTATTCAAGTTTAGTTGGTATCCTTGTGAAGTGGCCACATGATTGTTGTGGCACTCTTGGAACTGTGGGTTTTGCCTATTATCAGACCAAAGCTAGAAAACGATCTAGACTGTCATTGCCTGAATTATTTCTGGCATGTTGTTAAGATTTTATCTCTAAAATCCTGTATTCTGAGCAAAACATTGTGCAACATCATTTAAGTTGCATGTTATTTAGCCTTGCTTTCCTTTTTTTGTTCTTTGAGTTGAAGGCCCAATTTTTGTCTACAACCACTAGGATTTTTTATGTAGTCCTGCCTGTTGTGTTTACATTGCCAGGGCTATGTGAAGGCTGGATGTGACCTAAATGGAAAAAGCCTGTAGTTTCATGAAGATTCCTATACTTGTGGAGGAGAAAAAGATTAATGACTTCTAAACTTCTAATGCAGAGCCTGGAAATGTAGATTTCAGTGGAAATAGTCAGTGTTCATGGAAAACCTCTCTTTTTTTGCATTGGTAGAAGTTGGAGGGTTGATAAAAATATCCACAAATGGGCTGTTTTTGATGTTTTTACTAGTTTCATAAAGAATTATTTTACAGGTTAAATTTCTTCTGTAACAAAAGCTCATATTCCAGCAGCAGAATAAAAACCCAGCAAACCAGCTGATTGAATTTGTGTCTTCAAAGTCAGGTGACCACCAGATATTTATCAAATACAAGTAGTTTTCTTATCCATTGTGAAATCTGTTTTTGTGTGCATTGTCATTCCTATAGCACTTCTTACACCTGTTAGTATTTTCTGCGCTATATTTGGCACGATCACAACTCTTACTATTCCTGCTGCTTTGTAAGTATCCTCAATTAATGTCTCCTGAAATGGCATTCTACTTGATCTTTGCATTCAGTGGCTGTCAAAATGTATGCATGTCAATGTAAATCTATAAACGCTATTTCATAGTTGTTCTAAGTTTTGAATCTTCATTAGCTGCAACAATGTAGACCTTAAATGAATAAAGGTGTCTTTAGCATAGTGTATTTGTGGATGGCAGTGGACAGAGTTTGAATCAAAGTATATCCTAACTTGTGCATATTGCTCAATTATAAATTTCATTTGCAATGCATTCCAGAGTCTGTCTTCATACTAAAGTGCTTTTAATGTCTATTATGAAGCTGCAGTGCTGGTTAATGTAATTTAATCCGTCTCTACTTGTATCAAATGAAATGTTGTTAACTGTCCTGAGCTATGGAAGTTGGAGGATTTATTCGGTAAAGTTTAGTCACACTTTGGTTGCAAAGTTTGCACATATGTAAAAATTTGTAGAAATAAAAGGTGAAAAATTCTTTGCAAAAATTTTTTTTCACTTGAAGAATTTTGTCTTTTTAAGAAGCATATGAAGGTTATTTTTTTTTCTTTCCTATTACAGTTGTATTGTTCAAACAATGTATTTTTAACTTGAAGTAAATCTTTCTGAATATCAGTGCTTAATAAAGACATTGTTTGCCATTCCACTGTTTATACAGATCTAAAACTGACCTGTTGGAAGGATGCATAATTTGTAGAGATGGGTATGTAAAGAAATGAAGCATGCTTGATTGCTGTTTGTCCAGCCCTCCGATACTTTATATAAATAGTTTAAAATACTTGTAAAATTCACCAAGTGATCCACGGTAGTGATTACTGGTACCTTCCAGCTCACAGCTTGCCTTTGCATCATTGAATAGATGCTTTGGTTTTAACCCAGAGATGAACCAGTTTTATTTGTCTATTATGTACTGTGATACTGTGTTCTGTGCTACAACAGCCTTGCTAGTGGAAGAAATATATGGCATCTATTCATCCTTTGTGGGCTGTTCATTGTTGTCTGAAATGCAATATTGCCCTTTTAAGAGTTTAAAAGATCAAAGAAGTAAATGGACCTCAGTGTTGTCCCTCATTAGGGGCAGGGCTCTGATTTTTGAATAGATGTTATAGAAACAAACATTAAAATTCTAGAGACATCTTGGCAAAGAAGGTAAAACTAGGTATCTTCTGTTTTTTTTCAAGTGTCAAACCAATTATGAGAAACATCTGAAAAACAGATGCGGTAGAAGATAAAGTAATAAATTATTGTGAGATAATTGTAGTTAAAAAAAAAAAAAAAAGAATTCCAACTTGCTCCTTTCTTGTAAATTAACATGTATATTTCTATGTGTAAAAGATTATAAACTCGTAAGGGTGTAGTTCTGGTGATTTCTGTCTCTTTCATAGCATACGTAAACATCCAAATATTTAATCTTAACACCACTAAATCAGTTTATTGTATAAAACTCTATAAGCTACACAAGAACAGAAATACTTGCCCAAATCTTATATATGAAGAATTATAGCAATTATCAGTGTTTAAACTTTGACCTTGAATAGTTTGCACTTAAAAATATGAAATAACCTTATGAAGATACACTTCTGTCAGGTGTTTGTTTGTTTGTTTTTAAATGATCTGTTACAGAGAGTCAAGCAGACATTGTCAAGAAAATTGTTTTATCTTTATAAAATACATGCCTGAAATCTTGACAACCAAATAAATCAGGGGCAAAATATCCTTTAGAGAAGCCTTATTGACATAACCGAATAGTAATGTGTAACTGGTATTGATGCTGTCACTTGTGTGTGCACTGTGATGCTGTATTGAAGAGGCAGGAGACAGAAGATTTGCCTTGTGTGAAAACATTTCTGCCAGATAAGACTTTTAATGCAGTGCTTTGAAGAGGCAAATTAGTAATATAAATGGGGAGATGGATAAAGCAGTCAGTGGTTAAACAAAGCATAAAAGCTTTTAGGGTAGTGAAAAGAAACAAAATACTCTTGCTTTTCATAATTTTCTAATCATTTTGTAGCCCTGCTTTGTAACACTGGAAATGCCCCCCTCACTTTGGCAACAGGGAAATGGGATGTCAGCACAGGGCCTTGTTAATACACATTTAGGGAAGATCACATTAAGATTGTACGGGTGGGGAGTGGGAAAGTAGGGTCACCCATGTGTTGTCCTTGATGTCAGTAGTTACTGAATGTGCAGTTTTCATTTCCAAATCAATTCCATTCCTCACACATGGTTTTGGCTTGGCATTTGCTATGGCCGTGGAATGCTACCTACTCAATTGCAGTTGCCAGACCCGTTAGCAACGGGGGGGTGCTAGGGCAGCCTCTAAAGCTTTCTGGGCTTGCAGCCCACAGGCCTAAGGGAAATGGAGATACAGGATCAGCTGCCCCACAAGGGTGCTGAAAAGTCTGGAAAAAGGACAAGAAGCTGTTTTTTAAAGCAAAGAAGGTGATGACAAGTGTAACACTTCTGCAATCTGTTCTACATAAAATTCATTTTAAATGGGGTGAGGCAGCCTGGAGAGCACGTGGGGGCCTCACTGGACTGAACCATAGATTTTCTACTGTAAGGATGGCCATACCCTAAAATATTTGTATTCTACCAAACTGGTGACAGAGTATACTTCTGTAACTTGGAGCAGAGATCTCAGGAACAGAGAGATTCAGGAGAGAAGCTTTAGCAGAGACTCCAGTGGTACCTGCTATCTCTCTGAAATGTGTCTTTAAACTTCTCATGCCCACAGATTTTGTTAAAACTCTGCAGCATCAGCAGTGGGGGAACACTTCAGTAGCAAGATAGCATCGGTGTCACAGAGCAGCACTGTTTTTAGCACACAGGGGCTAAGCACAGTGGGCTTGCTCTCTGGTGAGCAGGATGGTGATCACAGAGGAGTGACTTTAGGTGCTCTGAAGTAGTCTTTGCAAAAGCTTTTCCAAAGGCTCTTGGTGCCATGGGGTGGGAGTAGGGAGATTCACCTCCTTGAGGCTGATCTTTGTAGCCCATCTCCCTGCATTGGGGTGTGATTCCTTTCTGGATTAATACCACCGCCTCCTATCAGGGTGACTACAGTGACATTAAAGCTTGACTAATTCTCTATCTGCCATCAGTTTTCCAATTAATAGGTTTTATTATTATTGTCTAAGAAGTATATTACAACATTAGCTGCCTAAATATTTTTCCAAACCATGCTTTAAAAAAAAACACACACACAAAGTTTTCAGGAATTTAATAAGGTAGCTCCTAGTGAGGAAGGAAGCAAACATATGTTGTCCTGTACTGATGTTGTTCCATGCTAGGCAGCTTGTCCTTAGAAAACAAAATTTGGCATCATAAATAGATTCATTGATGTTAATTTAATGATGATGACAATAATGACAATTTTATTAAATGATACTCTCTTGAATGTGGTCAAACCTGAATTCTGCAGGCATGTGGAGAAGCAATTAATTGACACGACAGTATTTTATTATTCCCATTGTGTTATCTCACTAAGTAAAACTACCTTTTTGAAACCAGTCTCATTGTTACAGATTATAAGCACTTAACAGAAATGAATTTGAGTACTACAACTACTGTTTCACTGCAGTCTGGAGTTTTTACAGAGGCAAAATTCCAGGCCCCAGTAAAGACTAGAGGCTGCCTCAGTTTAGGACACCTAATGTCAGTTAATTCCTTTCTCCTAAACATTGAAGGTAATCTCCCTGGAGCTCTGATCATATTCAAATGCATTTTGTTGTCTGACAGTTCATTTTGATTCTTAATCATGATCTTAACCAAACAGCTAGATCTTATACTAGGTATTTGTCCATGTGTCTCATTTGAGAGATGTTAATGAGTTGTTATTCTGGGGTACAGTTAGGATTCCTTGGATGTTGTGCTGCTGACTGCTTTTTTATTTTGGAAAACACAGCTGGAGGAGAAGGTACCTTTTCTAAGAATGTTTAATCGTTTCATTAAGTAAAAAACTCTTCCAAATTGTAGCTTAGTCTCCAATTGTACTGGATCAAGATATATGCCCTCCCAGTAAAAATACTTCTGGAAATTTAGATGCACGCAGTAGTATCAAACCCAGTATATTTTGAGGAAAGGCTACTGAAGCAAATGGCTTGCAGTAATGAATAATTAACAAATGCTTTAAGGAATGAAACAACTTTCAGATTGCAACTATGCATATTACTTGGAAGTTTGGATTCTTCTTTTTGGCTAGAGCATGCCAGATGAGCCCCCTTTAAATGACCACTTCCTGTACTCCCAAGTGTAAGCAACTGATGCAAATACAAAACACTGTAGCTCAGCTGCTTGCTCAACTTAGCCACTAGGAACACATCACTTTATCTTACTCAATAAATAGGAGTTTCTCATTGCTGTGCTGTTGTTTAAACCCCTGAGAAGCGTGGCTCAGCCACTTGGGAGAATGCCTGTCCTTCCTTGGTGGGGCCATGCAGCGGTTCTGTCAGAAGAAGGAGCTTTTCCTGCAGTTGAGCTACCTGGCACAAGACATTCCTTGCCACATCAAAGGAAGTGAGCCCTGCTCTCACCTTACTCTGAACCAGAAGGGATCCCCAACTCTTTAAATTCAGCAACTCAAAAAAAAGCCCACACGTTCTACGACTTAAATCCCCCCAAATCTTGCCCTTTGGACAGGACCAGAAGTGGAAGGCTTTCCCGCACTCACATTTCAGGAAAAAAACAGAACAACGTTGATTAAGTTTTTAAAGCCTGATGCCTGTAGTTTGCTAATACTGTTTGCTTTTTCCCTGTCTGACTGCATCAAACAATTGAAAAACACTAAACACTGAGATCCTACACTCAATTTTATGCAAACAAGCTGATGCACTTGTACAGAGTATGCTAAGAGTAACTGTGTGAGCTAAACAATCTCAGAGTTTTTCTAGGAAAAGAGGATGTACTGAGAATACTCCTTCTCTTTCCTTGTTGGGTGTTGCTATTATTTTTAAGAGTCCATAAATTAAGGGAGCTTGTGTTCCAAGTGCTACTGTAGTTTGGGTAGGGATCTTGTATAAATGGATTTTAAATCTCTTCGCAAGCTGCACCTTGTAATCTTCTTAAAAGGGTTTTGACAAGAGAATTATGCTTATTAGTACCTGTCAGCTAGCGCACAGTTTAAAAAAAAAGGTATTGGTGAAAGTCACTGGAGAGATTTCAAAAAGGAGCTGTTGTAGTTAGTTGGTTGTGGTGTGAAGTGGTAAGAGCATATCACGGTGATGTAGAAGCAACCGTATACACCAGAGAGTTAGTATGCACATCTGCAGTTAACCCACATAAAACCCACTACAAAGGGTGAGTTGGAGTATAAAAGAGGATAGAGATTTAATCCCTCCTAGACTTAATTTAATAAGAAAGTTGAGAGTCAGAGACTTCATGTGAATAGGATTTGGGATTCTTCTATGAGACAAAGATTTGGATTCCTGAAGTCTTTGATTCCAAAAAGGAGTCATTAAAATTTCCTGTTGGAAGGAGTGCTTACACTGTGGGAGTAACAAGAAGATGATAAAGGTCATATGTATGTTAACTTAGGCTTTGTTCGTTGTGCAGATCCTGCCTGATTTCTGTTGATTTAGAAGAACTCATCCGCTGGGTAAACAAACATTTTTTTGGCAGTTAAATTAACTAGCAGCCATTTAGTGAGTGACAGGTCCAATGATCACTGACAGTTGTTTATCTTTCTGGTACCCTTTATACATAAATGATTTCTGCAGCTGATTTCCAGTATGATCTAAGAATGTTCTGTGATGCTTTCTGTGCATCGTGCTAGGTCCAGTATGAAAGATTCTTCTAATGCTGTGTTAGCAGTTGGCTTACCCGCTGACTTATAGTGTTGGGTAATCACTTTTAAAGTATATGGTATGGAGCTAATTCACTTCAGATTCATAACTATGTAGTAGTTTTCTAAACTTGCTGGTCCACATGCTACCTTGTTGGAGGGAGTTCCACAATTTTATTTTTGTTGAAATCCTCCTTCCCTCCTTCCTTCATTTTTAGGGGTTCCTATGATAAGTTTTAAATATTTTGCCTTTTTTTTTCAGTCCAAGAACTTTTTGAGCATGAGAGGTAAAGGAAACGGGACATAAATTTTATGTTGAACTATTCCTTTATTGAATTCAGATATGTTTGCTTTTATTCAGTCCACTACAATACATCAACCTTCTCAATCTTTTTAGATTTTCCTCAACACTGAAGTCTTGTCTTCTTACTTTCTTCAGGATTCATTTATTTGTGTGTGTTTACTTTGTTTAGGGATGGGTTAATACTCATTAGCTTTACCAATCACGAGTTAAGATTCTTGCTTGTATATTTAATTTGTCCAACATTATGAGACAAACTGTTTGAAAGCATATTCTTATTAAAATTGTCTTTGCACTCACGTTAGTTTGTATCCAGTAAAAAGCAGAAGAGAGGGGTGGATATAGGAAGTACTGGTGATACCTAATGCTTGTAGCCAGGTAGAAAACCTGTGTTTTGGGTACCAGGTTCAAAGATGTCTTGCATGTTTGTGACTCTACTTATCTGTGTTCCCTTACAAACCTAAAACTATATATCACTCTAAGCTCATTAGGATACAGACTGTACCATCGTATATTCTTTTATAGTTATTCCTATAGCATGACTTTGGTGCTCAGTGGGGGCTTCTGTGCTGAAATGATAATAATCATGCTCAAGGTGGTAACTGACAGTAGGATGTTGTGTAAGTGTTTCATTGTGTACCTGTGAAATGATTTTTAATTGGTTTATATTATGGTGTGACTTCTAATGCCAACATTTATGAGTTTGTAACATGCAGGTGGGAATGTTTCTCTGATGAAGCTGTTGGGAACTGTTGTCCTTTGTTTTCTTGCAGACCTTTGGAACGTTCCAGTGAAGATGTAGATATAATATTCACACGACTGAAAGAAGTGAAGGCTTTTGAGAAATTTCATCCAAACCTTCTCCAGCAGATATGTCTCTGTGGATATTACGAAAATCTGGAAAAGGGAATCACATGTAAGAGAGCGTCATGTGGTGATCTATTTTATGTAGATAAAGTTGCAATTTGGTTTGGGATTGTCTCCAGGAGATTGTTGAGAGAGCACAATCAGTGGAATGGCTGTAAAAACGTTTACAGTCTTAGTCATGAGGGAAGGCAGGACTAAATTGCTGCTTGTTCTACAAACATGATATGTGGTGAATCTATGGTAACAAGGCACACATTATTGGATTTAGAACTCTGCCACTGTTTTGTTGAAAGATTAGAAGCAGTCATTGCACTTATGCCTCATTCTTCCCCTGTAAATGTATTATTGATCTCCTCTGTAGATAATTTGTGATGTCAGAGGCAGAAGCGTATCAGTGAGGCATATCACTAAGTATGTATGGTTTGCAGTCACTCTGGATAACAAAACACATCTGCAGGGCTGCATAGTGCTGTGGGGTGCAACAGTTCTGTGCCTGCTGTCAGCTCACGTGCCAGATGAAGCTGTGGTGATTCTGTAATGAGAATGTGTGAGTTCAGAGTTGTACCAGGGGAAGAGCTGACAGAGACCTGTTGTAATTGATGTTTGATAAAGTCTCTGAGACCCCTCAGGTAAATCTGATGCACTTCAGGTACACAGCAATGGGGTTTGCTTAGAATAGTGGGAATTCTGGTACTCTGTAATCACACTGTTGGAACAGCTGAACGTCAAACAGCTATACTTGTTTCTCAACCAGAACTTACTGATGGCAGTGGGAGCTGTATCTGCATTCAAAGATTATAAATTGCAAAGGTAACTTGTTTATCATTCAGAAAGTCTTTTTGTATGCGTGTTTGTTCATTAACTAAATGGCAGTAAAAGAGAAGCAAACTGAGAAAGAGTGAAGCAGTTCTGTGTGCTTTCACTGGTTCATTAGTCTCTTGTTGGTTTACTAAAATGTGTACTTTCCAGTGTCACTTGGAACTACTATTGGACAAGTAAGTAGTTTGATAAGGCATGTTCTATACTCCCAGCAGTGACTAAAGTAGTACAGTAATATATGGGAAAATGTTTAATGTTGCTAAACTTAAAGAGATACCTCTTATTTACAACATTTCATCTTTCCAGTATTTCGTCAGGGTGATATTGGAACAAACTGGTATGCTGTTCTGACAGGATCCCTCGATGTGAAGGTTTCTGATACAAGCAACCACCAGGTAAAATAAATTGTTCATTAAAACCATCCAGTTAGTAGTGCAACGAAAGCTTAGAACTTATGTCAAGGTAGATAACAATGAGATGTATTGTACAGATCATTTTGTTTTTTCACCTGTCCTGTAGCCTCAGCTATCCTTTGTTTATGGAGGCAAATCATGCCATTGATATCAAGAAAACTGAAATGTGGTGCTCTCAGAGAAGGTGTGAATGTGAAACATGAATATGAAACAGAGCTCATAGTCTTTTCTCATAGTGCTGTATGAAGTTACGCTAAAGATCTGAGAATTGTTGATTGATTCCCTGGAAACATTTGAATTCAGGCCTGGTTCTGAGAGTTCAAACCAAACCCACCAACAGTGCAGTCTGATAACAGCATACTGCAGTCTCTGCTGAAAGAGGGGGAAGGTATGATAGTGATAACAGAGTACTGACATGGCTGCTGTGTTAGACCTGGAGGTAATACCTATTTGGTGTAAAGAAATAGAGGAACAAGTAATATGCCAAATAATTGCAAGTGATTACTCAATATCTTGGCACTCCTGGATTTACAGGATTTTGAGTTTTTGAATTTTTGAGAGTTTTGAATAAATACGAATAAAAGGATGAGATGATACTGTCACAATTTGGGACATGACAGGGCTTTTATGAGACCCTTTCCTGTGCAATTTAAAGCAATCAGGAATATTTTCTGGTGTTTGCCAAAAGATGGCGCTGCACAGTTACGGACCTATTCTCTTTATTGAATCAGAAATAAATGTATCCACATAAGCTTTCTGACCGTGGAAGTTAAGAATCTGTTTTGAGTGGTGATTTGTTCCATTAGCTGGAGGTTTGAACAGTTCAGCCTCTTGAGAAATGTAAATATTTTTTCTGCTCATTCAGGTTCACTGCATTTTCCTGCCAATGGGAAACTACAGATCTCCAGTTTGCGTAGTTCTAGTTACAGAAATTATATTGTACAGTAATTCCTAAACCTTGTGTTTCCTTTTCACAGGAATAGTGCACTGAATTCTTACCACTGTCTAGTTGCCATAGGATACAGCCTCAGTGCCGGAAGGATAGCAGCTTGTGCATTTACCATAATAGTGCCGGAGAGGGAAGAATTGGTGGGTGGGGACACTGAAATAAAGTCTGAGCACAGTATTTTCTCTGGTTTTGCCCTAGTTTGGTGTTTGTACCATGCCTTTTCTCTTGTTCCTTGCTCTCCTGCTCCTTGTCCTGACTTTAGCTCCTGGGTATCCTGTTCCAGTCTTGCCTTAGCTTCCTCATTGGGACGGTGCTAGCCATTCTTGAGTGTTGGGATAGAAACTTAGTAAAATTCAAATCTGTTTTACTTCCACCGTTATTTCTCCAGGATGGTCACAGTCTCTCAGCTGGCAACTGTTAGCCAGATTTCAACAACAGCTTTTCCTTTGTTGCACCTGTTCATCATACTGGCTTGCAGCCAGAGAGGTAACTGGAACCCTCCAGGGATTCCCTGATTTAATGTCCAGAACCAACAAACTATGCTGCACCCTTAATCCACAGGTTTGGCTCTTGTCCTTTCACAGTCATAGCAGATAATCTTTCCAAGAACCTCAGCTCTGTTACTTAAGGATTTGCTGAGTATTGAAAGCTGTCTGTATTCCAGGCATCTATGGGACTCAAACTGCATTCTGCTGTTTCCCAGATAGATGGAAATGTTGCCTTCCTGAACCCCAAAAGCCAAGCCATATTCTTGACCCATGGTGTTTGCTTTCATTTAACAACACTCTGACCCAGAAACAAGGTCTTATATGGAGCACAAGAAGTTAGGTGTTTTCCTTAGTGGATGTCTTGTTCACAACAAAATGTCATTGTTCAAGGCCAGCCTCCACTTACTGTTTAATGTATATCCTGCTCTGTCTTCAAACTTGCATCTGCTTTTGTTCCTTGCTACTAAATTTTCTTTGGATTTTCTTCAGCTCTTGTACCAGTCTTACTTTATTTTTCTGCTCCTGTTGGAGTTAGAGAAGTTTGCCTGAGCATACAAGTTTAGAAGTTTGTAGTCTCATGTAAAATTGTAGAAGGAATATGCAGTATCTTCTAGTGAAGGAGAAGCTAACTATTGTATTTAAATTCCTATTGGTTAAGAAGTGTTTAGACATGACTAATAATTTTTTAATACTTACATGTAAAGGAGGTTGTAGTTGATGACCTCTTAAGTTTTCTTGCAGCTTGAATTATCCTGTGATTGTATGATGATGAGTATAGTGTTAATGTAAATACGGTAAATCAATTCTATCGATTAAAAATATATTATTAGTCCCTCTTTTGCTATGTGTTTGGCGGGCTACCTAGTGAATTTGCATTTCAGTGAGCCTGGGAATAAATGTATTATGTGGCAGCTACTATATACTAATTATTTATACAGTCACATTTGGAGCTTGGTTGCTTTCTTCCACTGAAAGTACAGTAAAGTGTTGTGTATTTCGTGCTTACTAAGAGTCTTGATGGCCTGGGCTCCTGCAGAGGCATACAGTTACATGTCTTGCACTGGAAATTAGATCTAAATGTGCTGATGGATCAAGACTTCAATGCAGCTAGTGAAGTATAAATTCATAAAAATTCTTGCTACACATTAGCTTACTCATGCAGATACCTGCGATCATTTCCAGGAAATGTTAGTAATACTGATGAAGCCCAAGTTGAAAATTCATATAAACAGAAATGTAAACATTACCTATGATTTTCTGTTACAATAGGGGGGACTATTCCTTGTAATATTTAAAATGTAACGGTAAACATGCATATTTAGGGTCTCATAGTTAAATTGTCACTTTCATCTTGGTTTGGAAAACCCCTTTTTGACTGATCGCAAACCTGTATTATGTCACAAGAGGGCAGTGTTAGAATATATAACGAACTGAGTGCAGGCACTGTTTAATACTGAAATGGCTAGTTTGAAAATCATATTGAACTATTTACTATATAACTATTTTAAAGAATTTGGCCAGACCTATTAGTGTTATTTTTGTTTTACTGAGGCAATAAAATATTCTAGCTGCTGATGATCATGGGAGTAATTTCATTTGCCATTAACACGGGACAGCACAATTACAATACAGAGATCTGACAGGATTACCCATCCTGACTGGAGGCTGGTCTGCTTTCTGTACGAGTTATTTATGAATTTTCAGGCTGTTAAATGGTCAAGAAGAGACTGAAGAGGACATGGGCTAGTGATTTTCTGTTTGTTGTTGTTTTTTTTTTTTTTTTTTCCAAGGTAGTGTCATAATAGGAAATGCAGAGGTAAGTGTAATGAACTGTTTGTTCTTGCCTCAAGATGTTTGTAAAAAATACCCTGATGAATATCCTACTTAAAAGTTACATAAGGATTTAGTAAGTACCCTTCAAAATAAACAGATTTAGCAGCCTATTTCTGTTTAGAAAGAGGTTTTTACCCTCCGTTATGGACAGATTCTGAATTTATTTTTTATTTGGCAATGTTATCTACCCATTTTTACAACCAAGATACATAGTAATAGAAGCTCCTTTTTGAGATAGTTTGGTGTTGTCTTAAAAATACTGTCAACTGCCTCATCTGTGTTTAGTTTTTGGATTCTATATTGAAAATGAACGTGTTCTGAGAGATGGGTGTTGGTAATGTCTCGGTATGTAGCTGGGAATAAATGCATAACAAAAGTATCAGTATGGACATCTTTGCCAGATTCTGCAGCATCGTGTTTCACTGGATTAGATTCAGAGCCTTTTACCCCTGATGATTAAGATTTATATTCCAGTCTGATAAAATGGGAAGGAATGAAGAGAAGAAAGGCAAAGATCAGATAGTAATTTATTCTACAGTTTTTCTGTAGTCTGCTTGCTGAATCACAGTGTGTGTTGGGAGCCATTGCTGGTTATCTATGTTTGGTGGTGATTTTTTTTTTTTTTTTGAGCTAATCAGGTTTTAAAAACAGACTAAATTGAACCAAATTGACTTTACAAACAATTAACCTTTTTAAGCAAAGCTTTAAAGGAGGAGCCGTGGGTGATTGGGTAGTACAGCAGTGTCAGTTGTAGGAAAATGCAGAGGACTGAGGATCAAAAGCCAAACAAGTTCGTACTGCTAGAAAAATTGACCACGAAGAGAGATACAGGTGTCCACGTAAGAAAGGAAACAATTTATTGGATGTCTCCAGTGGAGTATAAAGGAGGTATGTGATAAGATGAAGTGGAAACAAGGGAAGAAATTTAAACAGGACAGTCCTTGCAATGCTGTTTTCTGAACATAGACGTAACGTTGGTGTTACGTATTTCAGGGACAGCCTATGTGAAGCTGAGACAGGTTTGTATTGTAGTCTGTAGTGTAGTGCAAATATGCTCAAGATAGCCTTAAATTGTTTGTTTTCAGCATGAGAACTGCTCTACCTGCTGTAACACAGATTAGGAGGACAAATGTACATAGCTGAGAAGTCGGGTATGTTAGCCCATGCTGAGCTCTGCAGGGTCATAGTTATATTAATTTTGATTTTGAACTTAGCTTGTATAGATTTAATATAGAAAAATCATTTCACTTCTGTCTGCCAGATACCTAGGCAAAAGGCCAAGACATTACAGATACCTTTTGTAGAATCAGATGGGAATGTATGGAAATAATTAATATTATTACAGTATAGTTAATCTGATCTGTAAATATTTTAATTAGGAACCATAAGAGAACTTGTTCACAATCTTTCCTGGGGTGTAATGTCTCCTTTAAGTAGATCACCTTGTCTTTTGTAAAGAGGATGGACTAACATATGTTGTCAAACTGCAGTTCTAGCATGGAAGGATATTGCTGTGTTATCTTTAAAAGTAGTTTGATAAGGATTTCCTTTCTGAATGATGACTGAAACATATTCTAGTGAAGGTAATGGAGCAAGAAAATCACTTCATAGAAGAGATAATTTACTTTCACATGGATCCTTTAGTTTCTCTGTTATGAAAGGAAATTTTTGCTAAGGACAAGCTGAGCTGTGTCAAAGTAATAGTACACAGATTTCCAAAATGCCATATTTTGCAGATTTTTAATTAATGATGGAATTAAAGATGGTATGGATTCCTTGAGGGACACAGATGCAGAAGTGAGATGAAGGTGGAAAGTATGGGAAAATTATGAAATTAGAAGTAAAGCAGACTCATCAACTCCTTTTTTCAAAACATTGAAAAAAATTAGGCATTTATATAATAAACAATAAAAATAAATATTTTATATATTTACATAATATTTTAATGATTTTATAACTTAAAATATTGAATAAACTTAAATATCAAAGAAAAATACCCAATCTCTTTCTTCCTAACACAGGTAGTTTCTTTCATATTTTCTTTTTTTCCTCTCTGACACCATGACTTTGTTCACCCAGAGCACAAAAATTCTGTATGCCAGGTTGGAAAATAGTGTCACAAGTCAGGGAGGAGCATGCAGGAATGTCTCTTATGATGGGGGAAGGAATAATGCAGAACCTTGAATTTCTGACTCTTATCCATAGTTTGCTCTGACAAATTCAATAATGTTTTAGATTGATTGGGGGAGAGGAGGGGGGATTTAACAACTCTTTCACCACATGTGTCTCATCTGTCACTGACAGGCAGTGCAACTGAATGCACAAACAGTCTGTGATTTGAACGCTACCATTCCTATAGTGTGCTCAGAGGATAGATAGCAATGGAAACAATCTCATCTTTTTTAAGTCTTTAATACTGCCTTTTAAATAGCTGTGTAGATTTTAGCTGGTTACCAGCAGCTAGAACCCCCTGCTGCTTCTGGGATGGCAGAGGGGAACAGCAAACTGAGTTTTGAGCTGCCAGCAATCCTCCTGAAGTCTACATTGAACAGCAGGAGATTCTTGAGTGTAAGGTTAACAGGCATAATAAGAAATGCACACCTGATTCCCTAGGAGGCTGGAGATGTATAAATTGAGGGCAGAGAGAAGATAGGGCTCTGAAGTCTTGAAGAAGGTAGATGGGCTTGCTCTTTAGCTAGCTGAGAAACTACATCTATATGGAGAGCAATGATGGCTGGGGGAGGAAAGAAAAAAAAAATCACTTGATAGAAGCCTGGACTTTTCTTTAATGAAGATAGGTAGGACCATTCCATCTCCTTGACCTAATACCCCACAATGTTAATTTATTTCTAAGGCTGAACAGCTGCCTCATCAGACTTTCCCTTAGAAAGTGGTTCCTTAACTAACACCTTTCCTCTGCTCTTCTCTATTCTGTTTTCAAAAATACATTCTCTAAGGTTGTAAAGGATCAAAAAGTGAAGAGTTTCTAGAGAGCTTCTTTTGGGTATCAAGGGGAAAAGGAATGAGAAAGAAGTTTAAAGATGTAATTATTGCTTATAATCCACCTAATGGAAAGGTTTCTTTTTCTGCTAGACTGTTTGGTTATTCAGCCCTCAACAGAGATCTTTTATCTGAACTTTCTAAATAAAGTTGAGTATAATATATTGGAGACCTGGAGATCAAACTTGACATGAGCAGTAGACACGCTTTTTTTGTAGCTCCTTTGAGTGCAGTTTTGAGTAAAGTAGCACGCGTGTAGTGGTTCAGGTCTGGACGCAAAGCTTCTTAAAGCACAATTTTAGTGTATTTAGCCTGTATTTTAGGCTGTTTGTAGAGACGTACATTTCTTGGGCTTTTATTCCCAAATACATGCATTCTTTTTTCAAACAGCACCTGTTCATATTTGTCTTCCTTGCAAGTGTATTTCTGACAGTTGGTAAATTCTTCCTAGATCATCTCTAAAATGCAATTGATTTTGTTTTCCTGAACACATAGTTTTATATGGTAATATCTGTGCAAAAGCAATTTTCTATGGTTCAGGGAACTGGACTATTATGGGCATTTGTCTTTGTAATGCAATTATAAAGCTACTAACTTGATCTTAATAGCATTTGCCTATTACCACTTATTAGATGCATGAAAGGAAAACAATGTGATTTTAAACACAGAAAATGATGCTGAAATATGTTCATGCATCTCTCCTGGATTATCAGCCACAAGGAAGGAGTGGATGGGATGATAAAATTTTCCTTTATTTTTGTAGCCTTTTTACGAATCTTACATTTTAGAATTAAACTATATTTCTAATGTTGTGTCAAGTAAAATTAGCATGTGTTTTTATATGTTTATGCATTTGTCTATGTGCACATATAATTTCCTTAGTAAACTGTGACTTGCTTCTGTGTAAATTTTTAGTACTGTTACTATTTTTATTTTTAATTTACTCAGAAGATGATCTGTTAAGGTCCATCTTAGAAAGAGATTTAAGTAAATGTTGAGCTACAAGCCAGTGCTCAGGAGCATAGGAACTTGTTAGCCTAAAATAGGACATGAATCTAAAGATCTTGACTCAGCAAGATACTTAATTTCTAGCAGTCTATTTTTTTATTTACTTATTTCTGCCGTAGCTCATAATTTATATTTGTACTGTCATAGAGTATGGCTAACAGTGTTTGAATCAGACATCTTTTCCATCACATTAATGGCATGTATTCGGATAGACCTTTTTGAAGTGAGCTTTACTGCATGCAAGGGACCATCACAATTACTCTAGACTTATTCCAGGTTGTTTTGGAATTAAAAGTTTACATGAAATATCTGAATTATGTGAAATTAACTTATTTTTTTTGTAGTCATTGGACAAATGCATTATAAATACAAGAGAATATCATAACTGAAAATTAAGTTTATTAAGAGAGCGTAACACTCCTCTTCTTTTTGATGAGGGTAACTTATATAGGGCAGAAATTTATATTCCAAGATTGCTTTCCTGATGCTAGTTATCTTCTGATCACCTCTGACATTTCTAATGTATTTCATCATTACAGCAGTCTTTATAGATGAACAGAGGTCGTAACTCTCTTCCAAAGGTGAGGGTGACACTTGTGCCCTCTGCTTTGCAGCAAGATAGGTCTAATCTGAATGATGGTCACTTGTTTCTGCACAGAGGCTTCCTTTGCTGTTAATCAGCATATTGCGGGCTTTTGTTTATTTCCTTTGGTTTTGGTACTCTTAGTTTTTTTTAAAAGAAGATTGCCAAAGAATCTTAAGGTAGTACCATTAGCAAATGTGACATAAAGACTCTTATAAGAAATGCTGGAATACTTAACATGTCCTTTCATTTTTAATTAAAGGATGCTGTAACAATATGCACTTTGGGAATAGGAACTGCCTTTGGAGAGTCCATTCTGGATAACACTCCTCGCCATGCTACCATTGTTACCAGAGAATACAGCGAGCTCCTTCGAATTGAGCAGAAGGACTTCAAAGCACTTTGGGAGGTAAATTCAGATTTATTTGCAGTTTATGAAAGAAAAAATAACAAAATATAAGCTCATTTATAGCCTAAGCAAATGAATAATTCCTCTTAATTAGTTTGGACAAAAAGGAAAGTCTGTTTACTTATTTCTAGTGATTCATATTCTCCATGATTCCATACGACTGTATTGCTTTCTTGCAGGCTCCTTCTACTTTTTTATGTCTTCTAATGAAATAACTTATATAAATTCCACCAGAAATTTTATCTGTATACTGCAGGTACTGCTGTTCTACCATCAAACTTGCTTTTGTTGCATGCATTTTACCAGGAGAGTCTACCTTTACAATACTCTGATGTTTTAAATTGCTCTCATTTATTCCTGTCTCAGCAGCAGCTGTAAGGGGTTTGAAATTAGCAGATGGACAAAGATGATTTAAATTAAGTTACTGGTAACACGTGAATTCCCTTAAAACTTCCCTTTCTGGAGAACATTCAGCTGAGATTCTTCAGTCTGTGTATACTTTAGTATTCATGCAGAGAAGAATCCATTTATATGTTACCATGCTAAATTACTGGACTTCAATTAGTTTGTATTTTTGTAAGCATTGCACTTGTCTCGAAAAGTGTTCGGGGTATTAGAAGGCACCCTGTTGGCCTCGCCTGCACTGTATGGTACTTGCACTGCCAGCTTGTTTAAGTGGCAGCAGCGCAAATTTAGGTGTTGCATAGAACTGTTGGATGCTGGAACAGTGTTCTGAATTTGCAAATCTAGTGATGCTAACTATATAAATATATCTATATCTTTTTTCTCTTTTCCTGAGGAAAAAGAAGTATGAACTCCAAATAACTGTCCATAAAGTAATGCTATCAGAAAGAAAATCAAACTCACAACTAGCTACACTGACTGACTAGTATCACCTATCTGTAAATATGTTGCCTTGAACATAGTTCATGTTGTAGCATGGATGACTTACCTGTGAAAGGTAAGCTCTATAGCTACAATTTGTACTTTTTTTGTTAATTTCTGCAGGTAAAATAAAATACTAGTACAGTCACATAACAAATTTGAAGGAATTTAAAATGCAATATTTTTCTATAGTTCATACTTTTTTTTTCTACAAAGGCTACATTATGATTTTTCACTGTGGCATTACAAGATTAAATAGTTTTATCTGTTTTAACATACACAACTTTTGCTAGTGGTCAGAAATATTTAATGTAGATAGTGCTTTAGATGCTAACAATGTAGAATAATAAATCCAATTGTAGGTTTCTCAAACAAAAAACAAATAATTAAAACTATTTCCTTTAAATTAACTTTGAAGTGGCATTAGCAAAGTTCTTTCTAATGTGTATATGACTTTTTGGCTAACCATTCAGAGATTGTCATTCTCCTATCAGAAATATTGGGAGAGTAGAGGTTAAGTTCCTGTCTTTTAAAATTTAGACTTTTAAAGTATACTTAGTTTTTTTTAAACAGAAATGCCTGTAATTTGCTCTTTAATAACTAATACACTTATTTCTAATAATTTTGTTTATTTTGCTGAATTTTTAGATGATGATAATACAAAGGTCACATGTTGAAAGTATTGGATGCTTTCATAGGGAGCTTTAGCACTCATTTGGTGTATATTAAGATTTTATGAAATTTTTTAGTAGAGCATGTCACAGGTGCTACAGGTGTTGGTCACAGACCATAGTTTAATTTTTGGTGCTGCTTTGCTTTTGTTTTGCAGTGAACTCTTTCATATATTTTGGTGTGGTTTCTTTCAGGCTCATAGTGAGAATGCAATACTATCCTAACAAAAATAGCTTTGGTGGTTAGTCTGAGGTAGAATGAAGTCATTCACTTTTTTTCTTTTCAAGGTAATATGTCTCCTTGCAATCTGCTAATCCTAAAGCCTACATAAACTGCACGTAAGGTATGATAAATGGAGTGTATTTACAACAGGCAGAAAAATATTTAAGATAATTCATCCCCAAATACGCTAGCAATATGAGCAGTGGCAGTAGCATGTTCTTATCCTTACTATCATCTCAAAAGTAAATCTTTCTATTCAGGGAAGATTTTATGTTATGAATTCTGTGTTGTTCAGTGTGCCTTATGCAGAGATTCATACATACTTGCTTTGATGAATTCCATATAATTTAATTCCAGAAAAAGTAGTTTCTTCATGAGTAGTTCCTTCTGAATAGTTCTGAATAAATGTAGTACTGCAGTACTACAGATCAACTTAAATAAGCAGTAGAGCTGTAATTCTTAAAATGGTTACTACTTCTAGGGATTATGATTTTTATGATTATAATAAAAGTGCAAAAAATACATCTAATATACGATTAAGGGTGGCTTTTTGTTTGTTTTATTTTGTTCCACAAAATTTCCTTTTATTTGAGGGAAAGAACAAATGAAAACTGTTGATCACAGATTTTTGGCATACCAGAACAGTGCATGTAAATTCTGAAAACAGTTTTTTTTTAAATGGTTTGATTTGTAGGTGGCGTATATAATTTTGGAAAATGAACCTGTATACATTGATTCAGTATTGACATTCATTTATTTGCAAATGACCCTAAATGATGGGACTAAGAGCTATGAACTATCTTCTTTTATAGTAAAAATTTGTTTACACTGAGATCTACTGATTAAGTTGACTCTTACAACAAACGTGTTTTGCTATCACAAATCTAGGCTGTTCTTTGGAAGACAAGTAAATCTGCATTCATACTGCTTATGAAGTTTTTAGTGTAAATTATAAAACTAGATTTTGAGAGAAAGATACAGTTATTTCTTAGAACTTTAGAAGGAATTTTCAGAATCTCTTTAACTATTGTGGATTTATAGATTTTTCTGCATTTTTTAAAACAGGAGACTAAGCATTTCAGTTTCAGCTGTATTTCTCTATGAAACAATGGTATTGGTGTGTTTCACAGACTAGATGTGGCTTATTAACACATTTAATGCACAAAATATAGCAAATGATTTATTTGAGTACAATTACAGTTGTGTCTGTATCTGAAAGAAAGAGATTGCTATTTCTAAAGAGACTTTATCACTTTCCTTCTGTCAATTTTATAAATTTAAATACTTTTTGAGGAAAAGATAGGATATTTTTTATCAAAAAGATAACAAGCTGCTTTCTATAATATGCAAACCACATTTTCTGTAAAGGGCTCACTGAATGATTTTCTACTATCTCCCTCTTTAACAGTCAGAGAATGCCAGTCAAAACAAATAATATTGTCCTGATAACAGCAATTACCAGTTAAAATGGCCTGGTCTTTTTTCTAATGACTGTATCCATTGAAGTAGCATCCTGTTCAGGAACATCTGTTGAACTTAGATTACTCATCCTTGGAGACTTGTTTTCTATCCCCTAACTTCTAGAGCAGATTGGAGGTGATAAAATCTGTCGTTAGGCTTTCACACAGCTGAACGCTGTCCCCTGATGAAGAAGCTCTAGGACGTTATGGGAATCACTGGTGTCATATGTGCACCAATTGTCCCTGATCTTCATCTCTGAGGAGCACTAACAACCATGAAGAAAGTTATTCATCGCTATTATAAGACTTACATGGTACTCTAAGAATGCGCAGGAAAAGGTACTGTTTTTGTTGACAAGAACTTGCTTTCCCTGTTTAACATCAGTGAGTTAGAGTGGTACTAGCTACCTTGCCCCAAAGCTGGTTTAAACCACAAGGGGAAATGCATCCAAAAATAAACATAAAAGAAGAAGGCTACACCCGAGGATCCTTAGTCACACACATCCTGATGGATAGCTGTCTCACTCCACCCTCCAGTAGTTGGATTCTTTTAGACAGAGTGGGAACGAAATGAATGTATTTGAGCATTGTTATTGTTACAGAAGTTCTCTGTAGTTCATCCTCAAGTTTTGTCCTTTCACGCAGTTGCAAAGTTTTTCAAGCCCAGACAGGAAGGGAGTGAATCTGCTGAGAGGTGACTTATTTTTAGAGGTCTTTCCTACCACAGTGAATTACTCAGTCTTCCTTGGATAACACGCAAATAACCAATTTCCTTTTGTGTGGAATAAGATTATGTTAGAAGTTACTGAACATGCTTTGAGAAACACTTGATCTTGACTAAATGAAGAGCAGCTATTACTTCGGTATGCAGTAACTTTGGAGAGAGGGAGTCTTGGCCCCTGTAAGGTCAGAAGAAATATATTAATTTTTATTCATGTTCATCAGCACTTATACATCTTGTCTGGTAAACAGTAGCGTAACTTGCTTCCTGCTTTTGTCCATCTGATGATAATTCAGATTCAGCCCTCAACAGGCTTCACTGCTCTGAAATTGTATCTTTGGGGGAAACCTGCTTTCTTACTGCCTTTATTTTCTGAACACCATGAATGTTAGTTTTAGTGAGCTATTTTAAGAACAGATCCTCTGTCAAAATGGAATACATTTTGCATATAGCTTCAATGGAATGCTCTTTAGGAAATATATGTATGAAATGGCATGCTGACTTGAATGTAGTAAGTGTTCAGTGTGACTTCTGAATAAGGTTTTTGTTCATTAGAATCAAGGCCACAGCTCTCAGTGGATTTTCATGTAATATGAGTTTTTCTTTTGAAGGTGTATCTAATCTTTTGCCTTATCTCAAGGTCCAAAGTAGTCTTATGCTTCATTTTATGTGTTATGATTATTGCAGTAAGAATTATGAAGACACTGTAAAAATTAATGAAAATGACCATAGAAGGATTTTTTTTTCAGTTCTTTTCATCTATTTGTACTGTAAGTACATTATTTATCGAAGTATGTTACTGAATTGCATGTTGATATTTTGCAGTGTAACACAGTAGGCAGCATTTCAGAGAGGCAGCCTTTCCCTTTCCTTTGGCTACTGAAAATACATGTTACACTATTACAGGACAACGTTCTCACTTCTCTGTCTGGTAGATTTGTGAACGCTTGGATCTTTTTAAGGAGTACTAGGAATCTCATGTAGATGTCAGTACTTTCTAATGCACTTTTCCACCACTGACTAGTCCGTATGAGAAATTCTTTCTGGTTCATTAACTGAGAGGTTAGATTTAGTCTGAGAAATGAAATACTGGAAAAGGGTGTGTGTGTGGTGGTGGGGGGAGTAAAAGAAAGAATCAGATAGTTTAGGTGGCTGGACATGAATCTATCAGGTTGATTTATGGTATACTGCTTGTCAGTTTATTGCATTGTAATCAGTTGCAGAAGTCTTTGCAGTGATTTACTGATTTCCCATAGGTGAGTATAGGAGAGACTTAAAATTATAGTTAATAAAAAGACTATTTAGCCTTACTGGAAGGACGATCATGTGCTATAAAATAGCAAAGTGCTTGGAGACTCAGAAAAGTATGAAAAGGTGGTTGTGGAACCTGCAGCTGTATTTACCTGCTTCATGTCATGCTCTCATTGACTGAAATTCTACCTTGATGATTTGCCTCTGTAACGTGGACTTATTTGAGAAATGTAAAAGTGATCAAAATGTAGTAGCCTACCTTTAGATTATGACTAGAATACTGCATTCAGCAACCTCTCAAATTTTCATCTTGTCAGAATAAGAAAGAACTATTCCATGGTGTCAGATACAGATTGCAACATAGAAGAAAGATGTGAAAGGACTCAGGTGTGTGGTATTTGTTGCCTTGTGCTGTCTGCAAATCTTCAGCAGAAGAGGAATTCAAATTTGTATGCAAAGAAACAGCCAGTGTGAGAGACGTTGAAAAATGAAGTGATGATAGGCAGGCAGATTTTTTTTCCTAGACTAACACATGGAAGAAGGAGGAATATAAAAAGTCCTCCCCCCTAGCTTTAGAATATGACAGTAAACACAGAACTGGCAAGACTGTGAACAAAGCTTTGTAAGTAACTAACATTCCACCTTCATATCTTCTGTGTTAATACTGCTGAAAACATAGAAACAAATAGCAAGAAAAGTTTCCAAAGTTGTTGTTTTATCAAGGTAAGGTGCCAGATTGCAAACCTGGTTTTGCTGGTGCAAAGTGAGAATATTTCAAGTGAATGTAGTGGAATTGCTTTGATACACACGGAGCTAAGTGGGAGCAGAGCTTGGCCTCTAGTACTGTTACATTGGTTTTGGCTACTTTTCTAATAAGCTTTTAGGATCCGTTGTTTTCCTTTGTCAAACATTTCAAATATTAACAAGCAATGGTTTGTCTGGAAGAGCAGATTTAAATGAATATGGAATGGCGTTCTATCATCAGTATTAGGATTTACATCAGAACAGTGATGTTAGTCAGCATATCGAAATAGTGACTTCTGCTTTTATTTGGGTATATGAATTACTTAATCTTATGAAAAAGTGCAGATTTCTGTGAACATCTTTTTTATGACTTTTTCTTGTAAAGTAACCTTCCTGGCCATTGATGGTGGAGAAACGTGAATAGGAATTAGACTTGATGTTTTTCACTTCAGTAACCTGATTTTTCTTGGTGTGATAAGCCTGGATGGAAGTATATAAATCTTTTGAGAAGAGTCTTGCTGTAATGTGTTCTTTTTTGGTGTTATGGCCGGAAAGTTTGTAATAACAGCACAGCACATTATCGGAAACAAAGCAGACAATTACGTAGTGTTCAATATCATCCACGAGACACAATTTCTGTAAAAGGTCAAGGGATCCAGTTGGTTTGAACTTTGCAAATTTCTTTCTTTGTCCTTGTCTTTCATTTGAATTGCCAGATTGGGCACTCAGTATACCCCTTAAGCAACAGAAAAGACTGAATAATAACAAGATGATTAGAAAGGTCTGGTCCTTCATGTCTCTCTGCAACAAACTTTCCTGATGCTTGTTCTAGCATGTTATTCCTACAGTCCATTTGCACCCCAGCTTCCCAGTTTATTCCAGTTCAATGCTATTTCAATAGCAACGTTTTGTGGCTGTATCATTGGTTACCATAAAGAGATGGATTAAGGCTTTGTGGAGCTGATTTCTCTTAATCTTAACTAGTGTGGTGTTTCTCTTAGATGCAATTCTGTGTTGCTGTAGTAAAGCCCATCAGTTTGAAGCCCCTAGTGAATACTGTTATGCCAGACACTGTGCGAAAATATATTATTATTCCTCTTTACAGCCCCGGTAAATGTTTGTGTATTAGCACTTCAGAGAGTCTTAAATTATGTTGCAGAAAGTTTGACTCTTTGAGGTTCATTCATGGGGGGAGGGGGGGAAATCCAGCAAGTATGTTAGTCTCCCTGATAAATAATGCCTTTGTTGGTTTTCTCATATTTTATCGTGGTTAAAGGTAAAGTTGAAAAATAATGGATTCATCCAGTTTTCAAGAAAAAAATATTTTGATTAGTTCCTAAAATACTTAAATTACAGAAGAGCATCTGACAAACTGAAATGTATACACTTAAATGCAGCAGATGTTTTTGAGGCTGCGTTTTTTTTTTTCTTGGAAGCTTTACTGCCAAACTTGCATTTTCTATAACCAGCTTTTTTATTAGCAAAGCAAGTGCTTTTCATCCTCAGCAGATTGTATTATTAAATGCAGTATCTCTAAGCATGATATGCTAAATGGGAAAAAACATCTATTGCAAAACACAACTGGAAGCCTGTGAATATTTTTTTCAGGGAGCAAACTTCTGGGATTTCATCAGTTCATTTCTATTAGGCAAAATATCTTTCAGAAGAATCAGAACATTTGAAGCTCATGAAAGTTTCTTTTTCTTTCTTAATACACATTTTCTTTCTAAATACATATTTTAACTATCAAATGTATGTCTCATTCTTATCTTTCACAGATTATGTGTAACAGAGTTGTCTTTGTAGGGGTGTGTGTGTGTATGTATAATTTACCATCTCTATATAGTGTGTGTATATTACTGCATTAAATTCACCTTCAAGTTGTCAAACTTCTGTGTCAAATTGTCTGGAGCTTTGGTTTTAACTGCATTTGTGGTTGTCGGGGTCCTTTATTGCCTTTGAAATGAATACCAAACTGGTCAAATGCATAAGGCTTTGGCTATGCTTCTAAACCTTTGGATTTGACACAGTCTGTTCCTTTATTCAACTGTGAGGTTGATGTGGATGAGATGGTTTTGCAGATTGACCCTTTCTGATCTTCTGGTCAGTCTCATCACAGTCCTTCTTCTCTTTTCAAATGAGACCTCCTCTTTCTGCCTTACACAAACGGTTAATTGTTATCTATCATGAGGTATCTGTGATATTTATTTTGGTTCCTTTAAGTTCTTCAGAGAAATAGTAATTCCTTAGAAGCTTCCTTTTAGCAATGAATTTTGTTGTTTATATTGCTTCACAGCAATGGATATGTCTGTGTTCCTCCAAGGCATTTTTCTAGAATGCGTGCTTGCATGCTGCATTTGAATGGGTGCTTTCTGCCTGTGTTGTATAATGGGTGAGGCAAATAATGTGATACCATTTATTAGATCAATGGATATGTTTTAACATTGATGTTTTAAAAATCCATTACCTTAAACCTGCTGGCATTTGAATAATAATAATAAAAAAAATCTATGACGACAAGATCTGTGGCAGTGGAAGATCTTTTGCAGATTAGCATACATTGAAAGCAAGACAACTTTTTTTCTGACAGTCTAGAGTTTATTTTTTTTTTTACAATGTTTTCACAAAATATTTTAATAGTGTTCGCTCTTACGTAGCAAGAACAATGTGACTTATAAGACTCACTTAGCACAATACAAATTCCTCCTTCCTTAAGGAAACATTCCTTGAATGAACATTCAAAAACTTAAAACTCAAAACAAGCTACAGCCAAGACCAAAAGAAGTCAATTTATCAGGTATATAGATTAATAAATGTGCTCAAAAAGAAACTGCCCTGTGCTTACTTTAGGGCACATCTAATAGATCTTTCCTTTTCCTGGTCATAATCAGAGTTGTAAGGTTCAGCATTTTCCCTTTCCCCTAGCCTGGTTCCTCCCCTCTTTTCATCCGTGGTGAAATCCTACCTTACTGAAGTCAATGAGTGCTTTGGGATTTCAACCCAGGTAATTACTAATTTCTTTCTTTTCCTTGTATAGTATGTAGCACAGGCTGCTGGTGTTAGTTTTAAGTCCTCTTTACCCTCTTCCTTTCTGGGGTAGTTTCTACTCACTGATACAGCTGATGTGATGTGAAAGCATGAACCTGGGATTATTTCATGGTTTAATAGTTCGGGGATGCTTAAAGTGGTTAACCCAATAGTTGTACTGAGGAACATTGTATCAGAGGTTTACAAACTCTACACATCTCAGAGGTATACTTAAAACTGAAAATACAAAGCACTGTGAACTGAATGTGGAATATCTCCCTTGTCAGAAAAGAAGAATTACGGGATCTAGCCTGTCATCTGTGCTAGTTGTGTCCAGTCACAGATATCAAGAAAGGATTTAATAATAATAAAATTTGTGTGTCTGCTCTTGAATTGATCCTTGTTTCAGTCTGAGCCCTGGAACTCAAACACTTAGAGTTCACAGGTTTAGTGTGCGTTGCTTTAATGCCATTAATTCCATGAGTAACAAAATTCCTAGAAGTCTGTTTACTAGCAGCGTGAAAGTATCAGGCCTGAAACATGCCCTGAGGGCCTTGCAGGTCCTCTTAAATGTTTGAATCTCATGGGATTTATGGAACAAGCTGTTCATGGATATATTTATTTCAGTGAGTGGTTGTTCATGCCATAAATATTTAAGAACAGCATATAATAAGAGATGGAGACCCTCTAGTGCATATAATCCCTGTATTTTTATACTTTGTAATTAAGTGGATGTTCACAGAGTTCATGTTTTTATTTAATATTTCTGGTTTGGGCTGTTGTTGAAATCAGGAGGTGTAAATTCATACCATCAGCATGGTGTGATGCTGAAAACTTTATTCCTTTTTCCTTCATCTCATTCTAGATTAGATAATGCCACTAGTGTGCATTTCGTCTGAACTCTGCTTAAAATAGCTTCTCAGTTAAATTGCAAATGAAGAAATTACAACTGAAACTGACAAATGGAAGTTTACACCCTAAATATCTTCTAGTGTAACTTTACTTTTGTTCATTTTTAGTTACATTGATAAAATTTTCATGTCCTTCCAGACACAATGCTTAGGTCTCAGCCAGGCTTGTATACCATTTGTGTGAGGGTGATGCATAATCAGCATTTAAAATTGAATCTTGCCATTCTGCATTTAGTACTTACTGATATAATTAAGCTTGCTTACATTTTAACCTCTGACCGTTTCCTGAGTAATTTCTATTTAATTTTGTATTCCACCTCTCTCTTGACCTTTGAAAAACATATTTTCTGACAACCAACACAAAATATTTTCTTGGAGTACTAACCACTTCATTTTCCAAAATACTTAGACAAGCTTTATTCTGTTTATGTTCCCCAATCCTGAGCACAGGTTAGTGGTAACAGATGGAGTATCATTGTTTTGTTTTAGTGTAATAGAAATATGCCACACAATGTGATTTTTATATGACTTGGTCTTTGAGAAAGTGAGTCCGTCAGAGAAATCATACTGTTCTGAAAGGACTGAGTTGTAAGGGAACTTGTTTGAGTTACTTAGGCTTTTAAGTTTAATTCTCTCTAGGGATAATGCTGGAGACTCTCAGTACAATTAAGGGAAGATTAAAAGCTCAGTACAGGCTTATTTTTTCCCTTCTTCCTTTCTGCCAATACCCTCTGAGCCTGTATCCTCTCTAAAAGCATGGAACATTTTTCAAAGGTCTTTTTTCCTTTACCATTATTTCTCAGGCAGTTTTCTGGTATGCTTCTCTTCCATACATTGAGGAATGTGGTTTCTCTTTCTGTGTTTGTTATTTTTGATCCTGCTATTATTTAATGCCAGTTCTGTTGATCTCCAGTAAAGAGTTCATTGGCTATTTCTCCTTAGGCTAATCTGTGACATTTAGATCACATCAGATAACCGATGATTGACAAGCAGTTTGGTACTAATTCTTGCACCATTGGTGAGAGTTGTACTAAGAAACACTAAGTAATGGTATATTGGCTCTGCAGACCTAAAAGGAGTAAAATTGTAGTAAAAGTGCAGACAATAAAGTAGATATGTCTGAATACACTGACAGTATAGTATCTTTGATTACTAAAAGTACCATATTACATAATGTTTTTTTTTTTCAAAGAGATAGACTTCAATCTGAGCAGGTAGTAGTTGGAGCATTTACCTCTGCTGTTGCAGTGATATGGTCAAAAGATTACTTTGAGACTACCACAGAAGTTCACAACAGAACACTGATTCTGCAGGTTGTCTAATGTTTACGCACGTCTGCCATATGGAATTTCCTTATAGAGTGTGTTACTTCCATCTGATCTCATAAACAAAATGTACTGTCTTGTTTTATTCTGAGACAGACTTTTCCTGTTTTAACAACAGGAGGAGGATTCTTCTGACTTTTAAACTTTCTGAAGAGCTTTTTGATATTAGTTCAGATAGTGATGCATGCTACCAGCCAGCCTACAAGTATTGATACTTGAATTGTTGTCAACTTTGTACTCTCACATTTTGCAGTGCTGCAAGGCACCCTGTGAGGAAATTCTGGAAATGTTCTAAGCTGTAGGAATGCTAGGGATACAGATTTTACTGCCAGAGAAATTCTGTGAGGAATTAATATTACAGGGGCATCTATGCTATTAATCCAAGTATCATTACAGAATGGTAGGTGAATTACCTTTCCTGGTATCCATTAACAGGACAATGTCATTAGATGAGAACTGAGTTAATCTATAATGAATAAAACGTAAAGACAGGTTGTGTTATCCAGAAGCAGACCACAAATTATATTTTCCCTCATCCTTTAACAAAATAATTCATTTTACTATTAGTGTGCAACAAACTATGCTTCTTAATGTGAGAAGACAGCAGACCCCCAAGAAACAACCCCAGCTCTGTTGCAAGTAGCCTTCACAGAGATGGAGAGGTACTTTTTGTCAGCCTATTCCACTGATGGGTTGTAGAATGAAGGCATAGTTTACCCTTTATGATGGTATGTATATGTAAAAATAATATCAAATGTCTAGAGTGAAATAGATCTTGACCGTGACTTACTACTGATTGTTCCCTATGCCCATCTAGTGCAAAGCTTTAGTGTGTTTCTTCTATCCTTGCCAATTAACATTTCTGTCGATTTTTCTTTTTAAGTATATCTTTATTACTAGAACTTTATCTTCTTTCTTTGTCTACATACGCGTATCTTCATTATCTGATAATACTGTCACCATATGTACAAATGAAAATTACTTAATACGCTAAAGAGTTTTTTACAGAAGGAAAAAGCAACTCTTATTTTTGAAAGCTGTTAATGAATGCTATCTTTTTATCAGATGTGTTCTTTAAGTGAACACTTCTGAATGCCCTTTTTGTGCAAGCAGAATTTGCTATATGAGGTGCTCATGTGAGCATCATCTCCCCAGAATCAGATTGCTCAACACAATGAAAATAAACACAAATGTGGAACCTTTGATGCTATAGAAATGAAAAATCTCATAATGTTGCATGTTTAATTTTCAAATTTTAAGCAGGGTACGTGTTGCATTCTGGTCATGAATATGCTGCCTTTTAGCAGTTGTGTAGTAGAAGCACTCTTGGCATTTTTCCTGCCCCAGCAGTGCTCATCTAGGCATTAGCCACAAACTGTTCTGTAAGAGAGTGAGGGAAAGTATTCTTATCTTGTTAGATGCTGAGCATGGTGAGAGAACAACAGCACAGACTAAGTATTTGGGGGCTTAAAACAAGCTGGTGGACTTCCATTATGCTGTACTTATTTTTAAGAGGATGCAGGAGGGCACAGTGTTCTTAAACCAAACCTGTCCAGTTCCAGGAATTTCACTGCAGTAATGATCAGTACAATTTGTTGTGCCTGTAGCAAAAGGCTCCACGTCCTATGGCTTCTGTCGCCTGCTGTCACCTGTGTATTGTAGAAATGGAATGTAACAGCATAGCAAACTGCATAAATAAAAACCTGTCATGTCTCCTCCTGGTCAGTTTTCAAGAGTAGCACTGGTTCTGTTCCTTCTTCTGAAACTAGAATAATGTCTTTATTTAATGCCATCTTTATTTCTGTTTCTCTAGGACTTCAATTTTTGGTTCTGTCTGTACTGCTTTTATGTATCTGAGATGACTTAGTTCTGTCCTCACTACTTATATTCTTAATGTGCTTATACACAGTTGTCATGTCTATGTTTTGTCATCACTCTAAAAGAAAATTTTATGTATGTTTGTTATTGTTTCCCAGAGTACTCAACCCATGTACTTAAATGATGTCTCCCTTGAATTTTTCCAAATGGATTTCTTCCCAAGCATTTCTAATTCTCTGGAGACTTACATAATGATATGATTTTCATGTTTTGACCGGTATGCCTACCTCCTTTTTTAGTGTTTTCATAGTGTGTTATCAAGTTGTTTATTCTCCCTTTGAGACTATGAGTAAAAAAAATAATAAAAAAAAAAACCCTAGCGCTTCTTTAGACACCTCCTTTTTGTATTGCCATGTTTCATTACCTTTTATTTTCAGTCATTTAGCTAATGAATTTGTATGACGGTATTTCTACCCAAGGCATTTTCGTTTTTTTAGGTGAGCTATCAAATTATTATTATATCAAACTATTAAATACTTTACTGATATCCAAGTATGTGACAGCTACTGCATCCCTTTCTTCTACTATTGTAGTGATTAAAAAAAAAAAAAGCATCAACTACCCACATGTAAAGCCAACAGTCTCAGTTAATTCCATTTTGCTGCTTTACACATTTGTTGCCAATATTCATGAGCACTCTGATCTAACTGGAGTGATGTTTCCTGCTTCACTTGTGAAGAATATTTTCAAAATATTTTTGTGTTTATAAAAGTTATAAGGTGCCCTAGTATCTGGTGCTAGATATGGTCTGAACTAAATTGAAGTTAGTGACGTAAATTATGCAATGTATGTGCACTGGAAAAAAATACTGAAAGATTACCACAGTTCTGGTATTGCAAAGGTACACAATTTATTGTGAAGTTCACTCTCAAAAGAAGGAAGGGGAAGTATTAGAAAATAAGGCATTGAAGAATGTGTAATTTCTATTTATTTTCTTACTTTTTTTTTTTTTTTTTTCTACCAGAGATGTATTATTCTCCTAAGTTCCTTCTAGCTCTCTGAGGATAATGCTTACCCCAGCATGAATGAGTGCAACCTTCATTGCATTATTCTTTGACATATCTGATAACATTTAAATTAAAGCAACTTAAGCTTTTTTTGACCTCTTATCATGCTTATCACTCTGCTAAATCTGCCCCTCTATCAATACCTACATTGTTAAATAAATAGCATACATAAAACTAAACAATCCTCTTCACAGTAAATACTGTTGCTTACTCTTAACATGACAAAAGTATTAATTTCTGCATGTGCCTTTTCTGGTGGTTGTGGAGTATCCCTTTGTGCTCATGTTGCAAGAAAGCAGAGGAAGAAGTGACCCCAAACTCACCTCCAAATTTGCCTGTTTGCTTCATGCAGATCTCACTCTTCAGTCAAAAATTGTGTGGCTCTCTGTGTACTGGCAGATAATCAAGGTCAGGAAGATAAAGCAGAAATATAACAATTATATACTTTATCTTGCAGAACCCATAACATTCAAAGCATGCACATTTAACTTTGACTAGTTGAAATTACAAATCCCCTTCTATGCAGGACTTATGTAAATATTCACGTGAAAGTACACTAACCAACTTTGTTCTGTTTTCATCTCCGACAGACAAATTTGCTCATTGGAAGCTTGCTTATAAATGTTGTGCTTATCCCTCTGCCATGGCTGGAACAAGTAACTCTTGTTTCTGTGCCCACTCAAACCTGATGGTGGTTGGCCTCCTTGCTCATTTATATGTTCTCACAACGTCTTTGGTTTCCAAAATGCAGTAATGTTAAACAAACATAATTCAATTTTTTGATAACACTTTATTACCGTGTCCATCTCTTCTTTGAACTTTTTACCATTCTGTGACTTTCTTCACCTTTTGCAGCACACTTCTCTATGAGAAAACTGCCTTATTCAGGCCTTACTGATTAAGATTAGAGGATGGTGTTAGGAACCAGAAACTTTTGGAAAATTTTCTGCACAGAAAAGTGAAAGCAAGAGGTATCTTAAGATCTTTTAATCAAATCCAGACTTGTTAGAAATAATGACAAATTTAAAAAGAATCCCCTGCTGGAAAAAAGCAGTGCACTTAGCATGTCTAGATTTACTTATTCCAAACTTAGTTGCAGGAGAAGGAAGTTATCTCTCAATATCTAATGAACAACTTCATGGCATGGATCTCTGAACAAGAAACCCATCCCACATTCACTGTAGGTCATGTTACCCCTTTATCTAGGGTAGCTGTCTACCTTTGCAAAAACACTTTTTCTCTGTTCTCTTTACCCAAGCTGGGTTTTGACCTTCTCTAATGTTTGTTTGTTTGTTTTTCCTAAGTGTGTCTAAAACGTGTCTTACAATGGTCTTTACTCATGGGCTATCAGGAGTTGAATGAGGCCATGACTAGGAGGCCATGTCGTTCTATCAGGCCATGTCTGTCCATTGAACAGATGCAACATTCTCATTTGCAACTGAGGAATCAATTTCATCTGGCTGGTTTGAAGGCTTTAAAGCTAAGTTTATCTCTCTTGGCTATTAAAAAGACATTTAATGATAGATTCAGCATGTCAAAGATTCTTTAAGGGAAAGCAAGAGATAAAACAAGTACAATGTTATGTTGCTGGGCAGTCAGTTTGTAACTGTCATCCTTTATTTCATCTCCAACCTGCAGTCTGATCTTGTGTGGGAAGTAGAAGAGGACGCTTCATAGCACCGTCACTGAAATGCAGGCAGATTGTAGAACCATTTTGAGAAAAGTGAGAAATCCAATTTCATTGTAATAATGTTGTTTTAAGGAAAAAAATTAGGCTGATTGGTAGCTGCTCAGAAGGATAAAACATAGACTTATGCTTCCTGTTATTGTTTGGCAAGTGCGTTCTGCAGCCCATGGGGCAGCGTATCATCTCATCGATTTTGTTCCTGATGATTGCTGCTTATGTAGCCCACCTTGTGGCCCGTGCAGTTTGCAGCTATGAGTCTCCTCTGATTTGTAGGGATTGCTGTATTTCAAATCCCATCTCAGCTTTTCTTTTGAAAGAAATGTCCCTGCTGTTTTCTCTTGCAGAGAGTGCCTTGAAATGTAAACTGGATACCTGGGGTTAAAAACGTTGCTACTGATTTATTTTCCCTAAGCTATTGATTATGTGGTCTTCTAGTCACTAATGCCAGGTCTGTACTGCTGGCAAGGTTGTGGAGAAAATGTCAGTGTTACCTCTTTTTTGGTGAGGTATAGGTAATAGAGGACTGCTATAAGGAATAGTTGCAAAAGAACTTTTCCTTTCATACATTGCATTGTCCCTAAGATAATTTGCTGACTGAGGTTAAAATATAGGGAAAGCTTTGGGTTGGCTTTTTGAAACTTGTAGTATATTACCATAATTTTTCCATGTCATGGCAGTGCTCCATGGGAGGAATGGGCTGTTGCTGGTTATATAGACTCCCAGTAAATTCCTTTGTTCTTCCCTTTTGAAAGCCTAAGATGTGTCCAGCTCTGCTATACAGTGACTGTGATTTCTAGCCGCAAAAAGACAGGTCATGTAAACCTGTCTCATGAAGACTATAAGTCTTCCGTTGCAATTTTTTTCAAGGCATTTAATTTTACCCTCGTTTTCTTCTATGTAAAAACTGTGAAGATAGAAAAAAAAATTAAAATATATATATTTTACTGAAAGCTTTTTGGTGATTGTTGAGTGGTTGCACATGCTATAAACATCTTCATCGATGATCTGGACGAGGGCATCGAGTGCACCCTCAGTAAGTTCGCAGATGACACCAAGTTAGGTGCGTGTGTCGATCTGCTTGAGGGTAGGAAAGCTCTGCAGGAGGATCTGGATAGGCTGCACCGATGGGCTGAGGTCAACTGCATGAAGTTTAACAAGGCCAAGTGCCGGGTCCTGCACCTGGGGCGCAATAACCCCAAGCAGAGCTACAGGCTGGGAGAGGAATGGTTGGAAAGCTGCCAGGCAGAGAAGGACCTGGGAGTGATGGTGGACAGTCGGCTGAATATGAGCCAGCAGTGTGCTCAGGTGGCCAAGAAGGCCAACGGCATCCTGGCTTGTATTAGGAACAGCGTGACCAGCAGGGCTAGGGAGGTGATCGTCCCCCTGTACTCAGCTCTGGTGAGGCCGCACCTCGAGTACTGTGTTCAGTTTTGGGCCCCTCGCTACAAGAAGGACATCGAGGTGCTTGAGCGGGTGCAGAGAAGGGCGACGAAGCTGGTGAGGGGCCTGGAGAACAAGTCCTACGAGGAGCGGCTGAGGGAGCTGGGCTTGTTCAGCCTGGAGAAAAGGAGGCTCAGGGGCGACCTTATCGCTCTTTTTAGGTACCTCAAGGGAGGCTGTAGCGAGGTGGGGGTTGGCCTGTTCTCCCACGTGCCTGGTGACAGGACGAGGGGGAATGGGTTTAAGTTGAGCCAGGGGAGTTTTAGGCTAGATGTTAGGAAGAACTTCTTCACTGAAAGGGTTGTGAGGCATTGGAACAGGCTGCCCAGGGAAGTGGTGGAGTCACCATCCCTGGAAGTCTTCAAAAGACGTTTAGATGTAGAGCTTAGGGATATGGTTTAGTGGAGGGCTGTTAGCGTTAGGTTGGAGGTTGGACTCGATGACCTTGAGGTCTCTTCCAACCTAGAAAATTCTGTGATTCTGTGAACATCCGGATATATCATGTACAGCACTTACTTGAACCCACAGACTCTCAGCTTCTCTGGAAAGTTGCCTTTTGCTGTGCTTTTTCTGGGGCTGCAGCACAAGTAGCTCAGTGTCCTTTTCGTGGTGGGACTCTCATTGTGGCTTAAAAAAATCTGTGTTTTTTTTGCATAGGTTTCCTTAAGTTTTAGATGTCTGCCAAACTGTCATATTATTGATCGTTTAACCTCCAAAAAGCTTCTTGCCTGTGTCAATCTAGTATTTGACATTTTAAACAAATCAGTTACTTGCATAAATAAGCACCCTGCTGTCTTATCTTAGGTTTTGAGAATATGCATTTTCCTTACCTGCATGTATTTATTTGCTTGAAATTGAAGTGGGCTTGGGAACGAGAATACATTGAAAATACATTTAAAAGTCTGCTTTTAAAAGCTTTTCCTTTTCCCAAGTAACACTCTTTGCAAAATATTTTGTTCATTTCTTTTTTTTCCAATTAGCCATATTCCCTTTTAGCAAGGTTTTAATGTTTTTTTTTTTTTGTTTTTGTTTTTTTTTTAGTAGAGAAATCATGTTTAATTAAAAGTTACTTGCATGTTTTCAATTATAGATGATAATTTGTTTGGCTTTACACTCTCAATTGCCTTGAGTAATTTCTTGTAGAAATACATATAATCTATTTGCATGTTTGAAGTATTAGCGTGTCATTTGCATAGCTTGTGTGTAACACTTAAACAAACCACAGGGGCTTAGGAAGGGCAGATCATGGTTTTTTTTAGTTCTTTCTGGCCCGTCCTGAATAGATATGGAACCAACTTTTGTTGAGAGAACTGGAAATTGTGTTATCAAATCAAGTCTCAATTCTCTAGACAGGTCGTTTTGGCAAATGACTGGGAGTTGAGCAGGTGTGACAGCAGAACTGTTATATACGTATTTTTGCTTGACATAAGTCAAGTGGATTGATGTTGATTCTTCATGGCCTTGTCTAATTCCCTTGTAGCAGAGGGAATCTATATTAACGCATCCCAGTTGGTGTATGTCACGATTCCAACAGACAAAGCTGTTGTAGGTTTAGTTGCTGGAGGTGAGATGGTAGCAGGTTTAAATTTTTTTTGTGACCACGTGTTAAAACCATAGTTTGATTGGTCTACTAACATAAGTTCTGTGGTTAGGTCCTTGAGTGGAACGTACCATATGTTTCTCCTCACCCATGTTTAGAGAGGTGAACTCAGCCTGGTTTAGGTACAGAGAAGTACTGCCATGGTAAAGGTGATGGAGTGTCTATTTTATATGGTAAGACTAAAAGAGCATGTCTTGTTTAGTCTGCTGATGTGACAGCTGATAGGAAATGTGATTGCCTTCTATAAATACATAAAACCACCATTCAGGGGAAAGAATCTGTTAAATAGTGCTGCTCAGGAACAGGTTGGTACTAATGCAGCTTGACTGTACAGTAGAAGCTTCTCTCTAACCATCAGAGCAATGAGGTTACAAAACAGTTTTCTAATGGTAGCCTGGGGACAAAAATATCCCAAACTGGTATGGTTAAAGTGGAATTGAATACTTCTGCTGTCACTTCCTGTGTACCTGCAGTAGCAGCTCCAGTGCTATGCTTATATACCAGTTTTCAGTATTTTGGCTAACTTTCCTAGTACAGTGAAGACCTACATGAAACCCTGGGATCCAGACCTTGCCTCAGTTCTTAGTGAAAAAGTATCCGTACAGTTCATCCTACTTTTTGAGTTGACAGCAGTTTTCTCTTTTGTTTGCCATATCCGTGCCAAGCTCCTTTTTGCTGGTAGATGCTAGTCAGAAAGGTCACCACCATTGTCACCTCCCTGATGTAAGGACCTTGGTTTCTTTTTTGCTGTTGTAGCACGCTTTTTCACAGATGGTGTGAACTGGAGCGCTCCTAGCAGATCAGAGCTGTTTCATTAGGATTCTTGTCCTGAAATGAGAGAGTTGAACATGTGAATCACATTTCCAAGAGAAGGCAACATAGAATTGCTGCTCATTGGGTGAGTCCAGTTCTGAGAAGGATTCAACGAAAGATGGAAGAGCTCCTTTCGTATCTTTTTAAATAGACACCTTCAGTTGTTTGAGTGTGTGGTGGTAAGCACCTGTCATCCAGAGACTTATCAAGATCAAAATTGCAAGATGCTTACTCAGCATCTGTGAGGAGCTGCTCCAAGTCTGGGAGGAGATGAGATTGAAGGTGCATCAGCTCTTCAGTGTGCATTTAGTCAGCTTCTGGCAGCTCAGCATCAGGCATGCTTTGATATTCTCTTTTCAGCTATCTTTCCTTAGGAGATTCTCACTCTGGCTTCTGAGTGCCCTTCTGCAGTCACCAATTTCATTCCTCATCAGCAACACATGAAAAGGGGAGGAAAACTGGGGAGACTTGAAGTCATGTAAAGTCCAGTAGCTAGATCTAAAAATGTCATTGTTATTCTTACAAAACTGTTGCTCTGTGAGAATGAGCATGGTTAGGTCTTACATTCTGTGTTTGAGGTTGCTGTATAGGTAAAACCCAGGAAGCACTTTGAAATGGATATTGCCACATTTTGCCACAGAGGACTTTGACATGAGAAGAAAAATACCCTCTCTTTGCTTCAGAATTAATTCAGTGTCTTATTATAAACACTGTTTCCTTCTTTCCTCTTTTTCTGTTTAGTGTTAAGATACTCCATCTAATGTTTGTTTAAAATGATGCTGATAATAAGCAGAGAATAGATCTTTATGAGTAGCTGAAATTTGTCTGGTATTTAAATATTACTGATGTTTCAGTGGCACATATTTCTTGTTTAATATTCAGGCATGGCATTTGTTTTTGAAGGAGTACTTATCTTCTGTGATCAGGGAGAGTAGCAGTTAGGAGCAGCAGTGATGTGAGTCATTTTGACAGTGAGCAAACTTGTCAGTGTGTTCACGTTTTCAAGACTAGATGGTCTTAGACATCCATTTTTTCCTAAATATTTTTCAAAGTACTAATGAAAATTTAAACAGCTGTGGCTCATGATGTCTTGAATTGAAAAGATCATGAATTAACAATTGCATTTTACTGCTAAAATACTACTTGTTTACTGAAAAGTAACAATGGGTAATGATAAGGTTCAGTGAGGTTCTTTTGTAATACTTTTAATAGCTAAATTTGACAATCCCATAGTGTAAAATATGTCAGTCCTAAGAAGAATAGAGAGAATTCATAATGAACACACACGCTGTAAGGCAGTGAATTCTTTTTTTAGTCAAATGAATTTATATGTTAAGTACCTTTAAGCCCCAAGTGGTTTGTTGTTAGTTTTTGTTATTGTTGTTGTTGTTGTCTCTTCCTTCCATAAGCCTCGTTTTCATTAATTTCACACTGGCCACTTTGGGATAAACTAGAATTTCACTGCATGCATATAATACGTTTGTGTTAGAAAGTGAAAATTCCATGGTTTTGGCTGAAATGTTTGTGTATTACAGCTGTCTCTTGCCTAAGGCCATCTGCATAGGAGAATATTTCTTTAACAGAGTAAATCATAAAAAGATTATAGCAGACTTATTGGAACCATTCTTCTGTATCTCTGACTGCTGCCGTTCTTGTTAAAGATATTAAAAAAGAGGCTCGGTGGATCAAAATGTGGTATTTGTGTAAGAATACTTGCTTTGCAGTTGTTTCAGGGGGAAAAAAAAATCCATGCTACATTCACTGGCTCTTTAATTTGGATTGCCAATGATAATGCAGAGTCTACTGCTAAATAAAGGTAGGATGCAGAGGCAGAAACATTAGTGCTAATCTGCTGCAGAAGGACTAGATAAATCAGCACAGCTCTCATACATCACTAAGAGAGAAGCTGATTGCAACTTGACCATGTGCCTAAGTGGTCACATCAGCAACAAGAACGGAGCATGGATAAAAAAATTAAAATGTACCCTTAGGGCTACTTGCTGTGCAGGACCCATAATAACACATCAATGTAAGTTTAAGATTTTTTTATTTCCCTTTGTAATTATTGTTGTTTACAAGATTATATTTTTATTCTGCATAGATTTAGGGGAAATATAATGGAGTGAGGTATAATGCTAAACAGCTAATAGTTTGATAATGTTTATGTCTGTGAATAATAATGGACTTTATTGCTGCGTGTTTCAGTGTAGTTCTTTCTTTGAGGATATTTTAATATTTAATCCTAACCATCATATATCAGAAATTGAGTAAGGTTTGGGGTGAGATGGGAGTGAGATCTCTCTCTTCATCTTTGTCATCTTACATTTTAAAAGGACTCGAGAGGCAGAATGCCACAAATATATATTACTACTACTACTGGGAGAATTTTTCCATTGCTTTATTCTTTCTGTTAAGAAAAATACTTTTAGAGAGTGATTTCTGTGGACCTTTTTGTATTCCTGAATTACACACAGATGGTAATTTTCCTACAATTTAAAAAAAAAAAAAGTGCAGTTGTTTAATTTAATGTCACTTGAGTGTCTGCAAAAAGGGGAGGCAGGGATAAATGGAAACTGAATAATCATTGATTGCTAGTCTGCAAATTAAATTTAAAAAGTTTTTGCAGTAAATCTTATTTCAGATCTTTTTTTTTTTTTTTTTTTTTTTTTTTTTAAACTAAATTAGGTTATCTTATTTAAATTGAGGCTACAATATAGCAAACAAATGTGTGAAAAGATTCTGGATATCCCATGTTTCCAGCTCTACCAGACTATAAAGATGTTGATTGTTGCTACAAGGGAATATCTTAACTGTAGAAATCAGAGCAGCATGTTTAAGTAATACATGGGAAAGTAAAAGGGAAAAGTGGAATACTACTGTTCAGGTGTTACAGTGATGCTTTGTTCAAAGAAAAAAGTATACAGTAAAAGCTACTGATGTAGAATCTTATGTTGTCTCTCATGGCTTTAGGAAAAGAGACAGGCTTTTTTTTTTTTTTTTTTTTTTTTTTTTTTTTGGAAAGGGCAGGTTTTGCTGTGCACTCTGAAAGTGGGATATTTTTGGAAGCATGTTTAAAAAAAAACAAAACAAAAACAATAATACTTTACATATTTACTTATTTTTAGGGAGAGTTAGGGTGCTTCAAGCAAATTTATGGAATATGAAAAAGGAGGAGTGAAGGATGCCTCAGTGATAGGAACTTGAGAAAGTAAGTGTGAAGATACAGAAAAACACCTATTTATTTTTTGTTTTGTGGCTATGGCCAAGTGTAATAACAGGAGGCTTAGAAAGTAGCCTGCATTTAATTGACAAATGGATTTTTTTTGTTGCAAGTGAAAAATGTGTAAGTAGTTGTATCTGCCATACAGACAGTTGTATGGCAAGAAGAACAAGAGGTGGGAATGGAGAAACGGAAAGGTGAGGCTTTATGTCAAAAAAAAAAAAAAAAAAGTTAGTTCTTCCCAGCATTATAAATAACCAGCCTGGTTAGCTGACAGATGAAATGTGGACCAAGTGATGAGCTTATTTTTGTGCAGGATATGCATGTGCATGATCACACAGGCTCTTGGTTGTACTCAGCCCCTGAAGCTGCTGAGGTCCCATTGGGAACATGTAACTTTACATTCTGACTTGGCAAAAAAAAAAAAAAAAAAAAAAAAAGGAAAGATGTATGGCAGATGTATGGCAACAGGAAGCATGGAGGATTTGGTGGTTTCTTGGATGTCGCTTCTGTTTTCATGTACCCAATGTGGTATTAAGTTGTAAACTCCATGGCAGACTGATTATATTCTTGTAACACGTGAAAAATGTAATAATCTGGCTCCAGTTAATGGAGTTCTGCTTCTGTTACTAAAATAGAGAGGACCTTTTTTTTCTGAGTTCATTGGAACAGCAGGCGAGTATTCTGTTTTACAGAGATAATAAAACAAGTAAATAGTTTTCCTTTTCTTGTAACTGGACAAAATTTATAAAGATTTAGAAGGCCAAAGTTACCGTGAACAGTTCAAAACTGCTACATATGAACACAACTACAGATTGTTGGCATATTGTGATCTTAAAACAAACACTTGCTTCTCTGTATTTCTGTGAAGTTTCATAATGTAGTCACTTAAATTATGTGCTAAATGAATTACATTGTATATGGTAAAACTGGGCTTAGGTCGTGTTTTCTATTAAGTTTTCTTTTTAGCTGAAGAAACAAAAAGTACTGAGTGTATTTTGTAGGCCAGATTTGACCGTGTGTGCAGTTTTTATTAGTCAAGAGAAGGCACATCCTCTCACTCTAGAGTGAAATTCTGGATTTATCTATTATGCTGAGTGTTTTGCTGTTACCTGTAAACTCTCTCACTAGACTCCAACCTGGTCTTTATTTCTACTTTCAGTTTTAATCAATAAATTTATGCTAATTATAGTTTCTTGTACTTGAGAGAAAAGTGTGCTAATGGACACCATTCCCTGCACTTTCGGAGCAGCAGGGGATTTGTTGATGCAGACTTCAGTATATTGAATTTGCTTATACCTATGATATTCAGGCAACAACATACAATAGGAGCAAGAATATTTTGGTGGAAAAGCTCCTATTTATTAACGTTACCAGTGCAAGGCCTGAATCCTTAAAGCAGCATGTGCCCTATTGTGGTATCTCACACAGGCTATCAAAATACCTGAGTATAATCATAGGATTTCAAACTGTTTTGATTAGATGGCATTTATTTTAGTTTTCTGTCTACAGAACAGCACAACTGCTTAAAGCTAAAAGTTTGGCATCTTCCATCTCAGTGTTGGTCACAGAAGAAACCTGTATTGCCCCAAGAAGAGGTCCTTCGAGCTCTGTGATACCAAAGGAGAGAATGTACTGCATTGCTTCAACAAATATGTTGTGTTCCTATCCCGAATCTTGCCTGATCTCCTCCCCAGACTAAGGTGTGACATGGCTTTTTTTGTTTCTTGCTCTTCCTTGTCCTTCTTGGGTTCTAGTCACCTCTGATGAGAAGACCATTTCCCAACTAGCCCAGGTGACCTGAGAACTGTAGTTCGTTGAAGTATGCCAGAAAAGCTCTTATCTTACTTTATCCATGCAGGCCTAAGAGCTCATTGATTTCTTCCTAAGTTCAATAATCACTAATCTGTCCGCTGAATTGTGTCTGGAATGCTCTGTATCACCACCAACTTCCTGTGTAAGATGTTAACTCGCAAGCTGTGGTATAGAAAGCAGCTACAGATCAACTCATACTTTCACGTCAGTTACCACATGAAGTACACTTTGAAAATTGTGTTCAACAACTTTGTCCTTGGGCAGCGTTGCACGTGCTGTGAAGAGATACGTATGGTAATTGTCTCAACAAAGTGAATTCCCATCTGTTATCAGTTTCTTCTAGGAAGACAATCTCTGGAAGGAGCAAGAGAATTTTACATGTAATTGGATTATAATACAAATAATACCTGTTACAGCTGGCAGGATAACTGAATTAATTTATGCCCTGATTAGGTCCTCCAACCCAATCTTCAAACCTGTGTTGAAAATAACTTCATGTTTATAAATTTTTATGGAAGAAGATCATACATGGAAAGGAATTGCTTTGGTGTCACTCCTTCTAGCTTTCAAGTTGTCTTCCCAGCCTTGCTAAATGCTGCCCCTGAAGTGGATTTCTTTCAGAACGTTGTGCACTGCATGGTACTAGACTCTGCCGGGGCACATACAGCAGGGTTAGCCAACAGATAACTTCTAAGGACAACCACTTGCCTGATCTTTCAGTCTTGTTTAATGGAGATTTAGAATGAAAATATGTTCAAAGAGGGCATCATGCAGACTGATATCTATAACTCTGCTGTTCGCTGAAAATCCTGATTAGGGTGACAGTGACTTGTGAAGCTTTATGAAGCTTTTTACAATTTTTGTTACCTCTCTATTATTATCCTGGAAAGTAAATAGTTACATATTGGATAACCATATGGATGATGTGTTGGTATATTTTAAGAAGATTGCTCAGATGGCTTGGAGCCCACAGTGGCAGTGCCAGGATTTTTATGTACTGAAGATCTAAACAAATAACTGAAAGACGGAGGGGATAATCGCTGAAAGGAAGAGGGAGCAATAAAACTTAGAGCTCACCTTTAGCATTGGTGATGGGGATCAAGGCTGTGGAAGAAGTGTAGCATGGCTTCTTGTAGTGCAGTTGCTCCATCTCCCAGTTACCTTCCCTGTTTGAGCAGCGTAGGTGGCTGTTCCTGGTTTCTGTTCCCAGCACTGTGCTGCCAGTGCTGCTGCTGCATGCTCCTGCCTCAGTTGTTCAGCTGAACTTACCAGGAGGAGGTAGTGGAGACTCAGACTGAACTTTTCAACTACAAGTCTGTACAAACCCCATTTTTTGATTTACTGTGACCATTTTGTTGATAACAGGGCCATTGAATAATCTGACGTTGTTTTTCGTTAGGACTGATGTTGAGTGGTGGAAGGAAGAAAGGAGGCAGAAAGAAAGGTGTGGGGAAAAATACAAAGAAAAATCTTGAGGTATTGAGTAATTCCATAATGATGGTATCTGTTACCATTTTTGTTCAGTGTTTGAACACTGCTTATGCATATTAGCAATCTGTTTGAGTGAGAAAGGACCCTGTCAACCCAGTCCACTCACCATGCTGTAAATGTAACCTTGGTGAAAGAAAGGAACTGTTTGAAACACTGATATCTTTTAGTCAGGATTTATCATGATCTGTAAATCACGTAATTCTTATAACAAGAAGCCTTCAGATGTTTTAAACCTTGGCAATTTTTCATCCATCAAGGAGATTTGAGAAAGACCAAGGCAGCAAGTGTTCTCTCAGACTAGACAAAGTGGGCTGTTGTATATCAGGAGCTGCATTTCCTATTTTGCTGCTTCTGCCAGAAATTCTTTTGTCAGAAACTTTGTCATTTGAGCTTTTATCTGTTTTGAGGGGAAGGAAGTTAAACATCCCAGTTAACATCACCATCACTGCAACAGTAATTCTGCAGACAGTGGAAGACTATGGAAAACTGATAATTGCACACAAATGCCTAATTTCCCCTGGCCGCAATGAGGAGAGAGAGAATTGTCAGCTCCATTTTACAGTGGGGAGATACTTCAGTGCAGGTCTGTGCTTTTAATATTAAAGTAACCTGTGGAGAATTCTGAATAAGCCAGGGTGGCAAGTATATTAGTTCCATGTCTGTTACTATTTGCTGTATTGCTACATATACAGTTAACTGTCACAACTAATGCTGTTTTATGTTACTAAATCTTCCTCTTTGAGAGAGCAAGAGTACAGGTCAGATTTCTCAGGAACTTTTTAAAAATTATTATTATTTTTAGTGTATTCACAAAGTTTCCCAACAAGTTTGGATACAAGAATTAAAACCTTGCCTTCTTTAACCTCAATAGGTATGAACAAACCATCTGGGTTTCAGTGGGAAAACTCTTGCATGCATTTGAGTGGAGAATTTGACCAAGAGTCAAGAAAGAAAGCTGGAAGTTTCAATATGAGACAGGCTATTTTTATTTTTATTTTTTTACCATGTGATAACAGTGTTTCTGACTTCTGAGTTCCCTACTCTTCGGGCAGTCTATTGTTAATAGAGAGTATTTGAATGTCAGTGTGGAGCTCAGCTTGCTGAGGGTTAGTGTGCAGCACTCAGCAGTCAGAGATCTCTCTCATTTGTTGCTAGTCCTATCAAGAACTACTACTGTGGTGAATGGCAGCATTCCAGACTGCGTCTCAGTCACATGGATTATTCTTTCAAGCAATGCTTGTCTGGGGAAAAGACTATCTGGGGCTTGAATTTGAAGGGCCTTTCACAGTTTTGGTGTACTTAGCTGAGAAGAACGATCAATCCTTTATGCATGTGTAGCTGCTGAAAGTGTTTAATATGTTTGCTCTCTGAGAAGAGTCCATGCCTGGGGTCAAAGTAACATAAAATACATCTCATTTTTTTTCCCTATTTTTTTTCCCCCAAATTAAGGTTTATGTGCTAATAACTTCATGGCAGTGATGACTAAAATGCATATTATCTTTGATGTATCTGTTTGTGGCCATCTTTGAAAGTGCCTAGCACCTGTCTGAAGATTTTGTGACATTCATGCAGTAGTGGTGCTAGTAGTGGCAGGTGTGTGGAGTGTTGTGGAACAGGAAGGTTCAGTAGGGATGAAACAGAGACTTCCTGAAGGAGATGGAGCACTGGAAGACAAACAGAAAGCTGTTAACACAATATAGCTGTCACTTCAAACATGTGGAGAACATGTGGTCAAATGCCTTTTGCATTTGCATTTTTGCATTCTTTGTTATGTTGAGAACACTTGTTCCTATCAAACAGAGTCTTGCAGGCACTGATATGACTTTTCAGCCCCCTAATTCACAGTACTTTTACTCACATGTGCATATAATCCAAATAATTTAAGCACAAAAATCCTGTGCAGAAAGGATTTTATTCAAACAAAATAAAATAAACCACAACCCCCTCTGATGTTAATGCTCCAAAGGAAACCCAAGTATCTCCTGGGATTAATGAGTAGGTGGGAGGAGTTCATTGCCTCAGGCATAGCCAAGGGCCATTAATTCCGGCTAGTCATTAATCCTCATGTAATGCCCTATGCTAATGCCACAGTTCCTGTTACAACACAGAAATAGAATTGACTGACCTATGGATTTGGATGGGTTATGTTATTCTTATAATGATCACTTATATTTCTAAATGCTTATCACTATAGCGTTGGACAGAGTTTCAGTTTATAATCTTCATGTCTTTCCAGAGAGTTAATGCATTGTGCATTACTCATATGGAAGCCTGAAATGGTAGTGTTAGTATTCCATTCTGTCCTAGCCTTTAAATAAATATTGAAGCAGTCTTGGTAGAGAAAAAATTGGTATCAATATCCTCTAAGGATGATTAGCATACATATTCTCACATTTAGAGAAAATGAAAATTGAACATATAACTCCTTTACTCTGTGGTTGCCATGTAAGGCTAAGTGCAGTTTAAATTGCATTCATTTTAGTTGTTTGTTTGATTAAAAAAAAAAAAAAAAGCTCCTGAAATTTTAATGAAATAATTTCAATACCCAAAGAAATAGTGATAAAGGACAGACTAGTTATAAACTATTTAGATGCAGCTGCCATCACATGCCCTTTACATGTGTGCTCATACACTTGGTGCTATACAATAAAAGTATTGCTGGGTAGATCTTAAAATGCAGGAGAAAAAAGTTCAAGGCCAAGCCCCCAGCTTAGCAGATCATGTGAACACACATGACTCTAAGCAGCACAGAACTTAGCTAGTAAACAGCAGCTGTAAGAAATGTCAGAATGCTAGAGTTGTATCTCTGTTTAAATTCTCCTAAAATGTTTTTTCTCAAGAAGAAGGTTATTAACTTGACCTTTACATAGAGTCCTTCTTTGTCAGAGATGCCAAAGCACTTTACAGATGCAGAGATTGAGTATTGACATGCATATGTCAGAAGGAAAGCTCACTGCATAGTGATAGTACAGAGCTTTGGAAATGCAGAAGTACAACTACAGATGGGCTTGACTACCACATTCTCTGAAAAACCATACAGCAGTACTGCATAGCAGCTCAGGTCGGGAAGTGTGGGATACTTTACTCAGCTGAAAATATAGGTGAGTTAACAAAGTTAGACTGTACGAGAACACTGGTGAACTTTTTAAAAAGAGAAGAAGCTGAGCTTTCTATAATAAGCACTTGTGGTGAAGACATAGATTGTATTGCTGAAACATGAAATTCCTGTACTACATTGGTTCCAAGAAAAAGGGTATGGGATTGTATGGGGGCGGATTTAGGATAAATAACCACTTCCTACAGTGCTATCTGTGCTCATTATTTACCCAGCTGGGCCTTGTTTAGTTTGTGAATTTAAAATTGATCATAGCAGAGTATGTTGGAGCATGTTAGAGTAAAAGAGGAGGATGAGGCTAGACTGTCTCTTGTTATACCAGAATTGCTTGAAATTTATAGAAGTTGTATTCAAACTTTAAAAAGGATGTTATGGAAACAGGTTTGTGTTCATGTACGTGTGTGTGTATATATATATTCTTTTTTCCTCGTTGTGAAATTTCATTGACACTTGTGTTCATCTCACACACAGAGGGAAAAGAGCCTCGAGCTCTTTCATTTTACAAAGCCTCGCTGGAATTCTCTTCCATTCAGTGGTGATGGCCAGTTCTAACATTACAGCACCTTGCCTTGAAAACCAGCATTTTCAAGACAGGCATTTTTCAGTGTTATACATTATTCATTTTCCTTCCTTTGGTTTTCTTTGCTGTTAGTTTGTTTTGCCACTGTGCAGGAGGAGGAGAGATGAGGGAAGGAGGAGGTGGTAGCACTCTTCCTCTTCTCACTGTCCATTTTCCCCCTTTTCCCTGGCTCAGAATGAATTTTGTACTGTTTATGGAGCTGTCAGAAACAAGGGGTGGGAGGAAGGAAGAGGAGGGGAGGACAAAGTGAGAATGGGAGGAAACCTTTGCTCTCTGATGTCACTGTAAGTCAAACATGCAGCCATTCACCCTTCTGACAGTTACTGTAATGTAAATTAGGCTGTTTTAGGGCATGATGAGGATTTCCTCTTTCACAACTGGGAGTTAGCTAATAGTCTTCATTTAATTCCTCTGTGAATTAAGAATTTTTAAAATCTTAAATAGAGTGAAAACTAATCCCTTGGAGTCTGTACTTGCCAGTGCTGAGCTGAGATGATCCTGGTGTTCCACAAAGGTGTGGGTGAGGTTTTGTCCAACACTCTGCATTGGCCTAAGCAGATCCACAGAGGATTGTACTATCTGACAGCGTGTGCATGGTACTGAAAAGTTTGTACGGAAATAGGGGAACGCATCTTTTTCCCAGGAACTTGAGAGTAGTTTTCTTTACCTTTTTCTTATAAGATCTCATGCTGGTTTATCATCCATGGAGTCTGGAGTATTCCAGACTTCTGTTTCAAAGGTTGTTCTATGGATAGGAGCATCTGAAACCAAATGGAGATTTTGTGGAGGTCTGTGCAGACCTAGCTCAGTAGCGTTTAGTGTGTGTTGGATATGAACAGTTGGAGGGCTGCAATACCAGTACATACAGAAACAACTGGAAACCACTGGGTTAAACCCTTCCAAAGATGGCAGTGACTTCTGGAACACTTCAGACATGGAGCAGAGAGGGACCAGCAGTCCTTGTGTGTTGTTTCCAAAGAGACATGTCACTGCAGTTTGATGCTGACTTTTTACCATTTGAATATATCTGGTTTGAGTTTCCTTTTCCTTTGAAAGGACTTCCAAATATTTTTAAACTTCCTTCCTGATGTTTGTCTTTTTTCCAGATTCCAAAATTAGATCAAGTCACATTTCCTCATGGAACTTCGGGTGCAAGGAAGCACCGAGCTTTTGCAGCCCCTAGTCTGAAGTTGCCTGCTCCAGTAGATGACCTGCGCTGTCATGCACGCTATCCAAAACAATTGGACAATGGCAAACTTTTAAAGTCAATGCATGTCCTGATTATTGTCCTGTCCCCCTCAGTTTGTGCATTCTGACTCTTGCTTGATGTCGCTGAGTCCTGTTTATTGAAAATAACATTTAATCCATGACTTGCCTGCTGCATTCTTGTTTGACCTGTTAACTGTTAAGCCAAAAAAATTATTTCAAGAATGGACTTGTCAAAGGGAGCATATCTCCTCCCTTCAAAGACCTCTGAGGATGAATATTTGATTAAAACGTGACTGCAGCATTAAAATGGATGCCCTGTGTCTTTTTGTAAATGAACGACTAGTGAACTCGTGGACTGTCTAGCTTTTAATTGGCAAATTATTCAGCAAGTGTTTCAGGGGGAATTGCAGGGGAGGGTGGGAAGTTAGTTGATTTTTAGATAAATTCATTACAACTTCTATTCCTAGTGCTAGTTTGAAGATAATTAAATCCCAAGATAGATCTACAGACAGTTTAAATTTCCCCTCTGGAAATGTGCAATAAAACCCCAGGCCTGAGGTGGGCAACCCACAGCAAAAAAGGATGTTAGGCTTGTGGTCATCTTAGCTGTGACTGTACTCATGACCCATGCAGCTCCCACACCAGCCTTTTCCTCTGTCTGCTTCTTTCTTTGAGCTCCAGTGAATGGCTGCTGATAAAATCTGCTCTCAAAAGGGCATGGAAACCAAATGCCTGCCTGTTTTAAATGCCTGCCTGTTTTTCTACTCTGATGGGTCACAAGGACAGCCAAATAATTAGATATGCTTATGAGCTTTACAGAAGGCTCTAGGACAGTTAGTGCAGAGGGAAAAGAATAGATAGACATCCTGTACAGTTGCCTAAATGCACTGCTGGAACTCTAATGGAAAAGATGATGAAATGGGGTATCGGGACATGGAAAGTAGCATAGTTTGAATTAGTTAATTTAAGTTTGTTTGAAAGTTGTGATAGCAATTTGTGAAGAGAATACATGTAGACTGTCCCATTTGATGCGTATGAGTTCAGTGTTGCTATCTTTGTTTCTGTAAGTAATGTGATCCAATGTAACAGCACATGATAACTAGGATGTAACACAAAAGGTTCTGGAAATAGTCCAAATGTGTTACATACTGGGTCATTCTGGCACACTTGCTAAGATCATTGACTAATTTTCTTTTCTCAGTAGTTGTCTGCTATCAACTTAGTAGAAACAAAACAGCTCAAAATATTGTAAAAATTGAAGAACAAAGCCTGAAGGGTTACTGTTATTTTCAAAGAACTCTTTCAAACCAGAAAGCTTGGTAGAGGTGTGATATGCAGGCAACCTATAGAACCTAGGTTCTCCCTGCCCTGTGAACAGGCCAAAGGGTAGTGGTGCCAGCTCCAGTCAGATTCTTTTTAACATGCTCTGTGATCTGGAAGACAAACAATTAGAAATGGCTGGCTGATCTGGGTATTCATCTTTGTACAGTCAGAAACAAGACAGCGCATACAAATTCAGGGTGGACAGGAGGGTCAATTGTTATTTTAGTTCTTCTTTCAGTAGAAAAAGACTCATTATTTTTATGAGAAGAAAGATTATACAAATCGATCTTGAATCACCTTTATGTTGTAGCAATACAGTTTTCTTTTCTGGCTGATGTTAATTAAATTGCTTCAGTGAGATGCTCTGAATTGTAGTAGGGAGTGGAATATACGCAGTATGTATGTGTGTGTAATCTTTGCATTGAAAGATTGCTAAGGTGTTAGATATAAGATACAAAATATATATGTTAACATTGGAAAGCAAGCCAAGTGATCTTTTTTTTTTATTTTTTCTAGGAGTTTTATGGTGTTTTGGTTATTTCTGCAAATGTCTAACTGGATATGGTCTTTTCTGGAAAAAAAAAAAAAAAGCAGCTATTTGCTCAACTTACAAAGAGGCTGATTGCAGTGTTCTCTCAATGTTTGCATTGCCGCTTTCTGGATATATTTTTTTTTTTTTTTTTTTTTTCTGTCTGCAGCAATTTCTGAAAGATTTAAATTTATTCATTAATCCCCGTCCACTGCAGGAACCTGCCCCCCTTCCATTTTTGCAGACCAGATGAAGATGATGACATGTTGGGCACAGGAATAGGAGTCACCACCTGGGCAGGCTGTATGCCTTTGTTAGGTTGAATGCTTTGTATTGTGGAGCCACTGCCTACAGCCATGGGCTGCATGGGAAGGTGTGAAGAGTTGAACGTAGTCTGCATTTGCACTGTTTTTTTAGGAAAGGAATCACAAGAAATGAGATTTATAGACAGAGTAACATCATGCATTGCCACTCAGTCTCATCAATGTCTACTGAGTTTTAAAACTGGATGTGTAGGTGATTATCTACTGATGTGGACTAAGGTGTGAGAGAGAGGGAAGAGGGTGCAAGAGGAGGCCTGCAAGAGGATGGTGTTGAATAGCTACATCCACTATTGCTTGAACTTCTTGAAGTGTAAATTAGATATAGTTACACCTGAATGAAAGCTTAGCATTTGAGATCTTTGTTGATGTAAGCCTTACTATGTTAGGGGAAGAAGAACTTTTCAAAAAATACTGCTATAATTTTTATTTATAGTTACAAAAAGTCTGTAAAAACACTTCCCTGCCTAACATTAAAGTCCTGCTGGTTTCATTCCAAGTGCAATCCTCTTAGGTCTCCCTGAGTTTAGCCAGTACCTTTGAGTTTATTAATATTAATGGTTTCTGTCACCTCTTAAAAGGACGCTGAACAGGTTTCCAGCAGTCTACAAAATCTATTTTGAATCACAATCACAGGATTGTCAGAAAGGTTTTTGAATCTGGGCTGACCTTGCCATTGGATAGCAATGCCCTAAAAACATAAACTGGCTGCCATTGTTGCTGTAGGTCTGCTCCTTGTGGAAATTTCTGGGATTAATCATATGACCTGTTAACAAGACATACAATAGTACCTCATTTGCTTTAACAATTTGAAGTCAGTGTCAGCTGTATGTATCACGTACATTCATAATTTAAATTATAATGGTATGCAGCAATAGCTCAGTGAAAATGTGTTTAGAAAAAATGTACATGGTAGATAAAATTTTTGGTCTAACCTAAATGTCCAGGCTGCAGGTATGTTGTTGAATTCAGACAGAATGGAGACCTGGGAGGAATATATAGTCCCCACTGCTGGTCAGTAATTATTTCAGTTGTAATGAAATTTAAATAAAAATTCCTGCTGGTGTCTCACTAATGGTCCTGGCCTTTCTCTGGGCAGAACACTTCCGAAATGCAGTTTGTTATAACAGAGTTTCACCAGCTTCCCTCCAGCTTGCTCACAATAGGAAAATTTAGTTTTCCAGTTAGCCAGGAGAGACTTTTCAGTCCCTAGTTACCCTTGTGCCCAAGTTCCAATTTTTGTGCCTGCTTGCTCACCCTTAGCTGTATTCATCCCCCAGGGAGATGGTGCTGGCTTGCCAGACTGGAGTTGCCCTGAGCAGCCAGCATAATGGTTCAAATTAGGGCTGCTGTTCTCAGAAGCTGCCTCTGACACTAAGGGAAACAGAATTGGCCTAGTGCTTACCACACTGAAAAAAGCCATCCTCTTTGGAAAAAGCATTTTAATTCTGAATAAAACATTGGGCTGGCTTTTACCTCATGAATAGCGCTTTATTCCACTTCAATAAATATCAGTACCGACAAGCAACTACATCGTGTCGTGACCTTACGTAAGTGTATGGCAAGGTTCCAAGTTAATTTCCACAAATGCACAGGACAGGTTTTTGTAGGTATTTGACCCTTAGGTAGGCAGTGCTCCTGCAGACAGGGCCGGTAAAACAACCTGGCAAATATCCAAGCTCCATGGACTAGTCCTGGCTTCACAGACACCACCAGGACCTCAGGTACTTCGTGCCCAGGCTCCTTAACATGGCTGAGTGCTGACAGACAGCTGAAGAGCTAGGATTTTGTACAAAGGTTTGAAAGGCAATGTTGCTCTTTGTTAATAGGGAAAGTTCAAGAAATTACAAGTGGCTGGAAGGCCACATCTTCTGGTAGTTTGAATCTAGCCTCTCATCCTACTTGTGCTCTCTCGTCCCCTGGGAAGGGATGTTTACATGTGCGTGCAACAAGGGAAACCAGGAAACTACCTGCCTCAGCGGGCCTCCAATCCAGGCAGTCTGCTCAGTGCTCGAACAGCCTGAACGAAACACCGAGCTCTTCATCTCCTGCCACTTTATAAGCTTCTAACATTACTCTAAGATCATTCCCTGCCCAATCCCACCCGACAGTTACATGCCCTTATCAGGTTCTGTCATTGCAAACGTGAACTTCATCGTGATTCCCTGGTTTGAGATTGCATTTTAATAGAGGATTATCTTCATTTAATAGCCCTCTTTTTGGAGTTGGAAGCTTGATAAAGTTCCGAACTTGACATGGAAACCCCAAGTTGTCATATACTTCTTGTGGGATTATTAAGAGGGCCAATGGTTGGGTAACTGTGTCTCAAATGCTGAAATGTCTTTAAATTCTGTTCCCTGCGTCACTGAATGAGTGCTATATAGTTTCTGAAGTGTCTAAGCTGTTGCTATAAATGGAGTGTGGTTGCTTAAGCCATTCTGGTGCTTTGGGAAATTTTGTACCCTCAGCTTGTTTGCCAATTAAATAGGGAAGATGGTTGCAGATGCTTTGTGTAGGCTATCACTCAAAATATTAACACTAGAAAGTGTAGACACCTGCCACATTTCTCTTGGCATTTTCAATTTAATGCAGGGAAAAATCAGGCTGAGGTTCATCATTTAGTGTTTGATAGAAGGCGCGCTCTCTGCTCTGTTTCTATATAGCAATCAAATCCCACATACTGTACTATATTCTGCCAGGAAATCCACTAACCTTTCATATAATATGTAGTGGGTTTTATAGCCAATGCTGCAGAGCCGTTTTCCATGCAGGAGGATTTTCAGCTATTTTTTTCTGCTGCTTTGGTAAGATTTGCAGTGGTTCTCTCTACAGTGCCAGATGTTGTACATAAAACAGGAAATTATATACCATTCTCTTGCTTATTGAACAGGAGAGAAGAATCTACTTTTAAAACCTAGCTGGGAGAGGTTGCTAGAAGTGCCAAGTTTAAAGAGGCAGATCAAGTGTGGGAGATGAGAAAGCAAGACAATACTCGCCTGAATGTGGCGGTGAATGCTAAATCTCAGCTGAAGCACAGTTGATGTACTGACATAAAAGGGAATGTACTGAATATATAATCATTGTGGATATATGCGTGGGGTTTTGCATTGTACGATAATCAAATGAGTAGTTCTTTGTACACAGATTTACTGACACTGATGGGAATCTCAGTGGAGCTCTAATGATCTATATTTAAAGAGATACCAGCCCAATTACGTTCTGTACCATGCATCTGTATACTCCTGAAGGAATGCAGTGTCAGAACAACATTATTTTGGCTGGCACTTCTATAGTATCCTTAATCTACTTACCTTGAAGCATTTTACAAATATTAAGTGCTTCATTCAGTAGCATTCCACTGGGCTGTGTTCATCAGGATAGTGACGTACTGACAGAGTTTGAATCAAAGAGCCCCTCATGAATAACCCTGGTGCCCAACAGGTCATGCCTGGTCTGCACGTTCTTTTACTTGTCCTTCTGCTTTTTCCTGTCAGGTACTGGGGTAGCAGCTGTTTGGCCAGCATGCTGCCTAGTAGCCAAGTGTCTCTTGCTGCCCCTCAGGCTGTTTCAGTGCCGGCCAACAACTCTGCTACCTGTCCATGCAGGAAGGGAGGGGACATCACAAAACTGGGCTCTGGATGCTGTAGCTGCAGAGGTTTGACCATCCTGCTGCAAGACATGAGAGGAGAACCATAAAGAAACAGATCAAACGTAGTACTGACTCTCATTAGTAAGCAAAGCCTAACATGTGACACTGAGAATTACAGTTCTAAGGGGAGACATCTTTTATCTTTCAGAAACTTCCAAAACATACTGATAAATTCAGAGATGATTTGGCTCAGCCTCTTTGTAGCCTTTTCTTCTAGACAGAGCCACTTCAGGAGGTTTTTTTATATCCATGTGTGCTTCTTTGTACTGTTTAGGATGATGGCGATAGATCTAAATAAAACGTAGCTCTGTGCAAGTTGGAGAAAAGACAATCTACTTCTCTTTAGTGGGACTGCTGCTCCAGCAAAGAGTGTTGGCTGAGTCTGAAGTCTTGTTGCTTTGGCCTTTCATCTTCTGGTAGTTTGAAATAGCTTTTCTGACCATCGTCATCTCTTCCAGCTTCTAGTATGCACAGTGGACACCTCAGCTGAATCACCTCTCTGTTGCTCTAATTAACCAGGTATTTGAGCATTATTGGAGTTCTACATATCTTACAAAAAGTCAGAGTAAAAATCAGAGTAACAGTGGTATATCAGGGCCGTTAGTTTCTTTCCTGAGGCAGAATAGATCAGTAGGTCTGTTCTGGCAGTGTTGATCTTGCTTGGCATTTTAGTTAATTTTACTTAGGCTCTTATTTGCTCACTTTATTAACATTTAAAATGGCATCATTGGACACTTGTAGCAATTGTAACAGTTTTTATCCATGCTCTTGTTGATAAATGATTCCTTATTAGGTATTCATGCACTAGCATGATTTTTTTTTTTTTTTTTTTTTGATATGGATTTTCCCACTTATTTCTGTTCACAGGAAGGATTAGCTCTATCTGAAGCCATCATTACTGACCCTCACTGGAGAATGTAGTCATTGAATAGGTCTGCAGGCCTATTTACGATGCTCTTTCTAATCACGTGAGAGCTGTAGTATCTGTCAAGTTTGCCAAATTCAGGTGATACTGGTGATGTGAAAACTGTGGTTTTGCCCTGAGAAGTTACTGCCAGGTGTTTTCAGGAAAGTGTTGAGAGTTTTTAATACCCGTTTCATTAAGCTTTTGTTTACTGCTCTTAGAAACCTGCTGTGATTTCCTAAATTTTGGAGGTAAAAACAATTTCTGAAGCTGCTACGTGATTCTTCTTTAACATAAAGACTGTGGGCACGGAACTTGTAAGTCCTATGCTCATCCATGTTCCCTATTTGTAAGGCAATGCAACGGAGCCTGTGAATAGAAGAGGGCTTAGGGCACAGGTGGGACGTAGGCTGACTGGATGTGGCCCTTCCCAGTGATTAAATTTCCTACTGCAGAAATGAACAGTAGATCTCCTTAAGGCTGCAGGCTAGTCAAACTTCCTATTTCTCAGCTAAAGATGTCTTTATATAGCAGGTTTGGTTCAAGGATTAGTCATGGTGACTTGGGAATATAGCAGAGATCTCCTGAGATCTTTTCCAGAGTACCAGTTAGCAGAAAACATGCCTTTCTACAAGATGACTGATGATCATTAGTGTCATTGGAACAGATCAATTAATATAAATCTGCTTCACTGAAGCCAGTGAAACGTTGTTAATTTATGACAGCTGAGGATCTATGCCAACATGGTTGTATATGGTGGACTTTCCTCTAACTCCTTAGGAATTGCACAAATAATAAGCTTGTATAAATAGAGAAAACAGAGGTCATCTTACTTAAAAGCTATCAAGATTTTCATTGAAATTTGAGGGCTATAAAACTGAAAGGACAGTATAATGCTAAACTTGCATTCTGTGATGCTCCCTAAATAAATAGCCAGCAGTATGTAGGGGAATACTTGTTAATTGAAAACTAGCCAGTTAAATATCAAGCATATGTGTACAGCTTCCTTGTTCTATAACACTAAAATTTCCCTCAGAATTTCTGAAGGAAGACAGACCAGATAAAAAGCAGTTAACCCATATTTTACAAAACTTATATATATATAAAATTAGGTTTATATAAAATTGGAAAAAAAAAAGTTTGCCTTATTTCCAATGTGTTTTGGTTTTTATTATAGTATACTTCGCAGTACTTGTTTCAAATATGGTTTTAGAGTTTCACGTTAGCAGAAGAATTATGTGAAATGCTTTTAGATATGAAGGCAACTTTTTCTCTGTTAATTAAACCTTTCTTAAAGGCTGTTTCATAATTATACTTGTGGCTTGGTAGATAATGCTTCTTTTTCATATGCAAGTCATTTGATTCCTCTGGTGCCTCATAACACTCAAGAAGCATGGACTCTTTGCAGTGTGACTCATACTGTAGCTTATTTTACTACATATTCTATATAAAGACTTTCTTTGAACGGTGAGTGGATACACAATATCAAAGGGACAATAACAAGCTTTATCTGTCTTGCTTCACAATAGAGGAAAAAGTCCTACAAGAATAGATTGGAGCGTAGGTGATTGCAAATTAAGTAGCCCTTCAATTAAGAAGTGTTCTAACTTTAGTATTGCCAGGGACCTTGTCTTCCAGGAGGACTGAAAGTCTCATCCCTGTACAGCAATGCTCTTGCTTCAAGAATTAATCACTTGTCTTGTTGTCGGAAAAAGGTTGAAGTCTATCAGATTCCTCCTCAATAAAACCTGCCTCTCTTCCATCAGGAGTGTATAAGAATGCCCACGTATGTATTTTACCACTGCGACAGAGAGCAATAGCAATGCATTCCTAAGCCATTCCATCTGTTTCAGATGCTTAACACCTTCAGTACTGGTATCTTCCAAAACTGAAAAGTTGCAGCTTTAGGACATCATCACATGGTCACAAATGAAAACACAAGAGAACTGCTAATACGAGGAATTGAAGTTGAAAAATAAGTTTGGGATATAAAAATAATCAGAGCTATTGAAAATGATTGAAAAGTTTTACTGAGCAGTTTAAAAGTTTATTTCCTTTCAATTTTTGTCTCTTTTCTGCCACAGATATTAACCCCAGTTTCCATGATTTATCTACTTATGCTAGCAAATGTATGTGGTGGCTAGTTTGGAGTTACACCTGGGACCATTAGCCATCCAGCATGTGTACAGACTGCTCAGCTGGCTGCTGCCCAGTGAAGTGGGTGACAATGAGTGCTGCCCTCTGAAAACTAATGTGCTTTGCTTGCTCTCCATGTAAAAACAGCGTGTTTATCTAGCACTGCTGTTTGCTTTGTGTAAATGTTATCCCTTGTAGTACATTGCTTCCAGCGGACTTGAAAAAAGAACAGCCAAGGTTCATGGGAAGCAGGTGGTGGGGCCTCCCCAGCACAGCCTGATATGTTTATTTTACTACTTTTTTGACATCCTTTAAACAAACAAACAAAATATGATTCCATAAAGAAGCAGCAGGAAATACAAAGATTTCTAAGAATTGTAGTCCTTCTTTCAATTGTACAAATAAGTTTAACTTTCAAAATCAATGATCTACTGTATGTCCTGCCTGTATTAAACCTATCTGTTGAATGGGGTAGGCTGAGATTTCAATATGCTGCTGAAATTATTTTTAGCCATGTGCAAGGTGGGTACACAGAAGAAATGGTTATTTGCTTGAGTCTAATGGACACACAAAAGTTCAGAAAACTGGTTTGATTCCCCGTGAGCTTACCATCATGTATATCCTTTTTATAACGAAACATAAGTTTTAGAATGTACTTCTAAAAGCCAGGTCTTCCAGAATGGAAAGTTAAACACTACAAATGTGTTTCACTGAGAGCATTTTTAGTCAGTCCGATAGAAGTTGTCTTTCCCCCAAGAGGCCAGCACTTGGGCATTTCTGCTGATGGGTTCTGGATGCTTGGGCTCGGCAAATTGTTTCTGGAGGAGCCTTAGTGCAGGAATCAGCTTTTCTCATTGCCCCTCAGAAGAGAAATTTCCTTGCCAAATTGCCTCACAGAACTGCTGTGTTGGTGCATATACAGTATTTGGCATATGGTTTAATGGTCTGTTTGTTAGTCTTCAGTCTTATTTCTCTTGGTCTTACAGTTGGTTGATTACAGCCTTCCGTCATCACAATTTGCATAGTTCTTCCACGTAAGTATAATAGCAATAGCTTTGTCCTTTTTAATTTGGTTATATCTAGTTAAACTTCTCTTCAGAATATTTTTCTTTATTAGTTACCTGCTTTTTTGGTGGTACAGCTTTGGTGCAAGGGTGTGACAAACATCATTCGTTTGGATGGGAGCGTGTTTTTCGGATGGGACTGTGACAACCTGTACATCACAAATGCTGTTTTAATCTTCAACATGATAGATCATAGAGAGAATGAAGGCTGATAATAATGAATAATAATCAGTGCAATGATGTTTTCGTGGTTATATATTGCCCTGTGAAAGAAATTCCCATTCAGAAAAGGAATAGAAACCAAGGCATCTTAATATGAAACTCCTGCCCACACTGAACTATCAGCCTACTCAAACTAGGCTACTTGCTTGATGTTCAGTCTGAAAAATACACAATCTGAGTAATTTTCAAATGGTAACCAAGTGGATTTGAATTATTTTTACCTGGCTGAATAAATCTGGAAGAAAGTTGCATAATTTCTTTAAACAAGTCACTCCTCAGAGTTTCAGAAAAATTTTGATTATGAGGTGGTTTGGACACTGCTTGGCTTATGCTATTTAAAATCCTTTAAAGTTTACGCTTTATATCCTATTTTCTTCTGGTTTTGCTTGTTACTGATATCACAATGCCATGAGATAAAGAATAACAAACATAAATAGTGCTTCACTATGAAAAACAGAAACTAAGCTTGTGACTAGAAAGTTGGTGGAGACTTGATGTTGTAGTTTGTGCTGTTCATCTGGATCTGCAGAATCTTTAAGCCTAAACTGTCACAAAGGCAACCAGCTTCAATGAGCCTAGCTTCTGTCAGCTGGGAAATTACTCAGCTGTTTCAATGACATCAACTGATAGAACTGCTTGCTTTGGTGGCAAGAAGAGAGTTCATTTATTAGGCATACCCATGGGCTACCTCACTTTTTTTTTCCTTCCCCTCTTACAGTTGGCCATATTCCCTTAAATCTGTGCACTCCCTGTGATAACTCATCTGTTCAGTGAACTGTGGAGGATTCCCCTAGAGAGTCCTTTCAATTTTTTATGGTTATCTTAGTTTTTTTTTGTGTTGTTTCTGAAACCACTGTCTAATTATTTTGAGACAAACTGTATATAAATTACTAGGACTTTCTGACTTTCCTCCTTTCCAATTAAAAGAGTTCTGTTTAGGCTATATATTGCACTCACCTCCTACCCATAACTCCTTCCTACCTAAAACATTTTTCCTTCCATCTGTCTTACTAACTTTTCTTTATTTTTAAATATTAAGCTTCCAGTGGGACTTCTTTTCTTGTTTCCCATCCCTACATGCTTCTGATTATCACTGTCCCCTCTCATCCCAAGGTTTGAAAATATTTCTAGGGACAAGGTAAAAAGAGTAATGTCACTTCTTGCCTAGAGGATTGCTTGAGAACCACCCCACAGCAAGACTCAGTTGCAGAACAGCATTAGGTGTGAGGGCTTTTTAGACTTGGTGAGGGACTGACAGCTAAATAAGATGTCCATGGTGCGAGGAAGTTGCTTTCTCTGGCTCCAGTCAGAGGAAAAAACCTTGAAAGCTGCCCTATGCAAATAATGCCATTGCATTACAGAATGTTGATGCAGTTTACCTGATCCCTCTGTTATGGCACAGCTGAACCACTGCTACTGTGTGTTTGCATATCAGTTTGATAAAAATCAGTCATTCCAATCCAAATACGTTTTGGTATCATTGGGTAAGATGATGTCTTACAAGTCCATCGGAAGAGACTGTGTTTCACAGGACTTCATGGGGAGCCTGAAATATGAGGGCAATGAGATGTTATACTGTGTATGGGGAATTACAAAATAGCTCAATTATTATGAACTCCAGTGGGGAATTGCCATAGGCAGCATCTATTATACTATGCTGTGTAAGAAAGGGACTCCTTTGGATTTGGGAAGTTGAGTCCATAAGAGGTTTGTGCTGGCAGTACAGTTCCAGCGGTGCCGTTGCACTGCCTGCTGACTGCCTGAGCTGGGAGGCCCAGGTGTGTTGGGGTCCTGTCAATTGATACCAATCTGATTGTGAGTGACTTTCTGTGCTGCAATATGCTTATTTCCATGCACCAGGAGGAGTAGACTACGTTCAGTCATACTCCTGAAATTATAATTACTTAGTTTATCTTTAGGTTTCCCCCTAATTATTTGGTATTATACTTGTTTTGATTTCACAGCAGTGTTGCTGAGAGAACTGCACAGGCAGCTTTTAAAGCAGCTCACACTGTAATCAAAATAATATTTTTAAAAGCAATGAAGTAAGACTAATGTTATAAAGGAAATTCCCTTGTATATTTACTTATTTGCTTGCATTTACCAAATATCATCATTATAGTTAGGCACAATTGTAGTAGAAACAATCACTTTGGAAGCTGATATTTGCTTGCTTCTGCGAGAAGCAAAGGCACAGCATTCGACTGACCCCACTGAACTCATTAAGAGGTTTATATTGATTTGAGAGGAATTAATATTTAACCCAGAGCTTCCTTCCATATGAAAATAAACTCTAGACCAACATACTTCTGTGCTTGTAGGTTGTAAGTATGAAAATCTGAGTTCCAAATCAGCTCACCATTTTGCATTTTCTTTTCATTTCACATCTCCTTGTGAAGGGAGGGAAGAAAATAAACTATTTACGTGCAATGGATAAAGCCACTGCTTCATACAGTGTCAACGTGAGGCCAGTTTAAGTGGCCTCACTTAAAAACTTAACATTTAACAACTTAACACTTAACAACTTAAAACTTAACAACTTAACATTTAAGTTGTACTTAAAACCTATTTTTAGGGCTTAAGCACTGCACAGACCTTGTGCTGACCTTAAGAATTTCAGTAGAGGAGCATGGCTTCAGCCTGTTGTTGGAGCACAGCCTGCCCTGGAAGGTCAGCAGCTTCTCTCTGTCTCAGTGGCACATACCTAGTTCCACATATATTTCTTAAGGTAAAGCCCTCCTCATAGCAGTCATGCAAAGATGTATTGGATGTGTGGATCAGGACGTCAGTATTTGGAACGTGACAGTCTCAGGCTGGAGCAATAACTTGATACAGAGACTTTTGCTGAGTTCTGACATGTCTAGTACAAAAACTTGCTTTTTGCTGCTACACAGGTTAGGATATGTGATCAGGAACAAGACATGTATGTTGCTGCAATTCCAGAATTTACTGTTTTGTCAAAGTACTTTAAAACATAAACCTCTTCCTGGTGTGACCTTTTGCCTCAGATGAAGCTCTGATCCAGAAAAATAGAAAAGATAAGGGAGAAGCACCATATGGAGGACATAATGTAGAAGGCAGCTCACAGCTGCCCAGGCAAGGAATTGGGTAATGCCAGCATCATCTTGTATTTGTAAGTCTCTTATTACCTGCCTCTGGTCTTCTTTGTATGCTGCATTTTTGCATAGTGCACCCAAACTGAGCTCATCTGAAAGAGAGTTTCTTTGGTTCTCCATTTGTTACTGTAGTGTATCTGAAAATAGAAGCTGTGACTCCCTGAGGGTAAAAGGAAGTCTTCTGTGTGCAGAACTTTCATAAATTGTTCTCAAAGCATGTTTCCCCTGCACAGAGCCCATGAGATGACACCAGACATAGCTCACTCTAAATGTTGTCAATGTAGGTTTAATGGTTGGCTGTAGTGGTAGAAAAAATGTTAAAATAGTGCATTTTTCTTAATAGTTCAGCTCTCTTGAAGTCCTATCTGTTGGCTTCGCTAATAAAGAAGCGGGTTTACAATCGTTAGCTTTGCAGAAGTGTTGAAGAGGAGTGAGATTCCATTCTGCTACTTGCATCATTCAGAAAATTCCAGCTAAAGTGTCATTTACTGCATCTCTCCTACAAGAGATTTTTCTGATCTTATATTGTGTTTGAAGCAATGCCGCTGACAGACATCATCATCATCTGATTTTAAAGTGAGCAAATTCAACAGATATCACTGTAAAAGAGTAAATACAGAATTACATAATGTTCTTTTTCAGCCATTTTTGGCTGAAAACTGAACTTCACGTCGAAGGCAGCTGAATTGTTATATATATGTATTACTATAAATATAGCATTTGTTCTATGGTTACACAAGCTCAGTAAAAGAAAACACATAAATCAGATGGGCTGTTTGTTCGTCTTTCTTTTGTCCTCTTTTAAGTACATGCAATCTTTCCCACCCTTCCAACCAAGTCGCATCTCCACCCAACTGCGTTTCCTGAGTGGATTCCTCTAGGAGACAGAATCAGAAGGCTGCATGATGTCATTTCTATATTTAAATTAGATGGAGCAGAATAGGCTGTGTAATTTGTTTAATCATTGCTCATGCTCTAATTTCCTTGGATTTGATTTTTTGCAGTGCATTCTTATCTTCGGGTTTCTATCTGGTAGCCAAGTCTGCTATTTGGCGTGATTTCAGTGAGCTGGGTGCATTTTTCTTTTCAACTAAAACTCAAGGGGATTCTGTGATCAAGCAAATTCGGCACACGGAGCTTTTCAAGCACGATAAATTGATTTAAGTGGGAATGTGACAGAAAAATATATGGCTCCAAAACAAAGAGATCAAATAAAATCTAAAGCATAGTTGATTAGAGCCATACAGAAACATTCAGAAGATGGTAAACAGATAAATAAATAGAAAAGATGCAGATTCATCTGCCATTATATAAACTGTACTAATTCTGGGATCAGGATTCAGCAATTTCAGTACAGGCATTTCCTGTATTTATTTTATCTCAATATCACTAAATGGTACTTCATTTCTGCTATTTCAGGCCTTGTCTATCTTGTTTTAATGACTTGAGTAGACTGACGTGTACAAAACAGTCTCTGTTCAGTAAATTGTGGTAGAATCTTTGAATTTTATTTTCTATTTTTCCACTATATATGAAGATTTATTTTCTCTTTTGTAGCATTTTATTTTCTAATTTGTCTTTACCCTTTCCTTTAGAAATACTTCAATTCTCTTCCCTTATCTATACTTGGATGATAATCTGGAAATCACAAATGCTAGTGCTTAGTAATATTCAGGATTCTTGATATTCTCCATCCTAATATAGGTAGGCAGTTTCTGCATGAAATTCCCCTTTGTACTGAGATAAAAGCACCCCTCAATATCCTGTTGTGCTGTATGTATGCTTAACGACTTGAAACGGATTTCAAGTGCAGAGATAGGCGGTGAGGTGCACGCAGTCTGTGACATTGCAAGTGGAGCACATGTTTTTGCCGTGCACAAGGAGGCAGACCACCTGCAGCGAACACTGGAGGTGAGGCGTTGATCCCATACAGACCCACCTGCAGCAAACACCTAGCGGAACTGCAGAGACAGGGCCGCAGGGCAGCCAGCAGCACCCAGCAAGAAGAGAGCTCAGTGAGGAGGTCGGAGCTGCAGCCCTGAGGGCCTTGCATTCTCCAAGGGCTCCCAGCCCAAATGGACCCCACTACAGCTGGGGCTGGACCCAGTCTTACATGTGGCCCAGATTTGAAACATGTGCTGGGGTCTAGTCCTCTCTTGGTCTGGCTGAGAAACTGCCAAGGTGCTCTCACACTGTTCAGCCACAGTTTTGTACTTCTGTACAAACCTGTTTCTTTTGATATGACTTGTGTATCTCCTGGCATCGCCACAGGCAGGAGTCGCTTTCAGTCAGCAGGATTTCTGATTTTCATTTAATAGGCTGCTGTGTGGTGGTAATGTAAAGTGCTTGGTTTCTCTTTGGAGATGGGGGAAAACTATTGTGAAGAAGCTTATGGTTTTGTTTTTATTTTCCCCAAAGCAATCAGAGTGAAATTCACGAACAGATCTGTGCAACTTTGCCGTGTCATTTGCCTGCCTGGGTTGCTCTCATTACAACCTCACTGAAGAACCAGATTTTAAGATTTGTGTTTATGGGTTTGTTCTAGAGTGAATTTTGATGTAAATTATACTTTATAAGCAAAGTGGCTCATCCAGCAGCGGAGGGAAAAAGCCTGAATATGCAGGTGGGGTGGCTGTGTTACAGCTCGCGGATCAGAGGGGTCAGGTGTCAGCCTGTGCAGACGGCTGGAAGCGTGGATGTGTTCCAGTCAGAAGGCAGGAGACCCAGTGTGAATCCCCGATTACTGTTCAGGTCAGTTACTGTGGTGCTGTTGGGAATTGATGCTTTAGAGAGCTGATGCTGAGGAGCAAGGTTTGCTTCAAACCCTGTGAATTTGCCCTTATCCAAGTATGTTTGTAGTTTGTTTTCACTACTGCAATTTAGGGTTCAACAGGAGTGATACAAGTCTTGGGATTACATTATTGCAGCACCTTTGAATGATGATTTACCATCCAGTGTTAAACAGTCATGGGACAGGTCCTTTTTGAAATATCCAATTCAGGCAGCATTGGCCAGAAATGTGTGGAAATTTTCCAACTAAACTTGCTTAGAAGAAATACACTTATTAATTTGTAAACTTAGTAAGGTAGAGTCTGAAAACAGAATTATACTAGAGTTTTCTATGCATCTCAGCACATAATATTGGGCAATAATGAGTGAGTGGTTGTTTGTTTGTTTTTTTTTTTTTTTGCTTGTTTTCTTCCCATTTTTAACAAGATTTGGGTAAAAAAAAATACTATGCCTATTTGTTATTTATTTAGTAAAATTCAGTAGGAACATTAGGCACTTTTTATTGGAAAACACTAACAGATAGCAGGCAGATGACCTGAGAATTTTCCTATAAATTAGTTCTGTGATCTTCAGAGCATCAGCTCTAGGGGCAGAGATCTAGACTTTGAGATGACAAGCTGTGCTTGGTTGGGGGTGAAAAGAGGGTCCAGAGATCTTCTTGGTCTCTTTTCAGCTCTCTTCATATTGTTCTGGAGGAAAGAGAAGAAATGATGCACCATGCTGAGCTCACAAGGGAGATTATTCATTGCCAAAATGGTATGACTGGCACAACCAACTCAGAGGAAGAACAAAATTGTACTGAGAGCATCAGTGATCAATTATTTATTATCAAAAGAAAATAGAGAACTGCTGTCAAGCTACAACTTACATCACCCTAGAGAAACCATTAACGGACTATAGGCAAATAGCACAGAGGATTACAGAACTCAAGTAACTGTCAAAATAACATCTAATAAAGTAGTTACACAAGGTTTTGAAGAATGTGTGTGGAAAGGTCACCTTGATGTTTGGCCTAGGATTTCTAGAACTGAAATTAATTATTTTGTTTTACTGTCAAGTCTGCAGGTAATGCAGGTTCTGCCTAGTCATCTCTGCTGCCAGTGGTAGACAGAGTAGGAGGCAGTAGAAATGCATCTGGTAATTTAGGGTTCAACTGAAGTGATGTGAGTCATGAGGTTATATTATTGCAGCAGCTTCAAACAATGATTTACTACCCAATGTCAAACAGCCACGGGACAGGTCAATACATACATGTAGTGCTACTACATATCGAGGCTGTGAGTGGGGGAGATTAAGAGGAGGAAAGAGAAAATCACCTGTGTGTTGTGGTCTAAAACTAAACCTTCTTTAGTTTTAGAAGACTGTCAATTCCAGCCATGTGTAGGTTTGCTATGACATGGGGAAGCATTAGAAGCCAGACTTCACTCTCCAGTGCTGAGTACCATCACTGTTTGAAGTCCTTATTGAATGGCCCATCAGTTACTCTGCTGACTTGAGAGCTGCTGGACTTGGGGGTGTGTCTGGTGTGGAACTTGCATTTAAAACTTTATGCCCAGGTGGGCTTTCCTTCACCGTTTGTGTATTGTTCCTGTCAGTGTGGTGGTTTTGCTATGCAATGCACATGGAAGAGAACAGAGGCTACTCTATTTTCTTCATATCTGCCTGGCTTGTTTTGGAGTGCTTGTATTGTATAGATCTTCGGGTTTTGATCTTTCTTTCTCTTTAAACAGGGATTAGATATTTTCAATAGTTGCAGCAGAAGAGAAGGGATTAACTACTAAGACGTATTTTATACACCTTATGTGCAATAGAAGAATGCATAAGGGATTCAGAGATAGCTTGCACTAGAATTACAGTAATGGCCTTTCTAAACATTATGATATAAAAAATTTACCAGAGTGCATTCATGGTGTAGAAGAAAATCCATTGTAGTCATGAAAACAGCTGAGACTCGTCACCAGCTAACCAATGAGTGGTCTTAAAAACTGTTGATGAAAAAGTTCATCCTCTGTGCCTCCCCAGTGAGGAAAGTGCTATTTGCTTGCTTCCTTCCCTCCCATCCCCTACTGTTCCTCGTCAGCACTCTTCTGTGCTTTAGGCTATATAGCAGTGACTGAAAAGGTCATGTTAATTTTTACCACTGCGTGGCTATGAGATGGTCAGTAACTGAAACTAAAAATAGAGTCTTTATTATTTGTGCTGTCAGATTAGATGCAGGAAGCGTCTGATCTTTAAGCTATTGCATGATAGAGTTTGTAAATTAGTAGAAATCTGAAGACAGAGTGAATAGGTCACTGAGTGTAGTTTTAAAACCTGCTGTCATGTTGGATTTACAGAACTAGAAGATTTTTGGTAATAAACAAGCTTATATGATAGCTGTTGTTGTCTTTCATAAGGAAGGCCTTTCCAGAGTTCATACCAACAGCAGAACACATTTTAAGAAGCATTTTGTAAATATGTAGTTTGTTGATATTCAGGGTCATTTTAAATGCCACCTACCTTTACATTTTTACTTACTGTATTTTCTTTTCATTTACAGACATTATAGTAATAAGATAGGTCTCACACTCAACATTGTTTTTTTTTCTCATTATCTCAGCTTTGAGAGAGCTCGTGCTTGGAGCTTCGTTACTCCATTCAATACTGTGAATCTCTTTGCAGTTATTTTCATCCTCTTTGCATACTCAGGTTTCCCAATGGACAACATTTCCCAGACTTCTTGAAAAATGAGTGTCCTTTGACATTTAATTTGGCTTATGAGCTGGCACAATTTTAGTTGTAAATTGTACCTCCAATGTCAGCCTGCACCCCTTCAAGGTGTCTTCATGGAAGACCATGCGTAGGCAGTCATATTAGCCTTCATTTAAGATAACCAGGTAGTTTAATTCATGCTGAGGTCCCCTGGAGGAGTCTGAAAAACTGAACTTTCTGAACACACGTCCAGGATTGGTGGCTCTTCTGGTAATGCTGGCTGACCTCCTTCACAGGCAGTGCTGCTCACTGGGCTTGCTCTGCCAGTGTACTTAGTAGACTTACTCCAAGGCAGGGTAGGACCTTCATGTGGAAGATTACAAAGTTGAGGTCCTTGGCAGCCTATGCTTATGCTCTTTGTGGCCTTTGGCATCCTGAGAATGAGGTGGGGCTGAATGTGGTTAGGGGCCTAAGAACAAGAAATCCACAAGTGTTCCTAAAGCTTACAGTACGTGAGTGCAAATAATACAGCAGAGTACAAGAGTACATCTATCTTCCCTGCCTATTTGATGAAAATCAGACCCACATCTAAAGATAGATGTTGTTGTTGTTTTTTAAAAAGGACAAATTCCTAAAATGTGAATAGGGTTCCAGAAACCATAAAGTATTGGCTTACAATACCTTTGGGTACCGCTGCTTGATGGTGCACAGTTGTGCACAGCTTTTTGCAACTGATCCCTTACATTACACAGGGCAGTTACATAAGGGACCTACAGAGTTGTCTTTTTAGCACAAATGTGGAATCGTGCACATTGGGTGCTCAGTGTGAAGAGTATACATCGGCTTTAAAGTATTAAATGCAATTCTGGCTTATCATGCCTGTAAGACTTCTGCAGGTATTTTTTGTTAAGCTGGGCCCCCAAATCTTTTGGAAATTGTATGGTGTGTTCTATGCTTCATTTTGTGAGAAGAATAAGCAGGAAAAATACTAGAGAATTAATGAGAAAGGAAACTGCCATGCAGTGTGTGACGATTATGAAAGTTGTATAGGCAATGCATACGTTTGAAAAGTTAAAAGAAAATTACTATTGTTCTACAATTCAAGTTCCTTATCAAGTTGGATTAAATGTAGACTAATAATGTATTTCTGGGAAAATGCTGTTATGGGTAAAACAGAACAAATAACTGAATATCATCTGAACGATGAGAAAGAACAGGAAAAAAATACCCTATGTAATTTAATTTTATCTTATTCCAAATGAAACATTTCAATTTTCTATTTCTAAACCAAATTTCAAAACCGAGCTCAGTAGAAAATAGGACAAAACATTTATCTACTCTTTGAATAAAATGTTATTTCAGCCCCTTATGATATGTTTTCCTTTCTTTCATTTTGACAACTGAAATGAGTTTTTTCCCTTGTTTTATGTATATGGTTTATTTATTGAACTGAGAAAATAATTACTTCTTGTGTTCTTCCTCTTGCTGAGTTCCAGGCGTAGAACTGGAGGCAGAGTTTGGGAAAGAAAATAAGAGTTTTATCCTCAAATTAAGTAGTATGTATTTTGTGTGACTGACCTGGAATAAAACATAATTTTGCTCCTATGAGTTTTCAGCTGGATTATGGGCGAGATTTAAATAATATGTTACTAAGCTTTAGGATGTAATAGCTTGTCTAAAAATAGGATTGGATTATTTAGATTAATGTAATCTTTGCAGGTTTTGTTATTATTTAGAATGCAAGACATTCATTCTTCCTTGCTAGAACTGATGAGATTTTCATATCCATCTCCAGAAAAGAAAAAAATGTTAAAAGTATAATGCAAACATCTGTTAAAATCCAGCAGATAACATTTAAAAAGTGAAAACATCCCTACAGCTCCATAAAGCAAAGGATAAATCTTTTACATTAAAATTGGACTAAAGGGAAGTTTTCCAACTCAATTAATGTGTCCTTAGCTGAAACCTACATGAATTTCAGCTAGTTGTTTGTTCATGTTCAGCTCACTGCACAACCTATGGATGGCATTACAATTTTGTTTATGCTGACCATCAGCATCCCTGTTGCACAAGCTTGCTCTGTGAGTTTCGAAAGGGGCATTATAACTGTTTACCCTTAACTATGGCAGTAATCTAGCATGACTGAAAACAGAAATGTCTCATTTATTGAATGATTTGTATGAGATAAAAGGACTTTTTTTTTCCTTCATATTATATTTTAGCTTCTGTGATTTTTTTTTTAAACCCTAGACAGAGCTTTGAACCTTATTGATCATGTCACCAGCATTCACTGAAGAAAAATACCAGTTACCAACATCAGTTACAGTTATGTAGTTTACTGTGGTACAAAGGGCATTATTTTTACAGTTACAAAATCTCATTTGATACTATGGTATTAGTGTGTATGTATATGTAGAGTTGGTGCTGGGTTTGTGTGTTTCATAACCTTGTGGTTTTGAAAAACAAACTTTTGCTTGCTTAGTGTGTTGGAATTAAATGTTTAGTCCTAGCACTAAATCCTGTATGTTTTAAATCCGGTACCGAAATTGTAGCGGTATGTGAGTCTTATGAATTCTTAGTTCACAGCATCATCTCCATTCATACAATAAATCAGCTTTCTAGCTTGAGTTTAGCTGAGTAGTGTAATTTCAGAAAAGCTTTAAAACAGCCTTTATGGGAAATCACACAACTAAGTACAATATTGATGTACTAGAACTCTCAAAGTCATGCTTTGGGGAAGATCAAGGAGGGAACTCTTTTAGCACAAATTTTGATAAAATAAAGACAGAGTGCTTAAATCAAGAAAGCTGGTCTTGTAGCATTAAGAGTAAAGACATCTGACTGGCTCAGTCGTAGATTGTTTATATGCGTGTGAAGCACAAGGCAGCAGACACAAATGTACGTACCACATTATCCATCTGTACTGACTTAGTTATCTGTACCTGACGGAATTTGCCATTGCTGTCTTCCAGAAATATCGACAGTATATGTCTGGACTTCTCACTCCTCCTTATGGTGTTATGGAAACTGGCTCCAACAATGACAGTAAGTATGAGGAGGTAGAAATCAAATGCTAGAAAAATTATAAAAGAGAAGAAAAATGACGAATGAAAGTCTTCTGTTTTGGGGTGTGGAAATTAATATATGAAATTCAATTCAGCATTACCACTGTATTAATATTCCATAGAGGAGGAAATAGTTTGGAACTTGCTTGATTGCATTCCTAACTGCATACAACTGCACACAGAGTTGTGCACAAATTTGCGCTGTGGGACAGACCTCTTGACTAAAACATACTGTATTATGTTGCATAATATTTAACTAGTTGTAGTTGGTATATGAATTCTATAGAATGCAGCTGTGAGTCCTGCTAGTAAAATGAATTTAACAAAGAGTGATTTCTTTTATTATTTTATTTTATTTTTAAGTTAGGTTGGGCTACTTTGCTTGCTTGGGAACTTCGGTTCATGTTGGGACACATAACCTGAACTAAACATGCTGCTATCTGACCTTAGTTGCATAGGTAAATAAGTTTGGGTATGGCTTTGCATCATGAGAGCCTGTCAAACTGTGGGATAATGGTGTAGACATGAATCCAAGGGCAGCCTTTGGAATGCATCACTTCTGTAAGTCAAGGTATTTTTATTTAGTTGCCAGAGAATTATTTAGACAACGGCCAGGGTGATATCTGATGGCCTACAGTCATGTCTGTAAATTTTGGGTAATATGTTATGTGATCAATATAGTCTATTTGTGAAACAATAATGTAGCATAGCATAACTGTGCTAGGAAGTGCAAACACGACACATTTGAATTTGAGGTATTAAAACACAGGTAGTGGTTAAAAAAAAAAAAAAAAAAAAAAACCAACTAATTCCTGTATCCATGTTTAAATTACTTACTTGTGAGACGGTACTACTTCTAACAAACTGTATTTATAGCATTTACAGAAGTTAACTTTCTTTTTCATGTTCCTAAGAGAAGAAAAACTGCCTTAATAAATGTTTTGCACTTAACGTACACATTCATCTATGTTTTTTTTCAAAGTATAAAAAAATCAAATTGCTTATTCCATTAATAAATGTTTAAATCAAATTGCTTCTTCCATTAATAAGTGTTTCTTTTGTTACTTAAAGTATGTATAGTATTTATTTTCTGTATTCTATCCTTACTTTAGGAATGCCAGATAAGGACAGTATGTCAGGCAGCTCTCTTTGCCAAGTCTCTAAAAACTGTAATAAGGTAAATTGCACCTATTTTTGCCTTTTGGTTTTGGTGGGGGAATTTTTGTTAATAATAAAAAAAAAAAAAAAAAAAAAAAAAAAAAAAGCAGTAGTATAGCGTGAAGTTGTGACGCATATGATTGATACAAGTGTAGTATACAAGTTGTAATGATTCTTTAGATATTTTATTATAAAACTAGAGAAAGCAAAGTGCTGCTGTTGAAGTTTGTGTCACAATTTGATTGTCATCATTCTGTAAGGAACATGGTGAGGGTGAGAAAGAAAGGCATCCCTGTGACAAGACCCAGTGCATAGCCAATGGATCATAAAATTCATAGTTAAGTCCTGTTTGAAGGCTAAACTGAGTCTTAGCTGATGCATAAACATTGTTCTGGCCTTTTGTACGGGGTGAGTTTTCTACTGTGTTCAGAGAGCAGCTTTACATCGCAGGTGCCCTTTGTAAAAAGTTCTGTGCCTTTGGTCTCACCACATCAGGACCAGCATGAAAGAACTCATTAATATTGCTATGGTGGCATTGAAGTGATTATAATAGTTGGAAGAAATAGTATCAGATGTTGCTGCGAAGGTTCAGAATTTTTAGACTTTTTTATGGTGGGAGTAGAAAAGTTACAGTAATACACAGTTGCTTGGATGCCTCCTTTCTGTATATAAGAGTTTAATTAGATGCATTTGTGTGATGTCTTTAAAAGGTTAAAGGATTTTTTTTTGTTCCATAAAAAACATCTCTTGACAGCAGATAAAGACAATGAATATTTTAGTGTGTTTCCTTAATGCGAAAATAACTACTTCCACCTCTCCCTGTCTGTCTGTCCTGCTTCCTCAAGGGTACTGACCTTTCTTAATTGTCACATTTAGCCTTTATTAAATGTATAAATGTAACAGTATGCAGTTCCTTTTTCTAGAATCTTATTCACTAATGCTGTACCACTTCCTGACAGCCTTACCCTATATGAAAATAAACATTTTTCCATGCACTAGGTAATAATTCTTAGATACTTTTGTATCTTTTCTCCCTAAGCATTTTACAAACTTTTATAAGTGTTCTCTAAGATATTGGCATTTCAAGGCTGTACATAAGAGTTGAGACAGATCGGGGTCTTGCTTGACCCCCTCAAAGAAAGTACCAGGTGTAGAATCCAAACTGAAAGACATTTTATTTTCTGAAGTGGGTAGAGGTAACAAGCTAAAAACATTCTAGGCTGTCCTAGAAGGTGATATTTCTCCATAAATGGGTAGTGATGCTCAGCTAAGGAGCATGTGTGCTTTCAGGTCCAAAGTATTTTAGAAACTGGGCAAAGTTTTGTGATTAATATTGCTGCCAGTAGCTTGGTTTTTCTAGCACAAGAGGACTTAATGCACAAAGTAATCTTCATCTGTGTAGGAGATGGAACTTGTCTGGGACAGGCTCAAACATTTCAATGACTTTTGCAAGAATAAGGTCCTTCGCAAACCATATTAACTTCCTTTCCAAGACAGACCAAAAAAACAAAACAAAACAAAAAAGCAGCCATCCTTCACCCTCCCACACTCTGTAGACATTTCAGTGGAGAAAAGCTGAGAGAGTAAATATGTGACAGATGCTTGTCACCTTGCTTCATCCCGGAGGATCTCAGATTGTCCCATGACAAATGTGGCAGAATCTACACAGCATAGAAATGGTTCATGAATCCTAGTTCTGATTTTGCCATATGGCCATAGTTTTCTCCAATTACGTCAAAAGAAAGGTAAGTGCAACAGACATATTTGTGTAGTTTGTTTACTGTGTGCAAGCTTCATTTCTGCAGGTTAAAACTGTACAACTGTTACATTGCTTACACAATATGTAGATCTTCATGTCTAGCTCTTTTGAATGATCTGGGAGATACTGGGATTGCAGGGACAAATTCCCAGAAGTGTTGCCAGCTATTTGAAATACAAAGTACCAGGACACCAGAAAAAGAGCCATGAATTTGTGTATTTTATGTGCTTTGTATGTTCTATGGTTTTATATGGCTGCAGAAATGGCTACTGCATTGGGACAAGCATTCATCAAGGGAGAGGATTGTGTTTGCAGGTCATCTTTCAATTATTTTATATCTTTATATGGACAAAATGAGGCCTGTAGGACTGCAACCGCACCCCCCAGAGGGGCCTGCAGGCTATTCTGTAATGACAAACACTGAATGAGGACCTTTCTGAAATTCAGAAAAAGTTCCTCTAAATCTTTCATGTGGTAGAATACATGACACTCTTAGAAGGAGATAACATAATTTCTTCAGAAGTTCTAGTCATAATGATACATTTATATATTTTTTGTTGTTTGTTTTAGTTTCCCAGGAAAGTTTGTATCTATAAATAATTTGCTTCAAATGAAATCAAATATATTCCACTCTTGAAATACAAGATGCTTGTTTTTCTCTTTTAGCTTGTGCTGAGCCTTTTACAAGGACTGTAATAGATGATTTTCCATATTTGCTAATTATTTTCATAGCTTAATTTTTTTCTCTTGTCACATCTATTATATTTCTGATGAGTAACACAAGATTTTTCTTCTAATGTATGCCTTGAAATTTTCTCACCATATGGGGATGTTTGGTTTTCCTAGTTTGTTAAAATCTATTAAAAAAATCTATTTGGAGAAGGCAGCAAAGAGATTTTCTTTTACCAAACAAGAATTCATTTGCATTTAGGGTTACATTATTGCACATCATTTAATGCAATATAGCAGTTAAATTGAGCATAAAATACTGAGACAGAGTATGTTGCAGTCCTCAGTTATATTTTGAGAAATGGAAACAAAATCAAATTTAAGCCATTTTACATAAGGGAAAATAACACAGCACCTGTCTTTTTAACTAGTCAGTCTAGTATCTCTGCAATGGTCTCACTAGCTCCAGTTTTTGAAAATTCTGATGGAACAGATCTGGATATAACTGGGGCTGCCAGGTGAATATAACCATAAAGCCAAAATGACAAAATCAATAATAATTTCAAATACATATTTGGAAAAGATACAGAAGAATGCTTAGAAGGCAGGGGAGGTTGGGCTCCAGCATGCAGACAGAATAGGCAGTGGTTATGTCTTCATATATTACCAGCAGAGCTGGCAGCAGGGTTGCGTGGTTGTTCCCACTACAAGATCCTGTTTTTACAATTTGGCCAGTTTCTCACTGTTTAGGCTGAGTTTTTCACGCTGAGAGTTTACTTCTGGCTGATTTTTAAATTGAAATGGATCAAACCTCTGTGACATTGAGGTTGGGGGAAAATACCTAGCACATGTTAAATAGCTTTTCCCAGTGATACACTAGCAATCCTGTCCTTTGGCTTGTAGCTTGACACTTAGGGCTTACTCTGGCAGAAGGGAGAGCCATTTGTGACTCCCTATGGCTAAAATAAGCCATATTGTTAAGCCTTGAAAAATCTGTTGAAACAGGCTCACTAGAGGTGTGTTAGAGTTAACCACTAGCTTCTGCACACAGGCTGTGTGCATTGCGTGTGCAGTATTCCCAAACTACACCTTTGGTCCTGTGCTGCTAGGGCATTACTGTGTTGATGCTTAGCAGTATGTTTTTTCTTGCAGTTGTTCATTCTAGCTGCTAGAGTAACATTTTGATTACTAAGCCACAGACTGTAAATGAAAACAACTGTTGTCTCCCCTGTGCTTTTACACCTTCTACCGGTGCCCAAGTAGGAAATGAGTAAAGAAAGAGTCTGTTCTTCTCTGGAGAACAGTACATTGCCAAACAGAGCTGTAGAGACACAGGAATCAATGTAGGTAAGAATGGAGCACTGATCCATGCAGAGCTTGAAGCTCCAGTCTACTGCAGAGCTTGGTGCTGTGAGTGTATTTTTTTCTGCTGTCAGTAAATGTCTGAAACTCCTTTGCAAACTCTTCCTATGAGATGCCAGGAACAATCTACAGAAAGAGTAAAACTCTGTGACTAATGACAATTACTCTATTTATTCGAGTAGTTGATAGTCAAACCATTCTAACCATGCTAATACATAAGTTTTATGTTGTTTTCTGTAATGGAAGCTCAATATTGCAGTTTGCTAAAAGAATCCCCAAATCCTCAAGAAACTACACACAAATCCTGCATGAAAGGAAAGCTGAAAAATAATGTGCTTGAAAACAGAATTTCAAGAATGAAGGCTGACTGAGCAGTGTTAATGAAGTCCTCTTATCCGTGTTTGTTATGGTACGGACTTCAGTTCTTTGTATTTGTTATGGTACAGACTTAGATTACCTGCTCACATACATTTTTTTCTGTAGTACACTCAAACAACAACACTGAAACTAAACAACATCTCACTTCAAAAACCATGATAGTTTTCGTTTTGTACAACTTAATCTCGATGACTGCTTCAAAAAAATAGCTACATAAATGTGCCATCTTTTGCTGAAAGTGCGCATCCTGAAAGGAGGAAAGTACTTCTTCATATCCTTTGTGCTGAAGGAAATATATTGAACACAGAAAATGTAAGCAGATTAAGTTGTGCAAATTCAAGCTGTTATCCTTGATACCAGGTGAAGAATATATTTATTTATTTATTTATTTATTTTCCCTGAAATCTCTTGTTTTATTTCCTTTATCTTCCCTGTATTGTCTTTAGGTTTCTATTGTGATAAAAAGCTGCAGGAGCTCCCTCTAGTGCACGAATTAATATTGAGAAAACGTGTCAAGTTTGTAAAGCTTACAGGCTGGAACATCATCCCCTTTGTGTTTTTAATGTGATGACTTCAAATCCTCTAGACTGGAAGCTTATTGGAAGTGGTTTATTTGAAGATATTTTGTATAGCACAGCTTCTCAAGGAGGTGCTGAAATACTTATTTGAAAGCCACCTTTTTATCCATCTTCTTCCCTAGTTAATTTGATGTGATAAAATGTAGATCAATGTGTGGTTTGTTTTTTTTGTTTTGTTTTGTTTTTACTGAACTTCCATTAAGGCATAGGTGCCATGCTGATTTCTTTGCAATTATATAATTGGAATGATTGTGAAAACCTGATTTACTATTTTATCAACTCTAAGTGCATTTAATAAGAATATATCTGAGATCCTTTAGTTGACAGAGAAGGACATAATCTAAGTGTTAATTCTTAAAATATTGCCACTTTCAACATTGCCAGGCCAATGAATATTCACTTATTTCAATTTTCAAGCACTCAAGCTCTGGGCATTTGGAAGTATATTGTTTGTGAAGATGACATTACAATTCACTAGATGCAGCCTTGAAGAGCCCGTGCAAGACACCAGTAATAATCATGTTCATTCACCAAATTAGCTACTATAGCAGTAAACACAATAATTTCACTTCTGATTTCCCTATATTTCAATTTACTTTTCCCAGATGACCAAGGAAAAAGCTTATCTTTTAACACATTCAGTAGATTGTCAAATGTGGAATTTGATAGACCATTAGCAGAACGCTAAGGGAAATGTTTCACATGCTCTTGAAATTCGGAGACTACAAGGCTGAATAAAAAGAAAGAGCAGGAATGCAGGCAGTGTTCTAGCAAGATTGTAGGTGTAATGGCAAGGTATTTGTAAGTGGTAATGTCTCCAACATTCACATAACTGTTATAACAGAGTTGATTTTCCATGTGCATGGTTTGTATAACTGCCCAACAATGAGAATGTATTATTTCCTGGAGTATCCTGGGTTCCATTCAAGAGCCAGTTGTCCTATACAATGTTAGCATAGCATTAAAAAAAATAAATAAATCCCTTTTATTTTGTTTTAAAGTGGTTGCATAAAAGCAGTATGTGCAAATATTTCTAAGTAATGTCTTCATGCAGTCCTAACTACTGATTACTTTTAGAGACCTCTGAAATTTTTGCACGATTTTTGCATATATGAAAGTAATATGCTTAGAGGTCTGTTCAAGTTCTTCGTTTTGCTCTGAGTGGAGGTGCTCAGGGTTCAATCATTGTCACAGCTTGTAACAATTTGGCTAGTGCAGAGGCTGTGCATATAGTCCCTGGCAATGAGTCACATGGTGACAGCATATGGCAGGAGAGATAACAAAGACGGAAGTGTGAGATGAGTAGGAGTCTGTGACAAATACATTTTTCATACGTTAGTGATGAACTTCATCATGAAAAATGTGAAGGTCTATATGTCATCAGAGCTCTTTAATGTCGACAAAATTGTTAGTAGGGCTGCAGATTTACATAAGTAGGTTTTGCCTAAGCTAAATTGTTGCAGAACCGCCAGGGAAGGTTTTGGGACATCACTTTCTCCAGTTCCAGCCATGTGGAGACGATGTACATCTGTAGGCCTCCCTTCCAAACACCGGAGTGAATAGCGATGCCTCAAAGAAAAGCTTGCACTGCCTCATCTTCTGTTATCCGATTCAGCTGTCTGATGATCTGTAAAATATCTGTGATTTCATTGTGTATTCTGAATTCTGGAGATCCTAATGGCAGTTTCTGTTGGAAACCATTTCTTCTGCTGTAGCTAATCATATAATTGAGCTTCAATCTGACCAAGAGAGAACTAGCCAGAGTAGTCCCAGAATGGAACCTACAGTTGTTATTAGTGATTCTCATTTGATCTATAATAATACCAGAATAAATAGCGTTGTAGAGGAGAAACAAAAGACAAAACCCAGAATCCTTGGTCTGAATTGCTGCACTTTTACCTGCATACATATCAGAATAACTTAATTTCTGTTCATCACATACTTGATCCAGTTCAAGGATCCCTGGTCTTTTAAGCCCTTCTGTGAATTTGGAAGAAAAAAATACAAACCTTTCTTTTTGTAATGAGGAGTTGTCACTGTGATGGCCCCTAAGGACAGCTCTAGAGATAAACAGAGCTGGATACAATGACGGTGAGATTGGTAAGAGAGAGGCAAGACTTCTCTTGGTAGATGATTTAAACATTTTGCAGGAAAGGTTAGAATTTTGCAATCTGAAGGTCCTAAAGAAATAATTTAAAATAAAATTTTGTCCTCATTTTCAAAGAGCAATAACAACACTGGACTAGGATTAAATATATCTAGGCATATATAAATATATCTAAGCTTGGAAAATCTAAGCTTGTTTGTTTGTTTTGTCAGCCTTTGTTGCAAACTGTGCATATCCTAAAGCCTTGCAATTCTGTTTTGTGCTGGGTGCTGTGATACAAAGGAGAGAAGGAGGCCTCTGCTAAAGAGAGCTTCTAGTCACAGAAGAGATTGAGTGGCTGTCAGATAGAAAGGTGCTGGTTGCCTCATAACATTGTAAGGCATAGGGTTCATATGTGTGCCTACATTTCAGCTGTGTTTCCTTACAGGAGCTTCCTGTCATCAGTCCTTGACGTGATCATCCTTAGGGACACAGGGTGGTGGGAATAAATTCAGAAAACAATAGACAAATGGAAAACTACGTGATAAATATTTATTTGATTTAGTGTTTGAAGAGAATCTAACGGACAATTCCCATTTGTCAGAGTAGCAATGCTGAACAAGAACAGTAAGCAAGTACTCAGCTTCTCCTTGAGTAACCTCCTCATAGTAGGATTGGAGAGGTGCTTGGGGGCAATGTGGGAAGGCAATTTGGCTGTAGATACATTTCCCTTTTCTTGGAAGGAAATGTGTTTTCCCCCTCTTGCCTAGTTGAATGAGTATTATAGTTTAGATAAATAAAATACCATGAATAAAGAAAAAATAAAAAATTCCTAGAAGATGCTAGAATTTGTAGAACACTGAATATTGTGAAGCAGCTATGGGAAGTTCTTTCAAAATGAAAAATCACTCTTACTTTCAGTTGTGCTCAGAAACATAGCATATTGCCTCACCTGCCAGTCCTGGCAAGGGCAGTCTGATAATATATACCGTGGAGTCACATTTGATGACTCTTGCTCCTTGGCTGTGTCTTCTGTGAGATTCTGTCCCAACCCATAAAAACATGCACATATGCTCCATTTATCTCTTGCAGTTGAAAGGCAGAAAGAGTGGGTAATTATACTGAGAAAAAAAGATAGTCCTTTTCAAGGTTCATGTCTTCAGACAAGTCAAGCGTATACAAGTAACACATTTGGCACTTATATTTGAAACAGCAAAATGAATTTTTTGAATCTTGTAATTATTTTCTCAAGTTTGGCAGAAAAATTGGATCAGGGATCTTAAAATCAGATTTCATATAGTCACTCATATCATCACACACAGAGCATTTTGACTTCTTTTTCTACAATGCATGCAGGAAATTAGTATTCCACAAAGTCAAATGTAGTTCTGAGTAAGTAAGAAGTAATCAATGTGTCTGATCTGATCATTTAGCAGCATCTTTTTATAGCTGAGTACAGATGACAAATATTTGAGAGGTTAATAAATGGTGGAGAAAAGTAAGCTGCCCAGTGACTTTGTTTTTCTTTTTGTGTTACTGGGACGTGAGCCAGGAGCCCATTGTAGTGGCTCCACACGGAGTACCACCACCAAAACATGTTTGGTCTGTGGTGCTCAGTTAGAGCCATTCTGAACAAAAAATGCTGAAGCAAAAATGTCAGATATCTACAACAGAGCTGAAAATGTAATTGGACCATTATTTCCAGTGATCGTTAGAAGCAAGTACTGTTCAGGTATTTAAAGATTTATGATTTATGACTTTTCATTATTTATTCCTTTTGTAAATTTCCTTCTGGAAGAAAGCTTGGCACAAGAATGTGAACGTTTGATCTCTGTGTGTTTTATCATCAGTGATGCAGCTGTCTTAAAATTAAAGATAGCAGTTAGTGAGGAAATAGGAATACACATAGCTGAGCTGGCTAGCAGAGAAATGAAGAGAATACATAATTTAGGTTCCAAAATAAGAATGCAAAAAAAAGCGTACTTCTAATACCAGTTATTAATACTGCTGCTAATTAGGTTTACTCAGCCACACTTGTTTTCATCTTAGGAAATGATCTTATATAAACAATTTGTGTAATAACCTTAAATATGAACTGTATGGAGAAAGAGCCAGTAACATAATGGGCAGAATTATGGTTAAGACTTCATAGTAACTGGACCTCCCAGTACTGCTTTGCCCACCCTCACTCTTTAAGGTAGCTGACTTCAAAAACATGAACCTGAGGAGGCATATTGAAGCATCTTCGCTTGTGCCACTCTTCCCGTATAGCATTTTGCACAGTGGCACAGCTGTTTACTTCTCTCCTGAACCCATTTTTCTGGTCCAGTCCACCTGTGAGCCCCACAAATGCCAGCAGTGGCACTAGGGGAAGGGGCAGGAGTGGGTGGCTGGGCAGTAGTACGGCAGATCCTGCCCAGGGAGAACCGCGGTGCTGTCGCCACCCTTCTGTGGCAGCTCCAGGTGACCTGCACCAGGACTGTGAGGCCTGTCGCCTTCTTGCTGCATCTGGCTGCATGGGCCCTCTTTTCAGTCACACTGATGCTCCTGCCTGCCCTGTGGTAAGGGAGCAGAACTGTCAGAAGCGTGTCAACCTTTTCTTCTGAGCTTAATTTTCTGCTCTTTAAGCTGAAAATTAGCTTCCTGGCCAGAGCCAGAACAAGCCATGGGACAGCCTGGATGTGGGGTTCAAGGAGGGGCTGCATCACAGCAATTGTGCTTGAGGCTGCTGTGATTTCTGAGGCCTGAGATACGTAACTGCACAACGTGCTGCCAGGTCTGTCAGCTATGGGCTGTGAGAATTTCTCCTGCCCCAAACCTGGCATCTCTGCCAGCCTTCTTCAGCTGCCGGGAGGCAGAGGGGCAACAGGCAGGACTTCTTTTGTCAGGCCAGCTTGCAGCACCATTGCAATTCACTGCTAAATCACTAATGAATGTGTATGGTTTCAGTCTCCTGTGACTAAATACAGATTTGTATGATGTCTTCCTGTTTTGGCTGTAAAATGCACATGCAGAACCAGGCAAATATTTGTTCACCTGTCCCTCCCTACTTTTGGGTTGTCTTAATTGTGTTCAGAGCCAGTCTAGATCAGGGATTGCGGTCTACAAACTGCTGGGCTCTGGCAGCTATTCCAAATGAGTAAGGGAAATGGATCCAGGAGAAGCCTTTTGTTACTAGCTGCACAAGGTTCCTCATCTTGGCAATACTTTAGTGGTCCACAAGGTAAAACATACTCATGCCCCGTCCCCTCCACTTTCTCCCCCCCCCTCCCCCCGGTTCAGTTCACAGTCACCAGATCTCAGTGTTAGTTTCTGCAGATCTCGGGAGAACATTGGAAAAAAAAGTCTCTTGACAAAACTGTAAATGTAAGGCTTCTGGTATTCCTTTTCCTGTAAACATATAGCCACTGCTCCACAGCAGTCGTAGACCTCTTTGTGTAATAGAATCACAGAATCACAGAATTTCTAGGTTGGAAGAGACCTCAAGATCATCGAGTCCAACCTCTGACCTAATGCTAACAATCCCCACTAAACCATATCCCTAAGCTCTACATCTAAACGTCTTTTAAAGACTTCCAGGGATGGTGACTCCACCACTTCCCTGGGCAGCCTGTTCCAGTGTCCGGTAAAGAAGTTCTTCCTAACATCTAACCTAAAACTCCCCTGGCTCAACTTAAGCCCATTCCCCCTCGTCCTGTCACCAGGCACGTGGGAGAACAGACCAACCCCCACCTCGCTACAGCCTCCCTTAAGGTATCTGTAGAGAGCGATAAGGTCGCCCCTGAGCCTCCTCTTCTCCAGGCTGAACAAGCCCAGCTCCCTCAGCCGCTCCTCGTAGGACTTGTTCTCCAGGCCCCTCACCAGCTTCGTCGCCCTTCTCTGCACCCGCTCAAGCACCTCGATGTCCTTCTTGTAGTGAGGGGCCCAAAACTGAACACAGTACTCGAGGTGCGGCCTCACCAGAGCTGAGTACAGGGGGACAATCACCTCCCTAGCCCTGCTGGCCACACTGTTTCTGATACAAGCCAGGATGCCGTTGGCCTTCTTGGCCACCTGAGCATACTGCTGGCTCATATTCAGCCGACTATCCACCATCACTCCCAGGTCCTTCTCTGCCTGGCAGCTCTTCAACCACTCATCTCCCAGCCTGTAGCTCTGCTTGGGGTTATTAAGCCCCAGGTGCAGGATCCGGCACTTGGCCTTGTTGAACTTCATGCAGTTAAAGAAGTAGTAGAGTGGCTCTCCTGTCTTCCTGAGATAGTGGTCCAAATAGGGGGAAGGAGAAGAGAGAGAGAAACCAGGAGGTTGCCTGAACATTACTCAGTCTGCTCAGTTTCTTCAGCATTACAGTCTGTGTTCTTGAAAGACTGTCTTTTGTCTGGCTTTTCTGTTGTGAAGTTTGGGGTAGAGAGCGTGGACTGCTGCCTGGAAAGAGCTGCGTGGCCTCATGGCACTATAGATACATGGCAATCCCTCTGGGAGGATGTACCTCTCTTTCCCCAAGATAGCCTCTTAGATTGTCATGGAGAAGCTGAAAATTCCTACGTTATTGCAGAAATGATTGATTTTTTGAAGACAAATCTGTGTGAATACACTAGGTGTGTTCAGTATTTCCAGGCAAGCTGGTTTGGATTGCAGTTATTAAATTTCTCCTGTAATAGCAAGCATTAACTGTTCATCTTCACACTATGATTTGCTTAACCTAATACAGCAGTCCTTATCTTTTATACAGCCCACAAAGGTCTTCACTAAAGAGTCAATTAAGCCAAAGAAGATTTGGAGATCATATGTAAAAGGAGGTGAGTGGTTGAGAGATGGTAAGGACAGAATTTCAGTTAGACAAAGCAGTATTTTTAGCAGTGATGTGAAAATTAATACCAACATTAAGAGGTACTAGGAGAAAGGGGATAGATTACAAAATGCATACAATAGATCCCTTTCCATTTCTCAGGGACAGGGTTGATTCTGTGATATCCCTAAAAGCCAGACATCACAGAATTTACAGAGGTTGGGCTACATACTGAGAGAGGTAAAAAGAGGTCATTTCTTTCAGAAACATACTGTGGTGGATTGGGATGTAAAGAGATGGGGTTAGCTAGGGAAAATGTCAAGTAGAGTAATTTCATCTCTCTGTATTAGTCTTGGATTATTTATTTCAGTGTTCTGTGAACTTTTGTGGAGCCATTTTTTTCTCAAGTTGCAATAAAGATCCATTTAGCAACAGAAGCAGCCCGGAATATGCTTAGAGATATCTATTCTCGGCTAGTTAGCAGGGCAGACATGCTGAAATTCACAACAATGAAAACAAATGTGAACAGGCCTGGTTTAAATAGTAGCAAGTTAGGCAATTGCAAGCTCTGTAGGAAGTTAGGAGGGAAGGAACAAATTTACAAAAATGAAATCTTTATTATTCTCCAGTTCTAATTCCATTTTGCTCAGATTGGCAGGAATAACTAGTATTATTCTTTATTGTTTTCTTGGGGAATACTTACTGTTCACACAGATGTGCATTAGCTCATTTGTATTTTATTTACTGATTATTCCAATCGTATTATGGAATTAATATGAAAAACAGGGCATATTAATCCATATTTTTCAGATCTAATGATGTGATTCCAAGTGCCTTTGTATATTCTTAATCAATACAATTACTGCTAGTGAAGTATCAGAATGACACTGAATTAACTGATTGTATGTACAGCAGTTATGAGTTTCATTTCATGCTGGTAAATTTGTGAGACCACAATTAGGTTTTGCTGTAAAAGAAAAGTTCCTCCTTTACCTTTTTTAGCCAATACTTCCTCCCTGAATTTATGCTGTTGGACTTTTCCTGTTGCTGAGTCAGATGATGATGTTTCATCCTAGCAGACGGGGATTATGATGCTGATAAGTTGTCCTCAGACGATGCACATTGCTTCTTGTTGCTTGGTTCTGTTCCTGTTAGATCTGTCTGGCTCATTGTGTTTAGGGGAGCTGTGACGATGCTGGTGCATCCCAGTCAGAGATAGGAGCTGTCTGGTGTCAGAACCACTAGGAAGAAGGGCGCTACCCTAAGGAGACTACAACCCGGTTTTAAGACAAAAGCACCCAGTAGATGGGTGCACACAAAGTGCAGTGTTTGATGTGAATGAGACAGGTGACAGGTTTGGCATATCAGCAGCTGAGGCTTTGTAGACATGCTTTTGTAGACATGGAGAAATAGAAGTTTTAAGGAAGATAAAAAGGTTGTTTAGTGGATATTTGCCAAGAGCAGAATGCTTGTCTCTTTCACTGAAGTACAAATATGTAAATTAAACAGAAGTGCTTGAATGGGTTTTGTTCATGACAGAAGACTGTAGGCTGTTGAAGTAAAGTAATACTTGGCTGAAAGAAGGTTTGTGCTTTTTAAAAATGTGTTCTGGTCTAGCCATCAGTGTGGGATTTTTTTCCCCTGTTTACTTTCATATACTATAGAAACAACCATTTATATGCATTAGAAAATATACTCTATGTAGACAGAAAACATCTATGTAGATCATTAAAAAATCACACGATCTCCTTTTGTGAAGTAGCGTAACAGATGATGTTGCACTGGGTATTGTTAGATTGTTCCTTCTCAGTTTCATTTTTATCAAGAATTTATTTCTGAGAAGGATGACAGGAAGAAGACTAAGGAGTAGGTAGGGCAGCTGGAATCTGAGACAGATGTGTTACACTCCTTCAGTGTTTCTTCATTTCATGTATGTTCACACAATGCACTGTCCTGAACTTGGAGAAGAAGGAACCTGGAATCACCAGAAGAGCCACAAAATGGGTTTAAATTAACTTCTCTTCCCTGCTTGCCTGAGGCTTTACATTGTTGCTGACCTCCCCAGGGAATTCAGGAGGTAACCTTCAACCCCCACTAGCCCTGTCTCACTTTGATGATTTTTCCTTTCTCTGTTAAAAATCATTATAAAATGCTCAGGATGAAATTGTAGGCACTAGTCTTCCAGGATTTCACTTGCAGCATTCAGCAGTGTTTTCAGTTGCTCATTCTCATCACTTGTCAGTGATGTGAATAGATACTGTCATCCCCATTTTACAGATGGAGAAGTTGAAACACTTGGAGGTGGAGTGACTAGCTGGGGTCATACAGTAAATAAACTGGTATCACTCAGGAGACAGTGGGGCTCTTGGCTCACTTGGGTGACGTTTTGACTACATTAAAGTCAAGAGTTTTAATAGGGTCACAGTTTCACCCCTTAATTTGCACTCCATCCAGTTTTGGCACCCTTGAGCTTGGTATGAAACCACATCTAAAAGTTCACCGCACAGTCCTCAGTGGGCAGTGCTGGTGGCTGGGTGTGATCAAAGTACAGGTGAGAGCATCCCATCCTATGAGTCTAGAGGCATGGTTCCTGGGAGCTTTGGAGGTGTGTGCATGCGTGTGTGCACAACTTACACAGGAACCTGGGAGCAAGTGAAATAAATACTCCAGAAGCTCATTAGTCTTTAACTTCTCTTCAGTTTGCTTTTGAATGGTTGTTGTATACCTAAAGCATGTATGAGTGACAAGTCTTAAAAAACAGTAACCTTACAGCCTAATATTTATCGCACTTTTTCATCTTCAGCATTATAGTTTGTTTCTCAAGATGTAAATAATTTCAAGTAAACATACTATTAAAGCCATGGAAACTAATAAATCAGTAATTCTTGTAAGAGACAATTAAAAAACTATTTATTGTTCTGTAGATTAAAAAAATGCAGCAGCAGAGAAGCCAGTAACAATGCTGGGTTGAGATTCCTTATGACAACCGTAGTCACACCTCTGTCAGAATATCAGGAATGCTCACAGTGGAGTTAACATTTTCTGACATTTTATTCAATGCATGCAGTGTAGTTATAGCAGCTGTTTCATTGTAGCAGGGAAGTAGAAAAATGACAGGAAAATAAGACATCATTAGCCATGTTCTAGATTTTTTTTGTGCACTGGTCATAGTCTATTTCAATATTCTTTTTCCCTTTGACATTCACAGTGAAGTATCATTTTTGGTAATGGCTGAATCATTTTGTGTTAAAAGGATGGACATTTACCATTTGTCAAGGAAACATTGTAGAAGTGTTAAATAATGCAATTTCAATTTAACTTTCTAAAATAAATTTGCTACACTGGTTGTATTTGAGAATTCAAAGAGACGCATTTTGCTGTTTATGCTATTAATGCACACAGCTTACTAAAGAAAAGCAATTTCAGAATGTATTTAAAAATACAGGTTTACATTGCATTATGTTTAAAGAATACAGATTTTAAAAGTCATAATTACTCTGAATAGTTTGATAATAGCCCATTTACTGATAGTATCCAAAACATTTTACAAATGTAGGAATTATCAGTGTGTTTTTTGTTTTGTTTTGTTTTTTTTCCAAGAAGGGGAAAGTGAAACATGATGTAATTACTTGTAATCTATGTGGGATCATGCAGCCAATGGAGTCATTAAAAGAAATAAAACTGAGCTGTCTTAACCATTGGTCATGACAATTTCTACTAGTCTGTTATGTTTGGTTTGGTTAGCTTGTACTTATCTCTGGCTGTTTGGCTTACAATTGCTGTAGTTTTATGAAGTTCATAAGATTTATGAGATGTGATTATTTTCCTGTTTCTGTGGAGATTCCATGATTTTGCAAACATCCTTGGGACTCTGTGGTTTTATCCATCCCTACTTTGTCCTGCTTCCCACTTCTGCTGCTTATAGATGTTTGTTTAGAAGGTATGGTTGTCTTTTGTGAGCATGGTGCTGTGCAGACCCAGGAGCTGGGCTCGATGATCCTTGTGGGTCCCTTCCAACTCAGGGTATTCTATGATTCTGTGATTCTTTTCTGTGAATTTTGAAAAGGGGTATATAGATTGGAGAAAGAGTGAAAAGAATATAAAGGGGAGAACTGTTGTAACTTTTGCTAATTTTGAGCTCTATCTCTATTCACTGGCTGTACTTCCAGTGTGTATTGCATTGTGGGAATGTTTTTTGTACATTTTATTTCTTGTCTTCTAGTGGACCAGGAAGGGTAGCAATAGTCTTTCAGGTCATTTACACAAGGAGAGTCAAGCACAGTCCTAAATGACAGACACCAGAAGACAGAGGCAGTAAGAGCTAAAGATGCTCTAGTTCCTGAAATATGCTTAGGAGAATCAAATGCCATGGGCCTGAATTGAAGCCACTTAACCAGTGCCCTCAGTGATTTTGGATTAGACACTAAATCACCAATAGCATCAACTTCTGAGGGTGTAAAACAAATAAAACTCATAGTGATGTGCCTGTTGCTGCTGCCACCTTTCAACTTGTGTGGCTTTTGTCCTTTGTTTCTTCTGGATCCCCAGCCAGCCAGCAGGAAAATAGATGTCACTTGCAATTCTTTTCAATGCCCTGGTTGGAAATAAGGGATCAACAATACTGCACAGGTTTATCTCATCACCCTGGTAACCTCACATGCCATGCTTAACTCCAGTAAATACAGAAACTTGTTCTCTGTTCAGAGATGAGCTATGCTGAGGTCATGGGAAAACAAAACAGAACAACAAAAACATGATTCATTGAGATTCATTAACGTCTATTTTATTTCTTCTTAGTTCTTTGCAAGGCACAATTGCTACCTTAAAATTTGAGAGTAATACATGTATATTATTCATGTATTTGATTGTTATCCACGATTTGATTCTCTAGATCAAAATTGCTGTAGATGTAAAGTATTAATTCATATGTAAAGGCTCAGAAGAAACATCCCTTACAGGGTATTTAAGGGGAATGGGAAAATGTATGTCTCACATGAGAGACATTCTTACCTTTTTGTTTAGCAGATTTAAATAACGCAACAAATACAGACCTCATGTTAGGTCTCTATTTTATTGTTATTCATTATTTATTTGTTTGTTCAGTGATGTAAGAAGCACAGAAATAAAGGTGGCCCATGCCCTATAGTTTGTAATCTAAGGCCCATTTCTTCAGAGATGTCATGAAGTTCTACGTAAAGATATACATAAATGTTAAAGATGTACATAAAGTTATACACATGAATAAGTCCTATTTAGATCTATGGTATTGCCCTCATGCAGAAGTATATTTGAATCTTCAAAGGACTGGAGGCTATAATTGTTACTTACTCTGCTTCACCTCCAATTTAAAGAGAGTTTTGTGATTGGCTTCATGAATGGTTTGCTTGAATGTGAATCCATAAATGTATAGTGATCAAGTTTGTTAATGTTAAACTGAAAGCCATTTTATCACAGTTTCTCTTCTCTTTCCACTTATCCCTTCCAACACCTGCAGTCCCCTCTTTGCCACTCTCTAGACCCATTTGCTTCTTCTCCCCTGCAGCGGGAGGATCAGCAGATTACAGTGTGGGCACTGATTGGAAAAGGGCAAGAAGTAGCTAAAGCTCAGGATGGTACTGCTGTGCTTGTCGTTACTGTGGCCAGGAGATGGACAACAATTTGTATAATTGGCTTATGTATTTGAGCTCTTCACCTAATAACTTTTCCCCTTATTCAGACGTCCTGAAAAACATGATTAACAAGTAGCACCAGGTATTGCAACATCTATGCGCTTTCATCGTATTAATTCTTGAAAGATACTGGAATGTGTAAAGAAGGTAATTAAACACTGCTGTCTGCTATTGTAAGGGAAGAGCTACTTCATTATTTCTCAGTGCTTTCTAAGTATCCTTTAATGGGGGATCCAAAACTGTAAAGACTCATAAGACATACCTTGGAGTTCGGTCATATTGTGACTATTATTGTAAGATATGATCCCATATCTGGGGGATCAGATATGGGATCATATCTGATCTGGTGGGAAGTTGGTATAGGAACACTGTATCTGCTTTTAACTAACTGATATTACATTTCTCTGGCTTTAGAGCATGACTTGCCTTTCTATTACAAGCTCAGTCCAAGCCCTGTGGTTCTATTTCTTGCATTTAATCTCATTGTTAGTGTAGCCAGAGTCCACTGCAATATCTTGTAGCGGCTGCAGTTTTGGAGGTGCTCCTTGCTGGCTGTGTCTTTCAAGCATCAATGAAACTGTTCCTCAGTAGGAGTGACTGCCTTGCTTTCTTGAGACCAGGGTTGCTGCTCAGGGTTGTATTACTGATCATCTTTTTAAGCGTCACCTTGTGGTTGAACTACATTTAGACATGCAAAGGTGTCCTTGAAAATTGCACAGTACCATACAGTAAGAGTAAAAGGTACTTAAGAAAGCATCTAATCCATCCCTGGGCCACCTGCACTATTAACTGTTCCCAACACTCCTGACATACTTTGGGTTTCCTCGCAAGCCTCTGAAGATGGAGGAACCACATCTCCCTGGCAATCTGTGCCAGTATCATTGTCCACACTGCTAGAAAAGCTTCCCCAATGTCTAATGTGAATTCTTTCTCACAGCAATTTCAACCATTTTCTGATCTCTATGTGATGGACTTGGTCACTTCTTTTCAAAGGCCTTTTAAATCTGAAGACTTTTTTTGTCACACTTCTGCTCAGACTTGTCTTTTGTCCAGCTGAACAACTTTAATAATTTATGTTGTGCTTTCTGACTAATCTTGTTGCTCTTCTCTGAATTCAGTTGGTTTAAGTGTTTTTGAAGTAAAGTGGCCGAAGGAGAGACAGTGTTTTGCTTAGGGTCTTATCTAGGTTGATTAAAGCAGAACTTCATTATGTATGTGATCTGTTACTGCATCCCCATGCAGCATTTGTTGCTTTCACAAAAGTATGGCAATGCATATTCAGTTCTGTTTAATATCCATTATAAACCTTATTTCTTTGTCTTTAGAACTGCTGCTAAGATACTTTTTCCCTATTCTGTCTTTCTGTAGCAGATTATGCCTGCTTCAGAGAAGTAATCAGCACTGTGTTGCATAATGCCATCATATTTTTTCAAACTAATATCAAAACCATGTCAGATTATAATCTTGTTCTCCATTGTGCTTGCAGTCCCTCCCACCCTGAAGTCTTCTTCAGGATCAATGAGTGTACATTTGACTTCGTCCTGCATTAATATTTAGTAGGATCAGATATATTGTATGTTCTTGAGAACCCTACTCAAAACAGTCCTCTAGTATAACTGCCAGTTGGGCAGTGCTTCACTGGTAATTACCACTTTCAAAATGTGTTTTTCCAACTGGCTTTGCACCTATTTGGTAAAAATTTAATCACTTTTGTGCAAGGGGCTATCATATGAGCCAGTGCCAGAAGTCATGCTCAAGTAAAGAGTTAGAAATCTACTCCTTCTTCCTAATCCATCAGTGTTACTATCTGGTCATGGAAGGAAATTAGATCAGTTCAGCATGATTTGTTCTTGATTAATATGTCATTTGTTATTCATCTCCCTGTTCTTTTCCAGGTGCTTACAAATTGACTGTTTTTCTGGGAAGACAAGTTAAGCTGACAGGTCTTTAGTGTTTCAGCTCTTCCTTTTTCCATTTTTCTTCTGCTGCTTAGTTCCCAGGAGTTCTCAGAGATGACTGCTCATGGTTCTGAGATGTCCTCAGCTGTCTTTAAGTTTTTTCAGGCTCTTCAGTTTTCCTGCATGAAATTCTATAAACCCACCTGATCTGAAAATACCTTATTTACATAAATTTTCTTATGCCTTTTTTTTCCAGGCTGAGATTTTAATCCTTTAACTCTGCTACGAGAGCTATTAGCCACCTCTGTCACTGATCTTTTCAGTAAACATTGACACAAAAAATAAATTGACTTCTGGCCTTTTTGAATTATCTGTCAGCAGATGTCCTTCTGTTGAGTAGTAGATCAACACTTTTCCTTGTCTTTGTTTACTGTTAATGTACTTGTGGAATATGTTTTGTTATTCGTTAACTCCTTTTAGCTTATTCTTGCTTCCCTATGACCCCTTCAAAAAATCTAGCTATTGGTATTCCATTTTCATGGCATTTCTTCTTCCTAGTGTATTGTTTGTACTTTGATGTTCTTACTTCCTTTTGTGAGGTTCTGACAAGGGATCATTTCACAAGATCACCTTCAGCCAGGACACCTTCTGCTTTCGCAGTTGGTCCTTCTGTGTTGGTCAGAATCAAATGTAGGAGAACAGCTTTTCTTACTGCACATTCTTGTGTTGTGACTTAGTATTCATCTGGATTTTTTTCCCCTGTACTTTCAGGCTGAATCAGACTTCTTCTAAATACTCTCTTATATTCTATTTCAATTAGGATGGGAGGTTTATTGACAAATCTCCATTTTCAGTCTTTTCAACTATTAGTTTTATGCATTTTGGCATAAAAATTTGTATTCATTTCCACTAGTCTATTGCTATGAAAAAGTTTTGTAGCTTTATGTTACATGATTTATCTCTCCTTTGAATTATATTTCTAACTGGAATTGAAATCTGGAAGCTATATTGTGCTTTGTTGATCCATTTTAAGAATATAGAATTTAAAAATAATTTTCATATTGACTTTCATGCCGGTTTAACCAATAATTTAAGCATATATTTACCTTCAGTCTCATTGAAATTGATGGGAATTTGAAATCCTTTTGGAAAGAAAATGGATGCAAAAATTGTTAATGCTCAGAGTGATCTCTCTGACTTGATCCTTTATTTATATTCTTATTTAAAACTTTTATTTGATAGTTTTGTTTGCATAGAGGCATCTTAACAACAGATTCTTGCTATTTTAGTGTGCTTTAACTGCAAATGTAAACTGTCCAAAGTATGCTTCACATGAGTTCAGAAACCAACAAATATCAAGGGATATTCTCCCTCTCTTCCCCCTAACAAGTGTTTGTTACTTAACTGAGTCTTTGAAAAAATGTTTAGATGATTAAAGAGAAAAAACAGGAGTCCTACTTTAATTGTATTGATCTGCCTTTTGAGAGACTTCTTGTAAGGCCTGAGTAGAAATGAAAAAAACGAGTAGAAAAGAAAAACCATTTGCATCATTTTCCATATATAGGCCTCTCCATTACAGTTATCTTATTGATTTCTGTGATTTGCTTCCCTCATCCTTCCCTTTCTGGCTGACCTGTAGTCTTCTGCTGCATTCGCAGGTCTAGCCCAATCTGATTACCAAGAGTGCTTTGTTACAGCATTAAAATCCAGTGGGAGTTAGCAAACAGATACCCAGTTTAAGAAGACCAGCGGCTGGCAGCCCAGCAGCATGCAGTCAATGGTTCACCTGACCTTATCCAAGCCACCTGCTTTTACTCTGTTATTTTTCCTTCACCGACCCCTTTGTGAAAGTCCTTGCCCAGGTGTCTGCAAGTAGCCTGTGTGCACTTGTATTTCAGAAGGCTCTGGTGAGCGGCTGTGAGTTGCCAGCTCACTGTTGAGAATTTAGGAAAGACAGATACTGGGAGCAGAGCCTTTTCACCTTTCCTGTTTGTGTGTTATGCCAGAAGAGGAGGTAAGAGGGTTCTGTGGCAGGAGGACTGCTAGTAGAGGCAGCTGCCTGTGGAGCAATGCTGGTGTGCCCATGGGGATTTGAGAGCAGCAAGCAGAAGGGGTACCTGGACAGCCTCAGATTTGGTGTGATGGTTGGCACTGAGCACTTCATCAGTACTTTGGAAAGCTTAACATGCTTTTATTTATTCATATTCACAGGTCATGTCATTGTTTTAATTTGCCTAACATTAAAAGCCAAGTTTGTCTTTAAGATGTCCTCAGAGAGCTTTTTTGACTTACATCCCCTGGACAAGGCTTGGACTTGCATACTTTGTTTTTACAGCTTATTTGTTCAGGTGTTTGTTTTGTTTGTTTGTTTTTGTTGTTTGTTTGTGGGTTTTTCTTATTTCTGCTTTTATTTTACTTTACTTCTCAACCTTTAAACTGTATTTAATTTCATTTTATTTTTCAGACACCTCTTATTGAACCTCACATCCCACATCGTCCTACTAAAACCATTACACAGGTAATAGGACATAGGTGTGCTGTAGGGCCAGGCTGCAAGATAAATTGAAGTAACTCATTTCCAGTAGTGCGATGCATATCAGTTGGCATGGTGTTTTCTAGATGTGATATGTATGTGAGATTTAAAATCCACAATATTTTGCATTGCTCTGAATAAGTAAGCATCTGTGCAAGAATTTTTTTAATTTAGGGAGAAGAGAACTTGTGCTTTGTTTTGCAGAAGGCAGTACAGAGACTGTGGAAAGTTTAAAATCTGTGTGTCTTGGTCCCTTTTTTTCTCCATGATCACCAAGGTTCCTTCAGAAAAGATCCTCAGAGCTGGAAAGATTTTGCGGAATGCAATTCTGTCCCGAGCCCCTCACATGATAAGAGATCGTAAATATCATCTGAAGACGTACAGGTGTGTGAGCTGATTGTATAGAGGTCTCTGAATTTTTATGCCTGCCATCATCTGATTTGTGATTTATGCCTTACCATGCTTTCAGGTCTCAAAAGGTCTGAAATTATCCTATGATGCTATTTGAGTCTGGATGTTATGAGGTCTTTAATGGCCCTGGTAAATCCTTTCTGAAGTAATTTGACTGGAAATTGAGTCCACGATTGTGAACAGAGCATTCGCATACAAAAACTCTTCTGAAGTTAATAGCATAGTTAGCTGGGATATTCTGTGCCATATCAAGTTAAAATGTAGATTCTGTTCTCTTTGTATATTAGTAAGAGATAATAGGAAATCTCATTAATTATATTACACGACTGTACAGATTGCTACAGTAGTGTTGTTTAGTGTGGAATTCTGAAAATTCACCTAGTGAGAAACATTCCTTATGTAGATGTTCTGCTCTATTCAAAATTACTTTTTTCAGTGAATTGCCAGGCTTTCTTATCTTCCTGCTGGTGGCAGCACTGTCTTTCTGAAGGGAGATAACAATGGCACTTGCAGAATAGGAATCTGACTTCAGGGAGTTAGGATCTATCTCCTGTTGCCTTAAGAAACAATCAATTTGTTTTAGGGTCTAATGTTTAAATCAAATACCCAATGCATTATTTGGTGAATATTTAAATAAAAATTGGTTTAAAACCTCTAAGTGTCTTTTTCTAAATAATAAATCATTACGTTGTTGATCCACTTTGGGGATGAGTGCATTGATTTTCCATATTACAGTCCAAAATGCATTTAATGTGATGCAAGGTATTTGAAGTTTGTGAACTGATCTATCATGACATGGCATGGCTCATTGTTTTAGAAGAACTAAAGAGCATGTACAATATATGAAGACCAGTGGTGGTCCAAATAACTGCACCATTTTGTCTTGTGCATAACTGGGAAACACACCTACAGTTCTATCCCTGGTTTTTGTTTGTTTGTTTGTTTTTAAATATGGAATGCCAAAAATTAAATTGTATCCAGGTTAGGAAAAGCTTTGTCATTGAAATGGCATTTTAATTGCAAGAGCATTATTTAAGCTATGTTTCAGCAGTATATCTACTTCCTCAGCCTCTGGAAGTAATGCATGAACTGCAGAGCCATGAGAGGCTGTCTAGGACTAACCAGCTTCTCTATTCAGTTACAGATGTCATCAGTTAGATTTGTAAGTTTTTGATCACATTGCTCATTTGCTTCTGTTCTGCTTTGTTAGGAAGTATTATGACAGAATTTTATGTAGTGACCAATGGGCTTCTCCCACCAGCACCTTTGGGCACTCCCCAGAACTTGAGGCCTGCTGCTGTTTACCTCTGGGTCAGTCAGGAGCTGCAAGGTGACCAGTACCTAGCAAGAGAGTCTCAGAAACACTGTAGACCTACAAACCACCATCCCCAGATCCAGTCTAGCTACAGTTTAGTTACAAATCAAGGAACACCCTCATAATACTCACTCTTCCTGGAGGGGCTGTTCTCATCAGCAAAGCTATTAGACCAGTGTTAGATGATCAGTTTCATGCAGAATGCTGAAAACTCCCTTTGTATACAGAGGAGGTTTCCTCTGAAATTTGGGTTGAAAGTTGTTACACCAGTGCTAAAGCTCTTGTACCAGCTGGCACAGTCTCACTCTGATCTTCTGAACGTTGCATTTCCCAAACCACCTGTTGTTAGCTGAGCAGATTCTCACAAAACTGAACACCTTCACTAGTATTTGAAGTATATGTGCATAGATGGCGACATTATCTTTTCTGTAACAAGATCTAAGAGTTTAAGATATCCATGTTCTTGGCAGATAGTGTATGTGATCTCTCTCTTGGCTACCTTCCTTTTCATTTCTGTCTATTTGTCCTTCAGACAATGCTGTGTGGGGACAGAACTAGTTGACTGGATGATGCAGCAAAGTCCTTGTGTCCATTCCCGAAGCCAGGCTGTTGGCATGTGGCAAGTATTGCTGGAAGAAGGTGTTCTTAACCATGGTAGGTTTAAAAATAAAAATAAATCAGAGCCTTGACTAAAACATGGGCAATGTGTCCCATCATTGCCTCTGTAGATCTCTTTCTTGAAAAAAAAAAGTTCATGAGTCCAAAGGAAAAGCTACAGATCAGCATCTTTATAAGTGAAAGTGCAACATGTAGACAGTCTTAATTCAGTCTTGCTACCAATATACCTTTATAAATTATGAAAATATTGAAAAATAAATGAAATTGCAATATTATGGTAGCAACTGTAATTAGATGTAGTAGTGCACTGGTTTGTGATTATATCGCTAAAGCCGGATAGCGCTTGAACCAAAAACAACATGTATTTCTATACACAGAACTGATCTTCAAGTCAAAGATTTGCAAGTGAAAGATTTGGAAGTGAATGTGAGCATTTCTGTTTGTTCAGATTCATAATTTTGGAATTAAATTCACCGGTTTTTGAGTGCTTCCCAAAATCAGCACTCCAAATATCCCAGTGGAGAGATCTGGGATTTTATGTTAGTTTTCTGACTGTGTTTTACATCACCTCACAGTTTCCACTTGACAGGATTTACTGGGTAATGAGATGTTATAGCCCTCAAAAGGTCAGCTTTCTAAACCAATATTCATATCTGAAGTTTTGCATGCACGGTTTTATGAAGTTCAGAACAGCAGCCCTGTCACAGTACACTTCCAGTCATTGTCTATTGTGCTTCCCATGTCCCAGGGAGAAATTTCCACCCTGAGAAGACAGATTGTTTCCACCACTTCCGTTCCCTAAGGGGTGTAGCTTTAATTCCTGACAAATACTGTCTTGAATTCCCAAGATCATGTTACTGCAACTGCATCGTGACAACCAGCTCAACACGCCACTCTGACTTGCTTGGAAGATTAAGAGTTTGTCTTTTGTTGTGTCATAGCCTCTCTTTAGAAGTCTTATCTTGGAAGACTGTCCATTAAGTTCTCCACTAAGATAGAGGTCAATGAACTTGGCTTTGGGAGTATATGTTGATGATGACATTTCTGGAACATGAGAAAGAGTTTAGATGCTTCTTGATCTGTTACCTTTCAGCCCTGTCTGGAACAGGTATGGTAAGGTGGTCATGTCAGAGAACACATCTTAGAAATTCATGTTATAACTATTTTCCCAGTTGCTTAAATAAAATGGTTTGAAACAATAAGAACAGAAGCAGATCTAGTAAAGAAAACATACACACACACGTATATGCACATCCATACCGCATATAAATTGAAGTCTTTTGGAAAGTATTTGTGGTACACAATTTAAGTGTCTCCTCTATGTTATATAATTTGGACACGCATGAGAAATGAACGTGATTTACATTTTTGCAGTTCCTCTGTTTTCTTTCTCTTCTTTACTAATCCATCTGCAAAGTACAATGCTATGCAGATTTCTACAATTTTAATTTGAATGAGGAGGGATTAGTGTTTGATATGTTCTGTTTTTTCAGTGGATCAGGAACACTACTTTCAGGACAAATACTTATTTTACCGATTTTTGGATGATGAGCGTGAAGATGCCCCTTTGCCAACTGAGGAAGAGAAAAAGGAGTGTGATGAGGAGCTACAGGACACTATGCTTTTCCTGTCTCAGATTGGGCCAGATGCTCATATGAGGATGATTCTCAGAAAACCGTAAGCAGATTATTGAATTAATATTATACACATGCCTTTTTTGGTACATGGGAACATGGGGAAGCTATATATATTATCAGGCATCCTTTAGCCAGTTTTTTCATTTCAGTACCAGTTTGCTCAAACTCCAAAGTCTGTAAGTCAGTATTAAATAATTTCTGGTCCTTATTCATGCTTATAAATTGAACTGTGTATTCAGAATAGTCATCAAAGGCTATGAATGCTATCATATCTTGTGGAAAATGCAGCATTATGAGTTTTTATTTCATTTCAGAGTATCCCTAAAAGTAAGGTGCAGATTCCATTAACGCTTTCAGTGCTGGCATGCCATTCAATTAATTACACTGCTTTTGGTTATTGCAAATGAATGGAGTGGTAGGGCTGGCAGCACAGCAAGTACCTTTCAATTACAGTCGTATGTGGCAGCCCTTAATTAGATTCATCTTTGGTAGAACTTTATTGAATTGAGACTGGACTTCCCCTGCTGTAGCTTACTAGCAAGGTGTGAAATGTGGCTTTGTTGATTTATTTATCTATTCTTATCGTTATAAAATAGTATTTTGAGGAAAAAAAAAAAGCTTTCTGTACATAGGCTGCATAGGACGTCTGCCTAACCTTTTCATAGCTATCCTATATCCTCTCACTCATCGGTTGGCTAACCATCTTTTCACCAGTACATTCTGGTCACACCAAAAACTCTGATAAAGCCCTTTTCTACAGGCAGCTTTATAGTGACTTCAAAGCAACTAATATAAACTGTTTGATCCTCAATTGAAAGCAGCCTCCTTATTATGCAGGTAGTGTTTAGGGGCCACTGAAGGCATACTTTACTGCTAATAAAGTGCACTGAGAATTACTCAAGGTCACCCTCACTAACAATTTACTTGTAAGGGTTAGTTCAAGAAAGGTAAGTACACAAAGCTGGATCCTACTCCTTCTAGAGGCCATTGACAAAGTTTGCCTTTATTATGGGATAGGCTCAGGTCCTGGCTACCATGTGAGAATATTTTTATACTAAAAATATCTTGAATCGATTTAACGCACATGCTTGTTCATGTTCTGTTTCTATCTGTATTCTTTCCCTGCTCCATTCTTCTCCCAGTGTTATCTGTTTAGATCATAAGCATATTTGCACGTTTTCCTGACTTACTCTGTGAATAGAAGATAGATGACACTTTTCCAAGAACTCAGTGAAAGCACTGAATTTCAAATAGTACAATCAGATATTTGTGCTCATAAAAATAGGTAACACTGCTGTTCAGCAACAGTTTTTAAAGGATAGCTTCTCTTTCCTCTGCTTGGTAGTTTTCTAGTCGAGAACAATCAAAAGGAACACTCCCTTCACACAAAATGCATAGACAAACCAGTCTGGCAGTATGGTGCACCTGTAAACCTTTATGGTGTCCGGGAAGCGCAACGTTTTCTCCTCCCAAAGATGTCCACCGCATTTTCCACTGAGGAGTGAAAAAGGGCTTCTTACAGGCATGAGTAGATGCCAGTCATTAGGAGGCTGTGAACAGCACCTTGTGTGCTGTGACCCTGCAGCTCTGAACTGTCTCCTTTGCCTCAGGCTGACTGAGCAGGCTGGTTCTTATGGAATTGCTCCCTTAGGTTACCATGTTTTTCAGCAGCCTGCTACATTCTCTTTCCATCGTGACTTTCAGAGCAGCCAGTGTAAGTTTATGCTGGCAAGATCAGTGTTGATTATCATCCACGCTCCTTGCAGAGTTGAAAGGTTGGCATGGTGCTGTGAAAAGTATCACTCTCCCCCCTGTGTCGTCACTTGCACAGCATCACCTGAAAGAATATTCATAGATTTTTCATGCAATATAGTGAGGGGAATGAGGTTTTCTCAAGACTGACAGCCATCTGACATCTTTCCCTATCCCTATCCCTGAAAGTGCTTATTTTTGCTGCCCTTTGATCATGGAAGCAAGTTTGTGCTCTCAGGCACCATATTAACTACTGTTCTAGTATTCAGTTTACATATGTTATGATCCTGCTAGTTGAAAATCCAGTCTCTGCTGAGGTGTATCAAAGCTACTGAAATCTCTGTGAATCCTCAAAGCCCTCCTAGTTTTGACTAGACACCATTACAGCAGCCAAAAGTTCAAGGAATTGTCAGGGCTTTAGAAACACTGGCTGTAGCTGACCTGCACAGGACTCACAATTTTCAAACCGACACAGCTGCATTTTACAATAGTCACCATTTCCGGAGAGGTTACAGAACTTCGATAATTACTGTGAAAGAAATAATACAATATTCTTTGATGAGAAGATTACTTTGAGAATTTGATTGTATAATGAAGCTGTTGCTTTGAAAGGTACTTTCTATTGTTCAAAATCTGAAAATCTCTAGCAAAAAGTGTCACTTGTTTTGACAGCCAACTTAAAAAATTCTCTGTTTATTACATTAACTGCAGCATTTTAACTGTCAAACTGTGAAAGAATGTTCTATAGTTTAAAAAACAGAATAGAGCTCAGGGAATTTTTGGCAGGCTCTTGTTGCTATTGGATTTTCTTTTTTGATTGGTTAGGTTTTTTTTGGAAACACATACACTATGAATGTGAAAATAGCCTTTTGTGAAGTGGCAAACAGCTCTCTGCTCCCTATAATGCCTGGAGCACAGGTGCAGACCTTGAGCAAGTCCCTGGCAAAAAATGTTGTGGAATTAATACATCTCTTCCTTACAAACTTTTCAGTCCTTCAGTGTGAAAACACATACTGAAAATATATTTTCAGTTATTTTTAGCTGATTTGAATAGTGTTCAGATATAGCTAACTTGATGGTTAACCCTAATGAAATAGGATGTACAAAGTTGGACACAATAATAACAGAATTCTTTAAAGAGAGGATGATGTTCATTAGGAAATAGTATTTAACTCCAATGGATTATATTCTGTTTTAATACTCCAGTAAGTTAACAGTATGACTGAAACAATAAGTTTGTGTCATACGTTCTTGGTAATTGTGCTCAGCAAATTTTATTCTCAGCGCAGAGGGTTTGATTCCGTATGTGATCACTAAATAAATTTTAGTGTCACTTGCCGAAGTAAGCTGGACAGGATGCTAGGGAGATCTAAACTTAGTAAACAGCACAAAACATATATATAATAAAACAAAAATTTAATTACTGCTATTAATCTATAATTTCTTGAAGGTACTGTAAAAATTAAGCAAACTATATTTTCTTTATTGTTTTTATTTATATATCGTGTTCCACCTGGCTATCAGTAGTCAGAACCATACTGGATTTTTCCATAGACTGTATTTAGTTCCATAGTCCTTGGTGGGGATTCCTACTGATGACGATTAATGAAGTAAGCATTATTCCTGGGACAGGAAATACAGATTATCTTTCCACATATCAGTTCACTGATATTTGCAGATATTATTTGTGGTAAGTGGTATTTATGGAGTTAATCAAATAGCTTAGATTCAAGTACAAAGATTATGGAATCAGCTTCCATACTCACGTAAGTGAACATGCATTTGCTTCCACACTCAGATGCAGATAGTGGGTAAAATTATTCTTGTCTCCTCTGTATTCTTTGTAGTACTTGTAGGCAAAACTTGTACTCTGGAAAGATGCTTATTTGACATACAATCGCAGTGTTATGGAGCCTCTGATCTTTTCACTTGTTCTTACCAACTCTGAATTTTCTGGTTAATTATATTGTTTGTGTGTACATGGTTTATCAGTGATTAAGTGCTGTGTTATTGTCAACATCCTAGTCACAGAGAAGCTCAGTGTTTCTGACCTTGATAAATTCTCCAAACACTGAGCAGTTTTTTATTGATCACTTAATACCACCTGAGTTTTCCTATCCATTAATGTGCAGCCTCGTTCTCTATACCTATGCCATTTATTATCCTGTCTATAACCAGCTATTGCTGTTAGAATAAGTCCCCTGCAGAAACTAGGTCTTTACACAGCAGGATCCTACAAATCAACATCAGTGGGTCACCACACAGGTTTTACAGAAGCAGTGATGCCTAATATCTCTCCACGTGACATCTGCAGAAGCAGAAGTAAAGACTGGGTACATCCACTATAGATTGTCAGTCCTCCCAGTGTGCTAACACAGGAGACAAATGGACATACTGAAAAAAGAGTGCACCCTTTTGTCTTGACAGAGATCTGTTGTAGTTGGACATCATCTTTTCATATGTTAATTTCTTGTAGGAATTTGTTAATTTGATACACTACCTTATCTGTTTTCCAAGATACGCAAGCTTTGCAAGGGTGCAATAAAATTAATGTTGTTATTTCCTGTGGGGAGTACTTTTTATTAAAATCTTTACCTTGTGGTTCTTAAATCTCCAGGGAAAGGTAGATGGTACTGGCTTATCTTTATTCTGTACTTAATTAAGCTTCTACTGCCCCCCATAAATCACTAGGAGTGGCAGCCTTGTAATTTCAACAGATTTAGAAATAGAAAAGAGTAATTTGAGTCACTAGAGGGCATAGCAGCACCAACTCAGTTTGTTTCTCCCCAAATAATTTATACCATTCTGTATGAAAAAAAAAAGGATAACTTGAATTTCATCCAAGACATTTTTGTTATAAATTGGTCTTTCATGTGGGTAATAATAAGTGCATGTCACTGGTAAATGAAGAACAGATGAAGAATACAGCTTGCTTGGCAGAGAACAGGTCAGTTGTCCTTATATTTTCTAGGACTTCTGGATGTAAGAAATACTGAAGAAGTCTCCATCAAACTTCTTTTGCAAACAGATGAAATATAACAGAGTGACACGATTGCTGCTTACTCCTTCTGTCTCTCACATGATTTAGACAGACTGTTGAACCAAAGGGGATCAGGCAAAAAAACTGTAGAGCGCTATATGCAGGAAGAGATTAAAAGTTCCTCACAAGCTCTAACAAATCCTTCTCGTGAGTGCTAGTCATTAGGTCCTCCAAGGCATCTCTGACACACTGCAGTCCTTAGAGCATTTGTGCCATTTTTTTTTTAGCAATCAGAAAATTTGCCAGTGTATAGATGCTGCAGAAACACAATTATTTAAATCACAGTAACAGCCTCATTTCTTGTTGTCCTATAGGAGGGTTATCCCTTCACCGATGCATGTTTTTATTCCTGGCAGCATCTCGTGTTTTTCAGTGAGAGGAGTTGGAATAGCAAGTGGTTCTTTCTTACCCAGGTGGCTAAACAGCAGCACTCAGCATTAACTCTGTGGCAATCGTAGTGTCCACCAAGATGCACTGCTTCCTTCTGGAATTTGTTCAACAGAAATCAAATGCTCCTTTACAAACCACTGCTACAACTAATTAGTGCTGCATGTGAAAAAAAGTAAGGTCCCACCCATGGCTCAGGAGTCCTTGTGGAAGGAACAGATCTTAATGTATCGTTTCTGATTTATCTGACAGTTTTACATATAGAACACCTGATTTCATCAGGCAAGCTGTCTAACTGGGATCTCTGTAAGATGGTTGCCATGGCTGCTGCTCGGTGTCATTCAGGTGGTTTCATAGGGCTTCCATCCTTTGTGTGTTTCAGTCCTCCAGCCAGAACTGTCCTTTGTCCCTGTAGCCAATGTGAATGAAGTAAAGGTGCTTAGGATCTGCATTCTTTTCTGTAGCCCTGTGCATACTGTGTGCTTGTGACAAAAGTGGGTGGATGGCAAGCCCTGGTGAGGAGCAGGCCATGGCCAGGATCACTGGGCAGTGCTTCAGTGAGGTTCAACAGCCCTGCTTCTGCAGGACTTGTGCTTCAGGAGACTTGTGCTTGGTAGAACTGGTGCTGAGCATAGTGTTGCCACCAGTTAGACCTGGTTTACAGCTAGGATGTACGACAGGGTGTGTGCCCGCACCCCTGCAGCACAGAGGGCTGGAGGTGCACCCAGTGAGGTGGCTCTGGACTCTGCATGGCCTTTTCATAGTATTGCTCTACACCAGTCTGGGCAGCAGTGTTAAAACTCAATGTCTTTTTTAATTTAAACTTGCTGGTTGGGGCAAAAATGTGCCCATTGTGAAGGTGTAAAAATGTCCAAACTAGTTCCTTTTCCTTTGTTGACTTAATGTAATACTGTTTTCCTTGATTTACTTTTTCTCCTTCTGCAAAAGACATGGTTTAATTGAGTGACCTATTCAGTAGACAGTACAAGAGTATTATGGGTTGTATTGTACTTCTCTGAAGCTATTATTTTGGGCATTTATTACATTTTTCTGTTATTTAATTTTCTACCTGTAGGCCTGGCCAGAGAACTATAGACGATTTAGAAATAATATATGAAGAACTTCTTCACATTAAAGCCTTATCTCATCTTTCTACCACAGTAAGTGTTTTTTTTTAAACATATAACTGATTGCCAAAAGGGAGGGTGAATTGTGACATTTGGTGATTAGAACTGGAGCTCATACAATCCTTCCTATTTATACTTTCTATGCAAAGAAGTTATTCCCACCTGTGGGGATCATCCAAGATTGTCCTTTGTATATCAGCTAAAGTAATCTCTACGTGTTTCTGCACAGTCCGTAACTCACTTGCTTGTCACAGGTGCCTCTGTCTGGGGTCATATCTGAGTTTAAATTAAGATGAATGGTATCTGACCTCACACCTGGGACTGTAGTGCTATTGAGATTCAGCAGAAGAGATATCTGATTTCTGCATGTTTAGGAGTCTTGGCTTGAACCAGTTAGGAGGAGGAATTACACAGTGAAGAAAGGTGTACTGTGCAGTGCTGGCTATTGGAGCTTGGTCCTAGATTGAAGGAAAACCTCCTCATGTGCATTCCCTCTGAATAAGCAAGGGCAGTGCAGTGAACCAGGAATAAATTACATGGAGAAAATTCCTGGAGGAGAGAATGCAACTGTTTAAAGTCTCACCAGCAGTGACACACTGTGTAGGCAACTGAAATGAGCTAAATAGCTCTTGGTAACAGCAAGATATGGGTCCTTTCAGAAGAAGGAAGACAGTCAAAAAATAGATTTTTTTTTTTTTTTTTATAACAGCTTCTTTGGAAGCTCTTGATAATTTTAATATTTTGCAGCTATCTTGGACAGATGCAGCTAAATATGGAACTGCATTACAAAAAGATAGTACTCTGCAAAAATATAACATCTGAGCAATGTTTTTCAAACAGATTATATGTCCAAAGTGGGTAACTGAACTAAGAGGGAACAGCCAGACAAAATCCTTTAGCATATTTGGTAGGTGGAAGAAAAGGTATTTAAAGAAAGTTTCCTCTGAGAGCCAGAAATGACACATTTTAAATCAAACAAAAGAAACTACCTAAGACAGATACTGACAGTGGAGAAGACTTTTGATAATACAGACATAACGCAGAGAAAAAAAATCTTAAACATCTTATTTCCTGCTCAGAAGAAATTCAGATTTGAGCTTAGAATCTACAACAAGCAACATATAAAAATATTGTAAATGATATGAGCTGCAAGAAATAATTGGCATTTTGAAGAAATGCAAGAAGTGCAGTTCAGTCCATGTTTTTATTAAGAATTTGGAAATGTCAGTGTATTATGTGTGTCATGAACAGAAGCAGAGGACAGAAATCACTCCTAGCTTAGAGGGATTCTTCAGAGAAGCAAGAGACAACATTGCTCCTAAGAACCAGAATATCAATGGTCAGTCAACTTGAAAGCAAATGGAATGTTTATTAATTTTAATCAAGGCATGATTCCTAAAGTAATAACTTTTTTAGATAAGCTGCAGGCAGCAGGAAGTAAAGTAGATAAAAGTCAAGTTGCATGGTGGTGAACTAATCCCTGCTAGGGAAGCCTATGAACTTAATGTATGAATGAAAAACAATTATATAATACAGTGTTAGAAACAAATCAAATTCTTGGCTTCATCAAGAGGATTCATTCACTGCAGAGGCAAGCGACTGAAACAATGGAGAAGATACCTGAGGATGTATATGGGATATGAAAGCCCTCTACAATGTATGGAACAGTGCTAATGATGGCATACTTCCTGACCTTGTCAAAGCTTCTTTGCCTCCAGACAGAGGTCGTAAAAGAGTTTGATGGACTAATAGTTAGGGAAACAACAGGCCTGCAGGAGTGTTCACTGGTCAGTGTGCTAATAAAGAATGTCCAAGCACCTCTATAAATCCCTCTTCTTTGCCAGACTGCAAACAAACAGGGAATGCTTTGCACTGTCTGTCAGGAAAGAGTCTGGGGAGGGGTGGCTGGTGAGGGATGTTTACTCCTGGTGCCCAAGAAAAGGTTTGGTACATGTCTTTAGGATATCAGAGCCTGAATTTGTCTACCCATCTCAGGAGATACTGTCATCTGGATTGTGTCCAGAATTTGAGGGTTCCTCCCCAATTTTTTCTTCATGGCCTAAAGGTTATTCATCTAGAAGTACAGCTGTTCTCAGTTCAAACATCTAGGAGAACAGCACAGAAACACTAATGCTAATAAGACATTGGAGCATGCTTTTTATCTGTATTTTGCACTTTCAAGTTACATAGTAGTCCTTCTGAAACATTGGTTATCACCAGCTGAGATTCTCTGAAAAGAATCCTTCTGCCTGGAAATTGGCCTCAAAGTCCATACAGATCTGTGGTTGTGTGAAGAGAGACATAAGGCACACAGAAAATTTCAGAATAATATGAGCTTTGCAGTGCTGCTCTCACTTTGTGAAAACAATGCTCACAGTGTTTACTGTGAGGAAAAAGTGGTTTTAAACAGCAGCTGTCTCACTAGAGACAAGTGTCCTGACACTCGTAGGAGTTAATCATACTAGCGTAGTACAAACCCAGAGAAGAACAGGTTGACATCAAGTGCAGCGTCACATTCTCCAGTTCCTGAAGGAGCTAGTGAGCTGGACATTTTGTCTGAGAAGCTGTCAGGCAGAGATGGGTCTCAGCAGGTCCATACAGCTGTGCCTTGCAGCCTGATGCAGCAGAAGTTGCCAAATTTAAGTCAGTAAGGAGAAGGGTACTGATTTCTTAGGGAAGAGCAGTAGTACCACAGAGCCCCGTAGGGTAATTGACAATTGATAGCAATCTTCTGTAATAAATTAGTTATTACTGTTTGAATTTTTCCATCATGTTAATTGTTTATGATGGTTTCGCTTGTATGTATACAAAAAAAGATGTGGAGAACTATATCTTAAGGATGCCCTTATCTGAGCTGTTTGGAGAGAGTAAATGTAGAGCTCATGTTAAGTGAAGCCAATTGTTAGGGAATAGGACACTGAGTGAAGTAGACTGTCTGGCTGTGTGATTCTGAATGAGTGCTGAACAATGCAGCAGGAAGAAAAGGAGTGGCTGGGTTATATGTAATAAGGAAGGATAAAATACTTATAAAGACTTATATAATTTCTCTCTATATATTTTAAGGTAAAGCGAGAATTAGCAGGTGTCCTCATTTTTGAGTCACATCCCAAAGCAGGAACGGTCTGTAAGTAAAAGGAGTCTTGTCAGATCATCTTTCTTATCTGTGGCATGAGCATTAAGTTCTTAATGTTTAAATGACAAGAGCAAAACTTAAATGCACTCTTCAAACTTGACTGGCAGTCAGCGTTCAAAAACTGGGTAGTAGGTGTTAATTTCACCTGTTGCTAATTGTAGGAGCAGTAGCAAAATTAAGTCTATATTCTTGGTTGGGTTTATGCATCATGTATGATTTGGATGTGTTTGTATATGGAATTTTGATTTGGACCAATCTTTATGCAAAAGGTATTTCTTTATTATCCTTGAATTAAAAAGCCATCTTACTGACTTAAGATGTTAGATTCCTCAGATCTATTTATGCTGATAAGTTTTAGCAAGGCATTTATTTATATTTAACAAGATCAAGTTCACAGGTGCTAGGGAATAGTTAGAACACTACTTTTAGTGGAATCTCAATCTGTGTGCTGATTAGAAACTGATAACTGCCGTGTATGATAAAGTCATATGTTGCAATTGATGTGGAAAATAAAAGCAATTTTCACATCAGTGTTATAAAATAATTGCTACATGGATTTTTTTTTTTCCCAAAATTTGAAGGCAATTACTTTTAAAATCATAGTATGACCTTTTTCATGGCAGTCATTAATATGACTGCAATAGAGTTACCTTGAATTTTATAGAGTGCAGGATCTAGCCCATTTATGTTTTGAATAACTATATTCTCACCATAAAATCTTTTTCTCTTTTGTAGTATTTAATCAGGGAGAAGAAGGTACTTCTTGGTACATTATCCTGAAGGGATCAGTAAACGTAGTCATTTATGGCAAGGTAATTTTTTCAGAATTCTTTTTATATGATCCTTATTATTGAAATTGGAAGAAAAAACTTTGAAGGAATACAGTTTAATTTGGAGCAGAATTGCTTTGTCTGAGGAAATAAATTGGATGTAATTTTATTAAGAAATGATCCAGTGGTTTCAATTATTGTACTTCTAGTTGATTGCTGTGTAATTTTGGTATATATTACACACTTTCTAAATGTAATTCAACACAGTTACAGCAGTATCTTTAGGACAAAGCCGTTTGCTGGAATTCGGTGAATTTATAGACTTGCATCTCATGGGGGTTTTTGTCCTGCACCTTTTAGCACCATCTTCCCAAATATTTGTACAACTAATATTTATCACAGGTATTAGGCACATCTCACAAGTGCTGCTCTGTGACTAGTGGTTCTTGGGTTGAATGGACACCTTCTAAATTTATGGAACCTCTTACTTTTAGTAAAGTTGTATACTGAAAAGCATGTCTAATGTAGCAATCCATTGAGTTTTTAAAAATCCCTGTTTCCCTAGTGATTTTTCATTCAGTGAATAAGATTCCTCTGTTCTGAACATCAAGCATTCCACCAAAATCTAGCATAGGGACTAATGGATTTCACGCCACAAGGTGGGCCAGGTTCTCTGTTACTATAAATTCAAGTAAATGGAGCTCTGCTGATTTATGTCAGCTGAAGATGTAGTATTATGTTCTGCAAGCTTGATGATATTTTTCAGGGCCTCTTTAAGAAAAGAGAACAACTCAGCAGCTTTCTTCAGCAGGGCTAGAAGAGTCCTTCGTGCTGAATGTAATTTTAGAGAACAAGCCAATTCTTTTCTATTCTTGCCTTTCGTTAGTAATAGTAATAACCAGCTATCAAGTATTGTTTCCTAGTCATTATTTTGGCTTTTGATTTCCTGCCAAATAGATTTGTTTTGGTATTTGATTGTGAAGTCCGGTGTTTGTACAAGGACTTTCAATAGACTCCGCATTAATGATGGGTTTCTGCATGTAAATGTTTTCCTCTGTGCAGGGTGTGGTATGTACTCTACACGAAGGAGATGATTTTGGCAAGCTAGCACTTGTGAACGATGCTCCTAGAGCTGCATCTATTGTTCTGCGTGAAGACAACTGCCACTTCTTGAGAGTAGACAAGGAGGATTTCAACAGAATCCTTAGGGTAAGCGTGGGAAGGGCCACCCTGACAGTATGATGTCAGAACTTCCAAATCTTTCTAGAGTCTTATCTTATTTGTATAGGTATATTAATAACCATATTTGAAGTGTCCCTAGTTGTGGAACAGAGATATGACATTCTAGAAGATCAAGTAAAGTATAATTACTTCTCTTTTTCTGTTCCTCGCTTAGCCATGAAAATGTGACCAAATGTAATCTTTTGTCTCTCACATTCCTGTGGTCTAGAATTTGCCAAGTGCTCTCTTTGGCCTGGTTCTGTCTAGGCTTTCTAGGTGATCTCTTATCCAAATATTGAATAAAACAAGATGTCTTGTTCTAGATAAATCAGCGTCAGGTGCCTTAAGCTCAATAGGTTCAAGGCAAAATCAAGTGGCAAATTTAATAAGGTACAGGTGAATACACAGATATCTTTATCAGAGAGCTCTACAAAGATATTCCCAGTTGATTTAATTAATTAATTAATTCTTAATTCCCAGTTATTAATGTTAGGGCAGATGTGTTCCCACGTTCAACTGTAATTCTGTAACTGAAACCTGCATCCAGATACAAGCTGTTTTGTGATCATTCATAGTATAGAAAGTCAAAGTTAAGTTAAGTTAAAATTATGCACAATAATGATCATATGAAACTAGGGGTAAAAAAATATATATTACATGTAGAAAATTCTGGAGGCACTCTCTCTTTTGGAAAATTTCTTTTCCTTTGGTGTATCCAGAAATTTTTCTCATGGTTCTTGCTCCAATCTCTCCAATGATTCTCTGACTTTACCTCAACACCACTGCTTCCCTCTTGATTATGCCTGTTCAAAAATAAAATAAAGTTGGATAAACACAGGGGAAAAGAATCATCCACAGAGTCTGTGTTAGAGGGTCATTCATTTTTTCAGAGTAACTACTTATCCAAATTGGTGCAATTACTTTCTTAAAAGTAACTTGTCTTGCAGGATGTGGAAGCAAACACTGTAAGGCTCAAAGAACATGACCAAGACGTCTTGGTGTTGGAGAAGATCCCAGCAGGAAGTAGAGTTTCTAATCAAGGAAATTCACAGCCTCAACACAAGTATGTTTTCATTCAATAGTGCACGTCAGACAATGATTAACTTTTTCTTATGGCATTATTATCCAAACATAAAAAAGGGGGAATATCCAAAGCATATTCCCCCTTTTTCAATAGCATATTCCCCCCTTTTTGTGGAAAAATGCAGAATATATAAAATGTTCTTTTTATTAATCATCAGCCAATCACATGCCTCACAGTGGATAATATATCAATTTCCAGCAGCATGACTATGACTTTTCACAATAATTCTGTGAAGATCTCACTGTAAAAACGTGTCTCACGTAATAACTTCTAAATAGACGGCATACGGAGAATGCTGAAACCCTATTAAGCAGAGCTACTATGTAAAAGAAACAAGAAAAAGGCATTGTTTTATTGTTAAGTATAGATTTTTTCATTCTGGATTTTAAACTCTGGATTCTAATAAGAGTTTGCTAGGTACAATTTATATACAAATGAAGATTTCATGCAATGAAAATTGCACAGCTTATCTTACAGAAGAGGTTTGCACTGTAATAACAATATTCTTTATATTTTCTTTACTTTCTTACTGAAAGGGGAAAAGTACAATTCTGGATGCTACTGTGATAAGAGTGGAGTGAGGCTATTATAATTCCAAATGTTGGTAAAACCCCTAAAGGCTTTGTAAATGTGTTATTTACAAATGGATGCACAATTTCTTGTCACATAATCATTTTCTTTAGCAACGCTCGAGCAACTTCAACAAAATAAGCACAAAGAAGTTTTGAATCCTTTACCTTGCATCTTACTTTTTCTCAAAGAAAGAACAAATTTACTATGAGATATTTTGGGTACAGTTTTTATCTGAGCTGGGATTTCACATACACATTTTATCTTTATAATTGAGTATAAATATTTGTAAAGATCTGTGAATGGTTAAACAAACCATTGCTTGTATTTTACACATTTCACACATTTTAGAAACTGCCATTTCATCTTCCACTTGATCTATTGGAAAAATAAACTATGTTCCTAGGAAATGATGTACCCTTAGAGCAATTTTTTCCTGTCTAAATGGGGGAAATGACTGCAGTCAGTAGATTTGCATCAGCATCTGGTATGCACAGTGATTCTTTCATAGATTTAAATCTGTTTTATTTGGTCTGATAAATTTTTCATACTTTCAAAAGTCAAAGTTTTATTTAAACACGTTCTAAACACCACCTTCCCTGAAAACTCTTTGCACCAGCATTATTTCTATTATTTTACCTTTTTTTGTTGAGAATTTGATGAAAAGTAGCTAGAGATAGTTATGGTCCCTGGTTATTTTAAAATTTATGTTCCTGGAATTTTTGCAGGTAAAGCTCAGAATCTGCTTTCTATAAATATTGTATTAATTTGGTCAGCTTTTGTGTATTATCAGTGTGCCAGTAAGGGAACTTTTGGTAATAACTATGACAAACAGACACAAGCTACATGAAAGAGGAAGCTACTTTGAATGTTCACTGGCTGGTTTTCAACAATCTTTGTTAGCAGTGTGTTGGCAACATCTTTTTGTTTAAAATCTTCAGAATGAGTTCACTGGTTTTAAAGATGTCATTTCTTCTGTTTCTTTTATTAATAGATAAAAGTAAGTGGCTGCATTTATGCTCAAGACTCTAAATCAAATTACTGGCCTATTTGAATTTCCAGAATGTGTTTACTAGAATGCATTGGTTGAGTGCTCAGTACTTATTGAAAATCATTGGGCCCAAAAGAGAGACTTAACAGGGACCTCTTCTTAAAGGCTTGCTGCTTTGCTCTTAAATAGGTAGCTCACATCTCTGATATCACTACAGATGAGCTGCCCTTTAAGGATTTGCTCCCAAAGCAGGTATGTAGTATTTGAACTAGAGAAATGTTCTGCATCCCGGAGTTGTTTCCCCAAGACATCAAGTCAACGAAGAAACTCGTTTTCTTCTTGGGGAAAACTTCACTTTTGGAGCAGATCCTCTGAGTTGTGATTTGGATTCTGCTGCCTTCTCTCCTGGGGAGACACGGCTCCCTGAGCCATGCTTTCAAACAGTGACAGCTTTGCTTCGAAGAACTAGCTCTGAAGTTCTCACTCCCATGATCTAACTTCTCTCTTTATGGGTGATCACACTCATGCAGGATAAATTCAGCAGCCCTGCAAGTCACTCCACTGTTCATTTTCGCTTTCATATTCAGAGTACAGCAACCTGTGATTTCTCTGCTTCACTCACTTAGATACTTGGTTAGTATCTCTGCGAGAATGTGCACTGGCTTAACAAGTGTTTGTGTTCTTGGGACATCAATACAGTTCTTCCAAAGGGGTTGGCAGGTAAAAGAACTGTGACGGTCAGCGCTCAAAGTGAGGAGGAGCTCCCAGGAGCTCAGCTCCACCACTTATTTCTCAGCAGGAGCAGAGTATCTTCACTTCTCGGGGGTTTTTCTTTCTTTCTTCCTTTTTTTTCTTTTTCTTTTTTTTTTTTTAAAGTTCTATACTTTATCAGTTGGATTCCAAAAAAAAAGAAGAAAAAGATGCAAAGATTGGAAGAATGGAGGGAAAGATTAAAAAAGAAAAATCCAATCTGCAAGGAAAGAAAGAAAACTATGGCAGGACAAGTGTAGCAATATCCTGTGATATTCTGCTGGTACTTAAAATGTTGCCAGCGTTCTTGCATTAGGCAGAGTAACCTAACTATTGCACTACTTCTCCCACCTCTTTTAATTTAGTCCTGGAAATGGTACATTAGTAAGTTTATCCACTTGCAAAAACTTACTTACCTCAGCTATCTAAGGCATTACACAAATTTGAAGGCACAATGTGGTATTTCATTATCTGTTCCCATCTTCTCAGACCAACCCCTATCTGTTGCTGGAGGACATTGTTTCCTTGCTCTGACAACGATACACACTAGTTCTCATTTCATGCTCAGAGTAAGTCTATTAAGACCCTCTAATGACTATGAATTGCTATCATTACTGAAGTATTCATTCTCAGTGGAGAAGCATTTCTGATTGCACTTCCCCAGGTTTACCCCAGTGCAGCTCTGTTGATTGCAGTGTAACTGTGGTGATGTTATACTGGAGTACTTGTACAGGGAGGGGGCTGTCTGTCATCTTGTACTCCCTGGGTAGGTTGGAGAGTGTTATTGCAATACATTTCACAGGGGGTAACAAAGATTGTGAGTGGTTTCATCCTAAGACACAGAGATTCAGGTGCAAGTAGGTATTTGCATTTAGTACTCCTTGTCTTCTCACTGCTATGCAGTTTTTTCTTGATTTTTCATTTTGCCTATGAGATGCTAACTGCTCCTTTCCCTCCCTCAGGTATATTGTGATGTCAGGAACCCCAGAAAAAATTTTAGAGCACTTTCTAGAAACTATGCGCCTTGAAGTAACTTTAAATGAAGCAACAGGTACATGACAAAAGCTGTGTCGTTATTATTACTGCATATACAGCAAGCTGGGGATAGACTGCAACATGTTGTTTTGAAAAGCATCTGGTGGTAGTTTTTCCCAGAAGCAGAGCCATCCAGCCTTAAGAAAACATAGAAAATCTAGGATTAGAGACAACAATCCAGTCCTCCTAGCCTGCTCTGTTGTATTCATATTTCTGGTTCAGAGTAGAACAGCATCTCAAAAAGAATCAAAAAAAGAAATCTCAAAAAGTGCCAGACCACTAGTCAGAACTTTAAATAGGCACAACCATAATGCCAGAAAAGAGCATGCATTAACCGCCAGATGATAATGGTACTTATAATTACTGTTTTGGTTGTCACTTAATACTGTGAACTAGCTTGATTCCTCCAGCCATTGTATTATGTTAGGATGTTTTCCCAAATTTTCGTATCTATATCACATTGCATTTAAATTCCTTGTTTGTGATAACTTTCCCATGTGCAGGGAAAGAAGACTTCTTACTCAAAAGAGTATGTGCAATCTGGGCTAGGTCCCAAGAATGCAGGTTGCTGCAGCTGCACTTAATAGGCTGCTTTTCATTTCTGTAGGGAGAACAGCCAATTTACATCTAAGGATATATATATTTACTGATTTGCTGTCACTAAGTAATTTAGAAAAAAAAAATAATTTAGGCACAAAAAATCCTCCTACTTATGATAAAGTCATGCAGAGACTTTTACATTAACCTAAAGGGTATTTCTTTAGCAAGTTTTTTAACATTACAGATGTCTAAGAAGTATATATTCTAAGGTGTTCCTAAGTGATCCACAATTGATTTGTTACTGAGCTCAGAGTACTGGATAGTGGGCCATAAATGGTGTAAGAATTGAAAGATTACAGAAATCCATTTACACTGTGTGTATTAATCACTTTTAAAAATAAAAATGAACCTTTTCATAGGTGCCTAATTGTTAGGATTACAAGCAGAAAGTTGTTCTTTAAACGTGCAAGTATATAATGGCAAGTTCACTATCCATATTATGGATGTGTTATATATGTTTCTAAATTGAATTGTTTTTGAAATCCTTTCAAACTTAGCCCCTGGTCATCCAATGGGACAAAAATGGCACAATTCACAAACTAAGCTATTTTTAGAATATAGGAGCTCAGAGAACTAGAAATTCTAATTTTTGCTTTATGCAATACCTTAATTTAAGAACAGTTAAAGTTCACTTTGGTATATTATGTAAATAAAAAGTCCCACCATTTTGGCAGTGCTTTGTCAACTTAGAGATATTCTCAAACATGAATTACAGTGAAGCAATGATGTAATATTAGGTTAACTCTTATATCACCATATTTTCTCTCACATCATTTACTTACAGTGTTTTTATGTTTCTCTTATCTCAAAAGTTGCAATGTAGTGTTGATACCCCAGAGTACTGTGTTTATTGTATTTCAGTGATTCCATGTAAGACTTGCATAGTTTAAAAGTAAAATAAAGTTTATACTGGCCTCTGCAGCTAGGCTGGATAAATCCTTGTTGTTACAAGTACAAAGATAAGGTAAAACTGGGATTTACACTAGCACTAACACACATCACATTAAGTGAAAAAAGAGCTTTCCGTGTTGTCAGATTAAATATAAGTACTACCAAATCATTTTGTCCATGTACATTTTAATTTAAATGTAGCAGCAGTGATACTTTTGAATCAAAATAAAAACAGAAATTTGACCATTCATTTAAATTTGTTAGGTCTTCTGCTCATTGTTAGGAAATCAGCAAAGAATTAAATTGTTTGCCTTCTACATAGTACATACTAAATGTGCTGCTTAATATTGCAGTTCCCTAAAGATGCAGCAGCAATTCTTAGGTACTTAGGTGTGGCAGGCCTGATACTTCTTATGCTAAGGTGTCTACATTTGTAGAGGTGAAAAATATACCCAAATATTTCACTTTTGTACAGAGGTTTTTTGTTTGTTCATTTGTTTTTGTTAGCTGTGCCAAGTTTTCCTTTGACACAGACTGCTTCTTAACATAAGTGCAATAAAATCTATGTAGACAAGAATAAAAGGTTAATATTTCAGCTCATATTTGTTCATTTACATTTTCATACTTAATATATACAAACAAAGTGCAAAAAGACTACTTTATTATCTGCAGATGGCTAATAAGATCTTTTAGCTGAAAGAAGCCTCATCCTTGTGGTCCCCAAAATGTTTGCTGTAGCTTAATTTCTTGTTTTCTTTCTTCTCTTTTCACAGATTCTGCTTTAAATGACTTTATAATGATGCACTGTGTTTTTATGCCAAATAGTCAGCTCTGCCCAGCCTTGATGGCACAATATCCTTTTGTAATGAAAAGGTTGTGTCCCTTTTATGACTTCCCCTAACAGTGATGGGAAGGGAGCTTTTCTCTCTCAAGAATCAGATCTTATTTCATGGAGGCTGTGCCTTGTGGGTGGATTCTAAATGTCTGACTAACAGCCAGTCCCTCGCTCAACAACTCTGAAATGGATAGTGTAAACATAGTGAGATGCAGTCCTGGAGCATGATAATTGTATCTTTCCTGGGAAAAGAAACCTACTGCCCCTTCACCAGATAGGTGTTCAAGGCCAGGTTGGACAGGGCTTTGAGCAACCTGGTCTAGTGGAAGGTCTCCTGCCCATGGCAGAGGGATCGGAACCAGATGATCTTTAAGGTCCCTTCTGACCCAAACCATTCTTTGATGCTATAAGATTAAATTACATAAAAATTTGGATTACCCCTCCTATGTCTTTTATCTTTTTTTGATTTTTGCTGAACCGCAACAACGAGATTTTAGCTGAGATCACTGTTTTGATGATTTCAATGGTTCATGTTATAGATTACAAGCTGCAAACTGCTTCAAAAAGAAGGGTGCATGAACTAGGAAACCAATGAGTAAGAAGTTCCTAGGAACTGTCATAATACACCTACAAACAATAATAATAATAATAGTCTATAGGAAATTTTAACAAACTGCAAGAAAGTTGGATTGCATGTGAATACCTAGGAGGGAAAAAATTAAAAAAAAAAAAAAAAAAGTACAGTTGGATAACATCAAGAGTTGGAGGCGATTCTCATACTGTCTGCATGTTTTGTAGAGGGCGTATGTGAAATGTCCATCAGTCAGCTACTGGCAGGTCATTTAGTTCAGGGAGCTGTGGGGGACTGAAAAGTTTTCCTCGTGTGTGGTGACTTGATGGAATCAAGTGATTGGGAGCATTAAATAAACATATGATGTTTTCTGTTTTATAGATTTCTGACAAGAGGTGTAACTTCAATTCCCTATTATTTTTTTTAGAATCAGATTGATGTGAAAGTGTGCTTTTCTTGAAGCTCAGCAGGGCGAGTGACATCTGGGAAAGCTAACACCCTGAAACCACAAAATAGAGCATCATGTCCTTGTCTGGCAAGCTTAAGAATCTATTTGTGTTACTCCTAGCAAGGACAGTAATTGTTTTGAAAACCTTTGGACCCACAAAACTGGTCTACAGAAAATTGTTCATACACCTGCGACAAACACATTTTCCAAAACCACATAGTTTCAGATATCAAAATTATTATGAAATGCTCTTGCTGACAGCTTTAAGAGGAGGAAAGAAAGGACAGCACTTTCTTTTTTTCTCAGATTTATCTAGCTCATATTATTCAATCAGTACATTAGAAACTCAGGCTTGTCTGTCCTTTGTTATAATAGCATGCCTCTGATATCCAGTAACTGGGAAAATCAGACGCATAAGCAAATTGTACCTCATTGTTTATAGAGGAAAAGCTTTTCTGAAGATAGAAGTGATAATGTCACTTATGTGTATGCATAGATTATAAAATCTATTCCAGAGAGGCTAAGACCAATATACTACTTAAGTGGGTCATGGCAGGCATCACGCTAATTCCTTTTCAGAGAGGAGGAGGAGGAGGGCTGGAAGTAACTGGTATCCCACTGCTTTAGTGTCAGCTTTTCCTAGAGCTGAATTATTGTTTATTTGGTCCATTCTGAATATGGAAAATCAAACTGTGCTCTGTTGATTGTACCATTGAAATTTATTGTTAGAGTTGAAAGGTTGCTAACAAAGCTCATCTTTTTTGAGCAAAATCACTGTACAAAAATGCTTGGTGGTGCTGTGAGACTAAGGACAGATTAGTTATGCTCAGTGAGGAAATTAAAATTGGAAAAGAAAAATAAGAAAGGTGATTCAGTCAGAGACACTGTTTTTGCTCCAGCTCCTAATTTTGAATCAATAAAAGTCTGTTTTCTTACACCCACTTAGGATCCTGTTTTAGCTGGCAGCATGCAGGTATGAGTAGAGCTAGACTACTGTAGTGTTTTCAAGCGTAGTACAGGGTATAAATTATTTGTTTTTTCTCTTCCTTTACAGCAGTATTTGGTCATCTGCATGTTCTTTAAGGCTGAAAGGAATGGACATGTGCACCATTTTGGTTGAATAACATTATTTGTTGCTCAGGACTCAGTACTTATGCCATGCTGTCCCTTGACACACCACTATTTTATCATTAAAGCATATTGATCCTGCAATATTAAAGAATCGTGTCTTTTTTTTTTTTTTTTTTTTTTTTTTTTTTTTTTTTTTTTTTAATAGGAAAGCAAAGGACATTCTCCTCTGTTCTGGATCACGTTATAGGCGCACATCCTATCTGTTAGACCAAGACCCCTCTTTCTCTGTCTACTTCACAAAGATAGAAATGGACAAATTCTCAGAGCTACAGTTTGTCAGAGGGAGGCAGGAAAAAATCCCCAAATAAAACTTGGTACAGAGTAACATGTCCAAAAGTGCCCTTTTGGATAAGTACTCTTGGGATATTGCAAGTCTGGGAGCATGTGTATAAGTTTTCATCTTTAAAGGGCTATTGTCTAAATGCTTTCAATTTCTAAACTCTTCTTTTGCTCTTTGTGGACAATAGTACTTTAGCTTGCTTCCTTATGAATGTTTTGTGAACCTCACTTACCATCATGCTAGCCAGATAGCTTGCATTCCACTGAAGTAATGGGTGCTGATTTCACACATCTCCCAATCTAGTTAAATATTCTCATGCAGTGAAGACCAGACTTCAGAATTGATTCCAGTTCCTAGCATATGTTAGACAGAATTAGAAATATATATATTGAACGCAAATCGAGTTGGTGTTGATAAATATTTTACAATTATCTGACACTTATTGCAAGAATACATGATATTTTACTTCTGATTGCCATCCACAGTGAATCTGCATCCTGTAGGTCCCATAAAAACGGGAGAACCCTTCATTGACTTTCCCCGTGATAATGTTAATAAAAGAGCAATTAATATAAATATGCAGTAAAAATACAGAAAAATTACCAGTGCCTGCGGTGAGTCAGTTAATAAGAAAGTAAAAATACATGAAATAATTGCAGTGTTTGAAATGTAAAAATGGCATGAGAAAAATGACTCAGTGGAATATTAAACTTGCTCCCTGAGACATTAGAGCACAGAGCTTACAATATATTATTTATTTCATACGACCCTTTGACTTACTTACTTCCATAAATGTACTGACATGTTTAGTTTCCCAGTCATTTGAAACCTTTCTGAATGAAATTAAAATGCAGATTTCTAAGTTTGTCAGTCAAGTGAGTGCCCCAGTAACCCTGGTAGCATGCCGGATCTCTGCAGGGATTTTGGGCAGGAGGATCATTTGAAAAGCGTGAGTTAATAAATACTTTTTTCCCATAACATTTTATTAGTACAAAGTGAATTAATATTTGTTAGGAAAAAAAAATAAAAAAGAGATATCTTATAATTCTAATGGGGAAGCTTAAAATATGTATTTTAGATCATTTTGATTTCTAATTAATATTTTAAAATATTTTGTTATAGCAACTGAAACTGCAGGTTGAAAGCATGCTGGACTTCTCTGTGCATGAAAGATTGCCAGTATTAAAGTACAAATTGTTTCCATATACCTGGGAACGTTATTATTCATGGTAATCTAGGATCAGAATTTTGGTACCCAGGAAGAACAGTTGAAGTGGTTGCACTCGTTCTGTGCTTACTTCATACTCAGTCATCAGTTTATTGGGAAATGGTTTTAATATACATTGTTAACCTCTGTGAAGAGGTACACAAATTGTCATATGTCATTTCTGCAGTGGATTCCTCATCATTTTTGCATAGTTAAGGGCTGCAGTTAACTCAGTTTATTGCCCATCATGGACTTTCTAAGAGCGGCAGATTTCCTCAGCATCAGTTTTTCATTCTAAGTCGGCATGATTACTGTAAGAGTGATGGGAAATAGAGACCTTGACAGGAAAGTAGTATTGAATTATATTTAAAAGAAAACAAACAAAAAAACCCACCTTGTTAATGCCTTTGCTTAGAGGATGTAATTCAGAGTTTAGAAGGAAGCCCTAGATTATAAACACCTTTTTTGTTCTCTTTGTAGTAGTAGTAGTTCTCTTTGTCTATAAAAACAAAGCAACACTGAATGACTAAGTGCAGAAAACTAATATAATCGAGTTATAATTGAATCTTTTGTACCTTCCTCCCCTTATCTGAGAACAGAGTCTAAAGCCCACATTCAGCTCTGCAGTCTGCTTTTTCACTGATTTAATAGAGATGTCAGCAGAGATCTTTAAGTGACCAGAGCTTTTAAAATTATAGCTTCAGTTAGATGACTGAGATGCTCTGTACTTAGAAGTGCTTGTAGGAACAGGGCATGCTTGAATTTCATTTGAGCCTTTACTTTTTTTTCTTTCCTTTGAATAAATTATACTTTTTTCTATCTGCATATTTGGTAATGTTGACGCTTCTACATGAAAAAGGTTTCTCACTTTTTCTCATTGTTCGTCACAAAATAACTGTCACAAAGTATTGCCTCCCAAATATGCTATATTTGGTAGAGCTGAATCTTTGATTTCCTCATATGTAAAATGAGGCTACTATATAATTTGTTATTTCATCCCATGTCTGTGCAGCCAGTTTAGACTGTAATCTTTCAGGTTCTCCTACCATAATGGGACTGAGGTTCACCTTGGCTTACAATAGCTTCTGTAAATACAAGCGGTAAGAGTGGTTCATTCCAATAGCCTTCCTTACAGACATAAGACTGGAATTGTTTATGAACACAAGTTGTCATTTTTCTTTTTCTTTCACTGTAACTGGGAACTTATGTTTGAACGCCCTGTTTGGAAGTCAGTTGTTTGTGAATTCATACTGGTTTTGATACTTTCAACCACTGAGCATTTTCCTTGACACCATGGCACCTATCATGCCCAGCCTTCCCAGGGTACAGAGCAAGAGAAAATGGATTATGCCCTCAACAACAAAAGGCGAGTCATTCGACTGGTTCTCCAGTGGGCTGCTTTATATGGAGATTTACTGCAAGAAGATGAAGCAGCAATGGCCTTTTTGGAGGTATGAAGGAACTGTTGTATCGTTGTACTGAAAGATCTCTACCAAGTAACTGTGGAAAAGATTTTAAGTAGACAAATGTTTCAAGTGCTCTACATCATGGAGAATGTGTATGGTTCAGTGGTTCTAAGTTTTGCCTAAGAAGAGATCACTAGACACCTCAGAGAAAAATTGAATGTGGGATAGAAGCCAGAGTGGAAAAGATCCAGGATAGTGCTGGAGGAGAGGAAGTCCAAGTGTGACTAAAATAGTACATTCAGAGAAATTATAGATGAGATGGGAGATGGATTTGTAGTAGCAAGCATGGTCAAGTTTGTTGGGTTTTGTGATGTTGTTGTTTTACAAGAAAAAGCAAAGAAATTAATTTTGTAGTTAACAATAGCAATAACTACAATACAACAGCAGTGAATAAAAAAACACTATTCTGGCAGATTAATTGTGAATTCTCTTGTTTTTCTCTTTGATAATCTGAAAATGCAGTATTTGCACAAGCAGTCAGTGGTTATGCAGTAAGCTTAAGAAAACACTTCTCTGTTCCACCTCTCATCAGTCTTCCCTTCTGCATGTGTAACTCATGCTTTAAATCAGCTGGAGATAAACAAGTAGCAGTAATAGAGGGTTGGGCCCAGCATGTCTTCATCTATGCAGATTAGCATTCTTTATAATCATTAAACTATCAGATGTCATGTCATAATCCTCTATCCTTAGTACTGCTCATTTACCCCTATAGTTATTTAAAGACTATGCTGTATCATTTACAGGAATTTTATGTATCTGTATCAGATGATACTAGAATGATTGCAGCCCTAAAGGAACAACTTCCAGAGCTAGAGAAAATTGTAAAGCAAGTGTAAGCACAATTTTTTCTTCTTTTCTTCTTGCCCTTTCTTCTTTTTCTCAGTAAATAGATTAAGAAAATTTATTGCTTATATCTATTAAAATTGTGTTTTGTGAATGGCAACCAGTCACTGAATGTTTGCATGCAGGCTTGCTTGGATGAATGTCTGTGACCCTCTCTTTCCATATTGTTCTTGCAAACACCAAACTCTCTCATAAAGGGATTGACAGGAAGAATAAGAAATGTATACGCCATTGAAACTAAGCTGGATGCTTGTGTCATGCTTGCACAGACTTAGTATTTCCCCAGCCTTGATAAATATGTTGATATTGTAGTTTGACAAGTGGTCTATGTTATTTAGGTGATTTTGTGCACAAACTCTTTCAGGTAATACCTAATGATATATTCTATGTTTTACCTTTTTATAGTTCTGAAGAACCTAAAGCACCACAAAAGAAGGTAAGAATGTATTTGCCTATTTTCTTAAGTGAAAGCTTTAGCACAGCAAACCTGTAAACAATCTTCTCTTTAGTAATTTTGGATATATTAAAATGACACATTGAGAAATAGCTTTTAGAATTGTGTGAAATTTTGCATTGCTACCTTTCTTGCTGCCATTGATTGATTGTAATTCAGTTCTACCCATAATGTTTATTCCTGCCATAATGTGAATCGTGATGATTAATTTTCAGCACAAAGTTCTTCTGCAGCTGTTTAACACAAGTGATGACAGAGCACAGAAACGCCAGCCTATTAGGGGCAGTGATGAAGGTGAGTTCTTTCTCTGCAAAGTTTTCTTGAGCCACTGGGATTTATAGTAAAGTTGGTTCTCTGAAAACAAATGGTCTAAAAATAAACAGAAGTACCAACAGTTTTGAAGCCTAGCCTGAAGCAAGCTTTGTTTTTGCTAACCTGACATTTTCCATCGTTTTGAGGTACTCCTGTTTTTTTCCCAGTGTTTTTTCCAAACACTGTGCTTCCTCAGAGGAAGATGTAACAACCTCTAAAACAGGGGATGAACAAAACAGGTAAGAACCAGTATGGACACTGTCCATGCAGGTATCATAGAATCATAGAATATCCTAAGTTGGAAGGGACCCACAAGGATCATGAAATTCAACTCCTGGCTCCACACAGAACCAACCAAAAACTAGACCATATGTCTGAGAGCATTGTCAAAACACTTCTTGCGCTCTGTCAGGCTCGGTGCTGTGACTGCTTCCCTGGGGAGCCTGTTCCAGTGTCCAACAATGTTCTAAGTGAAGAACCTCTTCCTAATACCCAGCTTGAACCTCCCCTGATGCAGATTCCCTGCTGCATGCTGTTCCCTTGAGTCCTATCACTGGTCGCCACCTGCCCTTCTACTCCCCTCATGAGGAAGCTTCCCTGAGTCTCCTCTAGGCTGAACAAACCAAGTAACTTTAGCCACTCCTCATACGTCTTCACCTCTAGACCATTCACCATCTTCATAATCCTCCTTTGGACAGTCTCTAATACTTCTAAGTGTTTCTTATGTTGTGGCACCTAAAACTGCACGCAGTACTTGAGGTGAGGCTGCACCAGCACAGAGCATTTAGATGATTCCAGTGCAATATATATTTGTTGCTGAAGGTCACGTGTGAGTCTCTTTCTCTTCTGCATAGTTTGAGGGAATGTACAGCTGTTTCACCAGAAATGCTCCTTTGTGAGATATGAGTGGAGCAGATAATCATGCCCTGAATCTCTGCTCTGTGGCGCACAGACCAGAAAACAGAATCTGCTGTCTTGCCCTATTGCTATAGTTTGACTCCTTGAGAAGAGATCAAGGTAAAATTTACAGCAGTGTGTCAGACTGTCCTTTCCAGTTGTAGTGGCTTTTCATTTTGTCCTTTACTTCATGCAGGAAAAAGCACTGCCATGTCAACAAAATTCTGAACTCTGCTGATGAGATCTAGTCATTGTAAATAAGCATGTATATTCCTTAAAATTCATAAATCTGCAGATTTATTTGCAACTGCCTGGTCCAGTCTCTCAATGGTTGTTTTGGTGCATCTTCATCACAGAAGATAACCTCTGCTTCAAGGTGTTTGATGTCAAAGGATAGCTCTTCTACTGTACAATGGTAAAAATAAGGGAACAAAATGCAAAGTCTTTTATCTGAGAATGCCGTTGGCATAAAGCAAACCACAGAAAGAGCCATTTCAAAAGCAGGAAGTATCTGTATATGAACAGCAGAAATCTTGCCATTCAGATCTTGCAAATCATACAAATCTTGCAGCTCCCATTGTTCCTATCAGTGTTTCTTCTAGGTCCACAAAGAGCAAAATAGCTGATACAGCCATGGAAGTACTACTTCTCCTGTTTGCATGGGCAGGAAGTAACTGCTGCTTTCATATGGCTGCACCTTCTTGTTCGTAGGGCAGGCAGCAAACTGAACCTTGAAAACACAGACAGCTATAACCCCAGGGGCTGCTTAGCTTGGATTGACAGCTGAGCCAAAGGGGTATTTTGCTAACTTCTTCTGTCTTAAATTCATGCCACTGTGAGCTGCCTTGCTTTTTGCACACTAATGTACTATCATATTGATTTCTAGGCAGACGGAGACTTGAGTTCATGTATTAGTCTGGGAGCTAATGTGTACTATGCTCTCAGGTTAGGACATTTCACTGCAACAATCTTGAGTCAGCAATTATATACTTGCGTGTAAAAAAAAATGGGTGCAACACACTTTGATTGAAGTTCTGATTGTAACCAGAACTTTATTTTAAAATTTATTTTGTAATATAAAAAGTATTTTCCTGTAATAAGAGAGTTTGCAGCCAGCTTTCCTGACTCTTGGAAACAATTGTTTATTTAAAATACTATGACGTCTGGGACATGACAAAGTGCCAGATGAAATTGTCATCCATAAACAGTATAACACTAAAACACTAGTACTTCATGGTTTACTAAAAGCTCTGAGAAGTCAAAGATTTCTATACTAGAAATTGTAGAACACCTGAGGAAGGGGGAGTTACCAAAACAGTAATAATGACTTATTGTTGCTTTATTTCTTTCACTTGTGAACAATGGTTATTGAAGAGAAAATAGTTTGTACAATAACATCTCTGTGGTTGTTACATGTGGCATACATAGCACAATCTTTTTTTTTTTTTTCTTTTTTTTTTTTCCCAGTTCTTTTTAAAGTGTACTGCATAGACCAAACTTATACCACAATCCGTGTACCAGTGTCTTCATCTGTGAAGGAAGTGATCAGCGCAGTAGCAGATAAGCTGGGTTCTGGAGAAGGCCTCATCATAGTAAAGATGAGTTCAGGAGGAGGTACTGTATTTGCATCATCTGAAGTATTTCTCACAGTGAAGCAGCAGGTCAGGTGGAATTCAAAAGCAAGATGAATTCAGTCTTGGCTTTTATATCCATGCACATGTTCAGCTAGTACAAGCCAGCTTAGAGGCAAGTCCTTTCCCCAGTTCAGGCACAGACTGGAGCTCACATGGCATACAGGGAAAATGGAGATGCTCGTGTATCTGCATGTTACAGAGTAGAGCTACCCCAAGTTCCCTTCACTGTAGGACATTCAAGCTTTTTAACAACGGGAATACGAGGTAAGCATGGATGATGTCTAGTTAGATGTATGAATCAGTGATGTCAGAAAACTATGAAGTGCTAATATTCCTGTAGTGTTTATTACCATTCTGACAGCTCTGTCCATGTAAACCACTACTGAACATCTTAGTACCAAGCCCACTGAGGCAGTTTTGGCAAAGGGTCAGGAGTCAATCCCCCACTATAGGCTGTGGAAATGGGAGAGTGACTGCAAGGTGGATTCTGCTGAAGAATTAGTGTTGCTGAAGTGCTTTGGTTGAGTATGGGACACACACAGCTAATGAGAGCTCTGTTGGGAGGCATTTTTGCAAGCGGTGATGCCTGCCAAAAGTGGTTGCTTTCTGAGAACTGACACCAGGCAGCTCTACTTTTTGCAGTTGCAGCATTTTGGTATTGTCAGATTTGCTGACAGCGAAATCTTTCTCCCCCTGATAGAGATTTTTGTAAGTTACTTTATTATCTTTACTTTACCTGTGATGTGACACTCTTTTAGAACTGTTGTCATGAGATTTGAATACAGTTGCTACAATTTGATCACTTTCCCATGCAGTTGTCTTTCAAGGAAATTTCTGGTAAGAACAGCTCTCCACGTTCTTAAAGCTCAGAGAAGAATGACTAGAGTCCCTAATTATGGTGAAACTTTTGTGGGTAGTTCCTAGAGATGGCAGTGCAGGCTTTTTCACCTGCCTGTGTGGTTCGAGGGGTTGGGATTCCAGTTCTGTATGCCAGTTTTGTAGGAGACTGGCTTGGGCTGAGCTTGTTGTCACATTTCTTCAACCAAGAGGATCTTGTTGTCATCTGTTTTGTATCCTGGACATTGGTTTACTGTGCAAAATTTATTCCTGTAACACTGATCTACACAGCTATTGGGGTCAGTCCTGTAAATTCTACATACATTTAACAAGCAGTCCTCTGTTTCATGTTTACAGAAAAAGTGGTGCTCAAGCCTCATGATGTTTCAGTGTTTACAACTCTCAGTGTTAATGGACGGCTGTTTGCTTGCCCACGTGATCAGTTCGATTCACTGGTATGTATGTATGCAGGCCTCATAAAGCTCACCTCTTCAGTTAATTTGAATGCTTGGTATTTTTTGCATTATCTATGCTTTAGGTAAAAACTAGTGGAAATATTCACAACAAAGGGTTTGTAACAGTGCTATGGGACAAGCCTTGAAATTAAAACAGGCTAATGTCATTTCCTGAGCTAGAGCAGAAATCCATCTGATCTACATGACAGAACTTGATCCCAGTATTCTCTGTGTTGCACTGAGCATGTAGGAAGAACTGAATATTATCACTAAGACATGCAGTAAATCCTGATTACAGAATTATCTCCTCATGGCCACAAGGATATATTATAGAAGATAGATGTTACCAATTACAGCATTATGGAGACTTGATTCCAACAGTAAATTACTTAAAATCTTTTATTTCTGAGCCCCACAAAATACTATGTCAAAATCTCAGATAATTCCAACTAGAATCACAAAAAATATTCCTGCTAGAAAGTCTGTTTTTTCTTAAGTAAAATTGCTCGTAAGTACTTACAGTTTATACAGTAATTCTAACAATCTCCATGGGGTCTGCTTTTATAGAGTTTGATTTGACTGTACTTTTTGTTCCTTTTATTTCATTAAAAACAAATGTCATTGCCAAGTCATGTCAGCATGAACTCTGTTACTCCTAGCCTTGTTTCAGCCTCCTGTATGCTTTTAACAAGCCACTTAGTACGTATGCCTGATTTCTTTTATAGATATGGTAAAATCTGTTCTTTGCTGCTGCTTTCAGTTTAATAACTAGGGAATTCGCAAACAGCCTACTGTAGTTCCATGCAGAGATACCTCTTGTTCAGTTTATTAAATTCTGGTGCTCCCTTCAGCTTAAGTAATCCTGCCAAATAGATACCCTTATGGGGCATGCTACTCTAAAGTGGGGTTGCATTAGTACAACTATGTTGAGTACTTTTTATATGGCTTTCCATCATCTGCGTGGACATACCCTTAGCAGAAAATTGTCATGACTTTCTGTGTCTGGTCCCTTGTGCTGTCTATCTACCTTGGGTCAAGTACTCCAAAAGCTACAGGGATCTCTGAGATACAGGGCTGCTATGTGCTAGTTTTTGTCAACTGGACTGACTTCTGTAGGAATTAGGGAAGAACACTCAGCACCTTTTAAGAGGTTCTCAGCACTGCATAGCAGAACACATCTCCTTATCAAATGCATTTTTTCAAAGAGATATAAATAACATTGAAAAATGTTACAACCTTACCTCCCTCCCAGTTTAATCCTTTCACATTCCAGTTCCTGGCTGTTGTGCATGTGGATACATTTATTCTCATTACACTTGGAAATTCCCATGTGAAAATTGTTCTGGGTCAGACAAATTTGCAAATATGCAATGAGTTTACATCTAAGTACTTCTTTCCTAGCCTTGGAAAATATGTGTTTGTTATGGTAACAGCTATGTTGTGTTTGTCTCCAAATAGGGGAAAAAAGCCCTCTTTCAGTCTGTGAACAAGTCTTTTTCCACAGATTTCCACAAATTAGGATTTTCTACACAAAACTGGTGTACTTTTCATTCATACTCTGTCTTAACGGAAGGAATTTTTTGTTTGTGCAAACCCCAGGTCAGAGGGATCTGCAGGCTGTTATAAGATTGATGGCTGTCATGATTATTTTTTTTATAATATGGTGCTTAAATACACTATTTTAAAAATTGTAGATGGAGCTTTGAAGGTAATAATGCCTGTGGTTTAATCATTTTTAATGTTTGTATTATAGTGATATTTGAAATACAAGTTTTCCTGAGAGTGCAAAGCAAGAACTCAAACAAAAATAAAGCTACTACATACTGTGTATTATTGAGAAAGTGGCTTGATGTATTAATGCAGTCAGTCCTTTTTCTACAGGTAATAGAACATTCTTTTATAAAATGGGATTCATTTAATAAGCTCATTTTTGATGTTGCAGTATGTAAATATGGTCTGTTAATCTTGCAGACTCTACTCAGTTGCTACTCAGAAAGGAGCCTGTTGACAATTCCTTTCTCTGTAATTATCTAACAAAGACCCTATGAGAAATAAAGAAAGAAACTTGTGAGTGAACTCTACTGCCCTCTCCTGGAAACATAACAATTAAAATGTGGGTTCATGAGAAGCTTTACTGATGTTTTCCCAAAGGGTATTTCAGAGTGCATTTGAATTTGCAAGAGGATTGTTTGTTAGTATTTAGTCCAGACTGGTTCAAACACTTTGACTGTAATATATACACAACAGATTACTTCAAATATGGCTTGATCTCAGGCCATGTTTTAAATCTCTTTATTATAAGATCTACTTGTGTGCAACACTGTAGATCTCTTTTATTGTGTGGGATGGAAATGTCTTTCAAAAATATTTTATACTTGAATGGTATAAAGGATTCTTTCTCATAAGACTGTGTGTATATAATTTTCATTAGCATAGCTAGGAGTTTCACAGTCACAAATGGCCGATAGTGCATCCTGGTAGTGACAAAGAGAAAGTATAAGGCATATTTCCTAAATGAACAGAAGATCTTGCTATTGCTGCCGATTTCTGAAAAGCAGCAGATGTAATAATTCTCTTCATTACAATCAGTAATCTTCAAAAGTATTTGGCTTTTGCTTTGTGACCTAGTTACTGGTATATGTGAAAGGAAATCAATAACAAAAGCTTTTTGAACAGACCTATGCTTCTAAACAAATAGGCATACTTTAGGGAACACAACACATATCAAAGTGTTTATTTCTGGCTTCAAATTTTAGGACAATGCTAAAAATAACATACTGAGAACAGTCTGTTTTATTTCCTTACAGTGCCTCTGAAGAGCTTTCAGAATTTCCCTGAGCATCCTGTGCATAGTGGATTCTGATTTAGGCTCACTTCCTAATGCCAGCCTATGGCTAAAAGCAAATTTCACTTTTAGTATAAGAAGCAGGCTTGGGGAAAAAAAGGAACATTATGGAAGAAAAGCACCAATCATGTAATTTAGCATTTCTGAAATATTTTTCTATTTGTAGGCGCCATTACCAGAACAAGAGGGACCATCTACTGGTACAGTAGGAACGTTTGAACTGATGAGTTCCAAAGACTTAGCTCATCAGATGACCATTTATGACTGGGAGCTCTTCAACTGCGTGCATGAGGTATGAAGATATATGTATTCAACAGATTATGTTAGACAATGTGTAGTTGTATATTGTAGGTATATTCATTATTTACAAAACTTTATCTGATCTTGATTTTCAAAAATACTACAATAAAGCCACCTACAAGTTTTGAAAGTATGAGGTGTTCTTCCTCTAATTTTATTTTTTCATCTTGCTTATAAAACTTCTCCCAAACATGTGCTGTTTATTGAATTACTTTAGTATGTTTCGCTCAAGATATTGAGCTATTTATGCATAATCTACAGTTAGGCTTTTAGTATGTCTCAGCTATTGACAATTGGATTTGCAACCTAAATTCTTGTCATCTGTACAACAGTAAATGCAAACTGCAGAGCAAATTTCAGGCTAGTGTAGGAAGTAGACAATATTTACCTGGTCATTATTAGCTTTTTTCCACTGTCCAAAATACAAGATTTCTTAAACAAACAAACAAACAAAAAACTACTGTTTTCTTTTTCCTAGCTGGAACTGATCTATCACACTTTTGGAAGGCACAATTTTAAAAAGACCACAGCAAATCTGGACTTGTTTTTAAGAAGATTTAATGAAATTCAGTTCTGGGTGGTCACTGAGATTTGTCTTTGCTCTCAACTCAGCAAGCGTGTGCAGCTATTAAAGAAGTATATTAAGATAGCAGCCCAGTAAGTATACAATCATCTGTGAGCTGGAAATTAAGTTCAATATAGTAAAATTGTTATCTTCCTTTTTTGTTTTCAGGAAGGTGCACATTAGAGGTTAAAATGTTCTCTGTTCAGTAGTTCTGTCCATTTCCTTATAATGCAGTATAGAAGCTTGTTACTATATATTTTTCTTTTTTCCTGTCCAACTCTTCATTTGTCCTTGATTCCTAAAAATCTTTGAGCTCTTAGGGCTATATTTTCATATCAAGTTTGTGAGCAAATATATTTCAGCTCTTTAGGCAAATCCTTCATATATCCTTACACACATTAGCAAAAACTAATATATGAATTAATATATAATGACAAAGAAATGATCCTAAAATTTTACAGAAACAGAAGTGTTTCTGGTGCTCTTCAGGAAAACTATTCTGAGAGTGGTTCTGAGTGTGAAAGCTGAGTGGGAGAATGACAGAGATGTAGTACAGAGGTGATAAGGCTTGTGTTGCCTTCAGTCTGCGTCTGGTAATGTTCTAATACTTTTAGTTTAAAATGCAACAATATCAGTGTCCTTTTTCTCTTAGTAACTGTTGGGTCTGAGGTTGGATAGCAGGAAATTATTGCACTATTCTTTTATTCATATTAGAACCGAAGCTCTTTGGAGTCTTCCTGTTAAAGATTTAGACCTTGGCTGCTTGCCACTGAAGTCAAGAACCAGGATTTGAGGGATGGATGCATCAGTGGGAGCAGGAGCATGCCCCTGCCCTGCATAGCTGCAGGTTTTTTTATAGCAGTTACCTTCTCGCTTCCTTTTCAGTTCATGGTGTATTACATTCCTTACCTGTCACTCGTTGTCTAAACCAACAGTTCACTGAGGGGTATAGTGAGGAGTTGCCTTTTTTAGTGTTTGTCTAAGACTTTGGGTGTTGTGAATAGAGGTCTCTAAGGGGCTTACAGAACAAAGCAGTTCTTACAGTTAAACCATGAATTTTAACATTTGTTTTGCATTGTTAAATGTAATTGTGTGAAGGAAGAGATTCCAGCACAGCTATGATGTCTCCCTCCTCTCGGTTCATAATTCCACATAGCTGAAATCAGTGCTCACACCGAAACTATGCATGAGCTCTGGGAAGGCCCTGTGCTGCGAGCACCGACTTCCTTCTGGGAACGGCTTCGGGCCCTCCCGTTGGAGAGAGCTGGCGATTTTCAAGATATAGCACGCAGGATCGAGTTTCTGTTCAGAACAGAGGACAGAATTTACCTCTTTAGCGTCTAAAAATACGTTTGCCACATATTCCATTATCTCACCCTTCAGAGCAAAATCGGGAAGCCGGCGGCGGCCCTGGCGGGCTGTGTCCAGGAGAGGGCACTGGCACCCGCTCACAGACGAGTCGGGGGCTGCTCTGGGCTCAGAGGCATGAAATGGGAAAATGTTGAAATGTGGTAAATTAAGATACAGTAGTAATTTCCATAAACACTTGAAATCAAGTATCTTAAAAATTACAGTTAAATATTTCCTTAATAAGCCGCCCTAGTCAGTGGGTTCCTCTGTGTCATGGGTTTAGCCCTATGCTATTTACAACAGCTTGACAACCTCCTGTTTACTTCCATGTTTCTGGTATCACTACAATGCTAAAAATAAACAGCTAAAAGCGGTCTGCTCTGCCGAGTCCTCTTTGTCTCCTAAATGCAGAGAAAGCCAAAGCACAAGATTTTCCTAAGTACAAAGCGAGCAGGCAGGTTTAATTGCAGCGTCTGGAAAGGCGCTGGGAAGTTTTGCCAGGCTCCTGCCCTCGGTGCAGTGCTGCCATGGTAACAGGTGCTATAGCATGCGGTAACACAAACACCGCGCACCCAAGTTGGAGGGGAGAAAAAGCCGAGGAATTGGATCAAAAGACGGGAGCCCAGGCCTCAAAGCAAGATCCGTGGGGAAGTTTTGCTTATGAAGATCCTTGAGACCTAATGAGAACTTTACCCTACCTAGAAGTACCAGACTGATTATAAAAGTGTTCGGCACAGCTCGGTGCTGCACGATTAATCTCGCATGACTGGTGGTAACAAGATGCCTTGCACGTACCAATTTTCAAAGATAGCTGTTACTGAGAACCCTGTTTCAGTTCTATGACGTGGGCTCAGACAGCATTGCAGGAGGCACATCACTTTGTATCTGCCACCCAGTGCACCCTGTGATGTGTGTGGCCTGTCTTTGTCGGCAAGCACAAGGCCAAGTGCTGGCTCCAAGTGCTGTGCACGTGTGCTTTCAGTTCCAGGAGCTGTTTTTGCCTTTGCATTTGCTGGGAAAGGATGTGGAGGTTACCAGGTTCACCTCTGTCCTCCAGCCATTGTAGGATCAAATTTGGAAACAAAGGGCAGAAGCGAACTACATTTCCTGTAGTGAGTTCTTCCCATATTAATTGCATAATATTAAAGACCTTCTAGGAAGTACTTGTGCATACCTTTATGGATACCCACAAACACTGTATATATTTCCGCTTTGCAGTTATACCCACAGGCTATTTAGAAACCTTCCTGTGTATCACTACACTCAGACACTTTCACTTAGTTTTTGAGAATCATTCTTTCATACACAAATGTATGCTATAAGCCCGAGGAGCCTCCAAAAAATTTTTGAAGAGAGTGCATGTGTGCAGAGAAAATACCAAGATGAATATGCTCGTGTAAGTACAGAGAGATTTTAACCATGTTTGTGTTGGAGACAAAAGCACATGTTTATATATGTGTTGACCGTTCACACTAAGGAGAAATTTGTTCCAATACAGACCTTACTGGGAGGTCAAGGGACATCTGCTCCAAACACACCGTGGTACTTTGAATAATTCACTTCCTGACATTTTGCAGGCAGAATATATACACCGCTGCCAGTGGAGCCACACAGCACTGTTTCTCATTACAGCGTTCCTCTATTTGGAACTGAGCTATTCAGTGTAGATTCTGTAGAGTTTACTGAATATTTGGTCTATAAAGCCTTATATCTAGACTGATTTTAACAGGGACTTAGTCAAATTGCCTTGCTTAACAGAATATTTAGCAAACTTACCCTTTTTAAAATGAAAGATAGATTCAAATTACATATTGCAGATGCATTTGCAGCTGCCTACTATGTTTGAGCACCACTGATGTGTGCTAATTATTTTTACCATGCCACAATTTATTCTCAATGTCGCAAGCTGTGGACATATATTCCTTTCTAGATTTAGTTGTGGCTGGGGAAGAGGTTATCATTGACAGCCTTTCCTGGTTGCTTTTCATCCTTATTTCCCCTCAGATCCACTAACAAGGCACTCCCTGACCTTCTCTAGTCTGAATAAGTTGGGGTAGCTTTAGCATTTCAGCTTATCTTTGCTAACCTTGCTCACTGGCCCTAATCTGATGTGGGAGAATTTGTATGAGCAGCTCTGCCAGAAGATCTGAGGGTGCAGCAGTCTCCAACAGGCAGACCATCAGATGGGGAGAGATGATTTTTTCATATGCTCAGTGTTCACACAGTGCAGACACAAGTGAGGCCCAGATCTAAAGGACTCACCCCCTCAATACATTGAGTCTGGTGAAACAGAGGGACAGAAAAAACAGAATAACAATAAGGTGATGTGGCAATTATGGAGCTGGACCGTAGCATGTGATGATTGTACTAATTTTATCTGGAGCTGAAGATGCTTCAGAGGAGCTAAGAGATTAAGCAATGAATAAAAAAACAAAAAACAAAAAACAACATATGGGAAATGTAGCTTGAATCTTGTGGAATTTTTCTTGGTAAACAGCAAAAGAAGCAGAGACTGAGGTTCTGAAAACAGATTTTGGAAATTAGTTGTGAAAAAGAGCAAGTGATTTGCAGGAACCTCGCAAGACAGATTTATGAGGCTTTATTCTCTCTCTTCCCTCCCCATTGAGTCAATGAGCCACGCGATGCAGTCACAGCTGAGCAGTTGTATGGGCAGCTTCTGTCAGAGCCCCATTTTGTCTGCTCCTGTATAAAGTGTATTGGAACTGCCATAATACTCAGTTACATTTTCCAGTTTTTCCTAATTGGTGACACAAATTCTCATTTGCATTAGGGATAAAGGCTGACCTAGAGCTCCTACTGCCCTGGACCTCTTTTAATGATGCTGGTAGCAAATGGCAGTTGTTTGAAGCATCCTAAAGAGTTCCAGAAATCACAAGTACTATTTAGAAATCATACACATCGAGATGTCACTGACGCACAGGCATCTCTAGACAGCTGGTCTTCTCTTTAAAAAGACTCAGTACCCCTGTAAACTGCAATGAAGATCTTCTAGGGACAGCTTCCAGCATTCAGTAGCTGTTCAGAAGCTGTCAGCAGGTTCTTCAGGGAGTGGGGTTGTAAACCAGTTGCTTCCACTCGTATTCTCTGGGACTGAGTTGGGCCCAGATTCAGGACTGTGCTTCCGGGTGGGGAGAAACTTCAAAGATTCCTTTAATGACCTTGCAGAAGCTGGCACCCAGTGAAGTAGAAGCAGGAGGTCATTTTAAGAGGGAGGGGGAAGGAGCCTCCAGAGCATGGTGAATTACTCACACATCGGTGAAGTTGTGTGTTGCAGTCCTGCTGGCCAGGGCTGCCAGACTCCAGTCAAATTTATGCTGCGTGGCTGGGGTCAGCCTTCTTTAGGTTGTCTTGTGTACTTCCACTCTGACTGATACATACAACTTAAATTTTTGTGTTTCAGCTGTAAAGAATACAAAAATCTGAATTCCTTTTTTGCTATTATTATGGGACTGAGTAATGTTGCCGTGAGCCGTCTCTCATTAACGTGGGAGGTAAGTCTTAGCTACCATCCAATTCTAAGAAGTTTGTCAGGAATTTCTGCTTTTAGTTAGCAAAAACATGAGTTAGGCCTTTATTACTGATAATATTAGATGTAGAAATTCAGCTCCTGAGCAGAAGCCTTTAGCTAAGGATGACAATTTTTATTAGTAAGGAACTAAACACACCTATGGGTGTGTTTAGTTCTCATAAGCAGTTAGCAAGTGTGACACTACCAGCTTTATTAATGAGATAAACTGCCCAACAGGGTGAGCGAGTTAGCCTCTTACATCAGCCCATCCTCTTTTTGACTACTGGTCATTTGCTGAGATCACTCAATATGTTGTTCTCTAAAATCCATCCTTTGTTTATACATATTATCTTCTGATCTCTATATGGACTCTGTTACCCTAGTAACACACGGGTTCTGTTTTTCTCTCTGACGTGCATTCCCCTTGTTACTATCAATTTGGTCTTCATTCTCAGAGCTTCCACCTGTTTCTGTGGCTTTGCTCTTTTGTGTACGAGTATACAGACTGGTTGCAGTGTCCAGCAGGTTGAGGTAGTAAACACATGTAACTACTGAGAACATTCTGGTTGATGAAAGATCTGCAGATTTGAATCCACATGTATTTTGTTCATTAGAAATTCAAAACAGTTAGCATTATGCTAACACAGCCCAAATTTGAACACCTAACAAAGTGGTCTGAACTAGGAGTTCAGACAAACACATCTGAGAAGTCACCATCCCCATTTTCAGAAGTACACGTTGCAAGTAATTTATGCAATCAGCACTGAAAACAAAGATTTGCAGATCAGTTTTAAAAATAATGACCTTTCTTTTGTGGCTACAGAGAGGAATAGTTGGGAGAGCTCAGACAGTACAGGCATAGTATGATGACAGAAGAGGCAACTGGAATTATATACTACATTCAGCAATCTGAAATAGACACAGGGTCTGAGCTTGGGGGGTACACAGTTCATTTGTCAGTGTGGAGTATGACCTGAGTTCGGGAAATGTCACACACTGGTTCTGTAGAGCAGTCAATTTATCAGGAAAACCTCTGCAACTTGATTCTTAGCCATATATATACAGAGAGAGAGAGATTATGCTTAAAAACAAACATATCAAGACCTGTTTTTTGCCATATTATCATGCATTTACATTAGTTGCTTGCACAAATTAGATATTTGCAGGTGCAAATGTCCAATTATACCACTTATTTCACAAATACCTAATCTGTATGCATATGCAAACTAGGCACACAGTTGTTCACACACATCATTAAAAATTAGGCCCTTGCTGTGGCACAGTGTAAATATCTTGCTAGGGTACACACTCCAAATGTAGGAAGTATTGCAAAAAATCATTTATGCTCTATAAAGTCTCTATTAATTTTTAATATTACCCACTGCCAGTAGTAGTCTGATTGAATCAGCAAATGTAGTGAAACTTCTTACTAAAACTAGAAAGCTGACATCTTATGAGTGTGCATAAAAAGTTGGTCTAATTTCTGAAACTAATTTATAACACATGCTATAGTCTTTTAGTAATACTATTTAATATGTCTAACATAACATTAAGATATTATGAACATAATATGAAAATATTTAGTAATGCCCATTTCATCCCATTCGCTGTACAATCAAGTGACCATAATTTACTTGTGTAGGTATTGTGGACTGAAAACCTATTCATTAATTTATAGTCCAGAAAGCACTAGAGGCTGCTGGGCATGTCAAGAATTAGAGCAGCAGTTGATGATACATTAGTGTGAACAGAAAACCTCCTGGAAATGCCCAGGCATGGACTTGGATGTTGCAAGGGCAGTTCATCATAGGTATGAATAATTAAGCTACCCCTTTGAAAGCTGTGTATAAATTATATTTTCAGATGGGCTATAACGAGGAATGTCCTGAAGCTACTCACTTGAACTTTCACTTAGATTCTGAATTTAGTGATTTCAACATAAACCAAACAAAAATCCAAACCTAAGCATCCCGTAGGAATAAATCCAAGTTGGGGTTTAAATCAGGATCCAGGTTTCATGGCTGGTCCCGTCTCTATTTATAATCTGGTTGCTAGGAGACATGTTGTATTTTAGATTAGCACATTGTTAGAAATATCTGGCAAAAAGAGCGCTTTCCTGACTTAGGGCGTTGTAGAAGGAACTAGCATTTACAGTAAAATTACCACACAAATTGGATTTAATTAAGGTCTGCTATTTTTGTTTTTATTAACAGAAACTTCCAAGCAAGTTCAAGAAGATCTATGCAGAATTTGAAAGCTTAATGGTGAATAGTAATAGATCCCTTATTCTATGCACAATCTGAGCTAATTCAGTTTCTGAGTAACTGATTTGAATTCCTTGATTCAGAACATTTTATATGTCCTTGTTTGACTTTAAGAAGTTTATGATCCCATTTTAGAGCTGCTAAAACAAGTATGTATGACTAATAAATTATACTCTTAGGAACCTACTCTGAGAGAACTTATGTACCACTCAAAGTTAATCTGGGAAACTCAGCAAAGCTTTATCACGTTTTCCAATAGTACATATGGGAAATTATATTTTCCAACCTGGATTTTTCCAGGCAATACGTTTTAGTGTTACAGAATACTGGCTCTGCAGCTGCAAGGATGGAGGGTAAAATATGTGGTTCCTTTTATGAACAATTTTTTTGTAATCATATCTTACCTTGTTATTTGCTATGAAAACTGTGTTTAGCAGCTGCATTTTCATTGTGTAAACTGCATGTGAAAATGATAAAAGGCATCTGTAGCTTTCAGATGCACTTTTAAAGCCACAAGAGAAGATAACGATTTTAATAAATGCCATGACATTTAAATGAATGCATGCAGTGTCTTAATACATTTAATAATATCTATTAATAATTATTTGATTTCTCTTTTTTCGTAAGGATCCATCAAGAAACCATAGGGCCTACAGACTAACTGTAGCTAAATTGGACCCTCCAATAATTCCTTTCATGCCACTTCTTATAAAAGGTAAGCTTGGATGCTACCAGAATTATTAACTTGAAAGCTATTTGTCAAATATTTGAAGAGTAAGAGTAAAAAGCATCAAGAAAAAGCAAAAATCAATCTCAGTGTGAGGTATGATCTTTTTCCATTATAAAAAGCATGACACAGAGTAAAGAAAAACTGCTTTAGTACATCTGAATATTATACCTCAATTTTACTAGTCTCAGAAATGCTTCAAATTAAAGCCTAAATGTTTTACTTTTATAGCTGCTTTGATTGTTGTAAGGCATAGATAAAATGTTTTGTTGTTTTGTATGGCCATGGTTTAGTTATGGGCTTTAATGTGGCTTTTATTCCTATACAGACATGACGTTTACTCATGAGGGAAACAAGACACTCACTGACAATCTAGTAAACTTTGAAAAAATGGTATGTATCACATTTTTAAAATTATGGTTTCGGGATGAAAAATATAAAGGCCTCCCTGTTCGTCTTTTCAAGAAAAACTTCTAAACAATGACTTCCAGGGCCAGAGAAAGTGAAGACAGCACCAGGAGCTGGCAAAAATAGTCTGCATTGTGCAGAGAGCCTGTGTCCTCTGGGTTTCTGGAAAACCTCATAGAGGTGGAAAAGAAACTGCCCACTGAGCCATGCACAGCCAAAATGTTTCCTAGGAGAGGCAGCAGCAGTGATAGGAAGCAGCATTAGACAGTTCTTAACAGCCAGTTTGGGACCACACTATGATTTTAACTGCTGTTCCTTCGAACAGGACTGAACTGCCACAGGCTGGGACAGTTCTGCATTGCTCCTCAGAGAGTGAAAGGAGCTTTATAAAGAACGTGCACAACATCTTATTTTCCTCTTTCCTTTAACAAGCATAAAGAGCCTTCTGTGACTTGGTTGCTTTCATATTGGAAAGGGAGATAAGTGACAGAAGGTTAGATTATGCTCAAATTTGATTTATTTTAAATCCTGCACCTAAGCTCTCATCATTTCAAACACCATGGTCAAAAACTGCAAGCAGGCAACTTCTGATGGAAGGAATCTCAACTGAAACTCAGGTTTCTCGGTAGTGAGAAGTAGTTTTGTTGTCTGCTAAGACCATGTCCTTAATTAATGCGATTAATGACACACAGATCTGAGAACCAGAGTTATCTATGCCAAGCTATTAGCAACTGCACTGCAAAGCTAAACCTTGACTTTCTGTGTCTTCATTCAGCCATGTTCTTAGACCATATCAATTCTGGTATCTGTATTTGCTTGTTCTTAGTACTACAGTAACCAGATCCACTGCATAGTTATTTCCACTGCACTACAGAGGAACTTTTCTTACCTTCTGAGCTCTGATAACGTGGAGGGGAAAACAGGAGTACTTTCAGCTCTTTAGAAAGCTTCACAGAAGAGTGATTATCACTGAGCAAATTCTTTTTTAAGATTTTAGTCTAGTTCCAGGAGAGTCCTAGGGTGGAAATACCACTCTACTTAGCTGAGACTTTTTTGTAAATGATAGTGTTAATGTCTGAGTAAGGGCCTGACCTCACTTTGCAGTAATGACATTATGTAATCGCATATGCAGACTCTGCTGCCATCTCATTCCTAAGGCTGGAGTTTTCCACCTGGAAGAAATGACTTTTTCCTACACTGCCTGTTCTAGTTTGTTATAATAGTGTAGATAATAAATATTTGGGGGAATACAAAGAGATCTCAGGCTTAGCTGGAGCACCTCCAAACCAGGAGGGATGGCAGCTGAATTGCTGTAGCCATCTAAGTCACTGACTCCCTGTTCTCCACCTCAGTTGGCCTACTTACACCTCTTGAGGACAAGAGTGATAATTATAATAGCTTAAACAGGTTTATATCTGGACTGCTGCAGGTCTGCATTTTTCACCCAAATCTGCACATGCCCTTATCTTAAAAAATATATTATCTCCAAGGCATGGTTTTACTAGTAGCACCCTAAGGTTTGAAATAAAATTGTATACTGAATAAATAGAGTATCACCTTTTTTGATAAGTAATCTGAGCTTTGACCATTTCATTTAGGAGGGGAAAGTGGAGATCAATTGTTGTATTTTTGATGCTGTTTATTTTTCAGAGTATCAATATCACATCTCATGTTCCTCCACACAAGAGAATAGGGAACGTTTTCCTCGCTCAGTACTATAAACCTTTCCTTAGTTCTCTACCTAAAAGCTCTTTCTGCTTTTTCTCCAGGCCTTACTACAAGTATATCTTTTGTGGTTTTAATGCTCTTTACTGGCTATTCTGCATGTTTCTATGGTGTTTCTACTGCTTCTCTCAACCCATAGTTCTTCAAAGCAACATGTATTCAGATTCCACCCACATAACTCATTCAAGTCCTAATGTAGACCCGGCAGTTTTTAGCTTTTTGCATATGTCATCAGGTCAAGCAAAGAAGAAAAGCCTACTGTTAAACCTCAGTCACTACCGCCTACTTGTGTAAGGCTTACAACTGTCATATCCACACATAATTGCCAGATATTAACTAGTGAAGACAAGACCACTCAGCCAGATAACTCTCAGATAAATTGTGCTCTCTTTTACATAAGTATGAACTCAAGGTAGCTCTGTGATGTTATTCCGCTCTTTTAAGGAGAAAAGCAGAAACCAGATCTCCTCACAGGAATCATGTCCTGCCACTTGTTATTTCTGCCACTTGTTTTCTATTGCATGACATTCTGTTACAAGCAGATGAAGAAAAATTTCTGGGGGAGTTTCTTTTACTGATCTATCTAAAAACATCTTCATTCTTTGCAAAATGATTTCCGTGGATCCTAACTTTGATGCTTGCATAAGTTTATGAATAAAAATATCTGGGTAGTTCCCACTGGAGGTGCTGTTTTTCACCAGAGGAGGTGGGTCCCTCCATCTCTCATGTAAGCACAGTGATGAAACCAAGAGCAGCCTCTGGCATCATGTCTGCATTCTCACCACAGAGCTCTGATCCCGACAGCTGATGTGCTGCTGACAACTTTATTCCTGTAACTGGCAGCCAAAAGTAGAAGTTTGATCTAGTGGCATCCCTTCAGCTGAAACAGCGTCCTTTAAATCTTTAATGTTTCCTGATGTTTCTGTTATTATTTATATTAAGTGATGTATCTTGAAACATGCAGGAGCTGTCAGACAGTGTCTGAGCCAGGAGTTTTCTAAGTGCCAGAAACAGTGAGGCCTGGTTTCCTAAACATTTGTGTATCATGGCTGCCTGAGCTCTGCTCAGAGCTTTCCTCGTGGCTGGGGCATGTGTGGTTTCTTCATTGCTGGGGAATTCTGTGTGAATAGGCTTTTGTCATAACGTAGGAACTTGCACTACAGCTTTTTCCCTGAAGGAGACAGAATAAGAGGCCACTTTCATGATCCTTCTCTTCTCCACAGCCATGTATTTTCACAGAAGATTGGTAGGAACTTTATTTCAGTTAAAAACTCAGGGCTTTTTTTTCAAATTGGACAAAGCGATTTAGAGAAGGGGAAAACACACAGTTTGATGTTACACCGCATTAGCCTTTTTTTTTTTTTTTAAAAAAAAAAAAAGTCAAGCTATAAAGGAAAGGAACCAAGTCAATTTTTTCCTGCTGTACTTTCCTATAAATAAGTCTTTTCGGAGGTGTAGTGGCAGAACTGTGTTAGTAATGCTACAGAGCGTTACTGAGTTTTACCTGCTGCTACCTTTGTAACTGCCTGCTCCTTCTTCCCTTTCCCTGGATCTAGTGACATCCACGGATGCCTCTTATTCAGAGGAGGCTGTGAGGAATAGGAGGGCAAGGAAAGCTAGCCAGGGAAGAGAACATCACGTGTGGTAGAGCCACAGCTATGTGTAAACAGGGAAGTTTGTAGGCTGACCCATTTACTCTGTACAAGATGTGGGCAAGCAATATTTAATGTGTCAGAAATATGTACGCTCTTTGTATTTACCTGTGCACTTTGCTATGTCACTTCATTGCATTAAGCAGGGAGGCAGGGTAGGGGGGAGAGTGTGGAATGGTGGAAACTAGAATTTCGCCTTAAAATCCAGCCTGGAACATGTTACGCTTTTGTCAGTAAGTAGACAGAAAACTAAATTACTGGTATTAGCAGTATAAGTGTTTGGTTAAAAGGCTTTGTCTTCAGTACCAAACAAGACATGCTTTTAGAGCAATATTGAAGTTCTTTTACTTATCTCACTGTAACAAACTGATAAAGAGAAGCTGTTTCCACCATGATGTTGCTCAGATGTGCCTTATAGGTTGGTGTATATTCCTTGACCTTGTGTGGTAAAAACTACCTGCATCTTTTCTCCACTAGTGAATTGGTAGTAGCCATTAATTATGCACATTGCTTTAGAAAACCCATATTTTAAAAATTGAAAACACAGATGTCATAGAGGAACAAGGAATAAACAGAAGTTTTTAAAATACTGCATTTGTAGTTTGTCAGGTTGAGAACGTTTTGTGATCTGCAAGCAGGTGAAAGAATGGTAAAAGATGGCAGTAAATAGCAAACACAGTTTGTGATCTGGAATACACATTTAACTTTTAGCTCTCATCAGGTGAAGGAGAACCTCCAAAACTGTCAGTTGTATTAGTTCCTGTAAACTGTATGATTTTACACATACAAGACAACCTGCAAACTGCGCTTTTTTCTCTACTTCAGCAGAGTAATCTTGCACTCAAACTGCCACTAATGAATTTTGAATTCACAGAAAGATATGCAGTTACTTCGGAACTTACCAGTGTCATTTCTCAAATCATCAGACAGCCTGAACAAAGATCACTTTCCGTGGCACCATCTCCACATAGCTGTACCGTGCAGCATGTCTCAGAAGCGGCACCTGTAGAGGGAGCAGATGTCACAAATGAGCTCTGAAACTGCTGACCTGCCATGGCAGCACAAGACAGTGCCATGATGCTGGTCACTGATTCTTCTTTTTGTCAAACCTCTTCACCCTTCAGGTGTGAAATGAGGATTAGAGAATCTGTGCGTATTGGTTTTCGGGTTTTGTGGAGATGAACAAAAGGGAATTCACACTCTGATCCTTATGCAAAAAAGGGCAAACATTCTTTCATTTTTGGAACATAAAGATTATGCAAAAAGTGTGTGACTAAAGCCCTTAGTAGTTTTCTATGGCATATATGAATATTTATAACATTTTAAAACCTCAGCTTGGAATGGATTAGAAGATAATGTGCTGGCCTGCTGCCACCATTCCAGACTGCGTAAAACTTGAAAGGGTATTGTTGTGTATATATATAGCATGCTAGTAGTTGCAGTTGCTTGTTATATTATGCAGTCGGTTCTATTTCAGAAAGATACATATTTAGGTTTGTATGGCTTCTTCGTAATGGTCTGTCTTAGCACAGTGAGTAAACAGAGGTTAATTTTTTCAGGTATTAACTAGATGTAATCCTCTATTTGAAGAAATAGGAGGATAAAATAAGAAGAAATAAGGAGTTGGCAATTGAACTTCTGTTTGACCATTTTCTCTACATGTTTCCAGTTTTCTTGCATCAAAAGAAGAGAATCCAACTTAATCTGCATGATTCAGGGAGGGAAATTCGTTTTCGCTTCATGTGCTGTTATTCCATCCAATTCACACCTTCTGAAGAGGAACTCTTTGGGACTTATACTAGAAAGTACAATAGCCCTTGCAAAAAGTAATGTGAAAGGAGCTCTTCAAGGATGCATAATGCTCCAGAATCTCCCCACTGGGTTGTGATGTTCTTTTCTGGTCAAAGATTCTCCATTTATTCTGCATTAACACCCACTTCCTTATTCCTTTGTGTTTCATCATTGCCAGCATACTTCTGAATGCACAGATTGAATAAGATTATCCTCAGGAATAGGCAAAGTAACTCCTTAAAATGAAGCCTTTCAGTCAACTGAAGAAAAACAGGCTGTTCAACCCTTAACCAGAAGTCAGACAAGTTCATTGCCACTTCTGTTCTCCTTGCCTGGAACAGTCCATATAATGAGAAATTTGGAAACAGTGAGAACTTTTTTAAACCTTCACTACACTCATTTGTCCTTCAGTCCAGTACAGCATTACAATACCTATTCTGAATGCTATGCTTTTTCAAGAACAAATTTCCCACATAAAGAAAACAAAGAGTAAAATGATTCAGCAGAACAGTCATGTTTGCAAAATCTTAATTTTTCATTTAAGAAACTTAATACTAAACTAATGAAACACTGAGCATACAGTCTAGCTTCAAAGATGATTGTGAAATGAGGCTTTAAAACCTAAAAAATTACCGATATGAAAAATTAGGGTGTATATTGACAGCCTGTTTAGAAAACACATCAAGCAGCACCAGCAGTCTCCATAAAAATGAAGTGTTCTTAGGAAAGCTACCCTTTAAGTCAGACACTCTTGGCACATCATCAGGTTAGCTGGTCCAATTCAACTTCATGATCTTTCCTTGAAATAGTTATTTTAGAGGAGTATTTGCTGAAATTATGTGAGTCAAAACAGCAGCAACACATAACAGTCAGAGACAAATATGAATCTACAGAGTTATGAAACATTCATGTTTTCATGTTCATGTTGCTTTGATTGTCATTTTGATTGGGTTAGACTTGAAGAACCAATGCTAATATGCAGTGCATTCTGTCTCAATCCAATATTATAATGGGTGCTTATCTTTGAGTATTTAAGAGGTTCCATCAAAGTCAATGGGGCCTCATTCACATGCTTAATGCTAAGCACATATGAGAATGTTTGCAATGTAAGTGCCTTAGAAAATCTGTTTATTAATAATAAAGAGATATGAAAATTAACATAGTATAAAAATGACTCTTACGTGAAATCTATTTATTTTCCACATGTTAATCCATATAACTTTAGGAAAAATATAAGCAGACTCATCTGAATTCCTGTGATCTTTTGGAAATTTGCATTTTAGAATTAAAATACTTTTACATCACTTTCAGAGTGACTACATTTCATTTGATTATACAATGTATAATCCACAAAAACACGGTATGCGTATCAGCAGTATTTCTAAAGCTGACCAGCAGCCACGATCGTTCTGGGACTTGACAATGTTTAAGGTTATTCAGCATGTATGTTTGTAAGGAATGTCTTACATTGGTGCTATCCATTCCTTGAATGGCATAAATATCTAATTTAATCACTTTCACATAAGATTATGATTGAGTATGAATTTTGAAGGGCATGTACCCTCAGTTTTACTGTTTGCTAGTAAGAAATGTCATTCTGTTGTGTCAATACTTACAACCACCTTGTGAACCTCACACAAAATTTCAAGAAGGTATGAAGCAGCCTGATGAGAGTGTGGTGTGTTAAAACAAGTAATTGTGTTGTAATTGTTTGACCATATTAAAGCACTTAAACAAACATTAGGCTGTGATTTAGCTTTTCCCTCCTCTGCAAACTTAACCTAAGCAAAAGAAACTGAAACAACCATCATTCTTAAAGCAATGAATAAGTCAAACAGTCTAGCTAAGGGAATTCAGTTTTAGTGATGAAGTTTCAGTTTATTTGGTATTGTGAAGAACAGCTAATTCTTCTTGGCACCAGTGGGTCTATTACCTGGGTGGTGTCAATCACACAAACAAGTTAAAATTTTGCAGTCCAGAACTAAATCTGAAATGTTTCACTTCATGACTTGGTTTCCCTTGTTCCTAAAAAGTACTGTAAAATAGAATCTGATTTATCAGATAAAATATATTGAATATTATTTTCTTAGCTGAGTGAGTGAAGTGATGTTTTATTTATGGAGGAGTGAGCACAGCCAAAAGCGATTAAAAGTGAATTCTGCTTTTTTTGTGAGTTGCCAATAGGAGTATCCACCAAATATGGATCTGCTTGTCATATTGGATTAGATACACATGTACAAGCTATCATGGTCTAACAGGTCTGTTTGATGAAACTTGCCCACAGGGCCACAGTCCTAACTGTGTCCTTCTCACATGTGAATCGAGCACGCTTCCAGAAGGAATTGGTGAATATAGACCTTCACCTGTTTGTTTGTTTTGTTTGTTTGTTTTGTTTTTGTTTTTCCTGTCATTTTCAAGGAGGGCTGCATTTCAAATTCAAACTGATATGAAATATGAAAGCTCTGTAACTGGTGACTATGGTCTAGAAATGCCCTTGTTAGGAACTGACGGTTTTAAAATGAAAAGGTGTTACATACTTCAAGTCATTGTATATGATATTCCTTTTACTTTTTAATATGGGAAGATGGTATCAAAGAAATGCACATTGAAGGGGATGATTTTCATTTTTAGTTAAGGCCTTTTATAGCATCCAAGCAAGGGAAAGGGTTCTCTGAGTGCATGTAAATTACACTCATGCTCATTTAAAGCCTGTGTAAATGCAAATCACACCCTACATATGAGGGTATCAGCATTAAAATTATATTTTCATTCATATGACTGCTTTTATTGGCATATGTCTTCACACTCAGGCACAGTTAGGTGCTTCGTTTAAATGATGATGAAATACAGTGCTTGTTCCCTGATTGCATCCCATCTTTTCTTTCCAGCGCATGATTGCCAACACTGTCAGGACGGTGAAATTCTGCCGAAGCCAATCTTTCAGTAAGTGTATTACAACATCTGCACAGTCAGCATTATCATCAGTAGCTACAGTAATTGCAACTAATTCTGTGTGTAACAGAACTGAAAAGCCTGGTTTCCAGTGAATCTTCCCTGTTTGGATCCTCCAGTGTTTCACTTGGGTGAACCATCCTTCAGGAAGCTCTAATAAGCTCTTTCTCTTCCATCTCTATTCAAAGAATGTGAAGGAGCTATGTATCTGTGAGGTCTCTACACAGCCATCAAATTAGTATAGGTTGAAATTAGCCACTGGGCTCAGCAGTGGTTGAAGTGAGGCCAGCAGACAGAAGCACACAGGTAAATGCAAGATGCTTCCTTGCACAAACCCTGTTTTTATAGGAAACCAGGCCGGAAACATGACATTATAGGTGATGTAACTGCCTAAGGTGATGAACTGAAAACCTGTTTGTCAGTATAATTATCAGAATTTACGTGTGGCCAGGTATGTAGACAGCACGGTGTGATCAAACAGGCTTGCTCCGCAGGTCTCGTCCCATCTCAGTGCACTCTGAGACCCAGTCCACACTGGCACTGCATTCCCCAGTGCTTCATTCACTTTGCCTTACAGCAGCCTTCCTCCTTCTCAAAGAACAGAATAAATAGTGTAAAAAATACTTCTTCTTTTTTTTTTTTTAATTTTTCTTTTCATCTGGGTCAAGGCTTAACTCTAGAATATCAAGTTAAGGGAGCTGTTCTTTTTCTCCAGCTACAAGGTTTTTCTGGCTATGCGTCTTTTAATTTCAATGTATTGAGCACTAGTGAGATCTCCACATATAAGTTACTTAGAAATTGAAGTGGATTTTCACTATATGTGATATAACAAAATGTCAGTAGATAGATGTACTGTGTCTAAGTCCTCTTTTTTTGTGTGTGTGTGCATTTATTCAGTAGATGCTTCAGTGTCTTTCACTTGAAGAAATTTTTTAAGTTACCTATCATGTATTTCATTAAATTGTAGGCTGTGCACTTGGAGGCTGAAGATACTCAAATCTGAAGTCAGTGGTATTTCATAGTTGTTGTGGGAGGAGATATAAGGCAGTTACACTAAGTACTGTGAACAGGTAGTAAACTTAGTCTTGAATGGGGCAAGCCACTAAGCAATACAGTGTTATACAAATATTTAATACTGAGATAGAAATATTTCATGAAAGGAGGCTTAAATCAATTATATATTTTTGTACCAGTGTGAACGCTGCTGGTTCAAAAGCAGATAGCAAGCTTTAAATCATGCTAGTTAGCTGTAGACTTTATAGCTATTGACTGGTAAGGTGATGTATAAAACTGCAACCAAGGGCCATCAATTTGAGCAAATGTAGCCAAGGATATCTGGGAGGAAAAGTTAATTTGTGGGGGCAGTAACCAGAAAGACTATCAGATATGAAGGAAAGGTTTCAAAGAGAGAGATTTCTAAATATTTTCTTTTTAACTCACCAGGATCTGGTGTTTCCTGTGACAGCTTGTAATGAGTTATGCATTCTGTTCAGGCATTTGTTCGTTTAAGTGTATCAATCCTACATCATTTCTCTTTCACCAGATCCTGACGCAGCCCTAACTAATAAGAACCATCAGGATGTTCGGAGCTATGTGCGGCAATTAAATGTGATTGACAACCAGAGAACTTTATCACAGATGTCTCACCGACTAGAGCCGCGTCGGGCATAAACATTTGAGGCAATGATGAGAAATGATCTTTTATCCTGTCAAGGTCACTTGTTAAGAACTTCACTTTCTCCGCTACTGCACTGCCACTGCGAAAATAAGCAAAAACATATTCTTAAGGTCTCAGGCAATGTACAATGTACCAGCCTGTCAGAGAGCTTTGGCTGAGGAAGAATATATGCACTGTAGCTCTAAAGGTGGCCATATTGTGTAATTTTAATTCATTTTAATGTGTAGTAAAGAAAAAAAATGCAAAAAAGATGAAATAGTGAAAAATGCACAAAAGGCTTCTTACAATTTTAAGGGTGACAGTGTTTTTCTCTCTAGCTAAAAATTTATATTTTATGATTTATTGTTTAGGTCAGGACAAACACTGATTATCAGTTTTGCTTGCCCGGCTACTGTTGACCTCAGTATAAGATGTGCGTAAGCATCTGATGAAAGTGTAACTTCAAGAGAGGTCCAAGGTACAATGCCATTCAGAGAACAATTTAAAATATTTCCATTTGAAATAGAACAGATACTAAGAAAAATTTCTAATCTTACTCATACTGCCTAGTACTGCAAGCAGTGTGGCCATTTCAGAAAACTGACAGGACTGAAAATATTGTGAATGATAAATAGATTACTCTGTGTTTACATTTTACTTCTTTTTTTAACTATCAGGTTTTTACAAAATTCCATTATGAATTATTAAGATTGTCAAAATCAATAGCATAAAGGTAGCAAAAGACTGGTTCAAAAAGAGCACAATATGCACAAACAGATTTCAAGAGAACAGTTTCCTGGACATTAAAACCTTCAAGTTCAGCTATAATTAATTCTAGCTGGTTAACACATATTTTCTGGTCTTAAGCATTTACAACTATCTTAATTTTCAGCCAATTGTTTTGCACTTTCAATAGACTGTAAATAAATGTTAATTCATTATGTTCTAGAGTATTTATTTATGTAATAGCTATTGTGCAAAAATAATTACATTTTATTTATTTTCTTTAGCATGTTATGAAGTGCAGCTTTTGTCTTTATATTTTGTGTGCATTTCACGTGTAGGAATTGTGTGATGTATGTTTTCTGTAAATAACATACAGTACCTTATTAAACATAATTGCTGGAAAGGTTTAGTCGCTGGCCTTATTTGCACTTTCAGCCCCATTTCTGCATAAATCCCAATGCTGCTAGTTGGCAGACACAGTAAACTTCACTTGTCTCTTGTTGGCCTTGAAACTGCATTTAGCCTACATCCATTTTGGTACAGATGGCCAACGTAAACCCAGCCAGATCCACCCCTGCCGCGGGAGGTGGCAGTCTGGCAGTGCTGCAGCACTACAGTTTTACTAGCCATTTTGTTTAGAGTTTCCAAGGAGGGCCCTGACGCTCCCATGTAAAGACAGAAACCATTTACATTGGAAAGGTTTAAATGAAGAAGTGATGTATTCGTAATTTCATTTATCTAATTTGTCTGCCTCATTCATAGATGTGAACACGCCAAGGTACCTATCTTGGACAGGATTTTACCTCAAGCTGGGGCCTCAGCTAATGTGGTGCTTGAGAGGCCTCTGGCTTCTGCCCCCTCGGGGCAGTACATGGGGTCCTGGAGCCATGAGGTGATTCGGCATCTGCCTTTCCCGCCAAAATCCTTCTAGCTGTATTGCTGCCGTGCAGGCAGTTATGGGGCCAAGTGGGTGCCCAGGGAGTGGTGATGTTTGCATGGCAAAAGTCTTCCTATCACATTCACACCAGCTCTGCTCAGGGAAGTTGGATGTCATAAAGCTAATTAAGCCTGAAATTAGAAGTTGCAATGATTACTTCATAATTAAGTTTCAGAGATGACCTCATTGATACATTCTGTGTTTCTGCTCAGATGCAGAGTATATTTTTTTGGAGTTGACCAGGGTTGTGTGGAGTCCAAATACACATAAAGTTTTGTTTATTTATAAAAACAGTTTAATCCTATTGGTCAAAACATAAATTCTACAAAAGCTGAAGGTCACCAGGGAAACGCTGACACATTAGACCACTAGCTGTTCTGTACCTGCATTCTGCAAAGGAAAGAATTACACAGTTAAGAAATATTCTGCAGCATGATGACATAATTTATTTTAGCTTTGCTGTCTGACTAGAAGTTCAAGATGATTCAGAGGAAAACCAGCCAAATACAAAGACAAATTTCTGTCTTATTATTTCAAGTGAGAAATATTTCTTATTTCTCTTTGTACTGCCCTGTGAGTATACTTCATATAGCTTTCTTAGATGCAGAACCTTCTCAGAAGCAAAGTATGCGTTAGAATAAACCATAGGGACAGAATTAATTTGTAAGATGTTATTATCTTTACAATCAATTCATAACATTTGTGAGTTCATGATTTTATTTGTTCCAGATTTATTCCTATTGTTTGGACTTTCATTTATTTCTGTGTTAACTGGTTTATAAAGCTGCCAAGTTTCAGATTGGCTCTACACATAGGCTGATTCTTCATCTGTTTAATATGTTTTTATCCCTTCTATTTATTCTTTATTCCTTAGAACCTCTAACTGTTTCACGTATCTGTTGCCAAACAGTCTCTATCACGTAGATACATCCCAGTGACACAGAGTTTTTATGGTGTTTCCGTATCAACAAATGAATGCAGTTTACCTACCTCAATGAAACTGCTATCTGGCATTTTTAAATTTTCCAATAAAGGGTGCTGTATAAATAACAAGTGTTGCTATCTGTGCATATAACTCAGTCAAGTGGCTCAGATAGTTGCTATGGTGCTGATCACAGTCTACATACCTAGAGATTAAATGAATAAAACTACCTTCTGGCTCTGGGATCCGTAAGGGGCTCCTCTCGCTCCCTTTGTTGACTTTACAACGGGAAGGCAGCTGTTGATCCATTGGTCTTGCAGCCTGAAGCCTAAGTGACTGTCGCAATAGCGTGAAGAATGAATAGGAACTCAGGAAACATTGAAATGTCAAAACACCAATACCACCTTCATCCTGTGCCTGCAGCCACAGGTCACAACTGGAAGCTAAGGGATTCCCCTTTCCCACTTGCCAGCCCCAGGGTGAGGCACTGTGCCCACGTGGCCAAGCAGAAGAGGCACAGGCAGCCTCCAGGACTGCGCCACTGATGATCTACGCTGCTTTAGTTTCAGCGTGCCGCTTGGCCAGATTTCAGCTCGTGCCAACTCACACTGCAGGAGAGTGTCTGGGCACTATCTGGGGGAAGCATGCACCATAACCTGCCACTGCTGGGGACTAGTGAAGTTGTAGATCTTGCAGAGCTGGGATGATGACACCTTGGGCATTTGGGAAAACATGTGATAGGGTCCCACTGACACAGCTTTTAGCTAAAGCAGCAGTACAGAGCACAAACAAACATCTCTTCTAAGGGCTACATGGCCTAAAGAGTCACAAGATCGATTTCTCCCCTCCCCGGCATGTTTCCCTGTTGTAGTTTTGTTAGGATTTGTTGCTCTTCTCCATGCCCAGCCTTGGTGCTGGTCTTCACTAGGTAGAACCATGGAACAAAGGGTAAATCCGAGGAGGCTGAGCCCAACATACCAGGAAGCTATTGCTGTTTGGTATAGGCAGGATCCAGACACCTTGTTCTAACCTGATCAGCTGTAAAGACAAGTAAGTGCCAGACAAAAGAGTTCAAATGTATTTGCAGGACTCCTACACATGGAGGGTTTGTTTTTTTTCCTCCTAAGGAAAATGCTGTGAAGGCGCACAGCCACTGCAGACTGAGTACAAAGAGAGAGACAGAGACAAAAAAAAAAAAACTCTTTTCAAAGAGACAGTGGCAAAACAAGCTTTTAAGTACAAGAAGTTTAAATACAATTTAGAAATCTTACAAAATAAGTCAGAAAGAAATCAAAAGGTTTAACCTGCAGGGGTACCAAAAGAGATAATGAATTTTGCTTCAAAAAGAAAAATTTAACAAAATGTAACGGCAGAAAATTATAAGTCTAAATTGTTAACGTAGCTTCTTAGTAAGGTCAACTGCATAATATACAGTACCTTAACCTCTTCCAGCAATTTTTAAACACCATGCAGCTTAAATAGACTACTTCTGAATTCAGCAGTATTTCTTCTGGGAGCTCTGAATGCAAATCAAGAGGTAATAGTGGAAGAAAATTAAAAGATGTGCTATTCCCATTTCATTTTTTGTACTGATAATAAGGAAAGCAGCATAGAGAGTGATATGGCAAAGTGAAACTCTAACTTGAATAGCCTTTCTTTCACTGTTAATCTGAAATGCATTACACCTTGCCTTTTCAAATAATCATAATGTTCTTTACTGTGTCCTGCATTAAAGTTTAGCAGGCACAAGCAGCAGCTGTCACCAGAGGTCAATGCATTAGCAATCAAAGAAAATAATGACCAGATTAAAAAGTTATCATTAAAATTACTAAACCAGAAACTTCTCTAGCAGACTAAGTTCAGCTCAGCACAAACACCCAGTGGATCTCTGCCTCCACCCGTTCCTGCCCTTGGCTGGGCTGAGGGAGGCCTGGGGAGGCCGGGGGACCCCCAGGCACAGCAGAGGCATCCCCCAGGCACAGGCACTACCCATCCCAGCCAGCACAGCTGTAGGACAAGGGGACTCCCCGACACTGTTAGCAGCTAAATCCTGATTCCCAGCTTCTCCCCATGGCAAGATGCCATGGTCCGTGTGTTAACCAAGCACCTGGGGTGCATCCTCCTTACATTTACCTGAGTGCCATCCCACAGCAGGTAAGACTCGATCTTATTTCATCTGCCCGGAGCACTGTTTAGCAAGCAAATGCTGCTCTCACACTGTGCCTAACTAAGGAAATAACTTGCAAGTTCCCAAAGGAACATGATCCAACCATGGTCTTCTGGTCCTGGTGGCTTATGGCTCCAGAGATGGGGGGACTACTGCGAAAAGGAAGATTCTTGAAATTAAATGGGCAAAAAAAGAAGAGCATGCACTGCTACAAAACCTACCACGTACACCTAACTGCTGAGGGATATTTCACAAAGGGTTGGTTTTTAATAGGCTCGGCAGTCAAAGGTAATTTTTGAATTCCGAAAAAACTCAGAAAACTACATGAAAATGCATAAAGAATGCATAATTACCTAGGCAAATTGGAATATTTTTCTTGGAAACTCCATGTAATGAAAATGTGACACACAGGGGTACTGGTAGAGACTGACCTTTTATTTCCTGGCCCTAATCCATTTGGGTCAGAGTGACAAAAAGCTAAGCCTTTGTCACATGGCAGGGGTCAGCGAGTTGTGTTTAATTTTTTTCCTCTCTTTGCTTTCAAATGCAAATAAAGCACATTACCAATGAAAATAATGATTGTAAATGAATACCTCAATTAAAGTAAATTTACATAAAGATACGTAGGATAGAGGTGGCAGTAGATATTCCAACATCCTACCAGACAATAATCCATTTCTTAATCAACTTCTGTCAATAATCATAAGCTTTCTGCTCTCCATGGTTTCCTCATTATAACACCACCTCTTGTGTTTTTAAATAGTTCTTTCTTCAGATGCTGTCCGAGCCAGCAAGTGAATCTGCTAGCTGCATTTGCCGACTCTTTGTGGTTTTTCACAGGTGTACATTATTTCTGCGCAGGAGTACCCTCGGCAGCATTGTGGCTGTTCTCAGATAACAGAGAGCCAGTGTTGCCTCAGGTTTTCTTTAGATGTCCTCATTCTCTGTAGGTCTGACCCTTGAGGGCTGCGGTACTGGCAGGTTGCTGCCGAGCGTCTGTTTGAAATCTAACATTTCCTTCCATTTGTAATTCCTGCCCTAATGTTTCTCCTGTTCTAGCTGTCTGGCATGTAACTCTTTTGTGATGCTCCTGACCAGTTAGCATGGTTTCCAGAAACTAGTTAGTGGTTTGCACATTTTTTTTTTTTGTGTTTTTTTTTTTTTTCCCCTCCTGTCACAACTAGCTGTTGTTAATAGTGTGCTAGTTTTGGGGGGGGTGGGAAATCACATTTTTTGAAAATACAGGCAGAGGAACTGAGATGATATAGCTAAACAGATTCATCAAGAATAAGTGCTTTTCTGAGGCAGTCTAATATCTGATATTATGGACATTTTCTAGTCTTATTTTATCATTAAACTCAAAGAGAAAATGATGTGATGTTCAATATACGTATTTGTTTCTAATTAATGTACTCTAGATTAAACAAGCAGCAAAAAATGTTAGCTTGTAGTATATCATTAAAAAGAGCTAATACTCTCTGTCAATGGTGGCCAAAGTTTTCATGATTTCATTTGCTGCCTTTACTTTCCAAGAAAAGTAAATGTACTAAATAGTAAGATATTAACTAGAGTTAATAAAGAAAACTAATCAGCTGTTGAACCTTCTGTGTTGACATCTTCCTCATGGTAGAATTGTGCCTGCCTCTCCCCAGGCCCACTGCAACCTGGAAAACATCACGGGGGAAATCAAGGCACTGCTGTTTCAGTGGAGCTTGCCATGGTGTGGACTGGAAAACACAAATGGGCACAGCAACAATAGATTTAGTATAGTTTAAAGCAAGGGAAACAGTGTTAAACTGTATTACATTTCAGAGGAAAAAAAAATGCGGAAATTAGAGCAACAAATTAAATCTATTGGACCACAAAATTTAATATAAGAAGGAGTACTAAGCCATTATATATAATTAAAAACGTGTAATGAAATGGTAACTGAGCAGAGTCCTAGTGATTGGATTACAGCCGAGTATAATGATCAGCTAAAAATTGTGGTGCCAGTAAAAGCCAAGTAAATCATTCTCATAAAACAATCAGGAAATGTATTTCTTGATAATATTTTGCCATCTCATTGCTATCTCACCGTTAACAATATTGACATTTTTGTAGAAGTTATATGTACTTTTATACTGCACACATGCCAGATCGAATGGCAAATACAGTGTGCAAGCTCTGACCTGCCAATTCTGAAAAGGATTATGCACAAAGCATGTGTTTGATCCACACAAAGTATGTGCTTACAGAAGTCACTCCTGGAACAGAAGAGATACCCATCACCTGCAAGGCTCCTCTGACATAGTAATGCCTGTATTTTATAATTCTATTTTGTATTTAATAATTTTATAATTAATTAATAATTAATATTTTATAATTGTATGTTAATAATTTCATACAGGCACTTTCACATATTCCTTATTTTGCTCTCTAATACAAGAAATGGATGAGAAAACAGCGGCAGAACAAAATACCAGCTGTGTGGGACTGCAAGACCCACGATCGTTATTCCAGGCTCTATCTTTCTTTACACCCCAGGAGCAGCTGATAACCACAGGAACAGCAAAGACCGGGCTTCTGAGACAAACAGGAATCGTGGTCCTTGCTGCGTGGGCATGGGGGTGCATCTGGTGCCAGCTTGGTGTTTGTGGGCAAACCATCTCCATGCCATTTGCAGTGGGAGGGAGACAAATCTAAAGGTGACTCCTATGATTTTCTACCACAGTAGTCCTGGAGCTCTCTGACTCCATCAGAAAGACCACATGCAGCTTCTTTTGGGTACAAGCACCACACAAGTTCTCCTCCAGTCATGAAGAAGAGCTGCTGTTTGCGTTTTGGGTGCAACAGCAGAAGTGAACGCTGGCAGCCCATCTCCACAGTACTTCTAAGTACTGAGCCAGTCTTGAAGGAGAATTGAAAAATACAGAGCAGGTGTCCACCTCCAAATTATCTGTCTCAAGTTTCATGTACAGTTTAAGCTGGCATAAACCTCTGTGACTGCTAAAAAAGCACTTCCGCGCTCCGTCCCCTGTCAGCTGCTCTCCCCCTGTGCGCTGGCATGAGTCCTTGTGCAATAGCCCGTTGACCTGAATTCAGACACTGAGCTGGGGAAAGTGATTTCTTTTCCCCGAGATCTCCACAGCCCACTTCACCACAGGGCCATGCAAAAACCCTGCTGGCACAAGGCTGGAGGCACTGCAGCACCAGCGGGAGCAGGGCTGGCTGGGCAGCGGAGGGGTGTGACGGCTGCTATTGGCAGCCGGGGTGATTTAAACCACCTGGATGTATGCATGAAACTGTATTTTCCATGCTGAAAGGCAGAGAGACGTCACTGCATGCCCAGTGTGGCAATGAGATGTAAAGAGACAATTCTTAGGAGTCCTTCCAACTCTGAAATGCAGTTAAGAGTTGCTAGAGCTGCCCTTCTCCTGCCCTAGTTGTTGTGGCTTCACAATAACATTTGTTAGCTTTTAAATATTTTCCTTTTCTGCCTGTTCTACATGCATTGAAGCCTGAGTTTGGGATGAAGTTCTCCAAAGCTAATCCAGTCTGAATTTTCTACACAGAAAGGGGAAAATAGTGGTACCACCACATGCTGGCTCACTTTAATTTGCTGTTTCAACATGTGAAACTGCGACAACTCTGATTTCTTTTTTTACCTAATTCTTTAGTTCTCATGATAATGGAAAAAAAGCTTGAAAGTATCTGAAGACTCATTAACCAGAAAGCAGGAGGACCACAAACCCCAAAATGTACACTTAAAACCTTGCTTCAGTAACTAAAATACAAGTTTTATGATAGCTCACCACTTGGGTTTGCCAATACTCGCACAGTGCGGCATACGTACAGGCTCCTGCTCATTTGCTCCCTTGTCCTCTGATAGAGCAAGTGCAATTAAATATTTTGATCAGTGATACATTAGCAGCTCTTGGCGCAGACTCTGCACTCCTGCTCTTGGAGCAGGAAACATTAACCACCCCCGCAGTTTATGTTTTATCTTACACGCTACCGGAATAATCTATTTCTTTCTACAGCCGGGGCCTAAAGTCAGCCGTGATACATCCTGATGCAGCGCACACGCAGCCATGTGGACAACACGCCCCAGGCAAGAGGCCTCTGAACATGAGCACACTGCTGTCCACAGCAAATGCCTATGAATTGAGTGATTTAACATTTAAATGGATTTTAAAGTCATTTGACTAATTGGCAATTGCCTCAGACAGGAAGGATAAACATGTTAGTCACAGCGTTTAGGAGACTACGCAGCACCTCTCCTCCTCCAGAGCGTGAGTTTCATGTGATTCGCATTTGGTATTCGTGCTTTCATGCTGCAGTGCCTTGCACTGATTGGAGACTTCTCCAGGCTCACCAGCTGCCCCCTCACAAAGCGTGCACTCTAAGGTCAGAGGGAAAGTGCCCCAAAGCGCCGTACCAGCGCTTTGCAGCAGCAGAGCTTGCTGCCCTCCGTCACTTCTCATCCTGCCAGGAGAGCAGAGGGGAGGCCACCAGTGCATGCTGTTGGGCTTTCTCTTTGGGTACTTTCTGCACTGACTGCTTCGTGTCTTGGTAAACTCTGGTTAACTCTTGTGGAACACTTAAATAACGTGTTTTGTGCCCAGAAATGTGTACTTGTGCTCCACTGTTTTAACTTTTAACCAGCCTACCCCTTGCCTTGGGTAAAAGCCTCTGATGTTTGTGAGATCATTGGATTTGATTCACCGGTAAAGAGCATCTCTGTGATTCATCCCGATACCATCCATCGCCGCAATGTACGGCCATGTACATGATGCTGTGCACCTCCTCACCAGTCACTGCACTACGCAGCTGATTTTTATGCGGTGCACCAACACATCCACATAGCAGCAGTGTGATGTGATGTGATGTGATGTGATGTGATGTGATGTGATGTGATGTGATGTGAGGGGTAACAAGGGGTTGAGGCGCCAGCGGACCCGAAGCCGCCGTGCAGGCAGTGCTGGCCGCGCCGGGGAGCGTGGCAGGGCAGCGATGGGCCCTGCGCCGAAGCCTTCACGACGCCGACACGAGAAACGCGCCGTCACGTCCACGGGACGCGTCTGCCCCAGGACACCGATTCTGCTTGCCCCCGAGCCCTTTGAGTCACTTCCTTCAGACGTGACAGCCCGCTCCCCCATTCCCAGTCTCCCAAAAGCCTGCCGTGAGGGCACAGCACCGCGCTGCCACCGACACCCTCGGGTAGGGGCTGCGCTGGGGACGGGGGCCGCCTCCCCGCCTCCTGCCCGACCCGAGGCGGCCATCCGAGGGCAGCCGGGCCCGGGACGGGGCTGCACCTGCCCGTCGCGGCCCTCGGTGACCCGTTACGAGCCCACCGGTACCGCGGCTGTCCCCAGGGCAGGGGCAGGGGCAGGGGCTGCGAGCCCCCCGCCCCCGCCCCGTCCCCTCTGGCCCCGCGGCCCCCCGGGCGGGTGGTGCCGGGGCCGGGCGGCGCGGGGGCGGCGGCGGCGGCTCCCCGGCACGCACCGGAAGCGCGGGGGACGGGGCGGGAGCCGCGGTCGCGCCGGTTGCAGCCTCCCCTCCCCTCCCCTCCCCTCCCAGCCGCCCTCCCTCCCTCTGCGGCGCGCGGGCCGCGGCTTCGGGGTCGGCGCCGCTCGGGTCCCGCCAGCCCGGAGTCCCTCGGGGAAGGTGAGGGGCACGGCACGGGACGGGACGGGACGCGGCGGGGCCGCGCGTTGCCGCTCGGCCGCCGTGGCCGAGCGCGAAAGCCGCAGCGCGGCACGGCGTGTCGGGACATGGCGCTGTCGGGACATGTCGGCGCTGTCGGGACGGGTCGGCGCTGGGGAGGCGCGGGGCCGGGGCCCGTTGGTGTTGCTGCGGCGCGGTCCTCGGCATGGGGTCCCCCGGGCTGCGCTTCGACGTGCGGGGCTCTCCCCGCCCTCCTTTTCCCCTCTGAACTTGTAAAGTGCGCCGGCAGGCTCTGCCTCCTTTCTAATTCCTTTCTTCTACTTCTTTCCTTTTTCCCACTTTTGCCAACCCTGCCCACGCCTGTCCCTTTCCGCAGGACGCTTCGTGTGCGCCGGTGGGGAGCCGTCGGGGGGCCCGGAGCCGCCGCTTCTCTGAGCGCCAGGAGCAGGGGTGGTTGAAGGCACAGGGCGAGCTCTGAGAACGTCAGGGCTGCCCGTTGGCGGCACGCAGTTCGGTGTTTCCAGGACTTTGTCCTCAAATTGTAAGTCCACCGAAGCTGGCCTCTTCTGCCGGTGCGGCGCGCTGCAGGCGGTGGCAGCCCAGGAGCGCGGCGCTGGCCCAGGCGAGGGGGCGTGCAGGTGCTGCCACGACGAAGGCCGGGGTCCCGTGGCCACGGGTGGTGGTGCCCAGGTGGGGCTTTGCTGTCCCCTGGGCCCGCACACAGGTGTAAGTGCGGTGCCACCGCTGCCGCACCTCGTGCAGGTTCCTCCCGGTGGGCACCGCTGGCGAGGCACGCTGTGAATGAAGCGAGCGCAGCGGTGTTGCCCCGAGATAAAATGTTTTCTATTTAAAGAGAGGCGTTCAGACCCTTCGGCCTCTGCCGTTGGTGCAGATCTGGTTGAAAATAGAATAGTTTGTTTCCTGAAGTACTCAAATTATTTAAGCTGAGTTGAGGTCTTTTTCCTGTAGCACTGATGTCTATATAAATTCAAATAAAATTAGAAATCTTATTAATGGAAGTTGCACAAAGTTCTCGTGCTCTGACAAAGGCTCGAGTGTTGTTGCTCTTGTAGCCTAGGTAGGCAGAATGCTGCCCTGAGTCCCAGCATCTGCACTGCTGCTGCTAAATCGGATCAAGAAAGTTTAGGAAATCCAGGGGTTGTTGGTTTTATTTTAACCTATTGGCAGATTGAGATATATTGAGTTCAGGAGTGTGCAGGGAGTTTGTTTGTATCTTACCCATTAACAGCTCATAATATGATTAAAGGGTCTTTTATTTATAAGAACTTCTCTTTCTGCAATACCTCTTGCAGGTCGATATTACTACAACTCCATGTCAGTGTTCTTGTTAGAAAAGACAATGGTTAACTATATTTTGGCTTGGTTTTCTTTTAGTGTGTGTTTTCTTTTAGTTTGTTTTGTTTTTGAAGTCAAAATAAGTGTGCTGCTGCAGAAATCCAGGTTGGTATCTTCGAGGACTGTAGGCCATGTTGGATACAAAGGATGATTAGGATCTAAAAATGGATGGTCAAAGACCCTGGAAGCAAAAGGACTGTTTTGCCAAATAAGGAAACTTGGCACATTCTGCTGTGTATTTTAAGATAGCACAAGTGTAGTGTGCTACTACTTTATTGGCAATATGTTGGCAGGATGCCTTCCCGAAAGAAGCACTGAATCAGGCTTCGTGGAGTCACACAGTGAAGTGGGGGGAGAGAGTTACAAAGGCATTTCCTTGAATAAATTATAAAGGTTGTTTTTTTATTATTACTTTTTGAGTGATCGGATATTTAAAAAGCGTCAGGTGCACATGCAAGGTGTGGGATGCAATTTAAAGTTGACAGGCGTGCACCGAGCTGCAGTTACAGTACAGTTTGTGCTAAACTCTTCCCTTCCTCCTGTCTCTAACGTGCAGGCCCATCAGGGGAAGCCACCCATGCTCGGGGAGCAGTAGCTGAGTGACAAGCAGCAGGGCCTTCTGGTTTGTGCTGGAATATAGCAGAGTGCTGCTGAGTGGCAGTTTCCCTGCTGCGCAGCACTTGTTTTGGGCACTGGGGTACTGCTGACTGCATCCTGTTTCAGTACGTGAAGGTGCAGGGCAGTGCAGTTGTGCCAGTTGCTCTCCCAAAAATGCTTTAATTTCAAAAGGTCAGTAATGGCTCGTTGTAGGCGGTTTCACACACTCAGCATTTATATTACTGCATTGAACTGAGCATGGCTTAATACCTTGCTGGAAAGTGGCTCTGGGTAATAGCACCCTGTTAGTACCCTGCATGCTAAATACTGCCAGAGGCGGCTTAGATCTGTTTCGTTGTGGTGTGAAATGACCAGCTTCTAACGTCCTGCTCAAATAAGTTACTACAAGGAAAACAATCTACACAGGAGAAGGTGGTGATATTTCTTGCACGATTACAAGCTCATGTGACTCGTTAGAAATACACCTGAAGAGGCACAAGCTTATTTTTCCCCCAAAGATCCCACAGAAATAATTGCAATAACCAGCAATCAGATGATTTCTTCGAATACTTGTCAGTCAGTTTCTGAACTGTGACACTTTCACTGTATAGACAGCAAGCAACAGGGTCCCTTGCGGTGGCGTTCCCCATGCTAAATGGGCAGTAGTTGGGGAGCCTGAGCTGTGTCCCCTTGGAAGGGCAGCCCAATCCCTCCTCCCGCTGCGTGCCCGCTCAGCAGGAGCTGCCTGATGCCTCGCTGCGGCCCCAAGCAGGGGCTGCTCTCCAGGCTTGGAAAGCCTGCGGCCTGAAAATGTGCGACACGTGGGCAGAGTGATGCACTTGTTTTGGATAGAAGTAGAAGAATATGGAGTTTAAGGAAATACCAGATATTTTTCGTAACCAATGGTGTAAACTCAGATTGTTAAATATCTCTTAAAACACGGTGACAAGTTAATAACTGTGTGTGTAATTGTCACAAGCAGTTGTTACTCTAAACAGTTGTTTTCTCAAACATAACAAAGGGATTGATCCCTCTAATTGAGGATTAGCTACCTTGCATCAAGAAAAATGGAGTAATATTTAAACGGGTTTATTCTTTCATCTAGAGGAAGAAAACTGTATACCTGACTTAGGCTGTCATTAGTTACAGATCTCTCTTCATTTAGCATCGTGGGTAAATATCTTCCACTTTCTCTGGAAAAAAACTTCTGGGGGAACCTAATGCAAATCCATGAATCATTCTTTATATTATATTACTTACTGTATGCTGGTGACGGTAGCATCTGCATCTGACTATTGTAGATACATTTGAAAAGGTGTTTAAATAATGAACAGTAGCTTCTGCAAGTGCTTGTGTGCCAGGCACTGCACTGTAATTGCAGAAATGTTTAGGAATGGGTAAATTTTTAAACAGCAGGGAGGACACACAGAAAGGTACTTGCTTGCATTTACCAAGTGTCTGGTGTGGATTTTGTTCAATACTAGTAAATGTTGATGTCTGTTTTCAGTGAAATCTTAGAACAACGTTTAGTTCCATGCTAGTGTAACTTTCAAAAGTTAAATAATTCACTTGTTTGTATGCATAATTTGGTTCTTTTGGGTGAAGAGTAATTTAAGATAATTTGACAGCTTTTCAGAACTATTGAATTCAGATAGTAAAGGCCAGAAATAGTTGTTTCCTTTGATGCATTTTTGTTTTTGCTTGGTTTTCTGTTCCTTCTGCCATCTCCAACACAACCATCTGTTATCAGCTGTTCACGCTTTCCTCTTTAATTTATGGTCCAGTTGTGGTGCATATACTTTTGCCTGTGAGTGACATTACTCTTCTGAATAACTCTGTCATCAGTAAGGAGATTATTCACCGGAGCATAATTATCCACGTGCTTAAATGAGTCTCTGGATTGTGAAGCTTACCTGTTTTATTTGCCTATAAAGTGTCACATATGCGTGAGATGCATGTACACAGCATTGCCTTTGAAGAACTGCTGAATTAAAAATGACAAATGAGCTTTTGTTTCTGAGGACCAGGTAATTAAGCAGCATTGGCAAAGAAGCAAAAGTTAGAACAGCCTTCATTATGCTACTGATTTGCAGAAGGGACCGATTTCCTTTCCCTTGAGCTTTCCTTAAAGAAAGTATATGATGGGCAGTACAAAGGATGACTCTAATCTTCTGTAGGTACATAAGAGATGAAAGGAAATCAAATGACAACATTGCCAAGGTTAAAACAAGAACAAAAGGTCAAAAGAAGAGTTCAGGCACTTAGCGAAGGAGCTGACGGGATACTGGAAGAAGACTTTATTTCCTGGTGCAGGGATGACCCTTGTGCTAGCTTGCAGAGCTGGGAACAGAAACTGTTGCCTCCTGGAGAGCATTGCAGACTGTTTGTCAGCGAGATGCGTGGTTGAAGCCAGCTCCCTCTAAAATGTGATGCCTTCTATAAACATGTTAAAGCTGTCCTGGCCTGGGCAGCCATTGCCTTTACCCTTGTGGGTAGTGAAGAGACCTGCAACACACCATGCAGTTTCAGAAAAGGCTGTTTGCTATCTTGTACAACATATAAAAACATATAAAAGAAAAATACTTTGGTATCCTCATCTCTCAGTTGGAGAATTGCTGCAACCAAATGGGGACAGAAATTTCTGGTCAAATGAGATCTCAAAATGTTTAACAAATTATGCACAAATTCAGGAGAGCCGGGAGAGGAAACGTGTGTCTGTTTCTGTTACAAAAGGGACAGCTTTTTTTGCAGCAGCCAGAGCTAGGTATATCACAGATGCAGTTCCCAAGCACATGGTGTCTTGTACTATCTCAGAAAGCCCTGCAGGCTGGAGGCTCCTGAACTTGTGTTGTATTTTGATCCCGTAGATAGATCAGTATAACTGGAGGTGTAACTTTCACCAGCAAAACAGTATCTGTTTGTTTTGCTCAGACCTATCTCTGTTTCAGTTTACGCTGATAAGCTTACTTTCATTAGCTGCCTGTATAGTGACTCTTGGTGGGGATTAAAGCTTGTTGGTCTAAGCTGGTGCAGGTTCCTACCACAAGCCTCAAGGTCCTGCAGACAGCATGTGGCAGGTTCTGCGGGATCCTGCCTGCTCTGCGCTCCTCCGGAGAAGTTGAAGCTTTCCCATCTAATACCATTTAAAAAAAAAAAAAAAAAAAAAGAAAAAGAAACCTAAAATTAGTCATTGTTCACTCGCTTAGGTGATAACATTGCTTGAAATTTGCTGCAGGCATGAGGTTTATCACTTTGAAATCTCTGAGAAGGACGTTCTGTTCTCCTGGCAGCAAAGATGGATCGTCTCTCAAAACCGCCGAAGCCGGTCTTGGCACAGGCTGCAGAATTTCACATATTGCAACCCAGATAAATTACTGTGTGCTTACACTTTGTTGTAACATGCGAACAGAACTGACTCATTTAGAAAAAGACTTTTGTTGTGGGCAGGTTTTTCTGCACCCTGGTGAAGAGTGCTGCTACCTGGCTGGCAGCGCGCGCCCCGTGTGTGCCGCCGTGCGCCTGGCAGCCCGGCGCAGGGTGCTGTGTGTCGTGCAAAGTGATCACAACAGGCAAGAGCGCGTGCTTCGCATGCCTGAGCTCCTATGCAAGCTGGGATTTGAAAGCACATTTCCCGTCTGTCAGTGGGCTCGGTGCTGGGGAGCGTGGTGACGCGCTTGCGTTTCGCACAGCTCCTTCCAAGGTGCTCGGGAGACCTCCGCGTAACTGCAGAGTATTTTTAGTCCTTTCTGTCTCCCAGCTGTTCCTAATAGCTTGTGCAAATAATGTAAACATTTGCATAGCCTGTTGGGCTGCGAGCTCCTAGACTTTTTCCTCTTATGCTCGGTGGATTTTACTGCAGTGTGCTTGTTGCAACAGGTTCTTGTTTTGGGGTGTCTGAACATAGGTAAGAATGTCCATAAATCCGTGGAGTGAGTATTAATTACAGCTTTTCTCTTCACAGATTTTGCTGTGGTATATTTTGTCATTATGAGATGTCGTCTACCAGTGCTTCATTTGTGCAAATTAGATTTGATGACTTGCAGTTTTTTGAGAACTGCGGTGGAGGGAGTTTTGGGAGTGTCTATCGAGCCCGATGGATTTCTCAGGACAAGGAGGTGGCTGTAAAGAAGCTGCTCAAAATAGAAAAAGAGGTAAGAGTTTACTTTTAATTTCTTTGTCTGCTGTGGAAACAAGGACATACATTCAATTCTTGAGTTAATTGAAGCAATCCGACTTGTTTGTTTGTTTAATTACAAAAACCTGTAACTGGATGTTGTTACAACAAATACATACTGAGGGGGCTCTGCCTGAGTGTGTCTGATTTAAAGCATTCTTGTTTTACTGTGTCTTTGCTGCCCTCCTCTACCTTTCCTGTGTAGCAGCTCCTCTCTGTCATGACCCTGAGGAGGAGAAAAGCTGCTGCACTTGTGGAGCTAGTAATTTCCACTTGATTCCACTGGGCACATTGCTAGGTAGGAGTACTTAGCATTCACTGGCTCTGCCTGCCTTGCTTTTGTCCTTACATGTAGTCTCACAGGCGCTGTGGCTGGTGCCTGTACGTTTGCTGTAGGCATCACGTGTACTGCTAGGTGTTGCCCCTGCCCTGCTGCTGCAGGAGCTGTTCATGTGGGGCTCCATAAGCTTTGAGCTGCTCACAGGTGCGCCTCTGCCTGGCCCTGTCTCGCGGTGTGGTTAAAGGCTAACCATTATACTAGTTGCCTTCTCCAGTGGCTTCCTGTGTGGCTGGAAGACAGACAGGTCCTTCAGCACTTCCGTGGGAAAAGGCAGAATGACTACTTACTGCAACTTAGCCAGCCGTAAGAGGTTTACCTGAAAATCCTCTTGACCCTTAGCTTTCTATGGTGCCTGCAGTCCTCCAGAACTCCAGTCTGCGTGCAGGTCTGCCACTAGCGCTGCAGCCAGGCTGCACTGGTGTAGCACTGGACAGCACTGGGCTGTCATTCCAGTATGGTATATCTTACACATATGTATGCATCTTATGTCTTCTATGCAATACCCTCAAAGTGTTTTAGGAAGAGAGTTAGAAGCTGAATCGTGGCAAAGCAGCTCTGAGGATGACATGCTTAGCAAATAACCAGACACCAAGATTCACCTACTGTTGCAGCAACAGAGTTAGCCCAATTGCGTCATGCATAGTGATGTGATAAGCATGTTTGATCATGATTAAGCAAGTTACTGTGTAAAATAATGTGGATCTCATGTTTTTTCTATTGAGGATGGTAGAAGAGGTACATGTTCTGTCCAATGTCAATTTGTATACTTTTCTCTTTGTCTTTGAACATTAACAAATATTAAAAATGAAAAGACAAGTAAAATCAGTGCTAGGCAACATCAGTAACATGCTGCTTGAAAATCATCTGACTGGCGGATCTCAGCAGTGATCATATCTTTATTGAATATATGTGTCTGTATTAGTTAGACCTGTTACATACTGAAAGACTACTTAAAAACAGAATTACTACAACTTGTGATGGCATAAACCTTAGTGGAATGGGAAATAATGGAGGAAGTAGGACAGTTTATGTATGACCTGACGCAGCTGGACCATTCAGATGACATTTTTTCTAAACATTGAAATGCAAAGTTCAACTTGTAGTGAGGGGTACAGGTTACACACTGGGAAAAGGAAACTGTATGCTAGAAAGAATATAGTATAGTTTCTAGCTTATCATGGTTCTGTTACAAATAATGTCCTTGCATATACAAATGAGGACCAAGTCATTTGTAAGAAGCGGGCATGGTTTGTCTGGGTAAGTCGCGCTGGGGAAAGGGTGTTAGGCAGTGGGAGCAGTCCTCGTTGGATTGTTTCTAAAGGAATGCTGACAAACTGGAGGGGCAGCCCAGGGGAATTGCAAAACACACTCAGAGAGTGGAAAGTATGGGGGTGCAAGGGAGTGTGTCTGTGGGTATGACAGAAAGGATTGTCAGCAGAAGTGGGCAAGTGCCTTCAAGTACAAAATCTGCATGTTTTTCTTCATGCCAGTCACCACTTGGAACCTAAACTAGCAAGATGGGTTCTAGTTGTGAGCAGCGTGGTATGGGCAATTTATCTTGAAAGGTTTCTGGAGGGGCAGCATAGAGGCAAGTGGTGATACCTTAGGTAAGTCTAGAAAGATTTGCCAGAATCAGTCTGTCAAAAACCTTGGGGAATTAAAAAAAAAAAAAAAAAAAAGTAAGAGCTTGTTTACAACAATTGCATTTTCATATGGAGAAAATGCTCTGGGCTTGTTTAATCTAGTGTCAAAAAGTTATTACAAGAACTAAAGGTTGGGATCTGAAGCCAGACAAATTAAAATGGGAAATAAAGCACAAATTATAAGGAGTGAGGATGAGTAATACTTGGAAAAGACTACATGGGGATGGAGTGAAGATGGAGAATCCTTTCCATCTCCTCATGTCTTCACATTGAGATGAGATGTCTTTTTGGACAACTGCTTCTGTCATGGTGTTGAGTTCAGCAGAAGAGGGCTCAGTGAGGCATGGTGGCCTGTGTGTGGTACACTGGAGGCGAGACTCAGTTATCTGAAGGTCTTTTCTGACCCTAATGGCTGTCAGTCTGTTTACATATGTAGTATGCAGCATGTTTGTCCATAGTATGTTTATCTGTAGTGATGACAATATTGAACGTCTGTGACTTAACTGTGCTTAAAGTCATGGTGAGTCAATGACTTTTCGGATAGCACTAGAAAAATAACTCGCTCAAACTGTATGTAGATATTTGGACAGCTTGCATTTAGTGCGGAAAACTAATTGTTGCCCTTTCTGACTTCTTTGAAAGGAAGTGTCATTTTTAACTCCGTGAACTGATTGTCTTTTCATTTCTCTTAACTGCTGCCAATAATCCATAACAACTGAATAAAGAGAAAACAGAGGCGTTGGGAAAAGCTTGCTCAGAGGAATTTCATGCTTGCTGAGTCCAAGGGCACAAGCCAAGTCAACAGAGCAGTGGTGTCATTCTGCAAATATGTTGTATCTGTGCTTCATTTTATTAAACAAACCAAACAAAAACAGTAAATATCTTGAAGGCTTTCTATTAGCCAAATGACTGGTAGGTTCTGACATGTAAGACAAAGCGTTTTTTGTTCCAGTATATAGCCGCATCTCATACTAAAATATGTACTCGGAAAAACTAATAAATACTTAAAAGGGTGTAGCTCAGGCAGGTTTCTTCAAAAGTCTTTAAAATGTGGAAAATGCGAAGATCTCTGCAAGACATTAACTTCTTATGGAGAGATAGTAAAATCTGACTGTACAGGAAGAGGTGCATGTTTATGTGGATGAGAGCAGCTAAATAGGTGTACTGAGAGAGAGAAATACTCTGCCAGACCTTGATTAGAGTATCAGATCTGCAGCTCTGGGAAAGACTTAAGCCGATTAGGTAACTGTAAGAGTGTGTCTTGAGTGATTAAGTAACAGCAAAAACAAAATTAAATTGCAGTTTTACTGTCTTGTACAGGCACTTTAGTGGGGTTTGGTTTTAAGGAAGGAACAGTAGTTCTTTGTGAATTGTTTTATGGAATATGAAACTATTAGCATGACGTTTGTGATGCATACAGGGGAAGCAGAAATGTCTCCTGTAGTAGGATGTGTGCTTGCTCCTTCTGCCCCAAGTGATAATTATGTGCACTCATTGAAGAAAATCACACACCTTCTACTCAGGAAGTTATTTGGTATTTTTGTGAACAATTTGTGTGAGTTATTGGATAGGCCCATAATTTGTCTCCTGCTGAAGCAGATGGGAGTGATTAGGCCAAAGGCCTTATTCTGCAAATTGCTTGCAGTTTTTTGACTCCATTATCCAGAGCAGATACCTGCCTGAGCAAAATGTTACAGCCTGCTGTTGGATACCTTAGCTGTTCACCAAACAGCATCTGCCTCCTCTGTCTGTCTGTGCGGCTCCCGGGTTCACCTGTTGGCTGTCACCACGTTGAAGGCTGTGTTTTTGGTGTTGTTTTTCAGTCCTTGGCACCCGGTCAGGACTGCGCTGCGTCACTGTGAGGTTCATCGCTGCTGGAGCTTACCTGAAACTTGTGTTTAATTGCAGCGTGTCTGCTCTCTGGAGCCACGAACGGCCTCTGTGCAGTTGATGGGCAGCAGCGTTGTTTGTGGTTAGCTTACCTCAGCTGCTAAACCACAGGGTTGAGGTAGAGGGTGGCTTGGTTTCACTCAGTATGGCTGGTCCTGGACCTCCTCCCAGCACAGGCCCTGCTCTGAAGCAGCCACATGCCAGTGACGGAGAGAGGCAGGAGTAAAACAGTGTAAAATGCAACTGAAAGCTATTGGAAAGTGCTTCTGATGAACTAACAGCCACTCGGGCATAAAAAATGTTGAACTGAATACTGTTAACTGTGCGTGTTTTGTTCAGTCATGTCTGCATGATGGAATGGGATTTTATGAGGCTTGAGAACAAAAACATGTTCTTACAGGTTTTGAGGCAGTATTGCTGGAAGTCTGGCTACCATAGGAATTAATTCTATATTGCTATATTGTCAGTTTTTTGTTTTTTTTTTTTTTTTTGCACATATGCATTATATACAATAAGCTTTAGGGGATCTTTTCAACTGCTTCATAAAACTTTTCATATGGAAAGTAATGCAGCTTGTTCCCTCTTTTTATTTTATGGTTCCTTTTGGAAGAGACTGTCCAGAAGGCATTGATTGTGCCTGTAACTTCCAAACTGAATGAATTAAGCTTAATCATAGGCATGTCACTAAGCTTACCTCAGTCATGTTTGTACTCTTAAAAGAGTATGTGGTAATTTTAATGTGGGTCATAAGAGTAAGGACTGGGAATGACTTTCAAGAGTAACAAGAGAAAAACAACAGAGTAAAATAAAGCAAAACAAACCAAACCGAGTTGAAATTGATACGTAGCCCAGACAGGACTAAAAATAGTAGATGTTTTTGCTTGCAGTTTATAGCTATTAAGGGTGCTTGGGTGCCAGCCTTGAATGACTTGTCCATTCTGGGACATTCTGGCTGTAATGAAGAGCAGTTTTGATGCTTTTTAAATTATTTTATTAGCTCTTTCTAGGACCTTCTACTCCCTTACCCCTTTCATTTCTGAATCGGTCAGTTTTTAAAGTGATTCAGGATGACATCTGTCAGGAAATGTCTACATTTACTTGATTGTGACACAGAGAGGAGGGGGCAACAAACCCACGGATTCCAATATGTGATCCTTGGATGCACACAGGATTGCTAAAGAGCTGTAAAAGATGACCTAGTGTATATGTTATAGAAGGTGTAGGCATGAAATATACGAACTTTCCAGAGAGACATGAACAGATGAAGGAAAACTAGAATTCACTTTTTAAAATTAAACATCCCTGAACTAGTGATCTCATGGGAACATTTTTAGCCCCATCTTTATTTAAAGAATGCTGCTGTATCTTGTGAACAAGCTGAAAAGAATAAAACTGTATTTTACTATATTGGAAGGGGATCTTAAAATGTCTTTTTTTTTATTTAACAGAATGGTTATTTTGTAGGATTTCTGTTTCTTTTATAATTTGGTAAAGGAAATGGCTTTTCCCACTTCTCTGAGCACTAAGGTACCCCCATAATGGTATCAGGATACTCAGTATCCTTGCTATTCTGTGGCTGTTGTGAAAATCAGTTCAGGTGCTGCAACTGTTTTATATTCTCTGCCTCAGAATAAACCATTTTGATAGTACAGGCTTCTGCAACAAATCTCTGGCTGTATCTGCTTTTGATTTTACACTGCTCTTGGCCTTCATTCAAGGGACATTTCTGAAGGACATTATATTGTAAAAGAATTACATATTCTCAGGTCTCAAGAAAGTGTGTTAAGAGACTTTCATAGTGGATGCTTTGGGTAAGACTTGGGCAGAATATGTGTTGCAATCAAATGGTGTTTGGGAGATACCAGCCTAATGAAAAAATGATGTAACATTACCAGAATACATTTATTCTTGGGAAGAACAGGCATTATTTTAATTTTGTCTGTTTTAAAGAGGTACTTTATTCCTCTATGTCTCTGCTCCTCAAAATGTTCTCAGAAACGTAGCTGTCCAGGCACAGAAACATACTGGTCTGTATTTTGCTGTATTTTATTGGGGTGGATTTTTATTTTTTTACTTGTGTATTTAAACATTTTGTACTAAGTTTTTCATTAGATGAGTAACATCTTTCAGAGTTGCTTCATCTAAATAATGAGTATTTGTATTACAAGTTGTGTAGCTTAGTGAGATATTTTGTCCAGCTTAATTTGAGCTTCTTACCGGTTTGTATATACACAGTTCTTTTAAATCAAGCCAATTTTGGCTTAATTTGATTTAAACATCAACTTCAATGAAACTGGCGTGGCACAGCTCATACTGGCACTCTGTGGTTTCAAAAGTTATTGGGTCACTTGAGACGTAGTGACTGTTGATGTTGTTATCTTAGCTTGCAATAATGAAAAGCAGTTTTACAAGTGCTTGTGAATCTTGCTGTAGCCATATTTAAGAAGTTACCCTATCCCTTTTTATCTGCTAAACCAGCAGATTTTGTATTGAAACTGTAAAGGATTAAGTTCATGTTTCCTTCTGTTGACTGATGGACAGCTGTGAACAATAACAAACAAGCCTGATAAACAGGTAAATTAATAAAGAAGCAGCAGGTTTTCTGTGTTGCTTCCTTTCGCTTGATTCTCTTGAATTGTCTTGAACTTTGTAAGAGTGAAGCTGAACTACTTTGTGGGTGCTGCTGGTCAGGAGTATGCAGGCAGTTGCCAGAGCTTGGTTGATGCACAGAAACGTGTCGTGTATCCAATCCCTTATGTAGGAGTAGTATCTCTGTGAGGTCTTGGATCCTTTCAACTCAGTTATCTTTACATTTGCCTTTTCAGAAGGTGCAACTCATCAGGTGAACAAGTTTTAACACCACAATTCTACAAATTGTGAATAAATATTGTTTTTTGTAATGGAGAAAACCCGTTTCTGTCAATTATTTAAAAAGCACTGTCTTATCCTTCTTGCTGCCCACAGTATCCAGCCTGTTAGGGTATTCCTTAATATTCTTCCATTTTTCCATTTCACAATTAATTTAATTCCATTCTATATTGTTTTCAATATTATTCTGTCAATCTGCTGCAAATTTTTGTTGGCAGTGGGCTGGAATTGGCAGTAGGTACTAAGTAGATACTTAGCCATGATTAAGTTTTGGTTTTGTTTTTCCCGTCTAGATATATTTTTCCCTTTTCGGTCTACTTTTTGCATGGGCTCAGTTATTATTTACAATTTGGAGGAGAGGTTGCATTGCTTATTTCTCCATGCCAGTAACCCTTGACATCAAATTGTGGCTCTTTTGTGTCCCCTCCCACGACATTCACTGACCCTGGGTTTCTGTTGAAGTGATCAACTGCAAAATGGTATTCTGGGATGTTGAAGCTGTACTGAAGCATCACTAGAAATCTCATGGATGTAGAAGAGCTCCTTTTCTCTCGAGGTGCTCTTTGCAGACTCAAGAAGTTGCGAGACAGTTGAAGTTAGTTTTTATGTAACTGTAGTTTTATCTAAGTCTGTAAGTTTCTTAAGACAAAGTTACAATAACAAAATCCTGCTGCAGGTGAAATCTGGTAGTAACTTTATAGTAAGCACTTGCATGTTTGAGTATCAGGTGCTTTGAGGGATGGGGACAAGTTAAAGGTCTGTGACCAGCACTGAAATCCACTGCTGTTGCAGTCCCTGGGAGCTCTAATTAAATAATGCACATGCATTGCAGTACGTGGAATAACAAATTATTGTTTCTGTTGGTAATAAATTTGCTGCTGAGTATTTTATGAATCTAATAACATTCCTAGATTGTTGCATGTAAGTGTGTGGTTGATCAAATGCAGTTTAGTGTTTGTGCTGGAGCTGTGATCTGAGTCCTGTCTTTTGGGGTCATAGTACAGTTTCTACTCTTTGTTGGATTCAAAGCTGAGTGCAGGAGACACAGTCTTTGGTTGGGGGTCCCCTGCTATGTGCGTTGCAGCAATGGCATATTGAACAGTGAGTTTTGTCCTCCTAAGAGGGCAGTAAAAATCTCGATAGGACTGGACACGCTCTTCTTTTCTAGCCTCTTTTTTTTTTTTTTTTCCTTTTTGTCCTTAATTTTTGTCTGGTTACACATGAGCTGCAAGAGGGTCTGGGGCAGAAGATTTCATTGAAAACAAAGCTGAGAAGCATATAGATTCTAACTTTAAGGGACACATCAAAATGAATCTGGTTTTAATTGTAAACGATGCAACTCTGCTTGTAAAGGTTATTGCACGTTTACCTATTGCCACTTATTAAGGTGCTGACAGAGAAAGTTTCCTTTTTAAGAGGACAGTATAAACAGTGTGAGGCAGCTTTCAGACCTGTTTATGTTAGTGGGAGGCTGCAGAGGAACAGCTCCAGTGTTAACCCTTTCTCTCACACTCAGTTAATGGTGCTAAGCCAACAGGGGCGAATAAGGAGCTGCTTGCCTGATCCAGCTGCCTCCAAACTGCCCTGTGTCTCCTTAAGTGTGCTTCACTTCAACTTTCCCATTCAGCTACTGGGGAGGAATCCTTTTTGCAAATACACATTGATTTACTGGATTCATCTGTAAACTGTTCTGCCTAATTTTCCATTTCAAAAAGCAACCACCACAAAGGAGTTGGGAGGCAGGAGTAACAGCAACTGTGCCCAAAGGCACAGCCCTGGGCAAGCTCACTGCAAGGGGAAGGGGCCACGTCCATTCCCTTCCTCCTCTCCACCTCTGTCTGGCTGTGTGTTTCACTCCCAAGCTTCCAAAACTCGAGGATTGTGATCATAGAATCATAGAATCATAGAATATCCTGAGTTGGAAGGGACCCTTAAGGATCATCAAGTCCAACTCTTGACACCGCACAGGTCTACCCAAAAGTTCAGACCATGTGACTAAGTGCACAGTCCAATCTCTTCTTAAATTCAGACATGTGTTGTTAAGCAAAGCAGAGAGAAAATCATGTCATGAGACTTGCCTGCACAAATGTTTACATTTTGTGTGCGTGTGTTGGGTATGTGAGTTTCTAGTGGCCATATCAAAAATAAGCTTGCTTTATAGGAACAGAAAACCCTAAAACTGACCTTTGAGTTGCAGTAGGAGAAGCAGGGAAGCTCTTGGTGGACACAAGATGAGATTCAGCTGATTAAGCTCATATTTGGAAAGTGGGGAAGAAACAATAGGCATGCATGCAGCCTGGGCTGGCATCAGCTTTTAAATGAAAGCTGAGGTTCTCTACTAACTTTTGTATAGCAGAGGCAGAAAATAAGAGAGGTACATAGGTGGTTGTTCTGGAAACTTGTTTTAAGATCATCTAGTTGCTGCACCCTCTGGTGAGTGATTGACGTTTTCCAATGCAGAACCTTTCTCTTCCTTGGAAGAGTCACAGAGCAAAGAAAATGTGCATGCCAGTGTGCAGATAGAAGGGAAAAAAAGCACAGAAATTACTTTTTGTCTAAGCATATACTAACTTTTGTTTTAAAAATACTAGATGTGTTTGAGACAGACCTGTCAAAGGTGATTGTGTATAAATAGTGATTGCTGTTCTTCCAGTGAACTGTGCACCTTTGATTTTCTAAACTGACGAAAAGACTTTTTACTTTGACTTCTTTGGGATGTGCCTGTGTGTGCTGGGGTGGTGAGTGTGACGCAAGTATGTAGAAACAGGTAAAATTCAGAGCTGTTGAACTGCTTTTGCTTTTGGATGTTGCCTTGCTAATACCCCCTTTAAGAGTTTGTGTGAGGGCCCTAAAGGCAAGCACGAGATCCATAACCCGACTCTTTAGGTCTGCAGTCTTTGCAGCTCTGCTCTTCACTTTTGTTTTTTCAGTTGTTCATGACTTTGTACTTTATTGTGAAGCTTTCTCTCTAAGCTGTTCTCTCTTCCATCTTGTGTAGAAGTTGGCAGTAATGTGGTTGCTGGCACTACGTCCCAAGTGCTCTGCTCTGGTCCCATGGCAAACCACTTCCCTGCTAGTGCGGTAGATATGGATGGAGGGCTGTAATTTCTCACTGACAGGGAATAAGACTCAATCCTCCCAGGGTAAACATGCATACTGCTGTTATTTAATGAATTTGAAATTTGCAGTGTGAAACCTCCTGCCTTCTTATTCTTGTGTTCTATGGTACATTGTAAAAAGGGAGAGATTCCTTGCTTGTTCCAGGCTGTGTTACTGAGATGAATGTTAAGTAATGGCACTAACAGGGCGCCTGCCTCAAGAAATTCTTTCAGGGTAAGTGACACTTGATTCTGTAACAACACTGGCATCGGCTGTTAGCACGAGTGACATGTTCGTTGCTTTGAAACTGTGACCCGAGTTTCTTTTTTGGGAAAGAAAAAACCCACAGACCCTTTCAAAGACTAGGGCAGTTGCTTTGTTTGTCTTTTAAAATCTGTATTTCTGCCTTTTTGCTTGGTCAGTGTTTAGAACCATTAAAAAAGTAAACGTGACATGGGGACCGAGGTCCTGCAGCTAAAGCTCCTTTATAATTACATATTCAGCCACAACAGTACAAAGGAAAATGAGAGTCCCTTTTTCTTTATGTACCACATTTCAGTTTTCCCTTAGGTTTAAATTGGCATTTTGGACTATGCTCACTGGAGCTACTGAAGAGCTTATCAGAAAAGGAAGGAAACAGAGGGAGGGAAAGAAAGATAGATTTCCAAATGACAACCTTTTGAATAGTCCAAGTTCAATCCCTAAAACAAAAAGTGGAATCTTTTTTTTTTCTAAATAATGTGCTCTACAGTCTCACCTCTCATCTTGAGAAACATGAAAGAACAAGTAAAAGAGATGACCCAAATCACAGAGTTCCTTTGAAAGAAGAAATTCAGCTGTTTTGAACACTTAAAATCAAAGGAAGTGGTTTCCCTAATTACATGAACTATGTGAAAGCTCTCAGAATAGCTCTTCCACCCCAGGATTCCTTGCACTTTAGAAGTTTGCATAAAAGCTCACATGGAGAATCAGATGCAAAGTGTTTGATTCAAATTTTATTAGGCAGAAGTGAGCATACATTCGTACCTCTGGGTTTGACAGCTGGTTGGGTTTGGACCACAATTCTGGTTTTGATGGATTTCAGTCCTATACTTTAAAATCTTTCACTCTTCAGGTTCTCTGGTGAGACACCCCTTTCAAGAGAAAAGTGGAAATGAAAAAATGGAGAAGGGATAGAGGGGGCCTTTTGTGAGCTTTCAGTTGAGGATTCTTCACTCTGATTAGGCTATTCATCGTTGTAAAAATCCATCCCTGTACACAGCTTTTAAAAGAATGAGGGATTATATTTCCTCTCATTTTAAAGAAGCCATATATCTTAAAATATATATTTTGAAGAATTGGGATCTGAACTCTATAACTTTGGTATAATTCCAGTACCACCATTTCCTTCAACCTGTCAAAGTTCTGAATTCAGTACAGCTTTTCAGCAAAAAATCGATGTGTTCAGAAGGCTGTTACACCTTATGCTTTCTTTTTGTACATACAAAATAATAAAGGTATGTTAGTCTGAACTAAATAGTATATATAAAAACAGGCAGGATACTTCTAAAGGCTAAAGATCTGTGTTCCTCAAAATTTCCTATTTAAAAAAAAAAAAGGTTGTGTTTTTTTTTTGGTGGTGTGGGAGTAATGGGAACAAGTTGTATCATTAAAGAAGAACTTAAAGCAATATCAAGATAAATTTCAAATGTAGGTACCTACAGTTAGAGGCATCATTTACCCAGTTGAAAAGCTTTGTTTTAATAAAACTCCAAATTTTGGCAAAGCAGAGTAGAATATTTCATTTGTTTGTTTTGGTAGGACACGTCTTTATTTCTCGAACAGTTTTATTAGCTAAAAACATAGTTATAGTTTAACAAGAATTATGAGCCTCTATCCTCTAAGTGCTAGAGATAGGTATCTAGTCTTTACCTAGTTAAGACTAGAAATGATAATTCCTTGCCAAACTTAATCTGAAACTGATAGGACAGTCCCTGAAGGCATGATATACAGTTACTAGTGGGTGAAATCTTAATTAGCTATATTTGCCAGCTTTGCAATAATACACAGAACTATCACACTTGCTCTCTATAAGCATAATTTCCAAATGGTCCTATATTCTCCCTTCAGAGTCAACTACAGCAAATTTATCCAGATTTGCTAAAGACAGAGATAATTGATGAAACTGGTGATGAAGAGTCCTCTAAATTGCACCAATTCAAACTCAAGAAGGAAAAAAGCTGGAAGGGTTGTGGGTGCATTCTGGATGCACAGGATCAGCCAAACTCTTTATATAGTTAGATTAATAATATGATATCACTGCATGTTTGAAGAGAAGAGAGATCTTTCTTTGGGTGCTTCTTTCCTACCAACAATGCATCTTTCCTGTAAGAGGTAATTATCCTAAGCTCCGTGTCTTCTTTTTCCAGGCAGAAGGAAAGACTTTTTCCCTGGAATCAGGGCACAGTGTCCCAGAAGCAAACACCCTCAGCAGACCAGTAGTGTTGCAAGAACAGAGCGCAGCACAGTAGCAGTACATACTGCAAAGCAAGATAAATGTTGTGTAGCCATGCAGTGCGCTGGCGGGGTACTGGCTGGGTAGGAAGGAGTTCTGCCAGTGCCTTCTAGAGACCTGTGTCTTGGGCAGTGAAGCATTGCAGTCAGCTTTGCTGGAAGATGATATTGTTTGGATGAAGGAGAATGCTTAAGGTTATCCCAGCCTTAATTGTCTTGAAGGTGGCATAGAGAGGCACATTTGCTCGTGTATGGTCCTTGTTGGGGTTGATTTCCCTCCATTCATAAATTAGAACAATTCTGAGATGAGTTTTGGCATACATCTGGCATTGGAAAGTGGGAAGCAGTGGAATACGTGATGCTGTTTTTCTCCCACACCAAAAGACGTGCTCTAAGTTTGAAAATGCTTCGTGCCAGTGATGTAGCTCCTGGGCCCTGGATCTGGCTGCTGATGTCTGTTCGTTGTAATGGACTTCACCAGTGTAACCCTTGTCGTGCATGGAACAGTCAGTGTGTGGGGACTGTGGGCCCTGCTACAATAGGGCTCTTACAGTTTTATGTTGAAAGACAGATAGATACGTTAATGAAGAAAGAAAAAGCTAACTAGGTAGCATTGTGACAACATATAGTACTGAGCACTTCCACCAGTGCTGAGCTCTCTGTTTTTCCCAGCACTGTTTTCTGCCTCAGGAAATGTAGGGTCAGATAGATCTCCGTGGAGCTGCACCAGCAAACTGGGTGAGATGCTCACCAGGCAGAAGTTAGACTGTGAGACATTTATACTTCTCCTTAGTGTCTCCTCCTATTGTTTTCCTTCTGATGCGTAGATCTTTACTCCATCAGACGTTTGAAGGAACTGCCTCACCCCGAGACCTGTCTGGCCAAACTGGAGGAGGGACAGATATTTTGGAGATACAAATTTTTTTTTTTGCTGCGCTCAGGTTCAGGCTGGATCTTTCATTAGCTAAAGCATGTTGTCCTCTTAAGCTTTTCAGGTACAGCCCATGGGAGAGAGGTTTCATTGTTACGCAGCACAATGTGACTATGGCCCTGAAGTTCCTGTGAGCTCATGAAATACAATGTTCCAGCTTCCTCTTTACTGTTTCATTTATTACAGATCCTCAGGAAGCACAGTGCAAAGTGATAGAGGAAATAGTGTGAGTGAGTTATTTTGTAATCACAAAATAGAGTATCTCAATTTTCTATCTGGCCTTTTAAGTGTTCTTAATTTCCCATTAGTTTTCTATATGGCCCTCCCCACATTTAATTCTGTCTGGAATTTTTCTAATAAAATGACGAAAAAGAAAATTAAGATGAAATCTGAAGGTACAGGGTTACTGATATGGAAGTAGAAACTCACAAATGGAGAAATGGCAAAGCTGAATGTGGTTGCAAGATGTTCTTTCCCTTTACAACGTTTCCCTAAAATACATTGTGGTTAAGTAGTGGAGTATTATTGCAGTAGTGTTGGTTTTGCATTCAACTGTCTATTTACTGCTTTTTCCTACATCTGTATTCTTTTAGAAATTGTGGTATGCTTGTACATACAAGTTAGAGAAGTTTGAGAATTAACAGCAGGTGTGACACTGATTTCTTCCAAGCAACTCTCTTAAGAGGAAGACTGGTTGCACGTGCTCTCTTCTGCAAACCATCATAAAGAATCTGGAAGGGGTCTCAGGCTTCACAGTCCAAGTTTCGCTCACAATTCAGTTTTGCTTTTCCTGGTTGGTTCTAACCGCAGAGTTAAGTTTGCAGCATAGACGTGCATCAGGGTTGTGGTACAGCTGCTGGTTGTGTCGTAACTGGGGAAGGACCTGTCTTTGGGGCATTAGTGTTTGACTGGAGAAGAGTAGTCAGAATTCTGGCTTAATTTGGAATCCTACTACAAAAGTTGTGCAAGCCCACTGCTCTTTGTAGGTCTGCTGTTTGTAAAACTCAGAGCAACTGCCTTCGCAGGATACAGGATCAGTCTGTAAATAGTATCTGTCCCTCTTCTAGATAGGGTCTTCTAGATTTCCAGTTTCCGCAGAGTTCAGAGATGCTGGTATTCAGGTTATTGCCTTTTTAAAAATATCTATTTTGAGGCTTACAGCTTGTATTCATATATAGATGAAGTTAAAAAAAAAAGAAATGAAAGTTTCTTTTCTGAAAACAAGTTTAGTATAATGAGGAATAGAAATAGTTCTTAGTAAGCAGATGGTTAGAATTAAGTCAATATAAGGAATTCATCAAAGAAAAGCTACATCAGAAATATATAGTACAGAAGTACTAATAAATTTATTTTTGATACTAAAATTAATTTTTAAATATTGCTATTTTCCCCTAAAGTTCTTAATTTAGTCATTGTTTTATTTGAAGTTTTTTAGTCTTAATGGCAAAAGAATGAGGTTCCATGAAGGCAGCGTGAAGAGTCCTCCCCAGAAAATAAACACTGGATCTACTTTAAATAAAAGTAAAAGCTTCAAATTTCAGGAGTTTTGTATTGTTTCACTTTTTTGACCATCGCTACCCAGTAGGGGTAGCATTTGAGCCAAGTTTCCAAGTAAAATTCATTTTTCAACTTAGATAAAGAAGAATAACTTTTCTGAAAAGCAGGAGAGGAATTTGTCCTGAAACCTTAGTTTTGTTGAGAATGGTGCCTCTGATCATAGTGGTCTAGGTGTTGACTTAGCCAGAGAGCGCTGAATTGCAGTCTGTGGTTCTGGCTGTTGCTTGATGTGGTGGCACTGGCTGAAGGGCGGTGGTACTCACTTGGAGAAGGGACGGGTCAGGTTTTGGTGCAGTGTGTGGTGTCCCGTGTTCCCAGAGGCTGTTCTTGCTTATTGTTAACCTAAAGTAGGTGAAAGGGAGATCTGCCTGTAACCTGAGGCAAGAGGGATGCTTACTGCTTAAGTAGAGAAAGAAGATGTGGTAAGTCACATTCCTATAATACATAGCGGTCAGAGATTCAAATTATAATGATGACTTTACTTTCTTGAAAACCCCAGATCTTGTGAACTTGTGCCATGGCATAAGTAAATGTGGTGTGAGCAATGCTTCGCTGGAGGAATCTCAGACACTTCAGCAGAAGAATTGTCTGTAACTAGTGATTATTTTCTCTCCTTCATTTTATGTCAGCTGGTTACAGCTAGAATTTCTGTGCTGAAAACTTTGTCTTTTCAAAGTAGGTGGTCTCTGGGTAGGGAGCAATTCTGTGGTTTTCTGTAGTACCCAAGGAACAGGTAATTTTTGAGTGATAACTGAGGGGAAGCCTTCTTCAGAGCTACTACAGCTGCTGTTATCTTTGTTGGAGTCTTAGTGCTAACTGGTCAGCAAAAGCCACTGTATAATGAGATTAGACTTGTTCTTCTAAGTTCTCTTATCCAGATCCCTTACTAATACTCCGTAGACCTCAGGCTGAAAATCAGTGCTCTAGTTGGATAAATACGGACTCAGTCCAGATACCTCTTTGACATCATTTTCTCTTCTGATGTTCCTAAGCATTGCAAGAAACTTCGTTGAAAGGGGTTTGGCTTTGCCCATCACTGTCATACCAGTATGTCTTTCCACAAGGCTGATATGAGATTTGTAGTGACTTTGATCTCAGAAATAGTGTCCATAGATGATATTCCATTTGTTGGGTTTGAAAAAGATTAAGATGTTGCGTGTTAGCCATGATACCCATGATATTTTTGGCTGGAGGATGAGAGCGGAGTGGAGTGAGCAGGGGGACAGAAAGTTTTCATGTTTCATTATTTCCTGGTATTTTCAAAATGTTGTGGGTTTTGCTGCTGTACTCCATATTCAAAGCAAGTTTGTGTTCAGAATACATGAGAGGAAATGGAAAAGTTTCCTGACATTGAGAGAAGAAATTATTACTGAAAACAGACTGCTCTATAGGAGCTCAGGTATTTCAGATGTGCTGTGCAGTCCACACATCGATTGTTTCTACTCAGTTGCTGGTGTTGCCTTGCAGTTGGAGACAGCTTTTCACTGTAAATTGACCTGAATAAAATATTTTTGATATTGCTTATTTCTAAACTGTTACACCATTACAAATACATAGTTTATGTATTTTGAAGGTTCTACTAACTGTGAATACATATACATGGTATCTGTGCTTTGTAAATGGTAATGTAGTCATACCTCAAAATGCAATTTTCAAGCTTATTAAGCATATGTAAGGATTTTCTACAGACAACACAGTTATTTAATTTTATCCCAGATGCTGTGGCTTTATTTATACAGCCTCTTCTCTTTTTAACCCCCTGTCATGGGGAAGACCAACAGCATAATCCTGCAATCACTTGGTTACTTCTGGGTGGACTGTATTTGCTCAGCTGAGGTCCTGCAGTGGCAAGATCAAGTCAGTTAGCTTCATCTAAATTCTTTTTACTGTATAAGGCAAAGGGTCTGCTGCCACATAGCAAGGAAAAATCTTCCTTTGATTTTTGGGAGGGACTAACTTGCTTTCCATGAGCTGAGCAAACCTTTATTTTACAGTATTTTGATGGGGATGTTCTGAATTCACTAGATAGTATTTCTAATGCCATAATCTTAAAATTGTCTTTAAAACTGCAAAGTTAGATTAGTATGAAAGGTTACTGGAGATTGTGAAACTCAGTTTTCTTTTCAAATGGTCAATATCCAATATATTTTACTACCAAAAAAAGGGCTACAACCCAGAAGTCAATACAAGGTATTTTAAATTATCTGTTTCTGCCACTGTATTTCCAAAAATGAGAATAAAAATTGCGTGGTGATACAGTACAGCAGATTTAAAATGACTATAAGACAATTGTATAGCAATGAGAATTTGTTACTTTCCTTTATTTTTCCACTTTTAATCTCTGGAGCTTCAACAGCATAGGACATAATTTTGGATGCAAATTTGATGCTTTGAAATGTGCTCAATCAAAATTCTTTTAAATACATGTTTTGTGTGTCATAGTAGATGTACTTAGGGGAATGTAATTCTGCTGTTTACAACACTGCTGGTGGTATCAATCTGAGAATGTAATTTAACCCTTATTTTCTATGTGGTTTACAAAACAGTATCCCAATAACACTGAATATATAAGACTGAATACATAAATGCTGAGTTTTAACTGCTCATTAATGGACTATAGAAAACACCTTTTAATAGGGTAAGTGGTCCTCTAATTGAATACAAAAAATGAACCCCAGCCTCACACAACTTTAAGTAAGATGCAGCAATAGTTTTAAGTAATGCAAGTGCCTTTTGAGATGGGTGACAACAGGTTTGTGCTGTAAGAGTGCCACACTCATCAAAACATGTGATAACTGTTTATTGCAGTTAAAAGATCTCACTGAGGATTCTTTGATTTTGCCATGATGATGTGCTTTTCTTCCTGCTTTCTTATTATCAAAGACAATTTGATAGGTTTAACAACCATTCTCTTAATGGGATTATCAGTGCTTTGCTTATTAATAGCTTTCTTTTTGGAGACACCAGAGCACAAAACCTTTATTTTTTTGTTACAAAACTTTGAGAAAGCAGATGAAACAGTAGGCAAATTTCTAAGGTTTTGGTTTGTATCTGCCTGATTTTCTTGTTAATGTTCCAAACTGTAGCAGTTGAATAATATCCCTGCTGCATAATTCTTCTTAGGAGTTTTATATTTCTGAAACTCTTTAGGTCTTCCTTTATTTATTGCATATTTTGACTTGAATGTTTGTCACCAATAATAGATTGTGGCATGAAAATAATTTAGAAGGAGCTAAATTACATAATCTGTTTCCATATCCTGCTCATTAAGAGCTATATTCAGTTTAACTTTTTAAAAAGGAATAGAAAGAATGAAGTAATGAAAAATAATTTGCTTTGGGTAATTTCTGGATGCTGTCAAAACCTCAACATTATTTTCAAAGAATCTCCATGGCATTGTATAATATTTATGTTAAAACATGTAAAACATAAATATCTTCTGGAAAAGTATCTGGTTTTTTGGCTTAATGATTTGTCAGCATTACATAAAGAAATCATAAGCCTGTAGTTTTAGTTGCTGATTATTTTTCAGACATAATATTAGACAATGTTTTGGGCTCCTTTACCTAGGGAAATGAATCTTATATGATAGCTCTGCCTCCCTCCTTCCAATAACTTCTGAGCTAATTTACTCTCCTGTTGTCAGCTGTGTTTGAGAAAGGATTGAGCAATACTTTATTCTCACCTTGCTTATGAAAACAAAAGTTTTCACAGAGGAGAGAGGTCCCCCACACACCCAATAGATTAAAAAGTGTATTGTAAGGGGCAGTGTAGTGTATTAGACATCAGTTAATTCACAGGAAAGCATTTCTGAGGTATTGGTAAGCTGCAATTTTAATGGACACTGAATGTATTTTTCATCAGAGATCTGTAAATAAAAGTTTAGGATTAATCTGTGTTAGCATTCTATTTTTTTATTTGATTTGATTGTCAGAATCATTTTAATAAAGCATCATCTAGCCTCTTCCAGCTGCCCTTTTAATAGACTGTAAAGACATGGGAGTTGCTAAGTCACAAACCTCCCAAGAACATGACAAAGGTCAGAGCCTTTAAACTGCTACAAGACTTGGAAAAAAATCTTTTTAAAGCTGCCTTAAGTGTGTGTAAATACCTCCTTAATAAATGTGACAAACATTTCTTTGGAAAAGTAAATAACCAAACTACTGCACAATATAATAATAAATATTAGAAGGCACTTAAGGATTGTTGTATTAATCAGATTCCTTGAGTAGCTAACCATTTCTAACCCTGTAATTTTGCACAGAGCAACAGTGCTTCTTGCTGTGCAATTAACTGATTTATTAACAGCAGAGTTTGTTGGCTGCTGGCTGCCTTGATGGCCTTGCATTTATTTCCCATGTATGTCCCAAACCAGCGGGCTCAGACCAGGGTAGAAGGCAGGCAATACTTTGTCCTCCCCAGCCAGCTGCTCCACAGGTACCCAAAAAAATGGTGATTAAGTTGCTGTGGGACTGCTTTGTCCAGACTTGAGCAAAAGAATCTTTTGATGCTGAGAAAACACTGTAGACAGATGTTCTTTTGCAGATCCAGCTGTGCTGGTGGAATAAGTTACTAGCTCAAGCTCTCAAATCATTTCTCTTGACTAGAAGTGTGAGTTTAACAACTTTCCAGCCCATTTTCAGGGCAGAGAAGAGTAACTCCATCAGAGTGAGTAGATTGGTCTTTGCTAACTTCAGCTGAATTGGGACAGAGCTCTGACGAGAGCAGCTGGTGTGAGGAGCTGGCAGGCAACAACACAGCTGTACGCAGAGTGCTTCAGTCCACAGCCTTGCTGCGTCTGCGGCTGCAATTAAAGATTTGACGATGAGGCCTTTTCTGCGTTCCGGAGTAGTGCCAAATCAGCATCGGATGGCCATTGCCCACACCTGCAGTCAGTGTTGACCTTGAGGATGTTTTCAGAGCTGAGCTGCTTTCCATTCCCACCACGTACTTCAGTGGGCCTTGGGTCTACTGGTACCAACGCAGTGTTGCCCTGAGCAGGAGGCCTCCCAGGAGGAGCTGCTGGAGGCTAGTGGGGGCCCTGTCCAGCTCAGGCCTTCCACTGGCAGGGTGGTTTCTCATGTCTTGATCCACATCTTGGTGGATCTGTAGGGCAGAGTAGGCATAAATGCAGTGACAGCAGGCTGCTTGGTGCTAGCACATGGTGTCCCTATGGCTCAGTTTGCCTGCTCATGCTGCTGGCCACACTGAAAAGCCGTGTTGATGGTGTCCACTCAGAAATTGCTAAATACTGATAAGGCCAAGAAGAGAACCCTAATCTTACTTGATGAAAACATTCAAGATACTAGTTACTTCTTCATAGCTATTTGGACTAGAAGGGTGAAAGCAGTACTAGCAGCTCTCAAGGCAGCTGTAGTAGCATGTCAGCCATAGATGAGGTAATTGACATTTTCACTTATGTCAATAGGCAGAGATTAAACAGGCATAAAAAGAAATTATCCATTAAGCACTGTGATCCAATCCATGGTTCATAGTACGCAATTAGTTTGTACACTGAGGGATTATCTGAGTTCCTCCTTACACTGTAGTTGTATCACGAATAACTGAGTGGGTTTGATTTACAGTAGTGCTACAAGAACCAATAAGTGAAAATTCAGTTAAAATGTTTTTAATGTAATTTGCTCTGACCTTGACTTCTTTATAAAATTCAACCACTATCAAGAGTGTGTATTAGGTTTGTTTAGACTTCTGAATCTCTTTGCCTTCAAGAAGTGGTATCTAGTCTGTTGTTCCCTTCAGCAGCACTCAGGCAAGGAACACCATTTCACCCATGCTTGTGGTGTAACTACAAGGTTGATAGTTTTAGCATGGTTTGTTGATCAGTAACAGACTGTGACTAAGCTTAATCGAGTGACTAAACACAATATTCAACCGCATTGCAATCACCTTGTGTGTCTGAAGAAATCCAAAAAGTTTGTATCGGTGTGTTTGGGATGTACCTTTCCTTCAGCTGAGCATCCTCTAGTTCTGTTTCAATCCAATATTAAATATATATATATAATAAAGTACCCAAGACCTGTTACTTGTCCATCACCATGGCTTTAGAAGGAAATTGGTGCTCATTTAGGTTATATAAGATAGATAGCACTTACCAAAGGAAGCGAGTGTGTCATATCCAAGCCAGAGAGGGCTGCATTCTTAAGTGGCCTCCAGGTAGATAGACGCATAGTAAGATTTTCTTCCAGGCATCTAGGAATTCGGGATTTAACTAGGAGTTTGGTGCTTAAAGGTGATTCTAAATGTTCTCGTAAGGTACCTAAGAGGCCTGTGAAATACTGGTCTATAACACCACTTTGTAATTTGTTATATAGGTCACAATCTTTCATTGAAATATGGCACTTTCTTGTCAAAAAAAGTACAAAAGCTTCAAAGATGTGGATGACTTGCATTTGGTTCTCGCTGTAAGGAGTAGGTGTCTTTAAATTGCCTAATATATTTCACAGCTGATCTACAGCAACTGAAAAGAGCAAAGCGTAAAAGGAATAGTCTAGAAGTGTAGTGTCTAACAACAGCAGAGTGATTAAAACTGTTTAGAAAGGATTTCTTTTACAAGTAATGGTCTTAGAAAGAGGTTGGCAATTTCTTCCTCTCTGGTTCCTAATTTGGGATATCTATGAGCAATTAGTAGGTGCCTTTCCTTATGCTTAGATGGAAGCTTGCTTTGGCGTCTGTTAAATATCCAAGTTTAGAATATGAACGTCATTTTGAGATGATGTTAATAGCCTCAGTTGACACAGCATTTCTTCAGACTCCTGGAACGTGATCTTAGTGTGCAGTATACTGTAAATAAGATAATCTTGGAAATTCAGAAATAATTATTTCTAAGCAATGAGAGCAGTTACAGCCCCTCCTGTTGCCCAGTGACTCCAGTGGGGCTCTTGGGGGCTCAGCAGCCTCTCATGTGGGGCTGACAGCAGGCAGTGGGCCTGGCTGCGGTGGGGCAGAGGGCTGTGCTCCTTGCCTGTGCTCATCCCAGGGTGGTTTTGATCAATCTCCCAAAGATTTGTCTAGTGCACTGCTGTGGGCAATGACCTGAACGCGTCATGCCACAGGAAGGTTAAATGGGGGGCCAGTCATTTCAATTCTTTAATGGCCTATTTCGGTACATATGTTGTAAATGTCAGCAAGTAGCGTGCGCAGTGTTTTGAATACTTTTAAGTATTAAGATTTTAAGTACTGTACAAGAAAAATGGTTGTATTCAAGAAAATATGGTTGATTCAAGAAAAAACAGCCTAGATAGTTTGTCCAATGATGCTTGTGGCCTGGTGTACCTGTTTCATTTCTAACAGTATTTAGGTAGACAGTCAAGGAGTACTGGGTCTCCTGGTTATCCAGCAGGAGTACTGGTAGGAAATTAGAGGACATTCTTCAATTTAGTATTTCCTGAAGAAGATTAAAGCATTAATACAAAAATGTTTGAAGCGTAAGGGTCTCTGCTAGCCCACGTAGGTGGAGTTTTGAATGAGTGGCTGTCATTAGTATCCCAGAGGAATGCTACCAAAGGAGGTTGGAGGGTGCTGCGTGTACTACGAGCATTGCTGCAACTTGCAGGGGTCTGGCACAGAGCAGGTGGAGGGCAGAGCTCCTGCTGCCATAGCCCTGCCTGGCCTGGCAGATCCCGCTCAGATCCCGCAGCTGCCTGTAGGAGCATTGCTGTTCATGCTGCAGGCAAGTCTTCCTACGTTTGCTTAGATAGCTGCCAGTTAAGCTCTTAGGTGCCTTGCAGATGAGTCGTGGCCTGCGTGGTGATTTACTGGGAACAGCACAGATTTTAAAAATGGATTTTTCTGATACTGGTCTGTAAGTAATGCATTGTTAGAGAAAAAAGTATAATGTTTATATATCTGTATTTGCACAATACTTACATTTGTTTGATTTGTTTTAGAAAAAAATTGTTTCTAAAATATCTTGAATATTATTTTAATACACTATAGGGGTAAAAAGAGGTAAAACTGTTGTGAGACCTCAAAGGAAACATCTGTCTTTTTCCCTCAGAAACAGGGGGACTACGTGTCTTAATTTATGTGGATACATTCTCATTTCTTGCAGTCTCTCTGTCAAACCTAGAAGCATTTTTCAAGTGGACTTCAAAGATCCTGTTTATTTATCCAAGGTTTTTTAAACATCTGCAGCTTCTCTGAGAAGCAGTTCAAACTGCAACTGCTGGCTATTTGGCAATCTCAAGCATGCTTGCTGTGGCATATTCGATTACACTCGACAGCGCATGCCTAGCAAACTCCATGTCTCCAGTAAACATCAGATTGAGCTGTGTGTGCACGGTATGCTCCAACAGCCTGGAGCTCTGGACTCACTGAACCCACAGTGCTCTGTGCACAAACACAAATTCTGGATAGAACTGCTACAACCCTGCCAAAAATCCTGGGTCTTTCTTTGAACAAAATTTTCCAGAGCCTTCAGTTTTTCCAAACTTAGCTTCTACATCCGTGCCTTGGTCATGAAAGAATTGTATGATCTTTTTTCCAAACATACTAAGCATCCATGTGCCAACTATCTCATGTGTTTTCGAATGCCAATCATTTGTGAACAGTCTTTCCTATATGCGTGGTGTGTGTGTATATCCATGGGGGTCTAAAATAAACTAATATAGTAAATGCACTGTTCTTAATTGCCTACCTTTTTTGTTTGCTTGTTTTCAACAGGCAGAAATACTCAGTGTGCTCAGTCACAAAAACATCATTCAGTTCTATGGAGCTGTCATTGAACCTCCAAATTATGGCATAGTTACAGGTAGCATTTCTCGTCTGACCCTTCATCTTGATTCTGTCAAACTCTGATGTTAGGAAGTATTAACTTTACCCAATTCCATTGTTTTTCTAACTGTTTTGTCTCCTTTGAATGTTACAATGCTCAGCACCACCGACCTCAACATGAATGGGAGTGCTGAAGTGGAACCGATACTGCTAGCGGTTGGATCCCGGGGCATTCATAATGCCCAAATTCAGCACTCCTTTAGATGGAACCTTGACTGTGTTTTCTTACCCGTTTCTGAGATTTTAAAAGTTCTCGCAAGTACATGTGAAAAGAGAGAGAGAGAGAGCTTGAGGCTGAGAGTCTGCTCAGAGCCAGAGTTGCACCATGAATTCTGCCTGTACTAAAAAAATAATGAGAATCTACATTGTGAACTTCCCCTACCATAGGAAGAGCTTGAAACAGGGTCAGGGATTTATTAGACACCATAAGACAATTCCCTTTATTCACTAAGAACCGGGTTTCATTCAGTCTTGCATTTCTAGAATTATGTGGAGGTTATTTTTAAGTGTGTGTAGTGGCGGTGTTTTTCTTATCACCCTTTTAAGGTTCCTTCTCTTATCTTAGGATTTGGTACAGATAAAAAAAATACATTACAGATGATGTGATTTTTTTTTTTTTTTTTTTTTTTTTTTTACCTTTTCCTGTACAGGAGAAACTAGGTAAGATGGTAGCAGAAAATACACCTAAAGCAAAGAAATCTACAATCTGCGGAAACAATGTTTGGAGAGAGAAAAACCATGAAAGTGTGGATTAGGGGATGTCTTTCGGTAGGGCTGTAACACGTCAGAGAATTTGACTGTAAAGAGTAGTGTACTGACAAATGCATGTGTTACAAATCTAAGGGTTTTTATTGAAGATTTTTTACCCTTGGCTTCCACTATTTACTTGTCCACTTTGTGTACATGATTAGTGGGCTGATGCTCAGCAAGCACTTTTCTGTACTTTTCTGTTATCCAGTGCATCCAGTGGTAAAGAAGTTGGGAATGTTTTTCCTGATCATTTTTACAAAAGAAGAGAATTCCCCTGACTTGATCATAATGCTCTTCTTCAAAAAGGACTTCTTTACTTTAGGCATAGAGGACATTTATCCCATCACTACCACCTATATAAGGTTTGCATGTGACACAGTGTAGTATCAGTTTGAAATGCTGCCATTTATTTTTTTACTGTTCTCAGAATCTTTATGAAAGACAGGTTTGGAGCTGGTATTAATGTACTCAGCTCTTTCTCTTCCCATACAACATTTTCAGAAACCTCTGATCAGAGAGGCAACCTTCAGCACTGCAGTTTTGTTTGTGTGGCCTCAGGCACAGGATTGGTGCAGCTGCCAGGAAAAGGCATTACTATCACAGAATTGTCTAGGTTGGAAGAGACCTCAAGATCACAGAATCACAGAATTTTCTAGGTTGGAAGAGACCTCAAGGTCATCGAGTCCAACCTCTGACCTAACGCTAACAGTCCCCACTAAACCATATCGCTAAGCTCTACATCTAAACGTCTTTTAAAGACCTCCAGGGATGGTGACTCCACCACTTCCCTGGGCAGCCTGTTCCAGTGCCTCACAACCCTTTCAGTGAAGAAGTTCTTCCTAACATCTAACCTAAAACTCCCCTGGCTCAACTTAAGCCCATTCCCCCTCATCCTGTCACCAGGCACGTGGGAGAACAGGCCAACCCCCACCTCGCTACAGCCTCCCTTGAGGTACCTATAGAGAGCGATAAGGTCGCCCCTGAGCCTCCTCTTCTCCAGGCTGAACAAGCCCAGCTCCCTCAGCCGCTCCTCGTAGGACTTGTTCTCCAGGCCCCTCACCAGCTTTGTCGCCCTTCTCTGCACCCGCTCAAGCACCTCCATGTCCTTCTTGTAGCGAGGGGCCCAAAACTGAACACAGTACTCGAGGTGCGGCCTCACCAGAGCTGAGTACAGGGGGACGATCACCTCCCTAGCCCTGCTGGTCACACTGTTCCTGATACAAGCCAGGATGCTGTTGGCCTTCTGTGCCACCTGAGCACACTGCTGGCTCATATTCAGCCGACTATCCACCATCACTCCCAGGTCCTTCTCTGTCTGGCAGCTCTCCAACCATTCCTCTCCCAGCCTGTAGCTCTGCTTGGGGTTATTGCGCCCCAGGTGCAGGACCCGGCACTTGGCTTTGTTGAACTTCATGCAGTTGACCAACCTTGAAGATCATCAAGTCCAACCTCTGACCTAACACTAACAAGTCCTCCATTAAACCATATTGCTAAGCTCTACATCTAAACGTCTTTTAAAGACCTCCAGGGATGTTGACTCCACCACTTCCCTGGGCAGCCCATTCCAATGCCTCACAACCCTCTCAGTAAAGAAGTTCTTCCTAATATCCAACCTAAAACACCCCTGGCGCAACTTTAGCCCATTCCCCCTCATCTTGTCACCAGGCACGTGGGAGAACAGACCAACCCCCACCTCGCTACAGCCTCCTTTAAGGTATCTGTAAAGAGCGATAAGGTCGCCCCTGAGCCTCCTTTTCTCCAGGCTGAACAAGCTCAGCTCCCTCCTCCTTGAGTTCTGCCACCAGGCGGACCAGGTCATCCACCTGCTCGCACCTCACGCACACAGTCTCTCTGCCCCCCGCGGGTGGTAGCAACAGGCTCAGGCACTCCCTGCACCCGGACACCTGAACTGCCGCAGTTTTGAGCGGGCAGTCGGTCTGGGTGTGCACAGACTTCCTGGAGAGCGCTGTGCCTGGTGTACACCATTGCAGCTGAGCTAGCGCTAGACCGCCGTTAGAGGAGGTGTTCGTATGGGCGGGGGAAAAGCTAAGCCCTCTCTGCTCGCCCTAACTGCTGCACCCTGCCCTAACTGCTGCGCCACACCCTAACTGCCGTGCCACACCCTAACTGCTGCGCCACACCCTAACTGCCGTGCCACGCCCTAACTGCCAGTCTTGCTTGCCGTGCTCCTGCTCACTCGCGCTCCCTAGGGGCAGCTTTTGAACGGCCGGGGAGGGGGCGCTGCTGGCTCCGCCTACGCCTCCTTCTCGCCTTGTTCCCCTCCCTCACGAGGGCTGCTGGGTCCTGGCGGCTCCCTCGAGTGAGCTCAGTGCCAGAAAAATTAGCCCTGCCAGTCCAATCCCCTGCTCTGCTGCAGAACGCGTCTGCCTCAGAGCCAATTGCCTTGCAGTTGGCACAGGGCTGTGCCACCATAGGGCTGTCCCACCACAAAGCAGGTCTAGCTGTGGTCTGTCACCTCCTGGGCAGAACCTGGTCTTTATGGATGTAGATAGCACCAAGCTGTCTGTAGGCAGTATCATCTTCTTGTTGACCTTTGCTGCCCTGGCCAGGGTTTCATTTTAGTGTAAGTTTCTCCAGGGCTTCTGCTGCAACAACTTCTAATCAGCTGTAGAAATCCTCCTGATTGTGGACAGAACCTCTGAAAATTCAGTTATTTCTACCTGTGTCTTAGACCTCCTGTTATCACAGCAGATGGCAGTGTAATCTGGTGGGAGCACTTGTGAGATACAGAGCTGCTGTACCTACTGGCATGTCAGGCTACTGGAGGTCGCAGTGTTGAAGCCAGTACTCCAGGGGTGCATGAAGGGTGTCCACAGCCTGCACCAGTTGGAGCATGGACTGGTGATAACATATCAGAAAGGAACTTAAATACCTGGTTTAAGCAATAAAAATAGTAGAAAGTTAATAAGTCAGGTCATATAATTATTTGTAATGTAAGTTTAATAAGTGTAAACCAGAGAGCAGACTTAACAAAGCAAATGTGTAATCAACACCTCAGAATGATGTCTGGATCAGAAAGTCCTCAGTTTGATCTCACAAAAGGTCAGTGTTCAGAGAAGGTCATTTGACCTGCTTGCCAGTCACAGGACAGAGAACAGCTAAAGTGGTTTATTATGTCATTGGGAATGGGGACTCTTTAACTGTCTGTGGGCAGGAGACTATACTCTGTGTGGTCCAACCACTTTGCTATTTGAGGAGCTCTGAATCCATCCTGGCTAAGGAAAAAACATTTTATTTTTAAACTACATTGGGTTCTCCATGCAATTTCCAAGGAGTCTAGAGTCCCTTGGGATGGAAGGGGAGCAAGGCTACATTTCCCCAGTTTTCAAATGGGAGTGTGGCTACTGAGAAAAGAAATGCTAATTGTGCTTGACTTATCTTTTAGAGAGATGTTCGCTCCATGGTCTTCTGGGTAGTTTTCAGTGCTGCAGTTTCAATCTTGTGTTTAGTCAGAGATCCATGTCTTGCAAGAGAAAATCCCAAGCAAGAAATCCTAAGAACTTAATAATTCTTGAAAATGATGGAGATTAGGGCATTCAGCCAAGCATTGGCATGTGCTAAGTATTGGCTGTACATAACATCTTATGTGGGATTGTCAAATAGTTCTCTGAGAATGCCCCATAGGAATGAGAAAATCTACAAGTGCAGTCAAAACATGTTTCCCCCACTGGGATGTATGTCAGTGTTACTGCTCATCATCCAGCCCCTCAAGCTGCTGACATGAATCACATCGTTCTAGATGTCGTTGACTGCCAACAGCAGTCTTGATGTCTAGCTTTCAGATCTGGTTTTTGATCACTGCTGCTTCCTCCCTAAAGATTCTTGCAGCTTGTGTGTCCCCTCTGTGCAGAAGCATACGATGTATCCCACAGGGAAAGGACAGTTTGCTATTTGCAACTTTTCTTTCTAAAGCAAATACCTTTATCCTTCATTGAAAAAAAAAATACCCTGACAATATAATTTTCAAATCTATATCCCTCTTGTAAAAACCCGTGGCACAATAGATACAGAGGAGAAATACTAAAGGATCGAGCTGTGTTGCTTGAAGATTGCTCGTCTCCATTCACACAGAGCAGTGAAGGGCTCAGGGATCTCAGTTATCCCTGTCCCCGGCAGATCAAATTATGCATTGTAAAGGCATGCAAAGTGTCCAGCCAGCCTATTCCTGAAGAATCCATTTATAAGATATATAATGACATCATGGGTAAAAAAAAGCTGATGTTTTAATTGAGGAAATGTGCAGGTCAGCAGCTTGGTCCTCTTTCGGTGACATCAGAAGCAGCATGCCTGTCTCCTGCAGGGGCTACTTGCAGCTGATGGTCCTGCAGCAATGAACCAAAACTAACTTACCACTAGTGTTTGCTTGCAAGTGACTTCCTATTTACTCCCTCTTTCCTTTCATTTAGCGATGGGATCTTCTCATGTGGCCTCCCATATTCTAGGCTGCAGATTCTGTCTTGTCCCAGAGTTTCCTTCCCCACTTAGTAGTCTCCCCATGCTTTCAATTTCGTTGGTGATGAGCAATGTTTGCTTTGTATGCACTTACCCTACGATGATCTATCATTCATTGATTAATACTATTATGAACAGCAATCCAGATATATTTTTGTTGTCTTAGGTGGGATGGATTTTGTTGCTGCTTTCAAATGGCAGAAATTAGGCATTTCAATTGTATACCAGCTGGTTTGCCTCATTAGCTATGAAGATTTGGGGAATCTTGTTTTAAATTCTGCAGATTGCCCAAAGAGCACACTGAACAGCCTTTGGAGACAGGGGCGAAAGGCTTGGAATTGCTTCTTGCATCCCCTTACTCTTTGTGCTACTTGGACTACACACAGCAGCATGTGCTCACTCTGTCCTGGCAATCAGAAAGAAGAAAATGTATCAGCTTCTTCAGCTGATGAGCAATATCTTGTATCTGTTCATGGTTCACCAAAAAAACTAAATAAGCATAAAGCTTATTTGGGAAATTACAGTAAATACTAAACAAAGAAGCTACAGCCTTTAGGCTGCTGAGTGTGACCTGCTGCACATGGAGATTTGCCCAACTTTGCTTTAGTGTTAAGTCCATAGTTTCTTCCTTTCATTTTTTGTTAATGAATAAATTACTTGACTCTCTATTCTTGGATGGGGAAGTAGGAAATTTAATTTTTGTATGTCCCTTTCTACTTGCAAACCTGTTCTTCCTAATAGAACACCATATATTTAATACCTGATTTAACTTTTTAAAAAACAAAATAATTATCCTTTGTTATGGGGCATAATTTAAACACAGTACTGCTGATTAGTGGGGAGTATCCTCTTTGAAATAATAGGGGAGATCTGGTACCACCAATCTCATCTGTTAACTGCTGTTCTGGTTGGGAGAGGAACGTTCACTGTTTAAATATGGAAGAATTTCAAGCTATATAGAAGTGGCACTGTGGAGGTTTCTGTTGTTTCCAGTTCCCCATTTAAAAGTGTGTAGGTGTAATGAGCTTGGTATTCCAGCTCACAGCCCTGTGAGCCCTGAAAGTCAGACTGGATTCTGTCTGTCACACTCTCAAACACTGACAGGCCAAAAAAGCCTTTGTTTCTACCTGCATGATCCTGCTGTGGGTTTCTGTAGGTGTAGGTGAAAGAAGTTAGGAAAAGCTTCTGTTGATGCTGAATAAGGAGAGTAAGAAAACATCTTGCTTTCTTAGCTGTGCTGACTTGCCCTAGGCCAACAGAATATAAAGCAGTGAAAGCTTAACACCATTTGCATGCCAGCTGTAAAGTCACAAGTGGACTAAATTGCTCAGTGGTGTGTTACCATTTTTACATAGGTCTCTCTCTGAACAGAACTATCCTTCATAAATCTTTAAAAAGAAAATAATCACCAGAACCTTTTACTCCAGAATTTGAACTGCCTTGCCTGAGCTCTCTTTACACCAGAGCTTTCTAACGCCTTTTAATTTTAAAGCCTGTCATTACAGATTATTTTACATTTCTTTTCCCGTAGCAGTAAATTATGTCTGTGCTGGGACAGCCGGAACAAACTACTACTCTCCTACTACGCTACTAATAACGTTTGCTGCTGAATGCAAATTAAGCTTGAAGTTGGCTGCTTTCTGCAGCTGGCAGAGTTTCTATTAGATCTTTGAATTTAGGTGCAGTGTTTAAAACTGTCATGTGCTTTTTTTCCTTTTTTTTTTTTTTTTTTTCTAATAGAATATGCTTCTGCTGGCTCACTGTTTGATTACATTAATAGTAACAAAAGTGAAGAGATGGATATGGATCATATCATGACCTGGGCAACTGACATAGCTAAAGGTAAGCAAGACCAGTGGTATGTTATGTCTTACACAGTCAGCAGGGTGTAAAGCTGGAGATTCTTTCCCTATGAAGTCAGAAAAGCTTTCCTCTACTTCCTTATTCAAATTGCCCATAAAAGAACACAAACAACAACAAAAATATCAAGCATTCACTGTTTAATATGTTTCTTGATTATTTTGAGTCGGAAATCATTTCAGGAGTGAAAATGCCTTCTGTGAGCCAGTTTTACTTATGGTTTGCCCCTAAGTCCCAAGAGGATAATCTTGCTGATGTAGTGTAATTATGAGGTAAAGTGCATAATTATCCTTACATTTTATTTGAATTGGTATATTTAAGGAAGCTTGTTCTCAGTAAACATACTGACATTTTTCATATAATGATACAGAACAAACTGTTCTGTCCTTTGGGTTCTCTGTGACCACACAAGAATTAGTGTAAACTAATGAACATTAAATTCATGCCATTCATTTCTCTACACATTAGAGAAAATAACTAAATATGACGTTAAAAAGCATTAACATACCATATAGGTGCTCTGAGAAATATATGAGCTTTGCTTAGTTATTTTTACTCAAACAGGTTATGGGGACCTTTGCTTTTCTCGCATCCGATCAATACAGCCTGCACATATGCCAGCCTGTAACGAGGATGAGTAATGGGACCTAAAAAACATGACTGCTCATAAGTGAGGCCACCCTCAGCCTGCCTAACGAGACTGTTCTCTTGTTTTGTGTAGGAATGCACTATTTACATATGGAAGCTCCAGTCAAAGTAATCCACAGAGATCTGAAGTCCAGGAATGGTAAAGTAGCAAAACAATAAAATGCTCTGTATTTACTGTTACCTGTAATTGTAGCACTCAGATCTGTACCTGAGCTTTGAGAATGTGCAGAACACCTTGGCTGTCAACAAGCTGCACTGGCTGTTGCTGTGGCACAGAAAAGTCTATTTCCTTCTCCTCCTCCTCTCTCTGTTCTGAAGCTGTTGGAGCTCTGCTACTGTCCCTGGCGTCATTTAAAGCATTGTGGAGGGCTCTTTTCAAATTGTGTCTGGCTGACCGTGATTGTGTCCATCTTATCAGCTGTCAGAGATTGCCTGGACACTCCTCACTTGTTTTTTCTATTCAGAACTGTTGAGTACCAGGGAAGACTGGCATGCACCAGACACAGTAGACTGGATAAGACCTATTATTTCCTATCTGAAAATCTTGTTTTTGTCATGGCCTGTTTTGTGGTTTGACAGATAGTCATGCTTTTGAGTAATGCACACTCAGCATAGAGCTGCACTGTTTAGACTGTACTTGGCAGTTGACAAGCATTTATGAAATTTGCTGAATATTGATTTGAACTGAAACATTATCTAGTAGTGGGACAGGAGGGACTCAATTTTAATAATCTGCACAGGGGAATAATAGTCACAAGAAAACTAGATCTAATTTCAGTTGTAAATTATCTCCTTTTTATTTTTTTTTTCATTTAACAAATCTTTTGGAGAGTTTGTTGTTAAGCCTAACTGCTACATTGGAGACAAGGGAGCTTATCTGTATTTTAGTTATAGGTGTGTTGCTGTCTTTGAACTTAGTAAGACCTGAAAGGCTTTGCAGTTGTTTAGAGGCTTTCAGGTATTCAGCAGATGGTCTCCAAACCTGCTCAGAGAAACCAGGACAATTGTGAATGTCTGCATATTTGGGTGCTTACTGAGCATGGAATTGCTTTCTTGATAAAGTGCAAACTTTTTTTTTCTTTTTTTCTGTGAAAACATATTGCATTTGTTTTTAAAGGCATTCTTGTAACCTATTGTTTTTTTTTTTTTTAGTTGTTATAGCTGCTGATGGCGTGTTAAAGGTATGAACACTTTAATTATGTGAGAGATGCTGCTGCTTGATCTTTTGATGGCTGATAAATTAGGTTGACACTCTACTATCTGTTTATTTTTGCCAGATCTGTGATTTTGGTGCCTCAAGGTTCCACTCACATACAACACACATGTCATTAGTGGGCACTTTTCCATGGATGGCTCCAGAAGTCATCCAAAGTCTCCCAGTGTCTGAAACATGTGACACATACTCGTACGGAGTGGTAAGTGCCTCTAATTTCTCTCTGCATAGTAGCAGAACTCCAGTGTAACAGAATTCATGGGATGCAGGAACAACAATTCTAAATAACGACAGCAAAAAATATCACACTTTTTCAGGCCTCACCCATAATTTATAATTACGTGTTTAAAAATGATAGGAAGAACAGTGTCTTGCATGTTTGGTAAGGTCCATATCTGATTAGATTAGCAGCATGCCAGTGTGGGAAATGCATGCTTTACCGCAAGTATTCAGCATATGTCAGAAGGCTTGCAGGAACCACTGAGCAATCTGCATCATTAATCTCTGCTTGTGCTTTAGTGAAGCAGAAGAGAAAAAGGTTGTGTTGTAATAGGTGTATACCAGAACTTCCATAAAATGGAACGTCACTGAGTTTATATCAAAAAGGTAGCCACTTTTCTATGCTTAACTGTTTAAAAGATTCTGGTATCGTTACCTGGTAGCTGAGAAAATAGAAGCTGTACCTCTTGTGGAGGTAGAGGCCCAATCTAAAAATACAGAGAATGCCAGCGTGGCTTTGTCATTTATATGAAGGGGAAATAATCAGTAATAGTGCATTAGAATGTCAGATTTGTAGGTAGAGTCATGTGAATTATTTCACTTTGTCCACAGTCAAACTCTAAATTGGTTTTGCTCTGCAATACAGAATAGGATAGAAAGAGTACTGGTCAGACCAATTATGAATCTTGCCCCATAACCTTTCCATGACAGCAGTAATTAATACTTTGGGAGGAAAGAAAAAGGAAGTGGGCTTATAGTCTGCATGCGTATCTGTTTACATAGCTTTTTGGGTTTGGGTTCCACTGTTGGTGACAGAATGGGGAGTTGTTTCAGAACAATATATTATAAAATATTGCCCCTTTCTCTTTGAGGGGTGGGAAGAGATGTAAGGGATGCACTGTATTTTTAAACTAGCACCTATGGTCTTACATAGCTAAGCTGATGTCCCAGTGGAAGGCTACATAGATTACATAAACTTTTTGTCAAACATTTGTTTATAGTGAAAAAATATGAGAGATGATGTTGGGGTATCTTACAAATGAAAGGTTGACAGTTTGTAAGGGGAAAGAAGAAGCCTATATCAGCAGATTTAAAAATCCTTGCTTAACTTAACTAGGGCACAAACAGTAATAGAACATAAGCTAACAAATGTAAATGTTAATGTGAACTGTTACTGGAAGCAATCATATATTATCCACTGAAGGGAAACATTCCAATTCCAAAACAAAGAAAAAATGTTAGAGAAGAAATTCCAGAAAAGGTCTTACAGTTCAAGACTGCTCACATAGTCATCTTGGTGTGAATTGACTTCAAGTAACATTCTAGGAGTGGGAGAAGGTAAGAAATTGTTTAATATTCTATCATATCAAGTATTACCAGATCTGTGGGAACAGTATGTCACACAGAGTTTACTTTACATCCAAAAAGTAAAGCTCCTTTGACACTTCTGTGCTTGAAGCTAAAACTGAACTGCTCTCAGTATGAAACCAGTTTAGTGTTACTAGAATATTTTAATGTGGTTATGGGTGTATAGTGCTACCTCAGTATGCCTAATAATATTTGACCCACATTTTTTAACATACTGTTTTTGAGCTAATGTGCTCTACTGTGGGTAAAAGCTTATGAATTCATAAACACTTAGAAATCATTTTATAACTCCAATGCTATGTCTTGGAACACCATTGTTTTCAGAGGAGATTCAGGGGTAGAAATGAAGAATGGCAGTGGCCCAAGTTCTCAGTTGATGAAATTACTGACATAATGGAGTTGTCAGAAAGCAGGAAATTGTCAGAATATAACTTTGAAAGTTGGAGTCTCCCTGTTATAAGTGTTGGATTATCAAAGAATTAGTTAGGAGACTGAAAACAAAAAAAATCTTAGAAGGGGTATTTTTGTCTTGTCAAATGATTATCATCTGTAAAAACAACATTTAAAGAATCCTTTTTCAAAGTGTAACACTTGCCAGCAGCTTTTGTGCTAGAGAGACAAATCTGCATTTCTTCAGTTAAAGGCTTGTTAACAAAGAACAGAATCATTTCAAATGTAAACTAATAAGATGCTAGGAATAGATATTCTGTTCATGGTATTTGTTACCATTCCTATAAGTTTCTTTAATTTATTATCTTTTTTTTTTTTTTTTTTCCTTTCCTGGCTGCCTTTTCTTTCTACAAACTAATCTGTGATTTTAAATATTCTGCTCAAGTCTGAGAGCACTTTTCCCGTGAAGTGTCAAAGTCTTCCTGTACATCATAAGTCCAATTTGCTTCTCACCTGAAATGAACTTCCCTCTTTGCAAACAGTTGCATATGTATTTGTAGCTAATGTTCATGTTAGCTTCTCATGCTCTTCCTGGGTGGATAAACAGTACCATATATTCTACTTGAGATAAACAGTAAGTAATACATAGTACAGCCTAGGAAATGCTAAAGCTAAATATTCTAGGAGATTTATTATGCCACAAAGACAGATTTTGAACTTCCTTTAGCCATGCTGTGATTCACTTTTCTAATCCATTTCCAAATCCATACTCTTGAGCAAGTGCCACAAGTGATCAACCCGTAAGTTCACTCGCAGTAAGGATATCACATCATTGTCTGCGTTGCTCAAAAATGATTTTCTGCTTCTCTTCAAGATATGGAAGTGTCTGTGGAACTACAGTGTTCTCTCTAAAAGCTGTTCTGAAATCATGAAGATAGATGCTTGGAACATGTTAACCTGGCAAAAGTGTTTGTAGTGGATGGTAGTGTGCGTTTGTGTACCTGTATAAGTACGCAATGTAATTTTAAATGCTTACAAGAATGAAAAAGTAAAAGTATTAATTGGCTATTGGTAGCATAGAGATGAGTTAAATGTAGCAGCTGTTGCAATCCTAGCAATAGTTCATACATTGCTTTAGCTATGAGGACGTATGTTATTTATAGAGGGAATGTTGGCCAGCTTCAGGGGTTATCCCTTACTCTTTTTTTGAAAAGAATTATGAGATCTTTAACTTCCACTTGGATCAATCCAGAGGAGACTGACCTAATTTTCATGGCAAAGGGCAGTACCTCTAAGAGAACAACGCTTTCTGCTCATGCTGTACTTCTGATAGCTGTGGCTCCTGATCCTCATCTGTGTACACTTTCCTATGAAGAGAAAGCATTTCTTTTTTTTTTTTTCAGTGAAGGTTTTCCATGCTTGTTATTGTTTTTCCTCAAACTACTTATTTGGATGTTCCCTGTCCTGTATGGCACTTTCAATTTTTGTTGGCTTTGCATGGGGGTTGGCATTTTTTTCGTTTCTTCTCTAGATTGTTGTCACATAGATGACAGGATAAGAATTGAAATGCACAGCTGAACTGACAGAACTGAAGACATTTCATTCTTATTCTCAGCTTCATGTATGGAAAGAACATTCATACCTTTATCTCTCACTCTGTTTCTCTGTATGCAGAGATGATCCTAACATCTTCACATGCCACAGCTTACAAACCACTACAAATGATCTCGATTTGTTTTCCATCACTGTATCTAACTTCGCTATTTCTCTGTGAACACCTGCTGTCTGTCATCAGAGGGATGTCATGTGATCAGGAAAGCAGGTGATCTTCACCATCAAAGATGGGAGTGGAAGTGAATCATGCCAGTCTCTCAAATTATACTAGAAAAGGAAGATAGATTAGGTTCTGTATGATAGGAGCTGAGGACCGAGTTCAGAAAATGGTCAGAGTGTATATTGCAATAAAGAGGCCAGGGTAAGTCAGGTTCAGGTGCGTTTTCTGCTGCTGAATGACCCTGGGGACAGGAAGCAGCAAATGGGAATACAGAAGATACCCATTTGATGTTGTTTTGTTTTTGTTGTTTTGTTTTGTTTTTGTAAAACCAGTAATGCTCTCATTCATCTTAGCTTATGATTCAGGGTAGCTGATTCATGAGACAGGTTGACAGTCCTATGAAACTGGAGATACTGACACGTCATCACTGGAAGGAAGATCTTTTTCTACACCTTTGGCCTGAATATAAAATTTATGTTGTTTGAACGTTGCTCTAAAGTTGTGTAAATCAATGCAAGGGTTTCTGGGCATGCCAATTTTTATTTTTTTTTTTTTTTACTTTCCTATCCTTTTAGTGATAAATAAAGCATTAAGAAAAATTCTTCATGTCTATTAAGACTGCTGTTTTTCCTCTCGAACTGTGTGCAGTATAGAAGTATTTTTAAGCTGTCACTGTTGGTTAGGAAAGTAGTGATCCATACAGGCAGTGGAAATAAACACTAGAGGTGTCATGATAAAGGAATTTGTTGCAAAATGTTCTGCACAGACTTACGTGCATGAATGAAACTAGACAACCCTTACAATTCAATCTTCTGAAAGCAAATAGAACAGTGGAGTTTTCCAGCTCAGGGCTCTCAGAGACATTAATGTGTATTTCATTGTGTTCTGTACTTGGAAGAAGTATTTAGATACTGCTTGCTCTATCTGATGTGCAAACTTGGGTTTCTTCTTCATGGTTTCCTATTATTCAAATGAGCTGGTTCTGGAAGACTGCTCCACTGCATGTTTGATTTGGTCCAGGGGTTTTTGTTTTAAACGGTTTTGTACACTGCTTTTCTGACTGAAGTACCTTGGGCTGCTAACTTATTTCATTCTCTCACAGTTAAATGTCCTTCTCAACCAGTAGAGAGGTGAGAATTGGAATTACAAATCAAAGTGCTTTTCTTCTCCTGTTTGCCCCAATTCATTCTCCTTAGAAGAAATGAATAAGTCTATGAAGAGCTTTCCTCATATATTTTTTATTCTCAGGAAAACTGTTCTTTTACTTATTTTTCCAAGATATATTTACCTTTACTATTCAGTCTTCCGACTCAAGCAGAATTATTCAAATAGGTCTATTGATGGAGTACCCTGTTCACTTGATTAAAGGCCCAACTCTGCTTCAGTGCATTTTTTTCTGCTTGAGCAGCATCTGCCAATATTCTCTCATTTTTCTTTTAATTACCTTCATAGTTGGCCAGAATCCATTCAAAATGATGTAGCTGGAATGAGCCTGGGTACTAACCCAGCCAGTGAGGATGTAGAGACTTGCATAAGGCTCTTAATACAATTTGGTCACATGCTAATAGATTATGTCATTTATTGTTGTGTGTTTGGCATGTGAATGGAAGAAAAAGTTTCTATGCAGACATTTGTAACAAGATAAGTATATGAAGGGTTCTGATAAAAATAGACACATACAAGTGAAGGTACAAAGTGCCTGTTAATTTGATTGAATGCCAAGATGTAGTCCCTGTGGCAGAAAAACAAGTTAGATTCAATGACCTGCAAGCCTCTTTGGTGATGCCAAACTCTTTTCTACAGAGCAGCTCAGATTCTCATGTGCTGTGTTACTAAAATGCTGAAAGCGTGTGAAATTAGGAGGGTTTTTTTTGTATCTATGATTAGTGTGTCCATAAGATATGGACAGAGAATAGAATAATTGTCAATAGGCTGTATATTGTTTAGTTTAACATAATCACATACTTGGGGATTAACAATTACGTCTGTGCTTGCAATATTATATTTAATGTTTTTGTAGGCATTTTATAGGAGCAAAATACTGAATGGATCAGATTCTGACTATTTAAAAGCACTAGTTGCAATCATAAATAAATATTTTTAAATGCAAAATGACTGAAAAGCAAGGATGTGTCTACTTGGGGCTGAGAAGGAGTGGAGGAGTTCATTGTCTACCCAAGTCTCAACTGCCAAATGTGACATAGTGTACAGAGAAAGTAAAAAGCAATTCCCATGGCTCTCACAAAATTGCAGGCATTAGACCCCCACACAACCCAGTTTTTATCTGGGTTGTACTGTAGAGGAAAAAGCAAAAACATCCAATTAATTTAGTCAGAGTATCTTGCACACAAACACTGGTCCAAGTTCCTGCAAATGGTTACTGGTTGCCTGATAATTGGATACAGAATAGTGCTGTATCAAGGTTTAATAATGTATTTTAAATACAAAGTACAGAAATAAAAATTCTTTTCTTTTTTTCTGTTCCAGGTTCTCTGGGAGATGCTAACAAGGGAGGTCCCCTTTAAAGGCTTGGAAGGATTACAAGTAGCTTGGCTTGTAGTGGAAAAAAACGAGGTAAGACTACGTTTCTACATTCAGGTACATAGATCAGAAAACAGTATTGGGGTTTTGCAAAAGACTTTTTCATCTTCTTCAAATTGAAAGTAAGTTCACGCGTATGGAAAGATTAGCAGTAGGAGCTAACACAAAGGGTCAAAGTGATGTTATTCCTCATGAATGGACCCTTTACATCTAATTGTTGCAGCTTCACGTCGTGATGCTGTAGATCAAAAATTGTACAAGTACTGTACTAGTTTCTCAGTCTCAATTGTAAAACCTAGGGGTTTGTTCTTAGTGATGAAAGAAGCCATTGCGTCCAAGGTAGGGGAACAGTTTAACTCCATCTCCTGCGTTTAGGACATCTTTTTACTGGCCGGGAGTTGATATATCTGTAAGAGACCTTCAGCTACTTCAACTTAACTCTCCCAGCAGGAGTCACTATAGTACAAGAAACTGCCGCTTAGATGAAAATTTCAAAAATAAAAGAAGAAAAAATAGTTTTAAAAAAAGAGAGAAATTACAGTTTTGCCACCTACGTTCAACACTACATTGAAGATGAGCTCCTCACTGGTATCGGCAAGGCTGTGGCATAGCTGCAAGCCTCCTCATGCAGAGTCTTTCCATTTCAAAAGCACTTCAGTGGTGTAAACACCGTTTGTACAGTGTCCCCAGCCTCGCTTTTCTTCTTCTCACAAATTGAGGCTTTCAGTTAGTTGGACATGTGAGCGTATATCTGAACACATAGTCCCTTGATATCAAAGACAGTAACTACATTTAAAAAACATTTAAAGTTGTGACTGTACCACACACAGACAAGCATGGAAATCCTCCACAAAGATGAAACCTCCTCTATCTAGACACAGCGGAAGCTTGGGAAACATTACAATGGTGAGGCAGTGCCTGTACAATACAGATTTCTATTATTCTACATAAACTGTTTCTCAAAATGCTTCAGAGTTAAACAGTAGAGTTAGGTTTCCTCCTCTTAGTTTAATATTTTTTGTTGGTGGCTTTTTTTGTCTCTTTTTTTCTTCTGCTTGAGATTAATTCCAGTGAGTGATACTGTGATATACTCATTAGTTGGAAATGCTACGTTAACAGTCTGAAGATTATGTCCGTGGTCATCAACAGTGTGTAGCAGAGCAGGAGGCACAGTAAGACTCTTTCTATTAGTTTAGGAAGAGCCTCATCTATCAGTTTGAAGAAGGTGGAACCATTAAGACTTCCATCAACAGTACTACATTCTACTCTAAATGTACAGGTTTATGGAAGGGACACATAGTGGCATTAGGAATGTTGTAAAGAGATTCAGTCATATAGTGAAAGATGGCACACATTTCTCTACAGTTTTCCAGAGTGAGGAACTGTGTAAAATATAGTATGAGAAAAATGTGGACGTGACAGCTATCACACTCATGGCTGGAGAAACCTAAGGGTTGAAATTTTCAAAGCCAGCAGTATATCTGCCAGGTACCACTAGCCAGTTGGTACCATCTTCTCTGTAATTGTTCCAGGAAGCTTTGAAAACATGAACACTTACTTACATTGTTATTATTTTCTCTGCCCGTGATTTAGGGACCATGCCCAGCATAAGCCTTGTAAGAGTTGGCATACGTTATGCTTGTATTTTTTTTCCCCAGTTTCTATGTCCCAAAGCAAGTATGAGGACCGGGTTCTGTTCTCAGTTCCATCTATTGACATTAATGGGCTTTCATGAGTCCAGTTCACAACAGAATTGAGTCACTGTTGAGCCAGGCCTTCATTCTTTACACTCTAAGTCTCTTGTTAAAAACAGTGTGGGATTGAGGCCAAAACATAATTGCTGAGGTTGAAAATCCCACTTTGCAAATCTGGAGCCCAGCAAACAAAGTGGATTTTAACAACTCTATATGGATCTCTTTTGACACTCCACATTATTTCACAGTGTGATTTATATTCTGCTAGAGTTTCTATATAATTATATATTTTTTTAACCCAGAAAAGAAAAACATGAGAGTTCAGATTATACTAGGTATAATCTCATAAACTGCTAATGAGAAGTGTCATCTTTATTATTATCTGGTACTTTTGGAACTTGCTACCTCTACACTACTACATAAAACTCTGCCCAAGGGAGACACATGTAAATGATGATTGCAACTTATTTTCCACCTCCTGGAACAGTGAGGGTTACAGACAAATACTGTAGCAAGACTAGCCAGTGTATTTTTAGGTTAATGACTCAACCAAAAATCAAGCAGCAGTACAATTTGTTTATGCATTGTACAAATTTCTGTGTATTTCTTGCATGGAAAGCTTTGCACCTTAAGGTATTACATTATTAAAATAATCATACTTCTGCAGTGCCCAGACTCTATCTCCTGTTTTGAGTTTTCATGGTATTGACATGCTTGTGCAGCAGAACTTGTTAACTCTTACTTTGGCTGCTGTGGTTTGTAAGGCTTTGCAGATCATGTTGGAGTCACATAATGGTGCAAAATTTGACACAACTTGCTCTGGTTTACATACGAAATGTCAGAGTAGGACAGATCAAAGGGTCTTCCTGGCAGGTTGGTCTAAACAGGACTGTAATATCTGTTTCTTACCTGCTACAGGACAAGGAAACCTTTTACTATCTTGATTCCTCATATTTGGACTAATTTGCACTGAGGAACTGTTTTTTCTATCTAAATATTTCTTTACTTTAGTATGAAACATCTGAAGTCAATTAGCTGCCTTATCGAGAGCAGAAGGGATCTCCTTATATGTGTAACGTTGGGATGCACATATAAGCAACTGGAGAGGCTTGTATTCATGAATATATACACGAATATACAGATTTGCTTTTAGGCTTTCCAGTCTGGAGACAGATTCTTTAAACTAAATGTCATTTAAGACTGTGAAAGAATTTTTTTTCACAGTTTAAAACTCAGCAAAGGAAACCAAACCAGCTTCTAATTCTGTGTAGTCAGTTGTCCTGGCTATAACCAGCAACTCTTTGTCTTCAGTCATCAGAAAATATTTATATGAGTTCACTGTGCTCTGTGAGTGTTCTCTGAGATCTGCATGTCCTCACTAATTGTTCTGACCACAGGCTCATGAAACGTCTCTTGTGTCATGTAGAGCTTCACTTAACTCTTTTTAACTCAGTGTACTCTATATTTCTGCCACTTGGTATATCAAAACTGATTATGGTGTTATGCATCTGTGTGGGAGAAAGGAATTAAGCCAGCCTGTACATTATACCTATCTTGACAAGCATTTTGTAAGACAATGCAGTGCAGTAGTTATCTCTACAGACTGTTATATTTTAGTACTAATATCTGTTTGCCTCATTTTTACTTCCTTGTCTCCTAGTTTTTTTGAGCAACTCCACTGGTATATTTGTTCCATTCCTTCTTTATAAGTCTACTAATTAATTGTATGTCTTACCGGTGTTGGTCTTTTTCTTTTTTTTTTTTTTTTTTTTTTTTAACGTCAATCATCAGTTTTTATATTGTGTTTAAAATGAAAGAGGAGTGTGTTTTACTCGTTTTAACTGCTTTGCTCCTACAGAAAATCTATTATTAGCACCTTAAAGGGAAATGTTTCTAATTACTTTTTTTTTTTTATTATCTCCATTAGAGATTAACCATTCCAAGCAGTTGTCCCAGAAGTTTTGCAGAACTGATGCATCAGTGTTGGGAAGCTGATTCAAAGGTAGTTTAATTTGTGTCTAACGTCATCCACTGCTTGTTTTGCTATGTATGTTAGCAAATCTTTCTTTGGAGGACAAGTCTGAGATACAACAGTTGTTGCCATGTTGGTACACCCATTTCTTCACAAAAAGATTAGGTTGGGCTGTCTTTTTTTTTTTTTAATATATATATATATAATATTCTGATATATTTGTACCTAAATGTTTCTCTTTTCCTTTTAGCCAAGAGTTCTTAATTTTACTAAATTACCTAACTACTAAAGACAGGCATTGTAAATAGGGTGAGATGGCAAGAATGCCACCATTTTTTTATCAAGTGAAGAATTATTTTCTATTTTCTTTCAATAGTCAATTTTTCTTGGATATACATGAGCATTACATGTGCAATAACTATTTCAAGTTCCAGTTTTGATGTCTTTCTTGTGCTGGAAGTGTATAAAGAATAAGTTAATCCATGGAATATGGACAGGAACGGCAACAACTCTTCTAATTTAGTATTAAAAATTTCCTAGTCTTTTCCCTTAAGATTTTGAATTCAGTTTTATAATGATTATGCTGTAATATTATAATAATAAAAGTACGGTAATATACTGCTTAACCTGCCCCTGTAAGAATAAACTAAAAGAGAAATTAAAGAATATTTACTCAGTAAAAGCTTTTGTAGATCGTGACGATTACCTTCCTTAAATTGATTCTGCTACCATTCCGTTATGCATGAACTGGCTGGAAAGAACCTGGGTACAAAGCAGTTTTGTTACCAAATATTATCAGGTATTTCTTTTGCCTATGAAGGTAGTTAAGAGAGGGAAGGATAAGAAACTATGCTCTTTTTCTCAGGTCAAGGCAACAGGAAGAACTCTGTTTGTTTAAACTCTGGAGAAAGTTAACTACTACTTCAGAACCAGCAAGATTAATACCAAAATAAATTACAGCACTTAGGTGCTCTAAAGCCAGAACATGTTATCACTGGAGAGTAGTCATAGGAAAGCAGTGCAAGAAAGGAGATTTCCCTTCTTTTTTTTTTTTTTCTTTTTTTTTTTTTTTTGTCTTGAAGCAAGGAGTTACTTTCCTATAGAATGGATCTGGAAGCCTGAGATCCATCAGCAACTTAGTTTCCACATTAATGCCTATTTAAATGGTGTTCCCTTAATATCACCCTCTTTCTCCTCTCCACAGAGGGGAGAAGAAAAAATGCTTTGAATCTTTGCATCTGTTAAGGGGACTGTTTATGTTCTAAGTCAGTAATTAGTGAAGAGCCCTTCCAAGTGGTAACTACATGTCTTACTAATAACTACCACCAAGCATCAGCTTCCCTACCAAAGGCCGCAGACTGAACTGCACATACTAGACCAGCTCACTCTATCGATCACTCCAGCCAGATATGTGAGACTCCAGAATGCTGTTGCTGTATTTCCAGGAGAGGGAGGGATCTGCACATTGTAAAACAGGGATGCCTGAGCAGTTAACCTGGGTTTGGCCTGAGTTTCTGAGGGTGTTGTTCCAGATCTATCTGATGTGTGTAAAGAGTAAATGTCGGGTTAGCTGATTTTTTTCTGACAGTCTGCTCTTTGCTACATTTTTCACTCAGCTTCTCTTTTGTTAAGCAATTATAAATGCTTCATTCACATGAATGAAATGGAGTAATCTCTGGTCACATTTTGGGCATGCGACTGACATACTCAGTCACATGTTGGGTAAGGATCACTACTTACAGCTCTCAAAATGCCTTGATAAAAAGGCTGTGTGGCCTGCTTGAGCCAAAAGATGGAGCACACTCCTCTGAAATACTGCACTGTGCAACTTTCCCTTTGGCCAGGACTGGCTTCAGAAAAATGGATAGTAGATACATGAACAAGTTACTGAAGATCAAGCAAGGGTGAGTTCAAGGATGTCAACTGCTCAAAAGCAATTGCTTGTGTGCATACGTCTAGCCCACAGAAAGCCTCAGGTATCTATAGGTGACTTACCCCTGAGAAAAGAGGGATGTGCGTTTACTGTGGGCCTAAGGAGTACACCTGGAATGCTGCTGCAAAGCAGACGGAGTATCAGATACTGCTCACACCATAAATCCCTCATGGGAAAGAACACAGTTATTAACTGTGCTTTGAATTTATTAGAATTTGTTCATGCCTGGAAGAAGATGTCCATAGTACACTGCTACAGGTGACGTGTGTTGGTAGTCTTCATTCAGTTTAAACTGTGCTAGTTAAACAGTCCTGTATGGGTTCAAAGCTTTTTACTAAAATGCTAATTACTAATTACTTTAAGTCAGTAGTTATTAAAGAACAGTCTCTGTAGTAACAAGTATCTTAACTACCCAAATATTAAAATCCAAACAAGCTACTTTTGCTAGGGCATTAGAAAATTGTACAAATAAGGTTGCTTATAACTAATGCCTTCGTTTACTAGGGATTCCTGCTTTGGAAACGCAGGTGACTCCATCTTTCTTTTTGATTTCATCTGTTCCTTCTGTTTATCCCCACTTTAACATCAAAGATGATTATAAATTACTGAATATTTTAATGGAACTCAAATCTGTGAATAGAGAAGCAGAAAGAAAGAAAAGCCATATGTATTAAATATCTTGGTTTTATGCAGACCTGTTTTGTAAGAAATACTGAGTGGAAGGCAATAGTGAAAATGTTAGCCAGAATTATTTCTAAAGGGGAATGCATTAAAAATTTTTGCATGAGACATCATAGATATGAAGGGAAACAATTTTCAAAGGCAACTCATGCCTTGATATTTTGAGAGTCTCTTGTAAGGAACCACTTAAGATGCCTGACTTTCTAGGAAGTGCCAAGCAGCCACCCACTGAAAATAAGATTGTTTTTTAAAGAAAGCTTCTCAGCTTGGATTCCCAACAATCACTTCTCGCCAGTTTTACCCAAGTTATCAGTCTGTACCTAGACTGCTTTATTAAATTTTTCATTTGTTTCATTTGGGGGAAGAAACCAACAAAAACACGAAGTAATGTAGGTTTGTGTCTTCCTGCCAGCTGCACCTCCAGGGAAAGCTGTAACCCATGTATCTGGCATCTGTAAGCTGGCAGGATAGCTGGTGGCTGTTGATGGAAATTACACAGGCCAATGAGCTTTGTCAGTACTATGTGACTGTACACTTGTTCCAGCTGTAGTTGAGCAACACAACAGCCCCTTTGCCTGTAAATATTTGCTGCATACCAGCTTGGTTCTGCTCTGCGTAGTACCCAAAGAGTGCATGTTGCTGTTCTTCCCAAATCAGTCCATCAGTGCTTTGAGCTGCCCTTAGTAAAAGCGCTGTTCTCTGTCATTGTTATCTCAACTCCAATTATTCTAGGCAGGCCTGATAGCAGTGTTGACTGTGCTTACTTGGTGTGAGCTCTGCCCAATACTTTCTTCCTAGTATAATCCTGAGAACAAGCAAGCAACGCACACAGAACCATTTTGTAAAGGACACCTAAGTAAGCCATAAAATCTTGTAATTTATGTAACAAAGCGATATTTGCTCTTCATCTGCCCCTGAAAATAGAATTAGTTTAGTAAAGGTACATTACACACTGGCTAGTCAGTCAGACAGTATATAGCAGCAGCAGTTCCCCAGGGCTTCTGTGGGGACTGGGCATTGCATGGTGACCTGAAAGCTGTCTCCAATTCGCCTCCTACAAGAAAATGTTGGTGAGGGGAAAACCGTCAAAATAACAACAGGTCATTCATCAAACCATGTGCCACAGTCTTCTGTCTGACAGCTTCTTCAGCATTTGGGAGGAATCCCCTCGACACTTTGCACCCACTCGGGTGGTTACAAGAGATGGAGCTGTAGCAACAGGAAGGGCACGAGGGCTGTCTGAGTGTCCTCCTTCTCCAAAACTGCACCAGGCCTGTCCAACCATGTTGGCACTAGTCATAAATGTTGTGCCCATTACCCCCTGGTGCTGCATGCTCCCTGACCAGGGAGAGTCGTGCCCCTCAGGATGCATTCAGTGGGTCTGCTCGCCATGGTGAGTCCAGCAGCATCGTGCATGCAGGGGGGCTGCTGCTGCCTCCCCCAGCCTCTCTGTAAGTGCAGCTCCACAGGCAGGGGTACCCGCTGGGCTTCCACACTGGGAGCATATTGCTCCCATGCCACATGGCTCCTGTGGCTTGAGGCACCCAGGTTGCTGCTCCACAGATGACTGGGCTGGAGGCTAGGTTGCGCAAGAGCAAGTGACTGGGGCAGGTGCTGCAAAGAAAGGCTGCTTAGCTCACCAACTGCCCATTTGCCTAAAATCATGGAGATGAACCAAAAAACGACAGACAAAGCCTCCAGTTGCAGCCAAATAGTGCAGCATTACAATATAAGAGAGCTTGTCTTTTTTTTTTTTTTTTTTGTTATGCATTTGACACTTTTTCATGCTGTTTGACATTTAAAATAAAGAAATTGTCTTTCTTTTATAATGTGGAAATCACTTGGATCTTCCTGGGAGAGACACCTCAGCATTGTTCCTAATTGTTTTTGTGCTCCCAAATTAAAATGCACGTTTTAATTGCGGCATCTGTAATTTTAGCAGAAATGGTATAATTACAGGCGAGATACAGAGAGAATGCGCATCATCCCCTTATTATGTATCTACATTTTGTTTCAACCTTTTGTCTCAACCTTGTCTGGGGTCTGTCAAACAGACTAACAGAGTCAGTGCTCCTTGAAGAAACACATTTAACTGTGGCTTTTTCAGTTATTATGCTAGTTAGTAGCTTTTTTTGGGGGACTAAGGGGAAAGAAGAAAATCCAGAGAAGCTGCAACTGCTCTCTGTATGTGGCAATGTGGTTGTGCAGTCAGCAGGGTGGGCGCTGGGTGCAGAGCCTGGCGACAGAAAGTTCAGTGAATGAGCCCAGCACAGGACCAGCTGAGGCACTGTTAGTGTAAGCTCTGCTGGCATCCAAAGCATTGCTGTGTAGCCCAGATCTTCACTTCTTCCCCGCCTACCCATGGGTTAGCTAAGTGAGAGGGTTTTCTGGAAAGTGTCCTTCCCTGCAAGTCGCAGCCAGGAACCCATTTGTGATGGGCAGCTAAATAGCTTGTTCACGCATTAAAGAGTTTGGGTTAGTCCCTGTAAAAGGTCGTCTGTCTAATGACCAGTTGCTAATGGGTCCAGCCTTCTCTTTCAGGAAGTATTTTCCTTCTTAGCTTGATGAAAACTTTCTTTTTATTCTAAAATCTTTATAGCTATTAATTAAAATCGGTACTAATAACGTTTTTATTGATACCACAAGGAGTACCGAAAGGTTTTACTGGTGGATACAGGAGAGTAAGCAGAGGCTTGAGTCCTGCTGGCTTATGTGACTTTTTCCAAACTGACCGTTTCTTCAATTGGAAGAACAATAGCAAAATCAAACAAAAATTACAACTTTACAGTCCTCATGTAGATGTGGTGTCAGAAAGCAGCATCCTAATTTCTGTTGCTTGCCATCTGTGACTTTCAATTGAAGAAATTTTGTGAATGGTTTTACATAGTAACATAAATGCTGACTTTTCTTTTGTCCTCAGAAAAGGCCATCTTTCAAGCAGATCATTTCAATTCTGGAGTCCATGTCAAATGACAGCAACCTTCCAGACCAGTGCAACTCATTCCTGCATAACAAGGCAGAGTGGAGGTAAGTTTCCTGCGTTCCAAGATGGAATGATGTGGTTTTCTGAGTCTGTACTCTTTGCAGATGGACATCAGACTCTGATGAGGTATCAGTAGAAAAATATCTGCTTTGTGCTTTAGATATTTTTAGAATGTAATTTACCTTGTTGTTTTTCAGGAATGCACAGAATGCTGTGAAACTTGTATTGGGAGCCAATACACTTAGCTGAACACTATGTTTATTACATTGGTTTAGGTATCATGTTATTTATGGTTTTGTGATTCACGTCTTAAAACCAGCTGCGTGTTCTCAGTGAATAGTGTGAGGGCCAAGCAACTCAGGTATAAGTACTGTTTGATGCAATTCTCACAGAAAGCAGATAGGTATATCTTTATATTAAAAAATGATAAAGATAAAAGACATAACAGAATAAATTTTCAAATCAAATTTCCATTTGTCTTCACTTCCGATTTGCCATTTTGTGCATTCTTTCGCTTGTATTGACTTTGTATCCATGAGTTAAACATATGCCTGGGCTAGGCTTGCTTTTGCAAATTGCTTGAGCATATAGTTTTACCTATTGCTGATTGCAATTTATATCCGTAAGTGATTCTAAATGGAGATGAGATTTGAGAAAATGGTATTACAGGACCCAATTTTACAGTAAAAGCGTCAGCCTATTTCTCATACGTGCCAAAACTTCAAAAAATGTCCCCAGTGCATATTTGTCAGTTGGAAAGCCTGCAGCTTCACAGTACATCCCTGTGTTTGGAAAAGCAAACTGAAAACAGATCTGCATAGGCAGAAGACTTTTACCAGGCGACCGCGCTGCGGTCTATATTAAGAAGCTTGGCCTCTCTCCAGGTGAGCTGGGAGCTGAAGCTTCCCTGAAGGCCGGAGCAGGGGGCGGCCGGAGGAAAGGGACAGAAAGGAAACGAGCCTCGCAACAAAACCCGAATCCCAAATTCCCCTCGCGGCCTTCCCAGTAAAATCAAGACGCGCACTTTTAATTGCGGGGAGTGGAAAAAGTGAGCTGGAGCCGGGACGCTTCCCCGGTCACATGGCGGCGGTATAAATAGCCGCTGGGCGCTGGGACGGATCCTGCCCGGGCCGAGCCGCGCTCGGCAGCGGCCCCCGCACCGCCGGCACCGGCGGCGGCAGCGCGACACCTGCTGGCGGCCGCCCGGCCTGCGCCTGCGGCACGCTGCGCCCCCGGGGCCCGGCCCCTTGTGACCTGGTACTCGGCCCCTTGCACCTCGGAGCCTGGCCCGCAGCCCCCGCGCCTCTGCCCGCAGCCCCAGCCCGCCGCCGCCGCCTCGTCCCCAGGTGGGGCGGTGTCGGTGCTTCCTCTAGCCTTCAGCCAGCCCTCGCTTGGCTCTCAGTGGTTTCGGCCGTGGCGTGGTTTTTGCTGCACACTGCTTACACCCCCCCCTCGCTCCTCCCCCCCCCCCCCCGTATTTCACGGCTTGGTACCTAGCATGTAAAAGCTTGTTTCTTGGCCACCGTCTGCAGGCTTCAGGCATCATACTGCGTTTTCAGTTGTACAAAGATGAACCCCCCCCAATGAGGGGTTTCTTAGACAAGCGTTGTATTCCTTGGGTTTTCTGTTATTTTCCCTTTTAAAATTTGCACAGATAGGGAAAATCCATTTTTTTTGCTATTTATTACTATTCCTATTTGTGCTATTTTGGAGGCTAACCTCTTCATTCTGCAAAAGCAGACAGTAAAATCAAACTTGCCAAAGTGGGTTTGTGGAAATAAATATTTATTTTAGTGATGAACAAGTATTCAAATTCCTTTGGCAAAAGCGAGTATCTACTGAAATCTCACCGATATAGCAGATTAAAGACCCATGCTAGCTAACATTCGGTAAACTATTTTTTCACGAAGTTGATTTATTTTTTGTAGTGTGAGCAAGGTAGCCCAAGTATTGAGAAATCTTACAAAAGTTATTTTGATGCATCTAAGTTGTTACAAAAGGTATGGCTGACAAGTCATGGAAAAACTTCTTTACCATGGAAGGTTGTTAAAGGTAAACTTGGCACATTTTTGCGACTTGCCGAGGCGATAGGCTCCGGGGCAGACGCGTTCTGCAGCAGAGCGAAGGATCAGACAGGCAGGGCTAATTTTTCCGGCACCGAGCCCACTCGAGGGAGCCGCCAGGACCCGGCAGCCCTCGTGAGGGAGGTGAACGAGGCGAGAACGAGGTGTAGGCGGAGCCAGCAGCGCCCCCTCCCCGGCCGTTCAAAAGCCGCCCCTAGGGAGCGCGAGTGACCAGGACTGGCGGGTAGGGCGGGGCGCGGCAGTTAGGGCGGCAGTTCGCGCAGGCAGGGCGAGCAGAGAGGGCAGAGCGCTCCCCCCCGCCCATACAAACACCTCCTCTAATGGCGGTCTACCGCTAGCTCAGCTGCAATGGTGTACACCAGGCACAGCGCTCTCCAGGGGCTCAGAGGCTGGTGCCAACACAGAAGTTTTGTTTTGACCATGGGGAGCTTTACTCTGCACCCTGACCGCTGAACCAGGATGAGGAGACTGATGAGGAGTCCTACGGGCAGCTGACAAAAGTTGTGAAATCGTCAGCGCTTGTTCTTGTGGGGGACTTCAACTTCCCAGATATATCCTGGAATTGTGGCTTGAGCTTAGGAGAAAGAAGAGGGTTTACAATCTTTGGAAAAGAGGGTGGGCCACTTGGGAGGACTATAAGGATGTTGCGAGGCAGTGCAGGGACAAAATTAGAAAGGCCAAAGCTCATCTGGAGCTCAATCTGGCTACTGCCGTCAAAGACAACAAAAAATGTTTTTACAAATACATCAATGCTAAATGGAGGACTAAGGAGAATCTCCAGCCTTTACTGGATGCAAGGGGGAACTTAGTTACAAAAGATGAGGGAAAGGCAGAGGTGCTCAATGCCTTCTTTCCACTCAGTCTTTCTTTAGTGGCAAAACCAGTTGCTCTCTGGATACCCAGTACCCTGAACTGGTGGGAGGGGATGGGGAGCAGAATGTGGCCCTCGCTATACATGAGGAAATGTTTGGCGACCTGCTACGGCACTTGGATGTATGCAAGTTGATGGGGCTGGATGGGATCCACCCGAGGGTACTGAGAGAACTGGCAGAGGAGCTGGCCAAGCCACTTACCATCACTTATCAACAGTCCTGGTTATCAGGGGAGGTCCCAGTCGACTGGCAGCTAGCAAATGTGATGCCCATCTACAAGAAGGGCCAGAGGGTAGACCCGGGGAACTATAGGCCTGTCAGTTTGACCTCAGTGCCAGGGAAACTCACGGAACACATTATCTTGAATGTCATCACACAGCACAAAAAGGGCAACCAGGTGATCAGGCCCAGTCAGCATGGGTTTATGAAAGGCAGGTCCTGCTTGATGAACCTGATCTCCTTCTATGACAAAGTGATGCGCTGGGTGGATGAGGGAGAGGCGGTGGATGTGGTCTACCTTGACTTCAGCAAGGCTTTTGACACCGTTTCCCACAGTGTTCTCCTCAAGACACTATCTGCAGCAGATATCTGCTCGTGGCTTGGACTGGCGTACGCTTCGTTGGGTTAAAAACTGGCTGGATAGCTGGGCCCAAAGAGTCGTGGTGAATGGAGTCAAATCCAGCTGGAGGCCGGACACTAGTGGCGTTCCCCAAGGCTCAGTACTGGGGCTGGTCCTCTTTAATATCTTTATCGATGATCTGGATGAGGGAATTGAGTGCACCCTCAGTAAGTTGATACTGTTGCTGGATAGTCCGCTGAATATCAGCCAGCAGTGTGCTCAGGTGGCCAAGAAGGCCAACAGCATCCTGGCTTGCATAAGAAACAGTGTGGCCAGCAGGGCTAGGGAAGTGATTGTCCCCTGTACTCAGCTCTGGTGAGGCCGCACCTCGAGTACTGTGTTCAATTTTGGGCCCCTCACTACAAGAAAGGACATGGAGGTGCTCAAAAGAGTCCAGAGAAGGGTGATGAAGCTGGTGAGGGTCCTGGAGAACAAGTCCTACAAGCAGCTGAGGGAGCTGGGCTTGTTCAGCCTGGAGAAGAGGAGGCTCAGGGGTGACCTTATCGCTCTTTATAAGTACATTAAAGGAGGCTGTAGCGAGGTGGGGGTTGGTCTGTTCTCCCACATGCCTGGTGACAGGACGAGGGGGAACGGTCTAAAGTTGCACCAGGGGTGTTTTAGGTTGGATATTAGGAAGAACTTCTTTACTGAGAGGGTTGTGAGGCATTGGAATGGGCTGCCCAGGGAAGTGGTGGAGTCACCATCCCTGGAGGTCTTTAAAAGACGTTTAGATGTAGAGCTTAGCGATATGGTTTAATGGAGGACTTGTTAGTGTTAGGTCAGAGGTTGGACTCGATGATCTTGAGGTCTCTTCCAACCTAGATAATTCTGTGATTCTATGATTTTATTTCTGGACGAATAAATGACTTGGAGGTATGATAGAAGAAATACGAATTCATGATTGGGCATGATTTGCGTGAGAGTGAAGATGATTTCTGAATTTAACTGAAATGAAAACATGAATACAAAAGAAGAGCAAGTCATGTGGGGGACTTGTTCAGAAGCTGGGGTAAGAGGGGTTCTCTCGTATGTGAATTATAGTAATCTGCCCTGAGGTGAAAGCGATATCTGTATGGAGCCATTTAGGAAGGCTAAGCTACATTAATAGAAAGAATGCGAAAAATACAGTTTGAAAAAAAATGAAACAGATTAAGGACTTGTACACATAAAGTGGTCCCAAGGGATAAACTAAAACTGACCATTTCTGAGAAGACTTGCACAAGTTTAATGTGCTTTAACTTCTATATTAAAAATTGTGTGTTTACTCATTGCTTTATTTTTTATATTATTAATTTATTTTTTTTTATCTCATTGGGATTTGCAAATAAATAGTTTAACCAGCAATAGGGAAAGAATGAGATGTGTTACCAAGAAATAGGGACTTCTAATGAAGCCTGGGCATCAGAAAACTGTAGAAGGGTGGAGTTGGGAAAAGTGAAGGTTACACTTATGCCTTTTCAATGGATCTCCAAATTAGTGACCCAGGTACTGCACGTTCGTGGGGATACTGCAGTTCCCAAAGCAAATTAAAGCTGAAACAAGCTGGGTTGCATTTTTACCCCCACCAATATACCTCCCCTGTCGTGTCTCCCCCCTTTCCCCCCACCCCCAAAAAAAAAAAAAAAAAAAAAAAGGTTCTTTTTGTATATAGGTGCACAAAAAATGCATATCAAATGCTGAGTAGACAGTCTCTTCCATGTTCTCTAACCGGCTGGCATGAAAACAGAATGCATTGAATCCATCCACAACTGGCAGAGGTGATGGGTCAAAATGTCATATATCTTACCTTTAACGTGGTCTTATTAGCAGCATTTACTGATATTGATGTTTATAGTAACAATGTGTTTTAATGTGCCTGTTCTATTTTTTCCTTAAAATATCCAGTATCTTATTTCCTAACCCTTACCCTTAACATCTTTATTATTAATCAAAAAGGGGCACTGCCTTACAACTAAGTTGCGCAGATTTGCCTTATGTTTACATTCGTATTCTGTAATCTCTTTAGAGCTCTTTCTCAAGTCGCTTTTATTAGGGTAGGAAAAAATGACTATTGAAGTAATGATGTTCCAATTCAGTGAGAGATCACATTTGTCTGCATTTAGTCATATATACTAACTGCATTTTTCCTTCCATCCTCACCCTGCAAATGACTGTTCTAATGATTAACACAGTCTGTGATACTTACATAGTGTATCAGTAGCAATTCAAGACATACAAACAAATACCATTGCTTTTAATCTGTGAGTGTTTATCATTATAGTTTCTAGCAATAGAATACACATTATTCAGTGTCACAGAATGAGATTATTCTAGATAGCAAGCAAGCTCAATCTGCAGAGCTACAGACGTGAACAAATACATGTGCCCTACAATGTATAATGTTTCAAGCTGCTTCATTTATGAAGACTCATTAACTGGGCAATGTACGGTAGCTTTCTCTTTAATTACACAGTTTTATTATCCAGTGGAATTATTTTTCAGAATGCAACTGTTTTTGCAGACTGACCTTTTATTATAAGAGAAGTTTCTGTCTAATGAAGAGAGGTAATTACAGCACAAAACAGACTTTTGACATATAGAAAGCTATTGTTACCAGGACATTGCTAGTAGGGATTGTTATTTAAAAGAGAACCTTAATTTACATATTTTAAAAATTATAGAGTTGCATATAAGTAGAAGTGATGTGGAGAGACCAACTAAGGAAAGCAGTGTGCAGCTATCCTCGAATTGCTGTGTAGTTCCCACAGCAGTTTGCATAGTACATGTTGCACTGGGCAGGAGGGGTTGATGACAAGGAAATGAATGTTGGGAGAGGAGTCCCTTTTTGACCTTCTGTTCAATGCTTTTCAGTTTCGTTCCTTTAAAGAGTCACAAGATTTAGGCAGAGTTCTGCCAAATGTATGCATCTGTACATCTGTCAAACATTGTTTGCAATATGTTCTAGACATTTTAAAACAAAAGTTGAATTTGTTGTTTATTAAGATGCGTGACTATTTTCCACCCAGCACAAAGATCAGCCTTGACCTTTGCATGCCTAAACATGACTGAGATTTTTTCTTGAAATCTGAAGCATAATAATTGCAAAGGACATTTGTTCTGACCACCACACTGAACAGCTCAGCTCACTCAGCATGATTTAAGTGGGATAAATGCCCTTGCCCCAGGTGGCTGATTTTTGCAGTAGAATTAAGCGTGGTGGTAGAGTTTGCAGTAGTTTGCTAGTTATTCCCACTCTTGAATCTTTTCACTGCACTGCTGTGTGACAGAGATGTCTTACTGAAATAGGACATACATAAGATTTTGGTTATTTACATTCTTTTATTTATTTAAATAGGCATTTTGGGTATATGCTTTCCCACATTAAGAACCTGAACTCGTTTAGATTGCTAGTGGAAAACAGCTAAATAATTCCATGATAGAACAGGGTATTTACAGGAAAAATACACGCATTTTTTCCCCAAATAGAAATGATAACTACTGTGTTGTTAGTAGTTTTATTTTCTTTCTGTAAACATCAGAAGGAACAGACTTTTTGCAGTGTGTTTACAAAGAGAAAATGTTGAGAAAGTTTGAACAGATGTAGTTGACATTGCTTAGTCTCAATAGCTATCTTAAAAGCTCTCTTCAGGATCTGTCTCTTTAGGAGATCTCTCTATAGGAGCAAAATGAAAACAGTGTGATGAATTATTCTCATAATGTGAATGGGAAATAGTTGAAGTAACAGTCAGGATACAGGTGGCAGGCAGCGTGCAGTCTTCCAAACAAGTCACAAAAGCTTTTTGCTAATAACTTCCATGCAAATAAAGTCTGTGATACAAACTGGAAGATTTTCTTTGGTTATTACACAAGCAAAATGTAGCTGAATTTACCAAGGGAGTTATTTTTCTCTATGTTGTAGTACACACCCGTGCCTTTGTAGTGCAAAGCTTTTGTTAAACTCTTTTCCAGGAGCAGTTCAGTTCATTTGTTTAAAAGATGCTGTTCATTAGAAAGAATGTCAAAGGAAATCACTTCTTTATGGGACAAAATATGTGAAGTGTAGCCCAAGAGAGATCATATCTAAGGTCCTTAGAGCACAGCTTTTGCTTCCTGTCTGTTTTTCACACCTCTGCATGTATGGTGAAAAGCAGAAAAAAAGTAAATCAAATCCTTTTATTAATTGTTCCTAACTTGAGAAGCTCATAAACATTTTCAGGTCTGGGTCATATCATGCTTTATATTGCTCCTCATGTGTGTGTACTCTTATATCTTAACCTAGAGAAACAGGAAAGTTAGCGGCAAAAATACTGAAATAGTGTTTAGGTGTATGATGAACATGAGTCCAAATAAATTTTATGGCCACATTATAAACCCAGGCAAACTGTCTTCTCTAGACTACTTGGATTGTATTGCTAATGGTTGTCCCATTATTACTACTTAATGCAGATTCTTTAGGGATAATATATTTCATAATGTTTGGGTAAGAAAATGCCATTTTAGTTTTTAGAATTGTATTATTAGATGGCATTCCTATCCCTTTTTAAATTTTATTTTCTTCAGTTGAAGGTACTGTGGTTATTCTAAAGTATAAACATTGTCAGTTGTTCTTAAAGCTCTGAAAGGCTTTGCATTTGGTAATTAAATGAACTGCCTGAGTTAGTATTGTACTTTTTAGTCTTTCACATTTAATTAACATTCAGGTGGGAATTATGAACAATTTATATCTGTCAGGAAAAGACAAGACATAACAAATTGTCTCCGTGCAGATGTGAAATTGAAGCAACCTTAGAGAGACTAAAGAAACTGGAGCGTGATCTGAGCTTTAAAGAGCAGGAACTAAAGGAACGGGAGCGACGTTTGAAGATGTGGGAGCAGAAGTTAACCGAACAGTCCAATACTCCTGTAAGTAGACAATAATTCAACCTTTCATCTTGCTTCAGAAAGCATTTGGAGCTTTGTCTATGCAAATCTCAGGACATACCGTGGAAATAGTGCCCCCATTTTCTTTATTTGTTGCATTGAACCAATTAAAGTCTTATAACATCACTGCAAATAACTATATATATCTATATATCTATATATATTTAATGATCTAATACATTAGATATCAGATACTTTCTGTAGTTTATTTTGTTCCATGGGTCCTTGAGTAGTTTCCCATTGATTTAATTATACTTCTTAGCTTTAAAAGTTGATTGCATTCAATAAAGTCATTTTCAACTAGAAAGCTGTTGACTTTAAATGGATGCAGGATTGGTCTTAGGAGTAAAATTTGTTTCTTAAAGAAGAAAACTTGAGAAACCTATCTAGATCTTTATAGTCTCTCCTTTTGCTATGAGAAGAGGCAAATTTCCATGCCATGAAAAGCAGGTCAACATTTGAGGTGTTAATTTAGGGCTTTGTTCATAATTACAGTTAACGTACTTGTACTGGCCATTTGTTAGCTATTAGAACCACTGCATTTCTATTAATAAATTGAACAAAAAACTTCTTTGGGTTATCACAAATTTCTTATTGAAGTATGATACTCATGATGACAGATTGGCAGAAAGAGTACTACAGGGTTAGTGCCTGACTACACATACTATGACAGAATTGTTAAGAAAAATACCACAATTACCCACTTGTCTTTAAAGTACTAGCCAAAACAAATACGAAATTGAGTTTGCAGTAGCATATGATTTACTTCTCCACAATTTTATCCTACTTATAACATTGATTCTAGCCAGAGCCATTTACATACAACTTATTTTTAAGGCATGGCTTATTCCTGTTTTTTGAATGAAGTTGCATTCATGTTCCAGCTGTGACCATGTAATGAAATGATGAAGAGTAAATGTTTTCATATGTGCAGATACTATGTGTTCCTAGTAGATATCTGTATGTCTGCTTTAATGCTTGCATACTTCTAGTAACTGAGCTGTAGACCATCGTCTTGCACACAGCATGAGACACGGCCTTAATGAGCAAAGCTTTTCACGAGCAAGACCCTAGGGTGTTTTTTTATGCTGTATTTGCCTATGACTTCTACTTTTCACTTGTAGCTGGTATTGCTGAATAAAGCATTGTGCTAAGGCCTATTTTGCTAAGCATGAACCGTCTTTCTGCATAACATTAACACAACTCTCCTATTGCATTTAAGTGCAATTTCCTATAACAGAAAAAGACAGGTTTGTTTTTCTTTTCCGTAGATCTTTAATGAACTGTTACATGGAACAGCTTTAAGAAATTAAAAAAAAAAAAAAGCCCTTTTCTTCCCTTTTCTTGGAAAAAATTGACTTTGGTGAAAATTGGCTTGTTCTGGTAGGATTTGTTTCTTCAGAACAAATGAAGTTCTACAAGGCAGTGGTTAAATATACAACTCTCTTAAATTCATAGCTGTAAATCCTTTGGAAAATATCCCTGGGCATTCTCCTTGCAAGTTGTAATCCTTGGAGTCAGGTGTCTCCCTCCATCCATCCCTTGGCTTAGGGTATGTCTGCTCAGTAATGCCAAGCCATATGATTGCAGCAGGGAGGTGCACTGCTTGATTTTAAGCTACCCTGGCTGTAACAACAGTAGTTAAAGACATGGAAATCTGGAGCTAGTAACAGCTTAGGGTGCCCACTAAGCTTATACCTGGTTCTTAGCCAACACTAGGCCCAGTTGTGTCTCAGATGGTACTGTCATCCCTGCTGTACATTCTGGAGTCACTTCTTTGTTTTGCTCTGAAGCAAAGGGCAGAGGCCAGCAGATACTGTTGAAGTGGTGTGCAGGAGGAGAAACTCAAACCGCGTAAAAGGAGAACAGGGAAGCTGTCCCTGCCACTTGATTCTCCAGTGTTTTAGAGTTGGTATAGAAGTTTCATCCTGCCATCCCACATGGTAGGTGGCTCTCAGTAGCAGGCTACTCCTACTCTAAGGAATAAAACATAGCTTTACGCACATCAACATGAGAGAGGGATGAGACCATTCCTCAGAAACGTTTCTGTGACAGTGTTTGTCCCTGCTTTTGTTTTGACTCTGTTTCTGCTGTGTCTTATGTGTCAGACACCTTTGAGTCTGATCCCTGAAATTCCCTCTGTGCAAGTGTCCAAGAGCCTCTTGTGCAAGGGAATCTGGAGCCTTTTGGAGGAGTAAAATATAGCCACAGCTGTAGTGACATGGGAGACTTCTTTTGAAAGAACAGACCTGACTTTAAGAAGGGAGGGTATGTAGCTAAGCCAAATCTCATATTTAGAGAAAGACAATAAGCAAGACATGAATATAAATACTAAATACTCACTTGTGGTGCCATGCACCTGCAATTGATAATTTAAGAACAGTGACTTGTATAGAGATCGGGGATCCCAGTCATCTGCAAAAGTCTCCTTGTGATGGTCACTATATGTAATGTGACACCAAAGGCAGGTCTTGGCACATATAAATCCTAAACTTTCCATATAACAAAAGGTGGCAAAATGTGGAGGAAGAGAGGCATTAAAGTAGAAAAATGAGCCACAACTGTGGCCCACTAACAGCTTACCCCATTGCTGAGCGTTGCACAAACACTGTCTGAGAAATGTGTTTTAGAGGAAAGCTGTTTCACAGCTTTATTGATTTTTGTAGAGGGTTCTTCCCATGTGCCAAGGGATGCAGTTTCATGGATATAAAGTTACTAAAACTTCAGTAGCAGATGAAAGAACTGCCTGGCACTAAATCACGTGTGGTGGGCATCTCATTTCTGTGGCTAGTTCTTGTTTTTTAAGTGACCCTTCCCTGTATTAGTAGGAGCCTTTGGTGTTCTTGATCTGAGTGGTGTTTTGGTGATTGTGTGGTCATTTTTTCCTGTACAGCCAGGTGTCTGGAGCCTTAGTTGGAGATTCTTCCATCACATAGACAGCCATAGGAAACAAAAAGAATATTTAGTGTTCCGTATCTCTCCAACATTTTAATTTACTTTCATTTCTTAAACACTGACCACTAACTTTTATCACCACAACACAAACAGAAAGCCTACATACATAGGGAAAACCTGAGAGGACAAAAGACAGATATTCTCCTTTTTTAACAGCTTGTTAATGTAAGTGGTTTTGCACAGAAATGGGCACTCTTTGAGCAGCGTGGCCATGAAGCCTCCAATATGACAGATGATGGCATCACCATAATCTCCCATGTAACCTGTTGTGATCAACTGTTGTCAACACTTCAGTCAGTTTTCTAATTAAGTTAAGAAAGATGTGGAAAAAAACATGACTTTTGGGCAGGTAGTTTTTCAAACAGCTTTGGAGAGAAAGACCATTTGAGTTGTTCATACACTGCTCCTTTGCTCTTGATTTAGTAGGCAGCTTAATTTGGGATCGAACACCTGAGTTTTTACTCCCTGTGAAGAGTAGAGCATGTCACCGAGGTTACTCACTTGGTCACTCTGAAGAGGTGTTAATAACTATTTAGCTGGAAAGGGCATGTTTGATTTGTGGAAAACACTGTAATAACAGACTGGGAGAGGAAAGCACCATTATCTTTAGGTGAAGATTGAATCAGTAGAGATTAAATATCTTGTACAACCAAATGGGGAAGATCTATTGATTTTGTTGAAAAAAACTAGTGAAAAAAAAAAAAAAGCCAACCAACCTGAAGAAGCTGACCAGCTGACCAAACAGCCCCGTCTTCCCATTCCTGTTCCTCCCTGGGACAGCTTCCAGAAGCAATGTGCTGGCATGGGCTGGAGGCTGGTTCCTGTCTCCTTTGAGTTGGTGAGAGGCTTGTTTCTGACTGTGGCCATAGCAGGGTGACCCCTTCTTCTCCTTTTGACCATATACTCAGAAAGAATCTTTGCACAAGTAATAATACTGCTGCTGTTATTTCTGATATTTGGAGGGCTGCTACTTCTGCACCAAACTTTGGGAGCTTGTTTGGGTTCTCTAATCTTAACATGATTTATTCTTCAATCCTGAAAGGTTCAATTAAGCAACTCACTCACACTTGTGTTGTACCTGCATTGTCCCAGGAGCCAGTCTACCTGGCTAGGAAACATCATAATCTGTTTGATGCTATACAAAATGAAGGATTGAAGAGTTTGAACCTCCTTTTATCATGAAAGCTCTGCTACCTGTGGTTCTTGCCATGTGATTCAGTGATTTTGCATTTTCATTTAAGAACAATGACCACAGAATTAAGCTGTCTGTTTGATCTCCATATTGAGATTCACTAATCGTTATGCTTTCTGTTTATTGCCAACTAATCTGGTGGTGTCTTTTTCCTTGATTTTTTAAAATTGGTTCTAACTTTCACTTTTGCTCTGTCCTTTCCTCCTTTAAATAGTTTTTCTTACCTCTTGCTGCAAGAATGTCTGAGGAGTCTTACTTTGAATCTAAAACAGAGGAGTCAAACAGTGCAGAGATGTCATGTCAGATCACAGCAGCAAGTAACGGGGAGGTAGCTGGCATGAACCAAAGTCTGAAGGCCTTGATGATGACGGGCTTTGGGGATATCTTCTCTCTGAACCAAGCAGGATCTGTCCTGCGTTCTGGAATGCAGATAAACATGCAAGCCAAAAAGAATTCTTCTAAAACCACCTCTATGAGAAAAGGAAAGAAAATCAACATGGCTTTGGGTTTCAGTGAATTCGACTGGTCAGATGACGATGGTGATGATGATGATTATTTTGATGACACAGATGATAGCAGCGAATGAAATCAGTTATAGAATTAAATTGAAATCGGTTTTAGCAAAGCAAACCAATAAAGTTATAGAACAAGAATCCTGTCAGTTTGGTCTGTTCAAATCCTGTAAAAGAAAAAGAGATGTTTTCCTGGCTGAGCATGTTTGTGTGTAGAAAGACATGTTGTTTTTGTTTAGATTGTGTTGACTTATTTCTGCTTTGATGAAATTTGGAATTAAACTTTCCAAAGTAATTGAGATTACTATTAAGAACCATGATTATATCTATAATTCTTGATGCCTGATTACAGAAACTATGGCTTGATAAACTTAAGATCTGAAAACATTGGGGGAAACTTCAATGCCTTTAATGCCATTAATGTACTTCAAATTTTTCTTTTGTGTTTTTTGTCATTTTCCTTACCCCTTTAATTGTCAATCACATGAATATATTTGTACTTCCAGATTTGCTATTCTCTACAATCCAATCTTTCTTGCTGTTGCAGTGAAGGGGTTTGCTGTGTTTCTAATTTAAAGCCTTTTTCAAGGCGGTTTTGTGAAAAGTCACAAATACATTTCTTGGGAGAAGGGAAGCTTGGTTGAGAGAAATAGAGGGGTTAGTTAAATATACAGGTTGAAAACTGAATAGCAGCAGAATCTAGATAATCCCTATTAGTAGATGACTTGTGTAAATGTTCTTTTTTCCCTCGCGTGTGTGTGCATGTGTATATAATTCACTCTAGCAAAGCGAATTGCAATCAGACCTCTGCATCTATTATCAGATATTGTGATCTAGAAGCTAATTTTCAGTTATGTTGATGTAAATCCAGGAAGCCTCATTAACTTTGATGGACTTATTCTTGTACCTGAGAGTAAAAATGGGTGTTAGCAAATTTTGATTCTGTTGCACCTCTTAAGCCCTGTGTGCTAGCTATCCTTGTGAAAGGACAAAGAGAAGTCACAATGACATTTCAGCTTGGGCCCTGCTACTGTGGCTTGTGTGAAATTCTCAGTGATGGCAGTAATGTGAGAAATATTTACGAAGCTCTGAGTATCTATTTTTTGTAGCTAAATCACTTTTAAAGTATTGACACTGCTGTTATGACTTACCGTAAAACTCAGTGTGTAACAATCTGCTACAATAATTGCCTGCCAGGCACTTGTGTTGAGAGCAGTGAGTACGTTTCTCCTGATGACCCCTTCAACAGTGATGCAGGAGGAGGGAGGGAAACCAGCACAAACCACAAATGCAGGTTAGAAAGGAAGCTGATGTAAAATATTTGCCCAAAGAAGAAGGGCAGCATTTCAAAAGAAAAATGTTACTGTCTAGTTCAGCTGTAGTGGGGATAAGTCGTCAAAATCCCATTCTCAATTACTGGAGGGGTTTCTTTTATGAAAACTTCTGTTTTTGAGTGGCTTCTTTAATTATAGGCTTGTCTGTTACACAACTCTAACCTACGTATTATGGTGAGTGTTTTTGTAGATAGCTTAGAGAAAAATAGATACATTAGATAACAGCAGGCCTGAAATCATTACATGTTCAGACAACAAAAGAGAAAGTTCTTTGAAGGAGTTTTCCCAGAGTGACGAGTGGGCACCTCTTCGGGATGTGAGAGGATTGTTTTATTCTTCAGCATCAGCACTGGTCTGGTAGCCTGTGAGGCGGTGAGCACTTCAGTCCAAGCTCTCTTGCTCTGCTCAGTTTTCACAGGACTAGTCCTTCCCAAATGCTCAGTTTCAGTAGGATATAATTCCTCATTTCCCCTTCTTCCTAATAGTTGCAAACCCATTGGCTTGAAGTTAACCCTCATGGATCAGGAAGCTTCTATCACGATAGAATCATAATTTAAATGATGTAATAAGCTTACTGTGTATCCCAGGGGAACATGCTCCTTCAGCACAGATAGGGATGGCATTTTAGGTCCATCAAAGCAACCTGACTTTAGAGAGAACAAGGGACATTGAAGGGCAAAAAATGGAAATATAAGCAAATAGGCTATTTCCAGTGCAGATTTGTACTATTTTTGTAAGTCTATGTCTGCTAACACCCACTTGCCACATTGCACACAGGAGAATTTGATGTATTTCTGTAATCTAATAGGTGCACTTAAGACCTTATGATGTGTCATCGTGCATAGATCACTGTACCACATATGCAGTGTAGTGTTGTACAAGTTTAACTGAAAATGAAATTTGGTTCAATACATTTAGTGTTCAAAACTATGTCTGTATCTAGCACTGATGTTTTGCACTTTTTAGCATCTGACACTCTCAGAGCACTTTATACACATTTATATTTGTGTGGGTTTCTGATTGAATTTTTAAATCCACTCCTTAATCTTTACAGAATTAAAAATAGTCCTTAAGTAGTATGGCTTTCTTAGTTATAAAATGACAAGATTTAAGTCTCTTTACAAATTTTTGTGCTTATTACCCTCGTGTGTAACTTATTTCAGCAAAATATTGTCAGAATTTGGTAGCATCCTCATAGGAATTTCTACTATTTACTTAGTTCCAGTTCTTTTGTGAGAAAAAAAAAAAAAATTACTCTTCCCCATTCTTTCACCATGTGTTATTTTTCAAAGCAAATAAAGCTATATTAAGGAAAAAAATAAGCTCATAAAACTTGCTTGTGTGTTCAGAGCAGCAAAGGTCTCTGAATTGTAGAGAAAGTTAAGGATAACATGACACATACGTACTGTTGGTGTGGTTCCCTCATGACAGTGTTATACTTAGGATATTGGCTCTGCTTATAAGAAAAGAATGGTATTGATTGCATTTTTACTTTCCTGTGATGGCTTTCATAACAGGTGTCTGCAGTTTACAAGCCAAAAATCATATGTGAGAATCAGCTGTGTTTTTTCTGCTCCTGTTATGCTCCTAGCTAGCTAAAGATTTTGGAAGTGTCTCTGTAGGGCCTGTATGTTGGTTGGAGGAGATCAAAATATTTCATCTTCCACACCTGATTTTGCTCTGCAGTACAGCCTGGTCTATCTTCTGCCTATGTCAGCACCACAACAGTCCACTGCCACATGGTACCTTCCCATGCCTCATAGGCCTCTCAGCACAGTTGTCCCCACTGGGCATTTTGGGATCCCAGATTTCTCTACCTTCCCTAGTGCTCTGCAGGTATCTGCAGTAAAATAGTATTGCTGTAGTTGTCAGAGGTGGGATGCAAGAAGTGGGCCTGAACTTCTCATTTTTACCAAGCTGTTGTACTGCCAGCATTGACTTGGATGTGTGGCCCAAGAGAAGAATGGTGAGGACTGTCTTTTGGCTCGCTTAAAGATGCAGGGTGAGCTGGGACCAAGACAGGATGTCTTAACTCCCAACTTTTCCTTCAGCACTGGGGAAAAAAAAATGGGGAGTAATTAACGGGGTGGAACTCTTGATCTGTTTGTTCTTGTGACCATCACACCAGTAATTCCTTGGAATAGCAAGTGTTCTAAGGTACGGTGTGTAGGTGTGCTGCATCCTCAGGCTGGTTGGATGCCTGGCTTGGAGTTTGTACCCTCTAGATTTGAAGGGCTTTTGGTATATGAGGTCTGGAGTAGCTCCTTGTCGCACAGTCGTGTTCTTGACTTGTCATTTGTTTATTGTTTGAGCGGTTTTGTTAGGTGTTGACTCCCTCTCCTTCTAGGTCTTAAAGCGGTTATTCTGAGTTAAATATATGTTGCAATAATGATTCATATTGCTATCAACAGTAGTGAGTCGGTAGTATGCATACAGCTATTCAGTATCCAGCAGAGTTACTGTGTGTCTTTAGTACTGTAGTTCCTTTTTCTGTAATCAGGCAGCTTTTACAGGTTTTTAATACGACCTCTAACTTGACAGAGGTTTTAACTACAGTCCTATGTAGAATGTTCAGGTAGAAGGATAAGTTCATTTAGTAATTTTCATAGCCCTTAAAATGCACTGGTAGGAATCTGGAGGAGAATCCTTTCCCTTTTCCCCCAGACTTCCAACTTAGTGTACACTGTAAAATCTGCACAGAGATTTCTGATGTGTGAAAATTAAATTTTAAAACTGTAGAACCAACAACCTTCTTTAAACATTTTATATTGTGTGCTAAAATATTCATAATGCCTTTCAAAGTCAGATATAGTCCACTGCATTTCTTGCTTTTGCACTACTGAAAAAGTTTTGTACTGAATAATTGAAATTGATGCTACTTACACTTCAAGTGTGAACAGATGAAATTTGAATAGAAAATATTTTCACGGTGTTAATTTTTTTCTCCCTTCTGAAAAAACAATGATGAGCGCAATGCCTGTGCCAAAACTCTTGTGCTGTAAACTGAATATATAATTTGTGTGGAACATGCGATGTTAACACTTCTGTGTGGTAAAACCTTGCAGCGTCAGTTACTCTCTTTATTGCACTTGACATATGATGTCTTGTTTTATTCACACTGTGGATTTGATTTTCCAGTGTAAAAACAAAGCAAACAACCAAAAAGAAACCATGCAATGTATTCAATTTCCTCAATTGGTGTCATAAACTTTCTTTTGATGTGAACTTTTTTCTTTGCTTCTCTTTGTTCCAAACTTCTATTTTGCAATAAACATTTTGACAGTAAATTTTATGCATCTGTGTCCCTGTGTAAAATGCTGATGTTTCAAGAGGTTCCTTGTTGTCTGCTGGTTTAAGTCATTTTTTATCTTACTTGGTGTGTGACATTTCTATTTCTTTTTTTTTTTTTTTTCCTGAATTTTGAAATAATACAGAACATATTCTGCCTCTGGTTATATTTAAACATGGGAAAACCTGAAAAAAATTCATTGTGCAACCAAAAATACAATAATGGACTTCTGCAGTAAATGATTTAATCATACAAGTCATTCTACCAGGCTCCTCATGCAGCCCATTTGACTATTAAATACCCACAAAAGGCACACCACACTGCCTTCATAAGGATCTTGGTGGTGACCACTTGACCTCCCTCGTGCTCAGGTGTTACCCCAGCATCACTTCTGCCCCACAGACTCCTGCACAGGCTGCAGGTAACTGTGGGCCTAGGGTATGCCTGACTAGCAGGAGGTTGAGAAGATTGTCTTTACTACACCATTTTTTCAGTCAAAAAGTCAGGAAGGTCTCATTTTATCTAGCAAGCACATCTTCCCATCTGCCATTTCACCGTGATGCTTTTGGTGCTGTCCACTTTGGGGAGGCAGTGGGCAAAGGGATGGGTGTGAGGGCCTGGTAGGTCCTTCTCACAGAGGCGTTTTCAACTGGTCTCATGGATGGTTTGTGCCCAACAAGGTTTGGCTGTGGTGGAGGTGGTGGAGCAGGAGGAAGAGGGTCTAAGGAGTCCTCAAGTCAGGCTGGGCATCAAGAAGTTGTGGTTACGGAGGCAAAGTCGAGGGGCGTCGGGCAGCCAAAAGCACTTCAATGGGAGTTTCACATGGATACTACAAAAGGCATGGCTGGAAGTTGTGGGTGAATTACACTACAGCCTGGTCTTGGTGCCTAGAGAGCCAGGGAGGTGCTCATGCTGGACCAGAACGGGCAGCCCTGCCCTGGGGATCGGTACTCAACTGGACGTAGGCAGGGTGAGGGCCTGCTGGGGAGGTATGCGTGGCCTGTGGTTGGGGGCCAGAGTGTTTGCGGGCCAGCAGAGCCCATAGGATGTAATCACACAAACCCCTGGAGGCTGGTGGGTAACTGAACTGGCTCTCTTTTGAGTCAGTGTTACATACATCAACTAAGTTTGCAATTGCATTGTGACATTGAGCCTTTGGGAGATGCTGAGTGTCCAGATGCATACATACAAATTAATGTTAACCCTTTATCCAAATAAAAATGTAAAGAAGGTGAAGCCTGGGGTAGCATATTCCTGAGTGAGTAAAACAGAAATCAGTATTGCAGTGAGGTCTTCTGTGTCAGCTTTCACATCATCCCAGAATTTCACATCCATCCTCCTGTGCATCTTCGTGGTGTCCTTTATGCTTCAGGAGTTAACGGCGTTGTGCATACAGCATAAGTACCATGCATGGGCTGCAACCCTGGAGGGGTTGGGGATCCGACACTTACAGAGCCTCAGGCGAGGAGTTACGAAGTGTTGGCAGAAACCAAAGGAGAATTGTCCTTGTGGGATGACTAGCTACAGTGGCTTGACTCCGAGTTCTGCTTTCACTACTGATTAGTGGCAGCTTTACTTCCATCTGCAGAAAGTACCTGGTGTTCTGGAGAGTGTCATAATCACAGCATTATTTTCATTGCAGAAATCAGATGGTATCAAATGTGTAACAAAAGCAAAAGCCTTCCTGTAGCATCAGAAACCAGAGGCAAGATAGCTGGAGAGTCAGCCTGTGATCGGTCTGAATTGAAGGGCTCAGGCTGTCAGCCATGCGAAGGGCTCTCAGTATGGGAGTCACAGTCCAACAGCCTCCCCTTCGCAGGAGAAAAGGAACCAAGTAAAATTGTCTACGGGAGTGAAATTTGGGTGGAGGGGAGAAAAATAGTCAGACGGTTTTCTTTTCAATCCGTATCTCTCACACAGTTGCTGCCCTCCTTTGATATTTGTGCATGGACTGAAGAAGATGTGGTGAGTATCTTGTGCTAACGCGGCCGGCGTTGCGCTGCTGGAGCTCTCTAGCAAATTGCAGTGGGTATGGAGGGAATGCAAGTCAGATCAGAGTATCTGGGTGAGATTGTGCTGCTAGTTGCTTGGGGAAACTTGTGTCCCAGAAAAGCTTTAAAATGACCATGGATAAATTAAGTATTTAAGTGACCTCGATAAAACAGCCACGTTCTTCAATGCCCAGAAAATTTGTGCTGTGAGTTTTCAGCAGCCAGCACTGAATTCCTAAACAATCATTAAGGAAACATGGAAGTGCTGCAAGAAGATCTAAGCAAGACTTGTCCTGGAGAAGACAAAATGGGTTTGGAGGTTTCCATGTTGCTTGGATGGAAATTAACTGAGGGTTAAGGGCTTTAATGGGGTGTAGCCTTCTTTTTACTCTCTTGTTCAGTTAAATTGCCTAATACCCTTTCTAGCACTCTCCTTGTGTGTGGTACAACATGAGGTTGTTCAGCTAAGGCTTACAAAAAGATTGCAATGCCAGACCAAAAGTGAAAATAGCCCTGGCTACTGCTAAGGGCTTAACTTTGGCCCTTTTATCAAATGACAGATTGATAAACTTTGCCTCGGTCCTGTTGTTCCTCATAAAAATAAATTAAGGAACATGGTTGCAAAGTAGAAGGCAGTTAAAAAAATGTAATCACTGATGTTGGAGAATCTTGAGTCCTTTAACCCAAAACAAATATTTTTAAAATTATTTTTAAAAAGGAATGATTATACTTGTATGCTCCAGATAACTGTAGTATAAAATTTTGCTGATGTGAACTTCAAAATTGATTAATTTTTTTTTGCAGTTTTTGTGGATGCAACAACTTACTAGAAAAGGTAAAAGCTATTCATGTGTACCTTCCTGTTCATATTCATGAATATAAATACCTTTGTTTATATTTTCCTCCCCTCAATGGAAAGCCCTGTGGATTTCTGAATAACCTCTCTTATCTTAAGGCGATGCTTCTGGTGAAATGAGTGTATATGCTAGATTGTTTAAGGAACATCATATCACTGGGAAACGATTGCTTCTACTAGAAGAAGAAGATTTAAAGGACATGGGAATTGTTGCCAGAGGACACATCATCCATTTAAAGGTATCTACTAGTATATGTTGAAAGTTAGAGTAAATTATAGTGTAAATATTCAGACGTATTCTACAGTTTTACAGTAATACTAATTAAACAAACAAACAAAAAAGTTATAAAGCAAAATAGCTTGTTTGGTACAAAAAACAAACAAAAAAAATAACAACAGATAACAACAGAGTTACAGATTTATATGGCTCTGGAACCCAAAGCCACCTGAACATTTTATGAGGTGTAAAAATGTGCCATGATCTTCATGCTCCTCCACATTTCTTAGTTTTGTTTGGGGCAGGACAAACAGTTCTGCTGGGGGTTTGTCTCTGGGGGCCATTTACCCAGAAGAAAGCTTTGGGCACTCTGTCTTCAGAGAGTGCTCCCTAAGATTTCTCCTCAGCAAAGAGAAGATCAGATATTGAAAAATTATTTGAACCTAAATCTCCGAACTTCTCCACTTTCACATCTTGCCTTTAACTTAAAACCTACTTTGACCAACAGAACTCCCTTAGACAACTTTTAAGCTGGTTGATTGACAACTAAGTTGCTTTGCTCTTAAGGCTTAGTTTCATGTTTTTCTGAATATCTAATGTTTGCAACGAATTTAGAAAGCTGTAGTCTGGAAAACGTGATCACAGCAGCAGTAACAGTGTTAATACTGTAGCCACAGGAGATAGGTTTCCTGGCAGTCAGCTTTGGAAAAAGATTTCGCTAAAAGCAGCGTCTGGGATTCTGTTGGGTCTCAATGACTTTACCACAATTTACTAGTAAAGAGATACTTCTATCCTAATTGCTAATCCTGCAAATTTAGCTTCATCTCTGTAAGTCACAGAGATTTATTCCCCTTTTGCTCATCAGCTGTTTTTCCATAGCACACACTATTACTGATATCTTTAATTTACATTTCCTACAGGGAAAATTATTGAAACTTAATAAAGTCAATAATGCCCAGAATGAAAGATTTCAGCTTCCTGGGTTGACTGAGCATAAATAAAAACAACCAAAACAACCCCCCAAACATCTCTTTTTCTGATTAAGCAGGTCTGACTCTGAATGTGAAATGGGGTCGATCTAGCGAGACAGTTTCCAGAGCAGAGCTGTATTTTAAACTGCTCTCACATGCCCTAATGTATCTACAATGAAAAGCACAGTGTATGCTGAACTGCCCTGTTGTTTGTGCTGGTATTTGTGGTATTAATACAATACTGAATAATGCTCATCTGATTTTGTTGTGTTCTTTTTTTTATAGACTGCGATTGAGAAGCTAACCCACGACTACCTAAATCTGTTTCATTTTCCACCATTAATTAAGGTAAGTCTGATTGTTTATATAAGAAGTGCTTCTCATGTTGGTACAAATATTTTACTGTTCTCATGTCTCAACTTTCCTGCCGTTGGCTGGAGGGTGAGGCAGCCTCTCACATAGTGGGTCCGTCACTGCTTTGACAAATGCGGAGGGTCAACAGCAGCAATGGGTCTCATCAGAATAAGTGGTATAATACTAGAAGTTGTTTTCAATGAGGCTCCAAGATTTTGTCATGGAACCAGTGCTTCTAAATTAGAAGTCTGCTGGTTGCAATTCCTTTGCTATCATTAATCAGAAATTACTTCTAAGAGCCATTCCCTTGAACAAGTCCTGCTGACTGCTCACCTCCAAAGAAAGGCAGACCTCTGAGGAATGAGCCCATCATTCCTCGGTTTATTGACGTTGCAAGGGAGAAGAATTATTTGTAATGTCTGGCTAGCCATGTGCTAACCTCTTGGTTTTCTGATCTCCCTAACAAGAGCTATGGCAAAGGGAGGGAATGTTTGGGAACTTCAGGGTTGCTGGAGCAGATATTTGCCTGATTTAATTCTGGGAGCTAATCAAGCAATTCTAGATTCCGGAGCCAAAAGGAGCATTTTTAGTCATAATTTATTGCAAGGTGATAGAGTGAAATCCACTTAAAGCAAATTTACATAAAGTGAAACACTGTTCCCAGAAGGGGAAAATGAAAGCCTGGACGTCGCTGCCATGCCATGCTGGCTGTAATTCCAGTGAAGGTGGCCACCATGGCATTATGCTGCCGAGGAGCAGCTTGATGAGGAGCAGGGACCACCCAGCACCTCCCAGGTGTGATAGGGGCAGAGTGGTGGCTTCTCATGCTACCTGGCAGGCTTGTAATGCTAGAAAGGCAAACCCCTGCTCCCATAAAAGGCTTTGTTTCTGCTTCCTGGAGGTCTGGGGTAGGCATGAGCTCTCACTTTACCTTGTTTTGGCAGGACTCTGCAGGTGATGCTGAAGAAAACATAGAGAAAGTAGTGAATCTCGAACTTGTTTTTGGCTACCACTTAAAGCCAGGAAATGGTCCAAAGGTAAGCTGGGCATATTGGATCAGCTTGGCTATCTTTTTAGTTACTAACCAGGGTGTCCCGTTTCTTCTGGATGCAAAAAAATCACCTGCTGCAAGAGGCTTCTTGTGTGGTAATATGCTGATCAAGGTAGCAAGTAGGGCTGAGCCAGTGATGGGCAAGCATGCCTGAGAGTGAGCTAGGAAGAGCATAGTGCTGCAGAAAGCTTTGAGTGAAAGCTTTTGTTTCCTCATGAACAATTTTTCTAACTGTCATTTTTGTAATTCGGGCTTTGGCTTTGTTCCCTGTATCCCAGCGGGTGTGCAGTAGCAATCCATTTAAGCAGAAGAGCCTGTTGCAAATGGAGGAGGTTAATGCTGAGGGACAGTTGGGCGATGGCACATGCCTGATGTCAGTGGACGTGCATTAGTTTTGTCTTGGCAGAAAGGTGGTGTCTTGTTCTGTGACCAGGAAGAGAGGAAAATGCGTGGCATGCTTAGCTGCTGGCTGGGGAGATCCCACTGCTGCCTCTCTTCCCTCACAGCCCCAGGCAAGGTGCAGCCCACTGCAGACAGCAAAACTTCTGTGCAGGGGTCCAGCATGCCATATCCATACAAAACCCTAGCTCCATGCCATGTTGGTTCAAGTACCTCTCATTGCACCCTGTGTAAGGGGAGTGTTGACAACCCCAGATGTTCCCGCAAAGCATTTCCACCATGTCCTCGAAAGTGAGGATTATCCTGTGCCTTTCATTTTCTTTATCCAGCCTGCCACAGACTCTGAGTTCAAGGGTTTTAGAATTAATCATCTATGTGGAAACGGTGTGCAAAGCATTTCTGAGTTAGAGTCAGGGGTTGTGACAGCAGGATTTGTTTTCTTTTGTATGTGACAAATCTGCATTGTGTGTCCATCCCAAACTTGTGGGTGGCTGACTTTCATCTTGTGTTATCTGACTGCTTTGCTTTCAGGGCATATTGTTTGCAGAAGTCTCTTGATTTCTGTACTTGGTGGTGCTTGCAGAGAAAGCATTTAGGTTTGTACTTAGTAGGAACTTGGACTCGTACTGATATCATTTCATCAATTTGAAAAAAGCATTTTGCTTTTTGTCTGAGATTTCCTTTTTTTGTTTGTTTCTTTTATCTTAAGTACTTTTTTTCCTATGGCAATTTTCTTTATCACTATGTGAATGACTTAGACTTTGTCAGTGTTCTTGAATGCATGTACCTTATGATGCTTTACCGCTGCTGTTATGTAGGTGTCCATCTTTCCCTCCCATGTGCAACTCCACCAGAAGCAAAAAGGGCATGCAGTACCTTATGTCTCCCTTGTATTTCCAATAGGAGCTGTGAGCCTTAGCACAGGAGGGTGGGCAGTCTGCCCCAGGAAGCAACAAGAGGAGGAGAACAGACCTCTGAGAGTTTTAGAGAAATTCAGGTAGCAGTCATGCCTACTGAGTTTGAGTACAAGCAGCTATTTCAGCTGTGATAGCAAAATTTGTACATGAAGCAGTGTTCCAAATTCTATGGGACAGAAGCTAAATTGTTAATAGAGAATGGGGCTAGGTGATGGTGTTTTTTTTTTGCAGGTTTCTGAAAGCCCAGATGCCCCGGAAGGAGGGCACTTTTTTCAGTTGTTATTTTGTGTTTGCTTTCTTTTGGTCCTGCCTTCCCCAGGGCCTCCTTATTGGAGCTCTCTCTGCTCCCTGTGCAGTTCTGCCCCTTCCCAAGGAAGCAGCTCTCCTGTGCACTGGCATCCACCCAGCTCGGTGATGCCGTCCATGCTGCAGCTCCAGGGATTGTGCTGTTTGTCACCTGAGGTTCTCTGAGCTGCAAACTTCTTTCCAGGGTCTGTTTAAAAACCCATGCCTGTCTTAGATGTTGAAGTGAAGCCAGTTTTTAAAAGTTTTTAAAAGCAACCAAGCGACCTTTCAGGCAGGCTGCTATGGCCACTGCGAGCAAGGTAGTTTGAGTAAGCAGCACATTAAATGTAACACTAACAAAGCATGCTGTGGTACATAGAATATATAAAATTTGGCTGCCTTGGTTCTTTGAAAATCCCTGGATAGAATCTTCTAGCTCCCCTAGAGGCTGCTTTAGAGCAACTACTGCTGCCATCACCCAGATTTGTGGTGAAATGGAGATACTGGGGATACCAGTATCATGATTGAAGGGTTTCAATTTCTTTTACTGTCCCATTTTTTATAAGAGCGGTGCCTGTTCCTGTAAAACTAGGTCAGCAGAAACACTTGGGATCATACCTTCCACCATCTTTGCAGCTAAAAAGCTGGCCTACATCAATTTAAAAATAATTTTCTCGAAGGAACTTTGCCCTAATCATCCCCTGTAACGGGCTGCCTACCTAAGAAGCATTTTTCCTGTTTCAGCCATGAGTAAAAAGTGGCAATAAGCTCAAATCTGGGTTACAAGTGGAGGATGTGTGTTCCCCAGGTAAAGTGTGGACTGCTAGAGCTGTGTGTACCAGGAGAGGTTGTTCAGCTCAGCTGGAGTGGGTGCAGCAAGCAGGAAGGGGGCTATGCAGGGGAGTGGCTGGTGCTGGGGGTGTTTCTCCCCTTGCTGGCTCTGCCCTATTCCCCTGGGCTAAGCACGCAAGTCATTGTAGGCTAAAGGAAACACTGACTTCCCAGTATGCAACTTTACCATCTGCAGATTTGTTATCTAATTTAAACTGCATCTGCTAGTGGGATTATGTTGGTTTCCACTAGCTGATAGATGCAGTCATTTCATTACAGTTTCCTTCCCTTTTTAGCTGCATCTTTGGAGGTGATGAAAGCTTGGTTGACCTTTGTGCTCCCTGAATGCATCAGGAGTGAGCGCTGCAAAGCTAACCTGGTTTTTAGAGGTTTCTCTTCCAACTCTTGTAGTTCAAGTTATGTGGTTACTTCCATTTACTTCCTTTTAATGACCTTTCCATACACAGTTCCTGCTGAGCTGAAAGGTGATAGCTTTAGGCATTTTGTAAGAATTTTTATTCCACAAATTAAAAAAAAAGGGGGGGACCAATTAACTCCAAGATGCCAAAGAGGGTAAAAAACAAACCCTGGCAATTGTGGCTTGAGCTGATTCGCAGAACTGCAGAGGGAATTTTCAATGGCTTTCTCATCCTAGGTGGCTCATTAAAATTTCCCAATCAGGGAAAGGTGTCTGAGCTGTGTCGGCTCCACACTGATGAATCATCCAACCTTAAGAAGGATGGTTCACAGTCTCTTTGTCTCCTGTTGATGCATTCTTTATTTTTGGTCCTCAGAAAGGCAGATTTCACCATGCCTTTGAATGTTTTCATTTTTACTGAGTGTGGCACAATCTGACCTACATCCAAACACAAAGCCTTGAAGTTGGCTCACCATTTTTGCCTTATTTTTCCCCTCTCCCTCCATTTGACAAGGTAAGGAGCAGAACCTCATCAAAACATCCGCTGTGTGAACTATTTTCTAGCCTCAAATATCCAGATGGGGATATATTTTAATGCTGTTTGATGCTGCTATTTAAATGTGTAGTGCAAAAGTGCATATAATATTAAAGCTACTTCATAGAGAAGTTTTGACCAACTCTTCCTGTGGAGAAACATGGACTGGCAAAATGTGGCACTACCGGACAAAACAGTACTAAAATAGTTGTATCTGGCCTGTAATTTCAAGTGTTTGAGGCCACTTCTACTGCTTCTTCCTTGCCACCCACCCACCGTGCTGATACTGATAAAACCCTTATTTACTTTCTTTAAACTAATTCCTAGTTCAGACAGATGAGGTATAATGTCACTGGTTTAGTTTGCTGAGGTACTTGGCACATTACAAACCCGATAAAAGTAAAGCAGTGGTCTAGGTCAAAAATTTTAAATTTCAGATTTGTTATTTTTCAGTTGTATCCTACTGTCTTTATCTGACCCATCCTTCTCAAGATACTTGCAAGTAGCTTGACTTTCTAGTGTGGGATTATTTAACCTTACCTCAAAAGCTCATCACCCAGAGCCTGTCTCATTAAACCTCAGGGCACTCAATACTAAAGGCTGAGTCAGTGCAAGCAGCACAGTGGCCGTGTTTGTGTGCCATTCTCATAGGTTTGCTCAGACTCTAATAAGTAGTCAGTAAAGTGGTAAATACTTTCTTAAGAAAAACAAAACAAAACAAACAAACAAAAAAACCTATACTGTAAAATAATGCCACAGCCATATTTAAACATAACCATCAAGAGTAACTGCTGTTAATGCAGTCCGCCGGCAGTGGATCAGTGGCAGTGTCAGACATTTAGTGCGGGCTGCCTGAGCTCCTTGTGCGTTCTTTCGGAGGGCTTTCCTGGGTCAGGCTGTGTCTGCACGAGGGCACACATGGAGGCCCCCATGTCGGTGGGGCCACTGTGCCTGCTCTGCTCTGGCATGTTTCCCCCTGTGCTAAGTGGGAAGTGCCTCGCAGGAGTACAGGGCTGGAAGTGATGGCTCCTGCATGGTGGTCACCAAAGGGCCTTGTGTTTTCCACACATCCACACCCAAAGTCCAGCCACATGGCTACCTGAGGGCACAGCGCAGTGTGTTGGCAGTGCTGGTGGCGTGCACAGGAGGAGGAAGGCCCCGCGCCTCCTCAGGCCAGCTGCCAGCCTGCTGCGGCCTGTTGCCTGGCCAAGGAGCAAGGGCTCCGGCTTTCTGGGAGGCTGAGCTGGCAACATAAACACATCTTCTGCTCGCTTTGTTTCTTTACGTTAAGAGCGTCTCTCTCGCAAAGCCTCTCCTCCGCCCCTGTTTTTCTCTTCCTCACGAGTGAAACAAAACCGGCGGCGGAGCCACCTTGTCTTGCTGGAGCCTGGCTGACAACAGCCTGCCCTGACCTGAGACACGAGCCATTGTTAAGGGTATAACACATTTACATATTTTGCAATAAAACATCAGTTATTTGCATTACTGTGTCAAGTTTTATTTGATTCTTTCACCTAAAAATGACTCATTTTCCTTTCTTGTATTTTAAAAACCAACTACTCTAAGCTTGTTTGAGAATAATCAAAAATTGCCCATTTAGCTAGAAGTCATTTTCTTTTCAAAAGGCAAATGTTATTTAATCTTTCAGCTGTTCATTGTGCCATCATAAATACTTTCTTTTCAGCACAGTTGTGGGGACTGAAATGAGCCCACTAATTGCCTCCCATTTCGACTGACATGTGGTGGTTTAGTGGAAAGAGAACACAGCGGGGAGAAGGAAATAGGAGGCTGAGAAAATGAGAGCTAATTATTTTCACTGCCTCATGTCAGGCTCTGTGTCAGCCTTGTTTTTACAAACTGGAAGGTTTAGCACTAAATAAAACAAACTGGCGTCATGTTTTTATATACTGGCAGTGTCATGGAAGCAGCTGCACATCTCAAAGACAATATAATGCCTGCATTCGCATGGACACCATCTGACAGCCACTGTGAGCCACTGCTAATGAGGATATCACAGTGGTGCCAAGTGAAAGGTGCTGAATTATGTATGATTCTTCATCAGTGCAGCAATAGTCCTGTACATCATTATGAGACATTGTTTTGCTGAAGAGATTAAAACATTCTTAGTTCCAGACCCTGCAACCTATACACGCTACAAGAGGTTATTAATGGAATTTTTAGGGAGAGTTTCTTGTGGATTTCTTTTTGGTTAAAAATATCTCATGGGACAAAGCCGTGGTGGGTCATGACACTATATATATAAAGAAGAGAAGCAAATTAACCGTAATTGTGTTATCTTCCTTTAAATCCAGAATAATAAAATATAGTGTAGCAGGGTGATACATAATGATAAATAACCCAAGTGCTGTCACTAGATGTTCAACTCTAATGCCTTTAAAACAGCAGGTTTCAGCAGCTGAGATAGATAATAGCTAAGAATGTAAAGGAGCTTCTGGGGACCTAAATAATCAACATGCTACTACTTTTAGTACCAGCATGACCAACATTTTTTTTTTCATATTTGTTTCATCTTGTGTTACATCTTACTTTTCTTCTAATATCCAGTTGCTTGCTACAATGCCGTTTCTGTTTTTTCTTGAATCATAAAAAAAAAAAAAAGTTTATTGCAACCGCTGATTTTAAAATGAATCCTGGACTTGGGCCTCCTTGGAAAATGAGGTGTCTCCCCAGCAGTAGTTTGAAGCTGCTGTTGCAGGAGACATGTTTGTTGTTTAAAGCCTGCGCCTGAGCTTTTTCATTTCCCTTTCAGTTTTTGTTACAGACATTAGTACATACGGGGTTAAAGGAGTATCGTCACTGCAGTAAGCAGGAGACTTAATTTTTAAAGTGTTCTTATTTTCTGTTTTGAAGATGAGAAGTGGCTCAAAATACATATGTGATTTGCTTTTCTGCTTCCACTGTCATTTGCAGAGGCTGCTGATTTAGTAGCTTTGTCAAAATGTTATTCAGAAATGTTTTCCACCCAGAGTTTTACTGGTTGTACCTCTCAATTATGAAACTATTATTTTATTTTTTTTTTGAACAAAAAGCTAAAATTATTTAAATCAAAATAGAACAGGTAAATATTGAGATGTACTTTGATGTTTGAATTACAAGATGTCCAGGGAAATCTCTTTGAAGCACCTTGTGTATGTATATTTATCAACCAGACATTTTGAATAAGCCATTTCCAAATTATTTTCCCACATAAGTCTGGCACTAAATGTATTCTCGAGCCAAGAAATCTTTTGGCTCCAATTCATCAAAGATTTGAAATACATATTCTTGGTTATTCTAGCCCAATATTTGCTTATGTTGAGCATCTCTCTCCTATTCATGGCTAAATAAGAACCTAAAAATCAGTTGGAAAACAGGAAAATATGTCCCATTTTGTGGTCGCATATCTAGCATTATTTCTTGTGTGGCTGAGCAAAATAAGTTTTTAAGAAAAGTAGCCAACTACTTATCTTAGATATTTCCCAAGGATCTTGATTCAGAAGGCACCAAGCTTGTTTCTTTCTCCATCCTTTTCCTTTCTTCCTTCCCTCTCTTTTTTTTTTCTTCTTTTCTATCTTTTGTTTTTTTCTGCCAGCCTCTCCTCTCTCTCTTTCTTTTTATTCTCTACCCCATGCCCCCCCCGAATCTGCTGACTATTTTACAATAGTGCAAAGTGAAAACCTTCTGAAATAAAATGAGACACACATTTTCAAGTGAGCAGGGCGCACACATTTAGCGCTGTCATTTGCTCTTTCAGTATCTGTGCGGTATGCCTGGAGAGGACTCCGAGGAGGATGGAAGGTTTGGGGGCTGGATTTTAAGGACGGGTGAGCGTGTTTCTGCCTCTGAAGCTGTGGCTTGTAGCAGGGGAAAGCGGCGTTTGTGCAAGGCTTGTGCATCCACAACTGCGTGGGGCAGCCTGATTCATTACCGCATGGAGAGGGCTCCTGCATGCACGGCTGATCCGGCAAGGGGCTAGGCACTGGCAGGTGCCCACTGCCTGCCAGACCCTGTATTTACAGAGTCTGTCAGCCTTGTCTTTAAAGATGGGAGTTTCATTTACGTGGTTTATTGAAACAAGCTTGTATTTTCCAGACTTGGTCTGTATGGAGCACAAAACCCAGAGTCGTGAAGGTGCAGGAGCCCTGTCACAAGGCAGCAGACAGCTCTGGCGCTCGGTGCTTGGCGCTGGCTCACAGCAGGAGATGCACTGAATTAGCGGAGTGGTAGTGTTTTATGGCAATGTTTTGTTCTTCACTTGGCTGAGGTGTTTTTGTGAAACTAAAAAATGTCACCAAGCATCTTGTCTCTAACCTCAGTTTAGGTCTGCAACAGGGAATCCAGGTAGCACAAATTTAGGAAATCCTGCAAAAACGTCTGGCAAGGAGGACAGCACAGACAGGAAGAGGAGCACACTTTGAGAGGCAAGGAGGAATCAAAGGCAGCTTGCTCCACTGTTGCTGTTCAGTCACATAGCATGTACAGTCCTCAGCTGACATCAGGGCCAGTGCGGCATGCTGCACCTACCCACCTGGGAAGAGATAGGCATAACCCCAGAGGAGCCCACAACCCAAAGCAGCAGGACAGAAGAAGGACATGCAAAGTGATGTGGTCTGTGGTTAGGAAATGGAGGCACGGAGTGATTTCAGCACCTTATCAGGTAGTACAGGAAAATGATGGCAGAACTGGAAGCTGAGTTTGGTGCATCCGAGTCCTGGGCCAGTGCCCTGACCACTGGACTGCACTACCCACTGCTCGACAGGGCGATGCAAAAAATAACCCGCACGTCCACTCTCCTCGTAAAATGCAGCAGCTTTCAATGAGGACAGATGGACACACAGGGCCAAATGCTTTCATAAGCATAATTTGTTTCATGGTTCGGAAATGATTATACTCCAGTTTTCTTTTATCTTGGAATTGCCAATTCAATGCCTGATTGAAAGCTTTGAGACTTCTGAGGGCTGAGCTCCTACGTTACATTTATGAGAGATGCACGTGCAAACACTAGCAGCTAATCGCATGTACAAACGGATATCTCTTAGGCTGCTGTACATTTGTGTGTGCAAATAACTGCTTATACCAGCCCTTGGCCATAGGCGGCCATCTGTGTCCCCATTGAAAATTTTTTCATTTTTTGAGCAGTGTTAAGGAGACGACTGCCTCCCGCAAATGATTGCACCTGCCTGGCCAGTGACACATGGGATGCTCCTGAACCCCTGGCACATCTGGAGGGGCTCCTGCCTCTGCAAAGGGCAGTCCCTGACCTGGCTGCACAGAGATGAAGATGCCCTGCTTCACTGCAGCCCTCCCTTGTCCCTCAGGGACTGATTTCTGGAGGAGCTCACTGCACTGGACACTATCAAATCCCAAAAGCACCTGCTGAGCACACCAGCAGATCTCCACTTCCCAGGGCCTGCTGTCCCCAATGGGAGCCTCCCTGACCATGGTCAGGGACCCTGGTCATGGTGCTTAACCCACACCAGCTATACTGCAGGATGCAGCTGGAGCCATCAGCCTCTTGCAGGCTCACACCTGTGCAAAGTGCTGGATGGTGGCCCTGTGTTGAGCTCATGGGATTGCTTAAAGACACCTTTCATTGCTGTGATGCTGGGTGATGGCTCCCATAGGTGCACTGTGCCCCTCCTGCCATTTGAGTGTGCACAGCTCCCGTCTCCTGCTCACACGGGCTGTCTGTGCTGGTGGGTGAAGTGCCACTGTTCTCAGACCTGCCAACGTGGAAACTGTCTCTTAGAGTGAGCTCAGCAGGGAGCAAGCCAGAGAAACAGAGGGTTTTCCACTAGCAACACTTTCACTGGAAAAGTGCATATCCTGAAATATGTATATGTTCTTGCCTTTTTTTTCCTATATGGAGAGGATTAGGTTTGGTTTGGTTAGTCTTGTTTTTTTGTTTTGTTTCGTTTTGTGTTTATATTATTATAACAATCCAACGTTCTTTTTTTTTTATTATTATTCATAGGATTGTAAATGGAAAATGTACATGGAGATGGATGGGGATGAAATTGCAATAACCTACATAAAAGATGTGACATTCAACACTAACCTACCTGATGTAGAGATTTTAAAGATGACAAAGGTATTTACAGCCTTAAAGCTTTCACAAATTCACAGATCTCAAACAAAGACATTAAAATACCACAGCAGTCGACTTTTGTGCTTGTGGAAGCTCAGTCTCTTGACAGCTTTTAAATAAAATGCACATTTTAAACAGATTTGTATCATAATAGGAGCTACGTATTTTGGTTCTCTTTTAAGCTGACAATAATGCTAACAATAGAAAAATAAGAGAAGGAAGTAATTTATATTTTCTTGTTTTAATTCCATGTTATATCCTCTGAATGTATTACCCCTTTTAAAGATAAGAATGTTCAAAAATTACTTTCCTTTTCAAGAAGAGAAAGTGATTTGAATGTTCTAATTTAAAACTTCATGTGATGTCTGTTTTTTTTTTCTCCTTTTTTCTTTTTTTTTGGACATGGTTTTAGAACTTTTACATGCTTCTAAAGCACCCTATTTCATGCAATGATGGGTTCCAAAGACTGAAACCCATCAACATGTTGATCACAGGCAGTACAGCCCTGAACATCTGCAATTCAGTGTCACTGGGCATTTACCTTATTTCAGAACCTGCCTGTAAGTATTTACCAGCCAGCATTTAGACTGCTTTTACCATAACCAACGAAAGCTTTGTTAATGCACAGGACATTCTGTATATTGTTATTTTAATTGATTGTTTTTATTAATAAGCTCCACTTGATAATAGCTCCCGCAATAAATGAAAAAATATACAGCTCGATTACCAGTTAGAATGCTGCTCTAATGTGCACTGATTCAAAACAACAAGAAAAACACACTCCCGAATGCTTTTAACTGTGTATTATTTTTTTTTTGCCAGATTTTGTTTGTTTTCTGAAGGAACAACTAAAAAGCATACTCTCAATAGAATTTTAGGGAAAATATGAAAATATGTGTCTTTGGTAGAAAGGATTCTCATATTTAATTCTTGTTAGTACTATTGTTATGGTTAGTGATTTCTGGAGCTTCACTGTTGTGATTTTATTGTGGTTATTATTTCATTGCAAGATAGCTTTCTGCTTAATTTTCAGAACTTCCATCCTGAACATTTTACTAAAAAATAAAAGGCTTAAAGTTAAACAAAACAATCACCAGATACAATAAGATTAACTTTTAACATACTTCAACATTTTTGTTGTCTGACAGGGACTATCTCCAAGAATCTTTAGGTATGTGTTCTTCCTGGTCTCTGGAAGTCTACTACAAAAAAATTGAGCATGCATAAAAATGAAAAAGTGTGATTTACCATGAAAATATTCCATGTTGTCTTATTTACAGTCAGCTTTGGAAATCTCTTCTCAGTCTTCTTTTGTAAACAAGGAATTAAAAAAAAAAATCCAAAATATATTGCTTTGTCTCATAAAATTTTAAGAAAAAGTATTGGTGTTAACAATATGGAAAAGGTTGAAAAATGGCAAAAGTTGAAAATATCTTTGGGGTGTTTCAGCAAAAGGCCGGGAGATGAAAAGCACCTTGTAAAATTTCCACCATGTTTTTTTTAGCCCCCATTTGTTATGGAGAAATGGATTGTGGGGATGGAAGAACACCAGTCTGTAGAATATGTTGTTACATATGAGGTAAGTGCTAAGAAACAAACAAAAAAATGTTCATCCAAGATAAAACCTACATGGGAGATGTGAAAATAGCATCCTCTGGCTCCTTTGTATCCTATAATCAAGTCTCATCACCCTGTAATTAATTGTAAAATCTAAAGTTTGGAGCAAAAGCTGAAAGAGGTTTACAGAGACTATGTCCTCAAGCAGCTGGCTGAAACAGCTCTTTTTCTCAAGGACAAAAACTCCTTTTGCTTGAGGTGTGATGGTCAGTGTGCTTGCATTACCTGGAAACTGTTTTCTACCTTTTCAGTGAAGTTCTTATTAAGAGAGCTGAGGAGCAACAGGAGAAGAAAGATAATGATAAGTCAAGAGTAAAAAAAATAATAATAAAATCCAGAAGACAATTTAACCATGTGCTGTGATAGATATTAACCTGTTTAAAGAGAGTTTGTGGTTACTTACAAAAGTATTTTATGAAGACCAGTGCTGTGCTTCACACTGAGGCTAATAATCAAGATTCCAGCTCTGTCCTGAGCAAGGATTCAAACACTGATGGAGAGATGGGAAAGTCGTGGACCTTCTTGGCTTGTCTCAGATATGAAGAACAGCAGTTTTCTGTTGCTGCCACAATAACCCTAGGTTCTTTCAGGCTGGAATTTCTCACAAGAGTCATAGGCCTGTAATTGAACTTGATACTCCAAAAAAGTTATTGTGGAGGATTCCCCTGCAAAAATACCTGCTGCTACTTTTAGCAGAAAGCACTGCCTGTGTGATATTCACATTAATATGACAAGTAAAATACATTTTTTTTTGTATTTGTAGAGGAAGGCCTTCAGATCTTTCCTCCATATGGTACATGAATTGAAATACTTGTTCACTACCACATTTTTAGCATAATCATAAAATACTAGCCAAAACTATTCAGAGGCTAAAAATACATGAGAACTGTCTATGTGATTTTGCAAAAAAAAACACTCTATATTCAAAGTGCTGTAGCTGCCCAGACACTAGTGGAAGGTCTCTGTGAGGAGAGCATAATGGGTTGTGCATTGTTATGTCCTTGTGCCTCGTGTCCTCATGTGTGTTGTGTCCTTCCTGAGCAGAGCGACGTTAGAGCTCCCAAAACCACCAGGCATGTCCAAGCTATCCACTGGAGCAAGGTGAAAGTGCAGGATGAGGTCGAGGCAGTACAGCTTATAATACAGACCTCGCTCCCCAACTCGGAGGGGCATTCACGGAGCAGATCTGACTCAAGTAAGTCACTACAAACAAAAATCCTTCTTCTCTAAAACCCCAAATGCTTCACATATTCTATTATTAAGCAGCTTTAAATACAACACATCAGTAATCCAGGGGAACATGAAAATCTCCAGCTTTTAGTCGAAATAGTTAATCTGAATACTGGACAAAATGTTTGCCCCAAGAGAAATGCCCCTTCTCTGCACAAATTTCAGCATATGAACAGTACCCTTGCTGCTGTGCAGCCCTAGGGAAGGTGCTCAGCTCCTGCTGTCTCACAGGCTGGTTGTTCTATGCTCAGAGCTGCTGCGGTGCAATCCAGCTCCAGCTCAGGACCATACAGCTGCACCAGCGTAAAGCTGTCACCATGTGTCCACCAGCGAGGTGGGACTTACCAGCATGGATGCACTCATATCAGCTTTGGGACTGGACTGAGAGCACAGGTAGGATACTGTAATTATCTGTGTAGCTGTGCCCTGGATGAAGATGTGTTTCTTGATCAGAATGTCAGCAAAGCATCTGCTGGGAAAGAAGACAACCTCATTTGTCTCTACCCTCCATCTGTTGGGAAGAATGGAGTTTTCCATAGCCCTGTTGGGAATTTTGGAAGCCAGTGCTTTCAGCAACTTTTGTCTGAAGAGCATGCTGGCGTTCTGTCCTGGCAATCCAAACTCAGCAGAAGTACTGCAGTCAGCTCTTTCCTCCTGCTCTTGGCCACCCAGCGTGCAGACAGCTTTGCACAAATGTGCTTGGACATGGGTGCCTCCTGGAAGAACTGGGTGGATGCAGATGACTCTTTCTGCGGCCAGCACTCTTGCAATGGGGGGGAATATACCAAGGCTGTAGCCTCAACTGCACATGGCAGGGGGGACAAGAAGTCCCCTCTAGATATTATGCTGTTTTGTTAAATGCTGCCAGCCTGGCAGACCCCACAGGCGCTCCTGATGGCCAGCTCTGCTGTAAAGAGGAGTGAAAATCTTCCCAATGAACTCTTTGTCCACAGCTCAACCTGCCTGTTTGGGCCTGCCCTGTCTCACTGTTACCCAGTTTTGGCTTCTTCTGGAATAGGACTTTGGAAAAACTTCTTCGCATCTTAAAGATGCTGTTCTTTTTGTAAAAAAAATTTTGTTAGCCAGCAGGTTTTTTTCTGACCCAGTTCACATTAGTGCTGTAGAAATGTTTGGGCTGGGGTAGCTGAGGGGCAGCATGGGAGCTATAACAAGATAGCAGTCAGCAGAGGGTGGATTTCTACATTTATGTAGCACTATCGCCACATGTAGAAAAGTGGCCTCATGAATTGTGTGCTGGTGGTGTAGACTACAGACACAAAATGGGTGTTCTTATTCCTAAGCAATTGTACCTTGATCCATTTGCAGCACAACTGTTTTGAAATGCAGGTGGGAAACAGCATATCCTGAAAGACACATCTTCACTGCAGATTAGCTATGGTCATCCAGGTTACTCTAGTTTTGGGGTGATGAGCCATACAGCCATACCCAAGTGTGGTGTTGTATCTTCACAGGTTGGCTCTGCTGCAGTAAGCCAAGCTGCTTTCATTTTTTTATGGCGAGTGGTGGGAGAGCTTGTCTGTCCCTCTGGCAATTGGACGAGTTGCACGAAGTCACTAATGTATTGTCAGCACCCAAGTAAATAGGCACAGTTCAGAGGAGATGGGTTACCAGCCAATGTGAAAGCTGTGCCTCAGCTCTAGAAAATCTTCTGGCCTGTCTTCTTTACCAGACCACCTACCCCAGATTTAAACCACCACCAAATCCAAGCACAAAGGTAAGGGTAATACTAGTGTAAGAAGCTAAAATAACCACCAGTGAAGACACTACCCCAATGGGTTACTGCGTGGAGCATTTAATTCAGTGTTACAGAGTTGGTGGCTCAGAGACCATATGACAGAGCAACCCACAGCCCATGAAAGGCTTGAAGAAAGGGGCAGTTCCACAGGTTGACACTGGGAGTCCCTGCTGGGCAGCTGGTCTCTGGGCCAGGCACCACAGGCAGCCACAAGAAGCAGAGACTGAGGGCGCCAAAGGGAAATGCTCGTGCAGGACAGTGCTAATGCTCGTCCCACATGGTATGTGGTGGTCACCTGAGAACTAGTAGCAAACAGAAACCCAAAATTAAGTCCTGAGACAGCTGCTTCCCGATCTATGAGGTCTGTGTTTTACATCCAGAGTCTTGGTAGGAAGGTATGGGGGAATGGCAGAGATGACAATATCTAGAAAGTACACTTCAGTGTGCATGTTTCTTTTGAAACAATTAATTTCAAGGGGGTTAAAAAATAAAGAAATTGATTCCTACCTGTCTTTCTGTGAAAGCAGGTACATCTGCAGTGCAGCTGGAGTGCTCTGCTGTGGTGGCATCCCAGTCGCACTTTGTCAGGAAGGACATTTTCCTTGTGACATACTTGATGTTAAGTTGAAGTGATTTAAATCTCTTGGGATTTCAGCAAAGTCTGGGGACAGGAGGAATGGAAGAGACCATCCATTACATCCTAGAAGGAGCAAAACCTAGCAAGGACAGAGCTGCTACCCAGCTCCTGCAAAACTCCTCAGGCAGGTGCAGTATTGCAGTAAGGGGCAGAGGAGGCCTTTCCTCTGGAGACGAGCAAAAAGCAAGAGAGGAAGTGGAGTCCTCCGCTGTGGATAATAAAATTTTGGTTGTGTTCATCCTGCTGCAAGCTGCCAGGGCCATGCTTTCTTATTGGAATTATATTAGCAATCTTTAAGAACAAATCATTTGAATCTCCCTAGAACAAAATTACATAAGCTACATTTTCTGCCTGAAGCTGGATAGAGGCTGTGGGGTGCAGCTGTGCCTTACTATGTGAAGTATGTGAAGTGGATTGACTTCTGAATTTGTAGTGATAATAACAAACAAAATGGCTCTGGCTATCATGGTGAGAAAATGGAGAGAGGGGAGGTGAGTCTGGCAACTTCAGCAGAGGTTTGCATTGCCTCAGCCATTGTGAATGGCATGGCCAGTGCTGGCTGGGAGTGATGCTGGGCGGAGGGCAATGCCACAGTGGTGCAGGCACCTGAAGGTGCCAGTCCATGGCTGTTCTGGAGGTCTCCAGGCTCTTTTATTGTGAAAGCTGAGGAGGAATCTGCAGACTGCCAAGAACATCACAAAAATATTTAAAACCTGTTTGAGTTAAAAATGCTGGGAGGCACTTGGGAGTAGAAACCCAACTGAGCAGCCAAATGGTTGGTCCAATAAGTATTTCTAGTCTAAGATCCATGATCTGCATGGGCATCAGATATACCTGCATCACTTAGTATTTTAAAAGTACATAATGTTGAATATACTCAAAGCTAGAATTATTTTCTGCAAGGCTGGGAGGGAAATGTTGACTGGAGATACGTAATGTTCTCAGAGAGAGAAAGCCTCCTACTTAACCTCATACATGATCTAGACCACGTTTTTCTAGCACTTTGCACAAAGCTGACCTTGTTTTCCTTTCCCTGCCAGGCATTGACAGCCAGTGGATGAAGACGCTGCGCATGCACCAGCTAGCCAAGGCCACGTCTCTCCAGCACGGCCACCCCCACAGCCCGACCTCCATGACACAGTACCTGCCCTACCTTCGGAGCCAGGACTCCTACGCCGCCGCAGTGAGGCGGACACGCGGTCCCGTCAGCTACCAGTTCACCTCCATCAGCCACTCCAGGAACTCCTCTCCCCTCTCACACAGTTTGATGAGAAACCTGTCAAATCTGCACCTCAACTCAAAGGGCAGCAGCACCTCCAGCACGGCCTCAGACACCGCTTCGGAGAGGGACAGGTCCACGGGCAAGGCCAGGAATGCCTCTCACAGTGGCAACTCCCGCAGCTCCTCTGATGGGCGGCACAGCGGGACGAGCTCCCCGGTGCCCCCCAGGACCTCAGGCAGGGCCTACAGGACCTCCTCAACACCCCCAGCCCCTGAGCACCGCAGGTATTCCCGCAACCCGCCCTGGCCCAAGGCCATCCCGGGCATGCCCCTGCAGGGCGAGAGCGAGCCCCGGAGAGGCGAAGGGGAGGGCAGGGTGAGCGAGGGAGGGTGGATAAAGGTGCAGAACACGAGGAAACCCTACAGGCAGAGCACCGGCAAGCCGGGTAGGGAGAGGCCCAGGGGGAGCTGGCGGGGCCGGAGGACGTTCTGAGGGGGGCATCAGCTGTGAGCTATGGCAGAGCCAGCTTCCTCTCTTATTTCACTGAACGCTCGAGTGGGAGACGATACGTGCTTCTGCTCAATGTGCTCCAGCTCTCAGCACACTGCACTGAAGCCACGACACTACCTCGCTGGGCTGGCCAGCTGCACGGCGCCACGCAGTGCCAGACGGTGGATGGGAGGAACTGCCACACCTGCCCTCGGCACAGTGGATCTCTTCCCTCCCAGTACTGACAAGTTTAGCCTGGTTGCATCCCCTCCCTTCAGCTGCTCATGTTCTTAGCTGACTGGATATGCACTAATTTGCTTATTATTTCAATAATAAAATCAGTAAGACACAGCCACGTGCCATAATGAAAAGCTCTCCATTTCATCTGTAGAAAAGGAGTTGTGCTGTTCCCTCTCCCCTCCTTGCTTCTTTCTCTTGATATTGAGCCTGTCTCTGAGCACAGTTTCCACATACTTTATTCAATCTTCTTCTGCCAGGGCTATATTAGGAGGTAATATTTTTGTCAGACCATCATAATCAGAAGAAACAGGAACACAGAGATTTTTCTTCAGGTCCACTCCAGTAACTTCACTTCTCCACTTCCAGCATGTCATCCCCTTTCAGGTTTTTCTCACCTCTCCCTTTGTTAAAACCCAGACATCAGGTATCTGACACCACAGAGCAGACACTGTGACACACACAGTTGTCATAATCAGAAGGAGAAAAAAAAAAGGTTTTAATGTTTTTGAAAAAAAAGAAAGAGGGTGGGAGAACAAGACATTGCATTTATAATAGATACATCTACCCCCTCTGAGGTCTATGATAATGTTTATCCCTGGGCAGCAGGCGTTTTTTAATTGAATTTTTAAATGTGGCCAGGCTGCGTTACTTTTGTCTTTCAGTCTTCAGGTAGTAAAGACAAGGTCAGCAAAAGTTTATGATTAATGTGGTCTTTAGCTCCACTGAGAACAAAGACACAGTTGTAGACTCACTTGTCTTCAGAAAGTTCCTTGTTGGCCTTTCACTCCAAGTTGATTCTACACAATTAAACAGGGAAAAAAAATGAAAAAAAAAAAAAAAAAAAGTTAGGGTTTCCCAAGAGACTAGAGGGAAAAAAAAAAAAAAAAAGGAAGAAACAGATAAAGGAAGATGAACCCAAAGCAATGCATGATACTCTCTGAAAGGCAAGTAAATTAGAGATGACTTTGAATGAGCTACTAGATCACCATCCATGCCAAGCAGTGCTCACAGGCATGCAACTGCGAGCAATGCTGGAGGATGCCAGTGTGTCACCCTTGAAGAGCCCCCATCAGCCACTGCCACATCACTGGACAGTCAAAAGGTCATGTAAATTCCCTGCCTCATATGAATGTCACCCAGGGGTACATGTATTTCACCTCTTTCTGATTCTCAGCAGCCCTGATGACAGCTGGGCCCCACGATGGGTTTCCCAATACCTAGTTTACTGAATCTGACAACTAATTTGGCAGATGTGGAAAATCTACCGCTGGACCCTATGCAGCTGGAGACTGGGATTTTGTCCAGGTCAGGAGACCTAACATTTCTTACCATGACCAAGAAGGTCTGTAGGATACCAGCTGACAGTAACCACACCTGAAAGTACTTGCTATAAACATGCTCATGTTATTAAAATTTGGAGATGCACCTCAGGAATTGAGATCTTATTTAATGGTTGGGCCAGCACAAATCGTAAAAAGAAATTGCAAGTTTTGGAAGGGTACCTTTCACTTCCAGGGTGATGAGGATGGTGGTGTAGTTGCACAAGCCTAAGAACAAGGCCCTACTCAGCAGACACTGTGGGCTGGTGGTGGCAATTCAAGATTTATCAGCTGCCTGTGGTTGATTGTCAAGATGTCCAGAAGGATTGTGCTGCTGTTTGTAAGCAATTTAATGCTGTGCCTAATTTTAATCTACAGTGTACTGTCTGTCCACATCTGTTGTATTAAAGTGTTCATTAGCATTTAAAGGAGGAGCGGATGGTATTGATCACGCCTTTTAAAATTAAACAGTCATGCAATAGTGACTGATTAGAAATCCTCTTGCTGCACCAGAATTGCTGGTTAGGGCAACAGTAAGTGATCTTGTGGAAAAAAAAAAAAAAATCTTCATACCTAGTGTGTGCCTCAAACCATGGCACCAAAGCTGTTTTTGTATTAAAACAGCAGTAAATAAATCACTCAGTGACAATTTTTGAAATTCCTAAAAACCCTCATATTGGAATATATTTGCATACACTTCCTGCTTCAAGTGTGAACACTTTATTTTAAATTACAAAATACACTTCATATATTCTCCCATATACAGTCTTTCCCTTTAGCCCCGCTCAAGTGAAAAAGTCTCTGAAAGATCTAGTTTTACACCTTACCACTCTCACCATGTCTAGTCCCTGACTTGGTAATAATTCATTATAAGGCAAAATGTGCTTACATTTTCACTCCTAGTACCTTGTGAAACTAAGGAATTTAATGCCGTGTTTTACTACCATGCAGCCACTGCTGGCTAGAAGACCATGAACAGCAATATGGAAAATGGGAATGTCTTTGGCAAGTACACCTCAACGAATCTCTGCTCTTTGAAAAGGATCCACAGTAATTTATTTTTTCTTTCTCATAAATCTGTTAAAACAAAGCACATTTATTTACTGCTATGTCTAGATTTGCTCACTAGGAACTGGACACACTGCCCTCCATCCGTACACGTATCTGTGGGGGTGCTACAGCCTACTTCCACATCTGCCTCTGCAACTGGCACAACATCTCACTGCTTTAGAGACAATCCTTGTTTTCCTGACTCTACTTTCTCTAGGTTTTCATAGAACCGGGTACTGTTGCTGTTTTCTCAGTCCCCAAGAAGAACCCACGTTTTCCCTTTCCAGTTTAAAATTTTGTGACTTGCAAGAAGCCAGTTCTGAGATGTCTGCTGGATGAAAAACTGTAGAGAATTCATGATGGTAAATTCAGAACTGGATGTCCAAAGTGAATGAATACATGTACTTGAATGCAATGGGGGAGCTTATTTACAAAATCAGGTACAATTTTTATTAATTATTTTATTTATTTTTATGAATGTGTGAGGCTGTGGCTGTCACAGCTTACACGGGATCTGTTTGTTCATTTTGCAGTGTTTGGAACCGGTTCTCCTGGGAGTTGCAAGAGTTGCCTGGTGCCCTCTGGATGCCAGATGTTGCAGAAAGCTTCTGGTGTGACCAGCAGTATCTCTCCACAGCAGCTGGCTCTTGGCTGCCAGCAGGTTGGGAGGGAGGAAGCTGTGCTCAGCTCAGGCAGGAAGAGCAGGTTAACCTCAGCATCATGGTCCTTGGTTTCTGAAACTGTAAGGGCTTCCCCCAGCTGCTGATATGCTCGTGGCATGAGCAAGAAAAAAAAAAAAAAAAGATGCTGAGACTTCTTGCTCTTTGCCAACAAACAGTATCATTCAATTTTTTAAGCATGTCTATTTTTAACTTTTTGTGTTTCCCATATACCTAAGGATATGAGAAAAAAAAAAAAAAAAAAAACAAAACTCATGTGATATTTAGCCTTTCGGGACCATGCCATGCAACCTGAGAGCACAGCCATCTCACTATACCATTTCCTTTTCTTCCTGACATTAATTTCTGCTGTCTCAGAGAGTATCTGCTTGAAAGTCAGTAGTCACTGCAAATGTTTACAGTAGTCCTCCCTCTGGCACCAGGTACTCAGCAAGCCCAACAAACCCCATCCCATGGACCACCTCTTCTCACCTGCTTGAGCAGAATTATAACACACCAGGACAGATTCCTTGAGTCCTGACAAATTTGGGAAGGCCAACAGGATAGGTTTGATCTCATCTGATGCCCTTCAAACCCAATATTTTATTTTTTTATTTTTTATTTTTATAGAAAATATTGGCTATTGTAATTTTGCTCTTCCTAACCCACTCCCACTGAATGTTTTCTGGCAATCAACATCTGACAGCAATGCTACCCTCTGTGGTATGCACCAAGACCCCATGCACTCACCATGAGATTGCTAAACTGATTTAAGGCACAGAAGTTGCCAAAAGTCTCTGCGTCCTCCCCGTCCGTACTCAAAGTAACAATCCTCTGCTGGGGCTCCCCATACCATTTTCCTCCTCAGCCAATGCTGCTGAGGAGCAAACCCCAAGTATCAAGTATTTTAGGACCTTCTGTAAACCTGCTGCCAAGAATACTGGGCTGTGAATCAAAGATGAACACTTGAATTTTTTGATTGTGCTAGTGAACGCACTTTGACCTAATTATTATTATTATTATTACTTTAGGCTGGGAAAGACAGGCAGTTGCTTCTGTAATTGTGGAAAAAAAAAACAAATCGAGAGACCTCCTGACATCTCACTTCACTTAAAATGGAGCCAAATAGCTGTTCTACCTCTGAAAATTACATCTGACAACATTATTTTCTGTGTATGTGTCCACCATAGAAGGGATTTTTACATAATTTTCTTATCTAATGAAGTGCCAAAGCTTAGCAGTTCAAGCCAGTCTGTTGCAAAAAGTTAGAGGTTATGGAGGAGAAGTCTATTATGGCAATAACACTAATAAGGGTCTGCCAAGATCGTGTTTTAGTAGGTGCAAACACAGGGCATTTGAGATGTACCTACCTCTCAGAGGACAGCGGCAGCACGGGGTGGCTGAGAGCCCCGGGGGTCGGTGCCTCCTCTGAGAAACTTGAAATGTTTGTGCAGGTGACGATGGCTGAACTACACACACGGACATAGTGCAGCACAAAGTGGCTTAATACACCTGGGGCTCAACATAACAGATTTATTTTCCTGCCTTGGCAAGAAAGGTCAGGGCTATCTGCAGCAGAGACAGGGCATTTTCCTCATGCTGTGAAAAAGCACATGAAGGCTCTGAAACCTTGAGCGGGGCTACCTGCCTGTCCCCCTGGCCCCCCATCCCGAGGGAGCTGCCAGAGAAGCAGAAACAGGGAGAAGGCGATGCCACCGCCTGTCCCCCCCCACCCGGCCCCCATCCTCTCCCAGCAGCAGCCTTTTGCTGGGGGCTGGCGGAGGCGACACAAATCAACACTCACAGGAAAGCTTATATAAAAAGGGAAAAAAAAAAAAAAAAAAAAAAAAGAAAAACAGAGTGCAGTAAGCAATTTTGATTATTTTCTGATAGCCTCTTGTTTCCCACAGTTATGCATTTGCAGAACATTTTGTAAGCAATTTCTTTATGATGTGACTTAATCTATTTTGTGTTTTCAAAGGGAAATATAAATCGAAGCCCAAGAGTGAAAGGGCTGGGATCTTGAGCTTTTAAAAGTGGCTAGTGCATATTAACAGCAGCTACTTTTGATCAACAATTTTTTGCTATGTATTTTGTGGAATGGCTACAGGATACTCAAATGAGCATTGTAATTACACTCCATAATGTGCATCACAATGCCCTGGGCTCCGAATGATCTGTTGCAACGTGTACTTGGAATAATCATTAAGATTTCTATCAAAACTGACCAAATTTCAGCCATTCTCTGAGGGTGCTGATGAATGCAGGCTCCTAGAGGCATTTATCAACCAGCACTTTTCCTCCCCCTGGGCTGTATTTATTCCTCTGGTTTTCCTTCTCTTATATTTTCCGTTTTTATGGCCTTGCCAGTTTAGGTAGAAAAAACACGATATCAAATAGGACCAGATACGACCACCTCCAATTCAGCATGCAAGATGTGTTTGAACCCAGCTTTTACTAATGAGGAAATTGCAGCAAAGCACAAGATACAAACCTATTAAATTAAAAAGCAAAAATTAAAAAAAAAAAAAAAATTATTTGGAGAGAGGAAAAGTGGATTTTTTTTTTTCCCCAGATCCTGTTTCTACATATCAGAGCACAGTCAAGCTAAAAAAGCACTTCAAAAACTTTATGTCTAGCAAACATGTAGAGGTCCAACTACAAATTAAATCTGTAAAAGTGGCCATCCTCCTTTTTCTGTGTAACAACAAAAGGTTTCTGTATTGCAATCAATAGCAGGCTACGTGATTATGTACCTTATTACATCTTGTATAGTAGTGTTAGCCACTGGAGGGTGACATCTGAACAAATACATATGCCTGATCAGATCTTTTACAGAAATACACCTTTCATGAGAGAGAAAAACAATTAGTGTGTTATAGGTTACCGATTTAAAATTTACATCATAAATCAATGTCTGATTATTTTAATGCAAAATGTTTTAGCTTCATTTTATTGCACTAACGGTTTTAATAACACACTATAATTTGCTCAGATGAAGAGGTGATTGGACAGCTCTTACAGAAATTTTTAATTACTGTCATTAGTGGCTGCAATCTTATTCTTTTCTGCAGAGCCGAGATACATGTTACTGCTTTGTGCCACAGGTACTCTGCGGTCATGAGAAACTGTACTCTACCCTTCTGCTGAAATACTCATGCCTAAAAAAAAATAAAAACCAACCAAACAAGGAGCATAAAGTGCACTGTCTGTAGTTAAGACTGGTAGTGTTTAGCCATGGATGCAGCACTGGGAGTGCTGTGGACAGAGAGAAGAGCTTCACTACCATGCTGACAGCCAAAATGTGCATGCAGGGCAATGTGGAGGACAGCTCTCTGAGGGACCGAAGGTAACATTTGCTCTTTCTGACAATTGAGCTATTGTTGCTGGAGACTCATGCTCTAGCTACTGCTTGAAGCTCCTCATGTATCACCACTTTCGATTTCCCTGGGCAGATGCAGAAAGCATTGCATGCTGAACCTACTGCCCACCCTTCTGTAATTTCAGCCGATTTCTTTAGCAGATCTTCCAAGCGCTGCTTCCATGTACTAACAACTCATTTCAAGGAAAGCCAAGGTTTTAAAACAGACTTTTTCTTGGCAGTACCCCAGGGGTAAGCTCGCCAGGCTGTCCAGGGTAGAACAGAGCTGCCAAAGGGACACAGGTGCCCAGCAAGCATGGAGACAGAGGTCTAAGAATAAATCTGCAAAAGTGGCCATCCTCCTTTTGCTATGTGACAATGAGTGTCCTTTTGGGGTTGCAGTCGCCTGGGGCTCAACATAGAAATTTATTTTCCTGCCTTAGCAAGAAAGTCAACATCCCCTCACTGATCCCCTTTGCCTGCCCTGCCAAATGGTTTTCAAATGTCCTGGCCAGTTTCCTCAGTAAGTCCCTGCTCTGGCTGATAAATTTTAAAGCCAATTGATTACATATGTTGCTTGGAGAACGTGGTTTCCATTAAGCATTAAATGGAAAATTAGCTGCAGTCTGAAGCATGGACTCAGCTAGCCCATCAGTACTCCATAACATTTTATATGATGCTCTTAAAAGCTGTGAAGGTGGGTTATTTTCTAGTAAAGCCCTGACTCAAAATATTGATAAGAGCTGCTGTCATTGAGAAATGGGATCTCTTTTTCTGTGTACATAGGCTATTTTTTGTTTGTTTGTTTGTTTGTTTGTTTTCCCTGGAATAAGTAAATCCAGGCTCAGGAGGCACCCCTCTGCCCTGATGGGTCTTGGCAGGACACCGCCTGGGAGGCAAAGCTCCGTGAGCGCCGTGTGTGGGATCATACATGCGCTGGTGTCTGGTTCTCACCGGCTGTCCCTCACAGCCTTTTGTGTGCCGTGCAGGTAAGTGTGTAATTAGGGACTTACTGAAAATGGAGATGCTTTCACATGGCAGCTTGTGGCACACCCACAGAAAATATAAAACCTTGGCAAGGGCTCTTGTGCCCCATTGTGTTGTAGCCTAATGATGGGCTCGGGCCTGGGGCTGATGCATGGTTTGCTTTACACGGGCACAGGTCTGCGTGCGGGCCGCACGTGCAGGGCCTCCTTCCCTCATGCCCGCTGACAGGGGATTCGCATGCTGCCAGGAGGGCTCCTGGAAATGCTGAACAGCAGCCCCACTCCAGCCAAGGATAAAGGGAGGATTACGGCAAACAGCAGAGCCACAAATCCCCAACAGCTTCTTCAGGGCCTCTCCCGTTCCTATTGCTAACAAGTACCGGCTGTGCAAGCCTTGTTGTGCTGTGCGTAGTGGCTGTATTGGATTTAATGTGATACTGCAAATGTCACATAAAATGGTTTACAGTGACTGGAGATTTATTTTCCTCCAGCCTGCCTTCAAGTAACATCTTGTTCTCAGAGTAACACAGCCAACTTTTTTTCCCTAAAATCTTACCGCAGTGCTGTCACTGTCACTTTGCTCCTAATGCTGCACAGCACTGGTGAACCAGCAAATAACCCAGCAGCTATGATGGCAACACAGGAAGGCCTGCATGCTGCCGGCTGGGATTCTGCACGGCCTGCACGCGTGTCTGGTGTTTGCCTGCTGGGCTGGGGCTGGGGCTGCAGCTGGAGGGGCCCCAAGGGGCACACAGAGGCCCTGGGGGCTGCGGGGACGTGGGCCCCATCCTTGCTTGGGTGGAGATGTGGGGCACATGTGGTGAGAACAAGCCTGGCCCTTGAAAACTGGTAGTCGTGTGGTAGTTTATTATTATTATTATTATTATTATTATTATTATTATTATTATTATTATTATTATATCATAATCATCATTTTATTATGGTGTTTTATGATTATTATGGTGTTTTTTATTAACTATTATTATTTTTTTCAGAGAGTGGAGGACAAAAAATACTGCTTTGGCACGTAAACGAAAAAAAAAAAAAAAAAAAAAAAAAAAAAAAAAAGAGGCGCGGGGACCACGCGGGCCTCCCGGCGCCTCCCCTCTGGCGCACGCCCCCCTCCGCCCGGGAGATTTTCGCGCCACACGGCCAGGTCCTTGCAGCTCCACAAACCCCGCACCTCCAGGGGAAAAAATAAAAAGGGGTGGAGGGATCCCCGCGCAGACCCCTCAGGGAGAACACATTAGAAGAGCGGTGGTTTTCCCCCCGTAGGGGTGCGGGGTCGGTGGCGGGGCGCGCGGTGCCGCGGCGGTGCGGGCTGCATCTGCCAGGACGCGGGCGCCGAGGCGGGAAAGGCGCCGGCAGGCCCCGCCCTCCCCGTCCCCGCCGCTTTGGCGCGAACGTTGAGTTCCCGCCACGCGCCCCGCCGCCAGCATGGCTCCGCCGCGCCCGCAGGTGGGGGACGGGACGGGACGGGACACGATACGATACGATACGATACGGGGGCCGCGGGGGGGGGGGCATGGGCATGGGGGGGAGCCGTGGAGGGCGTCCCGCCGCTCCCCGACGCGGGGGGACGGCACCGGGAGCGGGACGGGGGGCTTCGGGGGGCTGCGGCTGGTTCCTGCGGTGGTAAAGGGCTGGGCTGGGGACGGCTGGTGGGGGTTTGGGTACCCGGGGGGGTGAGCAGCAGGGTGTAGGGGGCCCGGGAAATGAAGAGAGGAAGCCCGACAGACGGGGTGTGCCGTCCTGCAGGGGGAAATTGACGAAGCTGTTTGCAAGAGTTGTATTAAGCCCTTAATTAAGGGGTCTTAGCTAATTCCTTAACAATTACAGCGTGCTTGGTGTGTGCCTTGGTGTGTGTAATAGATCAGAGCAGCTTTCTAGAGAGGCTGCTTGTGTGCTTGGACGTCTTTCCATCATTGTCTATAATGGCTGTACTTAGACCATGCGGGAAACGTGCACGTAATGAGTGGAGAACAATGTGATTTTTGTGTGGGTTTTCACCTCGTTGCAGTCATAAAAAGTGTTTTTGGATACTGAAAAACACTCATCCATAACAATGACCGGAAATGTGTGAGAGCAGAACCTATTCCCATGTCTAGCTTAGGAAATACTTCTTGTGATGATGATGATTCTGCTGGTGTGAGATGTTTTGTATAGTGTCCAAGTATGCTAAGAATTCTAAAACGTTGAAGCCTCCTAAGCTTCAGTTTAACGATGTGTCTAAAAGCTTACAGCTGGCTGCCCCTATTAATGCTGTTGTCACTGTTCTTTACAGCGCCGAGGTTGCTGGGGAAGGAGAAACTTCAGGGCATTCCGAAATACGAAACTGATCCCCATGGAAACGTCCTCATCCTCTGATGACAGTTGTGACAGTTTTGGTTCTGATAATTTTGCAAACACGGTAAGTACGGTACAAGAACACATAAAACTGAATGTGCAGTGCTGGTAAGGACCCGTGTGTTTTGTGCATGATTAAAGCTGTTTGCTCTGCTTACAGTTTTGTATGGTAGTTATAAATCTGTGCTATGTACTGTAATTTAATTTCACTATTCGCTAGTGCTTCTAGGTGGTAATTGTTGGAAGTAGATTAGCTATTTATTCTAGCCTTTGAAATGTCACCTAACCTAACACGCCTGATAATTTGCAACTGCAGTTTTGAAACCACTTGTAAATCCCTTAACTATTTTTTTTTTTTTTTTTTTTTTACTGAGAAAGCTGTTAGCTTGTATTGCGCTTGTAAGTGTGAATTTTTTTCTGTACAACTAAAGTTAAAGGATATTTTATTCTTCATAGAAATGCAAGTTTAGGTCGGATATTACGGAAGAACTGGCAAAAATCTTTCATGAAGCCTCTGATGATGAATCCTTCTGTGGCTTTTCAGAAAATGAGATTGAAGATGCATTGGTAAGACAGTTGATTTTGGTTGGCCATTTTAAATTTGAATCCTTACACATTCTTAATCAAAAAATAATGGCAACTTCAATTATTGTCAGAAAGAGCTGGTTTCATTTAATGTAATATACCATCAGTTTAAGTAGCCATAGTTGCATTTTCTTTTTGTTCTTCAATGCAAAATGTTATGCTAGCTCACAGACTCTAGCAAACCTGCGAAAAATCTCTGTGTACACTGGCATACATTCAGACTGCACTCTTACAGTGTAACAGAAAATGCTGTACTGCTTGAGAGCACTGTAGAAATAGTCATAGGTGGTGACATCCTGACTTCAGTACAAGATCAGGTTTGTAAGTGTTACCATGCTTGGCATAAAATAAGTTTCTGTTTTAACTTTAGAACCTACTGAGGAATAACTAGGTTAGCATGTGATTGAAAGAAGATGTGTACTTGAGTTAATGCACAGCAGTAAGGAGAAGGAATAGGAGACAACACTAGAATAAATGTGTCGAAAAGGAATCAATAACTACACCTAAATGAACAACCAGGACCAAATATGTGGTTTAATAAAACCCTGTGTAAATAAGAATTGACAATTGAGACCTTTACACCAAAGCAGGTTGTTTATGTCTAGGACTAAAATATGACTGTCTTACCAAGTCTGAAACTACAAGCCTATCACAAAATGGGCTGTTCACTAAAGAAACTATTTCTTGTATTCACCGGACCCTTGATTCTCTTAAAAGTTCTTGTCAAGGTATTAGAACTCAAAGATAAGAAATTGCTGGAGTTTTATTCATCATTATTTCATTGACTAGTGTTAGGAGGAAGTTTTCACTTGCTAGCAATCTCACAGTATCAGTGATAGAAATCCTTCACAGTTTACAAACTCAGTTTTGACCTGTGATGAGAGCTGAGTAATGTTTTTTTTTTTGTTTTGTTTTGTTTTTTAATACAACCAAATACAGTATGCTGAGAAATTGAGCCTTTAAAATGCTATTCTTTCTCAAACTCGCACACTAATTTTCACTGCTAGGCCTGCAAGTGACAGCTTAAAACTTCTGCAAGTGAAGTAAGGGTTTTTTTTTCTGATGTATTACAGTGTGGCTTTCCTTGATAACTTTTTGGCTTTTTAAAAATTAAAATACACTAGACCATAGGACCGAAAGCTTAAAAACAGAAATGTATATTTCCTCTTCTACCGACCCTAAACAAAAAAAGGTCAAACTACGTAATTGCAGACCAGCTCACTTGGATTTGTACACTTCTATTCTGATTTGTTAATAGAAACTGGAATCAGATTCAGAGGAGAACGATGGAAGTGCTGAAAGTGAGGTAGCTCAAAGAGCGCAGAAATACCCTGCTCCTCTAAAAGTAGCTATGAAGTTTCCACCTCGAAGATCGGAAAGGAGGAAGGCTGAGATGGAAACTCTTCCTGAAAAGCTGATGCCTGCTCTGGATTCAGACTCTGATTCTGAAGAAAAGGGCTCTGTGTTTTTAGAAAAAAGAGCTTTAAACATCAAGGAAAACAAAGCAATGGTAAGTACTCAGTGTCTCCCCTCCTTTCTCCCATTCACCCCCTGCCTTGATTCTTGGGAACCTCTTTGGTTATTTAGATTAACTCTTAATGTATTCACATAATTCCCATTACAGGAATTTGTATTCCTAATATTTAACTCTGATACTCTGTTTGCTGGCACGTGATAATCCATAGGCTAAGTCCTTTAGTAAAAATTCTAATATTGAAGGCCTATTCCTGTTTAGGCTTGCAGCTTATTAAATTTGATTGTTTTCAAATTACCTGCAGTCTCTAGAACATAAAAATGAGACGTAAAAGTAAAAAGTTGAATGGCCATGCTTCCTGCAAGTAATTGTACTTCAAGCCAATTGCCCTAATCTAACAGTTTGTAGTAGCACATAAACTCCCTTTTAAGGCTCTGTTTAAGGCTCTGTTTCCTTTTTTTTTTTTTTTTTTTTTTTTTTTTTCCTTTTATTGTTAGCTCGCAAAACTAATGGCGGAGCTGCAAAGTGTTTCTGGTATCTTTGGTGGGAGAAGGTCATTGCCAACTGCCAGTCAAGTAAGTATTAACTTTGTGTATTTGCTTTCAGGTTTCTGGGTCTCAAATTCTTGAATTACAAAAAATGACTCTTCATTAAAAGGCTTAATAAACCCTGGACATCAAAGTCCAGATCAGAATTGCACGTCTGCTTTAGTAAACAATACTCATTGTGCAACTCTGTTGATTTGGCACTGTATGAATTAATCCATTCAATTTTATAAAGGCCTAGGTGACTCCACTGGCCAATAAAACCAAATGAGATGCTATATAAATGCCTATTTATAGAAAGGCTGGAGATAATGGGGGCGGCCAAAGCCTTGAAGCTCAAGTCTGAATATTCTGTGACTTTGAAGCCATGGAAAAAAAAAAAAATGTCCTTGGATTTCATTGCTAGTTTATCTGTGAGCTGCGTGAGGGTGGGAATAACAATAAAGTGCAAACTTCTCATGGACATGGGTTCTGCTGCTGTGTGTGGGAATTACTGTATATCTATCTGCATGGAAACAAACAAGCTGCTTTTGGCTTGTTCTCCACATCTAGCAGTACACTCAAGACGAATTTGCCTAGGACGTTTTTTACCTTCTGTTTTCTGGTGGTGGGGGGAAGAATTCTTCTTTGGGAAAGAAAGAAAGAAAGCAGGCATGTATTTTGGAGACCAAATGCATAGTGGGGACAGGAGCTGTTGCTTAATTAGGGGCTTTTAAATTTTACCAGGGGCCAAAGCGACTTCCAAGACGTTCATTACCTAGAAGTGCATTGAGGAGGAACCCAGATCGAAGTTCTCGGCCACACACAAGATCCAGGTCTCTGACTGAAGGTCCTCCTACTCCTTTACCAGAAGAAGAAGATGATGACCGGTACTTCCTAGTAAGAAGAAGAACAATGTCTGATGAATACATGGAGGTAAGTTGAGGTTCTAGTTCTCCAGCAGCAGGTTGCTATTGAAGGTGGTTTTCTATCCTTTCAAGAAAACAGAATTTCATTCAGAGCACCTTATCCTAGATGAATTGCTTCCTCTGTACTCCAGCAGAAATTAAGTAAGCTCCAATGGCATTTCACTTGATCTGTCACCCTTTAAATGCTAAAGCAGCATACATATTGTATGTCTTTGCAAATCTCTCTCTCTCTCTTTTTTATATAGAAAGATTATTTGAGACTTTAGCATTGATTTGAAGATTTGCTCCTTGTTTGTGTAGAATGTTTGCTGAATCTAATCCTGACAATTTTGTGTCTTCATTATTCAGCATGATGCCCAAACTCCCAGGAGGGGTCACCGTGGTGCCATGGCTCTTCCACACATTGTACGCCCGGTTGAGGAGATAACGGAGGAGGAGCTGAATAACATTTGTGGATCTGCAAGAGAGAAAGTGTATAACAGGGCTATGGTAAGTATATTCTGACTTAGTGAAATGCATACTTCTGTGAAATCATTTGCCTGTTATTCTCTGCTTGTGGTTTAGCATCAAATAGAGCAGTTTCCCTTCTCACTGATAGGATGGATGTGATTTTGGGGAGAAATATGCCTGAAGTCTTAAAATGTCGTCATCTCTCTTTCACTGAATTTATAGAATGGTCTTTACCAAGCCAGTTGGCTTGCTTTAACCCTGGAACAACCATATTACATAGGCGATACCAGCCTGTGAAAGTGTTTGTTAACAGCCACTGAAGATGTAATGTTAAAACAGGCTCTATTGAAACTTGTGAGGTGACTTTCTGTTCCAGGATAAGCACTGCTAACTGCCAAAGACTGCTTATTAATGCTCTCTTCCCCTAACTAGGGAGTTACTTTTAATGTTTTGTTTCCTGAATTGCTTCCCCCATATTGTAGGGATCCACCTGTCATCAGTGTCGACAAAAAACCATAGATACCAAGACAAATTGCCGTAACCCTGATTGCATAGGGGTACGGGGCCAGTTCTGTGGGCCGTGCCTCCGCAATAGGTATGGGGAAGATGTCAGAACAGCGTTGCTGGATCCGGTAAGACAGTTTTGAACATTGGCTTTATTGTGCTTAACTTGAGCAGAAAAGTACATCTGTTACTCATAGCTAAAGAGTTGCTTGCAGTGCTGTGATACATAATGTGTTTTTAATTTGATTCAGTCCTGGTGACAGAAATATTTACTAGTTACGTGGTTCTATTTACAGGAATAAACTATGAGAGCAGAGAAGCTGACAAAATATTCTTATATTTGAGCATCAGAATAGCATTCTCTATTTTACTTTGCATTAGTGCTTAATGCAGTACAGAGAATTATATTGTGGACAAATTTCATTGCTACTGTGGGCTATGGAAATGGTGCAGGAGTTGAGCAGAGCAGAATGCTGCCTGTGGTTATGTGCAAAGAAGGCAAAGGAGAGTTTAATGCTTTAGAGACTGAAGAGTTTGGACTCTTCTGTACTGGTGACTCTTGCAGCACTGACGGTCAATGTAAAACTAAGTGGAGAGCAGGATCATCTAATTCACAGTTGTGAATCATGTCTGGCATTGCAGCTCAGTTAAAAAGGATGTTGTCTGTCTTTCGTCTAGAACTGGAGGTGCCCACCGTGTCGTGGAATCTGCAACTGTAGCTTCTGCAGACAGAGAGATGGCCGATGTGCTACAGGTGTGCTGGTCTATCTGGCCAAGTACCATGGCTATGACAATGTCCATGCCTACTTGAAAAGGTAAGCATGCTGTTGTGTCAGTGGCATGGTTCTACTCTAGTGGGTTAAGCAGCTGAAAGCTGGGAGAGAACATTCCGTTTGTCAGGTAGATGTCACAAGACTAGTCCACGTTGTCTTTGGAATCTGAGATTTTTCCCACAGGGCTTTTCTGACGTTTGTTCTTAACCAAATCAAGTGGTATATTCACTCTGTCTCTTTGCTTTTAACTTGACCTGTGTTTATTATCATGACCTCCGCTAATGTGTCTAGAAGGTTTCCAAGCAGTGGTTTGCTATAAACTAACTCAAGTTTCTACTTGTCTTTCAGTCTGAAACATGAACTTGGAATGGAAGACTGAAGCTGTGATTGCCTTTAAATTACGTACTCTTTCACCAATGCCATATTATCACCTACTGTGAATCATTTAATCAAATGAGATTACAAAGCCAGTGCCTTTGTTCCCTCCCCTTTGGGGCAAAAATTTGCATCTCAGTGCAAATCACACTTGGAGAAACTGTTTAATGAGGGGCATTGCCCACAGACCATTGTTTTCTTTTTAAACAACTTTTGCAAAACAGAAAACCAGATAACATCAGTTCTTGCTTTCATGCCAACAATGTGTTTTTTTTTGTTTTTTTTTTTCCTGAAAGAAGATGGGACTTTAAGCCATTGGAGTTCTATTCATGCCGTAATCTGTGCTGCAGGTTTATTTATGCTTTGAAGTTGATCACAAAAAGATAGAGATGTTTTGAACATTTCAGGGCATTGTTCCCCACAGAACCAAGCAGGGAAAGGTGTGTGCTTAACTCCTGGCCAACTTGTGCTGCAATAGACTCTTACTGAACATAAATGATCAAATGGAAGCTAACAATTCTCTAAAACAGCAACTCATTCTTAAGTTCAAAAAGGAAGCCCTAAAGGTTGTGGTCGAGCAGTCTCCAAGCATTAACATTTGGTTTTATAAAGTACTTAAAGTGCACATTGGCCATTTTGAAGGAGATTCTTTAGTGAGTGACAAATTGTAGCAGAAGCGACTGGGGGTAAGCACTTTTGTTCTGTGTTTTCTCAGATGAGAGGAGGCCACTGCTGAAAGCTTCCGTAGCACCGCACTAGAGTTATCTAGTGATGACAGTAATCTGAAAGTGCTGGTATGCATCACAGTGACCACTTAAATTACTGTTGGTTTTTTGGGTTCTCTTTTCCCTGCTCTTGCTGCCAACTATGGACTTGCTTCTGTGCAGAATCAGCCCAGGTCCTGGCAAAGGAGGATGCTTGGCTAAGTAGAGGAGTAGTGGTTTGTTTCGCTGTTGACCAACTACAAGCGGATTAAGGGTGGCAGCTTGTTGAACTCTGTCAGGAAAAGGGGCAATGACAAGCAGTCACTGGAATCAGAAGCCTTAATTTTCTTTTACCTATGAACAAAACGAAAAAGTAAGGACTTCCTAAACTACAGTCCAGCTTAAAGTGAATTATTCTTTCAATTGCGTAGAGCTTTGCAAACATAAATAGATAATGTTCTCAAAAGACATACCCTGGCTGTGGTAACAGATAAAGAAGAACAAATGATCAAAAGGCTTTTAAAAATAAAAAAAGGAGATGTAAAGGTTGCGTACAGTTTGTGAGCACTTATAAATGTGATTAGTGCTGTGGTCTCCTTAACAGTCCATCCGTACTTCTATTTGTATCTGGCTGCCTGTGATCATAGGGGGTTGTTTTGCATGATGTTAATGAAGCACGAGTACAGCAAAAACTGAGATGAAGAGTATCTGGTGTTGCATGTACAGTGTCTTCTATTTTACAGCAGTGAGTGCATAAGGTGCCACAAAAATTGTATCTGGAGAACCACAGTGTATAATTGCGCTTAGTTTGGCAATGGAAACTACTGTATAAGCTTTGTATAAGGTTTAGAATGCAATGTTATACATAATGTACAGTTGAATAGTAGGGAGAATCAGCTTGGATTTATTAAGCACTAGAACAAAACATGGCTTTTGACCCCTCTGCTTGCACAGTGTTTGTACTGTGTGTGTATATAACGACCCATGATTTATACCTTTCTGGGAGCTAGATCAGTGTGTGTGGGAGGAGAGAAGAATTTGAACACAAGATACTTATGTCTCAGACTTGAAGATCTGTTTCATAAATCATCTGTGCTGTTGAAAATCTCCTGTCCTCCGGTTTTGTAGTGTGAATAGCTGTGCAATCTAATGTGGAGTGTGATCTACCCTCTAGGTACATTTCATGAAGAAGGAACTCTAGAAGTACATGTTCTGACAGATAAGAGCGATTTTTTCTAATTGCTGGGCTTCCCTTCTGATTGCTAGAGCTTGAAAGGACTGTGCTAAAAGCAAACCCTTGCTTTGTATCCTGGAGACTGCTGTATTAAGATTGTTTTCATCTGCAAAGCTGTATGAAAGTTTTTTTATTTTGAAAATAAAAATTTTCTGGGTTAGAATTTCTTGCCTCTTAATTGTTCTTAAAAAGTCCATTACAGCTGCACTTAGTTTTTACCACTTTTAAGATAAGCCACTTTTCAGATGTGTTACATGTACAGTTGAGAAGTACAGGAGTTGGTTGCTCTCATCATTCATGGAGGAGCAGTGTGACTACATCTTTCTCTCCCCAGTCCTGTGTACCTGAACTGGGCTTGCTTTGATAGCCATGCAGTTTGGATTGAATTGTCTGGTAGTTAATGACTAACTTGGGGTGATGGAAATATAGTTACTGAGTTCAGGCAAGATGCAGATGTTGAGAACCTTCAGCCTTTTTTCTTTAAGCTAGATATCTATATTCATCATGAGATGGAGAGGACAATATAGTTTGACACAAGTAGAAGTCAGATGCCTGCTACTGTCTCCCCTCCCCCCATTAAGTTTAGAACTGTGTGTTAAAGTAGAGAATTAACCAGGGACCTTGTTAGCAGGCTGGTAGTGCACAAGACCATTTCTGATACTTCTTGCTGGAGTCACTAGCTTCGTCTAAGAGAGGAGTTGAATGAGACTATGGCAGAAGATTCCATGAAAATTGTACTGAGATGGTGGGAACAGGAAAGTGATTGAGCGGAGTGTCTGAGCTGCCCATAAATACGCTCTAATGGTAAAATCCTCATTTTCGTTAAGATCACCAAAAGCTTTGTACAGATGCTTACCTTTCATCACCACTGGTGACGTGAGAGAAAATTTGTATTTATGTAGTATGTTAGTTTTAAGGTTTACATAATGCTGAGGTGTCTCAATACAACTCTTCCCCCCAAGCCTCTCTACCACAGCTGCTTAAGTATTGCTGATATTAACCTGACAAAGGACTCATGCTTTATATCTGCAGCAAGTGGGTGGCAATTTAAGATACTTCATGGGGAGAAAAGTCTAACTATTCAGTAGTTTTGAAAACAAAGATGCATGGAAGCAGAATCACTGGAAAAGGAAGACCAGAAGAATGAAGCTCATGCATAAGGTAGAATGACTTAATTTATTACTGAAAAAGGCTGCATGAGTTGATGATTCCCTCGCTACTTTTAGCTCTAGGGCAGGTGGTCTTGCATCTAGGTCTGATAAAACTTCCAACTTTTTTCTAAAACCTGTTATAATCATTTGTAATTGCTAGAAAGGATTAATAGGCAAATTGCACTCTTAGATTTCTTGGAGCTTTGTTCCTTGTGCATTCTTAGGGGTGTATGGGAAGGGCATTTGTGCCTATGAAACAGTCTGTGAGGAAATAGTACTGGAAGGGTGATCAATAACTCCTTTTTAATGTTAAATATGTAAATATAACCTAAAGCCTGCTTATGAATCAATTATTCTTTCACATTGATATAGTATCTAGAGATGGAATTGGACAATTTTCTCCTTAATATCAGAAGATTCTCTTAAAGTAATATATATTAATATATATTTTTTGGTTATTCCCTGTCTCACTTTCTTCTTAATTTAGCCATATGTTGAAGTGTTAGGTCTCCTCAGGTGTATTCCCTTGAAATAAGGATTTTTGTCTCTTAACCTATGAAGCAAAAAGTATTTTTCCTTGTGTGTAAGCTACAAAAATAGCATTAAAGAATTACTTCACAGGCTGCTAAAGTAACACACACTGCACATTCCAGAGCAGCACACTCAGCTGCTTAACAACAGCTACATTAATGTGGGGAGGTGTAATGAAAATTTAAAAAACACACGTTAGCTTTGGAAACAACTCCCTCTGCCTTCCCAGCTTCATGGGCTAAGATACCTTTTATTTGTGTGTTTAAAAAATCTTATATATAAAGAAAAGGAAGGATGTGATAATACAGAGCATACATAGCAGCATTTGCTCAGGTAGGTTAAAAGGATCAAAAAGGGCAAAGCAATTGCATCTAGTTGGAGAAGAGCTTTGTGCTGTAGGTTAAGGGATTACAGCTAGCTTTGAAACCTCACCTGTAAGAGGCAATGTAAAGGTGTAGTTCTCCACATCTAATGCATTTGGCAAAGGAGCCACCCACTGACCTCTGCTGGCATAAACCAGCCTGTTCTCTTACGGCATTCTGTGAGTGCAGCTCTTGCATGGCTAATGGCATAAGCTAGTATGAAGATTTTAGAAACACCACCTGCTGTTCTCTAATGTTCTTGGCCATGCAGCTAGAACAAAGTGAATAGGAAGATACAGCTTCCTCTGTCAATTGTAGGCTGCCTAGTCTGTGGGGTCCTGAACTCCAGCACCATGTAGTACTGTGCAGTGTCAGAGAAATATGTGAATGTGTCAGCTCCAAGTGTTACGTGAGGGCATCATCACATCTTCGTGTTTAGTTCTCACCCTGGTACCAAATAAGCCTGGGATGCCTAGGTGGGTGCCTCAAACAAAACAGCCACTCACTCTTTGGAGTGAAAGGTGGGTGTAAGATGTGAACCCAAAGGTGTAATGGTCAGTGCTAGTGGTAAGGGTCTTGGAAGTGGAAGGGGGAGGGCAGGACAGGAACCCTATGGTGATTGGTAGTTATAAGAAGCTGTGGATACTGAATTTGTATGAAAACGCCTGGAGGATGGAACTACAGGCACGTTAAAGATCTGCTTACTACTACCAGTACAGGCTTCCTTCTGACTGGAATTGAACCTGCTCCAGTTGCAAGGGTGACAAACAGTTCTGTTAAATTAAAAAAAAAATATCAAAACCAACTAACCAACCAAACTCTGCACAACCAGAAGATGTGGTATGGTCAGGATGGAGTAGAAAGGTATCGCATCAGTCTGCCTTTTATTAGTAGTACTTCAGCAGTATTTCTCAGTGCTGATTGCTTAAAGTAGAAAAGCTTAAATCAGCTGAACTATAGATCCTGCTGTGTTGAGCCCTACTCATACAATCTTTCCCCTGGAGTATGTCTGCAGGTACAACTTACCTGCTCCTGAAAATGGAAACAAAATGTTGCTAAAATTATAGCTTTGTGTTTGGGCTCAAGTTAGCTTTATATCCTTATCCGTATGTTAATATCATTGCAGGCAGGGAGAGTGAAATTGTGTCCTAGGCTGTGTGAAGAGGTTTAAGTAACAGAAGCCTATGGTAAGCATCCTCATACCATTGTAATCACATACACAGTAACAAAGCAATCCTACCAGCACCCCTTCTGTTGGCCTTGTTTTACTTCCTTTTAATTTGAATGCCCACGTGAACATGGTATGTTTGTGAATTGTTATATAAACTGGGCAAGCTCAACTGACTGCCATGAGGGCTGAGGGTAAGAAGGCTCCTTCAAATATTAAAATTCATATATCCTTCCTGAATATCCAAGCAAGCTCCTGTCTGTAAACAAAACAACTGTAAGACTTTATTGGAAATGAACAATTTTAGAATTCAGAGAGATGTAGACGTTTTCTATTACATTGTATAGCTGAGGTAAAACAAGTCCAATCAGCATCAACCATTTTGTTTGGTAACATGAAGATCCACTATCTTTAGATGTGCTCTGAAGTTCCAGATCTAGAAGCCTGGTTATGTTTCTACTCAAATGTGAATGAACATAAGCACTCTTGCACGATTCTCTTTTTATATAGCTTATTAGCAGAATTTAGCAGTAGGAAAGATCCTATTTCTTAGTGCTTTTGTGGTGTGGGTTTTTTGTTGTTAGGTGTAGGGGGTGGGGTTGGTTTGGGTTTTGGGTATTTCTTTTTGAGCCTGGTTATAATGCGAATACAAGTGATAACAGTGAATCATCAGGGAAAAAAAAAAAAAGCCCTTTGGAAATAAGCCAGAGTCAAATTCTTTTCTCGTGCTCTGTTCAATCTGCTTCCTCTTTAAAAGAAAACTTTCACATTAGCAGAAAAATAAATGCTTAGCCAGAGTTCTTTTTGTGTCCCTTTCAGCAGGGAGAAGGGGATGAGTGTGCTGAGCTCAATGCCCATGCTGGCTTCCTCCTGCCGTGGAGAGTTAACACTCTAAAGGCTTTTTCTTCCCCCTTTATTTCTGTTTTCATTTAATTCTTATGATAAAGTTTCGATGTTACATTTTTGGCATTGGAAACCAAGTGCAGAGTTTTGTTGTGAGGAACTGACCTGCTTTGACATAATCCCAATTTTCTCTAGGAGAACAACTTCTGGTTTTCAAAGAGTTGCTGGGGCTAGAGAATAGCAACTGCGCTACAGACCTCTTGAAAGTAGCTCCAGTAAATAAGTAAATATCAGTATCTATGGTAGCTGTATGTCAATACAGCATACAGATGCAGAGTTCTGTCAAAGCCTTCTGGTATCACTTTAAAAAAGTCACCTTATCTGCTTAGACCAAAACACCCTTCATCCACATGTCTGAAGGCTGTTAAAAAATAAAATCAAAAAATTAAAAAAAGAATGTTCCTAATGTGACCATAACTTGCTTTTTATCAAGGCATGCAGATTTTCCACAGCAAGGAGTAACGCTCTTTTTTTTCTTGCTTACCTTCCAGGCACAGATGGTTGACAGCCTTTCTCCTTGCAAGCAAAGTAAGTCTATTTCTTAGTCTTAATAAGTATGAGGTATATTTTTATGGGCTAAATTCTGCTTTAGAGCTGAAACAAAGTAGTTGAAAGTATTGCAAGCTGTCAGTTGCCATTTTCTTTCTTACCTATTTTTTCCAAAAGGTCTAAAATGCAATGTCTAGAACTCTCCCCCAGTTCTGAGGAAAAATTCTGCTGGTGAGCTGAACAGTTTGTCTGCTATCATGCTTAGCTAACTTGCTAACTAAGGCTGCCTGAAATTTAGCTTCTGGTTTTCCCTGTATATGTATCACATTATGCTTTTAACATTCTAGGATCTTTAAAGAGACTTGATTCTTGCAAGGTCTTAGGGTTCCCTGCTATGAAAAGCTGTCAGCCTTGTTGGAGTACCCTTGTTTCTCATTTGCCATGGCTCACTATATCTACACAGTATGCAAGGAGATGTATGGATTTTGTAAAAATGACTCTTAGACATGTCTATGACAAACAATTCAATCTCTTCCCTATAGTTAAAAACACCTAAAACCTTTTTGTGCCTCAGTTTCTGAGCACTATTTTCCTGCTGTTTGCTAGCCATCTAAACCATGTCAAACATATCCCTCAGAAAATACAAGCAGCTGGAGTAGGAAAGCTGCTTGAGTTGTCACACCCAAGTAGCACGGGGCACCTTACTATTACTTTTCTCTATAGCCATACTAAATTCTGCAATACTATCTTTAGCATGTTTCTGAGACATGGAATACCAAAAATACAAAGGAGGAAGAGAAGCTGTCTTGCAGCTGCCCTTTGTGCAAGGCTCATTGAGCAAGTGCCACCGACCTCACCTGGTGAGACAGGTGAAGTTGCATTGTGTTTAACAGCCTATCTGGAAGCACAGATACTCATCAGCTAGTGTTGAGACTGAGGTTTCTCCATACCTGTTGCAAGAGAAACCTAGGTACCAATGGGACTTAATGAGAACATATGTTAGGTGTCATGAAATACAGATACTCTGGACTGAAGCAGCAAGTAAGATGGATCTAGTCATGAGGTCCTGTGTAGAGTTAATTGCTTGCAATTTATTCACAGGTAGTGTGTGGGGTGTGTGTTGGTGATAGTCAGTGAGGATGTTTTGGTGATGTACTGCTATAAATCAGTAATTGCACTGTACTCCTTCTGTTGAAATTTGGTGGAAGCCAGATCAGAGTTCAGTCACAGTGAAGAGACAGTGGAAGAAATGGAGCTAAAAATCTCAAGACTTCCCAAGTTTCCATAAACTAAGCAACAAAAGGAGAAAATACAGCTAATTCAAAAATGTCTATTAAAAGGAAAAAAAAATAGATCCTTTCAGTCATACCAATTGCCCTCAGTGACTTTGGGTTTACCCACACACCTTTTGCTTTTACCTTAAGTGAAAGACTCACTTAAAAAAAAATCAAAAACAAACAAACAAAAACCCCTGCACAGTACAGCAGTGCTATTTGCTAATGTAGATAAATTTACTTAAAGAAAATATTTAAAATATTTAAGTAGTACAAGAGCTATGGAATCAGAGCTGTATAACATGGTACCATATAGCTGGAGATGCAAAAACATATTTAGATGATACATACTTCAAGTTTTTTTCCCTGATACTTAGCTCCTCTGATTTATATCCTAAGATATTGCCAATGTGTGCCTTTTGTTGCAGTTTTAAGAGATTTATGTGTTAAAATCTTCAACTGCAGAAACAGTAATAAATGATGCTGGGAAGTAAAGATTATTTGCAGCTTTCGTTTGTAGTGTAGGTTCATGTTCAGCATATCATATATTTCTGTATCTTTCTTTAAACCGTTTCATCTGATTATTGCATCTAAAAGCAAATGAATTATAAGACATCACCATTTGTTAACAGGTCACTTCTCTGAGATAAAATGTTTTGTTATATTCTACTAATACAGCCTAAATCTTTTTGTGTCACTGATTTGCAAACAAAGCAGAAAGACTAGCCTAAATCAGGCTGCATTCTTGAGGGCTAGGAGACACACACACACACACACACACACAGGCTATTCCTTGACCTCCAAACAAACCCTTTATCTTTGCTAATGTGCATTATTTTACTTTTTGCAACAGATACCCCAATTTTTGCTTTGCCATCTGCTCTGCTCCATGGCAATTGACACTTCAGAGGGTTGGCTATTTATTACTCCCTAGACATAGATAGGAATACAGTAAATTCTTTATAAAATAAAAATCAATACTCACTGACATACTGCGTATTGAAGAAAATAATTGTTTATGGCACTCAGCTTAAGCTGTTCTGGTAATCACGTTGAAAAATACAATATTTATTCATTAGATCAAATTTAATGAGGCCTCCTGGCAGTAATTATAAAAATTACTGTAGCAGTAAATTACTAATGAGTTGTGATGTGCTTCCTACCTGTGAGGAAGGACTGGGGGTTGAAAAACCTGATATCCAGACAACACTAGGGAGGGTGAGATCTTGAGGCTAGGAGTCATGCTCACAGCAGCGCGGAAGTTGTTCACTGCACCTGAATGGTAGGAAGGAAAAAAGAAAAAAAAAAAAAAGCAGAGACACTCACAATCAGGAGTTTCACTTTAAACAGACACTAAACTCTAGGTTTATTTCCAAACCAATACATATAGGCAAGGGAACAATGTCATCAATGGGAGGAAGAGACTTCTTTGCTGTATGTGCATTGTCCTGTCTACAAAAGCAGCTGAGATGACCTAATTTACTCAAGTAGATTTTGGGCTAGGGACAATTTCTTGCTTTCTTGTTGTTAGAAAGTTTCATGGAAAACACTGCAAAAAGGATGATGTTTTCTCAGTGCCCTTGAATCTTCAGAACAGTCACCTAAGATGTGGAGCTAAGACAAAGGTTGAAATCCCCCACCAGCTTGCTTTGATGCAGGGAGTTTGACCCAGATTTCTTTCTTCTTCTGAGATAAAGCTTTAAGGAATGCAGAGACTTTTGGTAGCAAATGGTCCACAGTATGAAGGCATAAAGGTGTAGAAATGGTGCAACTTCTGTAAAGCATCCAGGTTTCTGCTGAGTGCAAGGTGTTGCTGCAACAGGAGAGCATAGCTAGAGAAAGCAGTTCTGCAGCATGCTAAAATTAACGCACAAGTGAACTGGCATAAAATTATGTTTCACTAACTTGAAAATGTGCCCTGGATTTGACATGGGGCCTTCAGTGTTGTAAAGCAGTGAATAGGCTGGCTTTTGGCAAATTTCTGCTTCAAAAGATTAGTCCTGAGTTCAAACATCTGCCCAAAATCAAGTAGAAAAAGGTTATGAATTCTAATCTCTCATAGCTCTTACATATATATATATAGAGAGAGGCTTGAAGAGCAGTGGGTGGAAAGTCTAGCACAATTAGTCTCTTCCCGATGCTGGTATGTTGCAAAAATAAGGGACTTATGGGCAAAGATTCTTTCACAGACTTGTACATGTGAAGCCCAAGGGGAGAGAGGCATGTCCCTCTGCCCTTTAGTCATCTCCATCCTCCACTTAAAGAAGCAGAAATTCAGGTCCATCATATATAACCTACTGCCAACTTCTGTGCAGAGGTGCTCACTTTTCTGAAGCTTAAAATGTTCTTCAAGCTTAAAGGGCTCCAAAGAGTCAAGTATTGCAGTACTGAGCCCAAGTCTCTTTGTGGCATTGCACACTGATAAATGTTTATGCTGAAGAATATGTACAGTTGGGTCTAAAAAATTGTTAGAAGAGCTGCAGTGCTTTAGCTAGTTCACCTCACCTATCTTGTTATTAAAATAGGGCAAGGGGAGCTTTTGCTTTGATGTAATTAGAAAAAGCCAGCATCTCGCTGCCAACCAGAAACCTTATCTAACAGCCTTCACACAAAAAACACAGAGGCAGCTCTGCCTGTGCTGTTATGTCACCACGATAGAGCTAATGCAGTATTGCTGCAGAGAAAAAAACAACCAATTTTGGCTGTGAAGATGATATCCTGGCTGCTGAAGTGCTGGGTTCTTTTCCTAGCACTGCCACATGTTTTCTCAGTGACCTAAAGAAATTCAGTCTCTCCCTGTTTCCCTTTTTAAAGCATGGAAATCCTCTACAGGCTTTCCCTTGCAGTCTGGTCCTGTCTGGAGAAGGAAAAAAAAAGTTGTTTTTTCTTTCTTTTTTTTTTTTTTTTATTATTAGCTAAACTGAATTTGGCGATGGACAGATGTTCACTTTGCATACAGCTGTGCTGGCTGAAGATGCATTTTTCTGTCTTTCTGGAGCTGTTGTGAGGCAAAATTAACAGTGACAGAAAATTCTATGGTCTTCGGATAGAAAACACTTTAGAAATAGGAAATATTGTAGGTTTGATTTTTGGAATTGCTGTCAGCCACAGCTACAGCTAAAATCAGTGGAAACTGTGGGCTGAAAAAAGACAGAGCCATGCACTACAATAGCTTACGTGAACATGGTTTTTCATCGGTGGCATAGGAATCCAGATCAATGTATGATAAAAACACTCAGGTAAATACAAAAGGTAGAGGTGGTGGAATGAGCCTCTTTTTTTTTTTTTTTTTTTTTCCTTTTGTAAAGTGTAGCATGCAGGTCTGAGGACTTACGCCCAGAAGGCTACAGGCTTTTCCCCCCAGGCTGGCTGACTATTGTCTAATAATGCAAAATGGATTTTTAGTTGTTATTGTGAATTCTTATGTAATCTTATTGTGGCAAAATGGAAACAATTTGCCTAATGTTTCTTCTTCTACACCTATGAAATTAATTTAACTGGGGGGGAATGCTGTGGAACTAAACCCCAAAACTAAGTAAGAACGATGAAGCTTTTAAAAGAGAACGTCTCACAATCTGCCACAAGCAGTAACACTGTTGCTGTGCACTATTACTATAATTAAATTACATTATGCTATGGCATTAAACTTAATCCGTCAGTAATACTGTACTTAACAGTAAGATTTTGTCACATAAACATTATGAGACTTTAAACTTCTGCATTTTGTCTTGCAAACTGCAGGGAAAATACAGAAATTGGAGCAGCAGAATATAACATGAAAAGCTGTAGCAGTAGAAAAAGGCCAGCTGGTTCAACATGCCAGTCCTTTTAAAGCAGGTAAGCTAAGAGTGTTAGAATACATTTACTAAAAGGCTAGAACATGACATGTGTGTGAGAGGCGCCTGTTATTACTTTGAAAATATTAGGTGCCAATCTAAACATTTTTTTCCTGAAATTCAGAACACATAAGGCTAAATCAGAAGCTGCTGAGAGTAAACTGTTAAGAAAAACATGCAAATAACTGAAACGAAGCTGCAATCTTTTCTTTGAACAGAGCCAGGAAAAGAAGGAGGCTACAGATCACTTAGACTATGATCAGTGAAACAGGGCAGCTGATCAGAGGGATGCAGCCTTTAGAACAATGTTAGCTCTTGCAGACCTAGGAAGCAGAATAGTATTTTTTAAACTGAAGATTTTGCTTCCATTGTAACAGATCAAACCATCATTTGGACCAGCAGTTCCCCTCCTCTCTCAGCCTGGTAAGCTGTTGTACATTTATTTTGGTGCAAGATCTCTTCTAAATGGGTTGCTGTAGCATACATCCACATCCTGTTGTACAGACAGCCATTCCTTGCTTTTGTAAAATACAGACAGTCCTAACTGCTCCTTTTTATTATCAGGAACAAATACTTGGATTTTAGTGAAAATTATTGAGGGAAAAAAAAAACAAACAAGCAGACTTCTGACCCTTTGCTTATGTCTCCTAGAGATATCACAAAAACGCCTGCTGTAGACGTATGCCACACTACTGTGACATTTACTGTACTTCCTCAGTTTGCCATTGCCTTTAAGTATACACTGTACCACCTTGGTGTTCAGAGCTTGTAGTCTAATTGTGCATGCAATATCCATGCTTAATGAATAGCATGGCAATAGAATGGCCATACTATTCATTAAGGATTCAGAATTTATACAGGGGTCCTCTTCTAGCTTCTGGGGGTAGGAGAAGGATGAAAACACGAGACATTATTAAACCTTCTAAGACTGCCACCCCTTGCCTCTGGCAGACTCAGGAGTGGGACTTAGCCTTTACAGGGAGGTTATCATCCATAATACATATTTATGCTGTGTCCATCGTGTATAAGAATGCTCTCAGTAAAACTTAGACTAGGCTATAATAATACTTTGCACTTCTTTGTTGCCTTTCATCACAAGATTTCATTGTGCCTTTAAAAGCTTTCATTAACTAAAATTCACAACCCCATTGTGCAGTAACTGTGCATTAACACCTCCACCATACGCAAAATATAGTTCAGAGAAGCAAGGCTGGTGTAAGTGGTTTATAAAGCTGTAAAGAATGGCGGGGAAAAACCTGGAACTGATTATTCCCCCATCTATGTGCTAGCCCTGTGCTTTCTATCTAAAATGTTTTAGACTTGGATTGATGCTATAACTGCTCTTCGCTGCATTTTTAAATGCTGATGTTTGCCAAATTTAGCATTGTTTCAAAATTCTCAAGACATTCATTACCAGGTTCATTTATTATCTGCTGAAAATCTATCCTTTGATAACTGGATGCAGATGTAGCAATGAGTGTGATATAATTGCCTGTGGAGCTAGGTATGCGTTTTTCCTATTGTTAAGCTACGGGATCTTGTTTCCCCAGGATGTGTATGACTTGTGAATGCCGGTTACATACATTCCTGAGAAGAGAATGTGCCCCTAAAGCTACAATGTCCTTCTTGCATAGCCTCCGATCCTCTACAAAGCTTACATTTCACAGGTTTCAACAGTATTGGTTCTTTTGGGATCAATGAGAAACTCACCACCCATCTCCAGTATCTCTGAATTACAGAGCAGAACCAGATCAAACACAGAAGAGTTCCCTCATTTATCCTGCTTCTGTAATACATCAGAGTGTGTGCTGCATTCATTTTGTGTAGGCGGACTGATGTCTAATGTACTCTGTGAACATATTTATAAAGGATTAACCTGTGCCTGGTATTCCTAAAAACTGATTTAGTTAAAATACATATTTTATTCTACTTGTCTCAACCATACAAATTGTTCCTGTTTAGCTTTGAGATTAGTCATTTTTGCTGGAGTGTAATACACTGTGCATTATCACTAGTCCTGCTATGTATGACAGGCTTTTTTTCCCCCAGCCAATACTTCTCGGTGCATTGTACGATCTGTCTGAGAATGTTAACCTGCAGTGAAAGTGTTCGCTAATAGAATATGCTGCTTAGCAAATGCCGAAACACTGAGGATTTCAACAGAGCATTCTTGCTTTAAAAGTGCTTAGAAGCAATCTGAAAGTGGAAGGTCAGGAATCACAGGCGCCGGGAAGGACCTGGATGCGTGGTGTACCCGGGGACGCTGTCTGTGAGTACACGCTCGCCTACCTGACACCTGCTATGCCAGGAATGATCCAGTAATGTGGAGCTCTTGGACTGCAAACCATTGCTGCTCCCATTCCTCCCCCTAGTTGAGTATACATTTTAAAATATTTACTTGAGGCAGGCAATATTTAAACATTTGTCTCGTGTAGGAGAAGGATTAAAAGGAATAAAAAAGAATAGTTTATCAATGGAGAATTCTGATCCTCATCTGCAATATGTGAGGAGAGCTCCAAAACATAACTGGCAACTTCAGAAGTTGCCAGATAGGAGCTTGGGATAAAACTGAAGAAGGGCAGACTTCTGATTAGGGGCAATTTACTAAAGATCAGATCTGCAGAGAAAATGACCTAAGCAAGCAGAGGAAAATGTGTTACTTCAGCTGTGTGACAGACAGATTTCTGAACATTTCTTCTCACTTGGATCTTCGGCTTGAGATTCAGGGTTTTTTTGTACTTTTTTTGTTTGTTAATTTTGACTTTGTATCAGCCTACAGAATAGAAACTGTGTGAAAAAAGCTTATAGAGTTTTATTTTCAATATCTAATATCTTCTGGTAGAAATTAATGATGGTAGTTGATTATATTTTTGCCACTTATCTGATTGTCTTTGAATTCAAAGAGTTCAGCCCATTTTTAAATCTGTTCATGATCCTTGCTTTTTTATATAACTTGTGTGTCAATCATTATTTGTTCTGCTATCAGTCCATCTTATCTGGGTGTAAGAAAACACAAAAATCAGTGTGCATAGAGAGGGAGGAGGACTCTTCTCAGCAGCCCATCAAGCAGTTTTTCTGGTTCATTTTCTTCCCCATTGTTCAAATATCATCTCAGAAGCTTGCAAATGTTTCTTTTTCTTGCCAAGACAGTGGTACTTTTGCCCTGGCACACATTAATGTTTTTTTTTTTCTTTTTTTCTTTTTTCCCTTTTCTTGTGTTTTGAGTGCAGCTGAACAACAAATTCCTCTCTGTTTAATAAGCAACTTCCTCATATTAAGTTTTTTCCATACCAAAGTATCTTTTTTTTTTTTTTTTTTATTTCAGTGCAGCTCTGCATTTGTGTTTGTTAATTAAGCACTGACAAGTGAGTTTCAGCAAGTGCAGCAATATTGTGTTTGTGGACAGAAGCCCCTTTGGAGCCCGAGCCCGTCCATCTCAGGACAGACACACAGTACACGCTTCGAGAGGTATCCGGGAAGGGGACGAGTGGGGATTCAGAAAACAGGAGTGGCACTACCATAAGAAATGTAACCTCTTTTCTGCTCTTGCACAGACATTAGACTTATGTTACCCTCAGAAAATTTCATGCAGGTTACATCCATTTAATACTTCTCCCTGAAACCTAGATCATTTCAAGTTGTACAATGGCAAAATAATTTGCTACCAGTTTTCTGACCTATTCAAGAGGCTTTCTTTAAGTGGAAGTTGGGCCATCAGAGGCTGTGGGAGGACATGGACAGATGGATGGACAGTTGATGGATGTGTGTGTACATACACCTGGAGTTCTTTTGTTCCCTCCCGGCTAGCTTTGGTTGTTAAAACAACCATTTCAGTAATTTCTTGGCTGGCTTTACAGGGAAAAGAAATCTTGGTCTTGGCTGCTGGGGAAAGAGAGGTTGTCATAATGTTGCTCTCCCTCTTGACTGACAGGCACCTTTACGAACACACAGCATGTTTCATCTCAGAGCACTCAGTGAATATCCTTACTCTGGACCAGCCCACCTCTACTTGCAATGTTCCTTGCTTTTTCTACCAGGATTGCAATCCCTGCCTTTTGTTCCTCCTTCTCGGCAGTTAATACCTCCCCACCTTACAAGTCAGCAGTGGATTCTGTCAGTTAAAAAAAACAAATAACAAACCCTCCTACCCTGAAGGCCTTTTCCTTTCATGCGTGCATTTTTCTAGCCTGCAAGGGAGTCAGTGCCATAACCCTGAGCTTTCATGGAACAGTTTCTAAGCCTGTATCTGTGCATTATGAATATCTTCCAAAGGGGGAATGAACGTCCTCTCTTCTGGCAGCTCATACATTTTGTGACTTCCTGCCCTCCCCCTCTCCCCCTCCGCTCCTTACAAGCCCCAGCACTTCTTCCCCTCTGCATGTAATGTCTCCCTTCGAATCCTTCAGCACTTGCTGTCACCTCAGCCTGCTCCAGCCATTGCCTGGCAATGCAGAAACAGGCCTGAACCCCCAAAATTTTGCTACTGTAAAGACATCCCACTGTTGGGCTTTTGCAGATTTCCAGAAAGCTAGATGACCTGTGACACAAGCTTCCAGTCCCATCCACTCAGCATGTTTTGTTTGTTTCTTTGTTTGTTTGTTTGTTTTGTTTTGTTAAGTTTTGTTTTCCTTTTGCCCCACTTAACATCACTGGTATCACATCACCACCTTTCTGGCTGAGTGTTTTTTTGTTTTTGTTTTTGTTTTTTGCATTATTCAGTGTTGCTTCTTGGTTTCTAACAAGGTGCTATTAAGGAATGCCAGACACATCTTCTGCCCTGGGGATAGTTGACTGTCTCTAATGCAGAAATGTGAGACTGACTGCTGGCTCAGGGGTACAAGGCGACACCTACACAGAAATGTGAAGCACTGCTGTGACATATAGGGCCAGGTTACAAAGAGAAGCATTAGGAGAATCCACGCTCACTTCAGAGACCTAGAATAGCATCCTGAAGGCAAACTGAAGATACGAGATTAGTAAGTGATCTGACATTATCTTCTTCATTTCATTGCTCACTTTTGCTGTTTCTGACACACTTGCTGAGCCCACACTGCTTAAACTGTGAGTGTATTCAGAATTTTTTCCCTTCACCTCCTCACCCCATCTTGCCTTACTTCGAAATGACATCTGCTTAATATCAAAGATTTTTATCTGGCGTCTTAGCCAGTGGTGTGTCAGGTGGGTATGTAAGAGACAGCGACATTTAAAAAACAGGGTGAGACTATCAGGATGACTGAGGCCACCTTGTGCTTTGCAGTGTGTGTAATGGGGTGATATAGGACATCCTTCACTGCAGGAAGCTCACAACGACAATTCCATCAGTCTTTTTAGATGTGACAGTGATTCAAGTTTTGTTTTCATTCTCTGTTATTTTTTCATCTCCCAGACACAAAGGACTGATGGCCAAGTAGAACTGGCCAGCCCACTGGCCACAGCTCTTTGTAACCCCTCTGGTGTCCCTACCAGACCTCCCATTTGCCTGCTTCCCCATCCCTCCTCATACGCGCTCTGTTCCAGCAGGAGGTTGTCTTGGAGCCCAACTGCATAACACAACACCTCCTGGTAATGTTTTGCTCCCTAGTGACTCACTGTGTTTTGCACCTGATGGTGCAAGATAATCTGTCACCTCAAATCCTACTAGTTCTGCAAGATAGCTTTTATATAATCAGTGGGTACTCTCCCCCCTCTCTTTTCCAAACATGAATATAATGTCCAGCTTGACTCCCCCATAAATTTTTTTAAAGAAAGCAGCTGTGTTGTCCCTCCTGAAAACAGCTTGTAATTTAGCATTACTGCATTATATCCCCTAGGCAACGCTTTCTGTCTTCAGGACATATATTTATCACAGACATCACAGTATTTCTATGGTATTTTAGTTTTCCATCAAGGGAAGCTAAAGAGCATTTAATTCCGTAAAGCTCTGATTGATCTTCTTCACAACGTAGCTCCGGTGCTTCTCACAATGTCTCTTCTGCTGACCAAGATTTCTTCTTCCTCTCTTAATCTCTCAGAAATCTGAACTGATCTCAGAAGTGTGGGCTTGCTTTGCCTTCTAGCACTATCTGTCTTTGTGCTAGGCAGAGCTTTCCCGTCCTTTGGTCAGCTCTTCAGTCCTGGTCAGCTCCATCAGCCAAGGGCTCTTGGCCTCACTCAGGAGGCTCCTGAGGTAAGCCAAATGTACGTCAGCAAATAATTTGTCAGCACTGGATGGCTTTTCACTTTTTGTTCTGGCTTTCACTTTTGGTATTACAAGACTGCCTTGGAGAGTAGATAGATGGGCACATCATAAAATGAGTTCAAGACAAATAGAACATGATGGCTTCACTATTTGCTCTGAAACTTTTTTTCTCAGATCCTAATGCGAGCTGCTTTGCCAGTTGCTGCTCCTGCTGGTGACCCTTGAGCTCTGAGCAATACCGTTTGCTGATATAGACACTGATCCCCCCAAAAAACACAAGAATTCAAGCTTAGTCTTCTGAGTAGGAGATACAAGGTACTACAGTGCTTACCAAACCTATTTGGTCAGCACATACAGCTTGAGAAAAAGCAAGCAAGTAAGGTAGAAGTGGGAATGCAGATTTTAGAAGTCTTTCCAAGTCTGCAGTAATTGGTAAGGTAAATACAAGGTTCTTTCTGCTTTTCAAAGCACTGGTAATATCAGTTTATGATAAAAAGCTATTCTGAGTTACACAAGACCGCAAGATATTTGCCAAAAAATCTTTAGTTTCTGTTCTGTTTTTTAAGATGGACAAGAAGCGTCATCCATACTGATTGACTGTTGGCATGCGACTTACCACTGAGCAACTGTATGTTGATGGATAAGCCAGTCTCATCCGAGTGTCAGGAAGATTATCAAAAAAAAGAGCTGTCTGTAGTTGCTCCATCTCTGAGGAGATTGCCAACTCACCCTAACAAAAGAAAACATTAGTGTGCTATTTGCGTCTCACAAAGAGACTGTGATAAGATGACATGATAAATGATAGAGGGCTTTTTTTTCTCCAGTAAAAACACATAAGGTAGCTAAATCGTCAAGTGTAAAGAATATCTTGGCTCTTGCAACTGGAGTGAGTCATTTATTTTTTAAAAGGGGGAAATGGTCAGAAAAACAAGAGTGTAGGTTCTGGGCTTTCTGTATTTCTTAAATTCGCTCTAATTGCATTAAGTAATTGCATGCTATATTAATTGATATACATATGCACAGAAGCACCCACCTACGCACATGTTCAAGGAGAAAATGATAAAGGGCCAAATTACTAACTTGCTTTCAAATATTCCACAGAAAATCGTACATGCAATCAAGCTACCATTCTGCTGGCTTGCTTGGGCTAATGGCTATTTGAGTGTCCATGTTTTGTTACTCTGAATTAAAGATCAAAAAGAAAGTAATTCTAAGTGGCAAAAAAGGAGGTTCCTTTAAAAAATATAGCCCTTAAAATACATATAAACCAGATTTTCTGTATATAGTCTGGAGTCATATGCATTAACCATAGCTGTGCATGGATATACCACAATTGTTTGTGCAATTTGCCAGTGATGCGTAAGAAGCTATTTGGTTGCCCAATTCCCTGATTTGAACATATATTAAATTTTAGTGCAGCAAGTACATTGCTGTTTGAGATTGCTAGATATCATGGAGATTTGTCCCTGTATGATTAAGAGTATTACATATTGCTATTCAGTACTTTTAGGCATTCAGAGATAGGTAGTACCTACAAAAAAAGGCCAAAGATTTGTGATGAGTTGTTCATGTCCTTACCTAGCTTACTGCACTTACTGCATGTGCAGTGAGGTGAGGACATGGGTGTTGCTGTTACTGCATTTGTGCTCACCATTAATCGTTATCCCCTAGCAATGGTCAAATGCCACACGCCGATGGCTCTGCACATGCCTGCTATTTAACAGGATCTGAACCATGTGCCTTGTCCAGTGGGGATCTGAATCACAGAATCACAGAATTTTCTGTGAAGAAAATACAGATTCATCTGTATGAAGTAGAGTTTGTTCTTTGCATCAGAGGGTCTCTGAGGTACCAAACCTTCTGTCCTATGAATTGTCTAAAAGGTGTGCACACACTGTAGCTAGTAACCACACTTAGTAACAGTTGTAACAGAGCACCCAAATATCTTCAATGGCAGAAGACAAGGACGTCAGTCTTATGTCCTATTCTGCATTGAAACACCAGGATAACACATTAATCAGAGGCCTTGTGTTTTGTTTCCTAATTTCCAGAGAAATAGAGGGTTTCAATCTCCTAAGCAGTTTCCTGATAACTTTTCTCACACAAATTAAATGATTTGCTATATGGAGACAAGTTACATGTTTGGAATAGGCAATGTAAGAAGGCACAGTTTTTAACTCAATGAAATAAGAAAAAAACTCCCCAAATAATTACTCGCATCTTCTATTACAGGCATCTACACTGATGCTATGTTTAAAACCATGCATTCCCTGAGGTTAGTAACACAAAGGACACATATCTTCAGGTATAAATTAAGTTGTTGAAGAGATGGCCTCATATACTAGCAGATCCAGTCTCTCATATTCTTGAAAACAAATCACTTTATTTTGAGAAGCATGCTGCTGCTGTTTGGATAAAATATCTGGTGTTATTTTATTCTTAACTTTTTTTTTTTCTTTATGTCATATAGGTTTGCTGTCTCCTTGAAGAGATACCAACTTGTCGCGAGGCAAGTGTTTCATGCCCCTAATTCTGTGATAACATAAAGGAAAGTTTAAAGTTTTGTGTATCTTAACTTTATGCAGTGTAAGTAATTCTGCTGCCTTTGTATTATAGTATGAAGGATATTTTTTTTATTCTGAGAAATGGAGGAGTGGAAGACCTTTGCAGCAACATTTCATGCTGTTATGAAGAAAAGCAAATTCTGCATTGTAGTTTGCAAATAATGGCATTTTGCAACCTGACAAAAGATACTAAATGACTCAACCTTATTAATGTATTGTAACACACCAGCAAGATCTTCTTTTTGTGTGGTACAAAATGATGCATATATTTATGTCTTGCATAGAGATCATTTTCCCACATTACAAATTTCAAATTGAATCTCTGTAAAAAACAGGTATAAAAATAACGAAAATAATCTAATTCTGTTGAAATTGGTGGCCTCAGGAAAAAACAACAACAACAACAACAAAAAAAACACACACACACATACAAAACAAACAAACAAACAAAAAACCATAAAACCAGAGACATCACACCATCTTGTGACAAATTCGCAGCCTGCTCTATGTTTTTACTGACCTTGTTTTCCACAGCTTGGGAGACTCCTTCACCAGTGACTATTTGAATTGCAGCTCTAATAGCATATGGAGCAGGTTGTCTGCGGTTGTTATTGCAAAAGCAATCTCCACATTGGGGTGTGGGCCATACGGATGGGGCTTTGGGGAGGCAGTGTTTCATCCATATCTTTATGGTAACCTTCATAATCCAGGTTTGAAGAGACTGCAAACCCAAAAGCAAGCACTGACTTCCTATCAAACTGTCAAAGAAATAATAAAAACCCTGTCACCGAGACACCAGTGGCAGTCCTTGCTAGACAGAATAAGGAACCTGCTTAGGCATAAATCAAACTGTTCTGTTATGGAGTCATTGTTGAGAACAAGACTTTTATAACGCTCTTATATCTGTGGAAATTAATCTAATTTGTTCCCCATTTTAATTAACCTCTTTATGTCACAACCAAGTTCTGATGCTTGTAAGAATAAAAAAAAAAAAAAAAAAAAAAGAATTTGCTAATAATCAGGTTATTCTTTAGATAGAAAACAGCAGAGAGAGAATTTTAATTTAAAAATAAAGAGACAGAGATGTTTTAAAAGAAAAATGTTATTTCTTCCAAATTACAAAGTGCTGCTCTCTGGTGTAACATTATTATTCTGTGTAGCAATTTATTAAATGAAGCAATTTATGGTAGCATCTCTGAAAGATGCCATCCTTTATTGAAATGAAAGCGAGTAATAGCATAAGGACTGTAAAATAAAAAGGCAGAATATCTTCTTTTAGACCATTACAAAAATACATGTATTGTCTATTTGACAATCAATACACTACCATAAAATAAAATGGGGCTGTAGTATCATCATCATAATTTCTATTTCAAATGGTTTGCTGAGAGCCAAATTGTGTCTTTTATGGAAAAGAATGACAAATGGTTTAATTCAATATCACACGCACATGTATATATGAGCTGAAATTCTGTTGCAGCTCAAAGCTGTTAGGCAAATATTTTAGGATCATCACAAGTTTAAAAACAACAGACATGTGGGAGTACATCCATTTATTTACAGTTGTACTGACTTAAAATTCAAAATGTAATTTGATGCTTTTAAAGTACTGTTGTGGGATGTTAAATTACTACTGAATTCGTACTGTTCTGAGATACCTTTCAACCTGCCAAGATGCATGATGATGATGATGATGATAATAATAACAGCGGCAGTGCAGGGATCTTTAAAATAATGCGGGGCTCATTCCTCCAAGATAAATACCATTTTCACTAACCCCCGTTTTATGATTCAGCATTTCTGATGCAGCAAAGTGAAATAATGAAAGTAAAATAACAACAGGTTTGTGTGGGATGGGAAAGGGAAAATGAGCATGTGCATTGTCAGAATTTTTGCAAAAAATTGAGAAAAAAAAAAAAGAAAAAGCTCTTATAAAAGGCACTTCCCTCCCCCCAGGGAAAATTCCTCCTTTTGTTTTTATTATTCACCACATTTCCTTCTTTTATTCCTCTTTCTGATCTCGCTCTTTTGTTCCCTTTCCCTCCTCAGATGATTCTCCTCCTCGCAGCGGGAGGCTCCCGGCAGCTGGGGACGGAGAACCGCAACCCGCGGGATGGCGAGGGGCTCGCCGGCAGGTGAGCTGCTGTGGGCTGGGGGAACCGGTGGCCGAGGAGAAGGCAGGAGGCAGCCCACCGGCTGCTGCTGCAGTCTGTGGGCACAAGGCCTGCCGCTCCCTCCCGCCTGCTGCGCCGACTCTGCTGAGGACAGGGTGGGTATATGAAGAACTCGCGTGTGGCGTTCGTGGCTTCCTGCACCTGCCGTGCTCAGGGCCGCGGAGGAAGAGGGAGGAGGGACAAATGGAGGAGGAGGAGATGAGATGGCAAATGTGTCCTCTGGTGAGGACGGGGGCTATAACCCACCCCTCAGCTGTGCCGCACGCGGGCTGGGGAGTGGGGATGCAGGTGCTGCCTGCTGCTGACCCTGCCTCCCGTCCCCATCTGGCAAAACTCTGAGCTCAGCGCAGGCTGCTCCAGGCACGTGGCAGAGGTAACCGTGACTTGCCCTGCAGAGTGGGAAGGGAGATGTTTTTTTTGCCTCACTTTTTTCCAAAATACTTGTATCACCCATGGGCACTTTGTAAGTGCTGCAGCTTGGCCGCAGCCTTGCTGGCATGGTGTCACACGAATTCTCAGTGCTCTGAGAAGAGATCAGAGGTCACCGCTGCAGGGGATCAGGGGCTGATTTATTAAATAGCTGAATCCATTTAAGACATAATTCCTCAAAAAGAGTGGTGTACTTGAGGCGGTTCAAACGAGTAAGAAAGTATGCCAGCTGATGTTACTCTGTACTTTCCCCAGCCACAAAACCGTGTGGCTGCAGGTTGTTGCTGACCACCGGGTCACCTCCAGCCCCGGAGACGTGGCAGATCTGCGGGGCTGGTCCCTGCTCGTGCCTTTTGGGTGAGCAGTGACACTGAGCCAGGTGAAGCCAAGCCAGGGGTTCTCCCCAGCGGGGCCAACCTCGCGTGTGCTGCGCCGAGTGTCAGCACGGGGAGGGAAGGAGACGCTTAAAGAGAGCCTCGGCCACCTTAATGCCTGCACGCACGGGCCGGGCCTTGACACCTGCACACCCCGGCCCCTCCGGGGGGCAGCGGCGGGCTCCAGGCGGGCAGGCCCGGCCGCCGTCCCCCGCTGCCCAGGCCGGGCGGCGCCCGCCTCAGCCCGCGGGGCCGGCAGGGGGCGCTCTGGCTCCGGGAACGCGGAGCCGCCGCCGCTCCGGCCGCGTCCCGGGCCCCGGCCCCTCCGCGGGCGGCCTGGGGCGGCGGTGCCGCCCCGCTCCCTCCTCCTTGCGGGGACGGGACGGGACGCGACGGGCGGCGGCCCCGGGCGCCCGGCAGGTACCGCGGGCTCGCACCGCAGCGGGGGGGGCGAGGAGGCGACCGCGGCGGGGCACAAGCCCCGGAGGGGCCCCCCGGGAAGCCCGACCCGGCCCGTGGCGGCGCCCGCCGGCGGAGGCTGCAGCCCCGCGGGCAGCGGGGGCCCGGCCCGGCTCGGGGCGGCCCCAGGCGGGGTAGCGCCGGCAGCCGCGTCCCGACCGGAGCCGGAGGAAGTTGGGGACAAAAATACCGTGTCCGTGTCTGCTGCCCGCGGGTTTCTTTGTGCGCTCGCGGCACTTCCCGCGGCGCTCTGCCCTCCGTGCACTTCGTTTTCCTTTTTTTTTTTTTTTTTTTTTTTTATTGCTAGAAGAATTTATACTAAACAAGAGGAAAAGCAGAAAAGCCCTTGTAATTTTTGCAAACGCTTTCAGGACGTAGTGTTTAAGTGGGGAGCGAAAAGCAGGTTTTCCCTTGTTAGTTGGTGAGTTTGTGGAGATTCGGTGTGCTGCTGCCGGCGGCGCAGGTACTGCTGCCTTCCACCGCATCTGCCTCACCTGGCTGCCAGCTGCCATTTACATACCCCTGCGGCTTTATGCGTCTCTTAGGGCTTGGTAACAAAATTATTTTTATTAAAAACCTTACAAAACAAAGATTATAAAGGACAGAGGAAGATGTGCTAGCCTCGCAGCCGAAGCACTCCTTCCTCGCAGGTGGTGATCCAGACATTTTGGACCAAACCCTTAGCACCGTGACCTGGTGCAGCGAACCTCCCTGATCACCTCAGCTGAAGGTCTCAGCCCGGGGGACTACAGGCTGACAGTACGGAGCAGGCTCCCGAGGCACAAAACGGCACGGTCTCACGTTTCAAGAAAAATCAAACTAAGCTAGACTGAACCAAAATAAAACCTTATTCCGTGCTACAGTAATTATCTGTAATGACTGCACATACTTTGTATCCTATGCACAGAGGCACATGTTTAACCAGGAGCTGCATTTGATGCTTTAGAACGAAAAGAACTAATTTTTATTTTATGCCTTTATTTACTTTGTGGTTGATATGCAGTTATTTCATTGTATGATATGTGAACAAATCCTTAAATAATGAAATGCATTCTGCTTTATTATTGCGTGTCCCAAAAAGGCTGGTGGTGACTTCAACATTTCAGGTGGCTTTACATTGAGAAGATTAATAATCACGTTTTTATAGTTTTTTTTTTGTTGTTTTTTTTTTTTCCTGTGATGTTTTACTTGCCTGGTCAAAATTACCCAACGCAGCACAAAGATCAGGCAGCGTTTCAGGTAGTGGCTTATCAGTTATTGTAATAAGAGGTTTCCAAAATCCCCTCTGGAGTGAGGCATTCTTTAGGAGAAGGGGCAGGTTCCCTACACTCAAACGCGATCACCCCGGTGACTTCCTTCGCTGGGTTTCTTCAGTAATTTCTCTAATGTGTCAAGCCACTTTGCTGCAAAATAAATATTCAGAGATGGGGAGGGAGGAGGGGGAGAAGGGAGGAAAAAATAGGCTTCCCAGTGAGCTATTGATTTGAAATATGAAACATTTTATTGATACAAGAAAAACCCAGACATAAGGAAGCGGTTTGATATTGCACAATATTTGAAAAAAATCATGTGCATCTGTTTAGCACAATATACTGCATAATGACAGCAATCTTCCCTGTTTGTATCTATTCATCTGATTATACAGCGTAACAATTCTTTTCGCTACATATTTATTTACTAAAGAATTTTTTTTAATGGATAATAAATTAGTAAATCAAATACCATGTGCTTGGGAAAATACGTTAGTTGACTCCCTGCACACAAGATAGTTGCAATTCATATTTTATGTGATATTCAGTGATACTTGCATATACAGACCTCGCTATGAAGTTACGTGCTTCCCTTGTGGAGAAGACAAAGGAAGTTCTAAATCACTATTTAGTACTCTTTCATCTAGACACATGTTATTTTGAAACGCTTCAGTTTGTAACACTGCAATGCAGCACTGATGTAATGAAGAGCTTTGACTTACTTGAAGTATAACCCAGTGGCCCTCTTTTGATGCTTTTTCCATAGCTATTTCTGCTGCTGCTTCCTGTCCTTGACCCAAAGATACATTGTGAAGTTCTCCTGAGTCAATGGTAAATTCAAACTTGTCCACTAAACAGAACAATACACTGTACTACTTTGAGCCAAATAATGAAGTGTTCAAACAAGCATATGTTCTACACACAGTGTTTAAATGGCACACATCACGAGTCACTAAAGTGAAAAAACAGCCCTTAAAAATATAGTTTCAATTAACCAGCTGAGCTAGGATATTGTATTGCTTTCTAGCTAGGTATTCTGTGTTAGCAAAATACTGCTGCGTCTGAAAAGCAACCCAGAAGCAGAGCAATTGATTTGTGCTAACGGATCCCTACCCATTGCCTATATAAATATTTTCATGCATGCAAAAATGGATATGGTGTACATGGATGGCTGATTAAAGAAAAAAATAAAGAACAAATGAATTTAGTGTGTCACTAAGGTAACACTGCATGCAGGCAATACAAGGGGTAGACAAAGTCCTGACGCTGACTCCAGGAGTTTGCTCCAAGGAGGGTTGGTAAGTTCTCAGCCTGTTAAGGTGGTGGGATTGTTGCTCAGGTATCCTTATGCAAGGTGGATGACTTGCACTAGTAAATGGAGAAGAGCAGACAGCTACCTCTTATTTCGGAGAACATCCGGCATTCACCCAGGCAGCTGTCTGAGTAAAGCACGGTAACTTCCATCAGATAGTTTGTGCTCCAGCTCTAACACTGTTTGGGCATTAACATGTGACAGCGCTCAGCACTCGCTAATGGAGTCACCTCTTTTATTTCCCTGCCTGTGCTAGTTCGAATAAAGACCGGTTGTACTACTAGGTCATTTGGTAGAAATTTCTCTAATGGAAAACGCTGTGTTTCCTTGTGGTTGTTAGTAATAGGGTGTAGTCCCGTGGTTCAGAATCAGTAAGGGGACCAGACCAGGAGAAACACTACTGGGGAGCAGCACTACCTTCTTTAAGGTTTCTGTGAATGCTGCCTTACACCTCTTCGCACAATTTGTTCCACGCTACATTTGGACAAAGATCCCATAAGTTAAGAATTACAGTTGACAAAGCCTCAGGGAAAACAACAGTTAAGGTATAAGACCCATCTACAGGGCATAATATTTTATCATGACTTACATTTGGGAGAGATCCAAGTACAACACAGGTTAGGGTCACTCGCAGTGTAAAAACCTGTCCTTCAAAGGGCTGAGGCTAGTAACGCAAACTGACAGCACAAGTCATACTGGCAGGTCGGCTGTCTCACATCATTATCAGGTTCAGGGGAGAACTTTTTGCTTTTCATTCTTTTAGAAATTTCTTTTTTCTGTACATTACAACTCCAGCGCTTCTACTTGTCTTTCCAGGAGCCTTCAATATCTCTGTCTGAGTCACAAAATTTATTCCTTGTTGTCTGCAATTGGAGAATTAGTATGGAGAGCCAGCACGTTTCAACATAAGCATGTGGATTTTGAAAATATGTGCAGCTAAAGATCTTGATTTTGTTTTAAGTTTCAGGATCTAATCTAGTCATGCCTAGGTGACTGAAGACATGCTGTTTGCTAATTTCTCTCCATGCAGAGTTATAAAATCAGGTAACTGTTGAGTTAGTGGTCAATGTAAATTTAGCGAGTTCATAAAGCATCCATTCCTTTTCACCTATCTAAAGGCTTCAGTACAGAACAGCTGTGAAATTAATGGAAAAGACTTGTAATACTTACCAGTGTTTATTTTTGCAAAAGTTTTAGATTTTATTTGTGGCCAAATTCCCTGTTCAGAACATTTTTAAAGCTTTCAAAACCATGGAGTACAGGCTACACTTATCATAAGCTTCAATGATAGACATATAGAAACATTTCTCATAGTGCATGAATCAGTTTGCAGATGGTGATTAAGTACCTTGGTTTGCAAGACCAACTGAACAAAACAGGGAGAAATTCTAAATGTAAGACTTTTCTGAAATACCTACCGTCACAAATTAAATGTGGACTTATGTGTGCAAGCCTTTTAGTATGTCAACAAGGCTATAAACAGTAAATTGCGCTGAGAAAGAGTATTATTAATACAGTATTCCAAGGTCAGCTGAACTCAAATTTCTTTAGAAGAAGAACGGTTTACATTAAGAAATTGCCAGGTCAGGGATATATGGTGAAATGCTTAAAATTTTAGAAGATTGTAAGACCCAGCTGTAAATTTTCTACTGTTGTAAAAACAAGATAAAATAAAAGGGGGAGAAGGGGGAGCTCTACACCATTATTTATAGCGTTGTAGAGGGATGTGCTGTGTACTGTTAGTTGATATTTAATTCAGAAGTGCATTCAGCTTTGTATTAGTAGCGACCACTGAGTTATAAGCCATCAGAACAGCAAAAGATAGGACAGAAATAAACTATTGACTGCAATTGCCCCTTTGAAAAGGAACAGGAATTTTGAGAGGGGAGGGAAGGAGTTTCCTTGTCTCTGGTGGTTTATTATTCTCTGGAAACAGGTAAACCAACCCTGGCTCATGAAGATACTTTAGAATAGGAAATGTTTTGCCTTTGAAATGTACGAGATTACATGTCATTTCAAATGGTGTTCATGGCGAAGATACCCCTGGGACCACCTTACAAGAGCTTTATTTCTTGCCTGCAAATTAGTCAGTTCAAAACACTTCTCATCTCTGCCTTCAGCTCTTAATACCACACACGCCATTCGTAAAATAGGGGATAAGAATGAAAAGACCCTGAATACAAAAGTACAATTAAAAAAATAAAACAAAAGTCTGTAAAGGTGAGAACAAGATGCATTTCAGATGACAAGGAATAGAATGAAATTTTGGTGCATTTTTGGAGGCATTTCAATAAACCCTCTTTTTTCAGATTCAGCAGGGGCTCATTGAAACAGCTATGTTTTCCAAGTGGCAGACAGACAATAGCATCTAAATTATTTTTAAGAAAGCACTCATAGCACTAAAGCACCCACTACTGCTAAATCCATCTTAGAGGAGAAGGGTGGAGGAAAAAGAAAGGTCAACAAATGTATCAAGTTCTTTGTGTAATGCTTCACTGACATTTTCCAACTGCCTTAGCTGGCTTTTATTTTTTTATTTTATATTTTTTAGGAATCCTGGTAAAATGCAGTGAAGGATTTAAGGTCATCATCTGTCTTTCCCTAACTTCTGACATCTCTTTATAACAAGAAAGAGTCACAGCCAACTGTAACAGGAGGGCAACACAATGAATCCCGGTAAGACAGGGAAGGGGGGAGGTCTGCTGCCCCTTTGCCCCTATTTCTTCCTTGCAGAACAGAAGTACCATCTGTTCCTAGCCCTAACATCCATGCATTTGATTTCCATTCCATAATAACTAACACAGGAAAAAGATTATCAAGTGATCTAAAGCACTATCAGCATTAGTGAGTCTTCCCCATCCAGCATGTTTTGTTTGCACCTCCAAAGATCTGTAGATAAAATGGATACAGGCAAGTGCCTTAATTGCCTGGAATTATTCTGCTTTCTAGTAGAGAGCCATATGGTCAAGGTGTGGAACATGACCAGACTAAGGATATTTAGGTACTGGGGTTAGAAAGAGATTTAGGAAGACCAGACGAGAGGAAGGATGTTTAGATACTTCAACCTGAATTCAGTAAACCAGTCCCTATTACTTGGTGCTGTGCTATCTCATCTGAATAATGCAAAATTGAGTTTCTGGTTGATGTGTGAAGCTAGGCAGTCGGTATTAAAGTATAAGCCACTTTCAAAGGAGTCTGTAAAAAGTTTCTTATGCTTCATAGTCAAAATTTCTGCATTCTCAAATTAAAAGCCCAACACCAGCAAACCCCCCAAACACAATCCAGCAAAATCAGCTTCATATCCAAAGAACCAATAACTTCTTGCCTTCCTAACTCAGTGCAGGTGCCAAAGATGCTGTAGATTCCCCACTTATGCCCAGTTAAGCCTGGTGTATTGTTGATGAAAGTAATGAGGTAGAGCAGTAGATACCAGTGAAGGAAAAGCAACTACAATGTGATGTTTACAAAGCAAGGTAATGATTAACCAATAGGTTCAGTGGGACTTTTCTGTCCTAGCTCCTCAGCCATTTCAACGCTATTTCCTCTTAATCTCTATACCAGATCATTTTATGTCTCTCTTTTCATCTTCTTATCTTGTCCCCCTTTTCTGGTGCTGCCTAGCCCATCTTGTTACTTAATGTTACTTTGATGACCAGAACTTTGATGTCCATGTTGTCAGATCCCAGCTTTCTACTCAAGGGCTGGGGAAGGATCTCAGCCATGGGAGAAGCATGGAGTGTAAATAAACTCAGAAGATGATCTAAGAGGACAAAGTCATGAAAACGGCTATCAAGTAGTTTGTGCTTCAGGCTAGATTATTTTGTGCAAGTCATACTTTGCTTAAGCTGCATCTGAAATCTGAAGCTGATCTGTCTGGCAAACCTACTGATGTCTACGTTGTCAAAATACATGAGACAACATTTAATTTCTCCAAATTTCCATTCATTTCATTGCCTTATTTTCTTTCTTTTCCTCCCACAACGGGATGACATTTTGAAGCATACTTTAAAGAGCATAATTTGATCAAATGATCCAAGGGAACTCCCTATAGACATCCATGATTTAACGCTAGATCTGTTCTAAAGGTTGGCACATCTGACAATGGAAATTGGTTTAACCCCATTTAATTTCTAGATAATAAATGTGGTGTGTTTTTCAGAGTCAAGACGGGATTTTGTTTACACAGCTCAGTCAGAAATATATCAAACAAGGACAGGGCCCAGCTGGGTATGGTGGTGAGCATGCTGAGCATCCCAGCCTAGCCAGAAGCAGAAGGGGCTCAGCACCTTCCTGGAGCCAGTCCTTGTACATGTTCTCCTGTGAGGTCCTTGTAGGTGACTTCCAGGTAACTTCAAGGAGACTGGGCAGGAATTCAGTGTTCGTCTGTTTTATGGTTCAGTACAATAGACACTTTGTGCTCTGAAAACAAGTAGGGTCAGCACTTGAATCTGAATTTTTGTCCTACCTTTCTCTTCTCCATTTGAGATTTCATTTCCTAGCTCACAGCACATGCAGTGGAAGCCAGATCAGCTTTTTTTATTAGGTTAGGATTTTTCTCCTAATCCTGACTCACATCCCTGCAGGCTTTGGGTTCCTCTGCTCTGTACCCATTTATCACTTTTTTTTCAAAGGGAAGAAGGCAACTCTTGGTATGGGTGCAAAACTCAGAAGAGGTCTGTGCCGAATAAGAGCAAGAACACAGCTGCACAAGACTCAGCACACTTCTCATAGACAAAATGCAATGAAGGGAAAGATGACACTTTAAGCTAAATCAGACATCATTATACAATACTTTCCCCATTCAGCTTGCTCTAGCAGGAATATGTATATGCAGCGGCAGCGCTTGGGACATGAAGAGCTACACTGAAAGTAGATGCGTTTCCCATGTTTGAGGTGTGGATGGAGAGTAAGAAAAACGGCTGTCCCTGGAGAGGTGCCCCCTGCAGCAATGGCTTCTGTGAAGACCTGCTTTTGCGTTCTTAATGAGAAGACCAACATCCGCTGCCTGAGAAGGTTTCCAGAGGCTGGGCAGAGCCGGTCAGCAGCATAAACAGCCCAAACTACAGCAAGGATACCCAGCAGAAATACACGGATAAAACCGTCCACATTCCCTCTACCTGTGAAGATGAGGCAGTGAGGCACATGTTGCCTCCCTCTCTGACGTGAGGCCTGAAAGTCATTAGGGAAAGGACTATCCTGAGGACCGCGTGGCTGCACGTACACGTGTATGCACACACAGTTGTAAATGGGAGCTTGTGCAGGGTCCATGCTGCACTGGGCTGTGTAAGTAAGCTTTTCTCTTTCAGACGGACCAGCATGAACGGTGCCTGGGGGTGGTAGGCAGGCGATCGGGTCCTTCACCCTCAGCCTCTTTACTGTTTTTTATTTTGGCTTCCAAGACCTGAAATACTGGAGGTGTTAAGAGGTGATACTACAGTCGAAGCCATCTTATTGACAAAAGGGAACACACTGCATGTATGGACCTAAGAATTTATTGTTAGACTAATAAATGTTTTAAATAGTCTAAGAGTCAACATTACTAAATTAATACAGGAAGGCCTCATTAAAAATAGAGTTAAAGCTATTAGACAGAATTTCCCTGTTCTCTCATGTTGTGCTTACTCCTCCAGGGTGCCTTTGGGTCTGAAGATTGACACTTTGGTATTTCTCAGAAGGAATGGGGGAGTATTATGGTGAGTCATCACCAGGAGGAGTGCGATATTCAGGGGGCAGGGGGATGCTTTCTCCTCAGTCTGGTGTCTGCTTGGATTTGATTTTGTATGTTTTCTTAACACTAGCAGCTTACTGTGATTAAATCACTGTGATGTGTCCTCTGTGTCTGCACTCTTCCCTGTGACTTATTCTAAAGCCATACACAATTCAATCCACAATGAAAATCCGCTTGTTTTTACTATGAACTAAAGTTAAATTAGTTGAGAGTACCTCCCAACTAGATACAGCTAAAAGAACTTAAAATCTACTTAGGCCAAGACAAACCCAGGGAACTGCAGAGGGCCTGCACCATCATGTCAGTACAAACCCCCTTGCTTTTTACTAATAGTGGCAAAATCACATTACTTGGCTATAAAGTCCCTTTGGTTAGTCTGTGAATTGCAGAGTTCAGCAGGGATTTGCAAACCCTCCTGTGACTGAAGATTCACAGCTGAGCAGCAGATCTTGGGAGTGTTCACACTGCTATCTGCTGCATCATGGACAGCTGTATAGATCTGACTGACCTGTATTGCTTCATCGCCATAAGAAGGCCAGCTCACAAAAAGTGTTTGATTTTCATTGTCTTCATTGTCTACATAATTTGCACAATCAACAGAAATACTGTGATTATTAAAATGAGGGCTGTAGCTTGTGGAGCTAAGTTAAAAATTCCTGTATCTGTAGGAGACCATAGTGTAACCTATAAGGGTATAGGATAATAAAAATCATATGCTTCAATTTAAGATGCATCACAGACACACACACACTCACTCACTCAGGCAGGTTTTACGCAATGAAGTAGTTCACAATTTCTGGAATTGGGTATGTACACAAACACAACTAGATTCCCACATATATGATTATAGATTGATTGGAAACAGAAGGAGAAATGTCATAATCACATCTGGTTAACTTTTTAGCTAAGCAATCATGTGAAGACTGGAAACTAATATCTTCACATTTATATTGCATATTTCAATGCTGTTTTCTGGCATTCTTCTGAAGAGACTCACTGGAATGTTCCATTTTCTTTGATAGTCAGTGTTCACAGATGCACATATTTAATAACAGAAACACGCCTGTTTTATATCTCCATAGTTATCTGATCAGATTTTTGGTAACGAAAAGAACTTTTCTGTCAACTTGATACATGATTATATAGCTTAAACATTGTGGTGTTTCCATGTGCTAAATTCAGGCTGTTCTAATATATCTCCAATACAATAGTATACAAATTCAGAAATTATTCAAAGAAATATAGTTTTCCATGACAAAAATTTTAAACCCTGTTGACCCATCTTTGCTCCTATGTTTTTTAAGTATCTGCCCTTGTAAACCTCTGAGAAAAATCTGTCTCTATCTTCTCTATAGCCTCTCATGAAGTATTTTTAGGCAGCAATAAATCCCTGCCAACCCCTTGGCCTTTTCAAGGCTGAGGAATCGCAGCTCCCTCGGCCTCTCCTGGCATGCTGCCTGCTCCAGCCTCTGTGGCTCTAGCACCGAATGGCAGTGTCTTGTACTGTGGGAGACACCATAATTAAATCCGTGATTTTCATTTATGGCATCTACTTTTGTTCACACACTGAGAGTGTAATGATTTTAACTTGGTCTGCTATACCCTCTCAGCTGTACCCTCTTCTCGAGTTGTATCCTGTGACATTTCAGTTGGATGTGCTCCTGTTTCAGCTTTCAGTTTCCCTTTTCTGAAGCTCAAATTTCTGCTTACGCTGCCTGTTCTACATTTACCTCTCTTGCCACTAACCAGACAGCAAGCATATGCTTCAGCACATTATAGGCTTTCTGAGAGAAGAATTTAGACTTTTTTTTTTTTCTTTTAATCTTGCAAAATCTTGCAGTTCTTCCTAGATAGTTCTGCAAAAATCTGGACCCCAGAATGAGCATAATAATAAGGAGAACACTTCCAAGGAAAATAGCGAGATGATTCGAAAATTAGGAGAGCTCGTCTGAGTGTTCCTCTGCACAAGTCCTGACAGCATTTGGCTCTGCAGTAAGCCAGTATGGAGGGCACCTGAGTTTCCCCTGCAGTCAGTGAGAACAGAGGATACTCAGGACTTGGTAGTAAGTATTCTCCCTTTTGAAGGGCTCTTAAAGAACCGCCTTCCCCCCCCCCCCAAGAGGAAAATGACCTCTTCCCTTCATCTCCCCCATTCCAATTCAGAAGCTTAAAATGACTGTAGTAGGATTAGAAGCATTAGAAACAACACAGCCCAAAAAAATTATTCTAGCAAAGACAACGGAGCTGTAATTGCAGGTGTCACAGAATTTAGTGTGAGAGAGAGGTGGTGTTTCCAGAATTTATTTCTTAAATATTTTAGAAGTGTGTAAAGAGGGGAAGCAAGCAAACTAGCAGGCAGTGTTTTTCTCCTCAGAGGTTTTTGTGGACTGAGAATAGAGGGAACATGTAACAAGCATCTTGCTATTAAATTTGCCCATGACAAATAGTGCAGCTGCACGTAGTGTGCAAGAACATCTGTAGACTCATGACACATGCAGAATCCCCCACACTAAGAACGTGACATTATACTGAAAACAATTCAGTTGTAAACGCAATATAAATCTGTTTTATATAGTCTTTCTCCACCTTCTCCTCCCCCTTCTCTTTTGAATTATGTTAACTGAAGGATTCTGTCACTCCTACATGGCATTAGTAAAAATCACAATATAAAAGTGACTAAGCATTTGGGGATTGTCCCCTTTTTTCATTAAGGGCTAGAATGCAATTATGCCTTTCCTGGAGAAACAGAAAGTTTAAGAAAGAATAACCAGCAGCAGAAATGCATTAGACACCAGAGCCTACTCCAAGTGGAACTTGACTGGGTTTGCAGCTGCAATTTAACTCTTCAGAAATCAAGGGGTGATTTCCTGTGTCTCTGTCTCTTGTGCAGTTGTTCAGTTCAAAGTGAGCAGCAGGATTGCTACCAGCCTTTACTTCACCGCTGTAAATGCCTGCATAAAGGGCAGTGATAGGAAGCAATATGTAAAAAATGCGTGGATTGCTAAAGTAAGGGGAAATTCCTTGCCTGGGATTTTGTGGATTTTGTGCATTTCTACATCACATTCAAAGAATGCTGCTATTGTGGAGTTCAGTAAAAGCTCCATGTTGCTCTAATGAAGGTGTGTGCATTTTTCAAAACCCTTGAAGTCTTTTATTCTCCCCAAAATGGTTTTAACAAAATGTTAGCTTCCTTTTTCTAAATATTCTGCCATTTTCTCCCTAACATACTTTCTTTGCAACCTTTAGATTTATTAAAGTAAGAAATTTTATAACGGCAACTCAAACACTGTTTTTCTGTAAGTCTGAGGTTGTCTAAAGACTGTGATGATAATGTCATGACAAGGCAAATGCATGCCGTTAATACCTGGATCATCATTAACGCAACTCTTGGGAAACACCTTACTTCCAGTCGTAAGGGCAGTTCAGGCCTGATAACTACCTGAAGCTCCAAGAACATTTCCACATCCTTTATGCAGACTGCAGGGCAAGCCTGAAGCTGAAAGATTCATCCAGCTGGGTCATAATTTTCAGCTCGGTGCCCATTAAATTCCTGCAACCTGACTGCAAAAACACAGCCCTTGAGAGAGATGTAATGATTTTATTGATAGCATACATTTTGAGTACACTGACTTGCTATATCCTTTGAACTCTGCTTAATCTCCTAGCTGAACGAAGCCTTGTTTTTCTATTTCAGAGACATATTGAGCATAAATGACAATGTTTATGAAGTGCTCTGAAGATGCAAAAGATATGCAAGTACAGCTGATGTCACCTGACAACATTTGCTTACTATTAGGGGTATATTTATCTCTTAATTAAATTAGATATGATGCCTTATTTAATAATGCAATGATTTTTAACATCCATTTCCCAGTTTGCATGTTCAGTAACTGCTTGCACAAGATACATAATCATGTGCATCACCATAGTAGACAGGAATATCATACCCCCCTGCAAAGCAGTTCTGAAGTTGGAAAAAGCTTGTATTAACTTTTAATGTCCCCATCCTTCATGTGGAGAAGTGGACATTCAGCAGCCAGGTGTGACTGCAGTCAGTTGTGGTCACCCCATGCCAGCAAAGACTGCCTGTTGTCCACACTGCTCGCCTGAACATTGCTGCACTTACCCTTCTGTTGGTGGTGGTTTTAAAAAAGTCTCATTTAGTTTTTCTTGTGGTGGAAAAGCTATGGTTCTTGGTGGGTAGACACATATGCAGTTTTCCCATGGACAAGGTATTTGAAAAATACAGGTTATAAAATAAACACAGTTTAAAAAAATATATTTGTTTTAGACCAGAAGGAGCCAAATTCAGCATTAAAATTATTATTACTGTAGCTGATTTAATCCTTTGTTTATCTTCATTTCTATTTCTGCTTCTGTGAGTCTTGTTTATAGCTTTTCAGCCAGAAGACTATCCTGAAGGAAATTACTGTCAGCAGCCAAAAAGAGTATCAGTAATTCATCCTCAAGCACCGTCAACTTAATTCTAAAGTGATGTTGCTGCTTTACAAGTTCAGGCTGAAGTGGTGAGTTTACAAATCCATAAATCAAACCACATCAATAAAGGAAATATATATCTCTTTTTCAAATATTCTGTTTTCCTAAAACTTCATGGTAAGCCTAGATTTTAGTAATTGGATCTTCAGTTACTAGAAAAAAAATGTGATCTGTGTTCTGTACGTCACAGGAAGGTTTAAAATAGAAAAGCTAAATAACTACTGCCTACTCAACCCTAATAAGTACACATTGAACATCAGAATGGTAGCGTGGAATGGCACCTTGGAAATGGCACCTGCCTTTCCTAGGCCATTTAATTTGTTTAACAATACCCAGCAGCTGACAGCACCCAGCTGCCACTCAGAGGGCAATGGAAGGTGTGCCCTTCTCACCTGGACTGCAGAGGGCCTAGGGCCTGGAGAAGGAACTTGTTTTGCACTGCTTCAGTACCTTAGAATTTGATAACTTAAGGTGTGGGATAGTGCTGAAGTTGGTTGTAATTATAAAGGTCATTCGTGAGCTCAAAAGCTGAATGCAAGCCGGTGTTCTGGAGTCCTCTTGAGGCTGGGGATGATCTGCATGTTCTAGCTGTGCTGTGAACCCAGAGTGATCGTCTTGGTTGTAGAGAAGTTTCTCTGGATTTGTGATAGCATAAATGAGTTTGGGTTGCGTGTTCCTCTGAGCAGCGTGGGGCGCGTGAGTGCGCAGTGGTGCGCCAGGCCTGGCCTGCAGGGGACGTGGGTGAGGCCTGGGCGAGGCCTGGGCTCTGCGGCTTGCACCGCTGTTGTGCCTGCAGCCTGTAATGGTTGTGAGCAGCACGGGAGCTCATGAAACGTCCTTGGTCTGAATGTTTCTGAACTGACCTAATGTATCCTGAGTAATAATAAAACTGATTGAAATTCTTTAGGTCTAAAAGTGCCACTTAGATAACTGATTTGGACACTTTCTGTCCAGAATCAGCAAGCGATGTGGTGACATACAGCCCCAAGTGCAGGACCGAGAGCCTGGCAGTCCATGCGAGTGCATCCCCTGCCTTCAGCTCAGCCCACTGGCAAAAATGTGCAGAATTTATTGTCCAGGGCACAGCTTATTGCCACAGGCAGAGTGAAGCCTCAGCATGCATTCAGATTCAGAACTGCAACCAGCACTTAGTGAATAGCAGCCACTTTCTGAGTCTCAGCACACTATGAAAATCCTTCTCGAATCAAATGCCCCCGGGGGAGTGAGAAATTAAAGATGCTCTTCCACTGTGGGCTGGGGCATGCCACTAGACCAATACTCAGCATAAAGAGCTTTCTGCTTGTCAGTACAGGGTAGGGGTGGCAGTCAGGGCGGATACTCCTTGTAACAAGCAAACCAACAGGCGACATACCAAGTAACATGAGAAAATGACAGTGATGATGAAGACCAGGAGGAGAGTACAGTAGTGAGGGGCCCTGCGATGCCTGAATTGGAAAGCATTTTGCTTCTCAGCTTGAACTTTTTAATTAAGGAATTTCACAGTAATTTCAACTATGTTTAAAGAGCAATCATTTCAGTGCTCTCGCTCACTAAATATTTCTTGCAGTCTAACTAAGCAGTGACGGAGGTGGGAGCTGAATTCCTTCAGCTCCACTGCATTAACAGCAACTCCTTTCCAGCCTACGCTGCAGGTCAGTGCTGTCCTGTGGCAGCTTTCTCGGGCTTACAGGGTGTGGAGAGCTCAGACAGGGCCGGTACTGTCCCTGGCTGGCACTCAGGACTCGCGTGTACTCAGACACAGTCCCAGGCAGCACAGGCTGTGGGAAATATTTTCTGTCGTTTCCTCGTTTCCTCGAGGGGCAGGGAGGGAAGGAAGGACACTGGTCGCTGTAGGAGGGGCAGTAGGTACGGCTGAACTGGAAGGAGGGGAAGGGCTCAGGGATATAATGAGGAGGTGGGAGAAATGACACAGGAATGAAAGGGTGAGTGAGTATATGAGATACCCACTCATCCTGGCCTTTCTCTGTTCAAAGCACTCCCTCAAAGGGTGGGTACAAGACCTGAACAGAGGGAATGGATGTCAAAATGTTTCCATAAAGAATATAGTGTAATAAATCAGAGAAAAGTGCAGAAAGGAGGCAAGGAGCAAACGGTAGGAGAATTATTTTTATTCAGAGTGAATGATTATGTCTCCTGGGTGATTACACATCGGGGTGGTGGTGTGTTGGGGAGGACTATTCAGCTAGAGAAAAAGGAGTGCTCAAATTGCAATCATTGAACTAAAGTGCGTGCAAGGGTGTAAATAAGATAAGAAAAGGTCAGAGAAGAGAAAATGCAGCAGGATTCAACATATCTGGGGCACTGTAGTCCTCAGGAGTTAAGACAACTATCATACAGGCGTAGGAGAGCTTTCAGAGGAAGATAGTTTGAATACTGGCAGAGCATAATCAAATAGCTGCTGGGGTAAACAGCAAAGACTATAAAAAATACTGAGAACACGTAACTTGCAAGTGCTTGGTCAAGTACAAGACCAATGATTTCTTTCAAGTTGTCTACCAAACAAGGCCTCTAGCAAGAAATACCTGCTGTATAACATGCACCTATAAAAATCATACCAGTATAGGGATGGAGAAAGACAAGTGATACAACGCCAGTGTCATGTATCCAAGCATTATCCTTCAATAACCTTCCGGTAAGAAAAGGTTTTAGTAGGGCTGTAACAGTTCATGGGGCATCAGGAAAATTGTGTGACATTAGGAGCTCTGGAAAAATAATTGCTGTGTTTTCTCGATAGCTTAGCAGATGTTTTTACTCTCACTAGTACCTGTAGCTGCCAACTGGCTCTTTCCCATTTTGACTGAAATTATAGGTAACTTTCAAATCTGAACCAGGTTTAACTTTAATTCATTTGATCCCCTGGAGCTGTGGCTTGACCAATATATGCCAGTGATGACTGTATATAAGACCAGTGGCTTTTTGTGTGGTCTTGGTATTGCCAGGCACTGCCTTCACTGTTCTATTTAGCAACTGTTGTTGTATCATCATGCATTGCACAGCGATGGGTTCAGGAACTTCTGTCACTGGAAGGGGAACCTGAAATAACAGAGTGAGTTTTAAATTCCTAGTGACAGTAGCTGGTATGTCTCAATATTCACTCGTTTTTGTAAAAAAAAACCCTGCAGCATCAGTGGAAAACATTATTTTTCTCACTTCACTCAGAATTAAGGGAAAAACAGATGAGGATTCCTGCTTGGAATCCAAACTCTGAAAGCTTCGAGTTACTTTATGCAGCAGCCCAGCATTCAGAGACCCAGGGCATGGAGGCAGTAAATGCCACTACATGCCAATTCCCCACTTCCCTAGACTAGCTTTCTGGTCAAAGTTAATGATTCATAAGATTCTGCACTGATTTCACTGTGAGCTTCACATTTGCATAAGTAAAAGCTTATGCAGCTTCTGTAGGGAGATTCTTGGTGAAATTGCAGTACAAAACATTGATATTATGTAATTATAGTAGTTCATAGCAACTTAAATGAAATTGTTACTTTAAACATGCTCTAAGTGGCTCACAATGAAACTTTTGTACGACACACCTACAAAACAAATGAGTTAATCACAATATATGTCATTTTTAATTTTTCTCTTTCATTTCTCTTTCAGTAATTCTCTCTTTGTAATTAGCATGAAGACTATCCTTCAGTCAAAACTAGCCACCTGGAAAGTTTCAGCTTGTAATATGCAGCTTTTTTGTGAATTATGAATGTGCAAAAAAAGAGACCTTTCTCCCCACACCCCCTTCCTTGCATAATTCAAATATGAATGAATGAATTTTATTCAGGCTTACAAAAAATAAAAAAATAAATCATATTTCAGCTGATAACAAGCATGAGAAATTTCAGATGAAAGGGAATTTTTTTAAAGAATATTATGAGCATGGGCGAACAGCAGGTTAAGACGGAAGGCTCAGTGCAGCCTTAGCTATAACAATTGCTAGCAAGCAAATACTATATCCAAGCACTAAATCTTGCTTTGTGCTGCCCCGGTGCACAGTAGTGGGGAGAGAATAGAATAATAAAAGCCGGTCCCCTTATGCAAACAGCAGGGCATAGCACTCAACAGAATACAAGAAGAAGGTGAGCCTGCCTACTGTTCTGGCTTGCTAACCATATTCCTGAGGTCTGTGGGTTAGTTGTCACCCCTAGCACCAGTCAGCTAGCAAATGTACTTCAAACAATAGCAAGGGGCACATTTTGGGCCTTTCCAGAAGAACATTGTACCAATTCTTTGCCTCCAGATATACTGTTCTGTTAAATAAAGTATTTGAAGGAAGTTCATATAAGCAACACGGTGGTTTAACAGGTCAAAAAGGGAGTGGAACAGCTGCTAGATTTTTTCTGATTAACCGTGTATGTTAAAAAATACAGAACTGTGAAGAAGGCATTACGTGCAAGCCCTCACTTACCTTCCTGCTTTTCAAGTGAACCACCCCCAGATTTCGGCTCATGCCAATACCACTTTGAAAGTGAACTTTCACAAGAACTAAAGATTGTGATCTGGAACACCTTTCTGCATTTTCTCTTGCTCCTAATACTGCTCTGGTGATAAGTCTGTCTCATATTTTCTGCCCAGAAAACAATATTAAAGAAGCATTCACTTACTGCTAATAAAAAACTGTCCACCACTGTGGCTAAAGACTAATGAGCACTTCAGAATTTATGCATGGTAAGCCCAGACATAAAAAAAATCTTCTATTCTGACAAGAGTTGCCTGTTGCAAGTTGAATTTGGCAGTAAGTGACTGAAATTGAGTTGTCAGCATCCTCTTGCATAGTAGGAAAAGTTGTTGCTTTCTTGTGCAGATGCAAGAGTTTCTGTGGGAAAACAGAACATAATCATGGTTCTGAATGTCTCTGCGGATTGGTAATGTCTCTAATACATAGATCACTTGTGCAAATTCAGTCCCAGCTGGATGGGAAATTATTGAAAATGGTTGTTGTTTGATTGATATAAAATGAGTTGTCAGCTTGATTCAATGCCTCTAGGGCAGATGTCCACAGCGTAATTGGCACCTGTCAGAAGCAAAGAATTCCTTGGTACAGAGTAACAACTACTCAGGCAGCCACCCCAAAATAGTCCTTGCGTGCCAGGGCTCGGAGGGAAGGCAGGCAAGAATAGTTTCTACTTTCGGGCAGAATGTTTTATGCCATAAAATCAGTAAGAGATTTGACATGACACTTGGCGCAAGGTTTTTCTTGGCTAGAGACTATCAGTCAGCTCCCCTGCTGTTTGAGCAACACTTTCACTAAGAACCAGAGGAGGGAAAGCACATACATTTATATATTTGTTAATATCATCATGGTAAGGGTATATTTATAAAGATTTTTTTACATATTTACTTACTAAAAGAAATGCTGTGAACAATTTTATTTTCCTACATCTTGAGCAATTCTCCTTACATCAATGATAACCATACAACTAGGGAAATAAGAGAAAGTCTTCTCAGAAAAAAGTATGGCAAAGAAACCACCACTACTGACAATGCAGCGGTCAATATTAAACTGTTTGCTAATGGTAAAAAGCTACCCATTGTTTACCACTGACTGCAATAAAACTGATTTTTTTTTTTCCTACAAGTCACCAAATAGCTGTCATATGGTTGTTACTGCCTTTGACCAAGTCTGGTACAGCTAACAACAGGAATGAATTCAATCTCCCGTCACCAATCTGTCGAGCTGGCCACCTTCTTCATGGAGCTGCTGCTCTGGGAGGTGCCAGCTGAAGGGCTTTCCATTAAAATTCATTTTACTGTCTTCATCTAGCGAATGGCTCAACTTTCCTTCTTTCATCTCTGTTTCCTCCTTTAGATTATTTTTCATTATGCCTCCCCCCCAACGTACAGACACTTTTCCTTTCATCTCTATATGTATGCTATTCCAGCACTTGTCAGCCACAGCAGGAGGGACATGGTAGAACCAAACAATATGATATGTTAGGTGGAAGAAAATATTATTATCAGACGCCTCAGAACAATCATTTATTGTCACACTTTAAAGAGGTCTACTATGTTATTTATTTTATTATTCTGTATTAGGTACATGGTTTAATTTTACAGGCATTATTAATCACTAAAATACATTACACTTTCAGCCAGGATGTTAACATTTTAAATGCATTCATCTTGCTTCTTTAAACAGAAACAATGGGCCTTCTGCAGTGCCCTCCCTCCCCTTTAGTCAATAAATCCTTTCTATTGATTCAGGAAATAACTCTAAGCACTGTTTTATATTTTAAGTTCTACTAGCTAGGCTCAGCCATATAATTTTGCTTAATAACAAATGGATCTTCTATTTTTGCTGGTTACTACGTGTGTGTTTATCAAACTTGGTTTGGAAGTACTGGGTAGCAAAGCACAACACTTACAATGTCAGAGAGGCACCACAAGAGATTTTCTAAACGAATGTTACAACAAAATAAAGTATTAAAAAAAAAAAGTGTGTGTGTATGTGTGTGTGTAAAAAGCAGCCTCATCAGTAGATGAATGATAAATGAAAAATCCATCAGTGAGTATGGATTCCCTTGAGCCAGCTTGGATCAACAGACAATATGGATTTTTGATAATTCATGGCTTTGCCATTATTTATTCTCTCCTGAAATACCCATTGCAAATCTCAGAGAGATAATTAGAGAATTATCATATTGCTTAACTAAGTAGTGCAAATTGTATTATATTCTATGTATCCCAACCCAGGGCAGTATCATTAGCATCATTTAATTGTTGCAAATATAGTCATTGCATTTTAATAAATTGTCTTCATTGTCAATATCTACGATTGACTATTTCTTTTCTCTTAATGTTCCTGGATAGGTTAGTTACCAGGTAATCTTACAGTTAATATATACCACAATGAGGCAAAATGTAAGAAAATGCAAAGGTCAAAAACATGTTTCTATTATGAAAAAAATGAATGATAATGACATAATTTTTTCAGCTCATCAGGTTCTTTGCTAAGTGCCTCTGTTATTGCCAGATCAGTAGTGTATAACAAAGAAGTGCTTTCTGTGGACTGCTTCATTAGCCTGCCCTGTAGGACCTCACCTCAGACCTTTCACTAATCTGTTGGCCAGCTCAATAGCCTTGTTAGTTCTATTCACTTCTTCCTGGCAGCGGCTTTTCTCAGCTGTAGCTCTCTCCTCTCAAAGGAAGTGGTTAAGGCAGCCAGGATTGTGTCTAGTTCCTTCAAATAAAAACAGTAAGAAACAACTTGGACATTGTGAGAACACGTAAAAATATTTCTGCTGTCCCATTTTATATTTCTGAAAGTTAAATTATACAGTGCAAGAAAGGTGTAAACATCTACTGCTCTTTGAGCCTTTGTCTAGGTCACACTTGAAAGGCGGATTTTGGAAAAGCTTGGGGAAAATGTGGCTGGTTTTTAATGTTCCCCACTTGTTCACAACAGCATTAAAAATGAATCCTCAAACTTGATCTTATATCAGTACAACAGGAACGCCACCTTCTCCCACAGGACTTTGAAATGTACCAAAATATAGGATATTTCTTACGACAGCTGTATACATTCTATAGGTGATAAAAAATTGCAAAGATCTCTGGAAACTAAAGAGAATAGGAATGTCAAAGATGATTGATAGATAAAATACTTGACAATGCACAAGTCAATGCTGACTTGTCCTTTGCTGACTTTCAATAGACCACGCTTCCTAGCGCAGAAAGCCTTTCTGAAAACAGAGCCTGAAATCCCCAGCCACCTTGGGCTTGGGAGCAAGCAGCTCGGTGCCTGGCCCATCGCGGTGTTCAAGCACACACCGTCCCACTGGGTCAAAGCCTGAGCTATCCCCAGGGGGAGGAGCGGAAGGTAATTCAGCACGGATGGTTGAGCACGAGGACAGGGCAAGAGCAATGCAGCTCAGGAGAGTCGCAGGAAAGGACCCAAGTGTTTCTAAGCGCGGAAGAGAAACGGGCTGGGAGCTGACACACCCAACACCAGACAGGTGCTGCAAAGGCCCCACGTATTGAGTCCGATGTGCCATTGGGAGTGTGGGCAGGGCGAGCGGCCAACAAAACGGATGGGGGCAGGTGTCATCCCGAGCAGCCCCTCGGCTGAGCACATGGGTGCCCAGGCCCCTCACTGACCTCAGCCTCCTCTTGAAGCGAGGAGGAACAGGGCGAGGCAGCACTCATATACCACAGCACACAAGAAGGAGCTGGGTGATGGGGCAGATGGACAGGTATTTTACCGGGGTGGTTTGGAAGAACAGAGTAAATTACAGAACAAACCTTTCTAAAGGGGGGCCCACAGATGTCCTTTGCTGAAGGGCCCAGCAGGAGGTCTGAGCACCCTTCCTGCCTGCAGGCACTTCAGAGGGAGCAGCGCGGGCGCGTTGTCTCCTGCCCTTACTCGCCTCAGTGCAAGGTGAGCGCAGGCAGCCCCTGTGTGTGTGTGTGTGTGTGTGTACGTGTGTGTGTGCATGTGTGCATGTGTGTGTGGTGTGTGTGTGTGTCTGTGTGTGTCTGTGTGCGTGTGTGGTGTTTGTGTGTGTGTGTGGTGTGTGTGTGGTGTGTGTGTGGTGTTTGTGTGTGTGTGTATGTGTGCATGTGTGTGTGGTGTGTGTGTGTGTCTGTGTGTGTCTGTGTGCGTGTGTGGTGTTTGTGTGTGTGTGTGGTGTGTGTGTGGTGTGTGTGTGGTGTTTGTGTGTGTGTGTATGTGTGCATGTGTGTGTGGTGTGTGTGTGTGTCTGTGTGTGTCTGTGTGCGTGTGTGGTGTTTGTGTGTGTGTGTGGTGTGTGTGTGGTGTGTGTGTGGTGTTTGTGTGTGTGTGTCTGTGTGTGTGTGTGTGTGTCTGTGTGTGTGTGTGGTGTTTGTGTGTGTGTCTGTGTGTGTCTGTGTGTGTCTGTGTGTGTCTGTGTGTGTCTGTGTGTGTGTGTGTGTGTGTGTGTGTGTGTGTGTGTGTGTGTGTGTGTGTGTGTGTGTGGTCTTTGTGTGTGTGTGTGTGTGTGTCAGAAACACACCCGGCAGCGCGGCCAAACCCTGTCCCTGCACAGGGTGGGTGTCAACGCTGAGCAGGAGCTCGCCACACGAGGTAAGTGGCAGCTGTGGTGCTGAGGCATGCAATGTGGCTGCAGAAGATGTAGATGTGGCCCAGGCATTTACCTGAAACTATTAAAAATGTTACTGTGATAAATTACACTGGCAAATTCCTTTGCTTCATACAATGAATCACACTGCAAAGACCTCAGACAGAGAAAGGCATTATAAATAATTGCATTTTAAAGTTCTCTAAAATGACCAAGAAGCTTTTTACATACATCTAGCGGTCCTGGTTTAAAAGTTCAGGTCCTCAGGCCAAGCAGGATCCCAGCTTTCCTCAAGATCTCCGTCTCCCACAGCTGTGTGCTCTGACAGAGCTCGTTGCTTGCTGCCCCTATACATTACCCATACACAAATGACTACGGACAAACGAGTAGCAATAGGTCTGCAAGTCAGATCAAGGGCCTAGCACCAAACCTGAGGGGATGGAGAGAGAAAAAAGAAGGAAAGCTACTTGCTGTGCTGCGCGTGGTGCTGCGACTCTCAGGCAGGCAGCAGAACTTGCTTGGAGCTGTTTGAGCAGGTCCTTCAGCAACCAGGAGCGATTTTTTACTGAGCTGGGCTGAAACACCTGCCCTCGGTTCAATGTTTGGCAACTTTTCTTCTTGTAAAAGAGTGAAATAAAGAGGAGGTATCTGAAATGAAATATAAGTGGACAAGAGAGACATAAAAAAACACATATATTTGTGGTTAAACAGTGGAAGAACAATTCCAGTTCACACAGGGCAAAAACATGACCCAAGGAAGCTGCCAGAGGCAGCAGAGTGTGGCTGGACAGGAGCTGCGCCTGGGGAACAAAGCTGCCAGCTCCTCCCTGAGTAGTTCAAGGTTTTATCATAGGAAATGCTGCATGCCAGGAAAGGTACGCAGCTCACTGTTGGGTACCACTTCTTGCCTTTCATCTTTTTCTACCTCATTTGCAATATGAGCACCCCGCCTCAGCCCCCCCTTCTCATCTGGCAAGGCGGCTGTGGTGTGCAGTGGTTTTGGGCAAGGGTATGGGGGCCAAGCCGCAGCACCACTCCCTGCTCGGATGGAAACCCAGAACAATCAGGTCCTTAATGTGCTACAACCCATTTGCCTAGCCACATTTTTGACTTTCTGTAAATAATGTGCTAAATGGAAAAAAGAAGATACCATTTTTCCTTCTTTCCCCCGAGTTACTGATAACAAGACAAGTTCCTTCCCTTACAGTTTGTGCATATAAATGTGATTAATGTAAAAAAAAAAAAAAAAAAAAAAAAAAAAAGTGCCAAAATCTCTTTCTCTCTCTCTCTTTTTTTAAAGCATTGCCCTTTTCAAAACAAGGGGAAATTCAGTATAGTTTCAGTGCCACAGTGATCAAACAGTGTCACATCACTATGGCAATTGCTGCCCAGGCCAGGAATACAGATCAGCTTTAATTGTGCAACGCCTTATTGCTGGTGCATGTCAATCAGAACCTATGAATTGAGAAAAATTTGCTCTGTTCATTCTGTTAAATGATGTATCCAATTAAACCTGTTAGAATTCATGATCTTCAGTCAAGGTTAAATGAAAGTAGTTACTCCTGTCAGCTAGGTGATTAAATGCTGCCTACATCAGGCACATTTATGTGCAAAATTAAAATTTTGGTATAAAGCATGAATCTTTATGCATGCCAGTTAATTATCTTGCGGTTCCTCCATTTATTAAATGCCCACTGCATTTCTTCTTAATCATCAGCTTCCTTTCAAAACTTATTTCATCCTCTACACTATACCAAATTTCAATGTTTAAAATGAAACGCTTTCTCAGTGAAAACTTCCTCTTTTCAAAGGTTTGGCTGTTGCTACATTACTGAAGATGGCCATTAACAGTTTTTTGAGTCATTATGCAGAAGGCCGACTTGTGTTGTTTTGTTCTGCTCCGAGAGCACGCGATAGGAGCCCCCAGAGCTGCCGCCAGCCATCCCCTCCTTCACAGAACTCTGAGTTTTGCTGCATGTCAGCCAACTTCAGCACACAGCCGGGCAGCAGGAAATCGAGCAGCGGTCACACTCCTCCAGCTGCCTCACGCTGGAATGGAAGGGCGAGGAGACAGCAGGGTGTGGGCACCCACAGGCACTGGGTCCCTGCTCCAGCACAGCTGGGGCCAGCCCACAGACACCAGAGCCACCATGACGTGGGCTCCAAGGGCTGGCCCCTGCCTGCTGCCAGCCTTCACCTGCATTCCCTTCGGTTTGGCAATGTGATGTGTCCCGTTTGCCCTAGGTAGCTACCATATTGCAATATCATACTTTAATTAGAAGGAAAATAATGTGTTGCATGCTTAAAATTAAATTAAATTGCATATTTATATTTATAAGACACAGTATTGGCAGGACCTAAATGCTGTATGAATTGAGGAACCAGAATACAGGTGTATTATAGTGATTTCTAGCTGAAACAGTTGCTACAAAAGCATACGAAACAGAGCAGCACCAAATGTTAATTTAATACCCTAAGACAAGGCTCTGTGCTCATACAAGCACAATTTCACATATTCTATGTGAGCATTTATCCCCTTTCATTATGAAAAGGTATTAAGAACCTTTGTTACAAACAAGCAACATAAAAATGTCATACCACTTCATGACTACTAATGAATAATATCATTTAAAACAGACTGGGAAATAAACTAGTATAACACATTCAACTAAACTAGTACTATAAATATGCACAAAGTTGTTATTAAAGATAAATGCACACAGTAATTTTCTACTTGTAGGTTTTACAGGTATAATTTTGAATCACATGATATTTTTTAAAACACATCACAGAGATGGGAGCCAACAGAAAGCCTGACTGGCAGTGATTCCCCATGATCAATATGTGATGTCTCCATCTGTCTTTGAGGGCCCACATAAATTACCCCGTGGCAGCGTGAACCTGCAAGATGGGTGATGCGATTGTTGCGTTCAGGGTCACAACAGGCAGTGCCCAATCAGGTGAGGTTTCCCCTGTGGCACTGTGGTAGAGCGGCCGCATTCACAGAGCTGGACAGGGGCCAGCGGGTGCCCCGGGCAGTGTGGCCAGGAGCATGGTGAACCAAGCTCCCCTCAAATCCCCGCTCCTGTGGAGCAGCTCATTTTCTCGCTGTTCTGTGAGTTTTTTAGTGGCTGGGATCAGGTCAGCAGCATGGAGAGGCCATGCACAGATTGGCCTTGCCCGTGGGCCTCCCTGGGAATCCACAGAGCAGGGAGCATCAGTGCCTGCTCTCGCCTTTCCGCTGGCAGCAGCCTCCTCTCTGAGCCCTGGGCAGCAGCAAGTGAATGAGCTTTCTTCTCTTGCTCCCATCAGCTGCAGATAACAGAAAAGCAGGTATTATTTTCCTTTTCTGTTCAGCAACTGTAAGCCCAATCTCTCTAGATACCTCGACAAAAGAGGAATAAAAGGCAACCTTCACTGTCAGAGAGAATAATTCCTCCGGGCCTCTTGCAGGAGATGGTGTTGCACCAGGAAGGTAGATGCACAATAAGCCTCTTTGGAGGTTGCTGGGATGTCTACTGCTGAACTGCTTCAACCTGCTTGGACCATCTAGAATTTAGATGGTCCTGCTCTTCTTTCTCCAAGTATTCTCTCACTCTGATCCTTTAAAACCAGGTATCATAAGCTGTGAACACCAGGCCCAATGTACCATAACGTTACCTCATGAAAAGATACCAGCAGGACAATTTATTTCTACTCAAAAAAAAACCCAACAATTTCCCCATCTAAAAATTGCGATTGTTAGGCTAGCATCCCATTGAGATGAGAGGAGAAAAGAGCTGCAGCATCAGGTTGTGTCTCAAATTTTAAGGAAGGCGAGCTGCACTGATTTACCCTCAGCACACTGCTTTATATCTGTAAGAGCAAAACATTTCTTTTTAGTGGTGATTAAATTGTGCAGAAACTGACTGACACTGATAAGGCAAACACTGCAGTCTGCTTAAACAGACTGAGAGCTGCACATCAAAGGCTGCTTGGTCACAAGAATGTAAGTGTACACACACAGGTTTATTTGATTTCACAGGCAATTTTATCTTTGATATACATATAAGGCAATATACAAAGATAAAATAAAATTGGCATTGAATTATCTATTTTTAGTAGATAGATTTACAAAGAATTTGTGGTTTAGATTATAGTCATTTTCAGGCAAAACTTAGAAAGTAATTAAACATTTTATCCATTAATTTGTATTTGTTGTTTTGCATTGTGCAGCTGAAACAAAACTAAAAACTATGGAATGGAAGGATTTTTTTTTTTTTCCCCTGAATATTATAAATGAATAGAACAAGGGTTGTTAATGTTTGTCATTTTCCTTATCTGTACACATGAATATGTTATATGCTCATTTCCATTGCAAATAGAACATCAGAATGATCATTGCAAACTGAAATATACCGTACATTTCATTACTTCATTTCTTTGAAAATACCACTAACAAAAATAATCAATTGCTAGTATTCTTGTACTAAAGCTTTGCAACTCAATGAAAATTGACTGGATTAATGGCGTCTGTCCAGAATAAAGCAGGCACCATACTCTGGAGGGTCATTATTATTCACTGCTGGAGAAAAGTCAGCCTATGGAGCCCTGAATCATGACAAGGCAACTGTGCAAGGCACTGCACATCCATGCAGTTGCTCAGTTTCTGGCACACCTTTCCTCCGCCCTCCTCACGTGTAATGCAACAACATGAGGGCAGAGAGGAGACATGACTCCCTACTACAGCCACATCTGTGAGCAAACTTTGAAGAGGGAGAAGATCTGTTTGACTTAAAGGATAAGGCCTTCATAAGAACATACGTGCATGAGCTAGTTGTGAATGTATTCCGATTCACAACTAGGAGGTTTTTATCCGTCTTAGCAGCGAGGTTCTGGAGATGCATTCCTACAGCAGCTGTAGGGCATGAGATGCCTCCCCAGGGTTAGGGAGAAACTTGTTTTGGTTCAGAATTGGATTGTAGGCATGACTGGCAGCGATTCCCCGTGAACAATATGTGATATCTCCATCTGTCTTTGAGGGTCCACATAAATTACCCTGTGGCAGTGTGAACCTGCTTTCTGTCCACTACTCTGTTTACTGCAAAATGTCTCATTCTCATTTGGTCATAGAGAGTTTAAAAATGTACCAATGAATTAAAAAATATAGCAAGATACAGTTTCTAGTCCAAAATGGATCTTTTGTTATAGAAAATGGAACCAGAGGAAGAAAGAGGCATAAGAGCAAGGATTAGTTCAGAGCTCAGAATGACATTGCATGATACAGTAAAAAATTGCTCTAGATGGAAGGAGGACAGGGACTGTTCACAACATGATGAAGCTCTGTCAGTCAGAAAACAAAAATAATGTAGAATAACTGCACAGGAATAAAATCATAGGAGATACAACAGGAAGGTAAACTGCATCCTTCTGAACTGAGTGGAACTCACAACCATGTACGCTTCGTCTTACTGCTAATGGGACAAAAGGTCATACCCTGAAAACCCTTACTTATGCAAGTAATCCGACTAAAATCAATGGTAACCCATGACTGTAATGACTGCTTCCTTGTCTCCGTTAGGGATTGCAAGGTCAGGTCCATTTTCTGTGCAATATTGGATGAATGGTAGAAAATCAATAGCTCTATTGAGACTTCTTCTTCTGGAGTAAAAATAAACCTGGATCATTTTAAGTTCAAATGCTCATTGTTCCTGGGTGTTCTTATAAATTCCTTTTGAAAGCAAAATGGCCAAATCAAAATGGAGCGAAATGCTCACCTTTTTGGTGCATTTTACAGCTTGTTTTTATAACCAACTTTGTAATGCTGTAAAGGGCAAAGGCAACTTCATCATTTCTTTGTATTTTTTCTGTATCAATTAAAATTGACATAAGCTCAAGTTTGCAGTTTTATAATATTTCTATTTAAGCAATTCCCTATGTTCAAGTGACTCGGGGAGAGGTGGAAGAAAGAGAATTGCAGAGCCTGTTGTTTCAGGAGTATTGCTATATTATGGAAAATGTCCTGGTCTTTTTTTGCAACAGAGAATTCAAAGGAAGGAGTTTCTTTTTTAATGAAAAGATTTTAGTGCAGTTGTAGAAATAAAACTCGTTGTGGAGTATTGCTTTGGTACCATGGAAAAATTTACTCAATCCTGTTCACATTGCAGGTTATTATTGTACTTGAGGGACTGTGGAGCACCTTCAGCTATTGTTTATTTTAAAATGCCTAAACCTATCTTGGTATTTTTGTTCTTAGTTTACTAATAATCTACAATTATACCTACTTGTGATTGTGTACAAATTGACTTTTCATACTGAAATATGCTAAATCTCTGTGTTTAGATGCGTTATACTTCACTCATGGTGGGTGACAAGGAAATAATGATTAATCCAAGGCATACCAAAAAGTATTCTAAGCTTTTTCTAATAGCTCCAAGTTTGTCTCAGCAAGCAATGGTGAGCCCTCGTTGACTTGAATGGAAGTTTAAGACCTATTTAATTATGGTGTAGATACGAAGTGGTCAGCCTCATGTCTGGCATGAAGAGTAGGCTGTGTCAAACAGTAGTTACAAAAGAGGTAAACTCACAGAAAATAATGGCTAATTCCTCTAACCTTGATTATTATCAAAAGAGCTTAGAAATGTAAAGTCTGCCATTTAAGAAAATGAATTAATGAATAGGAATAGGCGTGTTTTCTCTCATAGAGAGTTCTTTAAAATTTTGGAGAAAAATTCTGCTTTCACAGAATGCTAAACCTGAAACACTTGGTTGACCTAGTTCAAATATTTTTTCCCAATACATTTTCCCATGTATTACGTGAAGTATGAGTCCAGCTTAATGGGAATTTTGGATGAGCAGGAAATAAAACTGCTTTGGTGCCCAGGGTTCATCTGAGGCGGTTGCATTATTCTTGAGTCCCATATGTAAGTATGGACTTCTAGGATTCCAGCACACCTATATTTATTGGTATTCTGGGGAGCAAATCCAAGGATGTATTCATTTGTCACACCCTTTTACCTAACTCTTTACAGTGTGTTTTCCACCTGCTGTGTGACACATCAGCCATAACTTCTTCCGGTCTTGCACCACTGATTGTAGTTTGACTCTATGACTGCTAGCAGCATTATTCACAAAGCTATGTAAAACAATAAACTGTTCTAACACATTTTAGCTAATAATGTATACTTTTCAGATACACCACACTTGCACTTTTTTCATAGCTGTATTGTTTACACAACAAGTTTAGTAGTACTAACATTCTTAGTAGTATGAAAAATGTAACTGAAAATCCAGGAGAAAAATTGGGACCATTAAAACCTCACACAAGCACAGCACAATACTACATCAAGTGATCCTCAGTGTCTTCATTGCATCCCTAATTTACTTCATTGTTTTGGTTGTTTTGTTTTTAATGAAAAAAAAAAAAAAAAAAAAAAAAAAAACACCACTAACCCAGAACAGTGAACAACATGATACAGTGTTTTTTAACTAACTGTACTGAATACCGTGTAAGAACAAAAATATTCCAGTTCTTGGAACAGTATAAAAATTAGGCATCAAAACAGGTCAGAGACTTACATATATCTTTTTGATGTGCTCATATGATAGGAGAGCAGATTGATAAAGGACAGAAGAAATGCTAAATATGCACCATGACAAACAGTGAAAAATTAAGTATTATAACTAACATTAATTACACTCTAGTAAGATGAATAGGCTGCTCATCATTAATGAGAATGTACACCTTTGTCTAAGTTTCACATCTACCTGTGATAAATGTGCTAATGGCGATAAAATACATCATAGTAACATTTGAATTAACAGCACACTAATAGATTGACATACAAGTATGAATAAAGCATTTAATCATAAACACTGTACCACACCCAATGGCAAATTTTCTTTTATGCTTTTATCAAGCAAAATGGATAAACATTACAATCTTGTTTTAGTTTATGCTGAGATAATCTAACAGTATGACCCCACGCTAACCCAATATTTGCAGTCCAAATTTTTAGATACTTACAGAGAGTTTTGGGAGACATTCAGTCAGTTTAGCTGAACTGTAAGGGGAACTTCTGAATAGAAAGGGTGGGGCTGGATCTCAGTACAAACTACTCACTGACTCTTGTCCATGAGTCAGGGATGGAATATTCAAGCAATCTTCATGACAGACCAACTTCAACACCTATTAGAAGACTGGCTTTAATTTATTCTTAATGACAAATCAAAGCAAGGCCACAAGTCTTCGGTGCTTATCTGTATCATTGGGAGCCTTTCTCTCCTGTGTTCCCAATGCCTCTTTCCCAGCAGAAAGGCAAAGGGGTGACCGAACCAGGCATGGAGAGCGAATGGCCAACACTGCCTCCTGTGCCTGCAGAGCACAGAGCCAAGGAGCTGCAGGCTCCTCATTTAGAGGAGCTGGCACAGGCAGCTGCTGGGCTGTGCCCTGTGCCTCCACAGCAGCCTTACAGGGAAGTTCCTGGTGGTGGCTAAGGTCAGTCCTCTCCTAAGGGACATTTCTCTGTTCACCCATTGCCCTGCTGAATGCCCCACAGCTCCTGAGACACCTGGACCTGGAAGGTACTTCTGTCTATCTGAGAAGGCCACCTTGCAATAGGGCTACAGGATCTCAGCTGGCACGCAGATTTCTGGGGGTCTGCCTTGGCAAGGCACTAAGTAGTTTCTGATCCATGCCACAACTTCAGCTGTAAGGGAGAAGGAGAGAGATCCTCCTGATGGTGGGGTGGGAATAAGACTGGGGTCTTGCTTACTGAAATTTTAATAATCAAATAAAGGGAAGAAAATGAGTCTCTGTTAGAGAAAGAGAGAGGGACATAAATATTGGCACCTCCTGCAAGAATCCACTTGCGCCCCCCAAACATGACCAGTAGCAGCCGTGCATATTTTCCAGAGTTCATCATTCTTACCACCCACTAGAGAAGTCACAAGCACCCGCTGTTGCTCTTCCAGATCATTTCCAAGCAGTGTTTTTAAGTGCTTGTGCCCTGGTACAGGGTCTCAGATGAGGGGCAGTAGAAGCTGCCAGCTGACGTGATGGAAGAGGCAGGTGGAAGTGAAGATTTGTTAAACTGCTCCAGCTGGACTCCGAAGACAACATCTCACCATTCTATGCTGGTAGAGGAGACTTTGGTCCTTCGGCTGACAAGTGATTTATGGTGGGCACCAAGCCAGAGTGTACAGGCAGTAACTGGCACAAGCTTTCCTCCTTGTCCAGGCCTGAAGCTCAAAGATTGTCTGGGAAAGAAGAGGGATGGATTTTCCTGCCCAGCTCCTTCTCTCATGTGCTGGTCCCAAAGTCTCCACTTTCATGAAGAGCTCGGCAGGCAGTGATGAGAATGCAGAAGGAACAAGGCAACTGTGAGCCCAGTAGTAGGAAGCAGGGCTCTGGTACATGGAGTACTAACAAAAGGTATGAGGACCTGCTGTAATTCACAGTGCAAACATTGTGAATTAGTTAAACATTGCCAAGGAGAAATTGTTTTAGCCAAATAGTTTCCTGAAGACCATTCAGACAGTGCAAGATCATCAGGGTATTTTTAATGCAATTAAACAGATGGCTTAAAATATTTTATTTAGGACTCACCTAAACTGCACAGTAGATGATGCTGTGCCTGTGCAGTACCTGTTACAGAATCCTGAGAGACATTATACAAGTTAGGTACACTACTCAGGCACAATTTTTTCACTTGTCTGGACCACAAAAAGATTCTGCAGATGGTCAGCAGCCATACAGAGAAAAGCAGAGTATCAGACCTACTGCCATCCTTGTAAACCACACCGTGCCAAGATGATCCATGCTGGATTTGCACAAGAGGAGGCTACAGTAACATCTGAAAGGAAAGGAAGTCCTCATATGCAGAACAAGGCAAGCACACATGGTCAAAACATTCCACCTTTCCTATTCTGTCTATACTGACAGGTCTCTCCAGAAAATCTAAATGATTTCCTACTAAAATGAAGGGATTTCAGACTGTTTATACATTTTATACCATTCCACACCAGCACAAGCAAGCAAGTCAGCATTGCAATACAGTGTGACTGCACTGGTAGCCACCATACTCACATTGAAAACACATATTTTATTCTTTCTTTATTACACTAAGTGGTACATTACCTTAGTGCTGTTTTCCTTTGCATTCCAGTTGGCAACTTATTGATTAGGGGAACACTTCTGAGCTTCATCCTCCCATGCAATAATCTTTATAATTTCACATTTCTAAATGCTGAAAGTGCACTAATGCAAGTGGGAAGAATTTCCTCTGCTATTTCACATACTTAAGAAGATGTTATCGATTCATATGCTCTGCTCTGAAAGTGCTTTGCAAAGGCTGTAAGTATTATTATTTTCATTTTAGCAAGAAGGAAAATGGCACACAGATTGTGCAAGGTCACCCTGCAGATCAGTAAGAGAACCAGGATTAACATCAGCCCTTCTGGGTCCCTGTGCAGACACCATTCTGCTGAGCTATTTTTGGAAGGTCAGAACCCTCCAACTGAAGCACAGACCTGATACACAACCCAGTCTCACAGTATAAGAATAATTTGTGACATCTATTGCATTTTTTCTTTGGTACCTTTTAATGGCTATAAGCTTAAAGTGAGTTCTTTGCATTAACAAAAGAAGAGCTGAAAGAAGAAAAAATTTTAAATCTAAAGCTGAAGAAATTTATACCAGTTTAACTCCTACCTGCTGCACTCTAATGATGTTAATAACCCAAGCACTGTGTCCAGCAGCAGGTGAAATTTTGCTTGCACAAACTTTGAACTGAACTCTGGGTCACTGAGATAATTTTACAGTTTTAACAATAATGTATTCCTTATCAAAATTAATATGCTTTTGGAGAAATTCATCTACCTACAGAAAAAAAAAAAAAAAGAAATTTATTAGATTTACTAATCATATAATCAAGTTTGAAGCTTGTAGACATCTGAATATGCGCCAAAAAAAAATACCAGCCTGTGAAGTTGTGGCTTAGTGTGGAAAAGCATTTTCTCTTCTGTATTCAATATTTGGAGAAGGCAAGATGACAGTATTATGTTCACATTACAGCTACAAAGGGAAGCAAAATAGAATTTAATGACAAACGTAAGAGGACTATTCAAGGGCACTTAGCAGAAATTCTTATTCACAAAATACCAGCAGTGGTAAAAGATGGTTCAAATCCACTTCCATTAACCATTCAAAACATTAACTGGCATAGTTCTTCTGTCACTTATCTGTTCTTCTTTCCAAACTTTCCCTTCACTGAAGTTCCTTGTGACCTGAAAATGCAGGTCTTTACCAATAAACTGCCTCCCACTACTTTTTCCATATCTCCCTCATACAGTAGTATACTGTATGACTGTATACTGTAGTAGTATACTGTATGATACTCCCTAAGTACAGTACACAGAAGTTTAACTGCTGAAACTTAAATATGCATTAATATGAAGAAAATGAAATAAAAGAACTCACATAGAAATCAAAACACAGTTTTGCGTATTTCATGATTTGTAATATTTGTTAAAAGAAAATGAATTACAAAATGTAAAGAACTACCTGAGGGTATATTACAGTTTTACCTCATTAAAACTGCCAATATATATTACGTAATACTCAATTCTGGCCTTTATTTTGCATGAGCAACTCTCACTAACATCAGCATGTTCCGATGGACTGCAGGATACTATTTTCCCATGGCTCCTATTGCTATTTTCAAATGGATAATGCTGCTTTTTTAAGCCCACAGTGCTGGGTATCTTTGGTATTAGGCATGACCTTCTTATGCAGGTTTGTTCTCTGATCTCAACAAGTCTTCTGGGTAATCTAGCAATTTGCTAGCAACAGCCTCATAAAGAAAAATAACACAAAGCTTTCATTGTACATGCAAACTATGCAAATATTGTACATCTCAATAATGTGTTTTGCAATTATAGTTTTAAATGTCTGTGATCCTGGGGATATTCTAGCTCTTCCAGGATATGGGAAGCATTTCATCTCTGGAGATGAACATTATTTAATTGGGCTAATGACTGATTTACTAACAGGAACTCCACTTGAAACATGCAATAATTTATTTCTTTTATTCACCAGGGACTGTTGTTTTTCTGGAACAGATCAGTAAGAAACCAAAGTAACAAAATAGTTCAGATTCATTACTTTGCAGAAATGTAACTTTTAAATATTTAATCTAAATGGGGCATTAACTCCAGTAGGTCAATCATTAACTTAACTAACAACTTGATATTTCTTATTTTATTATCTGATCAATGGATCAAAGTGTGTCTTCCAAGTACTGTTGTGACTAATCCCTGTGATAGAACTGAGTACAAAACTATTAATGATTAATAACCCAGGATAAACTAAAACTCCACATATGAGGTAGTCAAGATATGATATTCATACAGGGTTTCCTGGCATGCCTTGGCTTCACACATGGGAATCTTGCAGAAAGATGTTTTCAGCATGTAAGACCAAGAGCTGAAAAGCTCACACCCCTTTAAGACTTTCACCAGTTTTGTTACAGAACAGTCAGATAAGAAGGCCAGTTATTTCACCTTTAAGTTCAGAATGATGTTACTTTGTATGGCCATGAATAAATTTCCAGTCACTCTTTTTACTGGTAGACTGGGGTTATATTCTCAAAGATACAGAGTGACATCTGGAGAGGCTGAAACCTAAATTTGGGTTCCCCCAAGCCTAAGTCTCAATTTTAAACCAGTAAGGACCAGTATCACAAAACCTATTTTCCACTGAATCAAGGGGGATAGAGCAATCTGCAAAGTGTGTAGTATCAGTATATTCTTCACCTCAGAATTGTCAATCATATTTTTGTAACTGCTCTGTCCTTTACAAGTTCCCAAAGTAAAGAGGCACAGCTGTCATGTTTGCTTCTTAAGTCAGCACTAAATTCTGTAGTATAGTGTAACAGGAAGGTGTTTGTTTGTTTGTTTTTCCCCTGACATGTATTTTGAACTCTCTTTATTTAGACTTTTCAGCCATTTACCTTTAGATAACCTGGGCTAGGCAGTGCATAACTGGAGAAGAGAGTGGAGACTGGAGGCTGGAACACAGCCTTGACATTGTAAGTTTGCTATACTATGACTGCAGTGTTGCTGCTGAGGACTGTCACAACACTACTCACTGTTCCTTCACCCACCTGAAGGCATCCAGTGCATCATCTAGTCTTGTTCTCAGCCTAACCAGTCTGCAGGGGTTGTGCAGTTACACCACTGCTGGCAATTAGAAAAGAAATGCACAGTATTTTTCCTCCCAGGAAAACTTCTGGAAACATTTGCACTTTCCCCTTCAGGGATGTGGGGCATAACGAACATCATTTATCTTCCAGGAAATTTAGTGCCCGTATGTTAAAGATCCAATTAGCATTAATTGAAAAAGAACCCCTTTTCTCTCCACAATTAGCAGTTATTGACATACATATATAAACTGTAAGGCTTTGGGGCCTTACTCTAATTTGTATCTCATCAGAGCTACTACAGACTGACTGAGGAGTGGGACCTGATACAGAGTAGGTAGGATTCCACCTACCCATGCCATCCAACTAGACCTCAGAGCTTTAAGAGCTGCAAAGGATGCAATGCTGAAACTAAACTTTTTGTGCTTGACACTATCAGCTACATGAAATTCATCAACATGATAAGTGTTCCCCTCATGCAGTATCAATAGCCATCTTTCTTACATGGTATGAAATTAATCCTTCCCTTGAAGCAACTTCCTCTTGGTCACTATATCTTATTTCTCGGTGACAAATGGACTGAATGTGCCACAGAGGAATCCAGCATGAAGGAGATAAGGCAATGTAAACAGGCATGCTGCACACCTCCCACTACCTACCTCTTTGGGATGTCAGCACTGCTGTCACCCGCTGCTCAGCAGAATGCTGAAAGTTAATATTTCCCAAGCCTCAAGCAGAGCAAACAGGAGCTTTTTTTTTTTTTTTTTTCCCCTTTCACACATGGACATTATTTGTGAATTGTAGCCTCCAAGGCACAGCAAGAACAGTGTACATGCTGGCTAGGTGTTAGTGCTTCCTCCTATGACTGCCTGCCTGGGGTTGTCTGACGTTGTCCAGGTGGAACAAGTCTGATAATGACAGCCCTCAAGAGCTGCCACAGAATTGCATTAATAGTATATATCAGACTGAAATTTCTCAGGCTTCTTAGAAGAAAATTTTCTATGGCACTCATCTGGGGAATCTTAGTTTTTGTCATACATCTTGCAGTCTTTATGTTTCCTAAAAACTTACTGACATTTAAGAAGCATATTCTTTGGCAATGTTTAAATATGTCACATTTTGCAGAAATAAAATGGCAAAGGGGATTGCAATTAGCTTGAGAACATTTTTGGAATTTTACAAGCTCCTGCCATTTCTGTGATCTTTGGTATTTTCTTGAAATATCACGAGAAAACCTATGCCTAGCAATAAAATCTCATTTATTTGGACTGTTCAAATAAATCAGATTTCTTAAATGTGCTCACACCAATTTTTCAATTACCTTCTCCAGGTACATCTTTGCAATTTTGCAGCCTCAATCCTCTGGACTTTTCTCCCTGGCCCCACAAGGCCCCATGCTGCTGTGTCACATTGGTTACAACACGAGTAGATTCAGGGCAGTTCTCAATTCTGTCAGGTTTCCCTGAAGCCTGACAAGACTACAAAGCTCAGTTGTAAAAAGTATAGATCCAGAACTCACAACCTGTGGAAAAAAAAATCAAATTAAGAGCAGAGTCAGTTTAGACAAGGTCATGTTCAGACTCTTGTTCCTGTTCCTGTTCCTGCCATTTCTGCCTGACTAGCAACACCCTGGAAAGTTTCACACCTGCATTTTCACACCTACTGTGGTCATGCTGCACGGCAAACAATGACTGGAAGCAAATGTATTTACAGCCCAATAAAACCAACCTATTTACAACCTAGTCCAGCTCAGGAAACCCCTCAACTTCAAATTCAATTGCACAGGTGCAAATGACAGCCTATTTAACACTTGATTTAAATTTCAAGGTTTTACAAATTAAATAAGCTTATTATATATTCCATACTTCTACCTCTGAAGGATACCACTCCTACAGGAAAGCTACAAGATTCGTGAGTAGTCTATGTGGTTAAATAAAAACATAATTTTGACATCCTAAAATTTAAGTGTTATCACTCTAGAAAAAATTGAGGCATACAAAGTGTCAGTCACAAATAGGATGAATTTGTATATTTGCAAATGAACAGGTTATTTGTTAATTCAATAAGGCAAGTATGTGAAATCTGTAACATACTGCATTCTCTAATATTTTGCATCTCTTATTTCCATTAACACTCAATGAATACACAATCTGAAAGCACAGAGAAGTGCTATGAAGATGGCTGTCACCAGCATCAGTAATTCTAACAAACGTCTGGCATTTCAATCAAAAGGAATGCATGTGCTGGATAGAATGAAGCAGAATTGGTTCCCAACCAGACACTCTGCCAAATCATTTGAATTTATGCCCAGTGGAAATTGTGCAATAGCTGGAAGTTTGGATGCACATCCTTCATTGTGAGTATGGTCATACTAAAAAGGGTGAATTAAATCAACGCAAAGCTGCTTTCAGTTGGATGTGGAGGCTAACAGAAATGTGCTCTAGCTCAAAGCAGAGGACCAGACAGCGACACTTGTTACTAAACACTGGCTGGCAAACATGACACAAAGACAAGACCTGAGGCAGCAGTCTCCATGTTGATGGGGTCTTTATCGCTGACGGAGGAAGTCAAGAAGCTACCCTAGATTATTTTCTAGATTCCTCATCTTGGCAGCAAAGGCAAACCTACGGGGAGATGGGTAGAATCTCAAGGCAGAGAAGCCATATGCTCTACTCTGTGCTTTACCTTTAATGCAAAGAGAGATGACATTGCTGGGGTCTTTGGACAAACAGATACAACAGTATGGGTGGAGAATCTTCAGTAAATCAGTCTAAAGAAATAGGTTTGACTATGCAACATTTGCTGTACATTGCTTACCAGGTGCTTTACAGGGGGTACAAAGCCAAGGCCCTCCCTCCTGACCTCATGCCTCTAATTCAAACATACAGTTGCCACTATACCTGTTTCTAACAGCTATGGATAAGAGATTATCTTGTTCTGAAATGTAGCCTTAAAAATAAGCATGGATCTATTAGCATTCAAACAGTAGAAAAACATTAAATGTGCCCACTCCAAATATTGTCTAAACTTTGTGGCCAGGCCAGCTTTGAATTTAGAGCTACTCACTTTTACAGCTGCCCCCAGCAGCCATCACCTTCCTGACTGAGAACAGCTGGGGAACAGGGACTGAGAATGAAAGCACTGGTCCCTTGAGTACCCTCTGGGTGGATACCAGTTTGAGCTACATCAGTATGAATGAATAAATTACCACATATACATACACATATTTGTGTATATGTATATTTAGGTGTACACATATTACCATCATAAAAGACATCAGCTCAGTTTCACTTCACGTGGATGTTAATAGATATATGTATATTCTATTCATCATCTACAGTGGCATTTCCTTTACCAAGCTTTTATGTGCACTGTCCTGTTTTGTCAATCTGTACCTTGGTGTCTTTGTTTCTCTGATGAAGTTCTCTCTCTCAAACAGCAAGCTTAGACCTCAGATCTTCCACCTAAATTATTACAGAAGAGAATTGGTAATTAAGTTTTAACAAGATTTAAATGATATTAAAAACAGACAGTTAAAAGGAGACACTGCCTTGGGCTTTGTTATAAATTTGTATAATTATTTTTAGTTCTCTGGAGGATGCATAATTATGTTTCTGTATTTATAAAAATACAGCCCTGGAGGCACACCAAAACGAATTTTATAGTCCACTGATTTGCATATTAATGTTAGTCTTGTGGTGTCAAATGTACTTTTTAGCAAATAAACGTCCATGACAATTTTCAAAATGTCCAAAGAATTTTATAGTGTTCTTGATCTGGATTATTTAATTTTGAAAAAAGATATGGTCTAAAGATAAGTAAGAAAAACAGCACAGGGATAAACATAGTTTAAAACCTCAGGAAAGAGGTGAATCAGATGAACTAAACAAAACCTTAAGTTGTTGTTTTGTGTTTTTTTTTTTTTTTTTAACAGTTTTTGGTCTGCTAAGGAAAAGCTTATGGTCTGATGCAAAGCTCTTTGAAGACAGTTTGACTGAAGATTTTTAACAATTCAGTTCTGTACATTTGCCTCCCTACAAAAACATATCACTGTGAAAAATCCTTCTTTTGACCAAGTGTCCTTGGATACTTTTCAGAATGAGAGTAAAACTCAGGGATAAAAGACATTAGTTGATACAGCCCAAAATGATAATCAAAGACTGGAGCTGTATTAGCCAAAGTTTGCATCACCAGTAGCAAAGACTTCAGTTTAACAGTGGAAGATCATGGACACAGAGCCATCTCATGGACATACAGCCATCTCTTCTGGGTTTCTGCATACAGGAAATAGTTGTTATGTAAAGACTTGTTGCTCCCACTTATTTATCTATCCTGTAAAATCCTAATAGATGCACAATTGGTTTTATTCCTTATTTGTCTTGCAGTTTGTTATTTTTTAAAGGCATTTTCAAAGCCAGAAGCCCTACTCTTACAGTGCTAAGGTACACACTTTTTGTACTTGTTTAGACAATTGCATAATAACAACAATAAAGATATCAAACTAATTTAGGATTCAATCTGGTTATATATGTATATGGAGAGGAAACTCTTACTAGCACTCAGTCAAAAGACAATGAAATCAATGGGAGATTTCTTTGCGCATGGATGGAAAAATTACAGTCACAGTTAACAGTATTCCATTTTGTTATCATGATAAATCCATTGGCCTTGCAGTTTATCTCCATATGGAGCTAATGTATTGTCAGCTGAAATGTGTTATTATCAGTGCAATAATTAACACTGTAATAATCTTAAACAATTATTTCGATTAGAAACTTGTCTTATTGTCCAAGTTTGTAACAAGAGTAAAATACAAATTCTGTGATTATCCATGCATAGAATAGAGCTGGGACATTTGTTATGTGCCAAAAATGAAAAGAGAGAGTCAAATCTCAGTGTCTAATAGTAGCAGGTAAGTTGCATTTTACAAAAAAGGTTGTGTCAGTCAACTGCTGTCTCAGGGCAACACTTGTTAGACCATAAATTAGCTGATTGCATGTTCCGAGCTACAATTTCCATGAAGTCTCATTCAAGGAGATATTAATGATCATCACTTAACTGTGACAAAATGGTGTCAAAGAGGGAACATACACCTGACACGCTACTGGTCCCATGAAAGCCAAACTCCCAATGTGTCATCTTTTGTTCTATATACTCTTTAGCCAGAATGTTTAAAGGAAAAGCAAAAATATCTTAAAAATAAGAATAAAATAAAAGACAAGCAGCCAAGACTGAGTAAAATGTTCCTGTGACACTTCAAGGTTGATTGCCAATCATGTATATAATCTTGGGGATGAAATGAGGTGGTCTGAAAAAAGCAAGAACAGAAAAATCTTGTGTTTCTGTTTTATAATGCAGAAATCTTTGGTGGTTTACTGAGACGATTTGCACTTGGAATTATATACCCACAATCAACTGCAGGAAATAAATTACAGATGTTACTCACTGGAATTTGCCCTTGCAAAGTGCTAAGCATTGGCTTTAAGATGAAAAGGCAGGGGTTGATAATACTCAGCTCTCTGGAGTACTGAGAATGAAGGGAACTGCCAAGGTATGAGATCTGAGCACACAACCATGCTTCTGCTGGGTAAGTCATAGTACTTGACACAACGTTTATGCTGTCCTTATGGCGTCTGTGAAAGGATAGGCTGTGAAACTACCTGATCCAATATAAATCATGCCAGGAAAAGTGTCTCTCAAAAATCTTTGATTACATTTAAGCCAGCAGTATGAGTTTTACTGTTATTGACCATTTTGTAAATGAGGTTGGAATGTTTTTGACTCTGAATCACATGCCACAAAACTATATTTAATGTCTTTATATTTAATGTCTTGTAGTACCATGATTTATAATGTCTGACTACGGACAGAAAAGTATACTTACTTTTAGGGAAATATACTTAGCCCTTGTTTTAAACCTCCCATAACTAGAAAGTAAAGTTTGAGGGCAGGATCTGTTCATTTTCAGGGGTTGCCATTGATATAATGAGGTTTACATATACAAAGTTATAGAGCAGTCTACAAAGACAATGACAACAACAACAAAAGAAACAAAAAATAAACAGAAGTATTTGGAAGAGCTACAGGTAGAAATGTACTTCACAGCTTTAAAAAAATAATCTTGTCTTTACACTTCTTTCTCTTACAAGCAGAATTTGATAGATTTTCATTTGTTACAGAAAGCTCTAGAGTGTTGTTTAGTGAAAGTGATTTTATTCTGCTGGAACTTGATGCTTACTTCATTAACAGTCATACGTGCCAAGGCAGTGAAGTGGCTGATGGACCTGAGGCTAAAAGTAAATTCAAGGAAATGTTATTTTTACACATACACAAACCTGTTTCATCAAGGAGATAGAGTTTTATAGGCAGACATGTTCAGAATTGCTACCCGTTCCAATAATTTTCTTTTTTAATTCAGAATAACTGGGGACCAGTTATTGCTTGGCTTGACTCTTTGGCAGAGGAAAAGGAACAGAGAGGGGATGAAGAGACTGCTAAAGGAGTCTTCCTCCCCTACAGTCAACCTGCAGGAAAAGTCAGTCACAACTGCAGCCCTCTGGGCCAGCTTATTTTGCACCTGCGGGACATAATACTCCTGTCAAGGGCAAAGGCGAGGAGCACTGGCATTGCTTCAGATGAGCTCAGATAGTCTCAGTTTACTGGAAGAGTGGCATCCGAGTGGCTCTAACAGTGCTCCAAACTGAGGAAGAATCCCAACTCAATGAATTTCTTGAGACAGTGTAACTCTGCCCTGTCTCTTGTTCTGGGTTGCTTGCATTGTGAATTGTTTGGTTGTAAGAGAAGTGAAGGTAAAACTGCTGCTAGGGTTATCTTTGATCTGCACAAAAGCAGAATCACAAAGAGGCACTGGAAATCAGATTACACACAACAGTGTCTGTGCATACCCGTCTAGCCACACTGCTAATGTAATACTATAGAAAGCTGATTTATTACCAACATCTTGTTCCAGGAGTTTGCAGCCCTGTTTAGTACTTGGAATGCCTCATTATACAGAGTCTGCACCTCTGGACTCTTTCTTTTCTGGGTAGTGTCATTTTGAAGTAATACATTATCAGTTTCCATAGGCCAGTGATGCATTACCAGAACACATCAGAAAAACAGCTGGCTCAGTCTCTCAATCCTTGGCGTCCAGCAACAGCTGACTGTGATGATGTATTACATGAACTCTTCAGTCTATCATTGTAATACATCAAAACAAGGCACTGGTCTGAAGGTGTATTACTCAAGGGAAGGCAAAGCTGAGTGAACCTGTCCAGAAGGGGGGTTCTGGTTTAATTATGCAAAAGAAGTTACAGTACACTGCTCAAAGAAGGTTTGTTAGCTTCAAATTTTTGGTGCACTGATAAAATACAATTTGCATTCACACAGATGATATAACAGGAGAAGGTCATGTTGTTACTTGGTTTAGAGACAAACACCTCGACAACAAGTGTTCTGTCAAAATGTTGCAGTGTGTTGTGCATCACAGAGGTTGCACAATATAATTGAGCCAGGGGGGATCTGAGTTCAATTAATAAACATATGCACCCTTCTGTCCCCTCTCCCCGCTTTAAAAATTATTTATGGAAAAACAGATGAGAACCAGGTATTTGAGTGTAGTAACCAAAAGAGCGTATCGGTGAGTTTTCCTTGCTGCCTCTTTTGGAGGAAGTCTCAGCAGGCTCCAGCTGATGCTGTGACTCTCAGGAAAAGCAGCAGCACAGAAGCCGTCCTGAGGCACTGCAGGTAGAGATGGAGATGAAAAAGAAATATCAGAAATTGAGACAATCTCCAACAAATAAGTACAGAAGCTGAATTAATTGGAGACTTCATAAGAGCTTAATTTACTGCACTTACTTACACTACAATTCATGACATCGAATGAACAAAAATCTCCCATTGACCAGGACTGCAGACTTGCCATAGCAGTGTCTTGGGATGTTTAAATTGGTGCTAAACCTGTTTCCTCTTCTTGCATCACAAGGATTACAGTAAGGAGAATGTCTGCATTTCTCACTCCATTTAACCAGGGCTTCTATTCTGCTCAAAATACAGGAAATGTTGCTATAATGTCCGCTTTGGATTGGATTCACACAAAGAGCACGAGCTGCATTTTTCGTCTACAGGCAGATTGTGATATGCAGTACAACTAGTTAAAACTAAGCAGCAAAAAGCTTATTTGTCTCTAATGCCAGAAGTATTATTTTCCAGTATTGTTTCAAAGACTTGGCTTCCTCACCATTGTTTTGCCTATGTCAAGTTCCAGCTTCTTTTTAATGGGGCTCAGGATTGCTCTTTCAGTGTTTACTGCTGACTTCATAGCCTACTGTTTCCCCTATGTCCCTGCAATATTAGCCTGCATGATCCTTTCTTTCTCCTGCCTGTCATGCTGCTATGCTTTCATACTTCCAGCAATGTCCTTAGAATTGAACACCCTTTTGACCACTGTTTCTGTAACCTTACTTCAGTCCCTCTCCATCCCGTTGCCTTAATTACATTGGTTTGGATGCAGATAAACATACAGTAAAACTAGGTCAATAACATATACTTTAATCTGTATGTTTTCCCCTTTCTCTGCTATTCTTCATTGATTTCTCTCTACGAGTTGGAGAAAACTTTTTGAGAGAGAGTTGCAGTGCCTGAATTTATTTTACTTGCAGAAAAAATAGATTAATTTTATGGTGAATTGGGAAATTTAGGGACATGCATTTTTCTGCTACGTATTTCTGTCTAGTAGAAGCAGCCAATATCTAATGTTCTGTAGCAAGTATTTGAGAACACAAGCTGGTCTGAGATGGGGACAACACAACAGGCAGCGGTTGGTTTAGATCACTCAGTACATTATAAGCATTGTGAATCAAAGACACACCTGAGAGTGGGCATTTCACCAGTATGCCGGACTCATTAGGACAATTTTAGCTCTGTGTTATTTACAAAAAGATCTAAACAGTCTTATAGTTACAAAAGAGACAGCTCACAGCGATATGACAAGAGGGCATGACCAGAAGTCCTGAATAAAACATGCAGCAAGAACAGATCAAAAGTGCGATCAGTAGTTAATGAGAATGGACTAACAGCCATTTTTGTAAGCCTTGAAAATGGTTCAGTGTGTTATAGATTTAGTTGTGAATGCAGATGACATGCCCTTCACTGCAGTATCTCACTGTATTGGTGTTGTGGGAGGGTGTGAGTAAGGATTAAGGACAACAGAGACATGGGATGACATGTGTAAACACCGGTTACAAAATAGCAGGAAGGACAGGAATTGATTAATGAATTATGTCCTGTACGGATGCCTCAGTGAAGGGACAGGTGAGACAGATGCTGAGATAAAGAGTGCCTCAATGGAAGGATCTTCTTTCACCAGCTTGCTTGTTTTTAGAATATCGAAGTCCTGCAGAATTCCCTTTTTCAGAAGAAGGGGAAAGAGCAGCTCCCTAGCAGCACGGCTGCCTGGAGTATGTGTCCTCTGTCACATGACTTGGGAACTACTGTGACCTCCCCTCATTTTCCTTACTGAAGCAGCAGGTCCACCTGTCCCAGTGGATAAGAACTTAGATTTTGTCAAGAGAATACAGCAATGCAAGTACACTTAAGAGTCAGACATGCTGTGCCATTAGCCATTTCCCCGTCACCTTCCTGGTAGTGAAAGGACAGAGTACTGCTTAAGCACATTCTTCAAGGAAAATTAGCAGCTATGAGCAACTATGGTTGCCCTTGAAGTATGTATCTTTGTTCAGTGGGAATACAACTAAGCTGTAACCTGTAGATATTGACTGAAAGCGCTGGATTTGTTTGTGACACATGACTCAGGCGCACTGTGATGCACCAAGTCATGTCGAGCAGTGCCTGGTGGAAACCTCAAACAGAATCATGAAGCAAAGCTGGGCAGAACCAGCAGTGGAACCGCTAACCTTCATCCCTAACCTTGTGCTTCACCCTATGAATTCTGAAGGGAATAATCTGGAAAAAAACACAAGCTGCTGAAAAGTATATGGCTCTTCAGTCAAATAAGGCAAAGTGTCTATGTTGAAGCATTTCAACCTACCTTAGACAGGGCAGGAAAAGGCAGACAGAAGACTACCTGACATAAGCTTTAGGAAGAAGGAATTCATTGCTCTATCTCTTTGGCAGAATACTTTACCAAAGAATTACCTGGGATGGGTGTTACTGGAGCATATGGAACAAATGATGTTTTGATAAATTCTTATGTCTATACTCAGTGGTATTTTTAACCTGAAAGAAGTGTACCAAACAGCCTGTGAACTCCATGGAGGATTTAACATGTAAAAGTGAATTATACAGGAAGCTCCTCTGTATCGTGATGTATTTTTGTTACAGTCTTTTCATGTTTCCTCTGTTTTACGTGACTGCAGGGTATATTGGTCCATTGCCTGAACTGATGCATAATACTCAAAGTTTTCCAGAACATAAATTTTCTGCTTCTAAGGATCATGCCCCACCAACACAGCAATATTAATAATAGTTACAGCACTTACCTGTTCACACATAAATATAAAGAAACCCATTCCAATGAGATGAATGAACTCATTCACTAGCCTCAGGCATACCCACACCATAGGTCATTTTAGAGAGGCATACAGAATAAGATATGATATAATCAGTAAAAAAGCTCATACAACTGAGTTTTGTCCAGACTTACTAGCCAGCAAGTTCTAGACAAAAATAAACAAATCAAGGCAGACTAACTTGTGTATCTTCTTTCTTCCAGGTACTCAGAGCAATAAACCCTTCAGAGAAGGTCACTATTTTTTTTTAATCTCATCTAGGAATGTACTTCAGGTTAGTGTAGCACTTGATTCTGACACTCTCTGCAATATCAATGCTCCATTATTATTTAGTATTTGGCCAGCTTAGTTACTATATTGTTCTGTTTCTATGAAAATAATTTATTGCATTGACTATACTTATTCTTTTCCTCTTCATTTCTAAACTATAAATCAACTTATGCTCATCAGGGATATTATTAGTAACTTGTTGTTACGTTTGTCAATGTACATTTGAATACCAGTATTCCCCAGCCACAAGTGTCAGCATATTAAGAGCTGTTCAGACATTTGAACATAATATACTCTGTTTCTATGGCTTCCGTTGTATTACTAGTATGATAATTATTACAGCAAATGATAAAATACAGCAAAATTGTTTTCTCCCCCCTTAATAACATAAATAAAAGGAGCAATTAATTTCCTACAATAAAAACAGGCAATACAATAACGTACAAATGTGGAGTTTCTTCATTATTGCATCAAATTGCAAAACGGAAACATATAATTTCAAAAGGCTCATAAGCAAAAATGGAAACACAGCTGATGTTGCGTCAGCATGTAGTACAAAACTGTGAAGCTTGCACAGCTCACAGCTAGTCTCCTCAAATGAACCAGTTAACATTTGTAAATGAAAATATGTAACACAAAGAATCTTCTCCCTTTTTTTTGCCTTCCTTCCAGAACATTAGGTAGTTTTTCAGGATGTTACTTCTATATATCCATCCAATACAATAAGCTCATAGCATCACTAGTTATTTTAAACCTTGATATCATGCATAGCTACAGCTATAGCTTTATCAACACGTCTTATGACAGATGACAATAGTGTTTTCAAATGGAATCAACATACTTTGAACTGATACATCTCCCACTATAACCCATATATATGCCAGATGTGTTTTAAGCCCTCTTTTGTTCACTGGTATTTTGGTTGCTTTGGTTTTAGGTTGCTGAGAAAAGGTAACACATTTTCTTTGACATCTCATACAATTTTACAAGTATTCAGGGCACATTCCCTGCTTTGCATGGAAAATGTATTTGCACAGTTGTCAGAATGATGGACAGGGGGAGAATGATAGGAAGGAGCACTGATCTTTGCTTGTTATTACATACAATAGCCCAGTAGGAATCATGATGTGTTGGTGAGACAAACTGTGTCCCATTCTGGAACATATTAAGTTTGTCTCCAGGACACACATGACTTCACTAGGGTGTCTAACCTCATTCATAATAGATGCTAATCTTTTCAGGGCTGACTGATGACAGCACTTCCTGCCCTTCACGGAATTAGAGCTGGGTTTTATCAAAGGACTCAAACTGCCTGCTAATTAGACTAATTCCCTTCATCATGAATTATTTATTTCCATTGGTAACCGATCACTGTGACATTAATGGGTTCTGCTCAACTTAGTTTCATACTAATATACACTATAAGTTAAATGTTTAAAAACTCCTGATACTTCACTCCAGGTCAAGTGTGTCTTCATATAACTCTTGATGTTTTCAATAAAGTTTTGATAATTAAAGACTGTTAGAATAAAGTCTCATTACTAAGCCAAAAAGAAAAAAAAAAAAAAAAAAAAAAAAAAGAAAACGAAAAATAATTTTTAAGTTATTAAATAATTCCCCCCCCCCCCCCCCCCCCAAAAAAAAAAATAGAGGTAATATATACAAATTAATTTAGGATTAGGAAGAAGAACTCTCTACTGCACTGATGACAGGGTTTCATGACAATTCACAGAACTGAATACATTCCCTCAGCCAGAATGTGTAGTGCCTGTACATTCAAAATTCTTACCCAGTGCAAGAAGCTGTGGGGTTCTAGTATCAAGACTAAGTCCTTTACTTAGGTAGCAAGTATAAAATATGCAAATACAAAATAAAGAATACCTGGACAACAGACAGCAGCACTGCAGCCCAGAATCAGGTGAAGAATGCCAAAGGCAGTGTGCAGGTCACCAGTGAGACATAAATGGGAAAATATAAAACAGTAAATCTAGGATATCTTAGCAGCAGGATCTGAGCAGGACACCAGAGGTCATCCACACAATACTTAGAAGGTTCCAGCATGAAAACTGATGACCAGGTTTTGGCATCACCGTTCAAAAGTTGTATTGACCACTGAGAGAAAATTCATAGGAGAACAACAAAAAGAGCAATTCTGAAAACATGACCGATGGGGAAAGACTGAAAAATAATGGTTACAAAATAGATGAGGTTAGTGATCAGTTTTCTCCATGTCCACCACAAGCAGAACAAAAACCAATAATTTCAGCCTGAAGCCATGAAGATTTATCTGAGAAATTGCAAAAAGGATTCCTAGCTGTAAGGACAGAGAAACACATGGTCAGCCTAAATAAAAAGTGGTGAAATTCCCACCACTAAAGAGATTTTGGCCCTGACTAGGTAGGCTAGATTGTCATGGAAGGTTTAGGTGTATGTGGAATCACCTCTGTCACAAAATTATTTTACGTCACAAAGAAATGTCAGCTCAATTACCATAGAATGTTTCTTCAAAATTTTTGCTGTTTCTGAAGAAAAAATTCCTACTGGAACGTTGTGATTATTTGAATATTTCTCAATAATAAGACTGTCTATTTTATGAATATTATATATAGGATAACATTTTTTTATAATTCAAATGTTGACCTTTCCCACTGTCATCATAGTAGACAGTGAACTTATACTATGCCTTTGATGCAATTAATTCATGTAGTTTTTCTGACACAAGCACAGGATAGTACAGTTCAGGCTGTGCATTTTACAATGGCACTCTTTACCTGAAATCTGTAGAAATCAAGTCTGAGAGAGACAACACACTACTTGGTCACTGATTTCACCTTTGAACCTCCTGTGTTTGAGCAAAACGTGAAGACATACTGCATGTTACAGAGTTGGGCTCAATTCTGTACATACTCATGAATAAATAGTGCAGATTCTCACGCATTTCACAAAACAGGTTTTATTCTGTCTGTGAAATATGAGAAAAATGGATACAACACAGAAGAATCGATAAGAGGCTTGTTTGGGGTAATTTTTGCACCGATAAGGTGAATTTAAAGTAATAAACAGCATAAGACAGCTGGACAGAATAGTCTATATTCCTTAGGCTAATGAAGACTTGGACTACAGTATATTTGACAAATAGTTTTTCACGTGATAGCCATAAAAGAACACATATCTTTCTAATCCATAGTGATAACAAAGAAGTTAGGTAAAAATGAACAGATGCTATTCAATAAGCACATGTACATTTCTATCACAGAGTGATATACTTTGGCTGTGAAAATAAAGGTGCTATTTTTCCACTGTTGAAATAATACAGAATCAATAAGAGGCAACTGCGAGCCTCAATGGCATCAAGGGGTTTCTGTTGACATTCACAAATCAAATGAGCAAAGCTCTGCTGGATTGAGATGTCATCAGAAACCCCAAGATGGCATTACAGCCTTGTTTTTCTAAGTTGTGTTTTTTTTTTTTTTTTTTTTTTTTGTGTGTGTGTGTGTGTGTTTTTTTTTCTTCAGTAAACACATCCAACTGACTTCTTATTTTAAATAAAAGATTGTATTTTCATTTCTTTCCTTTTTCTCTCATCATCTTTTTTTTTTTTCTTTTTTTTTTTTCCCCAGGTTATCTGCCCTGCTCTGCCTTACTTCTTCCTTTTCACCCCTTCTCCTCCTGCCTGCCCCAACCATCCTTGTCTTACCTTTCTCTCTTTTCTCATGTACCTTCTTTCTTTCCTGGTTCTCTAACTCCCCAAATCAAAACATTTCTTGAATGGGTGACTCTGCTCAGTGTGTTAGCAGCGCTCCCTAATGTCATTTCAACAGTACAAACCACTCCTACAGCACTGTCGATAGACTATCCTATTAAGACAAGATAAAAATCACTTGTGTACCGCTCGTTATTTGTATAGAATAAGAGACTTCAAGTAGCTCCTGATGCAGCAATATATAATAGCTTTCATTTCAGACCTAATAATACCTGATACTTGAACAGATACTTCCATTTGATGTTCTAAAACTGTTTCTTAGACATTAATGAATTATATCTCACAAGTGTGCTCTGACAAACAGGCTATTCCCATTTCACAGATGGAGATAACTGAGGAGGAACGAGAAGGGCAATTTGTTTTTACAATGTCTCTCAGGGCCCAATTCTTCACTGTCACATTTAAAGTTTTTATTGTTGGCTTCAAGCCAACAGTGAGTAAATAACATCAAAGAGCATTCAGATGTTCCAAATCTTGGTCCTTTAATAATGAGAGATTCCTTCTCTTTATATGACAGAGCAAATTCTCCTTGCAAGCCAGTATACAGACACCTTCTGGGACATTTCATTTCATATTTCTTATGAATAAATTACCAAGGAAAGTGAGATTTTGCACCAAATTGCACTAGCATCATAAATTAAAGCCACCCATTATTCTTTATCAGCCTCATGTGGGAGTGGGGGTTCTTGAGGAGGAATATTTTCTAAAATGTGACCTGAAAAGTATATTGTTGTAAAAAAAACAACCAACCAACCAACCAAAAAAAAAAACAGCAACAGTGTGAACATAATCTTTCAGCATCACGAACACCAGCTATGATCACAAAATAAGAGGACAATGGGCAGAAAGTCCTTACAGAATACATGTTAAAGAATTTGCAAATTTGCATAGATTTTTAACTATGATTTGCTTGCATTAACACTAATGGGTGTATGAAGTGTTACTCAAACTGTTCCTGAGCAGTACTCATCAGAATTAACTTATATCATGAGATGTGATAAAAAGATGTCACTCATATCCTCTATAAAGGGGCAGTTATTCATAGTTTTTTTTTAAAAGGTTTCTGCTCATTTGACAAATTGATAGAAGAAAAATGAGATGAAAATATATTTAGAGATATTTTTATATAGAACATATAGGTGCAGAATGAGCACTGAAGAGCTACCATGAAAGGCCAAAGAAAAGCAGAATAGATGAGGCCATCAAGGACCCTGTCTGAAAACAACAACAACAACAACAACAAAACAAAACAAAACAAACAAACAAACAAAAAAAACAACAACAAAGTTTTCACTGTGCTTATGTGCTACAGAAAACCTATGTAATTAAAACTGCTCTTGAGCAAAGTTGAAAGCTCAAATAGTTGCCCTAGTTCCTAAAACTAAGCACAGTAGGAAAAAAATGAAGAATCTTGCACAGATTTTACAAGATTTTTTGTTTTGTTTTTATAATCCTAGTCACTGAAGAATCAAGTAAGCATAAGATAAATTTGCATAGAGGGCTGAGGTTGTCAGGGGGTATTGCATGGGACTGAGTGAATAATTGTGTGGGATGCTAGAGCAGTGGAGCAGAACCAGACAGACAGGTTATTCTGAGAGGCAAAGAGAGCAGGAGAAAGTTAGTATTGTGGGTCTGGAAATCAGATGTGAGGGACAAAGAGGGACAAGAAAGCAGAAAAAAATAATCAGGTAGGTTGAGCAGCCACTCATCCTGATGTGCTACAGGAAAGCAATGGAGGATCACTGGAGTGAGAACAAGGGGATCTGCATTGGACTGGGCACTCCTGGCAGCTGAAGAACATAATTTGTTCCTTGATTTTTAACAGTGTTGTTACACTTGTGGCATGTAAATCAACCTCATTTAGGAAGGGAATTTATCTCTCCCCTTCTTCATGGATAGCATCTTGAAGGCAATGCTGACTGAATCACTCTCCTATTATGACAGAGTCTACATCTTGTGGTAAATGTATAAATAGAACAGAATAAAGTTCCTTGCAGATATGAGGTGCTATACCACAATACACAGAAATCATCCACTAAAATAAAATAATTTTCTCTGGTACCAGCCCGCAAGCAAACCTTCATATGAACCCTCATCCAACCCTAACACAACCAGCCATAAATATAAATAATATTTATATTAATTATATATAAACATAAACAGAAATAAACATAAATAAATCTAACAAAACATAATAAACATAAATATAAATAAACATATACAGAAATACACAAAGAGAAAAGCACAGAGAACCTCGTGCTATTAATAATGCTTTTGTGTTTCCCATCTATCTAGAGGAACATTCCCATTCAAATTCCCAGCTAATCCATATCCATACCTTCTAAACCAGCTGGAGAGAAAGCAAGTATTTCAGGAGAAGCATACTATTTTCCAACTCTTAGCTTATTTTCCAGCTGGAATCAATAATACATTTCCATTTCTCCTCACACTTCTTTCACACATCTCACAGTCCAACCTTCTGTGTTCTTGCTACCTGTGATTTATAAACACATAAGGACTTCCTGGTTAAGTGGTCATTTCACTTCAAGAGTTTGTGGTCCAGTGACAACATCCTCACTGGACACATAATAATACCTTTATATTATTCCTTCGCCATGCTTTCATGAGGATCAAGCGTAATACTGAGCTGTTCAGAGCAGCATCCATGAAGAGGCTATGACAGTATTCTCCGATAACCAATTATTCACACTATCTATCTAAACATTGATAGAAAATATCCACAGAAAATGGACCTGAAGTGACTTCTAGTATTTAAGATGTAAAATTTAAAGGTAACCAAAGTCCTGATTTCTCCCAAGTCTTGCAGTGAGTTTACCTACCCCCTCAGGAAAACTGCTCTCCTCTTTGAAGCTGATAAGTTGGGGCTTATAGACACCTGCCTAACTACAACATCCAGCTGCTGCTTTCGAAATAAAAGAACAAGTCTATGATTTGTTACAAGCCACCCACATGCCTAAAAGACACCCCCGCAAATTCTGTCGGTGTTAAATTCTTTGCAGAACCTTGCTTTAAAATCAGCCTCAGTGCTAAAATGAACAATTAGACAGTTCCCACAAAACCTGCATCATTTTGGTTCCACATCTGCCCCATTACCCACTAGGATGGAGCCCACATTTCACTGGACTTTTTGGATATTATTAAAACAACCCCATTGTGCAACAGGATCAATAAGAGAGAGCTGGGATCATTAATTTTGTATTCTACTGTACAGAGCACTGCCAGCCACAGACATGGTTTGGAGGCAGCAACACATTTCCAAATTGTCTTCATATGTGGTCATATGAAGAGCAGAGGCAACTGACAAACCTTCACAGGGAACTAGCTGATGGTATAGTGTCCGTTAGCGTAGTATTTAAGCTCACCGGGAGTCCATTGCTCATAATGTATACTACTTTAGCCTGATAATTTACGTGGACGGTGAATTTGAAAGTATATATATTGTGGTTTTGGAGACAAAAGATCTCTTCTCAGCTAAAGTTATGCCTCTGATAGTCCCAAAGGTAAAGTGAAGATTAAGCACATAATGAGTACTTTAAACAAATGTCCATAGGTAAATACAGAAAATGGAAATGAAAATCCCCCTTTCAATTCCCAGAACTTTCCAGTTCCAGGAAGCTAAAAGCAGGAGATACCTGCTTTGTTTCATAATCTCCAAAGCATCTACTACTATTTCTGGAGATACTGGCCTGTGAGAATTACTCTTTCAGTATGAAGGAACAAACAAAAAATACCCCAACAGTAAAACTTTTGATATTTATGCATGAGAAGATTTTTGAACCACTCAGTGAGTCATTTTATGGAGCAATTAACGTTCCTTTTTATGTAGATATTTTTTCTTCGTCTGCCACCTTTTTAATAGTTCTTTGCATAAATTGGTAAAATAATTTCTCATTCCCTCAGAAACAACAGCTGCATTGTGAACTCCTGAATTGGCATGTCTTAGGAATATATTATAATAATTCAGAAACTGCTGCCATTTCTGTCAAGCTTTCATTCATACGAAGGTTGCCTTGAACATCCCCTCCTCCCTTCCCCTTTCATTGCTATTGCTGATCTCAGTCAGATTGTCCAGCCACCTCCCCTGCTCTCCCAGCTCCCTCTCCCGCCCCCAGTCTCAGCCCCCCTCTCTCAAGCTCTTGACACAAATCTTCTTCCCTTGCCCCTCCCTAAGTCTGGCTCTCTGTAGCCTTCTCAGTCGAATTAGACACAAATGACTTGTCTTGACTTTCAAAGCCCTTTGTGGCCTATCCGCTCACCACTGACCCTCTTATATTCAATATCAAAAGGTCAGCTCTTGCTCCCAATTAGTCTATGAGCCAAGGTACCTTCCTCTGACTGCAATGTTTTCAAACAAGCCCAGTCTTTCCTCTGTTTCCCCTCATATTTGGAGAAGGAATTGTCTATTGGTGTCTGCAAAGCCTTCATGTTCTTCCTTTTCAGATTTCCCCTCAGAACTTCACTTTCCCTTCAGAAGCTGCAGCAAGGGCCAGTGTGGGTGCCAGGCCAATGCTAGCCAACCCAACAGGAGGGCTTCTTGAGGGTTTCCCCTTGTTTGTACCTCACTAGTGCCAGTCTTTCACAGCAAGATGTAATTATTTTCCCCATTCTTTGCAGTACATCACTGAGGTGGTTCTGGCTGTTAATTAGAACTTCTAGGTCCTGCAAAGATGCAAAAGATAATGAACAAGAGAGGCAACAATAAGAATCATTGGTTTCGAGGGGCCAGGCTTGGCCACCAGAACACTCAGTTCAACTGAGAACTGGTACTGAACAAAAAGCCCTGGTTTGTCACTACAACTTCAGGGTAGACCTCTCATGTTTCAGAGCTGTGAGTCTGGCAAAGCTACCCACAGCTCACGTGCTTCTAAAATAGCTAAATTTGCGTAGAATTTCACAGATTTGGCAAAAAGCTTGGTGTTTTGATCAACTTCAGAGCCCCGCACAACTGAAAATTCTGAGATTCTCAGATAAACAGTCACCAGTGTATAACTTGAGTAAATTCACATTCCTTGCCTCAGCAATTCTGATGAAAATAGCTGAAATGCTTTGGTGGCAATTTTCCCAAAATTTCAGACTGAGTTAAACATGTAGGAAAAAATCATTTGGATAAAGGTTATAAGTAATTGAAATTCTATCAAATATCTGAAATTCATTCATATGAATAACTGAAAACAGGGCCATTCAATGGGAAGTTTAAGGCAAACTGATAGATGATGCTCTGAGCTCCATTATTATAAACATAGTGGTTTATTATAAAGATAATTGTGGGTTGTTCAAGTGTAGGATGGAGATGTGTGTGGGAAGTAGTAGAATGGAGGTAGCCAAGTGAGTAGAGTGCAGGTGAACAGCTGAATGGCTTAACTGTTAATTTCCTTTTTTATTTTTTTAAAAAGATTTACATTAATATGCAGAGAAGTAGGACCTAAGTCTAAGAACTTTTCTGAGCAGGGACATAACGTGTACATACCCATATGAAGTACAGAAACACTATGTATTGGATTACATAATTTACTTGAAATTAGTAGCTTGTTGACAGAAAGGCCCTGCTGGGTTTCATAACCTGAGAACGTAGCTTTCATGAAGCAAATTATTCTTCAAGAAATGAGTAACAATGCCAGTTGCTTCATACCTCTGACACAATATTTAGCTCTGTCATTTAAATATAATTGCTCTATTTTTACATTAGTGCTATTGATAAATGTAGATTGTAAGGAATAAGTAAATTCTTTCATAGTAATAAAGCGATTGTTTATTAAAAAAATAAGAAAGCTGACACTTTTTCCATCTTGTAGATTAAAAAAAAAAATAGTTACCATTATTACGGTAGCTTAGTTATAGAAATGGTTCAAAGTTTTTGTGGTCTAGTATTTTTAATACTCCAGTGTAATCTACTCCAGTCATCCTTGACAGAGAATAAAGACAGGTTTTCAAGGATCACAGTTTTCAAGCTGTGTGGAAATGCCCATTTCCTGTCTTGAGAGTAATCACACACACACAGAAAAAGACAATGATATTTTGAGTGATGTTTATAAACTGAATCTAGGACAAAGTGCATGCTTCTGCTGAAGAACAGTTTTTCATGGCTAAATTCACTGTGTATCCAGAAATCTCATAGTGTATGTTAAATTGCCATCTTTAGTGGGCATTTCATTCCTCTGGCAACAACTGCTGCCTTTTGCACTGACATGAAGCTATCACTTAAAAACAGCTTGTCATTTTCCTGTGAATACAAAATTTATACTGTTCTACAAAGTGGAAAAAAAAAAATCCAAAAACCTCTAGCACATTTCATGAATAATATGTCAATATATGTATATGTCTATTTAAACAGATACAACGTGTGAAGACTTTTGGCTCCACAGTTTACATCCTTTCCTTCATGATGAAATTCTTTCCATGACTGCCTGAAATGCTGGATTTCAAACTCACACTTCAAACTGGGAACACAGTCTTGACATCTGAGTTCAAACAATCATTCCCAACTGACTGGAAGCAAGAATATAAGCTTATGACATCTCCCTCAACTACACTTTCTGTATCATTTGTACCTGGTGTTCATTTTGTTTGCAGAGGACAAAGACCTGATGAGATGAGGTAACAGAAGATTCTGCAGCAGCAGCCAGAGGCCTGAAACCTGTTTTTTTGTTTTTTGTTTTTTTTTTTTTTTCCTCCTCATGTGGTGCTGGTCCACAATCTTGCCTTCTCTAGATGTGCCTTCTCTCTACAATCATGAGGTCTCAGTTGGTGCAATCTAGGGAGGATGGCTTATTCCAGCATTGAGGTACAAGTTGGGTCTTACAGATGAGAAACCAGGAAGTCCTGCTGGTATCTATGCCTGCTACACATTCCACTGAAAACCTGAACTGGCCTTAAAATAATGAAGTAAAGAAGTGTTTTGTTTTGTTTGTTTGTTTGTTTTTTGTTTCCTTAACACTTAATACAGAACATGCTTTAAAACTTTCCTCTGCAGCCCTGGAAGCATGAACATTGTTAGAGAGAAAAAGAGAGAAAGGAGAAAAAACAGAAGGGAAAAGGAAAAGGAAGAACAGAAAAAAAAAAAAAAAAAAGCTAAAATTTCCAAATAATCCCTTGGTTCTAGGAATTAAGGCTATTAGGACTAATTAAGAACCTACATTATAAATAGCACAAATCTCAGTATCACAAAATCCAATTAAGTTGTTTTGCCTTACTCTCTACTCTTCGTTTGGCACTTTTCAAAAGGATGAAACAGAAAACTGAACAAATCAAACAGAAATCCTACTGACCTAGGAATATTTTTCACAAGTTGTTTTGCATTGCTGTGCTGCATTATATTTAGCAACATTCAAACTATTCAGCTTTTGGCTGAAGCTCTTAACATGTATAATTTTAACAGATAGCTCAAAAGAATTCCAAATAGCACAATACTGGGAGAGGGTAGAAAATTATATTAACACATGAAATTATATTTCATGTATATATCTGAGAATTATATTAACATACGTCAAATAAGTCTACCTTCTCAATGACACAGTCTCCAAGTCTCCTAGGTGCCACACATGAGTCACTCAAAGGCTGAGAAGAGTTCACCACTACTGAAAGTTGTTTTTATTTTAAAAGCCACACAGCCAGGAGAGACTGCTAGCTGCTGTTTCCCACTCCCCGGTACCAGAGAGGTGCTTCAGGAGTTTATCTTGATTTTGAAGAACTTTATCTGAAGGAAAAATACATTTTCTTAGTCAAAATATTTTACTTTGACTATTTAGAAATTAAATTGTTTGGGTTTCTATTTTAAAAAGTGTAACTATATTTAACAGTTTAAAAACACAACTATCAGCATTTCCTTTGACTCAAGAAAACATTTCCTTCAATTTGAAAATGTGCTAAAATACATCAGAAAGCATATATGTAGAAGTATGTAATTATACAGAAGAAGTTACTACCTTTTCTAAGAAGCCCTTCATAACAAGTCCTTTCTAAACACTACCAGAGAACAGAGGAACACTGACTTTTAACAAGCAAGCCTTGAAAGAAAATTTTCTGGAGACAATATGCTAAAAATTAGAACACATGCTCCATCAGAAACTTGTTTCTGTTTTTTATTTGTTGTGTTCTAAAGTGAATGTGAAGAAGCTATACAGACAAGGTCCTTTTAAAATAAAGATCACTTCAACAGGTCTTATAGACCCTGGTACCAACATGTGTTCTCAACTAAATTATTATTATAAATAAAAATTATTATTATTATTATAAATAAAAAATTTAAATAAACTATTTAATTATTATAAATTAAATATTATAATAAATTATTATAAATAAAAATTCAGGCATATTTATAACACGCTGTTGATCAATTTTGTGTTCTTCATAAGATATTGGTGCAATTTTATCCATCTGAGACTAAGATCTAGTCATAAATACTTCATGACTCTACTATACAGGCCAACCCATGATGCATCCAAGCATGTGCACAGCTGGGTACAAATATAAACAATGTGAAGCATAAAGCAAAATAACAGAAATAGCTCTACAAATTGATGTGGGTTAAATAGATTTGAAATTAAATCAAAACACATTTTAATAGGTAGTTAATAATGATATTTTAGAGACTAATTTTGGAGGTGTTGTGGAAGTCTGGTGCTTATTTAAAATTATTCACTTTTTTTTTTCAGGCTTGTCAGCTTCAACATAGACAGCAACCTCCTCCTAGCTACTAACCAGCACCTAGGCAATTCCAGCAGCCTCTCTGCTGGAAGCTGGATGCTGTTGAAGTCAGATTTAGCATCATTTGGTCAGTGCCCACTCCCTTAAAAAATAAGAATTGCTCATTATTTCACTTTCCTTAAGTTCAAAATAGCACTGTATGTTGACTCTAACTCAAAGCACAAGGAGGTATATTCTACCCTATGTTTTATTATGACTGCCTATATGGCAGGGAACAGATCTGCCTTTATTTTTCTTGCTTCTACAAAGTAAAATGGGGAATCGTGAGGCTTTCTGTGGGATTATGAAAAATTCCCCTGAAGATCTCTCTCATCTCTGACCCTGTGTGAGTCACTTTGGAGCACCAGAAAGCAAGCTTCAGACCAGACTTATATTATTTGGGCAGTAAATACCTTATTTTCTCACTTAGGCATCTCCTATAAGTACTTAACCACTCAGTCACGTGAAAGTAACCTGTTGGAAAGGGCTGGATCACACTTGAAACTAGGTCAAGTACAGATTACAGAAACGCAGAAGTGGATCAAATAACACCCAGCTGGTGAAGCATTGTGGAACTCTACAAGAGGTCAGAATTCCAAACGTCTCAGGTTTATTTTGTTTTGTTTCCTCTATTTCAGGAAATCTAAATGAATTAACAAGAGAATCTACCAGGACTTTCTTTAACCATTTGGTAATAGGCATGGTTTCTGCATGACGTCTGAAGAACTCTGGTATGAAGGTCAAGTGCTTGGAGAATTTGATGGTAGACAGGACAACAACGTAGATTACAGAGTTATCCAAAGCTATCCATCCGAATAAAGGAAAAGCAGTAGGTATTGATCAGTTCTCTGGAGAAAGGTTGAAAGAGGGTGGGAAGGTCAAGACAGGGATGTTTTACTGGATCTTGGAAAGGTAGGAAATCAAGATCAAATGACAAAGGCGGGACAAACAGATGCTCTAGAGGTGTGCTACGCACAATATCTATTTTGTAGGACAGCTCAAGGGAAATTTCATAATGTTTACATACACATTAATATACCATGGAAATACATCGTATGTTAAAAAGAAGAGGCATAGGAATGTCAAAATATTACCTGGAACAGGGCAGTGGGAAAATACGAATAATGGAACACATACAGTGGTACAAAAGGCAGTTGTATCTGGGACCTGTTTGTTGCAAGTCTCCAATTTCTATCACTTATTGAATACAATAACAAAAGCTGAATATACAAAACATGAAGAAACGTACTTGTTAAGGCACACACACTTATCTAATTTCAGTTTACAAAACTTTTTGCTCCATTTGTGAAGTGCTCCTGATTATCTTTTCCATGGCACCTGAACTAAAATTGCTGAGACTGGCACCTCTTGGTTCTAGCTACCTGTACTCATCCCAGCACATCACAGAGAAAAATATCAAGCACTAGCTGTTATGCAAGTGTGCTCCATTACATGGGTCCTCCTGTTGTAAATACCATACTATCTTATCTGATTCAAGCAGAAAAAAAACACTGTGATGTCAAAACTCAAATAATTTGAGAGAATAAATCCAACCACATAGCAGAAATAATCAAACAAAGGCTTGAAAAGTGGCTTAAGCCAAGCTGGAAATCTTGAGGCAAAAAAAAAATCTTGAGGCAAAAAAAAAACACTTTGGCAAAATTATGAAGGATTAGGTTATGCTTAAAACCACATGAAACGAGCTGAGTTTATGTTCTTCTATAATTAAGCTGTATTTTAAAGAACACATGTTACTCAAAAGCCTGAAAAAAAAAAAAAAAATTCTGGAAAAATACAGGAAATTCTGTACATGCAACATTAACTCATATGAATTTTATTTCCTCCTGTCATTAAAGGAAAACAAACCATGAAGAATGCCATTTATTCCCATTACTAATGTTATTGCAAACATCAAGTTTAGTCCAGTCATCTCTATCTTTACTTAAACCAACAACATAGGTGAAAAAGCATTTGGCAGAGATTCTAGGTTACTCTATATCTTAAATTACTGTTTTACAACTGACACCTACTGGGAGAATTGTAACAAATAGGTCAAGCATTTCCACTGAACACTCTCTTCAGCATCATCTCATAGTGACTCTCACCATGATTCTAATTGGCAAAATAAATCTGGTTGGTGGAAGTAGAGCCAACTAAAACCAAGCTATCATTTCTTTTGCTTGGTTTTTCCAGTCCAAGAAAAAATAGTGTTGTGCATGTTTGCTCCATGCTGAAAGCCCAGGAAACGGCACATGCCCAGAAAGGATGCACAAACTCTGTGCCACAAGTGTTTGGACTGCTTTCAGCAAATAATAGCACAAATACAGGACATGGTCTAGTGGCTGATAATTGGTGGTAGGGGGATGGTTGGACCAGATGATCTTGGAGGTTTTTTCCAACCTTAACAGTTCTATGAGTCTATGACAATACGAGACTGTAAATGTTTTCTGGATGTTTTCTTTCCCCCTCCTTTATACTTTCTTTACACTTCTGTAACTCACACTACTTCAGTGCATTTACACTAAAAAAAAAAAAAAAAAAGTAGAACTAGTCCCATATATTTGATCACTTCCTTCCTAAGAGTGGTTTTATTTCTGCTAGTCAGAAGTGGTTGCATTCGACTCTACTTCACCCCAAATGTCAAATTTGTCATTTGACAAATCTGCCAAATAATATCCTACAACTTCCATAAGTACGCTAGGGAATGCGTCAGCATGGGTTACTTCAGAAACAACACTGGAGTCATGTGGGAACTTGGAGATGAAAAGAAGGATAGTTCAAATATTTTTCCAGTGTCTTTGGGAAGTATAATCAAAAAATGGAAAACATCACTCAACTCAAATTAGCCTTCTGACATCACTTATTAATTCAAGCTGACAAGAAAAATCTAACCTTTTCTCTTGCCCTGCAGAAGGATACCCTGCTCAGGACTACTGAGCTTTTTACAATTACTTAGCTTACTCAGGTGAGCTATTGCAGTAAGTCAGTGGGAGTTATGGTGGGATTTACAGTGGGAAGCCAGTGACTAAATTTACTGATATGAACTAGCTGTCTCAGATGCACACTTTTTCTTTTTAGCCCAACTTGAAGCTGTGGGAGCTATTCTTAAGTACTCTTCAAAATCAATAGGAACATGATTTTGCCATTTCTGCCATTCAAGCTTTTTCTTCAGAAGCAAGAGAGAATGAAACACGATGATCTGAAGTGTAGTTTCCTTAATTTAGTCTTATCTTGCAGGTAATATGAAGATTAAAAGGATGATTTTATGAGGCATCCAATAACTGGATTCTGCACATAAAAAGAATTAATCAATACATGGATTTTTCCTTACTAACAAAGATAATTTACCACAAACACTGTATTTATTACAATTCATCCTGCTGTATTTTTGCCTGGTGAAGTTATTTGTCAACTGTAAAAGGAAATAATGCTCTCATTCCCATTTATTGTCCTTCCTCACCTTTAACTGTTGACAAATTCTGTCAATAAAAAAATTGCCAGCTGTTCTCTCTTGAACCTGCCTGGTCAAGCCCTTGTAATTCCATGCTTGTGGAAGAAATGATGCTCTCTGCTTCACTTTTGCTAAGCAATATGAATATAACCAGAAAGTACAAGTATTATTGTTTACAATATAACACCACTACATAGAATTCAGAGTCTACTTTGTAAATTCACACCCTATTGCTTACAGGGATGTTAATTAACAGGGAAGAGTATCAAGAGCTTCCAAAGGTTTTAGCACTTCTCATTTCAGAATCTCATAATACTTTACAAAAAATAGTAAATTCTGCCTCACAAGGTTATTACAAATTAAATTTTCATCTGTAAGACAAAATTATGGAAAAAGAAAAAAAGTAAGGGCCATATTATGAACCTGTTCTTGCCTTCATTCAGAAATGATTTGCACAGATCTCTGCATTGAAATTAATTGGGCTATTTCAGCAAGTAGCTGTATACCAGTGGGGATAAGCAGCTCACAATTTAACTGCAATGACACCCAAAGTTCCACACAACATCCCTTAAAGAGCTAGTGTGGTGTAATGAGAAAGATATTGGCTGGCTTGAAATCAGAAGACAGACTCATTTTTTTCCCAATCAGAAAATGTTGTGCTAGAAAGAACATAAAAAGATAATGTAGTCCAGCCTCATTGCCAAGACAGATAATTATGCAAGACAAGTATTTATCTAGTTTCCAGTAAATATTTTCCAATGTCCTTAGATAGCCTGGGATAATATCAAGCTGCATAGGAAAACATCACGTTTTTATATAATTTCCAGCATAAAATTTTGCTGAAAATCATATTAACTTTTGTTCTTTCTCCTACCTTTTATGTATTTGTATTTTTAAAAATCACATTTTTTTTGAGCAGTAGCTGCCTCTGATTATGCTTATACAATAACTCTTAGAACCTTCCAGATTATAATATAGAACAAATAATCCTAGTGACCTTTATTCCTAGCTTTCTGCTCTAGACAAATTTTCACTTTTTAATCACATTGAAAACAATCAGCCCTAGTCCCAGTTTGCTCTGTAACAATATTCTCACCATGATTTCCTGCCATATTTTGTATATTATCGCCATCCCTTTCACAAGACACTACCGAGCAAAACTGCAAGACTCTTTTATCTTACCAAAACATCAAGAAAATGAAGAAGGATTCTTCTTCACTTTTATTTATTTATTTATTTTTAACAGGTGCTTTTGATTCACTAAAAGCTTTCCATCTGCTCATCCTCTTGCCTTTTTTTTTTTTTTTCTTTTTTTTTTTTTTTTTTTTTTTTACCCACTTCAGGCTTATTCTCACCTGAACAGGCACTTTCAATGTTCTTTCACTACTTCAATCAGACTGATGGTGGCACTGACTTAGAGTTACTCACTCTCCTTGGCTTGGATAGCAGTTACTTTCTTGCTTTTATCCAGAATTTCACCACAGGTACCTCATCTGCTCAGTTCATCTTCTGCAAAGTTCTTTCTCCAGTGATCATAACTAGCACATTTTACCTCAAATATGAATGCAAACAATGACCCCTGAACTAGAGAGAGCACAAGAGGAGGTGAGCACGTACAATGGTGAAAAACATTAATTCTGTTTCTTTCACGACATCTTTATCTCTAACACTTACAACTGAAACGTAAAAGGTCTGGTTATCACCCACAGGCCACAGCTGGAGACAAAACATCTCCCTCTGCAATGATAGCCATGACTGACACTTGTCTCAGGGTCAGGAATGAATTCAAAGATTGTTTTTGTTTTAAAATGCCTTTTCATCATTTACTTTTTGCTCAGAAATACAAAAATACAAACTAGAAAACTTGTTTGTTTCCCCTGTGCAAACCTTGTGGATTATTATTATTATTATGGGTTTTTTTTTAGAGAAAAATGTCATTGTGTGCATTTTAATCTATGCTTTTTATTCACTTGTGTGACTTTTTGCAAGCGCAGTTCCTTCCTCCTTCCCAATTGAAGTGCACTTGTGATATATTTAGTTTTTTTTCACTTGTGGAAATTTTTAGATTGTCAAAATTATGCTTGAGCTCTTTCTAGCACACTTTTTTTTTTTTTTGAAGGTGGTGCAGATTTGGATTGTTTGAGTGTTGGGGAGAAGAGTGAGGAAGTAGCAAAAAGAGTGAAAGGCAAGAAAAGAAAACTAAAATTTTGAAATTTGGGTTGTATAGAAGTGGAAACTAAAATGTTTGTGTTTTTTATTATTATTATTATTATTATTATTATTATTATTAATTACTATTAGAGATCACTCATTGAAAAAGAGCCTAGAAAAACAACAGAATTTTTAGAGGAGTGGGAATATTTCTCTTAAGACATGTTTAAGAGCAGTAATTGCAACAAATCTAGAGCAAATGACTTCCAAATTGTCATTTTTCTGTTTTTCATTCTCTACTTCCAGGTTTCTCACTCTCATCTTTTCCTATGACTTCCTTTCGTGCACTTGCTCCCTTCTTCGTTAAAGAAATAGCTTTAACCTTATGCTTCTCAACTCCATGAGCTTTTAGAAAATCTCTCTCTACAATACACTCCATACCTTGCTCCATCTTTGCTTCTCTTTGTTTCATTCTTTCTTCCATACCCTTGTGTTAGTTCCCTAATTCCCTCAACACTCATTCAGTCTCCCCTAGCTATGTGCTCAGTAGTAACCAGTGATATCCATTCCTAGTGGGATTGCCTTTCTTCTGTCACCCATAATCCAAATCTAAATATTTATGCCCGGGAGGGTGGCGAGAAGAGAATAGGAAGCTCTTTCTCTGTGTTTGCAACTCATTGATCTGTGTCTACTCTTTTTCAAACTCAAACTTGCTCTGACATGGTAGAGAGCAAGCAAAACACTGAAGTGTAACACTGCTGGCAGCCCCTGGTCTAGCTGTGGTGTTGCCGAAGCACAAGCTACTCGAACTGATGCTTGCATTCTCCTGCTCAGAAATCATCACAAAACCTCCAACAGCACAGAACATAACCTGAATGATGTACGTAGGGTTGTTTCCAACTGAAGATGCTTTGCATCACACTGTGCTTCATCTCCATCTGGGTGACAAGATCTACCTTTGCTGCTTCCCAGCTAGGGTTCCTTGGCAGTAAATCTCAGGTTATACTACCTGATTAGCTAAGAAGCTAATTTCCAAGACCAGGAATAGATTTGTTTGAATTACTAAAGGGAACAATATGAAACCTTTCATTTCCATGGTCAGTATGTATGAGAAAGCAGAATAAATTACTATGTAAGGATCTTCATTTTTCATGGTTTTCTTCCCTGCAGAGGATTTTCATTCTATATTTCATTTTAAGTGATAAGGGAGTCAATCTTGATGTCAATGATCTCAGGTTGGCAACATGGGACCCATCTCAGTCAGTGTCTCTAGGTACAGAACAAATAATAAGTAATGATCTTGGCAATACCCAAATTTCTGAGAGAATTTTTGGAAATAGTATCACCAAGATTAAATGCTACTTCTAATTTTTTAATCAGTTTCTCACAGACAGAAATGCACAGGTGCCTTGACCTTAAACTTAGGTAATTATTATAATTAAAGAGCTAATACTCCATTCACAAACGTCTGCTGCTCTCTCTCTATTGTCTAAAATCCATTATTCTACATGTAGCTCCTTTTCTGTTCCCTGTTTCTCTGGACCTCTTCCAAGATTTGCTCAGTTATTGTTTAAAGCCTTTCTCAGTATGTTAGCGTGTTGGTATTTTGTGCTCTGCATCCTATGACTTATGGATTATTCCAATTTTGGAGAGATACTTTCCATATCCATTCATGGACATTATTCATCCCGTATCCAGCAAATACAATACCCATCTAATCAATCATTGCTGCTATCCCCCCACCCTCCCAAATAAAACCATCCTTTCTTTCTTATGTTAAGCAAATTAGTCAAATGAATGTTTTGTAAAACTTGCTGCCTTTTTCGGTCTCTTTGGCTCCCAGCCTGTCTCTCTCCTCCTCCTCTGCCACCCTCTCCCCTTCCTATTTCCTTTATTACTCATATACCTCTGCTATATTTACAGGACTACTTGGTCTTACTAATTTTGTCACCTGAATGAAGTCTACACAAACGAAATGCTTTCAGTGTGGCTGCCAAATTACAATAAACATATCCTTTTCCAACCCTAAATGTCTGTCCAAATTGATTTTAAATGTTTTTGTCTGGGGGGTGATGTACAAACACTGGAGATAATTATTTAATTTCAATTTCAGACATTTCAAAGAAAACTAATGTATCAACACACACAAAAGCAGTGTCTCTCCTGCCTTACCCTACAGGTCATCTCAGACTGAAGAAAGATTGGTTCAATTCACTCTTCTGCCTGAGGGGTTTTGAACCGCACCTCCTGGAAGAATGTTTAACTACCATATTACTGAGTTTTTGTATTCTGGGATAAAGACTCTCTCAATCTCTCCTGCTGGTGCTATTCGACTTGGTTTAATATACTTAAATATTCTGAGAGATCGTGCAAATGACTCAATATCCTAAGGTTCAGGGTACTCATGTGGAAAATGGGACTTCAGGGTTCAAGTTCTTGCTTCAATAAATATCTAAATATTTTTAAACAAAGCACAATTTTAACAGAGAAAAATGAAGAAACTTAAACCAAAATATCACATAACACATTGGTCAAGGCATTCTTGTGGACAGTAATAACTGCTGAGAAGGAGAGAAAGGCCTTCAAATGCTAAAGCACATGACGAAGGATGGGGATTCACCAGTTTTAAGAAACTCGTGTGAACAACTGTTTTTCTCATTTGAGAACTGTTCAGTCACTACATAGTGACTGCTAATCATTTTGGTGTGATAGTGAATGTATTTTGGGTTTAAAAACTTGCAAAAATATTAATCAAACCCTTATTATACTTCATTTTGGCTAATCACAACAACAGTAAAATGTTGTAACTAGATTACTTTAAGGTCCCTTTCACTCCAAAACATTCAATGATCTTGTATGTCCTTACATTAAAACAATAAAACAAAACAAACCACCTTGGAGAAAGAAAGGGAGATTATCTCTGCTGAATTATATAATTGGATGTTAGAGTTCATCAGATTTTGTTAACATAGAATACCAATGTGGGATGGTAGACAGTACAAGAAAAGAACAGAAATGGAATTATGGGACTTATAAATATACAACCACATACATAATTGACATCATTCTTCAAAAATAAGTATTGTTGCTTAACATCTCTATTGCTGTTCTGTGAGTGCCCATTTTGGAGATATAACCTCAAGTTCCGTTCCCTAAGAAGTACAGATCTTTAGGTGAAAATATTTTTATTTTTTTTTACATAACCCATGTATATAGAAACTTTGCAAAATGGCACTCTGTAGCATTTCTGTGTAAAAACAAAAACATGCAGAAATCTGCTTCTGCTTCCTAACAGCTTAAGGACTTCCTTCAGTTACACGCTTAAGGATATACCTAACTTAAAGCATGGATACAGTCCACAAAGACACAGACTTATAAAGCTTGCTGAAGAACAAATTATGTGCACTACTCCATGGGAGAAACAGTGTAAATAACACCAAATCAGTCTGTTAAAAATTTACTTCTGTTCCTGAATGTTCCTCCCTCAAAATATGGGTGCCTTTTAAAAAAGAAATCCTGTATATTTTAAGAAATTATGTTTTCTTTTATTCATAAAATGATCATTAATGAAAGCAACCCAATATTGTCAGCAGAGATGCATCTGTTAATCTTAGGAGTCTCCAGGATAAATCCTGTTTTGGTGACGTCTGTTTTACTATTGTCCTAATGGAGCAAATGGCTAAAGACTGAGTTCTTTCTGATGTATTTGTGTTATATATGCAATTAAGTCTTGCTATAGTGAAGAATCACTGTAGGCAGAGATTATTTTAATGGATGTACAGTATTACTTTAAACCAAGTCTTCACCATCTGTTCATCTTAATTATAAATGCAAAACCAACATATCTTACATTAGCATCAGAAAATGGGGAAATATCAGTGACTGAAATGTCCATATATACTCTTTGTGCAATACTGCATGCATCTGTGCCATTTTTCTTCTCCCCTTCCAAGCAATGCAAATTGGGAGGGGGGTGGGGGGAGTGCTTATTCCTCACAGATAATTTCCTGGCATGGTTAAATATTTTTTTCTGGCAAACATGAATTCATTATAGAAGATTTCAATATATTATGCCTGAGAATGCTTTCTGAAAGTACGTATTCTACTTGCACTCATACTTCATTCTAGCTTTTTCTGACTGCCAGATAAGCAGGGAAAATGAAAGAAAGAGCCAAACACTCTGATGCCATAAATCAAATCACCAAAAAGCAAATAAAAATGCAGAGATATTTTGAGCTTAACCAAAATAATACATAATGAGGAAGTAAAATTTTAAAATTACAGCTCTAAATTTCTGACACTGTACTGCTTTTTATGGACCAGGTGGACTTCTGTTTGAGAAAACAAAAGTACGAGTGAGAGTACAGCCTCAGTGGTGGAAATCCATGTCTATAATCTGCGGCAATTTGCTAGCATGCTAGCGGATGTTTGGTCCTACAAATGTGCATCACTATCAGAATCAGCATTACAACAGTTAAGGCTGAGTTAAATTTGCTGATTTTTAAATACTTTGCCATCCCCTTGCTGACTCAGATTGTCTGGAAATTGTGGGGGCCACAGTTAAAATCAGCAATCTGATTTTAAGGGTGCTTGATGAACAGTCCCGACATATATCAGCATATGATATATGGCTTCAGGCTAACTGATGAGCCATAGAAGGAGTGTGCACGTACTGGTATCAGTATGAGTGGGTTGGCTCAAGATAATTTACTGCAGTATATTATGAAATTTGTATATAAATCATTATTCTGAAGTTAGCAGCTTTCTGCAAATTTGATTTCGTAGATAGCACAACAGCAATAATATACATAGATTAACTCTATATTGTAATATAAGATCTGACATACAACTATGTCTGAATTTAGCCGAAATAATCCCATTGAAATCAGCTACAGTATAACACTGAAGAAAGATAGTGATAAATAAGGCCTCAGATTCCTAATCCTGCCTATTCTGAGATCCCATCCTTTGCAGTGCTGGAATTTGATATTATAGATTAGTTTTGTTTTCTGCCAGAGGCCTAACACATTAGGTTCTACTCTCTCCCCTCTGGCTATTTCCAGATACTTTGAGTTCTACCTCTTGCACCCATAGAACCAGATGGCATCCAGACATTTTCACTGAGAAACTCTGGCCCAGTTCCATTTGTAAAACACTTTCCAGATTTGTACTGAAATTAGGAGCTTGCTTTCTCAGGCAATCTAGACATCACTCACGGTGGCTGGACAAGAACGTGTATCCTCACGGGATTATGGCCAAGCATGAAGGAAAATTCAGGAAAAATGATAAACTAGTATCTTGCAAGGTATTAATGCGCCAAAATCTTGTGCAAAAACCTGGCAAGATTCTATCAGCTGCTGTTTTTCAAGCTAGGCCTCACCAAACAGGAGAGTCAACTTCTAATCATCTTGCAACCAACTTGGATCTGAACACATTCATCCTGAGGTAGTCCATATTATGACATAAACATGTGAGAAAAAAAAGTGATGCAGGTCTCCACTTGGTGTGTAAGCAAATATGCACTGAATGGTCCAAGTCCAAATGGAAGAGACAAAATTATTATGCAATCTCTTTTTGCAGAGTCTTATCACTAAGTGATAAGCACTTCAAAGAGATGGCTGGTATTGTGTGGTTAAGAAGGATAACCAAACTCAAACAGCAGTGTATGATGCAGGACTAGTTCATATATAAAAGCTGTATCCCTTGCAAATGTCTACAATTACAGCATAACGAAAAACTTCTATGCAAGTCTTTAAATATATTAGTGAAAATAGGTTTGGAGAGGTATTTCCCAACAATTTTTTACTTTGAAAGTTGTCAGGAAAAGCACCACAAATCATTAATGCTGATAATTTGTACTGGTGAAATAAGTATGGCTTTACATTACACCATCTTACATAACAATATAAAATATGAAAATCAAAAACGTTTTATAATAAACAGCAGTTTTACTGATTGCACATGATTATGTTAAGCAGCTTCTTCTAACAGTGTCACAGAGGTGATTTAATAGCTCCTATAACTAATCTTCCCAGATGACCTCTCCCCTCTGCTGATGAAGCCTATTCAAAACCTACTGCCCTTTGCTCATTTTGCCTTCTTGTATTTATGAACTGTTTTGATCATAAATACATTTGGCAAAATTCTTCTTTCCTCTGATCAGATTTTCTGTGGACAACTCATCTCACCTATGAGTGAAGTAAAAAGGAAACTTGTCATTGTTCTCGTTATTATTATTATTAAACTGAAACTGCCACGTCATTAACTGTAAGAAATCACTCTTCAGGTATTTGACATCTGTGTAAAGCACTGCTGTTCCCATCTTCTCCCTTTCAGCACGGAAGCAAAATTTGGCTCCGAGAAATTTACACAGCTTATTTTTACAAATGGAATGTGGACAAACATTGAAAATAAAACCTATCCCCTAGAAATATCAGAAGGAAAAAATGTTTTAAAATGTTATCATCCTATTCAAATAATGTAAAGAATATTTTATATATAAAACCTAATATGCATGCACTCTAAATACACAAAATGTACAAAGCAAACCACAGATATTAACAGTCTACTTAAAAATAATCAACCAACCACCACCAGCAACAAACTCTAACCTGGAAGGAGTTAAAAAGCAACTCATATCACCACAGCTGGAAAAGGAAGAAATGCGAAGTTATTATCAAGGTCAAAAAACGCAAAGAGGAGAGAAGTGCAAATTCCCTATAAGAAATCTAGACTGTTACAATAAATGGATCCCAAAGGAGCTGCAAGCAGGTTGCCACAAGCAAAACACAAATCCCTAGGGGGCAGTACATAATTAACAATTTGAAGATGCAGCCATTGTCACAAAGACAGGGACTGCTACCCAAAAACGTGAGCAAGCATTTTGTTTTCAGAGCAGCTTGCTGATTGCACTATAAACGCATATTGTTTGCCCTTATATAATAATGAACGACTTTCTATCACAAATATTTTCCTCTAGGATCATTAAGTTTTCTAGTAAAATGCAGGAATAGCAGAATGTATGGACAACAATCACACAGAATGAAAGAAAAGCAGTTAAACAATCTTGTGTGAGGGTGGTGGTGTAGAAAGAAGATGAAACAGGCATTAAAATCAGCTGATTATAATAGTAAAACCTTATTCCGTGTATACATTAAAAAATTATGTATATATAATTTTCAAAAAAGAGTTACTCCAGTTTATAAATCAAATCATTGATATGGTAAGATTTTTCTGATTCAACTCTAGGACTGAATGATATATTTTTTATGTGACAGTGTAAATGAGTCAAATTTGTATTTTTGTTGGTAGATAAAAATAATGCTTTATGTATAACGTCTGCCTGCTGAAATGACCAAACAGAGAAGTACCTTTAATCTTCAGTTTTACAATGAGAGTGATCAGAGCAGGCTCACAAAGACTGGGAGAATCTCTGTGCTATATGGGGGAGTCAGTCAGGAAAGCCCTGGTTTCAACTTTTGAATAACGTCAGTGCTAGTATATAGCCAACTTATATTGCCAGCAGTTTTAACAGTTGCCTGTCTACAAGTGTTGATCATGTTTGCCTTTTTTTTTTTTTTCCTGGACAATACAGGTATGATAGGAATTCTGGATATCCTAATCATATAGCATGAGAGCTAAAAATACGGCCCATCCATTTATAATTTTCAGCTGCTCATCCTGATCCCAAGTTACAGCTGATAAATAATGTTAATGTTCTTTTGTACTAAAACCATATTTTGGAGGCAAAAAGAAAATAAGGAAATGATTGCAGCTGGATAAGATTTTCTCTCTTCTATGCTTTTTCTTTGTTGATATTGAGGACTAATGCCTTTCTCTAATAGTTTCAACCACAATCTTCCAATTCTGTCCTCTAAGCATGGGGTTTTGCACAAAAGTGCTATCCTGCCATGAAGATTGCCATATTAAAGCCTCTTCTGGAAACTTCACATAAATCATCAGCTTTGCAGGCGTGTGAATCAAAGTTAAAATTTCTGAGACAGGAGGATAAATATAAATTATTCACAGGACAGAGTTTGTCCTTGTTCTTTCTTTGCAGAGATCCATTACAAAATACAGTGGGGGGGTGGAGGGGGGAAGGAGAGTGTTTTGATTAAAATGCACAAACAACCCAGTCTTCTCAGATCAAGTCTTCTGTCCCACTGTAGTTATGTATGAGAGTTTGAGAATCTCCAGTTCCTTACAAGGAACTTCCTTACAAGTCTACTGTGCTTACAGATCTGTAATGCTATTTCAGACGTTTTTAAATTTTTGCTGTTAAGATTTAGAGTTGTTGTTTTTTTTTTTTTTTTTTTCCCCTTTTAAAATCATCTGTGTTCAAAGCTCAAATCCAAGACATAAAATTAAACAGAGGAAAGTCTAACAATAACTCCCATCACCACCTGTCTGAAAACTCACGGACCTGAACTCAGTTCAGGTCCTGAATCATTTAAACTCACAAGAGCAGTACCTTTTACTTAGATCAAGGCAAGGTAGAAAGTCAAGGCTGCAGTTTTGAGAGATTCTGTTCTTCCCAAAGAAAAATTTTGCTTAAGAACAAAAATCGTACATTTTCAATCTTTCCAGGAGAACGAGCAGAGTTAGTTTGGGGATAATGAAAATATTTTGAAAAATTCAAAATAATATCAAGCCAAGAAGTTGAGTTATTACCAGTTCTAAAGCAGATCCAATAATCCTAGGGAATCTTAGCTGATATATTCCCAGAAATTCCTCAAAAATGACGTGACATTTTGTTTGCTGTTAGTCTGTTCTGTTTATTTGAGTGAATATTTACTTCACTACGATATATAAAAGCAGCTGCATTTTATGTGAGAGAAACACTGTGAATGTAGCTGTTTGAAACTGAAACTAAAAAATAAGACAAATATGCTAAGAGAAAAGGAGAATCAGTCTTGCGTTCAGCACAATGCTGAGAGACTATCACCCATCAGCCAAACAGGAGTAAGGTTCTTGCTTACAGAATTTTGCTGACAAGAACACCAGCAAATCATTCCTCTGTAGCTTTCATCTCTGACTCCATTGCATAATATTCTTTCATCACTGACTGCATTTTATTATGCACAGTAAATGTAAAATACTTATATTACTTTCTGTAATTATAGACCTATCTCTAGTAAAGGATCCATCTTTGGTGCCTTTCTATTCATGGAAAAAATAAGCATTTAGAAATTTATTCATACCACTACAGTTTTACTGACCATATATTTTGAGAAAGTTGTAATTTTTTATTTTAAGTTGTCAGTCAAAATGGGGTAAATTTCCCATTATTTTCAATGAATTTCCAATAGATTAAACAAAGTTAGCTACCTGTTACTGTATCATACTTGAAGTTAAATTTCTCTGTGATGCAGATCCCACAGACTTGAAGAATTTGATTCTGATGAACATGCTGAGTTAATTAGAAGCAACTTCCTGTCATCTCAGAACAAAAGCTAGTTACAAGTAACCTTGAAATATTATCTATTTCATGAAATGGTGTAAACAAGTTGCTGACAACTTTCAAAGGGCAATTGGGTAGATTACATGTTTCTTTTCTAAATTACAGATAAACTGTGATAGTAGAAACTCAGTAGGAGCCAGGAGACATTGTCTATAAGGCATTTAGGTTTCACCTAGTCAGTTGGCTGGTACCATATTACCTCTCTTATCAGACAGAAGTTTCCCAGCTCATGCTGAGTTTTAGAAAGCCAAAAACCTGGATCTGCGGCTTCTCACAGTGCCACAGCCCTCTCCTCCTGCCTGAGTTGTACATCATTTCACATGGACCCCTGTTCTATATTGGGAACTTGTGTCATAGGTTTCTAGTGCAGATCTAAACTTGGGATAGGTGGCCAACATTTTGCAGCCCCAACATGAACATGAAAGTTAAATTTGCATTCCTTGTAAAGACTGAGAAACAAAGAAAACATCAAATGAGAAAATATGCATACATTTGGTGAGATAATATCAGAACGCAAAAGAAGGCATCAGATGATTATCACTAGAAAGCAATCAAAAGAACACAGCCTACATACGAAACCAGTCAATCCACAGAGCACTATTCCAAGGTCAGAATTTATAGCCCCTGCAACGTCAGGGAAAAGAAACTACAATCTGGTAGTCAGCAATGCTATATGAACTGTTGCAACATAAAAAAAGAATACCACAGCAAACCAAAATCCCTACCCTGAGCATCTTTTTAAGTCTGGTGACTTGATGAACTTCCATTGAGCTGTGAAAGACTGCTAGCCAGCAGACTCTGCTCAACACTACTTCCAAGACCAATTAAGACAGTATTGCCATAAGGGGGTCTCAGGAATACAGCTCATAAGACATCTATAAAACCAGAAAAAAATTAGAGTATTTATTTTTGCTTGATAGTAGTCAATCCCATGATATTTGATCTATCAAAAGTAATGAGCTAGAAAATACTAGTAAAATCTTCACAGACTGATCCAAGCTGCAAAGTTCTGTTCTGAATTTCTGTTTCTTTCCAAGCAGCCAGTCAGGATTAGACTGAAGTTTTGACTGAGTCCCACTCTACATTTTGTGTTAAGTTTTCTAGATGTAGTTTCCATTGCTTCAAACTCATTTGCTTCATTCATATTCAATCACACTTCATGCTTGTCTGTTGACTCAAAGTTGCTAACATTCACTAGCCAGTTGTAATAGCAATTGAAAGAGAGTTAGAGGGCACACAGACATTAAGCTCAACTAAGTTTTGAAAACAAAACAAAAACAATTTGGTAGCTATTTTAACAACAAGAAGATATTTATAATGGCCTGATATTGGAAAGGCTACTGTGTTAAATTACCATTAATTATGTATCTTGAAATTCAAATGGGACTGCAGCCCCAGGGTGCATGTCCAGAGAAAACTCAGATTTGTTTTTTTTCCCCTAGATCTATTTCCCCCCACCCTAGTGGTAAACCTTGGCAAAATTGCTGTTAATTGCTGTCTTCATTTAGCCACATAGAAGATGAGAAATATCAGAACTGTGAAATTGTAGGCTGCATCACAAAGCCCTACTCTCTGTCTTAACAAAACCTAAAGCAAGACAGTTGTCAGCAGCATTCCTGTAGGTTAACCTATTTAGTTTCTGGCCTTTTCTGTTGGTAAGCAACAAGGATATTCTGCTTCTATCCACAATAAACAGATATGAGACAACTTTCCTGTACAGTCAGAAGATGACAGTGGGTTTTGGTTAGCACCAGTGGTTGAGTTTCAACAAGAATGCAGTTCTATTGCCCAATTCTCTGCTCCTGTGGGGTCTGAGATTAAATTAAAAAAAAAAAAAAAGTTTGCTCATATAAAATAAGCTTTTATAACCATGGAAGGATAAGGATTTCTTATGTCATTTAAATTCCTACCTGAATAATATAATGAGTTCTTCTAGCTACAGTAATTGAGGAGGTTCTCTTCTATTTACAGAGAAGCAGTACAACAAACTTACGCTATCTCAGACTGCATGACATCTGGCCTCAGGCTCAGTTCAGTTTCTACATGCACTGCTTCCTGTCAGAGTAATTAAGTGCATTTTTCTTGATTAACAAAAATCTAAACAAGATAAAAAGCTCATTTGCTTTCTGCTTTTGGTCCCAATGGATGAAGTCTGTACTTATTTCTTGGGAGTTCTTTACCATTTTCACTTTAGTATTGAGATAAATCTAATGACTTTCATGATAATGTTGTAAACTGTAAACATGTAATTTTTGGATGCACCAAGAGTTTTTTGTAAGAAGAGATATTTATTTAAATTGATACTGAAGTCAGTTTAGGCTTGAGGAGCTGAAAGGAAGGAGCTAACGTGAACAGAAATATTTTCTTATTTTTATCTTCCTGTGAAAAGAGAGAGGGGCTGATTTTGAGTTAACACTTGCCAGCAATTCAAAGCTGCTATCAATTTAAATTTGCATGAGAAATAGAGGGTGAAACAATGCATACAAAACAAATCTGACCAAGGCCACTTACTGTTCAAACTATGTGGAATGCACTAAGTGAAAACCCAGAAAGAGCAGTGACTATTTTGTTCTGACAAATGAACTTAGAAATACTTCTATATGCATGATCCTTAAACAACACAGTGACTATCTAGAAAATTTTGTGGAAAAAAAATAATTTAATAAAGAATTAAAATAATTGGAATAAAGAAAATGACAATGGAATGAAACTGCAGCTGAACTTGGTACCTCTGACACAAAAATGGTCTGTATAGGAATGGGCAGTAAAGCCACATTATCAAGCTCTCATCATACTTAGAAACATGGAAGATATGACTAAGAAACTCCCCTAAAAGTCAGTTTAGCAAATTTACATGTAAATCCCATTCTCTTTCCCCATTTAACCTTTTAGATTTCTTTTTAAAACCCTCCAAATTCTAACTGTATAGAAGTATCTGCTCCTGTATGAGGTGGTCCCTTGGAAAATACAAAAATGATGATAGCCCATCCATCATATAACCCCATTGCAAACTATGGGACTAGCTTAACAGCATTAAATAAATCTCTTTCCTAAAGCTCTGTGTAGGCTTCCAACACATAGATTTATTTTTTAAATATCTTTCATTTCGTATTCACGTAAAGTGTAAAGTGTTTGAAACCACTGTAGCATTGTAATAATGAGTTTTAAAATACCCTGATGGGTCAAACCACTGTCTGCCTCAGTGCTCTATAGCAGATTTGACATGACCAGTAGCGGGTCCATGGGTCACACTGAGAAGAAGCCAACAATTCACAGTGGGTGAAGACTGCTTGGAAGCATTAGAAGAAAAAATGGTTACATTTCATATTAAAACTCTGCTAAATGCCTGGCTTAGCCTGGTCATTTGGGGCACTCAGCATATATCTCTAAAGCAGTGAGGTTATTTTTAATACTCTTGCAGGTCACCTTTAAATGAATTTGCACTTCAATGATTATCTTTGCTAGACCACACATTATACCTACTGAAAGTAAGGAAACTTACTTGTGCTGTATAGCATCCTCAAAAAGAACAAGATTCATTGCAGCATGAAGCTCATTGTAGTGCTCTAATGATTCTGTTAAAATTCTGGTCAGCTTCTCCCAATCAGATACGGGAAAGTAACGAGGTTCTCCAACACCATAGGCAAAGTGGCAGTAAATTAGTGGCTTATGGATAAATACATGCTCATCAACACCCTGGTGGTAACAATATAGAGATATAAACAAGTATTCACCCAGCATATTAACCCTTTATCACAATTTTATCTGTGTGTCTCTGTGTGTGTGCATGTGCACACTTAGAAAAAGCTGCTGGATTCTAAGACTGATCCTGTTAGCTACAGAATCAATATCAGACAGTGTTTCAAATTTTTCCATCAGAATCTGGCAGCATGCTATTTCCAGAAGGCCAGCTCCAAGCCCTGTCGGACTGTGTCTTCTCTCTGGAGACAGCTGAAAAGAGTATAATAATACGTAATGCAGACTTTGGTGATAGCTTTTAATTTAATCTGATCTTTTCTGGAAGGAAATGGGTTCAACCACAAACTACAAGATTATTCTCAGTCATTTTTCCATTTTATGTTATTTATGTATGGCTCATGCAATTTTACTCTGCTTTCCTTACTGTACACTCTACTTGCTTGTATTTGCTACTGACTCCTAATATTCTTATGGTCTTCATCATGGCATGCAACCATAAGGAGGGAGCATCTAAATTACAAAAAAGGTAAAGAACCTCATTACAAAGAAGAAACTTGAATAAGTATGCTTCAAGTAAGAGAAAAGACAGAATACTTCTTATGACTGCAGTGATTTTGTTTTTATAATCTTTTCTATTATATTGAAATGATGTCCATTCACACCAGGGACAGGAAACAAAACAAAACAAAACGAGATTTCTACAATAAACAATTCATCTGTATACACTTCCAATGTCACAAAATCCTTTTTCATCCCCATGAAATCCTTTTCATTCCCACAATGCTCAAAAATAATATGGCATGAAATGGTGGATACAAACAGATTTTTCCCAGTTACCTCATGTTAAGAATCCCATCTCAGAGTACATTCTATAGTATGGATGAGAATTGCATTAAAATGTTCAGTATCTTTCTTCTCCATATATTAATATGAGCAAATGCAGGATGATTACAAGGATACATTTTTTCCATGATAAATGGATCAAGACAATAGGAACCAATATATTACTGGGGCAGTAAAGTGTTCCTGGCAAACACATTTTCATTCAAACACATTTTTTTCCCCTTCAAACGTGATATTGTCAATCCCTGACTAGAAACTAAAATATTCCAGTCAGTGATATGCATCTTTGGGTCACCAAAACATGAATATTTACTCCCTACAGTATGCATGCTTAATGGCCAATTAATGACCTGTTGTAAAAGAAGTTATATAATGAGGTTGTGTGTTTGCCTTAGGAATGGTGATCGCTTCCTCCTAGCCCTCCTTTGTATGACTTTCATCTTTGTTGTAATCCAGTTTTATTTCTGACACACCCCTTCCTTTCTCTTCAGAAAAAAACTGACCGTATCCTGCTGGAGTCCTGCCTGTCTATTTAAAACTTCCTTTTTCTAGATTGCCTCTTTAGTTCTGTATTCTTCCCAGCTTCACTCCCAATATAGATTACTGTAACACACTGAATACCATTACAAAATGCACATCAGACAAGAGACTGCCTAAGATGCTTTTTCCCTTGATTCTGATATGTGTAGTTCAACTTCACCCTTTTGGGTACCCTTCATAAAATATTACTTGCTACTCCAGTTCTCAATTTTGTCATTGGTTGTTACCAGTCAACATATTCTGGCCTTGGTGAAAGGCAATGAAGGCATTCCTCTTGACTTCACAATGTTATTCAGAGTGCCAGCTCTGACATGGTTTCTTCAAGAGTGGTGCAATAATTTTTAGGAATTGGCAGATTGAAGTCTCTGTCACAAAGCGCTAATACAAATGGACTGGGACTTTTGCAGTATGGAGTTCCCCTGATACTACAACTAAATCCAGCAAGCATATTAATAGATATTTGGTGAGCAGGTGGCTCATACAACGATGCTTTGCCTAACAACTTCATACTCATGTATGAGCTAATTCAGTGTCATTTATCTATTTTTATGCCTAGCACAAGTAACTATTAGGAAATTTCATCTGGAAATTTTCCATCATTGGGATATTTGTTGTGAAAATGTTTCCTTTTTGCATTGACCTTTTGATCCAGCTGTATTATGAGATTCTAAAAACTGACATCCTGCTCTCCTCTTTACTGCTAAACAGATGTTAAATAAGCAACTCTCAGGAACTATGGGTAAAATTCTGACCTCGATCCAAACATGAGCATTTCCAAATGCATTGAAAGGTTGAAATTATTTTTAAAACCTAGAGATAACACACACAAAAGAACCAGATACTGTTGAAGTATAAAAAAAAATAATTGCTCTCAGCAGCACAGTTGTCCTGGTAATAACTCTTAGAACCAGAAAGATTCCTACTATCCTCTTTAGAACATTGATTACCCTTTGCCAACCTCACATGCACTCTTTCAGTCTTCCCAAATCACCGCTGTCTCTCATGCACCTGCTGCTGATTGTTTCAAACTACTGTTCAGTTTTTGCTAGCTTGGTGTGCAATACTAAAAATGTTCCCACTCATATAGAAGGTGGCAGATGAATTTGTTAAAAGCTAACCCAGATAGGTAAGCTAAACAAAAAGCGAAACAGCTTTAAAAATAAAAATAACACCAGGTTTGCTGGCTTGCCAAATTTAACAGTATTTTTAAAATTAAAAAAATAAAGAAATTTAAAAAAATGGATGTTTTGCTCCCACTTATTTCTTTCCTCTACCTCTCACTTTCTGCCTCCAGCACAGAACGAAGAGTACAGGATTTGTGATGACAGCATTTTTTTCCAGAAAGATCCTCCCATGCTTTGTAGACACAAGGCAGCAGAATGAAGTGGAAGAACCATTCATACTTGAGAAGTTAACCACCATGGCAACAGCTGAATGCAAAGGGCCGAGGAAGGAAGTGCAAAGCAATCATCGCCAATGGGAGTCACTGGGACTCCTCAGCACCCTGCCTACTCCTCCCTCCTTGCTGTCTGCTCTGCAAGTAAGTGCAAAGTAACTTTGTGCATGAACCTGCAAGGAGTGAAAGCACAGCACAGCAAAGCTGTGGCATTACAGAACTGAGCAAGAGGAGAAAGACACCTCAACAGTTGTGTTTCATTTTTTGGCTAAAAAAAATAATAATAATAAAAATGGCAGCTTTAACACATAGTACAAGCCTATCCTTTGCTATGTCAAGCTTCATCTGCTATATGTCTCTTTCATAGAGTAGCAGAGTGAAGAGAGACCACGTAAGCTGACTTCAATAGGGAAACAACCTAGTTATCTGGGAACCAGAACACATTTACCTGACTTCTTTGAGATCAGAGGTTTGTGTGCGGGGACCAAAGGGACTGCAACATTTAGGTTGCTTCTCATAGTTGAGTAGCTTGTTCAAGTTTTGCACTGCATGGCATAGCAGCTTGGTGTGCAGACACGCAGAATAAATGCATTTGGGAGTATTACTATTTGAAGCAACTGTTCACTTTCGATTTTAGAACAGTCTGGGTTGTGAACCTTATTTCTTAATCATTTCACAGGTTGTCACGTGTGCCAAAATTTGGAGTTCTCAGAAACCTCTTATTGTATAGCATGTCCATATTTTGCCCTCCACATTGCTGCAAGTCATTTATCATTCATGCTTCTGACTGGATTAGAAGCATGACTCCACTACTCTGCCTCTGAGAAACTGGTGTTACCCTCCCGTTCCTTCTAGTCCTCTCTTCAAGGAGGATGCCTTAGAAAGGCACAAGAAACAAGACCCAGGAGATCTACTAGATCTAGTAAATGTATGTAGTAAACTTTTAACTATAAGCTTCATGTAACTAAAAAAATTCACACTTTGCCAGGAACTTCAGACCTGACTGAATATGGCACAGAGGCATGTGGAACATGGCCAAATTTGTTCTCTTGGTACCTTTTACACTTTAGAGCTTTTAAGATGGCTTTCTGGCTTACAAGAGAGTTTCATCTTAAGAATTTATAAGCACTTCTATCCTGATTCTATCCCAATTCTATCCCGATAATTACAACACTCTATACAACTTACAGCTGAGATCCTCTTTCCAAGAATGCTACTTTTTTTCTTTTTTTTTTTCCTTTTTTTTTTTTTTTTCTGGCAGCCAGTGGTTTCACCATTAGAAAATGGTATTACAGAATTAGAAGATGTTCAGGCATGATACTCACTCTGAATATTGACATAGCCAGTACATGTATATTTAGGGAACTCTCCACAGAGTTCAACGTGAGACTCTGAAAAACAAGTGTTACATAAAATCACACAAGAATCTACAATGTATAGTAGAGAGAAAGGGCAATTTATACATACAGGAACTATACAGAAAGACCTGTATTACCTGGAATATATGCATCAAATCTCTTAAATTAAAACCATAATTGAATCCAGTCATTGTGGGTAGAAAGTTCTGGGTCATTTTCTGATGCAAACAGACTGCAGCTTATATGATAGATTTCACTATACTGTAACTGCAGCTCCAGTGCTGGAAAAGGATATTTATGGTCCTGCTCTGTGTAGTGGTTAGAGCATCCATCTCTGGGAAACAGACAGCAAACAGAGAGAAATGTCTCTGAGAGATTAAAAAAAGCATGTGTGAAGAAAAGTATAATTATTTCTTTTAAAATATACCCACATAAATATTTTAATAACACCAAAATCCAGAAATTGAAAGCACAAGTTGAAAAGGTTCTCACAGCCAAAGCACACAGTGTTAAATATCTTATTCACTCCCTGTCTCACTCGATGGAGATCATAATTACTATCAAGTTAGTATGAAACCTGCCAAATGAGCCTGACTTCAGGGCAGTGTGCTCCTTTGCAGCTGTTTTCTTTCCAGAATGCTTAATAAATTGTGTATATTTAATCAAATTGGGATAGTTCAGAGTCTGAATGTTGTTTAAATAAAAAGTAAGGCAGATAGCACCTTAGTGGAGTACCAGGCATAGGGGAACTGTAATAAAGTTGTTAAATTTCTTAGGAAGAGTAGTATATTGATCCTTTATCTTGGATCAATCCAATTATAATTCTATTATTAACACCTCTGTGGTCTTTTTAACAGTCATTTAAAAACCAGAGAATTCAGAAAAATTACCTAAGGATGTTTCTGCCCCCACGATGCAGCTCAAACAGAACTGGTCAAATCACAGAATTCTTCATTTGCAGAACATTTCTGTGTGAAATAAAAAAAAAATATAATCAAAAAATAAACCAAATACCTCCAAATTGGGAAGCTAAAAACATCTTGAAGCTGAACAGAAGCTTGTAAAACACATATATATTTTGAAAAAATTACATTTTTGATCAGTCAGCATTTCCAAATGAAATCCTGTTGTAGAACATTCCTAATCAACCTAAGTGTAAAATATGCTAACATAGGCAGTTTCAGAACCTTGATTCTCTGCAGTGAAACAAAGCAGTATGAGAAACTAGTTGATATCATGTGTTTCTCAAACACTATCTGTTAGCAAAAAAAAATGTTGACAAGTTTAAATAAAATACAGATGACAATGCAAATGCTGGAAAGATGGTTTTAGGTAGATGCACAAGCACAATCTTTTAAAATCTATGCACTTCCAGGTGTGAAAAGATACTAAAACCATGCAGATGAAATCGCTGCTTTATAAAGGTAAAGAAAAAAAAAAAAAAAAAGAAAAAAGCATAAAAGCATGCTACACCTATTTCACAGTGATCAGTTCAAATCTAAGAAGTAGATTAAACCAGTTATTCCTTGAATGCTTTTGGACAGACTGATTAGAGTTCTCTAGTCTTTCACAGTTTACAGTCCTTCCTGCTTTCTTTGTTTGAACACAACTTCAGCTTTGTGAATGATTTCCCTTGCTAATTCTAGTAACTTTCATTCCTTTGCTGAGTAGCTATGCTGGCCTCCTTTTACTCTTTCTTGCATCTTTCCCAAAGGATGGGGGATGCTCTGCTGTTGCGTCCTCTGCCCAGATGGAGCATCTTCGTGCTCTCTGGAAGGATTTAATTGGTTTAGTGGCCCATTTTATCTTCTTTTTAGTGAGCTTTCCTGTTTTCACAGAGTTACTCTTTTTTGAAGTTAAGCACACTTGTGGTGGATTCTTTGGCCTTTGTTGCTCCTGTGGAGGGTGCTGAATTGAAGTACATTACAGTCACTGTCACAGAGCAGTGATTCCATTGTGAGATTTTAAACCAGATCCTGCACATCACTCAATACACAAACAAGCTGTCACTCAGTGTGGGCTTGTTGTTTAGGGAACAGCCCTGTCAGCCCCCCTTCCCTGCTTCGCTGTTCAGTTGTTCAGTCCACTCAGCCATAGGTTTGCACTGTTGGAGAATTTGTGCATGGGTTTGTCAGAAACAGTATTAAGGGAACTGAGTTGTTTCCTTTAATAGATTATGCATTTAATATGGTGGAGAAACAAAAGTTTGCAGAAAATCTAGTGCCTGCTCAGGCAAATGTTTGTTACATGCACATTTTAGCAGATGCTTTTTGCCCATGTTTGTGTAGTTCAAACCCTATCTGCACTAAAAATGGAAACCCCCAAACCTGAGCACAGGTAAAGGCAGAAGTAGCTGAGATTTGGCACAAGATAGGAAAAACATTTCTTTTATGAAAGTGCAATAAACAGTATCTTTGATCTGGCAGATGAAACACAGCCAACATATCCTTTCTGAAACCCAGAAACAAATTAATAACAAACTATAAATCCAAAATAAAGTTAACCCTTAAAAACAAAAGTCCCCTCAGGCAGAGTTTTGCTCCCTTCTGTTAACCTCCCATGAAAGACAGAACTCTGAAGTTAACTAAAGGCTTCCATACCTCCTTCCATCCTCTGCATTCTGTGTGGCAGGTTTTCAAGACCAGCCAAGAAAAGTAGCACCATAAACCCGTAAGACCCAAACACATACAAATAGTCCTGCTGGCAATGTGAAGGTTTGAAGACTTCTGCATACTCTTTTGCTGTACTCCTTAGAGAGTCAAAGGACTCCTGAGGAGACCTGGGGTGTCCTATGCATGATTCTTGTTTACAATACAGTGCTTATTCACTCACGTCTGCTCCTGGGGTTGCCACAGCAAATGGTCAAACTGAGGGTTTTCCTACACATTCTGTCCCCGTAGCACCTTTTATCTGGTACTTATAACTGTGCTATTCCATGCCTGCTGTGTGAGACAGAGCACCATCTGTCTGCTATGCAAGGCTGTAACAAAATGTTAGGATGTTCGTTCTCTTTAAATTAAGAACTTGACTGTTACTCTGAGCAAAAACATTTTGTTAAAATATGGCACTTGGTGCACCTACCCAAAGATGCTGATTTACTGAAAAACTTCCAGCAGTGGGATTCATGCATGTGACACACTGACAATCGTGAATTTCTTTTAAAATCAGTTTCTGTCTGTCATACCTATGTAGTTACAAAATAACAAAAGGATAATAAAGCTCAATTGTATATTCACAGTTTGAGATTTCTATTGACAGATCTTCACACTGAATGCTTCTGCAAGAAAGTGTGATTATGTAGCTCTCTGCTAAAAGAACTGAAAACCTCTCCTTTGTTACAACTCTCTTACACACCATTTCTATCATTTGGAATCTTTTAAGGGATGTGTCAAAGTTGACAGGCCCAAATTTGGCCTCCTCTCACCAAATTATATTTGTAGATTTAGAATATCTTCCTTGTAGGACAAAATCCCAGCAGTCAACCTCTCCAAAACAAGGGCTAAGTTCTTTGGCTAGCTCCAGGTCAGGCAATAAGCCATGAACAATATACCCTCTTGTCCTACAAAATGCATGTTTCTGTTCATGTGCTACACCATCCCTCCTCTTACAACCAACATATTAAATTGGTACTGTGATGAAAATCACTCTGCTTACTCATTTACCTATGGGTTAGATGGTTTTATTAGTTCAGCCTGTTGCCTCTAACCTTCCACTACACTGTGGAGAACTCTATTGTGTTACAGCCATAAAAGCACTTCACCAGAGCTTTATACAAAACTTAGAGAGCTAACGTGCTGGGTTCTCTTCTGTCACACATCATATATGGGATTAACAATAGTAGCTAGCTTAATTTATTGGATCTTTGTTTTCTAGCCTGCAAATTAGGTCAATAGCATTTTCCCCATCCATGGGAAAGCTCAGTGGCTCCTTTAGTTCAAAGGAATCCTGAATCTGTAGCAGATAAAAATAACAAATATTAAAGAAAATGTTCTGTTTTGTTTCACTAAGAATCCAAAATGATTTCAAGATAGATTTACATTTTTGTAAAAAAGCACTGTGAGATATTAAAATGTGAAGTGCAATTTGATAGGACTGCAAGCCTGACTGCTGAGTTTTTCTTGCCAAAAGAAGAATTTCAGGACAAGAAAAAAAAAAAGGAATAAAAAAGGAAAAGCTGTGATACTTGCTTTATCCTCCTGTTCACATAACAACCCAGTAGAAATCCAAACAGCATTCATTTAATATATATGCCTAGAGTAGGCCATCAGACTATAATCTCTCCTTGTCTAGCCATGTTAGAGAGCTGTATCCAGAAGCCTAACATTTTGATCCAAGCATTCTAAGGTAATTACTCTAAACTCCTAGTCAGTTTTAACCACATTTCACTCAGTTGCATAAAAGTATTTCATAACAAGTGAAAGAACTGTAAAGAACAGCCTAAGGGCATCTTCTCTGACCCACCTCCCACTTCCCCTATCCTTTTGAAAACTTTAACAGAGTAAGTTTTAAGATGCTGATATGGAGTTCTTGGATATATTATGCTTCAAATCCATTCAAGCAAAAAGGTAGCAAGTCCTGAAGCTAACACAGCTTATTAGTCCACTGGGCTTTTGCGGCAGAAACAGTAATATTCATCTCTTCCTCTTCACTATCATTCACTCAGCCCAAGAATATTTAATATAACCAAAACTATGGCAAAACAAAAACAAAAATATACTATTGCAGTTAGCAGACAGTGTATGTAATCCTCCTAAAGTAAACTGGAAATACATTGCCCTTCACTTGAGAAGGGGCAGGTTATAGAAAGTGAGGAAAAAATGCCTGAAGAAAAGATTTCCCACCCTGAGGCTCTGCTTGTTTCCTTTTCTCACTCAGCCTTAATGTTTTGTCCTAGGTGTACCAGTTATTGTTTAGCATTTCTGGAAATCTGTCAGTACATTAGGGAGGCTTTCTTTAGGGAGCTGGATTAATACAACATAAATATTTAAAATATATTTTGTTCAAACTGCAGGAAGAAGTTGACCTTAATAATTGTCTTGTGTGTTGTTAACATCCCAGTGTCTCCCTAAATCAAATTTACTTTAGTTCTTCCTTTTTGATTGCAACACCCTGATTTGTTAGTGCCAAAGTAAAATGCAAAATGACATAGAACCCTTAGGAAATGACATTTCCCTTTGAGCCCATCTGTTTAGGTCAGTGCATTTCAAACTCCAGTAACAGCAGTTTTTTCCTCAGACACGATGGCTACAACTTTACACACAACAATGTACAAGCACCACTGTCAGTGTCGAGAACTTATCTTTAGATTTCACTTGTTTTCTATGGCAAATCTCCATTATACCCTCATGGGGGTACCCGTTTTGCACACAGGCCTTCCTCCCAGACACTTGCCTCAAAGTTAATTGAGGTCTTCAACTCATTCCTCACTGGTAACAAGATTTGCAGATTCTGGGAGTTAGATATTGCTTTCCCATTGAAACTGATCCTCCTTGTGCACAATTGTTCCATTCATTTTTTTTTATTTTTTTATTTTTTGCTTCAACAACAGCAGCATATCATGTGCAGGAATCTTGGAAATTAACATTACCAGGCTCAGCCATGGCACTGCGGAATGTACACAAATAATAGTTGTTATTTTTTAAATTTGTCTTTAGCGTGAAGGCAGCAAAAATAAACCAGTGTGACACAGTATTCTCTGTTCATGTCCAGCACCTCAAAATTGAATAACCACTGTGCTAAAACTCCTGTAATTGCAATTATCTCTCCCTTCCTCTTGAAATGTAGGCTACAGAACTAATAGTTTATACCAGGAAAATAGTCATTTAACTTTTCACATTTATGACAATGAATGATAGCTATACGGCATTAAATAACTGATTTGCTCTCCTAAAAACATGTCTATATTTGATCAAGGATAGGTAAAGAGGATGTCAAAAATTCTATCAGAATTGACAGCATTTCTGTTGAAGAGTTAACATTCGCCATTAATTGAGTTAAACAGAGGCTGTGCATGTGCCATGACAACTTTTGTCCTGATTTTTAAATTCTATTTTTCCTACAAGCACTACCCAGAAGTGACTACTTCCCAGAAGTGTTACATAGTACTACTCCACCAGTTCTTCCAGATTTTAAGTGGTACAAAGAAAAGCAGCAAAGCTACAGAAAAGAATCAGGCCTCTTGAAACATAGGAAACATTACAGTTATGGACACTGGAACATGGTGGATACTGCATAGTAACTGAATGGGACTTGGACCATTGCAGAATCTTCCAATAGTTCAGTAACTGTGTCCGACCAAAATAATTCTTTCCCAACTTCTGCCTTTCTTAACCAAGACAATTGACTTCTCTTTCTCCAGATAGACAGCTAGAAAATATTGCAATCAAATTGTCCAGCAATATGAAGGAAGACAGCCTATTTGCAAAGAAAAGATGTAGAAATATTTCTACATTAGTAGCAAAAGAAAGATTATGTTAAACTGTTAGGAGAGTTCAAACTGATATAAATCACTGTAGTTGTATGTTTTTAATATACTAAGCTAACGTGACAAAGTCAAGTAACAGACAAGGTTTAAAAAAGTGAAAATACACAGCATTTATGAATGCACAGACTTGATACTCATCTGAATCTCAATTTTTTGGTAATACTGAAGGATTATTATTTACAGTGCCAAAACTAAAATGCAAACAGGTATTTCAGCAAGATTACACTGTATAGTGTTTGTAACTCTGTGTAGTAGAATACTGCATTTTCTTGTCACTGAAAAGGTAGTGAAATGGAATATTAGAATTATTGCAATATCTATATGCACATTTTCCAATATGAATGGTATGCCATAAACATAACTCATTCTACAACTGCATGATTATCTTGAAATAATATAACTTGGTCATAAATGAAGAGAAATGATATTGAATTGCTTTACCAGCTTGCTGTATTGAATATTATCCAGGAAGATCAGAATTAAAATAGAGACACTTAGTAAATACCGCAGCAATAGTTTTCTTCTTTGAAAAGTCTATGTATGTGAAAATGAAACTGCAGATACACTTTAATATTTATCACACCAGGTACTTCATTCACATTATAGAAAATAGCCGTATCAATGGCAGAAATTAGGTATGAACTTAGCTTGTGTAGTAGATAAAATAATCTGGTGAGGTGGTGGGGAAAGAAAAAAATGCTCTCTGAAAATCTCCAAGTGAAAAATAAAATAATGAGCGTCATAATGCGTTATCATTTAGATGAACCCATGAACTTGAGGAGACAGAGAAAAATAAATATGCTTAATATGTCAGATATATTTTTTGTATTGGAAAACACACTGCATAATTCAGACATATTAGAGTTATCTGGCTGTTTCTATAAAACATGTTAAGATAAGCTGTGAGTGAAATATTCATGGATGAGGAAGAAGAATCATCTCAGAGTTAAAACAGGGTTTGGAAAGATGAGGTCAATTAGTTCAATTCTTTTTCTTGCCAGTAACAGATAGTGAATTCTTGGGCAAGTCATTTAACTCAGTTTTATCTCCTTCATCTGCATAACAGATATGCTATTATTAGGTCCCTCACTAGGATGTTGAGGTTTAATAGTCTTAACATTGAGGTCCTTGGGTGTAGGGTTCTACACAAACACAACTATTTTATTATGACAGATGGCAGCACCTTTGAGTTAATACTTTTATTAATTAATTTAATTATTTTCCTTTACAGCTTTGGCTTGGTAAGTGGCCTACCTTAAAAATAACTTTTTTTAATATTATTATTATTTCATAAATGCATGTGACATTGGATATGTTTTTGTCAATAGAACTGACAAAGGAAGAAAAACAAGGAGGAAAACAAGGTCTCAGAGATCATGCTTATACCACATAACTGAACATGATGCCGAGACTGCAGAATTAATGTCTGCCATGCTGATTACAAAACTAGAAGAAATCCGTCTAAGCTGGCTAGTTAGCCAGCCTTCATGGTGCTGCTCTGAAGACTCTCCAGTCACTGCGAAAATGCATTGTTTCATACCAGCTCATCTGGTACTACCTCAAGGAATCAAACCACTTAAAATAGCATTGACTTGCCTGGTGCATATTATTTAGCAGCAAACCTTCAAACTACCAGCATTACTTCTGCAAATTGAAAGCAAATTGATGGAAATTTCTCTACAAAAAGCCACAAAACATAGTCACTCTCTTTCTAGATGAGACAACACAGGAATACAGAAAATACAACTTGCCAGTGGCCATGCTCTATCGGGACTTCCTTGCAGACCTCTGAGAAGTAAACTATCTTCTCAGATCACATGAAAATCTCTCTTTGATATAATGAAACAGAATATAACTGAAAGGTGCTTAAAATTATCAAATCATTAAACCAAAGCAATTAAAGGCGCTAAAAGATGACAGCATTCTTTCTTACCACCTCACGTGCAAAACTCAAATATTTCAACAGCAACTGAAAAAGTATGAGCATGATCAATCTTATACAACCCACATAAAAACAAACAAACAAACAAACAAAAAAACAAACATTAAGCATTAAAAATGCCTAGTAGTCACCACATGAGTGATATAAATGCAGGCCAGGAGCCAGCTGGATCTTTCAGAACAAAGCACTCATCCAGCAACAAGTGTATCCTATTCATCAAGTAAAGAGACGAATGTTATGTTACAGCCTGATTTTCCCTGCCAAAGAACTTTGCGCTTATCATGCCCTGTAATACTGTCATTTTCCTTCAAAGGAGCTGTCAGGTCCAGGAATAAGACCAGGCAGGAGAGCTGCCTCAAGTGCAAATGAAGGGGGCGAAAAAGGAGCATATGGAATTGGAAAAGTCCATAGTATGCTTAAAATGAAAGAAAATGAATTCTCACCTTCCCTCTTCTCTACAGATCTGAAGAATGAGATGGTGAGAGATATGCAAGGCCTCTAGAAAGCTCAGTACTGGTAAATACGGATAACTGTAAATTTCTAATCTGGAGCTTTGATATTCCCTGGCAAAGTTGTTTAGAAACAAGACCATGAGTTGCACCTGTTCAGGGAAAAAATCTTTCATCAGAGTTGAATGAAAGAAACAGAGAAAAACAGCAAGAGAAAGGAACCCTGAGGAAGTACTGATCAGAGTAAAATAAAAATAAGAAGAGATGGATACAGAGTGACAAGTATTTTGTTCTTTAAAAAACAAATCTCACATAAATTAATCCTTGTTGCCATTACAAGTAAATTTCTTTCCAGAGTAAAGATGGAATGCAACACCTCTCTCTCCTAAGAGAAGACTAACTAAAGGTTATCACCTGGCCTTGCTTCTAATATATGGGTCTAGGTTGTAGCCTGATTACATCACATGCTGACAGGCAAGTGCAGCAGCGCCTGGATGCTGCTGGAATACTGCCAGGGGAGAGGAGGAGGCAAAGGGAAAGTGAGAGAAGAGTGCAATCTCTCTTTCTCTTGCCTTGGGGCTATGCCAGCAGTTTTCTCATTATAAGCACAAGCCTAGCAGCACAGCTCACCTGCTCAACAAAGCCTTAAGTACCTATAGGTCATTTAAGGGGATCAGGCTTCACAGAAAAAGGAAAAAAAAAAAGTAACTGTGTATATGTGCAGTGGCATTTAACTGTCAACATCACGCTCCCTGGTATGTCCAGCACCTGTCATCCAGCTGCCATCCAGCTCTTTTTGTCCTGGATTTCCTCCACAGAACTTTAGGCCATGGCTCCAAGCAAGTGGAATTGAAGTTTGCTCTCATGCAGTCCTGTAGTTTCTCTGCAGACAGAAAGCAACGACATGAGGAAGACAAAGTGGATCAGTGGCAAAGGCTGCAACTGAGTCGCAAGTGGATAGTATCCTGCAGCCTTTGGGTTTGCTGTGCAAGTAATTCGGCTGTTTGATTCCTGCCCACCTCTAAGCCAAGTCTGGCAAGAGCAGAGCGTGTCTGAGGAGAAGACTGGACAAGAAAAGCAGCATAGAGCAGGATGTGGGTACATGCATGCTGTGAGTGGGGGCAGCCTGCACGCACCCCTCCCTTCCGCTTCTTGTGCACTTCCCTGAAAGAGATGTGTGTTTCCCCTTTGCTTCTGCTCTTTCTCTTGGGCGTGCAGGGGGAGGGAAAGGAAGGGGGCACACTGCAACGCTGACTCAGTCTGATCCTTGTCATGGCCCAGTATTGTCGTGCTCAGGAGACAGTTTTTCCACAGCAGCACGCTCTACCGGCAGTCTAGAAAGGGTTCAGTCTGGAAAGAAAGGAGCGTGCTTGGCCCTGCCCCTCAACAAAAAGGGTACTGGGACGAAGGCAAAGTGGAAGAGCAGAGATCTACTGTTCAAAGGAGTTGAGAGGGAAGGCTTGGGGCATGAAGAGAAATCCAGAACCACAAACTTCAGTTATATGGTGCCAAGGAAGTGGTGATTTCACCCGTGTGGGAGCCAACTGTTCTGAGACTGCTGCAGAGATTAACACTGGGATGGCTAAAGGCCCTCTGTCACCCGGTAAAGGTTAGTCCTCCTGGAACCCCTGTAGCATCAGTTCCTAGCGTCCCCTGCAGAGAGATCCTACAGCATTTTTCAGTGATGTCAACCTGAATTCACACACAGGCTTGAAGGTAGCCAATATCCAGCAAGATGCACACTTGGTCCTCCAGTGGATGCTGTAATTGTCAGAGTATTTGGCAAAACAGACCCTACCAAAAAACCCTTATACTTAACTGCTCATGGGAGTCCTCAGAGACTGCAGCTATGTAAGAGTACGGTGGTTCACTCTGAGTTGGGCGGGTTGGACCCACCAAACTCCAGTGGATGGCATGATGACAGAAAACTCAACTGAAACCCAAATGCTGGATAAAGATAATTCCCACTATGAAGCACAAATTCCAAAACAAGCATTCAGTTAGAAAACCACAAGCCACTACAGTCTGAGAAAAAGCGGATATAGTAAAAAGTAATCAAAGGGCCTCATGGGAGAGAAAAGGAATACAGTGTTAGACTTGAGAGTATGCTGCATTTTGAAAATGTTGCCGTAGAGCCAGACCATCACTGCTGTGAAGCTTCAACTCATTACCATTCCCAAAACTAGGATCTCTGCTTGGATTTCATCTTCTGTTGGAGTGAATGTGGCATGGCAGCACATGGTAGAAATTAGCAAGGAGACACTAAAGAGAACAAGGCAACCCAGATACAGCTTCTCTGGTAGCAATTTCAAATGTAAATATCTCAGTTTTCTACCAAAGTGTGTGAGTGGGGAGAGGGGGGGGGGTTGCATTTTCACTTTCTTTTTTTTTTTTTTAAATAAAAGTTAAAACTGTTGCAGAACCTTTGAAATTAAATAGTTTCTTCAGTTAGAAAACAAACAAACAAACAAACAAACAAACAAAACACCAAAAATAATGTTAGAAAATCCTGGCCCTAGCAGTTGACATATATTTGGATGAAAAATTGAATAGGCCTCTGGGGTTTGAGATTCTCAACATATGTTTGAGATTATACACTAGAGCTTAGATGCTTCTTGAACTTTTTTTTTTCATTGTCCTCATTCACTGATCATTTTGCTTTCTCTTTTTTGAAAAGCAACAGCTGTAATTTTATTAGAATATTAACAGCAAGAGAACTGCCAACAGCACCAAGCAGAACTTCAGACAGGAAAACGCATACAAAATACCAGAGGAAAGAGATATATCTGACCGTGCAGTACTATCTAAAGTAAAGATAATACTTGAATACTTTGAAACTTGCTGTTCTTCTGCTTAAAACTAGAAGTACTAGAAAACGTACCTCTCCTACTGCAACAATGTCACATGGTCATCAGAAGCAGTTCGGCTCTAATTAGGATTTTCTCTGACCTATGGCAAAGGGATCAAACATTAAGCAAAAGCAGTGCAGCCTAATATTTGAAAGCACCCTTCAGCCTCAGCCACTCCACAAAAACCACGTGAACATGTGGCTCTCCGACAGCGCTGCAGGGGCTTATGCAGTGCATGCCACTGACTTATCTTTAAGAGGGAAATGAAGTACTGACAGGCCATGTTTTCTACCTTTCTCTCTTGGAAAAAATACCACAAATCAAATTATTTTCCTTTGCTGTGCAAATCCTCTCACCTCAGCTGAGTAAGCTAATATTTACTAATGTACAGTTCACATCTGAGCTTCCATGTGCCCCTGTCCTTGCTGACTACAAATTGGGTTTTGGCTTTCCAGCACTTTCAGCAAGATGCTATGCTTGCTTCAATTGCAGTAAATGCAAATTTTCCATTTGCCTCCTCCAGTTTGGATTTTAGAGACATATAAATATCTCTGAGAGTTTGGGCACACTGCCCATTTTTCACTGCTTACTTTATGTTAGGAATACAAGTGGTACAGCCAAAATAATGAAATCCAATGATATTCTCTTATATAGTACTTAGAAAAATAAAATGAGAAAGTAAAATGTAATAAAATAAGCAGTGGTAAGAGACATAAACCATGCAAAACATCAGAAACAACCTAGTGTAAACATTTTGGCCACTAAGTTCTAAATGGTAAAATGCTGATTTCACAGTGAAATTTTTCTTAGTTTATTGCTATTCCCCCTAGGTAGATGAGGGATGCTTGCTGGCCATCCCGAGGTGGGGACCAAAGAGGGGGGATACAGGGGATACAGACATGCCCTGAGAAATGTGGCTTATGGACTTCGGGTACAGGTCCTGGATTGTTCCAAGAATTGTGCCCCTTTTCTTTCATCATTTTCCCTGGCCTGAAACAAGCTGGCAAAGCTTCAGCCCAAATCTTCTCTTTAATGTGCAATTGCCAATGTGACTTTAGAGGAAAAATGATTATTCCAGCATTCTACACTGAAATGTAACTACACCTTTGAAAACAAGAACAATGACTTAAAAGCACACCTCAGCCTCATGCTGAGAGACTTAACGGATGCACAAAAATTTGTATTAACAGCAATGACAGAATGCCTGTATAGATATAGCTCTAGTAGTGGTACATACATTACAGTGACTGTAATGGAAATTTTTACCCCAGAATGGGGAAAAATCCAGCCTGCATAATTTAGGAGGAACAGCAAAACGATACACAAGCATCACCTCAGTCACTTGCTGACTTGTAGTTTCATAGAGGTATGTAAGTCTACTGACAATAGTCAATGAACTCTAACTTAAGCGTCCTTAGGAAAAAATATTCAGTTGTAAACCACATGATGAAGAAGCAGGTCATAGTACTCCCTAGCCCTCCTGGAAACCCTCCTGCTTGCCAGAAGAAAGGCATGGCAAGAATGGTGAGCTCTACCTTACCTACACAGTATGCATAAGCTGGAGCAGCTTCTGCATGCTGGGTCCAGAAAACAAACAATGCTGCAACCTTGGGAACATACAATGGTCAATGACGTCTGCTAAAGTTTGCTGCTGTCATCAATGTGACTGGATTACCTTGTACAAGCTTCACCTTCATTTAGGCCCCAGTAGAAAGAGTATTCTTTCACAAGGCTGAAGCCTAGTCCTACTTGCTCTGCAGGAACATTTACTTGTCTTTTACTTGTCTTTTTCTTTTCACATGGAGAAGTCGTAGAACAGAACACCTCACCCTGCATAAACTGCAATTAGGTTCCTCAACACAATTTTAGAAACTACTTTACAGAATTCCTTTCTCTTCTGGGGAATGAAAAAAAGTAAAACTAAAATCCCAGAATGTTCCCAACGAAGCAAAGAGAAGAGAAACCTCACATCTTTCTACCTCCGAAATACTAATTTACCTTTTTTCTTTAGCTGCACTTGCCAGCTTTGAACCCTGTCTTATTAACACTGGAGTTGACCATAAATACCTACACTTCCTTCCCTGAAAACAGGCTTGTGGTATCAAAGCTCAACCTGATGTACCATTCACCACTGTATATTAGTGTAAAGGTGCATATACATAAAGGCATGCGTATGTTCCATTTCTGCATTATTAAACTAATTTATAAGAAGAAATTTACATCATAAAATCCTCCCCCAGTTAACAGCACTTAGAAATTTATCACAAAGCAGCAATGAAATTACACTGCTGGCAGAACCCTGGCCATAATAATCACACATTTGCAAGGCCGCTGCAAAACAACACAATTCAGAGTTCTCCAGAATGTTCAATATTGCCATGAAAAGTACAAACTGTAGTTCAAATATGTCTTCACTATGACTGCATTGGGTCATTTACCTTAACAATGTGAACGTGCTCTCATTATTACGTTCAACTTGATTAGTGTGTAGTCTAACATTTAAAAGTGCACTTCAGATGGAGGAAGATATGAATGCATGATTGGTTCCTAATAAATTGAGCAACCCTTTAATGAACTGCAAGGGATCTAGAAGAAACTGGTAGACACTAGCTACAGACACTCAGAACCAGAAAATAAAAAAAAGATAATAACATGACAAAGTGCAGAAATTCTTCAATACCTTTATACACTGTGCTGTAACTCATTGCTATTTGAAGTAGCAAATAGGAGGGTGTACAGTTCTAGTAGAAAGACATTATCAGAAATCTGCTGGGGAAAGGATTACTGTTATTGAAACCCACATGTAAATGACCACTGTGGCTGATGAAGTTTGGAGCCACATTACACAATTATATTACAATGGAGCAGGAAAACAATAGAAGCTATGGAAAGAGCCTTTCAAGATGGTAAGGCTTTCTTTTTCTGTTATATTCTATTAGTTAGGAAAAACACACACACAAACAAAACCAATATGTACACACAAAACACACTTCTGCAATAATTTGCTCTCCTGGGGGAGACGTGCTTCATCAGAAGGTCACAGCAGGATGGTAGCAGTATCTCTCATGAAAGCTGCAAATATCACACAGGAACAGCATAAACTTAATGACTATCCATCTACACCTGCACTTGGCAAAAGCTGTGCTCTCTATCAGGAAACAAAGAAATGGACCCTGTCAGCCCATGTCCAACTTGCAACAGCAGCAGAGGACTAAGTGGTATCCCTTTCAGAGTTAACACTGACAACAAGAATAGTGAGAGTAGGTTTGGCACCGGTACTCTTCAGCAGCATCTGCTGGTAGAGTAATCATCTCCATTAAAAAGTGAGAAGGTACCCATGGGTAGAAAGACAATCTTCCCCATGCTGGAATGGCCCACGAGACAGGATGTAGGACTGAGCTTAAGGAAAAAAGGCTGCAAACAGGCTCCAACTGTAGCTTTGCATAAATTGTGCTATGCAATTTATGCTCATTTTTTTCCATCTGAAACTTGAAATTGTTTCAGAACCTTGACTGGAAGTACTCAACATTATATGGTTCTATTAAACGTTCACTACTGTCACTGTTACAAAGAAAGGAAAAACAAACAGAATATCTGATGCAAGAGAGAAGCCAATCATTGCAGAAAGTACATGAATAATGAGGAAAAATATTTTTTTGGACAATAAACAATAGCTTTACCCCAGGAGGAAAAATAAACAGAAAACATAAATAGCATGGATGTCCACATGGTGTATTATGGGATACAAGATGACAAGTTCTGTCTAATGGGTCAATGCTGCTACTATTACTACTTCTCAAATCAGTGTAATATGTTGAATAGGTCATCATCTCCTTCAAACAAACAAAAAAAAACAAAACCACAAGCAGGGACACAGGTATTCTGCCTGCCACTCAAGTGGTGGAGTTTTAGGTTTAGTTAACCCTCTGTTGTGTTAAGCACAATTAGAGTTTCACATCTCTTTGTGGCCCGACATATTTGGATAGTATTTGGGCAGAAGCAAATTGAGCAGGTCAAGTCACTTCAGTAGCCAAGTAACTATTCTTCTCTGTCCACTACAGCATTGGAGCTCTTGGGATCTGCTTTGAGCTAAAATGCCATAGGGGCGGTGGCTGCACACTGTTCTTACCAAACCTAGTTTTTATGATTCACAGAAACCCATTTGTGTGTGTGTGAAATACTGGCTTTTCAGTCAACATTGAGGGAGAAAAAAAAAATATCTAGAAAGGAAAAGCTCATCTACTTACATTATAGTCTCTCTCATTTTACTATGTGTTTACTGTCAGAACATGTTGCAGTTAATATCTGAATCTCTGCCAGACTGCTGACAGACAGAATATGATCTATCTGAAGATATTTTTTTTTTATGAAGCGACAACTACTAGTCTGTAAATACTGTGTGCAATAATAGAAACACTAATTTGACATAGCTATATATTTAAAAAATGTTTGAAGTTTCCTTATGTTTTTCATTCTCTTTGCAATTCCAATCAGTAAATGCATGATCACTAATGCCTGGAGTTGCTTCAGCATATTTTAAGATACACAAATTACAGGAAATATTTACTTCACTGCTGTTGTTAAAATGGCACCTTCTTGTCCTGTAATTTTAGATTTACCTATTGTTTCTTTTAAAATCAAACACAAACCTGAAATCACCACATTCATCATAAAAAAGGACACCGACAATGATCAGAGCAAGGGAAAACTGTGGAAATCTGATAAACTTTCCATCTAATTACAAGACTCATCTCTCTACAAGGCAACCAAAAGAAAGCAAGACAGCAGCAAATGCAAAAGCTCTAGATTCAAAACCCACTAGGATTTTCCCTAAATTTCACAGAACATTTTCTTCACTCCCCAGATTTTACACAGCATGTTTAAACTTAGACATTTTTAAACTTCAATATGATCCATATACCGCAGGGGACTTGACTGGCATGTACAAGGCATCTTAGGGCATTTTCTACACCATTTCTTGTTTGTATCTCCTGGAGCCAAATTCTTGAAATGACTACATCAAAATCATTACATCCAACTACAACAGCCATGAATGGCAGAATTCTCATATTCCCCTGTCTGGGTTCGAACATACTGTGACATAGCATTGGATTATGCAATGAACATCCCTAAAACAACAAAAAAATGATACTCAGTAAAGCCTCTTTATCTTCATTGTCTCTGCTACAGTGCTGATCATACATCCATTCCATTTAAAAACAATGAAAATTAATAATTTTCATTGTTTTTTAGTAGAGCTGTATACGGAAAGGTCATTTTCTGCCTTGATTCCTTTAAACCTGCATCTGTAAAAGGAGAATAAATGTACGTTTGCAGGATGGCAAAACACAGCCACCAGAAAATCTTAGACTCTAGTCAGCCCTATTCAACTCTTTTTTTTTTTTTTTTTTTTTTTTTCCCCTTCACTGAGCTTTGCATAAAGCTAACCCAAACCCACATGGATTTCTATAATATCCAAAAAGAATGACAATGAGTGATGTGATGTAGGTGGAAACTGCCTGAAGAAACTTAAATTGTAACAGGAAAAAAAATTGACATTTTAGATTTTAAATGTTACACAGTTTTTATAAAGCTTCAGTCAATTTATTTTATTTATTCTAATGAAGAGCATTACAACTGCTTTACTGCACTGAAGCAAGCATCGATCACACCATTAATCACACCTTGTGAATAGTCACAAATCAAGTTCTAACAGCAAGCACTGAATCAGGAGCAATGAAGCATAAACTCCTTCACAATTTATGATCTCTCCAATTGCATCTTTTCAACCATTAAATTGCAAGATACCATAAATTTTTATCTTCTTCACTTCAGTCACATTATTGATTCTGCCTTGTGAAATATAGAATAGCTGTAAATCTAGGCTATTGAATTAAATTTAAAGTCTTGACTTCAGAAAAGAAACCCAACACACTGCCATGGCTGTTAATTTACACTGAGGAACAAATGATAGAAACATTAAAATTTAAATGGACAACAGGGATTTCAAAGAGCCATAGTTCTGTCAATCCTAGTCCTTGTCAACCTTGAGGGTTTTTCTTTTAGCCAAATTTTAGAATGCAAAATACAATAAAATAAAAACTCCAGGTGGATGTTGAACAGATAATTCTTGCAAACAAGTAAATGATGAAGAAGCTAAATCAAAGTACTGAATAAATGTTTAGGCTTAAACTCAGCCCTAAAATAACTGCACTGAATTCAGCACAATTTACTTAACTACAAAGCTGAGGTGCTTTAACACAAATAAAACAGACAAGCTAGTGATAGCACGTCCTTAGTCATCAAGTCCCCAGTGAAAAGGCAGATCACCTTAACATGCCTTTAAAATACTCTCTAGATGTCCGGGCCAGCACAGGCAGATTCTTTAGGGAACCACGTGCCCATCAGAATCCAAAAGAAAGATCCACCAAGTTGGAAGCCTCTGTTGAGAGACAGAAACGTTCATGGTAGACAGAAGTGGAAGCTCCCAAAGAGCTGGAAGATCATTAAAGCAGACCTGGAAAATACCATATGCTGCTAGAAACACTGAGCATACCTGGCTACCTCTAAGAAGGCGGTTACCTCATGCTGTTGTGAGCTACCTTGTGAGAGTGATGCCTGGCCAAGGTCAAACAGCTGGTGCTGGCTGCTGCTCCTCCACACATCCCAGCTTTCCAGGTGCCTGGGCAGCGCTTACAGACCTTTCCCGTCTCTGAGGTAGTTCCCCCTCACTGGGGTTGGACTTTTATTGTTCTGCTGGAACAGGATTGGGTCCTCCAGGCTCCCTGCCTTCAAAATGAACCCCTATGCTACCATTATAGGACACCTTTTCCCCACTTCCATCCCAGCAAAGTAGCCCCAGCCCACCAGCTCCCTGCCCTGTCAGGTATCCCTCCTGCATGGAGTGCAAAGTTGGCCTCACTAAGAGCTCAAAAAGACATTGTCTGATACACACTTTATAGGACACAAGGGCTTAAATCAGCTCTCTGGCACACTGCTTACATGAATTTCCCCCTTAGGAAAAGGCCATATATATATTTGCTGACACGAGGAACAGAAGCAGAGCTGACTGTGTGCAGACACAACTCACCTGGGTCTGGGCCTCCCTGGTCACACCACCCAGCCATGCTCCCCACATTTCAGCCTCCTTACAGCAGAAGAGGAGCAGGGGGCTGCTCACCTTCCAGGCGGCCAGCTAGGGGAAGCTGGGAGCTCCCACACCTCTGCCTGCTAGCTGTTGACAGGCACCAGCTAGCAGCAGCCCTACTGGAGGAGGGACTGGGATGGTGAGGGCAAGAGAGCTGAGGGCACAGTGAGGGCAAGAACTGGCAGGGCAGGCAGCCCTCTCTCCTTATCAGGTGTGTAGGGTGTGGACAAGGGAATTTCATCACCAGGAGCAGTTCCACGGTGGGGCCTCTGCCAGGAAGAAGCTCCCTGAGCTCCCAGCAACAGCTGCAGGCTCCCTCACCCACACACCTCACAGCCAAGCACAGAGGAGGTGAGGGTGGAGCAGGTCAGATGAGGCTGCTGGCAAAGGGTTCAACCTGGCGCGATGGGGAAAACCAGGGCTTCTAGCTCAGGCTCTGTCAACATGTTCAGAAGTTGCTTATAAGTATTCACTTATCTCTTGAGCCCAATCCTACCTATATTTAATCACATAAATCAAATAAACTAAAGGGGTGGTCTGAGGAGTTTGTAGGATCATGTCTTGAAACTGCAAGGTGGGACCATTCTTACTTGGCCAGCTGTACCTGTTCAACAGTATCCTACCTCCCTTTTGTTTCCTCTGTCAGCTTTTCCATCTCCCCAGTTCAGTATCTCACATTTTTTGCATATATAAAAATTTGCCAGATACAGTTTTTGCAACTGTTTCTTTGCTTTTACTTCAGCTCATTATTACCCTATCTGCATTTCAATTGGAGAGTCAAGAAGAACACAAAACCCTTAAGGAGCTAAAAAGTAATAAATGTAAATTATTTCAAAAACTCACTTTACTACTTTTTGCACAACTTATTGGGGGCACTACATTACTTTCTCAGTACAGTATCATACCATAACACATCATACTATTTCAGGTAGAAAAGTTATTTGGCACCGCACTTAGCAGAGGTACAGGAAAACGGAATTTGTATGAAAAATGTCAAAAAATTCTACAAACCGCAGAAAGCAACACTGGTGACTTATGCCCAAAATGCTAAATGCACTGTGTCCCTGGGTGGCTGTTTTTCACTAGGGAAATGAGTTCTCACTGCTTGGGATTGATGTGGCCATACTGAGAATTGAGTAATTGGATGTGATTTCACCATTTCCCTAGTGCCAACAACAAACATCTCCATAATGCTTTTCATCAGAATTGCTATTGCTTTCTAGCCCAAGGAGAAATACATTTCAGTGCCAATTGAGCTAATGCCCAACAGAATCCTTCTACATAAAGCCACGGACAAAGTATGTTGGTTGGAAGTTCAAGTCAGGTTATTTGCAGTGGGATTCACAACTAAATCACACCAAATAAGCGCACTGTTCTGTGGATTCTGTATTGTGCTAGTACCATGTAATATGGTTTAACAGACCTATTAACAGAGCTGCTTCACTTAAACTTCGATGTTGTGACTTGGAAGCCTCCCTGAATCAGGCAGTACCCATCCAAAACATACTCCTGCTTCTACTGTTGCATTAAACTAGTTTGCATCTAGAAAGGAATATTCACTTCCCTCTTAACATCTGGACATTTTCTGCTCAAAGAGTAAACTTGTGTGGGGTCACAAAGTAAGTGGGAAGGAAATTGTATTGCTCTTTCTTCTTCATTCCATCACTTATTAAATTCCATAAGGTAATCAATAAGCTAGAAAACAGCAAAAGCTGAACACAAAAGACACAGTACTTCAAATAAATATTTTTATAGCACAACAACAACTAACCTTGAAGTGGCCATAAGCTCAGCCTCACATCTGGAAGGTGGAATGCTGTTTTCAGACTTACCTCTAACTCCTTTGACTCACTTTGGTGTTAAATTTGGTTTTAAAACTACAGGAGAGTTGTGTATATCTGAAGCACTGGTGCATCCCGTTTTTTGCTGCTGGTAGAAACTTCCATGATCATAATTTTTCATTTAATTTCCTGTTTTAAGCAAAAAGTAAAAAGCACAATCAACCAAAATGCCAAAATCTAACTATTAATAAGCACAATCCTTCAAGAATGGATAGTGCTTTTGATTGTGAATTCAAACTGAATCCAGGTCATTGGTGTTTCCCATGCTAATATAAACCAAGCTAGATGAAAAAGAAACTTACTAAATTCTGAGAAACCTTTCTCAACATAAGATTGTGTTTTCTGAAAAATAAATAAATAAAGTTTAAAAGTTGGGAAAGACAGTTTACCTGTCTAGCAGTAACACTTGTTCAAAACGCTTGCTCAGGAATCTGGAGTATGCCTAAAATTGTATGGCTAGTGGAAATCAAAAACTTAACAATGGAAAACTGTGAGGGAGCCACAGTGTGTGTGCAGTACAGGGGAAGCATAACAAAAAAATGTATCATTAAAGCTGGTGTTGTGTATGTGGGACAACCTGCAGGCCCAGGATATTCTTCTAGCAGAAGGCATGGCAAGTGGGAAGTCCTTAACTATATCAAGGTTCTTAAGGTATAATACAGATACAGTATTTACTTGGCAGGTTGCCCTACCGAACTTAAACACAAACCAATACTCTTCTTGGGGACAAGTACAGATGCAGAACTTTTCTTCGTACAATAACTGTCACATGATACATTTCCTATTAACAGGTTTAAAGCCCACACACATTTGCATTTGTAAATGAAATATCCTTTACAGAGCTGAGAAGACTGGCATTGGCAGGCAATTCAGTAATGAGCAGAAAGCCTTGAAGAGAAAAACAACAGTAACAGAAAGAATTTATTGAAGCACTTAAACATTTTATTAACAATAATACAATGACAACGTAAGAACAACATTAATGATAAGCATCCAGCACTGTAGTTCCCAAAGGGAGAGCTAGGATTTGAGTGTTTGAGGACCATGAGACAAAGTCTTTGAATTAGTAATTTCTCCCAATGGGACTACATGCAAGCTCACTGTAGCCAGAACTCAGCCTCCCATCAAACCATGCAGCTAAACCCAGAGTCCAGGTCTACAGACAACCACCGTTTCTAGATCTGGGCATCATATTAGGACAACTCTTGTCATGGGGTGAAGGGAGAGAGCACACAAGTGCTTAATCTAGATCTAACCTTTAATGTCTGATTCATCTGACAACCTGAAACACAAAATTATGTGAATGGTTGCTTTTTCCTCTCTGTTACTAGAAGGAGAAAGACTGCCAAGCAATGAAAAAGATGGATCTATTTTGTAACAAGAAAAGTTCATGACTCACCTTGCTGGAGAGCAGCTGGTGCTCAGGATACTGTAGGGCTTCCAGTAAAGGGTGTGGATTAGGCCTTCTAACAGATAAAAAATAAAAAACATGACTCCATAAAGTTTTCTTTGGTCTTGAAAAGAATTTTGCCTTGCACAAAACTGTTCTCAGAAATATGGTCAGGCCTGTTCTCCCACCTGGCCATATACATGTACAGTCCCACCGGCTATCAGTAAGCAACAACAGTAAATACTGTTAGGTATTTATTCACAGATAGAATTATTTTCTAAATATTCTTTACAAGACATATAAAGATGTTTCTAATGCAACTGAAAAATCAACTTTTATTAAGCAACAAATTATTTTTCAAAATTCTTTGGAGAATCTGCAAGTCTTGGTATGACAACATTTTAGTTAAATTTGGGGAGGATCTGTTATAATCTGCAACAGAATCCTGACAAACAAAAACATTTCTAGGAAACTGATATCAGTATAGATACATTTCATGGAGGTAAAACAATTCTAAAAATAAAAGAGAAAAATATGTTATAATAGAGACGCAAACACAAATCCCCAGTCTGGAAGCTATACCAGATCACATAGCAACCATCTGTTGCATTTCTTGCTCCATAAAGGAGTCAATTTTCCCAGATCTGTAGATTTTCCAAGATAGAATGTGACTAATGTGAAAAATTAGGCAAAAACTTTTTTTCTCTTCCAGAGAAAGTATCTTGACCCCAAATAATTCTTGGCCTAAGCAATGACTAGGGACGGCAGTAGAATCTTGAAGACTGAGTGTAAAAAGGAATATGGGGGCAACAGAAGTGAGATGGGATTGATGTTTGTCTATAAAAAGCCTTTATAAGACAACCTTGGGATTGATGAATTGTTTCTCCATAAGTGACATATTAGGGACTGCTGACAGAAGCAACTCTTGGCAGCATGGTGATGGTGAAGTGATGTTGGGAGCCAGAGACAGCATTGGAAAGCAAGAAATTAATTTCTCTCCCAATACACTGGTGTGATCTGTTCTGCTCTGTACTTTTGGCCAAAAGTACCAGTGAGCACATGAGTCGCACTCTTCACTTTATAAATTTTTGTCTGGTTGATTGATATGAGAACACCACGGTACTTCACTGAAAAGAGATCCCAAAGTCATATATTGAAAAGATTCACCATGAATCTTCATCTTTTTTTTTTTTTTTTTTTTTTTTTTTTGTTACACAGTGTTCACTGCCTTTGTTCTGGATTGCTTTGAATATCCATTTTGTCATTCAGTAAATGTTTCCTTTTGTGCTCAAAACAAACAGCCTTTCTCTATCACCACTGAAAGATGGCATTTAAAGGTATAGTCATTAATTAGGCAATCTTAGACGATGTATAACGAAAGAAACATTTTACTTCTCAGCAGAGATATTTTAGAACACTAAGAAAATTTTTTGAATTTGTAATGGTTGTTTGGACAATACTTATCTGAAAACATTTATTGGTCCATGGGCGCAATTATTGCAATTCTTAACAGCGTTAACATTGCAGAGTTAGCCCTCTTCCTAAATACATATCTTGTCAGTGTGAAAGAATAAGAATGGAAAAAGCAGATGGACAAACTTAGAAGGATGGATGTACAATAAAACTGGAAAATGCGAGAAAGAGTTTGAACTGGACACTCAAATTGCAGTAAATCTGTCCCACCTTTTATTCATTCTGTGCATTTGGCATGTGAGATGGAGTGGTAAAAGCTTGTACTTTGGCATGAAAGTAAATTAATAAATACTATGATCTATTTAAGGTACAGTTACTGTTATTTACTACTCCAATTCTCTTCATAGGTAACAACAATTCTCTGATTATTGGTTAAGATAGTATTTTATTACTTTTCCAGTTTCTCTACATTTGGTTGCTTGCCTAGTCTTTAGCAGCTAGAGTGTAGTTAAAGCACCATTAGTCCAGGGTAAAATTGCCAATTAAAAGGAAAAAGGACTTTGTTACTGGACACACAGGAAGGGCAAGAAAACACTCCTATCACCGAAGTATGCCCTCAAGCCAGAACCATGGTAGTAAGCTATCCACCTCACCCCCTTTACACACTACCAAGCCCCAGGCTCTGCTTACATTTAGCCAAGAGGCAGTGACCTTTCCGATGTGCCAGAATTAGACTAGCAGTAACTGCAGAATAACAGTGCTGCTATCCTCCACCATTACTGTTGTGGATTTTAAACTGATTCAGAAATTCTATTGCAGAATATTCAAATCCAAAAGAGATAAATACACTTGAAATCAAGACCTTAGTGCACTTAAATAAGTTTTAGAACCTTTGTTTCTCTGTAACAAGCTGTATACATGTTACAATCTTCCAAGTCTGTAGAAGGGAAATCACAGAACAGGAATGAAGCAGATGTTTACCATACCATGGCTTTTATGATTTCATACATGAAACGTGCCTGACTGCTGAAGACTGTTTTTCTATTCCAGACCATGACAGGCAGATACCATGTCACTGTACATTTAGTTTCTTGGGAGCAAACTTGCATCACTGTATAATTAGACAGTTATATTTAAGTGCACCTGCTGTGTCAATGACTCTTCTCTGTGCCTCAACATGTCAAACCTGAAATTAGCCTGTGCCTTCTAGAAATGTCTGTAGTAAAGGATGAGGAAATACTTTTCTCTAGGGTCAAATCCTGCAGGCACTGCACCTGAAGCGGTGAACTTGCATTTAGATATTCTGACCCAATAATGCATTGACACAGTGCTTTATAGCCTCCAGCAGGACATATATTGCATTCCTTTCTGCACCAGGCCAACAAAATGGTGCCATGCTCATATTGGCAAAGCAAACTGCAAATGCTCTGCAGGCATGCTCTCTACCTTTCAGTTCTCTCATCTACAGCAAAAACCTTTGAAAAGCAGGCTGGACAGCAAAGAAAACAATGGCAATTCTGTGCTTGCTGTTACATTGTCTTTATCATTTTGAGGAATGGGGGTAATGGTTTTAAAAGCTGCACTGGCAAAATGTAGTGAATAAACATGTCAAAAAGGATGATAAGGTTTGCTCTTTGCAAGTATCAGTTCAGCTTTGTATAAACCCAGGAAAGTAAACCCATTTAAAATAAACAGTAACAGCCTCTTTGACATACCAGCAAAAGCACAGAAGCAATGACAAATAGTGGGAATTTATATCTATACCGTAACTCTTCTGTTGAATCAGATGGCAGAACTTTACCTAGCATACATGTATTTACTTTTGTTTTAACATATTAAACAACACATGGCATTCCTGAATTATATCATAAAGCTGAAAATGCAGAACGTCTTTAATTCCCATTGACTTCCCAGTGGAACGTAAGAGTGCAGCACTTTTGCAGGGTGCAAGTGCAGCATATTCCTATGCCTGCGTCTGTTCCTAGCTCTCCTGTAGCAGGACCTCCTAATGTGTATTCCAGATGGCTTCTGTTTGAAGTGTCATTCCTCCCAAACCCGACTGCTAATAAACTCCCTATAGATTACAATGTGGAGGTCAGGAATTTCTGCTTCAGTCTACAGCAAGGAAATCGGTAGGGATTTTTATTTGCATATTGGTATTTGCAGTATTATTACATAGACCCACTGAATTAACAGTTTATGTGGGACATCAGTGAGCTGCACTTTACCAAATAGAATCCTTAAGGATTAGAAAAGCCATGTATTCAATTCTGTGTATTTATTGCCAGTGAGATGACTGAAATTCACCAGCAGCAAAACAAACACACCAGAAAGATACAATACAATTTTCATCTCCTATCTGCTGCAAGTAGTCATCTCAAATTCAAGTACAAATGAAACAACCTGACTGTGTTGGCTCACTTTCAACACACCAGTCTCCCTGACTTTGCCAAAGAAATGTTCCGAGTCTCACACTGTGAACGACAGAATATATGACTCCAGTGGCCCATAAAAAGAAGCAGAGAAAATGTAAAGCCAGCAGACAATGTCATCTACCGGCAACAACTGTATGACTTGATAAATCTTTTCTGTTGTTTCTGATCCAAAGGTAGAACTGTGAGACTAGAAATATTTGTAACTGTATACATGTGCTGCAGTTAAAATATGTTCTCAAATATTCTGTTTTCCTAATGAAAAATTGGAAGGCTAATTTCACACCTGACATACAGGTATGACTCAACAGAAGTCAATGGAACTGCATCATTTGCTGCAGGGATAAATGTGACTGAGAGTTCTTGTTTCATTTTAAGTTATCAAGAGACACTCAGTGCTAAAATTAGCTTACAGTAGAAGTCACGTGGTCATCTGAATCAATCTCTTCCCGCTAGTTCTGTGAAGACGCCTCTGACTGTGAACCATAGCCATCTGTGGGCAATAATCCTGTCTATCTAATAAATATCAGACAAAGTCATAAATTATGTGAGGCTGCACTGTACTTTAGAATAAAGGAATAATGACAGATGGCAGAAAGCCCATGAAGTCTCTGCAGGGGTGAATATAAGTGTGCAAAATGTAGTGATGGAGCTGCCGGGAGACAGGTACATAGTGCCTTCAAAAATATTTTGCAAAGAGCTAACAAATGATTAAACTGTAAAACATGGGTGAAGATCCATCCCATCTTTGCTACCATCTCACGGAAAAGGAAATGCATGTCTATCTTCATGCCCAGGCCAGTTATAACCATTAAGCGTTTGCCCTGCCTTGTAGAAAGTGGGAAGCCATATAGTTGGAAAGTTTTGGAGAGAAATTGTGTTCAGGAACTATGCAATGGCCCCATATGCTTTCTCTGCCTGGAAAGTGAAAGCAGCCCAAAATAAAGCTGGATGAAAATATGAATGGAAAATAGCTGTTAAGAACAGCAGTAAAACTGGGTTTGGAGGAGGTGCTCTTCTGTGGTTCTTCCCAAGCACTGCAGCAATCAAACTGGAATATATAATACCAGATTCTGAAACTATTAGAAAACTAGATAACAGTTAATTAAACTGGCAAAGAACTTCAGATATTGGAACCTGACCTTCCTACCTTAAATTTGTCCATACTTTAAAAAATGGAAAATACTTTTCAATCTAAAATTAAACCATCTTCTGCCAGCAAACTAGCCAGATGCTGTTATTAATCTGGTAATTTTATTTATGGGGTCCAGACTAAATCAAAATTATTCACATAGACAATGTCACCTCTGCGTACTTTAAAGTTGCTGCTCAAAAATGGCTGATTTCAAGCCTTAGAAGTCTTCATGAAATATACCTTTGTTACTTGGTACTTGATAGAACCTAAACAGAAAAAACAACATCTCATTGCCATTGCCCCCTGTGTTTTTTTGTTTGTTTTTTAAGTAACTGAAGTGTTTGTATGAACAAGGTTCATAGAGTGCCCAAGAAAAAACAGTTTATAACTTTTTTTTTCTCCTACAAACCACCACAGTAGGTCTCCAACTGAACAAATAAATTCTTCTGTCCTTCAGATCTTGCATGATATGCATTAAAAGAAGAGCAAACATCCTGAAGATTTCCCAGATCTACTACATATCTTGGGATCAAAGAAATGGGATGGGACCTCTTCCATTTTAATCAGATTTTCATTTGCTTCTAACTCCTCTACTTACATATTTTTCTTTGCTCCTGAAGATTTTCCTCTAACCTCTAGGCCTAGGTTAGAGCAATTTTTTCCTCCACGTAAGCACATCCAGGTTAGTAGGATTTAAATTTGTTCTTTCAAATGTGGAATATTAACCACTTTTTAAAAATTGTATTTGTTCAATTTTAACTTCCAATCGCTTGGGTTAAAGAACACTGGCAAATATGTCAAAAGGAATTTGATCTTGATGGAGCCTTCATTTTTTTTCCCTATGACTATTGTAGTCACTACTGGTGGATTTTGTATATCACTGTCATCCCACACTTCTCACTACAGAGCACATTCCCACTTACACTACTCATGACACTAAAGCAAAGCTACTGGAGGCTTCATAAGCAGTGAAATGCAAATCCCAGCATACTCCAATGTTTACGTGTTTATCCCATGAATTCATAAAGCTCTGAGTTATCTTTATAAATATGACAGTAACACCTATATGTAACAACATTAAATATGGGATAATCTCTGCAGGACTGGGGTCTCATTTACACTACAGGCCCAAATTACATGTGACAATCCAGTGTCTGCTTTCCAATAGCACTTACAATCAGTTATTCGGTAACTTAAATTTTTCAAAATCGTCCTGGAAGACTGAAATATCAACAGGTACCAAGACTGAAGAATGAATTATTTTTTTTTCCTTAAAAGAGAAATAACAATATGTGAGTTTTATCAGCCTTTAAGTAGTAAACAAAATGCACTGGAATATTCAAGTCAATTTCACTGTCTGGAAGAGTAATCACCACCCAGAAAATTAGGACAAAATTTCTGATTGAACCACAAATTAGCGTCACTGCATTCCAGAACGGAGCAATTACACTTCAAATCCCACTTGACAAAATCTGAGACATTTATTAAAGGACAGGTGATGGTTTAAGGCAGTCACAAATCTCCTCCTAGGGCACCAGGATCACATGGTATATTTAAGTCATCTGATCTGGAGACTGTAAAGGGAAAAGTTGTACCCATCTGCCCCCTATTCACACCAGCCAGCAGGTGGAAGCCAGCCCAAAGTACACACAGATATATATATTGAAAGACATGGTCATGGCTGCTGCTGTGTCCTCCTACTTCTGAGGGGATAAAGGAGGCAAACATTTTCCAAGCAAAGCTTTGGAAACTCCCAGAGTTGAGACTTTTACATCGAACAATGCATTAAGAATATCTGGGAGGGAAAATCCTGTGCTGGCAGATGGGAGGACTAGATGATCTACAATGGTTTGTTCCATTTTAAAATTCTATCATCAGATTTGTCCTCAAGCACAAACCCTCTAGGAGTTTCCTGGGGGCGGTGTATCCCTCCACAACCCCTACTGCGGGCTCTGGCTTAAAAGCCACAATAGAGTCCTTAGAATCTAACAACAAGAGCTATTCTAGGCACTGGTTAGGAAAATGGGATTTAAAGGAAGTTTCTACTATTGTGCAAAATTAGGGCAAAAAATCTCCTTTCAGATAAGCAACAAAGTATATCAATTCCAACAGTTGGCTCTCCTGCTGTTGTATCCATCATAAAGAAAGACGGTCTTTCTGTGGTGAATAAAGGTGATAGTCTAATCAATTAAGATTCCATAGAAAAAATGGAACAATTCAGCTGTCTGCCCCACCCTCTTCCCAGGTTGAAACAGGACCTTTCCACTTTACTCTGCATGTCACTTTTGTTAAAATGACAGGCTCCTCATAGAAAACACCAAACATACATGTAGAGAGAGAGAAGAATTCCCATTTTGAGATCCACCATACAAGTGAAGGTTTTTGAGCTACGAATTTGATTGCTATATGCACTGGACAATTGCTTATATAGCATGATATGTACCATTTCTGTATATGTAGTTATAACTGTATTACATTCTGGTTATGATTATATTTATTTTGATTATATTGATATAAAGAAAAGGCATTTGTGAAATTGATATAAAGCACGCACTGCACAGAAGTACTTGTAATATAAATCACTGACCTATCATCCATGAAAGTGTTCAGTTGAACATGGTGAAATCTCCACAAAGCACAATCTGTTTTGGGTGATCCTGGGTAGTGGCAGAATGTTCTTTTACAGTAGATGAAAACATTCATCTGGTTGAAGACAGAAAGTTGATTCCCTTCAACCATAAACATGCAACATGTCAGTTATTCATTTAGCTAATTTATCATGAAGACATCTTACAGATTTCCACCTCCTTTACTGAAGGATGAAGAAACCCAAAACTGTTCACATGTGGTGGCAGCCTTCAGTCTATCATCACAACGACATTAACTTCATGTTGGCGTAAACTTAATACAACATCTTTAGTATGTAATGACAAGCAAAATGTCAGAGCTACATTTTCTTTTTATTTGAGTCAGAAATAATGTTTACAAAATATAGAAAAAATATAAATGCATAAAAATTTAGAATTAGGTTAGCACTGAACTCCTAATACTTAAAAATTACTATAACATTTTCTCTTGTACTTGTTTATGAAGGTTTGGCTGAATAAACAAACGAGGAGATAAAAAGGATTATAAATTAAATAAATGGGTGCCAATATGTGATGCAGAGAAAATGCATGGACAACAGCAAAGAAAAGATATCCCCTAAAAATAAACTATAAGACATTACAACATAGGCAAAATACACTTACTCTATCTACCACAAAAACAGCATTGGCATAATACACCAATTTTATTCAACTTACCTCATGTGTGAACTACAGTGTGATTCATAGAATCTGTTCTTTTAGTATGAGCTTATGCTGCTAATGTTTTCTAAGTAACAAACTTGCAACACATTGTTTTACCAAAATATTTCCTTTAAAAAACAAGCAATTAGCAAGCAAAACAGGTGTTTTGGGAGGATATTTGAAAATATAATTTACTTTTACTAAAATCTGATTTTTCCTCATTTCAGCGTTTACAACCACAAAGGCTGTCTCTCTGTCAATGGTACTTACAACTATGAGAACTAGAAGTCACTAGATTTTAAATTAAAGATTACTGACAACCTGACACAGTTATATTCTACAAATACTCCTGCAGTATGAAAACAAGGGAAAACAGAAATTTGTATTAAGAATTTCCTTTTTTTTTTTTTTTTTTTTTAAATCTTCATTTCACATAATTATCCTGAAGATTTTCAAGGGAAGGGGAATGAATATGTACAAAGTAGGGTTGTCTCCCCCCCAGAAGTTTAAACTAAGCCACCTCAGAAAGACCTGACCAACATGTAGAAGTAGAAATTCTCAAATTATTGCTTTATTTATCTAGACAAAGTTGGGCTGGCATTGACACAACAGTTTCAGATGTTTCTAACTTTGAGGATTATTGGGAAGTGTGTATATAGTCCCCTCAAAGCAGTTACTGCCCACTTCTGCTCTTTGCAGCAGTGCTCTTTTTTACAGACCACTTGGGATTTATCTAAGAGAAGAGCTAAAAGAAATCCAGACGTGTTCTAAACATATGGAAAGAAAGGCAGACCTTGAGTACCCCAACACTTATATCTTCCTGACATAAGGCAGACATCTCTACTGTAATTTCAATAAAATGCTATGATCTTAAAATATAGTGCAGCCATGCATGTTAATAGGACTCAATAGTCCTGCATAGTAAACCTATGCAGCAGTCAGTCTCTGCATTCATACTGCAAGATATGGCTTACCAGAACTGATGAATACCCTATGGACATTAGCTTGCCTCTGACCTCAAATGAATCATAGAGATCTCTGATCCTAGGCGACAAGAAAATCCACAAAAGCAATTGTTAAATGCATCACCATTTCTCTCAGGAAAACAAAAAATAGGTTAGAGTTTCCAGAAACAGTAGCATGAATAAGCTAGCAAGGATTGAAGATGAAGCGTGAGTTGTATGCCTCATGAGGAATAGGCCCAATGTGCCCTTCAGGTGTTAAGTCATGGAGCAGTGGTATGAGAGCAAAGAAAGAGATAGGGGAAATAGTCAAGAGAGCAAATAGTATGAAAACCTTAATAAGCACCTTACCTTGCCACAAATTGTTCTTTTATTCTTTCCCCATCTGGGGGTCTATTACTGGACCCATGAGACAATTCAAAGCCTCACACAACCTTGTTTTGGATTTCAGTCCAATTTTTGAGAATTGTATAACAAATTGATGATAATCTGGTATAGATGCTCACAAAAGCACTGCCTGCTGCTTTATTCATATTTGTTGCACTGGCCATCCCTTCTCCAGTAGTTTTGACGCTCTTCCTCTCTGGTTACTTTGCATCCCTTTGAGCAGTTCAGGTAGCTAGGTTCAATTTGTCAACTACTCTGGATTCTCTGAGTCTGATAAAACGTCATTTCAAGTGCTAACAACTCTGCTAACCACCTCAGTTTGCTACCACCATGCGAGACAAAACAGTGATGCTCGGGGAAGGCACAGAGGGGTAACTAGCCAGTGCTGTAGACAGACATGGAGAACAGAAAGATCACTCACCAAGCCACAGATACTATCACAGATACTACACAGATAAAATACTGAGTATTGATTTATGCCTTATGTGACTTGATGATCACCACAGCAACTCATAGATCTCAAATAAAAGCCTGCTTAGCAAGCTTAACATGTTGGAATTGGTAGAATATTTTTATTTCACTGATGAATGGTCATTTGATATAGCTGATAGTATTTGCCTACAAAGAAAATTAACGTGTCAAAACCTAACTCTGAGTGTTGATATGAATTTTACTGCATCTGTAAGGAAGTGAAAGCTATCAGTCCAATATAAAGCTTGGCTATTAAGAAATTAAATCCATGAGGCACTGCCAATGCGAGTTGTAAACGTACATCATGCTAAAAAAGAAAAAGAGGAAAAAACAGCAACTAATCAGAATCATAGAGATTATACTGTGGGTTTTGTTCTGAAAAGCATTGCTCTTTGAACTCCAAGCCACTGTCCACACTATTCTATTCCAGCTGATCATATGAATTGCTTGCATTGATCCTTAAACCCTCTTGTAGCTGACATAGCTAGCATTAGTTACAAACATAGTGCCAATTTGAAAAGATTGGAGAAATAATGGAAAAAGATGTTTTTAAAATTCTCAGTTTTCAAATGCTATGTTTAGCAATCTTTTTCTGTGCCTATCACAGCCATTCTCTTCAGATCCATATTATAAATAAAACCTTGTAGAAGTACACATTTGTCCTGCCATGAGAAAATTCTGAAATCACAAAGCTACAGGGAAGGGGGAAAAAAAAAGGGGGGGGGGGGGGGGGGAGGGAAGCCTTTCTTGTCATGCTACTGCAGAACTCAGATTTAGCATCAGTTAAAAACTAACTGCAAATTCACCATAAACAGCATACGATTCACAAAGTTTTCATCATGAAAAATGATCAGACTGTTATTAAGGATACTTAATGTCTCAGATTCTGATAGCTTTAGTCAGAAGCTTAATGCTTTGACCACTCTTTGTATCAATAGGTATTTTATAGGTCTAGCCTGAAGAGTTTGTTGTCTAGACCAACATAGCATAAACTGACAAAAAAGCATCACAACTTCAGGAACAAAAATCCACAAGAAGATTAAATACTGACTACCAGACCAGTATTCTGAGCACCTAAGCAGGTAGTTGGGTCCCACTTCAGCAATATATTTTAAGCCTGTGATTAAGGTTCCATTCAAATTAAGACATTGTGCCTACAGTTCGGATGTGTCCCCATGTGGTTTTTTAATTATCAATATTTTTAAATAAAGCTAGACATTTAATAACAGTATAATGTTGTTAGAGATTTTGGCAATTTGTTTCAAGAACAGTTGGCTTCTGAATGAGTTCAGACAATGCTATCCGAATTTCTAAAATAAAGCTTCTTAAATTGTCATTGTGTAGATTGAAGTGCAACCAAGCAAAGAGAGAACACAATTACATTTGAATATTGAATACTCAATTAAAGTATAAAAATACATACATATATATATTGACTAAAATATGTATATTTGAAAATATATAAAATTGAAAATATTTTTCCAGCATGATTCCTACTAACAATATTCCTTCAAGTCAAATAGAGAGCAGTGACAGAACAGACAGAACAGGCTTTGGTGATTTAGTGAATTATCTTCTGAAAAATCAGGTACAAAATATGTTGGTGTAATGCGGTCCATCACTTTGCAGGAGGTGGTCTTCACCCTGCCTTACAAAGAAGAGCTCTGTTAGTCTCACCAGTGCTTCCTTCAGAGCCTATATGTGAAACAAAGATTTATTTATTTATTTATTAAACTTACACTGGGTTAATGGATTGGGTCTGTAGCAAGAGTAAATAAAAGGGGACTTTAAATAATTCCAATTGTTAAAGTAGAAATCAAACTCAGGTCACCCAAAAAAAGAAAGTACGGTGTTGGCATTTGAACAACGCTGTATTTTTATGGAGTATTTCATTTCACTGTTGTGCAGATTGGGTATTAATACAGACACTGATTTAGAGATATAAAATACACATTTTTTCATATGTGCACATCAAGTGCATATATTTGTGTGTGTTTACACACATATATACACGTATGGTGTAGTCTATTTAATGAAAAGAAGCAGGAAACGCTGTAGTGCCTTTTCTTACTGTTACAGTTAGTAAAGGCATTAGCCAGATGTTGAAACACAGGCATCAAACAACAGTGATCATTACAGTCTTCAATCACCCCATTTAGAATTTACAATAAGCTAAGCAGAAAACCATTATTTCCACCTTCAGTATAAAGTTTTCCTCAGGCTGCAAACAGAGTTCTGCAATGCACTGACAAACCATCTGTTCTAACTTCAGAACATTTTTCCGTGAAACTTCCACCAAGCCACTGATGTCACCCATGAATATAAGGACATCATTAGTTAGTATCAGTAGTAAGATTAAAATCCCAGAGGGCTCTCATCAAAACCAAGACAGAAAAGACAAGACTTACATTGTAATAACAAACCATATTATAAGGCATAAAATTAACAAACATTATGAATTAATCATACTCAGACAATTACAATCCATATGGCTAGTTAAATTCAATCTGCTACCTGTAGTGACATAGTCTGGATACCGTACATTCAATGCCAGTGCATTTCTCCCAGGATGTAATTACTTAATTTTGTGAATGAGAAAATGATGTGTAAAAGACAATGTTTCTATGGATTCAATGCCCCCAAGTCAGATAAAATGCATGAATGCTTATCAAACTTCACAACGCATTTTAACCCTATTTCATCACATTTATATTATTTTTAGGTGTGTATAAACATATTATTTTTGCATTCACATTCACTACTAAGGTTAATACAAGAAACTAACTAAGCTGAGTTCTCTATAAACAGGACCGTTAAGACTTAGATGACAACAAATGGTAGAAGGTTAATGAAATAAGTAATTATACTCAAGTTTTTACATCACTCAAAGCATACATATCTGGATCTTGAGAATAACCACCCACCATAATTCCATTCCACTAACATTTCAATCTCTTAAAGACGTAGGCATTGAGATTCTGGTTCAGTCCCCCCCTTTGTTAACACATAGCTTGTCTTATCATGTGACATTATACATTCTGAAAATCTGGATGTTGATTCCTCCTCAAAAAAAGACTATGTCAACTTTCTTAAAATATTTATATTTAAGGAATTCCAAACTAATGCTTGGTCTTTCCTTATCCCAGTCTTAAGGTCCAACCTTTTCTCCTAGAATATCCAGAAGATTCTCCTTAAACACTTTACATTCGACATAAGCAAACCAGCTGTGTAATAAAACAATGTAGTTCATCATTTTGCCCTAAAGAAACACGAACAAAAACAAACAAGCAAAAAAAAAAAAAAAAAAAATCAGGAACATTCAGGTAATATAACATACACATGAAAAAGGAACTGAAAAAAGAAACCTGAAAAAAGATCCAGTAAAATCTTTTTCTGATACCTCAGAACTTTCTGAAGCTATCTTCCATCTAGTTATTCAGACTGGGTTGCTAAGATGAGGAAAGATGATATTCACAAAGGTAATTTGCCTAACAGAAATTTGGTTCTGAAAGGAGGGGAGGACGTCACCTTGCTCTTACCACATAGTGACTTTCCATGATACCCAAAAAAGATTGATACTATGTCATATTCCTGGTCATTTGCTGCTGCTTTAATGCTGGACAACCATGTGCTTATTTGTTGTTGCTTTTACTGTCCCTCAAGTAAAATGTTAAATGATTATTAAAAATAAGTAGAATTAATTAACTATGGTGAGTAAATGTCTACTAAAATGAAACATCTTACAAAACGACGAGGAATTAGAAGGGAATTAATAGGTTAAAAGAGTGACACACTCATAGGTCAAGAAATAATTATCATGTGCTCCTGTATTCACGAAGTATTACCAAAACCCAGGACACCTATACAATATCCAGGTTTACTTCCATCCATGAAATGAAAAGACTGAATTACAACCAACACATTTAGATACTTTGAGATCCTGGTCATAGTAGTCCAACTTACTTTGCACCCACCATTGAACATGCAAAAGAAAAAATGCAATGACTGTTTGAAATTAAACAGACATTTGTTATCTCCAGCATTTTCTTATTTCATAAGACTGATGCAATGAGATACAAAATAAGTTACACACAAAGCATTCCTATTTGTTTTTCCAGTGGACAGCTAAAAAGAAATTGAACATTTTCACTTTCCTGTTCCCTGACTGGTGGGTATTACTTAGAAAATACATATTTTTCCTTGGGTCCATAATCTCATTTATCTTCATTATTTCTGACTTGTGACACCTACTACATTATGCGATTCCAGAGAGGACAGGTGATGTCCCTTATAGACAGCATGATGTGCCCTGAATATATTTACAAGCTTTCCTGTGCTGTCATGAGCACATTAAACCCTGAGACAGGAGAGAAGGTTTTAGAGCACAAATGGAGTCTTCTCAGTGGCCAAGAGCAAAGGCTTGGCCTGGATGTCTATGACAAGTATATATGATAATATATATTTCATTAAAGAAACCAAAGGACACTTTAGTCAATCTACATCAATTATCAATGCACATTTTGGATGGTTAAAATCATCCGGCTTTCAGACACATGCCTTATAATACGTTGTGAGGAGCGCTATACTCACCATGAAATCCTCTGCTTGTCATGTCTTACTGCTTAATTAAAATAAGGTAATCAAAAAACTCACAGAACAAATGTTGACTGAAAAAATTATGCTAATCTATATGTATCTACTATTCACATTTTACTTTGAGCAGAATAAGTTGACTAATGTGTTAATAAAATGAAACATACCCAGCTATCTTGTCAAATGCTATTTTTATCTCAGCATTTACATACATTTGTCATGAAGGGGGTACATTCTGAGTAAAAGGGATAAACACTGTTATGATTAAACATGTCTGACATGATGTTCTCATCTGAGCATTAGGCAATGCCACATGCATAGGAAACTTGCACTCATACAGGCATAAGGCCAGTGGCCTTATGTCAAAATCAAACTTACAGTGAGCAGGACAGCTTGAATTAGTCAGGAGATGTATCTGATTATACTTGCTCTGAATTTGGCCCCTAGCACTCAGGTGAAAAAATGTGGCACAAAGCTTGAACGAAATACAGCTTGGTAGGTCTGAACACTGCATTTCACAGAGGTCAGAAGAACGCTGCTATAAGGAATGGAGAATCTGAGCAGAATCTTCTCACTCTCCACAGCTGCTCTCAGGAAGCAAGGGGGTCCCAGTCCCCTCATGCAGGCAGATGTGCTTGATGCTCTGCACCAGGAAGGAATTTAGAAGTATTGCACTTACTAAAATTGATAGGTAAGGAAGAGGGGAAGAACAGAAAAACTAGTAAGGAGAGGGACTGGAGAAGTGGTACCATTTGTCCCTTTGGAAAAGGCCAGATAAACCTATATAATTATGCACCCCAGCTTTCTTAGAAAGGACATGTCTTTTAGCAGCCTTCTTTCCTCTACTCTCTGAAGGCGTTGGAAAGAGATAATCAAGACCTGAGCTCATGCAGGAGTGTACACTAATGACTTGTCTGCTTTCTTTCTTACTGCTGCTGGCATTCAAGTACAATACCAAGAGTATTTCTCACATTCTTGCTACTGAATATGCTGGGAATTCTCTATAGTCCATTTCAATTGGATAGTGCCCTGCCCCCAAAATTCTTTAGTATGCTCGTTTAACAGCAGCATTAGCAGAGAAAGTTAAAATTTTTCCTCCAGCACCCATATAGATACAATGTGTAGAGACAGATTAACTTTCTCACAGCTCTCCTTGAATGTGTAACTCCTCTGATGTCAACATTATTTCACAGAAAAGTCTGAAATCAACACTCTGTAAGTTCTGCAGGGTGGAAAGAAAACATGAGCATATGACACAGAGCTGTACTGCCACCATCCTCTGTGTTGTTGATTATGAGAATTCCTGCCTAATTGTCAATCAATCAAAAGCATCAACGGCTTAATGACATCATATCAATTAACGAGATATCTATGAGCAATACGGATGGTTTATAGTAATCTTTGTACTTTGACATTTTCAGACTTAAAAATCTACAGGAAGCAAATAATTAATACTAGCAATAAGAAAGAGAAGATTAAGAAAACCTCATTAGTAGTTCACAGATCAATAGGCATTTTCTTGTCTTAGATTAAAAGACCATAAATGTCTTAGAATTTGATAAGCACCAAAGGCTGATTTTATACTAAGCCGATTTTTAAAAAATGGAACTGTGTGTGTTTTTCTAGAAGAATGATACAACAAAAAGAGAAAGCACTAAAATCTGAATTTAGCATATACAGACATGAACATTGGTGGTAAATCTGCCTTGGAATATTCAGACAAGAATCTTCTAATAAAACAGTAATACTTTAATACTACAACCCATCTTTTACCTAGTGGCATTCATATTTATTAGACAATTCAAATATTTGTGGTATTCAAGCAGGAAGACATTTTCCAGATTTAAGTTAAAGAAAAATTTTGCCTCTCCCATACATTATCACAAAGCTCAAATTCTTAATACTATAAGATGCCTCACAGTTCTTTGAGATCTGTTTTACAATAGAATATGCCATTAGACTTTAATGTCTTATTTGTTTCAAGTGTTTCTAGCAAGCTGCCCTCAAGAAAGTTTCTTGATCTTCAGCTCTAGCCTTCGTCTATTTCTTGTTAGTGGTAGCTTTAAGACCTAATGCTATAACTCAGGAAAAAAAAAAAAAAAAAAAAGAAAAAAAGAGAAAAAAGATTTTTTTTTTATATACCCACCAAAAAGAGCTTTTTTTTTTTTTTTCCCTGATTTGTTACGATGAAAATCTGCCATTTTCATTTCAATAGTTCCACCTAAAAATCAGAAAAAGGTTATTGTGCCATTGGAAAACTCAAAAGTAAGCATAAAAATCAGTATTCCTCATCTACCTTAATTCCTTGGCCAAATACCATCCTGCAGTGTCTTAACTTAAACTGCCACAACAGAAAACATATCCACAGAAATGCAACTGAGTTCATAAACGCATCCCCATGCTCCAGTTTGGCATAAACCTTTATAGATACTACAGACTAGTGTTTGTAAAAATGACAAAGACCCCACTGCAGTGATGAGGGCCCAGAATACCAAGACAGATATTTTGTGGCGTGTTCTAAACATGGTTCATTTTGATTCACGGAGATTTCTGAAGACGTTACAGGTACTTGGTTGCGACATATGTTAGAAGGATAACGCTGTCAGCAGATAAACTCTAATGGCACGTTTCATCTTTTCTGACTGGTGGCAAATGTAATCTTACTTATTCACTGTGAGGTAAAAAATAAGTAGTGTACCATTTCCTAGAATAGTCTAGGGTTTATGCATTTTTCTGCAAAAAAGGGCTTTTTGGTGTCTTTTAAGGCACTTACTTGTTTTGCCTTCTCTTGTCAAAGTTAAACAGTAACAGCTCTCTCAGCCTCTCATCATATGTCAGATGCTCCAAGCCCTTAATCACCTGCAGCCCTTTACTGGGCTCGCTGCAGTATGTCAACATGTCATGTATCGGGGAGCCCAGAACAAGACCACGGTGGTCTTTCTGCCTTTGTCTCACTTCATTTACTGGTGTCTTATGCCTCCTGCATACTTCTAGTGCTATAAGCTTAACTTCACCATAAAATTATTCGCTTTTATATCCGACCACAGGTTCTCTGCTTAAACTATACCTGTATTTTTACTTAATGGATGTGAGACTTCATATATCACAACTTATGACATTATGACTTATTCTAATCTCACAGGGGCAGAAAAATACAAAATAGTCCAGCAAGAGGGTTGTTGAATCTTGTTTGAGAATTTTAGAAATAAAAACAATTAGCAGAACAAGGTAAATCATCATCTGTCAAAGCAGTTCTAATATTGTTATGACTTATATCAAGCCCAGTAAAACAAGGACATCAATTATTACATTGCCTTAAATTCAGAAGTGATCCAACTCCCTTCTTACAGTAATGCAACATATATAATCTCATCAGCAACAACAGATATATAAATTAAGAGTATACAATTAGTCAATCAGACAATTCCTGAATTAATTATGTAAAGAAAAATCAGCAGACAAGGGTAGGACTGTATATAACACCACTCTTCCCTTTTTGTTAACAATCCACTTTATATAATTCAGTCTGATTTAAAATTCAAAACAAAGAATATGATCATTCTAGGACAGGGCCAGTGATGAATTTAATCAGCATTTTGGTCTCTGAATTATTTGTGTTTATATAAGACATCACTCTTGTATCCTTTAGTTTCACTTACTGTGTGTTTTCAGGGTGCTTTCTTCTGATCCGTCCCACTTGCCTAGCACATTTCAATATATTATATGTAATAGCCATAGCTTCATTGCATAGCACTGTCTACTTAGCTCTGAAGATCCTCAGGAGCCTGTTCTGTGACTGCACGCTACACTTGCAACAGCTCTAGGTAGGTCATAAACTCATAAGGAATATCAATCCTCATGCTTCACGATATATACTGTATGCCTTTGGGATGCTGCAAAGGGACTCCACAATTTACCGTCAATGACAAATGACAACATTTTCCAAAACTGGCCAAGTGCTATCTTGTATGTAAACTTTCAAACTTCCTCTAAATATTCATCTCCGGGACACTAAAGACAGATGAGTGTCCTTTTGGTCTGACCTGTAGTCTGTCCTGAATCAGTATTTCCCTTCTTTTCACATCACTACTTTGGTAAGTATTCCATGATTCTCCCATAAGCTGCTGATCCTAGGATAAAGTCAGTGGCACACTTATAGTTTGGTAATCTCTACACAAAAAAAAAAAAATCAGTTAAAAAGACCATCTGTACATGTATATGACACAAATACTTATTAATTAAGAAACGTGAAAGTGTTGCAATTGCCTTCCATCAATCACACATTTCCTGAATGCTACACTCATTGGCTTTACATAGATTTTCTTACATTGCATAAACAAAATTAAGAGAAATAAGAAAACTCTAAACATTTCTACCTATACAGCACATGGATTCTGTGCGCCTGTCTCACTCTGCTGGTTGCTTAGCTTGAGAAACACGGCAAAAAAGGATAAAAAACTATTGAGATGTCAGTCACTACAACTCCACACAAATCATTTATCTGCCACAGCCTACTCTTTCCAATGGTTTGTTACTTTAGATGGTAAATATGGAGTAACAACTGTGATTGACAATGTGCCAGTAGTTAGCAGTGAAAGAACTGAAATGCAGCTCATTGTCTTCAGAATTTCTCTAGTAAGAGTGACTTCACACAAGCACAGTCAACATTTCAGAAGTTCCTGCAAAACACTACTTTGATCAGTTGAAAAATACGACTTCAGCCAAAGAAGCCTAGTATACATTCCTAGGGAAGTCTAGCACTTAATTGAACTTAATATGTCTGCACCCACAAAAAGAAAAAAAAAAAAAAAAAAAAGAAAAAAAAAAAACGAACTAACTACTGAATGACAAAACATCACTAGGGAAGGGTGAGTGACTGACACCTTTGATCTTCTGGCTCATCTGGCCCAGCAGGAAACATGACAACTTCCTGAGGAAGAGCCCTACACACTGGCAGTTTGAAGCTGAAGAAAGCAGAGCAGCAGTTCCCAGAGTGGGCATAGTGCCAAAATAGATGGTTTCCTCAGAGAAACGATAATTACTCTGGTTGAATTTGCAATTTATTTATTTTTTATTTTCTTCACCCACGTTGTTGTTTCCCGGAGTAAGGTGTGTAAGACTGAGCATTTGCTAACACTTTTTTCTGGGTTAAAGTCCAGAATGCTGAACATTTGCAATACACAGCTCTTAGTTATGCCCTGATTATGTCCATTTCTGCTTTGATCTACCATTTTCTTTAATATTGACTTTAAGAAAAAGAGAAGGGCACTAAAATGAGATTTTTTCCTGCTGAACTGGTGAGTACTGGCACATATGTACACATTCCCCATTCTCACTGTAACAAAAAGCACAGTGAATTTAAACTACGTATAGATTTGCATGGGGAAAAAAATACACTGTAACTATTCTTTAAAGTTATGTTTTCCATGATTTCCTTTGACTTTTCAGAAGATCACAGATGAAGAAAAACATAATTCCTTAAAAAGTAAGGATTTGAGCGAAGAACCTAAGCATCCCTAACTCTTCATGGTTCCTATTTACACCAACTTAACATCTGACTGTATATTGAAATTCTGTTTCCATTTTAAAAATCTGAACTCCTCAGGTAGGTGCAGAAACTACTCAAGGGGCTTCATTCAATCAGGTATGAGTGAAAAAGACTGCTCACTGCCTATCACCACAAGAGAAGAACCTGAAACATGAATAAAAGGAGATCTTGTTTCAGAAACTACAGATGAACAGTACAAAAGTACCTAAGCAAAAAGTGGCTAGTCACCTAGTCTGCCATATCTCAAACAAGAGAATATTAAAAACAAAAAAAGAACCACGTACTTTTGCCTTGATGGCTCTGCATCCATTTGGAGATGTGAGCTCCTTTAAAACGTTTCCCTCCTCCCCACATTCCATTTCAATAGGAGGACATGCTTCATAGGTCTCAATGAAGTACAAGGCCAACCATCAAAAATTATGCCTCCTTGTTTTGTTCTAATTAAAAGCGCTGACTTCAAGATCAGTGAGAGCATATTCTGAATCACATTTCCTTCAGTAGTTAGGGTTGATACCATTTTTAGCAAAGGTGAGATGATCCAGATAAATTCATGTAAATGTAAGATGTTTTTGTTTGTTTAGAATGGTAGAACAACTCAAGTCAGAAGATGGAAACTATGTTATCAGGTAAATTGAAGTTTTATCAGACTTCTGACTTCTTTTCTTTAAGCTAGAGCACAAGTAGCCTCACCTTTTTAAATAGCACGAGGTGGAGCAGATGATATCTCATGATGGTAGATTTCCTCTGTATTTTGCAGTTGACCTGAGTAAGAATTACTGTCAAGATCCACAAAAGGGCATTCAGTATCATGAACAGTATTACAAAATATTTCACTTATGTAAAATGAACACGTTCTAAGTGCAATCTGATCCTATATTCAGTTGCGATCACTAACTATACACCAAAATTAGAGAAGGGAGAGCAGGAAATGGCTTGGCAAGAACAGCATCATTTTGATTGTGGTGCTGCATGAGATAATTCCCACCATGTATACACCTCTGAGCCTTGTACAAAAACTAGATATTTCTTTCCTTAATTCTATCTGTAGCCCTTTTCCCCACTTTCCAACTGCAAAGCTGCCTTACCCAGGAATAACATAGGCCAGCATTCTCTCCAAATACAAGAAAGTAGGAATTTCTCCTCTTTTCTTACATGTAAATGCTCCTGAAAAATTCTCACCAATTTCCCTGTTCTAAAAGCCCTTAGTTTGCCCCACCGACCTTTTCCTGCCTCAATCAAGGCAGACTTCCTACCCACTGATATTTTTCACCTGCTTGAAGAAATCCCCTCTCCTATTTATCAATCTATGTTCTTTCATCTCCCATGCTAGCAGGCACCAGTGGGTCTCCTTGCTTGCTCTAAATCTCCCAGGCTCATTAGTCCTTTTCTCCGCCCTTGATCTTCATCTTCTGCACCTTTGTGATTGTCTTCCATGTACTTTCTGATATCTGTGACTTTCTGAAAACCTTTTCCCTTAGCACTGCAGTACTTCTGCTTTCTTCTGTGACCATCTCCACATGATCCTCTAACCCTGCAGTATTTCTTGTTATTGCTGTAAACTGCTCACCTTGTACTTTGCTTGCAGGTCTGCCAACCCTTGGCTTCTGAGGAATCAGGCTATTTCCTTTGTCCTTCCCTGATCAAGATGCTCTATCTTTCTCCCTTCCACTCCATGAGTCATCCTCCTTTGTTTGTTCTTGTACACCTCTCTGACACATTGATCCCAGAGCTTTACAGAGATATAATTGATCATATCTTCCCCTTACCATTTGGTGAAACCTAAGTAACCAAACTTTCCTGTATTTTCTCATCCATTGTTTGAATCTTGTGCAAAGTTATTTTTCTTTTATTTCTAAAATTATGAAGTTATATTTGTAGAGTGATAGCATTACATTCAACTATCTTTTCCTATCAAGTAAGAGGACCAGCACTTAAAAGAAATTACCCACCACAACTTCCTATTCAAGCTCACCAAAAATTTATCAGTAATGAAGAAACAAATGTATTTTGCAAGAGTAACTCTCATCTCATGTTCATACATTTATGGCTGCAGCTATTTGAAAGGTCATTTCTACTGCCTTGGAGAACAAACCTCACCGTAAGCTTTGGAGACGGAAATTTTTGCTATACACAAAGTAGCATTGCAACATAAGCACTGCTGATGCAGCATTGCCTGCTCTGTATTTCAAGCAAACTTTGAACTTCAGGCTAAAGTGATAAATTAATACCCATGCCTGCTTAATACCTTAAACTCTTCCTTTAGACAAGAAAGGCTAGCAGTGCAGCTCCTGAACCACAAACACCTATGCACAACACCTGACTGTGCCCCATTAACTTTACTGTTTTCAAACTCTGTAACAGGACTGCAGTAGTTTATAAAACAAATTCTTCAAGCTGACAATATTAACATAATAGAAACACTAACAAGATACAGCAATTCTATGTTTATCGCTAAAATAACTTCTGCTGAGCTATGTGAAGAGACAAACAATAACTAGGACACCCATTCTCAGACAAGCTCTTCCACCACCTACAGAAGCCAACTAGAGACTCTTCATTGACTTGAAGCAGTTCCTAATTAGTTGGGAACAGCATTAGCTGCTCCAGCACTCAGGGGATGAAATGGTTTGTTAGCAGAGCACATGGTTTTGATTAGTGATCTAATGAACTAATGCCTCAAATCAACAGGAAATGCAGCATCTGGTCAGCATTTCATTGCTTCCTTAGGTCTCAGCCACACCTTATTCACCCCTCCAGCTTTCTTGTACTATATCCCAGTATACAAGAATGTTGAGGGAAGCAGTTATTTAGAAGAAAAAATACAGATTGATTAAATAGAGATTAATTTAATTACTACAAGTGAGACATAGGGAAAGAAGGTTGCAAGGTTGCTGAGTTCTATAGTCTAAGGAAAAAGATTCCCAGACTTTTGCCAACTGAGGCGAAAATATGAGGTTTTATCTTGTTTTAATTGTCCAGTATTTCTTCAGCATTTCTTTAAATAACTGACAAGCTTTAATGATGTAAAATACATTTCATTCATTATTCATTCATAAACCTATTTGTATCCAGTAGTACTCTTTATTGACCTTTACACACTAGAATATATAGAGGTGGTTTTATCTGTAACAAATAATTTTACTTGCTCCTTATAGAGCCCCCCCACCCTGATCCCTAACCAACATTCTAATTAATAAGGATCCATATTTCCACACAGCTTGTCAGTTTGATTATTTAAGTACTTATTCAGTGTACTAAGGATCATAATCACCCCTTCAAAGCATGCAGCTCTATATAAGGCCTCCAATGTCTGAAATACATAAGGATCATCACCATCATAATAGCATGGCAGCTGTGCTTCCTATAAGCCAGAAAAGTTGGTCCTGTATACAACAGACACACCTCAGCTACTGTGTGCCATCTGCCTTGTTAGCGGTTAGACAGTCACAGCAGATAGAAACAGCTGCTCCTGACAATATGAAAAACATCAGTACTTTCTTAAAGGCTTTGGCAATGTGGATAAACAATTCCAGTGAAAAGAATATTTTAAATTGCTGCAAATTTTTGATGCAACTGCTATTATGCATCATATCACAACAAAGTGATTATGCTCAGTAGAATGGATTTTGCTGAGCAACTGTAAGAGTTTTCTTTTTCTGTTGGTGGTGTTTTTTTGTTTTTGTTTTCTAAACTGATTTACAGAATACCAGTTAAACAAGGCTAAGAAACCATTGTCCTGGATAAGGAGGTTTCATGCTTTTTTTCTACTTTATTCTTTCAAGTAAAACATTTTTTTTCCTTTCACAGGTTTATTGTGGACTACTTCCTGTACTCTTTATTTAGGTCATTTATGCAAAGATTGGATTTCTGAGAAACCTCAATAGTGTCTGGCCTACAGGAAAATTATTATTTATAATAAAGCAAAGCATTGTCACACTGAACTCTTTACCATCATAGGGATGTACGGTGTCTAGAAACAGAGAGGGGGGCAATCCTTGCTCTTGGCAGCTAAGCATTGCCAAAGGGTGAATTTCACTGTGAGTAAACATGGTAAGATGCAATAAATGGAAGGATGACAGGCTTTATAAGATGGATGAATGGATATGTGCTACATAAACAATTCATATTGACACAGTTCTCTTCTTCTCCCTTGTTATTTCTCATGTAGAAATGGGAAAGCTCTAGGTGTATAATTCTGGAATAAAGCTGCCCATTCACACTGGGGGCTCAGTGCCTGCTCTGGCTGTCAGAGCTATCCCTTGCCTGAAGCTAGTTGCAGGCAGGAGGAGTGGAAGATACAAGAGCTCTCTCTCACCTGCCTAACCATGCATAAGGGAACAGACATCTCATGGTGTCCCCTGCCACCTCCTTCCTGTCTGGGTGGTCACAGTCTGAAGATGGAGCAGCAAATTACTATAAATAGGCCCCAGCAGTGCTGAAATCAGGCATGGAAAGAGTTAGCTGCACAGACTCCACCTCAGAAATTGATAGGGAAATAAAACATAGGTTAAAAAAAAAAAGCAAAAGAATGATGTAATGCTGTCTGGAAACATAACGCAATTGCTGGTTTATATTTTGTATGTATTAAACTTTCAAGCTACCTGTAATAAATGTGAGGTTTTATATTAATTGTGAGCAGATAAGTAATTGGAGGCAAATTAATGAGAAACCTGCTGTCACATTACACCATATTTTTTAACGGATGTCTTTAAACATTTGGACAAAACATCTATATATTTTAAAGGGTAATTCTTTAACTGGTAAATGTAATTATCTGACTCTAAAGCAAAAAATGTAAAAGGACAAAAATGGATTGAATCAAAATATTCTGTCATTGCCATACATAAGCTACCAGAGTATCTTTTCAACAAATGAAATTATTCTTTATTTTATGCTTTTAAAAATGCATTAGTATAATTGCTCTGTAACAAATTACCTTCTGTGCTATAAGTGTGGCTACAACATCCCTTGCATGTACATCAATTGTGCATATTTTCATGATGTTCTGATGATCACCAGGGGTGAGTTCCCCTAACAGCATGTTTATAAGGGCATTCAGTTGAACAATCTGCAAAATAATTATATTTCAATGGAGATATTACACTGTGGGGAGAAAAAAAAAAAAAAAAATCACTATTATATGTCAAGTGCTAAATGGAGCAGTTATAGAACCAAGACACATTTATTGCTGCTTTTAATCAAAGCAAATAACTTTTGCAAACTAATAATGGTGTTGTTTTCTTACAATTTTAATTTGACTCTTTAATAACAAAAATACACTTTTCAGCTGGTGCCCAGAACTTAATCTCAGAACTGATAAATACTAATCTGAAAGTGCACTTGTACTGCATCCTCACAAGCATGCTAAAGCTACTAGATCTTTAAAGCATTACATGCATACTTAAGAATACCAGTTCCAAAATAGTCACAATGAAAGCCATGTTTACTACAGCAAATGCAGAGATAAAATCAACAACAACAAAAAACACATTATTTGGAGCCTGATTGCAGAGACACAATGCCTGCTTTTTGTGTCAGAGGAACAGGAAAAGCAGGTTAACCAAACCATCCAATGAATCCCTGAACAATCTCCTTCACCAGACTGCATTGTAGTCTGTAGTTCCCTATACTAATGGGAATGGTGACACTGAAAAGGTGTCCCAGAACGCCTGCTTTCATGGCACTGGAAACCGCAGGCAGTCCCTATGGATCAGTTTTATTCCCAAGACATCCAGACATCTTATTAGAAAAGTGGCGCTTCTGAGTAATAACAGTAAAGATTTTTTTTAATTATATTTTTGACTGGAACAGTCCTTCTAAAGTCTACTTGCTACTAAAATAACAACAAGCACAAATCTGCCTTTTATATATATAAACAGTTCTAAGACATACCTTTCTGACAGGGCCTTCCAAACATATCAAGACCATGATTTTGCAAAGCTGACTCATGCAGAATCCCAGCTTTGCCAGTGAAGGAAAGTTCACACTGATTCAAGAAACAGGACAAACACACATCCATAGTAGGCAGAACAGCAGCAAATGGACTAATTTTCTTAACAACTAAAATGTCACAGATTTGACATACAAAAAGACTTGTGTCTTCTCCTAAAATTACTCTTATTTATTTATGCACTTCTACAGGAAGTTCACATACCTACTTGTGGTTACAGTCTTTCAGACGATTTCAAACCATTTCTCTGGACTCTCAAAGGAAACTTGAACATCCTCGGCTCTGCAAAACTCAATATCCATCAAAACACTCAGGTTGAATTGTCAAATAAACACTGATTTTGTAGTTTATCCTATGTGATGCTGCAACTTCCATGATTTTCTTTTGCTGGAAAGTTACACAGAGTTTCTTCTAAATCCCTTAACCAATTTTCTATCCAATGCAAATACTATTTTCCTTAAAATCATGGAGATACAATTTATAGGAAAACCATTACAAAATGTTATGAACATCACAGACTTTGTATTGTTGCTTCTGAAGATCAGTCTTGCCAAACCTGCTTTCAAAAAAACAACACACAAATACCTTAAGCCTCTGCCAGCCAGACGGTAGCATTTCAGTGCCCCAGAGACAGACCAGCCTACATCCTATTTCCAGGCTTCAAGTTTGAGTTAGTTACACTGTGGAAGTCCTCTATCTTGTCAAATACACCATGATCAGCTAGTGCTTACCTGCTTTCTTCATTAGCCTTGCAAAGTAGCCTGTGAAACTCACATCAATTTGCAGAGAACAGGATGAAAATCACTGGGTTTTGGTATGCTTGTCTTGAATCATTCCTCCCTCCCTGACCTCTGACTACAACTGTATAAAAGTTTATGAACCTGAGAGACAGAAATTGATTGAAGTTTCACCTCGACCGGAACTCAGATCCTCAAGGGAGAAAACAGCTACAAAACCAAAAAAGGGGGTAAAATCCCTAAATTTTGCTTTCTCTCAGTACATTCGCTACACAGGTAACACTTTGCAATGTACAGCAGTGGCCGGATTTATATATAGCCTGTGTTCCTTACCAGTATGAAAAGAATGATTGTGGTGGCCTACATCCAAAGACACAGCAGTGGGTCACTGTTCATATTACTCAGTGATTGCATATAATTTGGCATCACTGAAACAATCGCAGCTCTGAAAAGGTTGAGCTCTGGGCTATTACGAAGACTAAATTAACCCTCATCACTTGAGTGAATGATCCATTCACGCCAAGGTCAAAATCACTAGCTGAGCAGCATGGCAAAGATGACTATAGCTGACTGACCTGCAGTTGTGTATGGATAAAACTTGAATTTTATTATGTTTTCAGACAACCTGAATTTTACTGAAAACATTATATTAGCTATTTATTATGAAAAATAAAAAACCCAAAAGGTAAAGTCCAACCCATCCACCTTTTTCCCCTACTTTGCTACTTGGGTTCAGACAAAAGTACGAGAGCTGTGTGTGAGTGACTGACTGAAGTTGCTGGGGCAGGAGTCCAGGAGAAAAATGAGGTGAGACTTTTGTAGGTTTCCTCTCAGAATCTCTAAAACTCAGACTACATATCAGATGCTTGAGCGCACTGTTGAGAAAGGAGAATAGGGAAGAAAAGAGGGCTATCAGGTGATTAAGAGAAATAGAGACTAGGCTCTCCCAAAGAATATAAAGTTCCTTTTGTGGAGAGGAAGGGCTTTCTTTATTATTCTTTCTTCTTTCCTCTTCTATCCCCAATTTCAAGTGAACAAATACAAAATCTCCATGTGGTAGGATAACCCGATATTGTTTTTTTCTGAACAGCAAGTAATAGTTAAATCACAGAATCACAGAATCTCTAGGTTGGAAGAGACCTCAAGATCATCGAGTCCAACCTCTGACCTAACGCTAACAGTCCCCACTAAACCATATCCCTAAGCTCTACATCTAAACGTCTTTTAAAGACTTCCAGGGATGGTGACTCCACCATTTCCCTGGGCAGCCTGTTCCAAGGTCTAACAACCCTTTCAGTAAAGAAGTTCTTCCTAACATCTAACCTAAAACTCCCCTGGCTCAACTTAAGCCCATTCCCCCTCATCCTGTCACCAGGCACGTGGGAGAACAGACCAACCCCCACCTCGCTACAGCCTCCCTTGAGGTACCTATAGAGAGCGATAAGGTCGCCCCTGAGCCTCCTCTTCTCCAGGCTGAACAAGCCCAGCTCCCTCAGCCGCTCCTCGTAGGACTTGTTCTCCAGGCCCCTCACCAGCTTCGTCGCCCTTCTCTGCACCCGCTCAAGCACCTCGATGTCCTTCTTGTAGTGAGGGGCCCAAAACTGAACACAGTACTCGAGGTGCGGCCTCACCAGAGCCGAGTACAGGGGGACAATCACCTCCCTAGCCCTGCTGGCCACACTGTTTCTTATGCAAGCCAGGATGCCGTTGGCCTTCTTGGCCACCTGAGCACACTGCTGGCTCATATTCAGCCGACTATCCACCATCACTCCCAGGTCCTTCTCCGCCAGGCAGCTTTCCAACCACTCATCTCCCAGCCTGTAGCTCTGCTTGGGGTTATTGCACCCCAGGTGCAGGACCCGGCACTTGGCCTTGTTAAACTTCATGCAGTTAAGAAAACCTCATGCAAATAAGAAAATGTCTTGGATTTTTGTTTTTGTTTTTTAAACAGCCACCTGTAAAGGTCAAAACTTTAAATTTCTCATTAATATTCATCTCCACATCCAGCTGCAGCGTCCTAAGTTAAGTTTTGATCCTCCATGGCTCACATTTCTATGAAGCCTTTGTTTCAGATTGCACATCACTGTGTAATTGTGGAGCATCGTTATTATTGGTGTCACTGGCTGAATTACAGGAAGACAATGTGGTATGTCATGGGATATATATTCCCAGAGACACAGGTCCCATTGTGGAAGAGTGGGAAATAAAAATTAATCACTCCACTCTCCTGTACAGGCTGTGGGGTATCCACAGCATGAGCGGAGCTACCTGATCACTGTGACCTCTGCCTCATTTAATTCCACAGTAATAACGTGGGCAAGTCAGTTGCTATTTTTAATCCAACATTATGTTCTGTCTCACTTTTCCCAACAGAAAGCTTACCTTAAGCGTCATTTTTTCCCCAGTAGAAATAATATTTGACTAACTGTTTTGATTTTCCAAACTCTTCCTGCTCCTCCCAGGAAGCAAGGCTGCATGTCAGGCCGCTGCAAAGCAATTCAGCCTAAACCTCAGTACCCACTCCTAAACCTGGATGGATTTGGTTACATTGGCTCCTCACACTTACTAAGTTATTTCATTTCAAGTGTGTGAGGATACTTTAAATTAGAAAGACAAGTCTTTACATTCTGAGATAACTAACCTAGCTTTGACAAATTAGCTTCCATCATCTCTGCATACAAATACACTTGAGTGAGCCTCAGGGAGAGAGAGAAGGAATACTTCGTACAACTAGTAAACAGTCCAGGGATAATGGGATGGACAACAAAGACTTATATTTTCCTTCAAGATCCACTGGTTCTGGCTTTGACCTCAGGATTGGTGGAGCTTCTATTAGAAGCAACAGATAGCACGGTCCAGACAGAGGGTCTATGTTTTCTAAAATTATTTGCCTCACACCTTTCTAATTCAGCAGAATATTAGGCAAGAAAACACACCACTTATTAATCAGAACTGTTCTTCACAAAACATAGGGCTTTGAAAAGTATACATAATTGCCAGATTCATATTCTCATTAAATGTAAGCTCAGAAAAATTGTCAAATAACTTCACTAGTTTGCAATCTATTGATAGCAATTGAAGAAAGATGGAGTTAGAATAATTTTCATTTGGTTAAATATAACAATTAAAGAACACAACAATCCAGGATGAAAAGTTTTCCTACTTTGAATGACTCCCCTTACAAATGATTTTTGATAAAGCTACACCAAAGAAGAAGCAGGACCATGGAAGCAGAGCAAGATCTCCCAGATTCCAAATGTATTGCTGAGTCTTTCTGATAAATTCTGAGTAAGGAAATTTAATATAGCACTTCTTAGAAATGCACTTGGAAATATTACAGTTTTAATGTTAGAAGTATCCTTAGAAATACCACCATTGTAATGACAAATGAAACCACAACCAAACAGGATCATTACTCTACTTTCTATTCCTGCAAACTTTCTATACAATCTTAATGTCTACACAAGTGTTTGAGATCACCAGAGGAAAGATACTGTAAAATTGAAAGTATTTTCATTGTTTTGAAGTCCTCTGTGTTTCCAAAGCGTGTATGAGCCTTAAGTACTGATGTGCAAAATGGCTCTAGGAACTGGAACAACTCTTATTTCACTGAAATAAGTTAAACTATCTCAGCACATATGCACAGCTGGCCAGTCTTCAAAATAAGAAGTTGCTTCTGTCTTTCTGTTTTAAGTCTGAAGTGTGTATATAACAAAATCATTCTGTTGGTAAATGGTTCACCAGTAAGGACATATTTTTTCCAGATGAACTCATATTATTTTAAGCCACAGTATTGGCCATCTTTCAATTCTGCAAAACATTCTTGGTCTGTAAATTTTTAAGTATGAAGTTCCTTGAAAATTACACATTTTCTTGATAAGTTACTAAGGTTATCTACAGGATCTGAAACAAACTCATTGCACTGGTGACAAAATAATTGTAATTAGAAATAGAGAACCTGTTTCAAGAAAGGGTAGTCCAAAGTTAAGAGCTCTGGCTCAAGACTTGAAAGATTCGTTCTCTCACAAAAGTTCTGCAGGTGACCTTTGATAAGTCACAGAACCTCTTTTTGGTTCTTTGCTGTGAAATGGAGATAATAGCACATTCCTGTCCACAGGGTAAGTAAATATATTTCTTACGTTTATAAAGATTAAGAGATATCCAGATGTACAGCAGGAAGGCTTTTCTTGCAGAAACCAAAATCTATAAAGAGTTTATGTAAAATTCAACACACAGCTTTTGTTCAAACACTTGGGGCTGAAAGAGAGTTGCATTTGAACAAAGTCATATGATAGACTCACATTCAATATTCTCCCACAAGTAGATCTCGGCCATTGTATCTCCCCAGCAACTGGAAAGTGCTCTGACTATTGAGACATTCTTAAATTTTACTTTTGATGCTACCCCACACTGTATATAATATTTAAATACTTAAGCTGATCTTTATGCAATAAGTCAAAGAGAAATTTTCATGCTAAAGATGATTTAATTTTAGCCCAATCTGCACCAATCTTTCTGTTTGTCAATGGCCACAGGTATCTTGGTGTGACAAAGCAAGAGAAAGATGATAAGAGAAACAAAAAGCTATACTGTATTAATTATTTTTATTATAAGGAGATTGAATTTATATTTAGGAAGACAAGAATTGCCTGTGGGTCTGGTCTGGAGACTTCTATGTAAAAAGAGTCTGTAGACAAAGAATCCTGAAGAAGCTGCATGCAACAGTACAAGAATCCACAATACATAGGCAGAGGTGAGTATATTATATATATTATACAATAAATGTTCATTCTGCACTTCTTCTTCTGGCAGCTACTGAGCTTGCTCAAAAGCACAAAGTCTACCTCATGAGCTATTGGCCTTGTCATTAGCGAAAGAAATATCCCAGAATTTTTCTAGTACTTATAAATCACTGTGTTGAAGTCATCACTACACTGAATTCATCACCAAATTTTCACTGACCTCAACAGTTTCTGAATTCAGCGACACCAAGAACTATAGATAAGTATTGCATTTTTCTACCTATTGTATTAGGTATAAAAAAAGTAATCATTTGATCCATTTGGCCTTTTAGTTTCCAGATGATTCTCCACCTTAATTATGAGAACAGAGAAGCATGTCTATAATAAAACAATTGTGATAAAAACATATTTCAGTGTATTTTCTTAATATAAGCAATTGCTTTGAAATCGTCTTCAAATTTCAAAGCACTTTGCTGAGGAACATAATTATCCTGAACGTCAGAATAGAGAGAAATTGAACACAACATGACGCACCAGCAATACAGCACTACAGCTGGTGAACAGAATTCAAGTTCCTAATCCCAGAAATGACCATGCAGTCCCATTCTTCTGCAAACTGGGGACATCCACAGAGAAAAACTGGATTTTTTTCTAGTTGGACCAACGGTATTAAAAGCAAACCTAGCAACTGGTATTACCCTACATATATTACATTTAAAATGCATTAAATTTTAGATCTATGCATATAAATTGCAATGTTTGTTTTCGGCTAGAGGTAGTAGAGCTACTGTAGACTAGTCATTACGATGCTGAGTTTCTGAAATTACTGAGACTAGATGATGGTGTCATTCTGTTGTTACTTAGAGAAAAGGTGAAGATGCCATACAGACATAATGTAATGATATTGAATTTAGAATTTGTTTACAATTGAATACTTGAATTAGCACAAATATCCATCATTATGTTTTTAGGCTACCCAGAAAGAATGGAAAACAGATTAGCATGAAGCAGATTACTCTCCAAAACACTTTCTGCCCAAGAACAATTACCTAAATATACGTTATACTGCAATCCTTAAATTACGGTGATACCTGCTCACATATACAAATAATGATAAAAGCTGAAGCTGGACTTTTTCCTTCATCTACCCAGATTGCAAAGCCAGAACACAAACACTATTGTGTTCCTAACTGCTGGGTTCTGAGTTTTAAGGTTTAATTTCTCAAACTTCAAACATTTTCAGACTCTTAAACAATAATTCAAAAGCAACAGGCACATCCCAGGTACACAGTACTTTGACAGGTCTTAATTTCTTATGCAGCAGATAGATTGCTGTGAACACAATGACAGAAGGAATGAGGAAAAAGAAGGAAGCAGGCTAGTGAATGCATCTGGGAGATGGGCTTCTGAATCTCATGTGAAAGCCAGCTGGGTAATTTCCTGGTTACTGAAGAAAAACTGAATTCAGAAGGATATTTTCAGAAGTACTTTGCGATTTGGGAGTTCAATCCTGTAATACTTGTTTCCCCAATTTTTGAACTCCTTTGAGTTCAAAAACCCTCTAATGAAGGGAATTTAACAAGCTGCAGGCTCCTACATAATGCAGAGTACTCAGAACAGGAGAGATTATTTCAAGTAGCAAAACACCGTTCATTAGGGAAATGATCACATTTGCAAATCTTCTGAGCTCCATCTCCATGTGTTCAACATTTATTTGTTTCTATGGAGTTTTCATCCAATCTTTAATACTTGTCTATAAAATTAAAAAAATAAACAAACAGCTTCTATAACATTCTAAGCAAAACCTCAGGCAACTGAAAATTAAAGGAAGGTTTCAAACTCATCAGCAGGTGTATATTTATAAATATGTATGGTATACAAATGCAACAATATCAGTTTCAACATTTGAAACCTACTGATGCTGAAATTTGAGAGGATTTATATTCTTTGTTCTTAGTGCTAGAATTCTGTTTGTTATAGGGAAAGAATCCCTTCTTAAATTTCATGATTTTGATTTTTGTTTTGTTTTCAAAGTTTAGAACATGTTTCAAATGTATACATTTCCAAAACTATGAACCAGTTTATTTTCTATACAATACCTTTTCAGTAGCATTAACTGATGAGAAGGTTGAAAGTAGTAAGAAAGAAAATAAGGTTGAAAGTAGTAAGAAAGAATCACAGAATCACAGAATTTCTAGGTTGGAAGAGACCTCAAGATCATTGAGTCCAACCTCTGACCTAAACTACATTTCAAGCCTGAGATAAGCAGATACTTCTTTCTTACAGTCGTAAAATGCATTCCTGCTTTCTTTGAGGACAGGTATGTCTCAAGAACCTCAGAGAGAATTCAGTGAAGGTAAGAATTTGACATTCCATGGAACTGAAAGCAAAAGTATACATGATTTCCCTGCTTTAGTATTATCAGTGATTCCAAATTAAACAGGATCTTTTAATGGAATTGCTCATCTGGCAATATTAATGCAAAAAACAAAGCTCTCACTTGAACATCTCTGGAAAATCACCTGGAATATGTATTCAGCAAACAGTTTTGCAGTATTGCTACTTTAAATAATTTACTGTGTGGTTTACATCCATACCAATATAAAGTGACTTTATTCCTAAGAAATTACTCCTCTATGTAACCACCATAGCAGACAACTGAACTAGATGTATAACTAAAATTATAAATCACTTTTGCATGTAAATCAGTGGATTAGTGTATAAAAGCCTACCTGACTTTTTAGAAACATGTAGTTTTTGTCTTTTGATTTCAAACTTAGATCAACTTTCATTTAGACAAACTGAACTATAGTTTGTTCATTAAAAATAAAAGTTAAAAAATAAAAAAAATCAGCAAGATCTCTTCTTCCTAATCTTGTCAGGCACTGTTTCATCTAAGCAGAGGGAGCATTTCCTATTATTCCACAACAATACCTTCACCTCTGAGGTAACTGTGCACTCATGGACATTAAAATAAATTTTGTCCTCTCCTGGAGACTGAATGGCTTGTGTACAGCTGCAATTACCTCTGAGGAAAAGCTGGTGAAAAGAGAAATCTGTGATGATCACTGAAAGGCACTCCTGTCATTCCAAACAAATACAAGTGAAGCTGGAAGCCAGATTAGCGACTTAATCATAAACTCTAAGTCAATAGACAGGATTCTGTTATAATCCATCCAAGTACAGGTTTTCATAGTTCTTATGTTATAAAATAGGAGTGCTGCAAAGGTTATTCTTCCAGGGGATTACCAAATGGCCATTTTGAAACCTCCTTTCTCTAGGCTAAAAAAAAAATATAAAGGAAAACAAAAGAGAGTTGTGTAATTTCCTGCAAGAGACTATGAGAAACTTGGACCCACCAGGAACCATGTTATCCATTTGAATCCATAAAAATGTGCATTTAGGTTTGGAACTTCTCCAACTTCAAACTGATTTGCAAAATTTCATAAAAATTAGTGGGAAAAAAAAAAGAAAAAAAAAAAAAAAAAAAAAACCTCTTTCCTCCTTGACAACCTCTGAAACACGTTTCAGCCTTGGGCACTTTTTACAGCCATGCACAAAAATTCAGAACAGAAAAAATGACAGATCCCATACTCCAGCAGTGCTGGTAAATACCATTGCAATAATGTTATCATTCACTGTCAGATACTGAAAGGGTACTAATTGAGGCAGGCAGTATGACACTGTGGGTGCACATGGTACCATGTGAGACTTTCTTCTCACTACTCTTCATTGCTTATTTGTGCAGACACCACTAATGCATTACCATCCAGAACAGGGTTATCATAATGAACTATTGGTGCTTATGTTGCAAGGTGAGTTAAACCAAGTCTGAAGTCTAAGCCTATAATATTGCACAGTTCACAGATGGAATAATCGCTGTTTCTTAGACTACTTGAGAACACAGTTCACAGGTTGAGAATACTTGAGCAAAAACCTGAACTACATATTTCAAAGTTCTTTCTGCAACCTTTCACTCTGCATATGTGCTAAGCTTCGGCACACCCAGAGACTGTCCTATGTCCAAGTCTCTTCTATTTAGGAGATATGCTCATACCTCTGTGGTGTTTCCTGATGCTGTCCATTCAACAACTGAGCTGCAGGCCTGGGAACCAAGCCAGGCTCTTTCCTGTAGCAACACATGGCAGTAGCATGCCTGGAAAACTGAATGCTGCCAGTCCCTCAAAATCTTACTCTCTTACTGCACAATCCTCAGAAAGCCTACTTCTTCATTCTTCCTTTTTTTTTTTTTTTTTTTGGGGGGGGGGGGGGGGGGGGGAAATCACAGCTTATGCTCATATTCCTTTGTTTCTGATAAGCCATATTTCTGTGAATACAGTACTATAAACATCTAAGACACCTCATCTAAAGTCTGCTTAGCTACATTTGCACTGTCATAAAGGCACTGATTGTATTTATTTCTTTGAAAGATGCTTCGATATATTCATATTCAGAGCATTAATTTGATTCCATCAGTTTGTCCAATCAAAATGACCAACTCTGCCCTGAAAACTGAATTCAAGCGCTTAGTCCCCCCCACAAAATTTTTGCAGTCAAGTCAGTGTTACTATAAAAGAGCTGTAATTGCAATCATACGTTTATGAACTTGTGGGAATCCTTCAAACGTCAGGCCATCTCTCCAGGGCTCCACTTCATATGAAGGCATCTCTGGGTCAATGCTACTGCCTGTGCCTCAGCAGAATGTTCTATAACCACTGCAATGGGAAGCTGGGTTCTACACCTGCTGACCCCATGAAATCACCCACAAACCAGAAAATCATAAGATTCAGAAAGTAATGCGTTTGCAGGTAAAGAACTACAATTAAATTAATCGGAAACACATATATCCACCATCATTTTAATATCTGTTCTATTTTTCCTATTATCCAACTGAAAAGATTCTAAAAGATATCTAAAAGATTTTAGATGCCCACAGTATTTTACGTATTCAAACTTCCCCTGGATGTCTACTCAGATTCGAACATCCCCTCCTTCTCCAAGGAATTCCTAACCTTCCTAGAGTCTTTATCTGGATACTGAAGAATATTTGACCCCCCTTAACTTACTTTTAGAGGTGTTGATGTGCTTTGGACAAGGGGAGGCAGTACCTTTTCCTATTCAATAGATGAACAGAAATGTGTTGACAAGCTTTGCTTAATTTGCATTACTGTTAATAATTTGCTTAATTATTAACAAATCACATTCAACACATGAAGTAAACAATATTTCTGGCTGTTGGGAGGGGTCAGGAAGGTATTTAATTCTCAGTACTTAACTTCATCTAATCTCTAAATCCCAGTTTCATACACACAGGCAAACCATACTTCGTACAAACAAACGATCATGCATAATTCATAGTAATTTCTTGATTTGGATGTAGCAGTACCCAGAAACCTTTGACATGAACATAGGTCTAATTGCGTTTTGTAGTGTAACATAGGCCAAATGAAACTTGACAGTTCTCCTTATCACTGACCATTAGAGTGAAATAAGCACAAAAATTCATATAAGCAGATAATTTTCTCAGGAAGAGCAACCAAGCCTTACATCTGAGAATGCTGTGTTAAGAAAACATCTAAACACATATTACTTGTCTGCAAAAGGAATAAGTGTACTGACCTTCGTCTCTTTTCCTGCTGTGCCTTCCCCTAAAGTGCCTGTGGAGGTCAGTAATGCATAAAGTTGATAGGGGCCTGTGAACACCAGGTCCATGGAATTTACTGATGATGGAATCTTTCCTCTGCAAATGAATGAAGAAGGTCTGCTTACTGTCGACGCTTCACAAGAAACTGCTGGAGTAGTCAGCCATACCACTATAAAGAAATGTATACGCAAATACATATTTAGACATACACATACACTTTTTCACACAGACACTTTTAAAATCATGAAGCCTGCAAATTAATTTGAAAGGAAGTCTAAGTAGAGGTCTGTCCTGGGCAGCTTGCTGTCCAGCCAAATAGTATTTCAAATACCATAAGGGAGAAGAGGGAGACAGGCTTACAGATTTATGAACAATAAGTGACATGGTTTAAGAAAATCTATGTCTTGGGGTTCCAAATATTTTTTTGTCTATTTGTTCATCTCTTTATTTAGAGGTTAATTGCTCTATATAACCCTATATAAATGAAGTTTGGGGAACTACTTGAATTTGACAAGATATTTGAGAGAAAAGCTATTAGCCTAATCTGATAGTTATTCCTCTTTTGAACATTTTCTTCTCTCCTCATTCATGTAGATAGTTGTTATGATCAGTGTTACACATTTGGGTAGAGTGGTTTTGATTCTGTCCTTCTGTAAATCAGCAGACATAGGCATATCGCTTGGAGTACAATATTGAAATGGTACTGTTCAACAGTACATCCTGACCACTAAAGAAGAAAAGCAATCTGACTTCTATGCACTTTGCTGTTTAACTGTACAGTGAATGTTCCCAGTGCTAAGCAAACCAGCCAAACAAGCTTTTTCCAGAGAGATAACAGAGCAAAACTATTTGTATATTTGGCCCTAGAGCACAGGTGTAAGGCAGCACCAAAACCTGAGAAATGTAGCCATAATACAAATAAATATTTTTTTTTTTGCTGGTTTTGTTATAAATAAAATATTAAGCAACACTTTTGTCCTCAAAGTGTACATATATAAATTTATTTCCTGGGTCTGATATAAGAAAGCACAAATAGTGAGCAGTAAAAATCTATGCACGCCCTTGAATAAGCAGCTGTTGTTCCCAGTTACTTTTGGTCATGAATAGGTGCTCATTAGGCATACAAATGCATGAACTCTTTGTGTGTGAAAAGGGATAAAAGTCAGTTTACAGAAGGTAGAGTCTATCACGTGGATGTTAAGAGAGTTAGTCAAAATCTATGTAAGGATGTTTAAGCTTATATTCATCAGAAAAAGAAAAAGAAAAAAGCGTTCTTATCTCAATTTACTTCGGTATGTTCATGTAGAAATAAAAACACTAACATCTTGTTCTTTTCTGCCCAGACTGATCACCATATTACGTGGTGATCTGAATTCTGTTCTGTAGTGACAGGCTGTGACCAGCTCCCTCTGAATTCTGAGGGAACTGTTTGCACACATCTGGCAGCCAAAGAGTCAGACTCCTGGATTACCAGCTACTTACTTGTACCATGAAGACATTTATTTTTCTTATTCAGGATTCTTGTTTTCTATAGGAGGGTGTTAATACATTCAGGAGAAATTGACTTGCTCATTTGATGTTTTTTTTTTCCAAGGACAAGAAGTGGTAATATTTTTTCAGGTAAGCAGGATTTGGGACTCATTTTTGGGAATCACAAGAGTGATGCTGCAAGATGAGATCTTTTTGTATAGTTTCCATCTATATCTCTGTTTGTATTATAGCTCTTGCAAACCTAAGCAAGGTGAAACTCACAATGAAAACTTGAGGGCTTCATCTTGAAATCAGATAACCTTACTAAATTCCACATTCTTTCATATAACTATTACAAACATAAATAGTTATGCAATATATATTAATACACACACAGAGAGAAGGCAGTAATAGAAGGAAAGTAAAGCTTCTCTTCCAATTTCTTCATAGAATGTTTACCATTGAGGTTCAAAATTCCAGTTTTTCAAAAAGGTTGAGGAGGAAAAATAAGATTTGAAAATTATAATATCAGTAGAGAAAGATCATCAAACAGAATACTGTTTGCCCAACGTCTGTTTTTCTTTATTTTGTCTGCTTTTCAATCATTTTTGCTTACATGTGCATAAATAATTTAGAATTGTACTTTAAAATGCACTAATATTCAAATGAGAAAATAGAGGGCTTTTTAAAAGCATGCAATAACCACAAGAAAGTAAAAAGAAATTAAATGGAATAAGATTTCCAAGGCTCTTTTCCCCCTCTTATATCAACCATCTAAGGGTTCTCTAAATTTACCCAAATTAAACAATAATAAACATCTGAAACTCTCTATCCTTTTCTCTTTGGGGATGTTCTCTCTTTCCTTACATGAAGGTAAATAAAGAGAGGAGGCCTTACTTTTCAATGGACACTGTATGACACAGTCTTTAGAAAAATGACATACTTCAGTCATCTATAGAATCAGTTATGCACACTTTAGAAAGATGTAGCTGGAAGCATTTGCGAATCAACCTATAACTTCACAACATCTCCATTAATTTGCACAGAGAGGTTTTGTTTTCCATCTTCTGCCAGTACCTTGATAGACACTGTGAGAATGTTTATGCTTTGTCCAGAAATTTATTGTCTTCACTCCACCTTTTCCATCTTTTTTGTCAGTAATCTTTGTCCTAGTGGGAAAGCTGGTAGGGGAGGTACCTCATCATGTTTGAGGATCATGAAGGATCATTGTATGACCGTGAAGGATCACTGTATACTCCTAGAACAAAAGACAAACAACCTATACTGAAGTATTTGGTCAAAGGAGCAAGCTGGTTTTCCTTCCTGCAAGCACAAAATGTTTCAATCACAAAAAGTAGTACATGACTTTTACTGGAGACTCCTTCAGAGCCTTTACCTTCCACAGAAAGCGATGATGACCTGCAAATATGTTTCTGTGTCTATACAGAAATGTGAAATTTACTGTGCATATCTGACATAGATATAGCATATTAGGCAATCACAGAAATTCCCTTCTGGTTGTTAGGAGAATCCAAGAGAGAGAAAGAGGCTAAAGGCTTGGCTGCAGGCTTGATGAATTGTTCCTGCCAAGCATATGCAGCTTACAGGCCCACTGGCTGAGCACCTTCATGTTACAAGAACTGCATAGCTAGCCCTCCCACTGAAGAAATATATGAAAGGATGCAGGGATAGATGGTCTTCATCACCCTTTGTCTGGTAGTTCCTTTTAGTACTTACAGAAGGTCTAAATGGTAATGCCAAACAGCAACAAGGAGAGAGCAGTACCCATAGCCTGCTAGTCACATGCTTGTTCAGTCTTACATTCACATCTTATGGTGGAGCGAGTCATCACTAGTCAGCTACATAGGGTACGTTTATGGTGAAAGATTTCTCCTTCAAATGCAGAAACAGTGCCTGTGAACATCCCTTCCACTGAGCGTAGCTGAGGTAGATTCCTTCCATATTCACCATCTGTTATATAAGTAGCACCTGTATGTGTGTTTAACACAATGAAGGTAGAGGCTTCTAGAAGCCTGAAACAAGATCTGAACCACAGACACAAAAACAAGAGCAAACAAAAAATAAAATAAAAACACCACAAACCATAAAAAAATCAAAACAAATTAAAAAATACACATCACACTCAGTGTCCCATCTTCCCCTCTTTTGATGTTTTTAGCAGTCACTTAGCCCAGTATCTCCAAAACTTCCAGTGACAACTTGAAGGACAAGGGGAAAACAGATAAAAACAGACTTCTAACATTGGTCTCAAGTCCATGATCATCTTGCGGTTAGAATATACTTTAGAATAATTTCAATATTTCATCACTAGCATTTTGAAAGAATACAGAAGGATTCTTCATTTAGGCTCTTGATCATGGCAGAGAAACAAATGCATTTTTTTACTAATTCATATGTCGCTGACTTTCAGAGGAGATTTGTGAATCTTCCTCAAGGCAGAGGTCAGAACAGACATCCAAAATCCAACATTCTCAGATGAGCTACTCTCTCTTTATATTTCAAGCAATGAAAGACTTTTTGTTATGCTTTTTATTCTCACATTGCAGAACACTCAGGAATATACATCAGTAAATGTTTATTCAGTTTGTATTTTGACTATATACTGGGATTAGTACTCCAAACTATTGACATTGATCAACACATAATTATTGTTCATAAACAATGGTACTTAATTTATCCATATCCTGAAAAGGAATTTGAAGATGAAACCTAAGAATGACTTTGTTTTTGAAACTGTTTCTAAAGCTATCCTGCTTAATCTGAAAGATACAGCATAATTATTGCATTAAGATTCATTAGGGATTAAGCAGGTAATCCACAGAGATTATTCCATAATTTTTCTGTAGCTGCCATTTATTAAATATGTTCCATCTCATGAACCATTAATTTATTATTATTTTTAAGTACTCTTTTATTTCCTTTAAATTTACCTAGAAGTTTATTAGGTTCAGTCTGTACAGCATACATTTAAAACATTCCCAGTGGAGAAGCATAACACATTTGAAATCTATATTTGATCTGACAACAGCAGCACCATGTTTGAATTAGAAACAGATTAGACATAATTGAAGATAAAGAGGACACAAGCATCACTCCCATTTTGGTGGAATGGGCTTTAAATTATCAGATTCATCCAGAATACATTACTGAGAAACATTGAATTGTTATCTTTAGACAGCCTTTTCTAAGAGTTTACAATTTCTCAGTTCAGTGAAGCTTGCCACCAGCTTGTTATCAGAACAAAAAACGAAAAATCATTTGGTTCAGAGCACAGAACTGATCTCACCTCCAAAAGTACACGTTTTCTTCTGATAACAGACACTCCATTGGACTGCAGAGGTAGCACTTCATGGTTACAGTGAAGTCAATCTTTTTAAGATTCTTCCACTTTTCAGGTAATTCCTAACAACATTACAAGTAGATATTGTTTGTCATTTTGCAGAGCCAACGGCTCTCCCCACACAGAAACACACATACACATGCTTTCATTCCCCACTCTTTTTTTTTTTTTAATCAGTAGTTAACTTTGTGACATTCTTTTGCCATGTCTTTTTGTGGTGACAAATGTGGACTCATTGTCCAGGGTAATTTGCAAAATGCAATTTAGACAAAAGATTAAAATTTAAAATTTCTGATATTTTCTAGTTAGAACATATTTATCTACATTAAATTTGGAAATAAACCTCAGCAATAAAAAGAACACCGCAGCAACACAACTCACTATAAAATAGTTTTGATAAGCACGTTATTAATTTAAGCCTCCCCTCAGAAAAAGAGCTCAAAAATGCACACAGTGATAACTGAATGTATCAGTAGGTCCTGATCTCAGCGTTAAATACTTTCAGAAACCTGCCTAGCTTTCAGCAATTGCATACTTGGTCTCAGCCTGATCCTCCCAAAAGTCATATTCCTTACCCAGCTTTTAGACATCCCAAAGACTCTACAAGAAATACATGTAGCTGACAAAATAGTCAGCAGTGAGTGCCATTGAATATAGACAAGGACTTGATGACAGCTTGCCTAATTAGACACTGTAGTTTAAAGGCCACCACACACAGATAAAGGTGTTTTTGTTGTCATTTTGGAAAACTTTTATAGGGCTTTTGCAAACATTTGAGTTTACTTTGAATCTTAGTCTACATAATCCCATAATTCTGTGATACAGTTGAACTTCATTACCTCCTTGCAAGTCATATTGCTCAAAAAGGTTTCCTATCATTATTTGAAGCAAGTTTTGACACAGCTGACTAGAGGCTTAACAAACACAAGCAATCCTTTGATAATGCATTCATAAGTAAGAACACAACGAAATATCTATGAACTGTACTTTAAAAAGGATATTTCCATGGTAAACTTTACTTTTTAACTGCCTTAAGAGGAAAAAAAATACAATTTAAAAGTAAGGAAATTATTTGGAAAAAGTTCCCCGTTTTCATATGCAATGTAAGTCTTTTACTTCCTGAAAATCATGCCAGGGGAAAAAAATAAAACAAAACACCTACACAAACACCTTTAGTCATTTGGAAAAAATCAGGTTGAAAGCAAAGATCTGATTCATAGAGAACTAGTGTTTTACATATTAAAACCATTGAATTTTGTAATGGTGCCATTTGTACTGCTTTAACTTTTGGTCTGTCGACACTTCCCTAATTAAAGGTATATTAGGGAGTATGGCTCAAATTTCAAGAAGATCACCTTCAATTTGCATGTACCATCTGAAACCGTTCCTATGTGCAAACAGGCACATACACAACAGTGCGCAGCAAGGGCTATCTGCTTCCCAAGGAGAGGTGAGCCAGGAACAGGAGGGACCCAGCATGAGCAAAGCCCTTACCAGCCAAGGGAATAGTCCCACTATGTGAAGGTCTATCCAGGAGACAACCTACTTCGACCATAGGTCCAAGGACCATTCTGGATAGTCTATCCAGAAGGCAGCACCCGAAACGGGCTTGAAAGCAGGCTTGAAAGCAGTACTGTATAGCTCACATCAAGACTGAAGTCCCAGGGTTGAGCTTAAGAGGAGCCCCTTGGTGTGGGGTGGAGCCCCCACGTGGGGATGGACATAACCATTAAGGGCTTATTAGTGCACTCTTGATGGTTTGCACACAAGCTAAGTCATTAAGCTGATCCACCTGTGCAAACAAGGAATACCCCAATCCTACAACATTTAGATTTCTCAGTCAATTTTTAGAGGATCAAGATTTATCCTGTTTCTGGTTATGCAAACAAACAAACAAACAAAAAAAGGCAGCAACAACAACAAAACAACAACAACAAAACACAACTAAAAGCTATTCATTTCAACAGAGACAGAATTGAGAACTCTTTTAAGACTTTGAGGCCTTATTTATGAAAACTAAAACCAAAAGCACCCTGCAAGTTTCTTAGCTAAAATCAGATAGAAAACAAAATTTCAGGTAACCGAAAATGTTCATTTTACAAAAATTGTTATTGTTCTGGTGGGGAAGTAGAGGGAATTGACCTTACAACAGTTTTGCTTAAAAAAATGTGCATATATGAATCCACAGCAGTGCACTGCCCTGGGTTTCATGCATTCATTTAGAAGGTGAGAAAGCCCCAAGGCCAAAGTTCTGCTCTAAAACAGACACTGTGGATTATGTTCATGATCTCTCACATCCCACCTTGAATGCCCTGACCAAGAATCTTTGCCTATTTGAGACATGTCATCCCTCAGTGTCACCCAACTCTGCTCTTATTCCCAATGACTGGAGAGGAGCTGGGGTTATGTTTGTGTTGTGGATTTCAGGTTTAATTGCAATGCAAGCACAACCATAAAAACAAAAGTAAAAAATGCCCAATGTACCTTCTAGTACACATCTATGCAACCTGGAAATCCTATTCAGTGGAAGGCAGAACACACAAGCTAATAAGCCTATCTGGCCTTTAAATCTGCTATTAATAAAGGAGATACAAAGTTAAAAAAGTCTTAAACTGTCTTTAGCTTATGACTACTTGTGCAAAAACACTACTTCCCACTGACAAATCATTTTTTTTTTTCTCCTAAACATTTTAATTGATTCCTAGGAGGACAATGATGGCACAGCATTGATAAACACTTCTCATTAAATCTCTTGAATGAAACTTGAGAACATCGAGAAAAATTTATGATGTCCTTACTGTAGACCCAAATAAATCAACAGAATAATTCTGTATTTATATATATATATATGTGTGTGTGTATATATATCTATATATCTATCTATATATAGTAAAGGAAGTGTCCAAAGTAAACATCTCCACAGGGGAAAAAGAGATTTAAAAAAAAAATCAAAGCTCATTTAGGGTTATTTTTGTTACGGCTCTTATTCAAGTATGTTGCAAAGCTTTATACGTGTTGTGTCAGATCCTTACCTCCAGATCTGCAGAAAATCCTTGCCTCCAAGTTCTGGCACCTACCATCCTGAAAAGGTCAGTTTCAAGACTTTGAACACATCATCTTTGGAGTCCTGGTCTTCTGTGGCCATTAGATGTCCCATCATTTCACCTAAAGCTGTTCACCTTCCTTTTTACACTTTCTTATTCAAACCTCTCTTGGTTTCATTCAAGAGTCTCTCCATTTCGTAACACTAATAATACATAACATGAGCAAATGTCAAGTTAATTAGCACAGAGCACCTGAAAACTTAAGGCAAACCATACACATCAATTATATTAATGAACAAACAAATGCAATCAAATCAAACATAGAAGCATTGTGTTGGTGCTTAGCTGGTGGGCTCCTTTTCCCCTCTATTTAAACAAGATGAGAAATACATTTCACACGCTTGATGAGATGCACTTGAGAAATATCATGAACTCATTTACACTTGCCCATCTCTTCACTTGCTGTTTCTACTGCACATGATTCAACTAATAATCCTGTTCAGGTTCTCAGTGTTGCAGAACTGGGGCAGAGGGGTGCTGTCTGGCTGCAGGAAATAGTTCAGATCTGAGGTGATGGGTACAGCACTGTGATCCACGTCAACCTTTTAGAAGAGTCCAAGATTAACATCCATTTCAAAGAGCTTTTCTCCCAGAGAGCAGATCTTCATCATGCCTTACACAGCCAAATTGCTGTCTAGACACTCTCATGCTCTAAACACTTCTGATCTAGCTTTTCAGCATGGTCAAAACACTGCCATTTTGAAGTGCATTTTAGAAATAAATTTATACCAAAAATGAGATAGAAACATTGAAAGTTCTTCATATAGTACTGTAAGCCAAACCTATGACAAATAGTGAGTCCACAACAATCAAAGAATAAATCACTATTTCTAAGATATTTTGAGCATCTTAAGAACATCAAGATTTATTTTTTTTTTGAGCTTGATATTTATCCAGACGAATTTGAAGACCAAAAAAGCCCTTTATCCCAAGGATGCATCCAAGGTACCAGGAAAGACCCATGTCTGCAAAGACTCTCCCTTGTCTGATAGCTAAAAGGGCTTGAATTGACTTCAAGAGATCCTTCAATCCCCCATTCTGAATTAAGATAAGAAATATGTATATACATAAACACATATACAGATATATATATGTGTGTATGATGTGTTTATGTATGTGTGCAAATGAATCAGAAACCAGAGAAACTTGCCTAAGGGAATTACCTGAGCTGTTTTCCTTAAAAAAATTCAGCTCTGTTATTTTTATATTAAATTCACCAATGGTATTTAAAAGGCTTGTGGTCAATTTGGTTTGAAAGAACTACTAAAAAAATCTTCTGATTTTTAGATTCACTAACTTCTTCAGAATATTTGGCTAATATTGGCTCTAAAGAAAGAAAACAAAACAAAACAAAAAAAAAAAAAAACACAAACAGTAGGTCTTAAACAAATCACCAAAACATATTTCCTTAACAGGTAAGAGAAAGAAGAAACCGCTGCAAAAAGTGAACTATCTGTTCTTTAGAATACTTCACATCTTGTGAAAACATTTTGGAAGTGCATTATTTTCATAGAAATCCTGCTCCCCTCTACTAAGAATTCTGCTCTGCTCATCCATAGAGCAGAAACTGCTTCATGCATCCAGTTTTATAATCTATCCATAAGTAGCACTATTTATTCAAGTGACTTTGACACTCCAGAACATAAACAGTGACCAAGTTCCCTTTCTTCATAGCTACTTATTTCTTCCAGGGTATCCATCTAATCTATATCATGCTAAATTAACACCTCAAATTGAAAAGGCAGTGGAGACAAAAATTAAATCAAAGAAAGATGTCCTAAAAGCCAAGCCACGTGCTACGACCCAAGGTACTGTACTGATGGCAATCACAAGTATAACTTGTCAGTTAGTAGCAAGTTCCCTGTCTGCTCCTTGGAACATGTTAATGGGAAATGACTGCTTGGATTCATATTTCTCAAGTATTATAATTTCTATTTCACGCATCATACTAACATCAAAAATTCAAAGTACTTACTGTCATCAGCTAGACACAAAACAGTGCACTTGCTATTACTCACATTCTCCAACACGTTGATTTAAATTACAACGCTTGCTAGTGAGACGGGTTGTGATTCAGATTCTGAGGGCTGTCAGTGTAACTTTCTAGTAGACCTCAAAACATTGGAATCTTGATTCCAGGCATCTTCACCAAGTTTCCTTTATCTCATTAACAGATTTTTAATGCCATGGAGAGATGATGAAAGTACTTCTACTGACTGGGCTGTTATGGCTAGTAGAGAATTCAATGGGACTCAGAAACCCCACCTTTTCTAAATCTGGGGTTGCAGATATTGCTTTGCAGGCAAAGGTAATGGACTCAGTAAAGACCAGAATAAAACTGTGGGCTGTTCCTGCTTCTAAAGGTACAGGGAAAGCACGCTTTACAAATACAAGCCATTCCAAATACCATAATCTCCATTTCCACAGACTGCAGCACTTGGTGGAGGAAGAAGAAAAAGGAAATTCAGAAGTTATAGAGTACAGATTATGCAAACTTGGCTCTCTGTGTCTGAGAACACAGTTTAGGACATTCATTTCCTCCGTTTGCTCTTTGGTCCTAGGTACAAAAAAGAGCCAGTCCAGGAGCGAGTGGCAGGCTCATAAAGAACAGGGTAAATCCTCCTGTCCACTCAACAGGTAATGCTGCTTTCTGATATCCCCAAACCTTCATATCCGTGCTGCCGAGTACTGTAGAATAAGTAGCCATGAATTTCAGAGAAAAATCAAGCTGGCAAAAGCCAGAAGAATTTCAGAAACAGAGGTTCTGAACCATTTTGTTTGCTCCAGCCCTCTTCCGTCTTTTCCTTTACTATTTCCTGGACTCCTTTCTCCAACTACTCCTTTTTATACTCCACTCTGTCCTCTCAACCCATTCTCAACTGTTATTTTACCCTTTGTTTCTTTTCACTTTTATGCATTATAACCAATTTATAATTAATCTGGTTTTCCCTAGAGTCTGTTTAACTGTGATATTCTGATACATTTATTTATTTAAGTTTGTTTCTATCTCATAAAAAGAGTTTGAAAAATTGGATAAAGATTTTTTCATGTCCAACTAGTCTGGCAAAAACAGCCTTGCAAAAAAAAACTTGCATTAACATTACATCTCTAAAAAAAAGTGTTTATTTCATTCACAAACCACTTCTGTCTCCTGTCTATGGACACAGCCCTCTAATAGTCTCCTAATATAAGCTCAGTGGTACTTGCAGATGTGGAAGCAGAACCAGGTATCCTGATGACAAGACACCAAGAGACCAAACATTCAACTAACAATCATAAGGAAACAAACAGTTATTGAGAAAGATAAAGTCTGGAATATAGCTGTAGAAGAAGACAGTTGATGCCAAATTCTCAGTAACACATACAGTTTAAAGCCACACAGTGCCTGTGGAAAACACACAAGCAAAAATGGAAGGTAAATCCATGAACAAGCCTTGCAGATCATCCAGCTGCAGACTTCTGTGTATACTGCCAAGGTGAACTCAATTGGGCAAGTGAATCAAAAGGAGTTAAAAAAAAAAAAAAAAAAAAAAGTTAGCCAATATCATTTAAAGAATGTGTGCTGGTTGCTGAAAGAAATTACTAGACACATTCATAATACAAGAAAAGAGACAGAAGTTAAGGACAGCAGAAAATGACAGCTCACAGTGAATAGATGGAAAAAGCCTCATTGCTTCTCTTGAGATGTTAGCCTTCTTGGCATAAAACACTGGATAGGGGGTGACTCGGGTGGGAAAACAATTACATTCAAATGCTTAGAGGGAAGGTCAACTTAAAAACAACAAAAAAAAAGTAGCAAAAGTAACAATACCTGAAAAAGGTCCAAACTATTTGACAGATCTGTTTACAGATGGAATATCACTGATGTCTTTGATTAGTCCCTCTGTAATATCACAGAAATTGCTACTGACATCGAGTCCAAAGGTTTAAAAGTCATTTCACTGCCATTAAGAACAAGCTGCACTTCAAATAAAGAAGTGGATTTAAATGTTGTCTCACTGCTTTCAGCCAGATACTGAAGAGAACACTTGATAACTTTGAACAGCCCATCTACAATCATGTGGTCTATGTATTCAGTGTACAGTTTCCATTCATCAGAAAGAGGATCTGCCTGGAGCAAATACTGATTGTCCTGGAAAGAGTAATTTAGAGAATCAGTAACAGGGGTTTAGAATTGCTCTTCCCAGTGTGGATTTCTTATCCCAGCTAACTGATCAGTTGAGGAATAAAGGAACTCTCACTTTGATGAAGAAAAGCATTCCCATTATTTACAACATAATTACCTTTTCATTGTACTTGTAAAAATTACATCTGGAACTAATTACTGAAAACTCTTTTCCTTTGGAGTTAGATTTGCATCAGCAAGTGCAAATGCTTGAAAAGAGTTTTAGTTTTGTTTTTGTTTTGTTTTATTTTTTTATTTATTTTTTAATTATTTACATCTATTTATGGACAATTGCTACTCCCAGTATAAAACGTTTACTGTACCTACTATCATGTTGAACGTCTAGTGGGTCTTTTCTACTGTTTCTTAAATCACACTCCCTAGTTTTTTTATTGGACCGAAGGAATTATTTCTGTAATCTTTCTTCGCACACACACACACACAGACAAAGTTATGTTTTTGTTTGTTTTTCTTGTCAATGCAACAGCCAACTCCACAATATGCATGAATATTCAGATTATCTCATCCACATTTTAAACAAGGTCACCCTGTCTGCTCAATACAATCCCAGAGATCATCACTCTGCCAAGTCAGAGGCAGGCATCCGTTGTTTATCAAAACTCTCCAATTCACGTATAGAATCATAGAATGGTTTGGGTTGGAAGGGACCTTAAAGATCATCTAATTCCAAACCCCCTGACACAGACAGGGACACCTCCCAGGTTGAATCCACAGCTTCTCTGGGAAACCTGTTCCAGTGCTTCACCACCCTGTGAGTGAAGAATTTCTTCTGAATGTCTAATATATACCTACCCTCTTTTAGTTTAAAAACATTACTCATTGTCCTATCATTACAGTCCCTGACCAAGATCCCTCTCTGCTTTCCTGTAGGCCCCCTTTAGGTACTGGAAGGCTGCAGCGAGGTCTCCCTTTCTCTTCTCAAGGGTGAACAACCCCAACTCTCTCAGCTTGCCTTCACAGACAAGGTGCTGCAGCTCTTTAATCATCCTTGTAGCCCTCCTCTGGACTCATTCTAATAGGTCCTTGAATTCTACTTCTCTTTGCAGTATGGTCTTCCACAGCTTCTGGCATACCTTTGCAATTACAATTAAATTTACAATAAAAACAGAGCAGGAAAAACTTACTTCTTCTAAAGTTATCAAAAATGTTTTTGAGTAGATTCCTTCCTTCTTTGTTCAGTTTATTTAGTCAAGAAACCTTGAAAAATCAGTTGTACTGAAACAGAGTTTACTGGTTATGCATTGATATTTTCCCTTAGGTGTTAAAAAAAAAAAAAAGGGGGGGGGGGAATCAAATGTACTCAAACTTCTAGCTTTAAAAACATCAAGTGCCAAGTCCTCAGTCAGTGAAATCAACCACGTTAATATTAAATCAGTGAAGTCTGCATCCTATTTATGTATTAGTAGAGAATCTGACTTTCAGAGTAAACAAATGTGCCAGGATAGCCTGGAAAGCTGAATATTTCTGGGTATCCATAAGACAGATGATTGCGCAAAAGCAGGACACTTTCTCTACACTGCAGCTCCTCCTCTGTCTTTCTGACATAGCTTCTATGTGAAACAGATTTTAGTTCACAGGCAATGGAACCAAACTGGTAAAGTTCTGAGTGTGGAGATTACCCTGTTTTAAAATAGGATAATACCAGTTTGCTCCTATTATCTAACAGCCTGTTTAGACCTCAAAAAAAGTGTATTTTATTGGCTGTGTATATGCAGACCAGAACTATCTTACATAAAATCAATCCAACAGAATATCTTTGATTAAAAAGGAACTTACAACCTTTACAGAAAAATCCAACATGTATCTGCAGGGTTCCTGAGATGCTGTTTTCACTGGCAAGAAGTCATCCAATCAGGAAATTGCTTTCTTTATTTCTACAGTAGATGATGCAGCACTCACTACAGTAATGACCATAGTTTTGTCAGCATACATCTCTGGGAACTGGACTAAAATCACCAACAGACTTTATTCCAGTCCCTGAAAACCATTTTTTTGGCCTACTAAGAGAAGTTTCATCATCTGTTACTAGTCTTGTAAAGCACTTATGCTTGATTTCATAAAGTTCCTGATGGGAAGGATTAGTTCTGTCCCTGCATTTACAAATTAATGCATTAGGAGTCACCCTTCTGTATTCAAAGAAAAACATACATACACTCAATAAGACTACAATGTATGACTAACTACAAACTACAGAGTAACAACCACACAGAGGATAAGATAATTGGAAAAATAGTTGAATACAGTTTGGTTTTGGTTTAGCGTAGCTGAAGATTTGGAGAGATTATTATGGTTATGTCAATTTTCTAGTATGTATTTATATTCACATACATCTGTCAAAAAGAATCTTCCTTATTTACCTAGTAAAGTGTCTCTTGGAATACAAGAGCACTGCAACTGCTTTGTGTTAGAAAGATGTTTTAAAATCTCAAGATATTTCACCTCTTGCAGAAAGCTGCAGAATAACAAAATGTTTATTCAGGAAAAGGCAATCAGACACTAAAAAGCTTGTTCAAGTTATTATATCATGAGTAAATCTTACAGTATTTACTGAAGCAGAATTTTCATCAGCCTCCCAAAAGCAAGAGCTTCAAGTCTTTATCATCAGTATGCTTCAGTTCTACTCACTTCATTTAGGTCCCACAGCCTCTAATGTTTCTCAGGGAACAGGTATTGTAGTACAAATACATGATCCTGTAACATTTTTTTTGCACCCTGAAGTAAAATCATATGAAAAATGATACATAACTTGCATTTATCTCTACAGAAAAAGAGAACTTTTAACATAAAACAAGATAATTGCTAAAATAATTAAAATAAATCCATATCATACTGATATTTACTAATGTGTTACTTTATGATTAAAATTACTTCATACAGTCCAAATGCCAGAGAATGATTACATAGAGGTCAAATGTATAGAGAAGTATATTTTGTGATCTTTAGAAGTATACATACTGTGTCTAGCAGAGGTACATTTCTTCACCATATCAATCCATCCATCCCACTGCTCTCTCACATTTTGCAAAATAGGATTTGTTTCCACTATCTGCAGTGTTCTACAGAGACAAAAGAGATTTCACCTCAATGTCATTTTAAGTACACAGTACAGCTATAACTTCAGAAAGTGCCTGAAGTGTTTTAAGCCCTGTTGTACAATGTTTTACAGTAATACTTATAGATGATTGATGTGCTTAAACTGTGTTCTGTGCCTGAGAAGCCTCTCGTAACTCGTGAGACTATTTTAAACTGCCTGCACTCACTGGCATGTTTTTTTATGAAGTGCATCACATCTTTTCCTTAAATAAACAGAAACATTTATGGTGATAGACTGCCAACTTTACCATTGTATAAGCTGCACATAAAAACCAAATTTGCTCTTTGTGACTAAACGAGTAAGTAGCTTCAGATCCAAAACAGTGCCTCCAGGCAAAATTCCTAGAGACTCCATAGAACGTTATACTGGGTGGCAGAGGAGTTTCAGGTGCTCCAGGGACAGGCTTTCATTTCTCCCCTCTGTGAAACATCCATCACTCTAGAAAGAATGAGGCCTTCTGCTGGCTGCAGGCAAGTCCAGTTATTGCAGAAAAATCCCAGTGGCTTTTCTGACAGGCCCCAGAAAGGAAAACACATTTCTGAAGCCTGGAGAGTTGCAGGGTATTCCTTGGGTGAAACTGCAAGGAACAATGTATGGATGACACTAAAACAGAGGGGGCTGCAAACACAAATAAGGACACTGTTGTGTAGTCACAAGGTCCCTGAAGAGGATATGCCTGTGAGACCTCATTTGTTTTGTCACCTTGCAGCTCTGTGACTCTTTAAGATCACCCTGGAACCTAGTTTCTGTTGTAATTACCAAGATAACAAATTACCCTTCTTTTAGATTTTTCTTACAGAGAACATGCATCTTCACATTTGTGATTCATGCTCATGGAGCAGTTTATAAAAATGAAGAAGCATCCTATGAGAACTTTATGAGCACATTTCCACATTTGTCACTCATGTCAAAATATACCTGTAATTGCTTATATAAAGATCTGCAGATCTGAATTTTTAGAGACAGGAAATAGAGCCAAAGTGTAGCTGGATACATCAGCTTTCCTTTATGTCTAGGCAATCTCTGCTGTAATTATTTTCCATTGGGATTCTAACGAACTGGATACGGCCTATCAAATTTTTGTGTAATTCCATTTATCCCTTAAGTGTTTTGCTTTCACTGAATTTCATCAGAAGGTAATTTGGTTGTGAAAAAAATTAAGAATTCTGAGCATCTGCATACTCATTTTAAAGTGGAGGTTTAACATAATTTGAATTTCAATGAAATAAAATGAGAAAGTGTTCAGATTTCAAGTATTTTTAAATTTCTCATGAACATTTCAACAGCCTACGGAATTTGTGTTTTGGTTCACAAGAGCATCCGCCTTTTAAAATCTCCCTGTTTTCTGCTACTATTGCTACTCTGTCACATTCCTTATTATAGTATTTCCTTTCCAAATCCTAATGCAGGGAGAATTAATCTGCCACACTCAAAAGTACCAGTGTCTTATTTCCACATAGGCAATAGGTATCACTAGAAACTTGATCAGTGGAGAGAGAATTTAAAACATTCAACTTCCAAATCCTACATATTGTCCAGAAGAACTGGCAAAATGCCACAGTAAATCTCTTCCAAATCAGCTAGATCATGAAATTCTCACTAAATATGCTTGTAATCAAGCTAGAAATACCATGAAAACCTGCCTCTCTTTCAGGACCTTTAAAGAATTCTGATTTTGGTTTTGTTTTGAAGCAAGAAGTACCAAACCTGACAATGCATGAAAATGAGCCACGTTACAAAAGCCAGTTCAGCATTTCAAGAAGATCAGCAAAAATCCACTGGAAGTTTATACTGAATTCTGTTCAGTTTTACCAATTTTGCTAATTTCATTATCGGGGGGAATATGTTGCCTGACTTTCTGATTACTTTAGATAAAGAGTTAATAGCCAGACAAAATTTCATTTTTTACCTTAGCAATTGCTGGCTTGCAATTGAAGACACTGTTCTTAGTTTTTTTAATGTTTCTTTCAAGGAGAAAACTTTGCTCCTCTTGTTATATAATAAATAATAAATACATAATAAATAATAAATACATAATAAATAATAAATATCCTAATAGGTACAAGTATGTACCTGCAGAACAGTAATACTACTAAAAACACTGCACAGCATAAAACAAAAGAAGCCCTTGGAACTAGACTCCTTTGAAAATATGGCATATAACAGAGAAAATCGGTAGGTATAATCCAGAAAACAGGCAAAGAAAATTACTATGCTCCAGAGACTGTATATAAAACTGTAGAAAAGACATAAAAATATAGAATGGAAAATACCTAATTAATTACTTAAAACTTTTGTCAAACACAAATTCAAATAAAACATAACTCTCTGGAAAAAAAAAAAAAAAAAAGTGGTAATAAATTGTATTAATTAATAAGAAAATAGAGAGTACTAAAATTAATAAACGGTAAAATTAAAATAAAAGAAATTATTAATAAAATAAAAATAATAATTGAGATAAAATTAATAAAAGAGAGGATATTTTCCCTATTTTTTGTCTTTGATTCACTTCATAGCAGGTAATTTCTGCTTCAAACACTGACAGAAGAACAGCAAAATTGGGGTAAAAGCTGGAACTCATGGCAAGCCTCTTCAGCAAATTACTAAATATACGCAAATCTGTAGAAAAATCTTTTAGCAATAAAAAAAAAAAACTGCTACTTAATTATAAACCATATTACTCTAAAACCTGATTTTTTTCCCATGGAGATTGCTTTACAAATAATATTTTGTTAAAATTACTTCTTACTATCTTTTTAATTTTTTTTTTCCTTTTCTTTTTTGGAAATTTTTTCCTCACATGGAATCTTATTTTACAGTTAGATTAATGGATTGTGTGAAATGCTATGGTATGAAGGGTGGGGAAGAGATTACTAAGAACCAAATGATGGGAATGATAATAAAGCTAATAAAAAAGCTATTAAAATACAATATAGGAATATAAAAATAATCGAAAAATTTAGCTACTTTTAGCGTGACTAAAAAAATGAATACAGAAGAATTTGCACAAACCATTGTAGACCTATTCCAAACTGCAAAACACTGGACTCGTGTTTTGTATACATGAAGACTAGTAGTATATGTGAGGAAACACAGCATTTTTAGGCAGTGCTGTGGCCCCACAAGCAGGGATAGATGCTTTATTAGGCATTATCTTCACTAGCTGTTTTGCTACAACAGTGGGCAAAGAAGCCAGTGGCAAAAAGCTCTGAGGAGACTATTCTGGCAGAAAAGAGGAGGACATCTGTACTAAAGCACTGTATAGTCATAGTTTCTCCACATACCCAAATAGTCTCACAGATCTTGATGGACTGAGACACGAAAAATCATTCCTTCTCTGATCTGGTTGCACCCTTCAGTTAAGATCACTTAGTAAAATGCTATCAGGAGGAAATCCAAGAAATACTTAACTGTTCTGCACCTTCCTATTGAGCCTGTGACAATCCAGTTTGTCACATAGGAGTACTCACAGGCGTAAAAAGTCTTCTTACTTAGCACGTGTTGTTGCTATTCTCATGATACTGTGAGAAATGGCACTCATGCAACCACTTCTTCAGATGCCCGTAAACCCACTCTACAACAGACAAACTGCAGATGCTTCATGGACAAATTCAGAAAATGCAACCAAAAATTTTACAGAGTGATTTTACATATTTTTTCCCAATAATATTTCCCAATAGTATTTGAATATGTATTATACGCAGCAGCCTCTGTTTCTGAGAGTTTGTGGTTAAATATCCCATAAAAGGTAACTCACCTCTTCTATTCTGAACTCACTGTAGCCCTGCTGACAGCCCAAATTACAGCATTTTATTATATTGCATCTTTACTGTCTGTTTTATTTATCTCTGTTGTGCCTTCAAGTTTTTGGCATCTATTCAAAACCTTTACCTGTGTCCTCCTGCTGTTTGTCCTTCTGGTAAACTGTTCTGTTTCTTCTGTATTTTTTTATTTTTTTATTTTTTTGCTTTCTACACAGAGCTATAGCTCTTATTTTAATATGCTACAAAGTTCATTAGTTTACAGAGCTTATGAAGACTCTCAATGACACCAAATTGTGCTTCTGAATTTCTCGACAGCTGCAAATATAGCCTGTGCATTCAATTACTAGTTTTGACAACCTATGAAACACTGTTTGTAAATATGCTCTTTATAGTATAAAGACAGCTTAATTTTAAGTGAAATATCACAGTAAATGTGTACGTTGACTATAACCAATTCACAATTCAACTGGTTGTGCATTGTCTATTTGCTATTCATGAGAATTTCACATCTTGTCTATTTTTATGTCTCATCACAGGTTCTGATAAGATAGCATCCATAAAAACTGGAACTTTTCATGGGATATCTAAGTTTGCTCCATGATGTAACAGCTACATGAACTTGTTTCTGAATTTCTTTGAAGGAGGACATTCCTCCTAGATCTTAAAAGCTTTAACAATTAATGCCTTCATTTGGCAACATATCCTATTGCATAGCTCCTAGAAGTAAGTACTTTAAGTCAAAAAGTCTTCAGTTAAGTTTGGTTTACCTCTAGAGTCTGAGGTCACAGACCAATCTCACCACAGAAATAAAATAACATACTTTCATTCACTTCAATGGTTGCGCAGATGTGAATGATTATTGAGCTTCATTTGGTGACATTTAATTTTGTCATTCTTCATATCTATTGCAAAACTTTGTCTTCCTTTTTAATGTTTCTGAAGAGATTTTTATCAACAACTTCTTGTTTAGTTGCTTGCCTCTCTGGAAGGCAATTTCCAAACAGTAACTTATTGAGAAAAGAGCTTTTACCCACTTCTGTTTGGATGAGATTTTATAAGGGTCATAAGCACCATAGTTGTGTAAAAGCAAAAGGAATGTGGGTGGTAATGGTCCTATGTTTCTTCTGAAGCTTCCCACTATGTGTAAAATCTTAAGTATCAGAAGTGAATTGGACCTTGAAACTGCATCACATATCAGATAAAGTCCTATGTTTCATTGTTCTTAATTTTATGTGACTAGTGAGTTATTTTGCCGAACTTACATGCTGGATAAAATACAACTAGCTTCTCCTTGTGCTGGTAAAACTCACGACCTTCTGAAAGTATGCTGATCACTTTCCTCAGAATCACCCTTCTAACATGAAGAGAGTGCTTCCCATGGTCCTGTCAGCCATATTCTATCATCAACTTTCTTCCTCAACCTCAGAACACCGTCCATTTTCTATGTGATTTTTTTCCCCACCACAGTTCCCCCTTTGTTCCATCTCTTCTGTGTCACATGTAGTATGTTTGTATGCGTATACAAACTCCTTCTCCTACCTCTTGATTTTATGATACATCTGCTTTTGTGTTTGTTGTACTTCTTGGGATGTATTTCTACAGTGTTGATGGTAAACCTGTTCTGTCTCAGCAGGAGGCTGCTCCTTACAGCAATTATACCTGATGACTTCCTTTCCATTTTCCCTTCAGCTTCTCATGAAATTGTATTTTCTGAAACCCTGTGAATTCCCCCTTACATAACTCAATGTATTCAACCACCTCTTTTCCATCCAACTTGTTTTCCATCATCTTTTTCATTTTGCTAGATAGTTGGCTCATTTACTCATGTATTATCTACTCTACTACTTTATATTTTTGCCCACTATTTTGACTGTCATTTCTTCAAGATTTCCAGGGTTTATTTGAGATCAAGGTACACAACTCCCACTGATTTTAATAACTCCCACTGACATTTATGTGAGTTTTGTGGCTAAATCCCTGGCAACTCAGAAAACACAGGGCCTGGTGGCTATCATTTATACTTTGTACTTCCAACAGGAATTTAGAATCACTTTTTTTTTTTTTTTTTTAAAAAAAAGAATAACCCTTTTAAAGCTTTTTTCTGGTTTTGTGATCTGACATTACTCTGACTTTTAATAGCTGAGGGACAAAAGAAGACATTTTCTTGGAAGTTAGTCTTTGAGTTCTGCACATCCACGTTCAGAACAAATTAAGAAAGATTAGTCGCTTCCCCTTGAGTCATGGCCAAATTTTACCCTTGCTTTTTATCATTGCAGTCTATGGTGGTCTTCTCATTTCTATGGCAGATGAGCACATGTCTTGAATAATGAATGACTCTGCCATCAAAAATATGCAAATTTTGTTCTTCATTTCAATATTTGGACATATCAATTTCAATTTCCTAAATCATCTCTTCTAACTTGAGCTATTAATGATGCTAAGACAATTATCAAAGTCTACCAGACTGCCTATTGTTCATTCTGCAGAAACTCCTATTTTTTCTGGAATGTCAAACTATTTCTGTAATTTTCACATATCAGTTCCTTATTCTTCCACAGAGTTTGTGTATCTAAGTAGTATCCTTGGTGTGTACAGATAAAGGACAAGGAGACTTTGTCTGAGAAAGCAGTATTTTCTAATAGATCATCTGATATAACTAAGAACAACAGGTGAGCCTTTAGGTTTAATCCCTTTATCTGTAGGTTAATGCTGTATTATTTCCATCAAGACTACAATCTACTAGCAGACTTTGGCCACCTAAAAATGTGGTTTTCTTCCACTTTATTCCTGCATCTCCAAAAGCAGTTTCTCCAAACCTGAGCATTTTTGTACCTATGTTTCTTTCCAGAAATCAAACCATTTCTCACATAGCGGCAAGTGCTAGTGTGATTGCAGACAACAGCATTTTGCTGCCCAGCAGTTTACAACATATGAACATTCGAAATACCTAGCACAAGTGGGAACTTGATGTCTTTATTCAAGGCCGCACTGTGATTATCCTTTATATGATTTCAACAGAAAAAAATAATGAAAGGATTTTAAATCATAGTATAGGATGCTGTAGAGCAAAAGACCAAGGTGTTGGCAGAGCCCTGAGTCACCTATCCAGGATCAGTGATGAAACTGGCCATGAAGAAAGAATTCAGATTCCAGAAAGTTCCAGGCACTTGGATGCACAAATGATTTTGCATCTCCTGTATCAGAGAGGTGACCCACACAGTTTCTCTCATTGTGAGCAAACAGAATTATATCCACTATCTACCATTGCTTCTTAGACAAAAAAACTATGATATTGGAGTCAGGGTCCCTATATATAAAGCAACTTTCAACCACAATGACTGATATAATACATGTCTTTAAAATACTGCAATATTGTTGTATAAACAGATTTTCAGCTATTCACATTGATTTTCATTGAGAATGAGGGGATATATCTCATTTAGTCCATATTCTGCTGTTTTTCTTTTACCACTTCACAATGTTCCTTCACTCCAAGAAATTTACTCGATGTGAAAGAAAGCTTTACTGTAAAAGTTGAGAATATTATGCAGCAGCAAAAGACTTGGGCACTGAAGAAGGAATATTAGCCAAAATTATGCATTTCCCAACATTTTATGTTCAATTCCATGAAGGCTAAAAGTTGCATATACACCAAATATAACAACAAACAAACAAAAGCTATACAGGTAGAAAAAAAAAAGGGGGGGGGAAAAAGAGAAAAAAAAATGCAGGACTGTAGGTGTGGAAAGATGTTGGCTGCAGCATAATTTATTTTCATTCTGCAACCCTTATTCATGTTATGTTGAATGTTAGCATCCAATCCTGAAAATTGCTCCAGGGAGCTAAGTTTTTATTGGAGGTTTGCCTGGAGCAGTTTTCAGAATCAGGGCCTGACTCATCAGGTGGTCCTACCAATATGAATTACATTAGTTCAAAGCACAATTCTAATACAAATTAATCACAGCATGTACTCAAATATTTATCAAATGTTTCTTAACCTAGTAATTAGGTTAGCAACTCTCAGACTATCAAATTTTAAGATACAAAATAGATTAAATGTTTTACCTTAAAATCGGATTCCTATCCTTCCGACTTCTGAAATGCAGGATTTAATATTGTTCCTAAGTGGTGATCATTCACCTGCCAAGTGAATCGCACGTAGAGAGATTCCCACATTACAAATGTATGGAAAGTTCTACCTCAGAATTCAATTAGAAATATCAATACTTGCTATTCAGAGCAACAGCTCCAAATTAAAGCTCTTTAATTTCAGATTATAATTGAAAGCGTAACCAAATTATTGCATACTCGGTCACTTTTGGCACCACTGACACATACAAGAACTAATCCTGTACCTGTTGCTCACATTAACACTAATGCATGTAATCCCATTCAAATTAAGGATGTGTAAATAAAGATTACTCACGTAAGTAAAAATTACAAGATAGGGTAGATAAATCTCCTGAAATTGAATGATACAATCCAATTAGTTTCTTTCTCTTAGGTATGTGGTTACACACGCCTGGCTGAAACTAAAAGTACAACTGAAAGTGTAAGACCCTAAATAACAGATACTGCATAAGGTGCAGTCAGCAGCCCTGATACCAGTTGCTGAGTGTATGAAAAAAGCAGTTCATGTTTTCTAACATGCTTATAGTGTTTAAGAGGCTCCTGACTGAAGCATAGGGCTCAACGTGCTTAACTATTACTTAAGCAGACAGACCCTACTACCATGAGCAGTTCCTTTACAGAGAGTGAGATAGAAATAAACATTTGCAGGATCACACCTAGAATTCTCTTCTCTATTATTCTGCCTCAGTTTTATATCTTCACCGCACCACTATTCAGTCACAGCCCAGATGACTTAACAAGAAAAGGCATTATAACCAAGAAACTAGCATATCACCATTCTTCTTACAAAAGGCTGAATAAATATGCTATGAATATAAACTAGCTAGATTCTGACTACATTTTTCCAACATGACCAGTACCTTCAAACATTTATGTGCTTAAAATTTTCTCATGCACAATTCCACAACTGGTACTGGTTCATTCTAACTACACTCCTGACATACAGCCACAAATGGAACTAGCATGGCTGAGCTGGTGAAGAGGGCAATTCACTTGTGCAGACTGAGAGTTTCTTCCCAGTGAACTTCCCATGATTTCTAGACACCCTGAGCCATAAGTCATGCCTTCACCTGCCTCGATGGCAGCTGGACTCTTTGCCAGCCCTCCTTACAGTCCAGTTCCTTGAAGTACACTCAGTCCTTCAAATGGCAATGTAAAGGCAATTTGTAAGGTTAATTGAAAAGTTTTGTGAATTGACTTTGTAATCCATGTCATCACTCTCAAAAGGGTAAGTATTTTTATACAATTTGTTTAAAAAATAAGCAAGCCATATCTAGATTGAGCATGTGTCTTCTGTACAAGAGTAATAACCACATTTCACCAAAAATTGAATATGTCTATCGTGTAAATGAAGGACTCCCTAAGCACACATTAGCAAGAGAGACTGTAGCAATCTATCATTTCAATGATTCCTGAACAACAGGATCTGTAAGTAATTTTGATAGAACAGACTGTGACAGCTTCATAGGAATTATTACAAGTTGCACAGACAAAAATCTACAGAAATCAAAATAGGCTGCAGGCTGTTGTGTCAGTTCACATATGATCAAGCATTGAAACTAGCCTTGCTAAAAATTAGTGAAAAGATTCTCTGGAACAAACAGATAAAGTGATGGTACAGGGATGACTCAGGTGTCACATATAAGTTAACCACATTGAGAAAACCAGTCTTGTTGTTACAAAAAGTATAAATAAAAACAAAATATTTCTTTTCATCTTTCAGAAAAAGCTAAGCAAAGCACTGTACTTCTAATCTTATAACTACTATTAAGAACGGTATGCACATGCATATATAAGCAAGCTTGAGTGACTCCAGACAGACAATCTGTATAAGAACAGAAAAGTCTGGATCTTTTACCCATCACTTCTGTCATTTGTCCTTGTATGTCACGTTACACTGAGATAGTCAGAAGAAATTTGCCAAATGGGACAATATTAGAAAACTGCACCAGTCGCCTTCTTGCGGAACAATTCTAGTTTTTGGAAAATATTTCTCCGTTTTACAAAACTCTCAAACAAGACACTTACAATGAAATACTTCAAAGATTGTTAAGAGCAGACAGTAAAATATGGCCGTCTCCCCTTAACTTCTCTGCAAAAGAACTAAGAAATTGCTGTCTGTGAAAATGAATTACTAGAATTTATCTGCCAATCCCTACTTGTGAATAGTCAGAGATGAAATAAATTAGAAATAAATTAGAATTGTTCAGAAGATCTTGTCCACAGTAGTATAAACTTTCATGTCAATATTTCTTTTACTACTGACATTAGTGCATCCTATAATGCTTTATCCTAAGAACTTTCTTTTCCTCAACATCATGTAAGATGTAGTAAATATTTACATCCTCACACTTCACTCTCCTCCCCTGTATAATGATATTCTGCCACACCTGAACTGTCTTCATCTAAAATCTGATTCATTAGTGACTTTAAGACACACTGAGAGGCTTACTTAGCAGAATACCAGAAACAGCTTTTGCAAAGAGCATCCTAAGTGAAGCGTTGTTATAATCAAATTCAACTTTTCCAGAAGGTACAATTACTTTGATATGTATTTCTTCTTAAACATTAGAAAGAATGACGCTGAAAGTTTTTAATCAGCAAAAAGGCACTGTTATCCACATTTAAGTACAGCAGGGATATTTAACAATGAGTCTATTTTTAACATCTGGTATTTGTGGTCTGGAAACCATGTATAAGGATAGGATTAAACTGATTCTTATCAGACAACAGAAAACTGAGGGTTAAAATCTGCATCTCTGCTTTGTTCCTGCTCTCATGTGCCAAGGTGCAACAAAGAGACCTAGCTCCAGGTGATTCCATTTGCCATATGCACTGCATTTCCTGCACATGCTAGGAGTTGAGAACAGCATTTCCAGGTTTGCAGCTAGTCTGATTTTCTTGCTTTTTGTCAGTTTAAGCCTGCCCCCTCCTGTTGTTTAGACATTTTATTTAATTTGTGTCTTTCAATATTTTTATGCCAAGGACAATTAAAAACATACCTCCAAAAAAGCACAGGAGGAATGGAATCATTCGCTGAGAGACTTACAGCCAAATTCAGCCCTTTGGAGAATCTGCTCATGGAAGCGTGAAATTTTCACAGATGTCTGTGTAGTGCAAGGGTAGCATGACTGACTTGTTCTGCTGCCCTTGCTATTCAAAATATTTTGGTGTATGGCTCTGGTTGTGGGGGGAGCTTCTTTTTCACAGTGTTTCAAAACATAAATCAGCATAGACATTTTCAAAAGGGGGAAATACTAAAAACGCTGACCCCATATGCTGAGCTTTAGCATTTTGGAGTGGTCCCACTGACTGAAGTCCCTTCTTCATTCAGATGTGAAAGGCACAGCATCTGGTATGGGCTCAATTTTATGGCTTGATTTTAGGAGGTACAGCTGAGCTTTTTTGAGGCAACTCAGACTGATGAACCTGTACTGAGCTCAGCCATGGAGGAACGACAATGAACACAGGAAGCAGAGGTGCTGCGGGGTCATACAGCAGCCAAGCTCTACAGAGCTTCAACACTAGTGATGCTTTCAGGGAAAGGAAAAGAACAGGGAAACAAGACCAGACTAAATTTCCATTGGGGATGCGCTCTTGGACAACAGCTATTATTGTAGCTACCATGTGGTATATCTTCCAGTACAAAAACATCCTACATGCAAAGGGCAGTTCCTCAAAGAGTAGTCAGACTTGTCACGGATCAAGCATTATTTACCCAGGTCTGCAGAGGCGAAGACGTGGATCACTGTCAGTAACTGTATTCCAGAGCCAGGATTTCCTCCTGGAATTTGACATGATGATGGTCTGAGCATTGCCATTAAAAAAAAAAAAAAAAGATAAATCCAATCACAGAATCACAGAATTTCTAGGTTGGAAGAGACCTCAAGATCATCGAGTCCAACCTCTGACCTAACGCTAGCAGTCCCCACTAATGCTACAGGCTAATCAATTCTCAGATTAATTTGGAAACTAAGAGCCTAAAAAAGCAACCAGCACTGGTAAATATTTTGTATCTATCTGTTACTAGTCACATGAAGAACATTTTCCCCTCTCCAAATGTCATTACTCAAATCTCCCCAAAACATCCAAAACATTTTTAACAAATTCCATGCATAGGCCTGCTTTTAGGAATCAAGTTACACATCTACAAAAACATGAATCAGGGTCAACAGTGCTTATCCAAAAAATATTGCTTCTCAAAAAAAAAAACCCACAAAACCTAACGTCACAATCCAAGTCTATTTCATTTCCACATTTGGTCAGTAAGACAGTTTTCTGACCACATTTGTGTAATTAAATAATATTGAATCTCATAAATACAAGAGTTCTCATCTCACAGGAATTGACAGCAAAGTTGCTAGCTGAAGTTTGGAATTGATCACACTTCTATTTATATCTAACACACACAACATGTTAAGGCTTCTTCCCCCCTTCTGTGTCATCTCCCCTCCCTATAGAAAAAGATCTGGCAAAGTACATCTGTTTCACAGTAAAAATAAGATATTAATACTACCCAGAAATTGAGCAGCTTCCCAGCCTTTGGGCAAACTTTGGTGAAGTACACTCTGGTTTACACTTGCTAATTCTGCCAGCTTCCTCTTACACAATTTACATGAGAATATGTTCATTTCCATGTAAGTTATGTTGTGAGGTGTTTTCCAAACAGCTTTCCTGAGTAATAAACATCATCCAATTGTAAAGCTATACCCTGCACTACAAATTAGGTTTTGAGTGTCTGTTTAACAAAGAAAGTACAGTAACCAAATGTTATAATTGAACAAAATGGAACCTGGATACAATTCCAGCAGGTTACACAGCATGCTGATCACTGGGAAAAAGAAAGTCTTTCAAATAGTGTATTAGTAACCCACTAACTGGAACGCTGGAAAAAATAATGAACTGTATACTGCTTTTCATACTGAACACACTGATGCCCAAAAGAAGAGGAAGAACTTTCCTGTTACAGAATTTAACTCTGGTGCAGGAAATACACCTTCTGGAATTCCAGCTGGAAGGCAGAAAATAAGTGGTATTTTCTCTTTTTCCTGGGAGAGCTCTTTAAATTATCAAGGTAGGGACTCCGTAGGATGCCATTTAACATAGAAGTTGTATCAATCATACCTGCTTTTGGAGTGAAATTGTCCTCAGCTGCCTTGATTTCAGCCACTCATGGCTCTCCTTTTACCACTTCCCAACCATTCTTTCAGATTATCAGCACAGTTCAAAAGATGAACACAGGCTGCATGCACAACTCCTGCAATTGAGAACAGGCTAAGCAAATGCAACATGTTTATACTGCCAGGGCACCAGACAAGGGCCTTTGTGTAAATGAAACACAGGTCTTGATGGCCTAAGGAAGACGTAAACAGTGCAAATGCCTTTGAGTTACCCTCCATGTGTATCATCAAACTACTGACCGAACTCCCAACATCTTGTCCCACCACTCACAGGATCCAGAGTTAACTCTGCCGCTGGCTGCCCGAGAGGACAGTTGTTCCAAACTCCTTGGCAAGAATCTGGAAGTGACTAACATAGAAACAGATCCCAAGAAACAAAGGTTCACTCTTCTAGCTGAATGGATGAAAATCGCTTCTCGAAACTAGGACCACGGGTAACATAAAACATTAATTGCCCAAAGAAAGAAAGAAAGAGCAGTGTTCTCCCTTAAGCATGGGAGTGCATACAATAGCAAACAAAAAGCAAAATATTATGTGAGGATATTCTGGGATACAGAGAGTTAATTGTTCAACAAGAAATTCTATCACTGTTCAGAAATGATCTACGTAGTTGAGGCTATAATGTAATATGCTGCTTTTAAAGGAAGTTGTCAGTGTCTGATGGGTTTTTATTACAATTGCTCACTATAAAACGCACTATTTAATTACTGGCATGAAAGTGATTCTAGCATAAAGGAAGAAGGGGAAATGAGACCTCTCCACCTTTTTAACAGTTAATGCACTTGTGAACATAAAAATACAATGCTTTTTCATGTGTATTTTTAATGATGCATTGCATTTTCTTAGATCTGTGGGATATATTTTCTATGTTGATCCCCTTAGATATGATGCCATATCTAAAGCAATATACAATGACAATATATAATTGAAATAAATCTAAAATTGTTAAGATACTGGTCAAGAAGAGATTAGTGATTTTGTGTGCAACTTAACAGTCCATTAAATGACATGGCTAAGTGCTCAGCTTCTAAAATACATTATCTTTCCTAAGACATTTCAAGTTGAACTCCTAAGATAAGACATCTATTTCCTAAATGATGAATTAATACTTCTGCAATACTGTGTATAATCTGGAACTTGACATTTTTTAACCAGCCAACCAAATTTCAAAACACCCATTCTGCAACAGTACACAGATACTGTAAATTAATTGTCAAAATAAACAAACTAACACAGAACATTATGACAGAAAATAAATAATTTTAAGTGTCAGTTTTTCAACAAAGCAGAGCATAAGCCAGAGTTGCTGACAAACAGTGTTTTTTGGTTTGCATCTTAAAATCTACAAACTGTAAGCATACATGGCTATTCAGTGTTTATATCCATTATCAAAGAAACAACTGAACATAACGTGGGTTGTCTTTACCCTGACTGCAAACTCTTGTACCAGGACAACCATATCTATTGGGAAAGCAGTATTATTTGGAAAGAGGCCAGATCAGACAGATGGCAGAGAAAAAGGGATCAGTGAAATATTCAGTGTTGAAAAGTTTCAGTAGCAATGTAACATTTAAAGGACAAAGACAAAGAAACTGGTCATTATCTTGAGCTTATGATATTGCTAAAGACAAAGAAAGGTATGGCATAAAAAAAAAAAAAATGTTTCTAGATTAAAACCAATAAATATAATCACCTGTGTTTCTGAGAAAAAGATCTGAAATATTTACTAGAAAAATGGAAAAATTATCTTAACGTATAATCAAAAATAATTTACTGTGTTTTCCAAATGAATATACGGTGGATAAAAAAATCATTCCTACCTTCCCTAATTTTTAACAAAAGTTTTTGAAATTGGGGTAACGTGATTCTTACTATTTTTATGATCTCCATGTCCTTCCATAGCTTTCAACTTTTTAACTATGATAAAAACGCGAATGATAGACTCAGTTCAGGTGTATGATCAACAGGCTACGCACTTCAAGTCCCTGCTCTTTATTTCATGTAATGCTGCTCACAAAAACCTGAGATAAGCAGACACTATCTGTTTTTTCATGTACTGAGCTTATGGACGTACAGTGAAACCCTAAAGTAAAGATTTAACCAGATTTAATCAAACTATCAAAAAGTAATTCAAGCAGATCTGCTTTTCTTTCCAACACCACACCGAAAGTTGATGTGACTATCATCTAGCCACTTTGACTCCCCACCCACGTGATTCAAGGAGATTGATGAATTTGAGAACGAAGCTCCTTGACTCATACAACTGCATCCGTAGCATTCAGGGACATAGGAGGCAGTTAATAATGCAACAAGCATCTGCTGAGACATTGGGGGAAATCCAGCTGAACTATAGAGAAAGCAATTATCTTTTGCAGACCCTCAGAACTGTTGAGATCCTTGGTATCAGGACTCCTGGAAACATTTCTGTATTAAACCTAAGTCATGTACATAATCTTTGTACTGGATCCTATCCAGCACAAACACATGGGTAATATGGATCCCACTGTGCCAATCATCATGCTACACAATTATTTTCATTTGTGCTGCCACAAATAAATAATTGAAGATAAAAGTGGTACTTCTGGTATGAAATCTAGCTTTTGGTGTTAAGATTATTTCTTTGTCCGGTGACATAAAAGTGATCTGTATACCACTATGTGGATAAAACAATTTAAAAGTTTCTCAGAACTAACTCTGTCATCTTGGACAGCAAAATTACTGTTGGAAGGAGCCACCCGAACATTTGTTTTCGTTATAACCAAATGCACCATCCTCATCAAGATGATAATTTGACAGGGGTTTTTTGTTCAACTCATGACAATTTATCCATGTCAGTGTTTATTATCTTACTGTCATGAAAGCTCCCATGCAGGCTGCCAGTTCATTATCTATACACAAGTTTAAAGCAGTGCTTTGCTTTATCGAAAACGCCAAGCAACTTATCATTTTGTATTTGCCAAAATTATCTTGTAATAGGTCACTGCTGTGGTGGGTTTTTGCATTCTAAAAGAAAAAAAAGAAAACAAACAATCCGTGCTGAATCGTTTCCTAAAATATTAGATATCTAGTGGATAAATATGGTTCTGTTAGAGTACAGTGCCATTGTTTCAGCGGAATGTATCCCAGAAGAAAAAAAACTTGGCTAGTTATAATGAAGACAAGTATCAATTCTTAACTGTGTTTTCTACTAATTTGTTTTATAAATTCTCAGGTGGTGGTTCTTTTGTTCCCTTACAAGAAAAGAAAGCTGATTAAATGTGGTTTTATTATCAACAAAATAAGGAGGCTTATAAATGCTGAGTCTCAGTACAAATCTGAACATTTTACACACTATTGTGGGCAAGTAACAAAGACAGAACAAAATATAACAATAGGAATACAGCCATGTAAAGAAATACAGAAGGCCACATGCAGTAGGACCCTGCTCTTCAGTTATGAGGGAATTGGATTTCTGGCTGCAGTGCATTCCTTCAAATTAAAAGATCTGTCTTGAAAAAAAACTTTCAATCTCTGTTGTTTTCCTACCACCTAACTCTAAACATATCCACCATCATATAATGCTGATAGATGGTTTCTGAAGTTGTTTTCATCTTTTCTGCCCACAACTTTTCTGAGGCTCAACAGCCACTGAGTTTCTCAGTCTGCCTCAACAATGTGCCTGTGGCCTCCAGCTTGGCAGCTCTTCAAGGTCTACCAGGTATTTTGTTTCCTTGTGCTCCCTTATCCACATATGAAATCTCCAATATTAAGCCTATGCTACAACTTCCTCGAGCCTTTGTCCTCGGGTAGTCTCTCCCTGCTCTAAGCAGTATCTCTCTTACCTTCAAACACAAATTCTTCCAGTGCACATGTGCAAACCCAAGAACTTCTTCAGTTTCCCAAGACTTGATTCTTTCTGTATGTATACCCTCACCCACTCTCTGACAGCTCCCTCTGGATCACAGAATGATAGAATCATAGAATCATTAAGATTGGAAAAGACCTCCATGATCATCTGGTCCAACCATTACCCTGCTACCAATGTCACCCACTAAACCATGTCCCTAAGCGCCAGGTCCATTTCCTTAAACACTCCCAGGCACAGTGACTCCATCACTTCTCTGGGCAAAAAAAATAACTAAATCCCAAGGCAATAGCTGATTGTCAGTATGGCTGAAATAGAGCTGTTACTCTCCCCACCCTTTTCTCACTCCGAGTTCATCTTGCATTAGATCTCCTGTCATAACCACAGTGGATAATATTGCCATCCTGCCCATCACTCAAACAGAACTGGGACATCATCTGTTCAGGGCCCTGCTATCTTCAAATTCTTCCTTCAAACTCTCTTTTAGCAGTGTGCCAATTAAGTGCACAGAAAACTGCTGTGCTACCTGACCAACACTGTCACTGGGTCATTCTGCTTCCCTATCTCGATGTCCATCTGTCACCTCTCATCTCACAACTACACTGCAAGGTCTTGGGACCAGGGATGGCCTCATGTGTTTGTACAGCACCAACCACAGCAAAGCCCGCTGCACCACTAGGATTTCTGCAGAGCAGAGAACAGTACTGCAGACCACAGCAAAGCATCACTGTGGTAAGAGCAGCTGCCTCTCTCAGCACAGCTATCCTTACTGCATCAGGGAGAAAAACCCCATCAGACCTTTCTTCCCATGTGTGTCTGCTTGCAGCTCCTCTTAACAAAACACTGTCTGCTTGACTTGGAGGCAGGTGCTTCAAGGGATACATCACTGTCTCACACTCTGTAGTCTGTCAAACACTCAACCCGCTCTTTTCCCTCATCAGAGAAATAATAAGGTAAACCTTTAAAAGATCCAGCAAACAAAAACAGTGTCAAAACAAGCATGGGCCAGATCCAGAGCCTTTTATATTTAAAGGAAATGCTAAATTTACTTTAATGGGCCTTGACAAAGGTCCGCTGTTATAAAGAAAAACAGGCTTTTGCTGAAATTGGTCGAGTCATCACAGTAAGAGGCAGAGCACTCTTCCAGTCCCACCACTGAGTTATTCAGCCATTCCCAGCCACCTGCTGGCAGTTCACACTCCCTCTCAGGGCTGCCTTCCTGTAAACCTAACATATTCCAGCTGTTCTGTGGTCCCAGGCCTTAACCCTTGCCTCCCCTTACAGAGCTAAAGGACTTACTGTCTTCCTCTGCACCGTCCCTTTTCCCCACGCAACTTCGTGTCATGCTTTTCTTGCAGCTCTGTGAGGAGGCCTAAAAGAAAGTTGATCTGTTTAGATTGCAAAGAAAAACAAACAGACTGTAAAGAAACAAATTATCTGTTCTGAATCTGAGTATTTTGCAATGATTTCATATTTTAATCCTAATTCTAACATGAAAAATGTGTCTTTAGCACTGTCTTCTCTAATTTATATCTTAGAGAACAATTAGTCTTTAAGTCCTAAAACACCAATTTTATTTATACATATATATATACACATTTCCCTAGCCTTGTTTGATAGGAAAATTGCACCTTGGTATATTTACAATATGATATTGTAGCAGATGCAACCTTAGTACTGTTGCCATTTGTTACTGGTCATCATGAGAACAAAGTCAAGAAAAAACTCTACAGTTTTTCGTCATGAAAAGAAGAAAAAGCTTCTTTTGATTTTACTAACCCAAACAAAAAAGTATCATGAGAATTTCATATGCATCTTCTTGTCAACTGCTTCTGACCCCAGACACCGTGGTTTATGCAGACTCTGTGAGTACTTACCCTTCAGCTCCGTCCATTGTTCCCACCTATAAGAGGAAGGATAAATCAGTACTTGCTGCCATGAACTTCTCAAGAAGTTTACTTTACAGCTTTGCAATATACTTTTTCACATCCTCAGACACTGCTTGTGGCCAGCCATCATAACTGTTTGGGCTGGAAAGAACATCAGTAGCATCTATCAATAAGTCATATGCAGGGAAATAATTGAGGTTCTCAAACGTGAAACTGAGAGCTGGCAGGGGGAGAATGCGCTTCCAGAAGGAATCTCTCACAATAAGAGGTCTACAATGAGCACACAGAGACCAAGATAACATGATAGCACACATTTAACACCCGCCTCACATTGCAACTGTTCACATTTGACAAGTTTGTTTATATTCTCTCTGTTCTGTCTGTTTTATGACAGGACACATGCAGTACATATTACAAAGTCATTAGCTGATATACCTTATTGCAAGACTGTCAAATTCCTACACACAGAAATACTGAGGGCTGAAAGTAAGATACTTCTGAATAAGTATGAATGGTGGTCACCAAACATACTAACAAGGAGTATAAAGCACAACTGGGACTAGGTGTGAAATTCATTCACATTTTGAATGTTACTTGTATAAAGTGATATATATCTATATTCTTGATCTTTACAAATAGTTTTTAAGTTTTACTACTTCAAAGGGCATCAGGAGCTGACAGCATAGAAAGTAATTAGAGCACAGCATATCCACAGAAGGCATTTTGATAGATAGATATAGAAAAACAGGCATATCATGGATTACCCTTAATGCAGGAATTGTTTCAAAGATAATTCAAAATTCTGCAAATGAATTTAGAAAGAAGCAATGAAAAATATGGGGAATCCTATGCCAATCACAAAACAATCCAGCGGATGATAAATATTCTCTACAGAGCCCAAATCCACAGGCTTTTCCCTGCCCATAATGAAGCTAATCAATGAGATATAGGATCTGATTTGGATATTTATTTTAAGATCAAGTATAAATTTATCCTGGGTTCCTTTTACCTTCTGTAATTTGGGATATTTAGATCCCGCCTCTTAAGCTTTCTATATTGTGAGACCCTTTGAAACTTTTCCCTACGATATGAGCACATTGTGAAAGGAAGGCTTGTACTGCCTACCAACCCAGATGATAACTGACATTCAAGACAGCTAAGATGGCAGTTGCATGGGTTTTTGGTATATGCTTTATTTGGAAAAAAAAATAATAATTGTCTATATGGAAGTTTGAGAAGTATTGATTTTAACCCTGGGTTACAAATCTCTCCATTTCATTTTTCCATTTGACTCTTTAGAGAGATCTATAGAAACACTGAAATCATGCACTTCCTACTCAAACTTCATCTTCTTACGGAACTCGGTATGCTAGTAAAGTAGCCTTCAGTTGCCAGATTCTTAAAATGGCTACAAGAAGTTGAAAGTATGGGGACTCAGGGCAAGAGGCATGACCATATCTACTATCTATCTTCTCTTTATCATTTTGAGCAACTGGTGCCCTTAGTATAAGCCTGGCTTGTAGTGATGATTATGCCCTTCTAATATACTGTATAGCATGTACAGTATATTAGTCATGGTTGGATCAGATGACCTTGGAGGTCTTTCCAACCTCAGTGATTCTGTGATTTTATGATTATATGAACAATGAAGTTTAACAGAGATGTTTCAGCAAGTTCGTAAAAAGCGGTATTTCAACTTAAAGCAGAATCTGTTTGGTCCATAAAAACATAGTGATTGCTATTACAAGTTCTACGTAAAGTATCTAGAAGTACTCAAAAGACCTCCTCTCTGGGTTAACTGGCATTTTTCTGAAGATATTTTCTAGTTTGTTTTCCTACTCAGATGGCTTCAAATTGTGATTCGGGCAGCTGGAACCTGAGGGCATATTTGCTTCATTACATATGTTATTTTGTCATCTGGAGCTGATTTTTTGTTAATATACAGATGGACACAGAAAACCTTCAAAGACCTTATAAATAGATTTTGTTTTAAATGTAAATACCACACTGGTATCATTAACAGCTAAGCTAGCTTGTTTCTCTTAGCATTCTACGCCTTATATACCAATAATCTCAGGGGTTTATTTTGCCTGATATAAATTTTCATTAAGCCTGAGGAGGGCTCTTTCTGTCTTTCCTGACTGATTCAGGTTTAATTGGCCTCTAAGGATAGTAAGCTGCTTGAGGGTTCTTTTAGGATCTGTGTTCCTCTGCTGCTTTGCCAAATATTTTTTTATTATTATTATTTCATTTAACAATTTGTTTCCATGAGCTTCTTTTCCCCATTTTCCTCATCAGAGACAAAGCGGTTACATTTTTTTTTTCCTCATTATATTCTATAAGCATCCCCCCAACAGTGTTCTCTGAAGAACCACTATTTTGCAGGTATCTCCACCTTTTCTCACCTTTTCTTTCCAAGTCTGTTCTGGTATGTCCTAAAAAACATTTAGTCAAAAGATTTTGTCTCCACTCCGATCTAGCTGAACCTCCATAGAAGATGTGTGGGCCAACCATGCTATTTAACCTCTTTTCAGCAAGGACGAACTGAGTGTAAGTTAGTCAGAACATAATTGAATCTGACATAGAGACAGTATGGAAAAAAACTCTTATACAAGGAACTGAAAATCAGTTCCTTGTATAAGGAGCTGAGGTAAAATCAGGGAAGACTGGGATTCTTCTGTGATTTCCTCTAAAGCGAATAAAGACTTCTGCTATCATAGTGCAATTTCCTGATTTTTTTAAATTTTCTTCTGTGTAGGTACAGAAGCCTCCACTTCAGCAATATATTATTTCCATGAGCAGTACTAAATCTATTATTTGCCTGCCGTACTTACAATTGTGCTTCCAGTGTTTCAGGAATAGTGCCATTCTGCCACAGTAATTAGCAGATTTCTAGGCTGGTAGCTCACAGGTTGCCCTTTGTAGCTAGTACTCTTCTATTCCTCTATGCAACTTATTTTTTATGTTTTATTTTTGTTGTTTTTTTTTTTTTTTTAATAATAAAAAAAAATCAACCATAAAGTTTGTGGCCATCATAGATGATCAAAACATTCAGATCAATGGCTATTTCATATGGCTGAGTACTCCAAGAGCCAAGCTCTGTCTGAAATAGATTCTGAACTCTCACAGGTAATATTCAGGTTTTCAGTAGTGTAAACTACAAACTTGGAATCTACTCTTGTAGGCTTTCATGGTCTTATCATTATTCTGACGTTCAAGAGCTTTTAAAAATGGAAACCACACCTCTCACAGGATCTGGTGAGGTTCAGGATAATAATAGCAGAAACTATCTCAAGAGGAGTGTAGCAAAAGTCAACAAATTATTGCACAACATTTGTAATGTCTGAGTACTAAAATGTGCACATAAAAGATAAAAATGTATACTTTGTACTTTACGTAACAGGGACAGGAGACAAAGGAATGGACTCCAGAGATAAAAAGAAAGAGAAAAAATTGGGAGGGGACAGATAAATAAAATGTTAAAATGGACAGAAAAATGAATGACTGTCTTCTGACCCAAGTCTGGCAGATGTTCCCTATTAAAGAAGCTGTCTCAAATTAACACATTGAATTAAATTCTGTATCCACTGAACATCAAGGAGGCTGAAACTCCTTGAAAAAAATCACAATCTTTAGGATAAAACCAAACAACTGGATAAGTGTTTAAGACTGCCATTAGAATAGTTTCTGTAGTCTTTCTTGAAATGGAGAGAGAGAAGCATGGAAGTAAGAAGTTAAATGCAACTTTAATTATTTCATGCAAATATGAAAGCTTACCTGGCTGAGGAGAAGAGGGTATGTTCTCCCAGCTCACTTGCTTGCTTATAACCAGTCTTGGACCCTTTCACTACCTTTGTCTTCCTAAGAACCTATAAAATTTTCATGTTCCAAGAAGTGGGAATCTAAGATAACAAGCAGTAATATTTCATTGCCTTTATAAGTTTGCATATACAAAGGCTATAAATCAAAGGATACAAGATCTCTTTCACAAACTCACATTACTCAATGAGCATCAAATGCTGTACCTATATCTCAGACTGTTTTTGAAGTCTTGGGCTGACAGGACCACATTTTGCTTGTCTGCTACACACAATCTGCATGCACTGAATTGACAGATCACAAACTGTGCTGACAAACATAGAAACAAAACAACAACAACAAAAAAACACACTAGAAAACTTTTGGTCTCTGTGGTCTTTTCCAGTCTTTGCTGCTTCAACTGTTTGTTAGATTAAGCGCAGGTTAAAGTATGCTCAAAAGGAAATGTCATTTTAAATTGCAGGGATCACTAATACATACCTAACAGTGCACTTGAAAAACAAATCACATTATGCATGCACACACCAGTCTTTAAGCATTCAAGCTACAAACTGTTTACGTTTGAAGTGTCAAATGTGCGTGGGTTTTTTATAATTCCATGATTTTATTATTATTTTTAAAATTTATTGTAATATTTTACACCTATTTACATGCTCTGACTCTGAAATCTATGATTTTTGCAGTATCCGGTGCTGAATTTCAAAACTAGCCTGTTTCTAAACTATGGAAAAAGTCATGAATGCTAGGAGACAACTTACAGCCCTTGCTCAAAATTATAAAGGTGTTTCACTTACTCATTTTATAGTGTAACACTGAACTGAGCTTTACCGTGGAAATCCATTACTATTGTTATAAATGTAGATGTAAACCTTACTTGTATCAGTCCAGGACAAAAGGTCAGATGTACCACCAGCGTAACAAGCTCATAGAGTTTCTAAAACTACATGTATTTCACAGAGATGGAAGAAAACATCTGATGGGGAAAAAAAAAAAAAAAAAGAAAAAAAAAAAAAAAAAAAAAATGAAGAAAAAGCAGCTTCCTGGGGAACATGGAGTCCATTTCGTCATGATAGAAAAACACCCTCAATAACCTGAGCCTCAAACTCCCTTGAGGAGCCAATTTCCATCCACCCTTCGCCAATCCTCACGCTTCCTATATAGCAAAGGTCAAATGATCCACACCTGGCAGATTTCACTTAACAAGGGTGGAACCAAGAGACCTTGTGGAACAGGCTCATCCACCTGGCTTCAATGTTTTAAGGCCAATTGTTCCTTATCACTAATAGAAATAACCTGACAAGGGGCTTAGTGGTTAGAGTTGACCTAATTAATTAACTACAAAAGGTGCAGAAGGGTCATATTTCTGTTAGTCATCCTGTGAGGAAAATTAGTACAGAGCCTGTCAAAATAAATACAAATAAACAAAACAAAATTAACAGCAAAATTGCTATCACTGATTTTCATCTGTCTAGTTACAACAGATAACAAATATAGCAATCAGAATTACTTTTCTTGACATTAATGTTATTTAAATTTGCTTCTCTGAGATCTCTTCTTTATGCAGGGCTTCTCAAAATCTAGCCCCAAAGACCTCTGACTACACTATTTACTTTGGCTGTGTATAAACTATCATGTATAAATACCAGGATCCAGATCCTCACTCACTATTCAGGTCAAGGACTGGGTTGAAAGTTTTGGCTTTGATTTGGTTACATGCCTACATTGCTTTTTTCTGGCAGGTCATGGGAAGAAGATTGGCTGGCTTGGGGGAGCTTATGTAGGCGTGGCTTTTAGGCTGCAACCAAAGTGTCTCTCTAGATCTGGAAGTTTGAAGGTGGTTGCAGTCTCCAAGCTCAGATACAACCACATATTAGCCTGGTGCAACTGATTTTTGTTTTCCTTGCAGTAGCTGTTCCTTCACCTTCTCTTCAGATAGAAGGACATGCGTCTGTTTCACGCTCCTTCATTAGTAAACAAACCAGGAGAGATTAAAGCCTCTTTCTTCAAGTCACTAAGATACCTGCCTTTGGTTTTAGTGAGAATTCAAGCCCTAACAACAGAAGAGAAAAGCGTATCTTTCTACTTTGTCAGCTACTGGCAGACATAGGGAAAAAAAAAAAAAAAAAAGAAAAAAAAAAGTTGTTAAAAAGTAATGTTTTTAGGACATTTCACCAAATATGTAATATTTAGTAGTAACCAGACAACAAATGAAATGGAAAATGAAACAGTAGAAGGTACTTGCATGGCCTTACTTTACATGGCAATTGACAACAACCACAATCTGCAATGATTTATAAGTGCCTTACACCATTCACCATTGAGACAGAAAAATGGGATTCCCATATTATCTAAAGGGAGTGCAATCCCTCTCAAAATAGGAGAGTCTAGGGTACATTACTGAGTACTGAAACTCTTAAGACTAGGCAACACCAAACTCAACTGAGAAGGGAGAATGAGTCTCTGGGTCTTCATGTAGCAGATCTGTTCACAGAAAGAATCCCCCAGGATCCTTCAAGAAAGGAAACTCAGATTTTAGCCCTAAGCAACTATTTTTAGAGACAGTCTGAGAACTGGTTCTTTTTAACCCAGGGCCCATTTCAACATCTTCAAAGCTAAAGGAATGGTTGACTGCTCTGTTGAATTGTGTTCCACGCAGAAAAACTCATGTTCCTATTAACATAAAGAGCTTACTGTCTTGCTTCTGTCCTAAAGATAAGTTTGGATTCAAATGTACCCTGTCCAGGATGAACACCTACCTTTACTTTGTGGGGCTCATAATCTGCGTAAGAGATTTGTAACTTCAACCTTCATAATGTCTCGTCTAGATGAAGGGAGGAGGTTGCAGATGTATAAAATGGCAAGACAATTTCCAAAAATATATTGCATTGCCCCAAAAGTACTTTAATGTATTCCTGCCAGTGCAAAAACTCCTTTGCAAACCACAGCAGATTAGACATTAGGGAAAAAGCGTGGAATGCATTGTTTAACATTTGTCTTCATACTTCCAACTTTGTGAGCCAGTCAAGCTGAGATGACAGCTTGAGATCCCAACCGTGGCTTAGGATATGCTGTGCACCATAGAACTTCCTCCTCATAAGACACCTTGTTTAGGAATTACATACTCTGGGGCCACCTGACTTTTAAAGTTCTTTGAAAATGTTCCTAGTGTTTTGTGTTAAGTCACACTGCCTTAATCCAGAACTTTTTCTGCCACTGTTACTCTCCCAACAGAGTGGTTCCAAAGAGTGTTTATCAATATGGAGATCTGGGACAGATCTTACCTCCTTAACAAAGGCAAAACACATTTTTGCAATCAATAAATTATTTATAAACATGCATATTTAATTACAATTTGTTAAAAAAAAAAAAAAAAAAAAACTGTTTGTATAGCCTTACTTGTATAAACTTATGTAGATTGGCTAATGCAGATTTTAAAATCTACGCAGTGACAGGACAAGACACAAATAGCTCTTCTACCTCAGTTAACATTCACAGAGGTGAAGGCTCCTCACAGTAACATCAGGCCGCAGTTAACTCCTTGCTCCTTCTTTATGTGTTCAGCATTCAAGAGCAGTGTCCTGTCTGTTTTTCACGCTGCATCACTTATACACAGGCCAGAACAAAGTTTTGACCATTTCTACCCATACACTTTTTGTCTACCACAGATAAACAAGATTTTGTACAGGAAACATCTGCTGCTCTTGCTCAAAAAGGCAGGAGGAGCGACGAGGCTTCTAAGAAATTTGGAGAGTTGTGGAAGTTGTTAAATGATGCTGAAAACAAAGGTAGTGAGAGGCTGGGACGTGACAGTTCACCTCCTGAAGCCAGAGCTCATCTAGGAATCCTCTGTATTTATGTTTTGTATCACGCACAGAGTTAAAACTGTAAAATACACCAGATCTGCCAGTCTTCCCGCACTAGAAATATTTCTCACAGCTACCTACTCCTTGCTCTGAGAGACTTCAGAGGAAGCTAGAAAACACACCTGTTCTGAAGCTCAGATGAGTAAGTATCTAATTGGACATTTTAAAAATCTAATTAGCACAACTGAAAATTGTACTATTTTAATTGATTTGGGATCCCACTTGGGGTGAGATTATGCTTTTCTTTCTTTCTTTTTTAAAGGAAGTGTAAGAGAAGTAATGGCACAACTAAATATTTATATAATTTTAAAAGGTGTGTTATTTACAGAAAATACCTGAGTAGCTCCTCAGGAAGCATTTCAAGCTGTTTAATAATTATGCATTTAGGACACATATTTAGTAAAAACATCTATGAGTTTACACAGCAAAATCACTACTAAATCCTGTTATCTCAGAAAGCAGCTTTGGCATGAATCACCACAAAATTATGGGCTTTTTTTTCCCCCTTGGATTTCAGCTAATAACAGACATGTATGGCATTGGCCTGCGTGTGACAGTGTTCACATTTGTAGCACTCCTCACTATCAGGGCTGAAACATCACCTCAAAACAAAGCTGGACGCCGCGTGCTCCCATCCCAACCCACAGCCCACCCTAACCCCCACTGCCCTCAGGCCCTGCTGGGCCCGCTTGCTGTTTCTCATTTCTACATACCATTTCTACACAGAGCTTGTGTGCCTTGGGAAGATGTAGGGGATGGTGAACAGGGTGCATAATGCCCTCCCAGCAGGTCTGTGAGGTCCCCACCACAGGAAGGCCTCACCTCACCCAGCCGCGGCGGCAGGACCCAGGCTGCCCTGAGGCGGCTGCTGGAGGAGCGGTTTGTGGTGGGTTCATCTCCAGAATAAATAAAAAGCCTAGATATGTGCTCTGCATGTGTGCATGCACCCATGGAGGCAGGCACAGCAGAGGTGTGGCTGGGGAGCCATGAGTCTGGGGGCAGGAAGCTTGCCCGCTCTGAGGTACTGCAGCCCGCACCACCATCACAGGCCAACTGCAGCCTTCTTGTGTGGAAACCAACTCTGACCACAGCAGGCAGACATGGCTAACGGGGGCCAAGGGGAGCTGAGAAATAACCTTCTCTCAGGCAATACGTAAAGGCAATATGCAAAAAAGAGACATGCAGGTAAAGAGGTAAACAAATTTTGCCACAGGACCAATCCTCTATCTGGTGCTTAATTTCTAATCCAGTTCCTAAACCCTGGTATCTCTACATTTAAAATGAAATGACAGGATTCAGCCAAGATACCTCTCAAGTAACAGTCTACAGTTGAGTCATTAATGCGTATATGTTTATTTCCATCGTAAATAGCCATCAGTATTGCATATTGCTGGATAAAAGCTTTATAAGTCCTCAACCAATAACGCATATAAATGTCTAGACCTCAGCCTAGCAAGCAGGGGAAGAACAGTACACAAAGGTGTGAAGAATCAAAAGGAAGTAAGGCCTGCTATGAAAGCATCATGAATATAGGAAAGATTTATACAAATTTACGCACAAATTTAGTGCTGTAATAGCCACACTGTTAGCCCTGCTCCAGCCACAGTAAAACAATAAATGCTTATTTATATAAGGCAGAGGTCCCAGGTGGGATCCAAGGCTTACACAGTAAGAGATACAGGCCATGTCAAATCAGCTTGTGCTGAACACTTCTGAAAGAGATGAACAATGTGACCCATGAACTGCAGAAACTTGGAGGAGCAGAAGGACTGGAGGAAGGCCCAAGAGCAGATCATGGCCACACTAACAATACAAGAAATGGCTTCTTACCATTCAGAAGCTGTAGTTTTCACTGATAAACCTTCCATTACCACCATTCACAGCACTAGAACCATACTCTAGTACTGGGGAAAAAAAGAATGGTTGATAGAATATATATATATATATAGAGAGAGAGGAGAGAGAGAGAAATAGGAAGGAAGGAAGGAAGGAAAGGAAGGAAAGGAAGGAAAGGAAGGAAAGGAAGGAAAGGAAGGAAAGGAAGGAAAGGAAGGAAAGGAAGGAAAGGAAGGAAAGGAAGGAAGACACCCACAGTGCATGAAAGCAATAGTTTTGTTTGTTTTTGTATTCAGCTATCTCCCCTACGTACTGTTAATGACTCATGCAGGGGCCTAGACAGAGAAAATAGAAATCAGGAATCAACTTATCCAGCAAACTTAGAAGCATCTTACCAGAAACATCATGATGCCTCACGATGGAGTGAACACATTCACAGAACCCGTCCTATCAGAAACATCATCATGTCTCACCCTGGGGTGAACACATGTGCAGAATCCCAGTGATTTTCCCTACAAACCTCTACGATACTGTCTTTTCTTAACACAGGAGGTGCTAATAGGTTTTCACTGGCAAGGATATTTCTGGTTTCTGGGTGAAAACAAAAAATCTTCAAATAACATTTTACCTGCTGCCCCACATATATACAAAGAGAAATGTGTGTAAAATGTACATACATTATATATTTTGTACCTAAAAAATAAATTACGTATGCGTTCTGTAAGTACTTATTTCCAAGCACAAAGGCTGAGACACTATCCAAAAATCATACAGCACAGTTCTAAGCAAAAGGACAGCTTACATTTTTGGACTGGTTGGACTGGGGGGGGGGAGGGGAATCATTGAAAACATTCAAGGTGTTTTTACTTATTTTTTTCCTGGCCTCCTGGCCATCTCAGGAATTGGAAGGATCATTATAGCTGGACTAGAGAGTTGGAAGGCTTCCACAGACCACTGTTTACTATCAGGAAGGTGTGGTCACAAATTTTTGTGATTAATTACTGATCCCATTTGGAGCAATTCTTGGGGATGCATAAAGCACTTACACATCTGACTAAGATTCTAGCAGACTACCTACAGACATGGATTATAGGAAAGATGTGCAAGAATAGTAATAATGAACAGCAATTCTGGAGCATCATAATGAGGTGGTCTTTTTATAAAAAATATCGTCTGCTATATAAGATCATGGTCAGCCACGTCAGTCTCTTCTGCCCTGTTCTGCAGTGCACACTGCGCTTCTGGTGGTGGTAAAAAGCTGGAGGAAAGAGAGCCTTACACTCATTAGTTCGTAAAGAAACGAAGAACCATTTGACAGGTGACTGACTATTAGGTCCCTTCACCTCATTCCCTGACACCCTGAACAACTTGTTAGAGAACATATCAGAGCTTTCCTGAAGCCATTGGGAAGGTTTATGTTACTGATTCCAGAATCTGAAAATACCTCAAACCAAAGCCTGTTATTTCTTGTTCAGACAAGCTGAAAGAGCTCAGCAAAGTCCCTTCCCAGAGGAAAATCTGCATGTTTGAAACCAGAAATCTTGCTCTTCACAAGTGTTTCTGTGATTGCATCATTCTCTTTACAATCATGTTGTCCCTTGGTTTTGTAAGCAGTAATGAAGAAAAGCTCTTCTCCTCTGCAAGAACTGGTACTAGTTTGTAACTTGCAAGAATCAAACCATGAGTTCAGTCAGGAATGAGACCAGGAATTTAGATTACAGCAAATGTACATCCCAGCCTTGTACTTACTGAAAATAAGTACCCTGAGTGTTGAAATTGAAAACATTGTCCTCTCAAGCTCATGCTCGCTTGCAGAACCAGTTTTAAGGTCTCCTTAATTACTGATTACACTAAGCTGCAACAGAGACAAATCATCCAATGATCTAAAGGCTACCATACCAAGAACGAATTCAAGTAAGAAAGCCTCATATGAAAATAAGTATGAAAAATTATAAAGATTGCACAAATAAGCAGCAAGACACACACCAAGCAAGCATCACCAGGAACCCATGAAGAACTGTGATTCACAGATAAGCTCTGAAAGCCTTCTATAGAGTGCACAACTTAGTCTTGGTATCATATGACTGCCTAATGCAGACACAGAAGAAAGCCATAATGTGGCAACAATCTTAGAATACACCAAAATTTTTATACCAAAGCTAGTGAACCTTTGTGCTAGGGGTGAGCAGAGATCTTTCAAAAAATCATTACCATGCAACATGTGAACACATGCAGTAGCATTCTCAAATACAAACACTATGGCTGCAAGCCATTAGACAGACAGCCCTTAGACTGTAGGCTTTCTATCAAACTCTTACCTACACATTTCCACTTACTTTCTTCCAAAACTTACACCTTCTGACATTTCCGAAGAAAATATCCTTTAAAAATTGTGCCAACTAAACATCAATTATATTAACCTGTTGATATACTGAGTATTGAAAGTTCTGAGAAATGAAACATGGTTTGCAGTAAGGAGGCATCAAAACCCTTGGCACTGAAACACTTTACTCTATGGACGTACATCAGTGAAAGTGTAATTCCATAAAAATTCTGCATTGAAGAGCAGTGTCATTAAGAAATTAACCCTCTTCCCTCCGTCTTAAGTAAAGCACTAATACAGCTACAAATAAAGGGAGAGATTAGAATGCATGTAAATCACACTAAAATGCTCTGTGAACTAAAACAGCTATTGGAAATCAAACCCATTCACCTGTCAAAATGAGGTGGATTCAGATTATGTTAAAATATTGACAGCATCCGTGGAATGGTTCAAGTTTAAGCAGAACTTCCTTTTCTCTTAAGCTGCTGCCTTTTAGCCCTCCCAACCAATTGCACTCTCTCATTTATTAACTAGATTAAACTGATAGTGAATTAACTCCATTTTCTTTTTACCTGTCGATTCCTGTTTCTCTGAATCTTGAAAGATTTGCATTAATTTTTTCTTCCATTTAACTGCAAATGCAGAAAATCTTCTTTTCATGACTTCTTCCAGTTCTCTCTCTTCTAAGCTGAGCCCTACCCGGTTTATCTTAAATTATCGTGGTCTGTCTTCTAGCTGTTTGATACTCCAAGACTTTAGGCTTCTTTTATCACAAATACATTTAGTACCAAATGCAACCATTAGCCTCTCTGATCTCAGTTCTCACTGGCCCTTCTTACACCATCTAAAATTTTCACCTCAATCTTCTAAACTCATTTTTCCCCCCTTGTCCTTATCATTTCTTCCTATGCTTTAAGCAAAAGGCTATTATAATTTTTAGACATAGTTCACTATCAAGTCTGTGTGTATTATGGCACTTAAGTGTAGGGGGATTTAAATGCAATTTTATTCTCATATTCAATAGGATAGGGCCTATGTTTTCTTCACGCTTTACTCAGCATAAGGTTAAAAACATTACTACAGCACCTCCACAGTATAGTACATGCATGCCTGGGCATACAGAGATTTTGGAACGGAGGGAGAAAAAGGTGCTATCTCACCGTCTCTGTGCCCACAAGGAAAGGAAACACTATTTCTGTTTCCCACCATCTAAAGAAAAATAAGAAAACATCTCAGGCAATTAATATATATTATGAAATTACGCCTTATTAGTTAACAAGAATTACAGTAAACTCAAGTCAAAAGAAAAAAAAAATAGTGTTTTATTAACTACCACACTGTTATAATACACTTTAAACGTACAATAAGGTAGCCTTTAAATTTGAGGTGGTTTTAAGAATAACAAATGAACAGATTTCCAAATGTTTGTAAATAGGTGAACTGCAGTAATTATTGTTGTACATTTTTGGAAAATGGTATAGCACTTACAGACTGGCTATATAACTTCATTTTGTACATTTTTCTATAATTGAAAATATAAACAGTAATTAAAAAATAAAAAGAAAATTCAGCATAATAAAAAACATATATGTTTATCAGTTAAATGTACTGGATACATACAATTTTTAAGGGAAGAAGCAAAAAAGGAAAGATGGCTGATATTTAAATGCAGATTGACTAACCAAAAACTAAACAACAAACAAATAAAAACCTCATAAAACCCCTAGTTCACTATGACTATATCCATATGTTTGGGAGTACTGTCAATATGGAAGTGATTTTTCTGTTGTATTTGCATATGTTATATTTTACTGGTAATTTACATGATGGCTTTTAAGGCCCTGGCAGACAGATGTTTTTGGAAAAAAGATTTGATAAAAATCACTGCTGCGACGCAATACACCTTATTTTTGGTCCTCCAATGTTCAAGAGAAGGGATATACTTCACTATAACATTTGCCTTACCACCCAAATGCCTCAACCTATACATATTTATTTTTTTATTCATTTTTTTTAACATTTTAAGTTTTTTAAACATTGGTTATATTGCCCACCTTGGTTATTGAAAGAATATTAACAAGACATCATTTTGGCAAATTAAATCTTAAACATGGCTTTTCAATAGGATTTAAAAGGTGACTATCCCTAGAGTTCCATGTTAAAATGTAGTTTTCAAAATCTTACAAGAGTAATGCTTAAAATATTGTACATAGTTAACCTAATTAAAATAATTAGCTTCAAAATGACAAGTTGATGAGCTAAGTAAAGCCTACACTATGTAACATTTGCTTGGAAACTTGATTTGTCAGTTATGCATAATAAAAATTCCAGTCATCAAGAAAATTACAAAATTTCTTTTATCATAACATGATTTCTTTTCACCCATCAACTTCTTTATCTTACAATAGATAAATACCAACATGTTCTCATTTTTTTTTACACTAAACCACACAGGATTGATGCATTTGGTTAGACTACCATTTCCATCGTTAAATTCTTTTTTTTTTAATATAACTTGGTAAAATTTCATCTCTTCTAGATTCCAAAAGTACCTACAAAACCCATGCAATTTTACCATTTTAATATACTATGGAATATCATACAAAGTAAGGCATTTCAGTGTCATGTATAACCAAGTTACTGTCAATCCAAAAATTTTTGCACATCAATAAAAAGATATCTAAGAACTTAGGAACAATATTCTTCTCACTACTGTATAAAAATAACCACAATTAATAGGTATCTTGTGTAATATTTACTCCATTGTCTCGTTTCCCGAAACTGTGACAAGCTGTAAAGGTATTTCAGTGTTGGTAAGAATATCTTGATTGCTGGTGCCAGATGTATTAACAGTTCCTATTCCTGAAACAGAACCTTGTTGAATATTTGCAAGGATAAGTGTTGTTCCTCCTGCAGTAATCAAAGTATCATCAGGCGTTGCTTCTACTGATGCCAGCACTGTACTGCTGGAGTGAATGCCTTTTTTATTCTGATGTGTTTTAATGTGTTTGGCAAGGTGGTCACTTCTCATAAAGCGTTTTGAACATTCTGGACAGACGAATTTCTTCTCACCTGTCATATAAGATAAGAAAAAAATGTTTTCAAGAACATTAGAAAAAATTCACATACACACCAAAAACTGAGATAACTTAGTGCTTCTAAGAGTCAGAATTCTAACAGCATCTTAAGAAAACTGCTATCCAAGATGATAAACTTAAATTGTCAATTAAATTCCTAGATATTCATACAAATCATTTAAAAGAACCAAATTATTTTTCTGTCTCTCACTGAGCTTAGGGAAATCTTTCAGGCAAGATAAAGAATATCACAGTCTGATATCCTCAGCTGCAGTTATTACCAATAAGTAACTTCTAAGAGGAGAACAAACCCTGCAGAACAATGGACAGGAAAGATAACATGAACTGCAGAATCCCACTTGAGACTGACAGGCAGGACCATAGGGCAATTCAGGTTGGAAGGGAACTCTGGAGGTCTCTAGACTGATCTCTCAGAACAGGGTCAGCAATGAGGTCCGTCCAGGTTGCTCAGAAATTTATCCAGCCTGGTCTTGAAAGCCTGTAAGGATGAAGACCACACAAGCTCTCTGGGCATCCTGCTCCAATGCCTAGCAGTCCTCACAAGGGAAATATTTTTCTTTGCATCTGGTATGAACATCTCGTTTAAACTTGTGTCTGCTGCCTCTTGTCCTCACACCAACACACCACCATGAAATGTCTGGCTTTTTCTTCTTAATGTTGCCCTTGCAGGTTCTACAAAGCTGCACTTGAATTGCCCACTCCCTGCCATTACTCTTTGCCTAGCTGAACAAGCTCAGTTCCTACAGCTCCCTGCTTCCCAGTCATCTTGGTTGCCCTCTGCTGAACTCGATCCTGTTGATTAATGTCTTTCTTATGCTGGGGGCTGAAATATTCTAGATGCAGTCTAACCAGTACCGAAAAGGTCATAAACACTCTCCTAAATCTAGCATCTGTGCTTCTGTTGACACAGCCCTGTCCATCTTGGCTGCTGGATCACATCGTTTATCAAGACTTCTCTAGATCCTTTTCAACAGAGATACTTCTCCAACCAGTCAGCACTTCACCTGCATTGATGCAATGGTTTATTTCATCCCAAGTGAAGGACATTTCATTTATGGCTAGGAACCATTAACCATTCCCTCTGAGCTGGATCATTTAACCAGCCTTTTTTTTAATTTTTAAACAAACGAAAAAAAGATCTGGCTGTCCAGCCAGCCAGACCATAACATCCCCGATTAGATTCAACCATCCAACATGTCGAACAAAAGCACACCATTGCATACAGAAGATGAAATAATTTTCATAGACACTGCAGTTTTGCAGTTTTCTAAGCAATGCATATGCAGAAGCACAAATTATCTACTGTCATTGGGTTTTTCAAACCATCTAATTTTAAAGGTAAGCATGCTGTAGTTTGAACATTCTAGAATATTATCATGGGTTCCGTTTGTAGGAAAATAGTAATACAGACAATAGACTTGAAACAAACCTCTTCTTAAAAAGATGGAGAGCTAAACTAATTTCTATTCCTTGTATTAGACAAAAGGAGAAGTGTGAACTTCGGGTGCCAGTATCTCTAACAAGTAGTCTAACCACAAAACTAGAAGATGTAGAATGATGCACCATCAAATGCTCTTCCTTGATTTTGTGAATGACATCTAATCCCTTGGACATCTAGCCCTCCACTTTTCTTTTTTCTTTTTTGCTTTTATAAAAAGGGAGAAAATTATTAAAGTTAAGATGTTTAAAAACAGTTCTAATCTGGTTCAAACAAATCAAACTCATCACTGAACTTGAATCAAAGTTTTCTGATTAAGCTAATTTAAATATTAATTTTAATGTCAGTTTTGACTCAGAAAGGTTGCGTTTTGTCCTCCTCAGATCTACTAAAGGAACTAAAACATACACATACCTTTAAATATTAGCTGATTTTAGAAAAGCCACAAAACAGTAAAATCAACCTAATACAAAAATGTTTTCCAAAGTTATTTATCCAAGCCCTCCCCATGTCACTCCTTTAGTAAAAGGCACCGGAATCAAAAATTGAAAACCTGTGTGTGTTCTTCGGTGTCGCTGAAGCTCATCGCTGCGAGTGAACCTTTTGCCACAGAACATCCAAGTACAAACAAATGGACGCTCTCCAGAGTGCCAGCGGAGATGAGCTCTCAAATGCGAAGTCTTCCCATATACTTTGCCACATCCCGGTATGTGACAAATGTGTTGCTTCTTTTTTCCCAAGTTTGAGCCTCTGTTAAATAAAAGTGAAGTTATTCATTGTAAAGCATTCCTCCTAAACAGTGGTCATACATAGAACTGGGGTTAAAATATACCAACAGGTCTATGAAAAAAAAAAATCTGAGCGGTTGCCCATTTTTGTTTCAAATATATTCAGAGCCTGGTACACTCTGCAAAAAGCTGGAAATAAAAACTATAATGGTATCTCAATTCTGCAGCAAATTATAAATTCAAAAGCATGTGAAATTTAAATGACAGAAGTATAATCTTTAGCAAACACACATGTATATAAAATTAGAAATACAATAATTACAGCAGTATTATTTTGATATTGATGTGCCCGTATCTTAAATTTCTCCCAATTTCAGTTTTGGCATAATAGCCAAAGACAGTTTTGGCAAAGAAACACAAATCGTTACAACTGCCAATAGAGAAACTAGAGATTTTGGCAACTGGGAAGATAACAGATGGGACTTTTGGCATCTTGGGGAAACTTGAGAAACAGTTTCAGGTTGGAGGATAAGCATACTAACCTGCAGATTTCCACTAAAATGAATGACAGTGAAATAGCTGATCTTGCTGACATTTCAATTAATTCCTTGGTATTTCAGAAATAAAATTCATCAAATATGAACACATAATTCCTAGGAAGTATAATCTAGACACTTGAGCTTGATGCCTATTTTCAAGATGCTACCTCACTGAAATAGTAATTGATTACATTCAGTGTAAGCACCTAACACAAAAAGCATAGCTTTTTTTTTTTTTTTTTTTTAATTTAAAAAGTAAACAAACAAAAACCACCACAGAGATAAGAACTTGTGAGTACTCAAAGAAAGATCGGTCTGGGCAGTGCACAGCTGATGCTGTTATGTCAGTGCAGTTATATGAACAGTACAAAGTAGGAGACTGAAAAATGCAGCCAAGCATCAGGACACCTTATACAACAGCAACGTTAACTTAGAGAAGCTTCAGTAGATTCTGAAATCACAGTCTTCAGCACTCCGTCCTTGATGACTAGGTAGAGAATTTTTAGTTGCCTCATCAGGACAATTTTTTTTTCCTTAAATTAGGGTTCTCCACTTCCTCTCAACAGTCCAGTGAATGATTTTCCAAACAACTATTAAACCTAGATTCTCATCCCTGCATTCAGAACATCGCTTTTTCACATTCGATGTAATCTAAAGGTGACAGAAGAGATTCTGCTCGTCGAATTTTTTTGTTGTTACTGCTACCCCTCAAATCCATAGCCTCATGGAAAGTTCATCTGTCTTTTCCAGCTCGTCTATAAATTCCTTGCAAAGAGTACCCTAACATCTGACCTGACACCTTGAACTCTTTCATAATTATCAGTACTGGCAAAAATATTTTTGACTTTTTTTTTTCCAGTGTCCCAAAAGTAGATTGTTTCTTTGGCCCAGATGAATACCGACTTATTTTTTAAACATCCCCCCCAACTGAAATGCCCTTTGCTGCATCTGAACTGTCATGTTCACACTTGTACATGGCCTCCCCTCAAGCCAATATTAAAAGACAAAAATAAAATCTAATTTTTATCTTTGTACTGTGCCACTTACAAAAAAAATCTCAATATTCACAAGTTTTGAACATTCAGCCAATCACAAAGGTATTTAGGAAAATGTCTTCAGAGCGCCCCCTTTCTTTTCTAATTACTCAGCATCCACAAAAAGCTAGGCCAAAGAAATCTCTGTAACACAATTCAGTCTACCACTAACAGGTTCAGTAGCATTCATCCATCAGCCCTGAACACCCAATTCTCAAGACTCCAAGGAATAAATTTTCTTCGTTTCCCCTTTTGTCTCACTGCAACCAGTTCCCCAGTTCTCAGGCTCAGTTCACCTTCACCTAATGTTTCAGTTCTAGGCACTCAGAATCATAGAATATCCCGAGTTGGAAGGGACCCATAAGGATCATTGAGTCCAACCCCCAGCACCACACAGCTCTGCCCAACAATCCAGACCATATGACTAAGAGCACAGCCCAAACACTTCTTTAACTCCAAGAGGCTTGGTGCTGTGACCACGTCCCTGGGGCTCCTGTTCCAGTGCACAACCACCCTCTCGGTGAAGAACCTCTTCCTGACAGCCAGCCTGAACCTCCCCTGTTGCAGCCTGACACCATTCCCTCGGGTCCTGTCATTGGGCATTAAAGAGAACAGATCGGCACCTGCCCCTCCACTCCCCCTCGTGAGGAAGCTGTAGGCCTCCATGAGGTCTCCCCTCAGCCTCCTCTTCTCCAGGCTGAACAGGCCCAGTGCCCTCAGCCACTCCTCATACGTCTTCCCCTCTCGGCCCTTCACCATCTAGAGGGGAAAAAGTCCTTCAGGTCTTCTTGTTTGGTAGCTCAAGGCATCCAACAATTGTGCTGACAGCTTTATTGGTAATACAGACAAAGGAACACCCACGTCTCTTCCGCATTATACAGTCTTGGTAACCAACGGGATTCCCCATTAGGATTCTGCTATCCTGTATCCTTAATTGCCTGTCCTACTCCATGTAACCCTACGAAGTTCTCAATCTATGCTTATAACAAAATATATTTCCGCATTTCAAAATCTGTATACATTTTTGTATACATATTTTTTTTTTATTATTTGGTATTTCATCCTCATATGGTCTCCAAATATGCTACGATCTCCCCCCCCTCCCCGCAATAACCAGTCCAAATACTCTGGAACTTTGCATGACACAGTACACAAGTGTGACACAAATCACATGAAATCACATCCAATTTTGTTAAAGTAACTAAGATTCCTCAGTCAATCATTTGGAGTTGCTTAACTGCACCTTTAGTCTAGACTGAAGGAAGTCATGGTTCAATTCACGGTCAGCATATTGTGCTTCAGAGGTAGTGTACATAATCCTGAGCACATCACCTGATTGCCGAGGGAATTCCTCAGTGGACTCCGCAGTCCAAAGAGAAGAGAAAGTTAGGAATTCGCAGAATGAGATCTGCAGGACTACTGTGAATGAGTAACTGAGTGTATTTACTGTACACAGCTTCATACAGGCATCTGCACGTTTGCTTCATGCGTGCTCTAAAGTAACTGGATATGAGCCAAATTCTGTCTGGACGCTTTGCAGCTGTGACAGACTGGCACTGCGCCCTAACACGTCATGCTAGGAGGCCTTTCTTGCTGCACTGGCCAATAACCATTGCCACTGAGTAAAAGGATATGACTCACACCTCAACTGGAGTCTTCAAATCAATTAATACATTAAGTATTTTCATAGCACATTTGAGCTTTATAAAGACAGGAAGCCACACTTCTCAGTAGCCATACAGAGTACAATGGTTTCAACATGAGATACCTTCATCTACAAAGAAACCAGACTTTCAGTCCGGCAGTACTTCCAGGAAAAACATTAATTATTTCAGGGGTAAAACAAAAGCTTTTTAGTTATTTTAAGAATGTATATTTTAGTGTTAAGTATCTGAAGTGGTACTCAGCAACACTGTTCCTCTGTAGATCCAGAGGGTAGTAGTTACATCCCAATATAATTGCAGATATAATCGAGAGGACAGTGAAACTTTCCCCTAACTTCTGACACCCTAACAGTAACCTTAATACTATCCAGTTGGGATCAGAGTCATCCTCTGAGGCACATATCTCTCTTCTCTTTTATTCACCATTTACCATGTAAGCTTGAGGCTATAAGGCTTTAATTTACACATCTAGTACTCTCTCCCTACTTCACAGAACTGTTAAAAATATAAATTCTTTGAAGACTGCAATGTGTCCTAATTCTGCATTGAGAATCAAAAAACAAACAAACAACAAGAAAACCAACCCTCAGCTCTCCTTTGCCCCCTCAAAAAAGAGGATACAAAAGAAATGCCAAAATTAAGACTACATAAAAGATGAAATTATGATGAAGTCCGCATAGGTGAGGCCATATATACTATATTTTCCTACCTCATTTAGCACACAGGAGGGGTAGCATTCATTGAGTAAACTACCATTCAGCTTTCTCATATTGATTTATTGTGTTTTCCTAATCTTACTAGTTACATATTAGTTAAATACTATCTTAACAGAATTATTAATTTCCTATGTGTTTTGTCCTCATCAAGAACATTCACATCAGCGTCTAAGCTTTTCAGAAAAAAAGAGTTTATCATCGTGCAACATACTTATGTATTAAGCTTGAACTAATACAATCATTTCATACATCCAAACTTGAGGCAGAAAATGATTGAAATTGTCAAACAACCATCAATCAAGGGAATCAAGCTCAATGTAGCAAAAGCTTGATTTTTTTATTATGATTTTTTAAATACTGTAGACGTTCATAGTTCAGCTCAATTGACTCTTTACAGCAATGAACTCAGTACTACTGCAGTGAAAAAAGTGGGGCAGATAGTACTAATACCTCCAAAACTTCAGAGACCCTTTACTCCAATCTCCTATTTAAGTCCCTGTATGCCTTCCAATTTCTGCAGTAAGCAAAGCAGGTGTCAACCATTATACTGTCCTGACTCAAACCCTGAGCATCACCCATCCCATCCACTGAATAGTACTGGGGTTGTATGATGTTTTTTTAAATGCACAATAAAAAGAATTTAGAATAAATAAAAATTTAGAATAAATAAAAATTTAGAACAATTATATAAATTTAGAATAATGTATATATTTGGAATAAATTAAATTTATTAATAAATTTATAAATTTAATTTATGAACGTAAGTGATTGTAAATTCTAATAAATTAGAATGACCAAATTAGAATTTGGTTTCTATTTTTTAGAAACAAAATCATAATGCATATGTGCAATTAATGTCACAAAGGATATCTTAACTTTAGCACTTTCCAACTTTCAATTTTTCAGTTTTGTAACCTTAACATTTAAAAAATTCTGATTGCTATATGAAGAAATTTATGGAAGCAAATGTCCTATTGACTGAAAGTTAAAGTCATCAGCAGAGTTGAAAGACAAAATAAAACTCTGCATTACAGCACTAGAGCCAATGGAACAGCTACAGAACGTTATCCATGTGTATCAGAGTGAGAAGGAAAACATTCCTATGGTGGGTTTATTGCTTTTTGCTAGACTCTGAAGGAATTTTACATTCTGGTGGAAACGTTGCTCTAGCAACTGTAGGCACTTTCACTCTTTTTCAGTTTCACTACCATTCCTACCATTGTCTCCTTCGCTATCCTGTTTCTATTCCAGTCCTAATTCTCACATCCTGACTTCCTGTCCTACTTTTCTCCTTGCTTTTCATGTTTGATGTATCCCAGTCCTTCCGTTAACTGTGGAGTTCAGATTCACACCCATCTCACCTCTACCCTAGCTCTGACCTCAACTCCTTCCCCAGTTCCAAACAGAGTTTCAGTCAGACTATGTACACCGTTCTCCACACTTTCTCAAAACCGTCACTCAGTAAGACTCTCTTTCTTGGGCTTCAACCTTACGATTTGGTGTTATAGCAACTTCACTGAGGAGTAAGAGTAAAGTTTAAAGTAAAGATGTCTTTAAGTTAAAGCCACTGCAGGCTGGAATAGAGCACGAAGAAGAGGAACTTTATAAGAGTACAGTCATTGCCTGTAACATTGTAAGAGTTTTCTCCTAGACTGAAGCAAATCTCAATCCAGGCTGTCCTTTGGGCAAATCATGGCACAGCCAAGGCTCACCGAGCCAGGTTTTCAGTGGACTACATGTAGGAATTTAAGAAAAAGCTGACTTAAAAAGATGCTATATGATTGTAACAGATATTATCAATAGCTTCATTTGTGATGAAAACACATGAAGTGTTTTTTTGTCTTAGAAAAAAAAAAAAAAAAAAAAAAGCTTTTATTTGCCTAAGCAGACCAAAATATTATCTCCTTGTGCTTACAAAGAAGGTATCTGGAACTTAGAGCAAAAAAAGCTCAAAAGGCTGGACAATATATGTATTTAGCCAGTACATGTTTACAACTCTTAAAGCCGTGGAACACCGACAGGTTCTTGAAACAGAACTCAGTAATTTACACTATAGTTCCCACATACATAAGACTTCCACTTCAGAGAACAAAGTATTATCAAAATGGGCAAATTTCTGTGTAATAAAATAAAGTCTTTGTGTAGTTATATCAACACAAAGTTAGGCTGCCTTTTGCAAGTGAAAATATTCAGTCTATTATCCCCATTTTCTCTCTTCTATCATTTCAAAATATCACAATTACAGAAGTGTTTTAGAATAGAATAAAATCTTTGTATGCAGCCCTGAAGTCTTATACGAATAGAAACTTAGTATCTTTGCATTTGCCATATTTACACTAAATTTGACTAAAACAATCAGTCAATTAAAAAATTTAAATTTAGGGTTATTATACAAACCTTGTTTTTCTTAGGAACCTAGCAAAAAAGAAAACCAGGATAACTGTATTTTTAGAACACTCCAAAGCAATCAAACTGGAAAAAAAAGCTCAATCAGTGAGGAAATGCAGGAATACAGCATTTAATCAAGTCCTTGACATGTGATAGGAAGCCAATCACAGATGCGCATATTCCAAAATATTTAATTTTCATATTATTTAGAGCAATGTACTCCCTTCACTTGTACTAGGTGGCATCTAACTCCAGATTTTTCCAATTAATCTTAATGGAGTAACTCACAGAGGATGGAATAATTTCCCCTTCCATCTGCAAACCCAGAAATAAAGGTGGCTGTCCTTTAGCACATAAGCTCTTTTGCATAAGCCCATAGTTTTCTCTTTTTATAGCCAACTGTTATTAACTAAGGCTCCTTTTTTCCTCACTCATTATTTGCTTTCATTATTACATGCATTATATGACACTGAAAGTTACATACCTTCCACCACCTTCTTTGCAGTTGGGACATGTACAAGCTACTCGTCGCAGTCTTTTTCCTTCTTGATGTGGTTGGTCCCCTTCCTCATCTACCACCTGTACTCTCAAATGTGTTAGATCATTGGTATTCAGTGTAGAATCACCACTGAGCTGCCACTCTTCTGGATCAGGCTCCTCTTCTTTAATCCTAATATCTGAGGAAAAGAACAAAGACAGATCCATAAATAGCCCATTAAATACAGAGAAGGAAACCATTATGATCAAATCTTTTTTTACTGTTGAGAGCACTATGTCAGTCAAAAGTCAACATACTTTAGTGCATACTGACATTGCTTCTGTGCCCTTATAACCTGTATGGTATTTAAAAAGTTTATCTTACTACACAATTCAAAGTTGAAGACATGCTGTAACAAAGTATTAAACTTCAAGTTTGAACCATTCTTGGTAGTGAATGCTGTCACCTGGAAGATTTTGGCTGCTTGAAAGATAGGAAAAAATGAGGAACAAGAGGTTGAAAAAAAAGAAAATGTAAACACATGTTTCAAATGATCCTGAGTATCCATTTATATTCCCAGAGGGTTTCTCAATTAATGTGACACATAGTAGAAACATCCTTTCTAGATGATCTTCAGGATTTTTTCAGTATGCACAATAACGAATGAAATAATATAATAAATTAAAGGTTTCAACCTAAGACAGACTAAGAAATACAATAAAAAAACCTCACTCCTTTGTTCCCTCTTCCCCTTCTCATCTCAAATTTGTCTTTTTTTTTTTTCCCTTAAACTATTCAGAGAGAAGAAAAAATTCAGGGAAGAATGTTCAGTATTAGAAAGAAGTAAACAAAACCCAAACTACTTTAAGGTTATTTTGAGCTGGTAGTCAAAACAGGTCTTTGCACTTTCATGAAAGCAGAATAAACGTCTCAAGTCTCAACTCACAGGATACGCATTCACAAGTACGTGTACTCTACCTCCCTTTCCAAAGAAGCGTCTACATGCCCCTTAAATAGTACACGTTTTAGGAAGAAGATGGAATCCTCTACCACTCTTTCATCTCACCTAAAGCACACGTTGAAAAGCAAAGTCCAAACCCCAAACCTATTAGGCAAAACTTAGTGTCCAGTGTGAACATTCAGTGCTAAGCATCTGTTGGAGGTACTACCTCCAACTAAAAGGTAGAGGACTACCCTCAAGTAAAAGCTCTATTTTCTACCATCACTGTCCTCATAAACTGAACATAAACATCACACAACTTTTAAAACAGTCATGTGAAAATAAGCAGTTAGACCAAACTCAGAGAATAAGTGCTGCATATTACACACAATACCACCAGCAGGTAATGAGCATCTATCAGCTGTTGCTTTGAGCGCTCTTTCTGGGCAGCCACACAAAGCTACACAACATTCATTCAGTCTAATCCAAGAACCAACAATAGTATCACAGTACACTGTGAGACAACTATTTCAACAACTTTACATTTTAACGGGAATATTTTTTCCCTCCAGACACTACTCTGAATTCCCCATGAATTGGAAGTCTGAAAATCAATATTTATAAAAAAGACAGTTTCTGTACAGCATTTTAGAAAGCTGAACCCCAGCTCCCTCTTAGATTCAGCACTCTAGTTTGGATTTTTTTCTTCAGAGAAAATGATTAGCCACTAGCACAAACTAATAAACAAGCCATCAAAAGTGTTGTTGTTGGGTTTTTTTGTTTGTTTGTTTTTTCTTTCCTTGAAACTTCAAAGTAAAAACTGTGTCCCTCCTGGATGCGTTTAGCGACAGATTTCTCTGCGTAATTGACTCTCTGAACATGTAGGTTTTCATCCTCAGCACAACCTCCACCCAAACCCCAAAACCTTAAGTGAGCACTGTGGCAATTCTAAATTCTTTTAAGGAGTCAGTGCATCAGCTACTACCTCTATAATGAAGAGGAAGCTAAACAAATTGCATAGCAAAACATATGAAAAACTCTACTGGGCCAGATCATAATTGGCAACTTCTCCCAGTAAAGATCAGGAAATAAATTAATGGTAAAACATGTAAAGAGTAATAATTACCTGGTCTACCTTCCAAATGATGCCCAGCATGCGTTTAGAGACAAAGGATGCAGCCACACTAAAAATCTCTTGGTGCTAATAAGGTGTCAGTCCACTCTTTCCCAACACCATAGCCTGCCTTCCTTTTGGCTACATCTATAACCACTCGTGGGATTGTCCTGTAAATTACATTGCTGACATAACTTGAGAATTATTTAACTTGAGGAAATCACTCCTTTTGGGATACAATTACAGGTCAGAACCAAGGAAGTCTAGATTACTAACTGTTTTAGATGCAAAAGGCAATGCTAGAAACTAGACTGAAGGAAAAAAAAAAGCCAATCTGAGCTGTGGGAATCCAAAAACTAGCACGCTTACTTTTGCTGATTCTATGCATATAGTAACATCAGCAGAAGTACTGCAGTAAGCTTTTGCACTGTCCAAAGTCACCTGCACACTAATTGAGCTCTACTGCTACAGTAAGAAGCTCAAAATTTCAGACAGCGACCTAAGCGCCTTTCACATGAAAGGTATAAATTTTGCTATTAAATGAACAGAAAAAAATAAAGACCTGCCTATACGTACCTCAGAAACATCACATTTTTTCAGGGCTCCAACTACCAGAAGAAGAAAGAAGATATACTATTAAGCATATCAATATATTCACTTACAGCATCTTTAGGAAAAGGCAAAAGCCTCATTGACTCTTATGCAACTGGGCACTCAATAGGAATTCAAACACAGCAAAGCGATAAGGTTGCCAGCACAGGACAATTCAGCCTTGTGTAGATGTGCCACAAAAAAAAAAAAAAAAATCAAAATAAATAAGATCTCCAAGCAGTTCTTTAGGGCTGGCTATGGTAGGTACCACGGTTAAAATTCTTTGACTGATCAAATGTTCCACAAGGTTTTCATCTAAAGTAAGAGTTGAAGTAATGCTAATCAAATAAAGCATTGTTTTAAGAAGGTAATTTCATCATCATCTTATTAACATTAGATATAAAAGTCAGTAATTTAATTCAGCTAGCACCGCATACACGTACTTATAAAGAGATACCAACATGGCCCAGTGAAGTAGAAAGGATCACATCAGGGATGGAATTGTGCTAACACCACTACTGAAGACAGACATTCCATGTAACACAATTTCCATTTCCCCATACCCACATTATATGGGCAAATCACATCTGCAATAACCAGTGACAAAGAAGACAACTGTCTGTGCATTCTCCTTCTAGCTATGGGCCTCACTTCTAACAACTTTGGGGGCATCTGAACATGCGCACCAATATTCTAGATAAAAAGATGATCAAAACACTAGATGCTCCAAACCTAGTGCACAGGTGGTATGGTCAAGCTCGGAATAAACTTTGAACATCCCGAAGCCTGTCAGTTCTCCATTACATATGCAACATGGAACTGCTCTGCTGCTGAGTGAGGTACCTGTCTGGACAGTGGACAACTGTAGACAGAGCTGGACAAGAACTGAGGAGGTACACAGACTTCACAATCCCTTCATAACCCACTTTGTTTCCATCAGTATCACTCTATTCCCAATTCCCATTTAAACGTGTAGTCTAGGTGAGAGTGGATCTCATCAAATCCCACAGTGAATCAGACAGCCTTAATACAATCCTTAGCAGCAATGAGGCTGCTGCTCTCTGAGCAGATTCCACATTATTGCAAGAGGTAAGGGTAAATCCCATCACTATTTTGTGGGAGAAGGGGGTGTAATTTAGACATTGGAATGAAATGAAGAGGTAGAAGGGAGAAAGCATGGGGAAGAGCAAAAGTTAAGAGTCTTCTCAAATGCAATGCAACTGCAGATTACGCAAATTCATATAGATAGCAATGACACCATGTTTCTCCCTTGGTGTTCCTCTGGATGCGTTCCATTCTAATTCAGTACTACGTTTCACACATGCTCTGCAAAAAATTGGGACTAAAACCTTTTTTTTTTTTTTCTTTTTAACATAATCCCGAATGCCATGACAAGCACTGATAAATTTGAGGCAACTTTCATTCTCTACCAATTAAACACAGGCAAAATGAAGGTCACATTTGCTTTAGTACTATTTTATTTCCGTGCTTTCAAGTTTCTGTATGTCCTTACTTCTTCACTACATTCAAGACCCAGTCCTAAGTATGAAAGAGAAATTCAAAGCTACTATTTCAAATGAATTCTTGCTATCTTAATGAGCTAGATTTGGTTTAGCATTTCCTTTTCTCAAAAGGATGCAAACTGGTATCCTGGTGCATAATTGTTCCAAAGCGACCATTCCCTAATCAGAGAAATACCAGAGCTGGCTTCAACATAGACCAAGTTTAAGTGTATTTGGTGAATAAAAGTAATAACTAGAAGATTCATTTTCAGTGCTTCAGAGAAGTTTAACTGATAGGATGAAACTATGCAGGTAAAAATGCAGCTGAACTGTTCTTGAATGTATTTCAGCTACAATTTAGTGTGGAAAGAATTACCACTGCCCACTGATACAGCCAGGTCACTTACTCACCTCATCAGGTATCAGATGAATGCAGTACTTAAACTGAATCAAAACAGTAAAGAAAAACTTCATATTCTATCTTGGCCTGTTTCAAGTGGGACTTTAAGAAAATACCATTTTGTTCATCTCTGAGAAAAGTTATTGGTTTACCCAATAGTCATAAAAACAGATATAAAACAAGAAGGGGTGAAGATGCAGTGCAAAACCTCTTCATTTGTATACTTCACCACCACCACCGTAATTTTGGGATCTATCTGCAGACTGTCACAGCAAGGTCCTCTTGGAATTACTTGTAACTGACTCCAAACCGTGGGCATCCAGTTTAGCTTCTTTTCCTAGATGCTGAAAACCACCCTGCCATTTAACTCAACTAAGATTTACAAGTTCCTGATCTGAGAAGCAGGAATATGGTTGTTCAACTGAAAACAGATTTGTATCAGCGTTGCACATACCTTCACACCAATTTCCTCACAGCATCACAAATTGTCTGTCTATAGTTTCAATGTCTTGTAATCAGTCATGCCTATTCATTTATTTTTCCACATAGATACTTCCTTTCCCACCCCTCCTCTCAAGAAAAGAAAACACATGTGAATTCCCATTTTCTTTCCATCTTGTTCATTTGCCTTTCACTGTTCTCTCTACAGAGCAACCACCATTCATGCCCTCAACGTCTTGATTTATCTTGCTTTCATCTGTGGATGTGAGGAAGCTTCAATAAAGATTTCTTAGATACTGCCTTTGTTCATTCCCATCCAAACTAACCTTCTTCTAGCCTAATTCCTATCTAAATTAAACCCTATCAAATTGGACAGCTGTCCAAGTCATTCAGACAGGAAATTCAACGAGGTGAATGATTTCTATTTTGATTTGCCCCTCAAAAGTTGTTTGAATTTAAGCTATGTCATAACTTAAAAGGAGAATAGAAAACACATTGTGAAATGTCATCTTGAAATACTAGTGAAGCTCAGCTCAGAAGAAAGACTGTCATCTAGTTTCAACAGAGCAAAATCACACTTTAAGCTTCTAAGGAAAACAACTTGTGTACAAGTTGTATACAAGTCTAAGAGCAGGACCTCACAGTACTGAATATTGAAGCAGTACCAGCAAAATGATTAAAAACAGAGCTACAGATCTCTTGCAAGAAATTCAACATAGCGTATGTATTTCCAAGTGATCCCATGCATTATTCTACACCAACTTATACCAGTGCTATCATAGCACAAATTATGCATCAAAGAACGCTTACTTACCCTACAGCAACTTCAGTTCTTCAAAGATACACTGTCTACAGTGTCTCAAGATTTTGGGTTTGTTCTGAAGGGTAGTATCTGCTATAGCATGCCCCTATTTTTTTTCCTTATTTTCTGTTGAAAATTTAAGAGGGAATTGCTACAAAGGGGGAAGAAGAGTTCACCATACTCAGTACCGAAACCAGGAACTGCACAAATAGGTAAGGAAAGCAGGAGGACACTGAATTCTGGGTCAAATATTCCTAACTAAGTGTACTAGAATGCTACTAGAATCAAGTGACAAAACTGTCATCAGCAATTCAGAAAGGCAAAACTGTACAATTTCTGTTACATATTTGGCTTTAAAGTGAAATAATAGTTCTGTCACTAGATGAGAATGAAATGCTTTCCACTGACAATAAATCAGGAAAATGTAAAAAAACTACTAAAATAAATACCCAGTAACAGATCAAAAGATCTTAATCAACAGATTAAGATAATTTTCATTCAGTAATGAGTGCTCTTGGTGAGCACTCCTGGCATTACAAAAAGACTGGCAGTGTCCTTCCTAGAAACTTCAGATGCTTTTTATGAGCCAGATGCACTAACGAGTTAGCTTGAGAGATCAGAACCAAAGTATGCAATCCTGTGAAGAAGGTCAGAAGGCAACAAAGCCATACAGAACCTGAAGCAAGGGACTTACAGTCATGAGATTGCACAAAAACAGAAAATGGGTTGCCAGCCTTCTTTTTAAGTTAAAGCAGTACTGAAAATAAAATCCCTTGCCTCTGATTTCACGGATACTTCCTATGCATCCATCCCTACAGGTGTGAGGGAGTTCTCCTCTTGCTTCATGTGAGAAGGATCTTTGAAAAACAAGTGAGGAACGGGTACCTGAAACCGGGTAACTATTATTTTATGAACATCCTCAGGATGGCTGAGCCTAAAGTAACTCAGATTGACCTCCTTAAATTTGCATCACCAGACACTCAACCTACATGACAAAATATTCACTTAAGGGCAACATACATGCACCTTGCCACCGTGGGCTGCACGGAAGTGAATTAGGCTGTGAGCTGTTTTAGAATACAGAGAGCAGAGAAGTGCATCAACCACAGACATTGAGGATGCATATTAAGATTCAATCTTTTCTAGAATTCAAAGAAAAAAAATGCAATTTTTTATACCACAGCAGCAGATACTGCATTAAAAAAGACTAATTAAAGTTATACAAACTTTCTTACACTTGAAGTGAGTTAATTTGCTATATGCTGTTATAAGCAAGATTGTGAAACACAACTATGATCATCTAATTCTTCCACAATTTATTAATTTCCTTTGAAAATGATGAGAAAATAGGGAATGTAATTCTTGCATGCTGAAAGCAAACTGTTTACATAAGATTGCTACATAAATAGCTCTAATTCCTGCACTAACTTAAATCTGTCAGTTTCCAATTTGAGTTTTTCATATCAAAAATAGAACAGTGGAAGTACCGTTTTAAACTACATTGATTTTACAACATATAAACTAAACGCCTCAAATTTAAGTGGGATAGCCCAAAACAGATGTCAGATGAAAATAATTATTTAACATCATAGCTTCAGCTTACTTGATGGATTTCCTAAGACTTGTTTTTTTAATTATCAGATTTAATTTCATACGAATACCATGCCCTTCTTGCAAAAGCTTGGAAGAAAGGATGTCTTAGAAAGACAAACTGCAAAACCAAAATTAAAATTAGTAAAATTTTGAACTGGAACTTGAAAAGAAAAAACTAAGCTGTGTAACAGTGAAAACTAGCCAAAACCTTTTATAAAGTTCTAGATGCCAGAAGAAAGCTATGCTTTAAGTAGCATTCTGCAGTACTTCACCAGAAGCATTAGAACACTGAAACAACCACTCCAGCAAATACAACTGTAAATATTCCATTTTTAATTATCGGGGTGGGGGAGTTAAACTGTTTTACCTAATGGATGTCAGACATCAGCCTCACAAGACACCAGCAGATGAGCAAGAAATTGTTACTTAGGCAAGTATTTACCTAGAAAATTGCCCTTTTTTTCTGGCCAAATTTAGAATAGGTCAATTACTTCAGCACGATAGAGACTTCAGGTTCTGGCAGGAATGGAATGAAGTCCCCACCACAAATAGCCAACCACTCCCACTCTCTATCAACTGGAGTAAGTTGATCAACAGGCATGATTGTAAGCTTCAGTGGCAGCAGGCAGATGAGTCCCTAAATAGCTGTACATACTCCTGCAATGGAGGAGCTGGGAAGAAAGATGCTGAAACGAAGACCTTGAAGTCAACTCTTGAAAGGGACCCCTCCGACTTCATTTCAACTATAGACCAAATGGAAAACTGTGGGGTTTTATTTTTAAATAAATTAATCTTCCAGCTGAGCGTGCCTGGGTTGATAAGCAACAAAGCCCCTTCTTAAGCCAGTGCTACTTCTTCTCAGGTCACTCACTAGTTTCTTCAGATGCCGCTGGAACAGTCAAAAGGATTATTAAAAAACATTCAATCCAGCTTTACAAAAGGTGAAGTAACCTAGATCAGACCCAGTAAAGTTATCTTTTTTCAGGTAACAACCAGTCCAAACCCATGATTCAGTATATTAATAACTTAACTTAGACACTATTACTATTTATTACTGTACTCTGAAAGGAAAGTTACTTCATATAAAATATTTGAAGAAGAAACCAATGAAGAAACAAATACCTTCCTTGAACAGGTACCTTGCTAAAAAGCAATGTGAACGGTGTGCCTAATGCCTCTTCTTGTTACAGACAATGCAGTATTTTATTACCAAGTGCCAATAAAAGGAGTAGGCTACTAAAGAGTTTTCTCAGGCTTAGCTTCCTCTCAAGACCAAAGGACTGAAGCTAGAACACCTGTGAAAAGGTGTTCTCTCTCTGCCACTGGTAACACACTGATAGCATTTGATACCACCTCTTTGTTCTGAAAAGCATTGCTAAAGAAGGTTTCAGATATGACAAACCAACACCTTTCCCTGCTCTACCTCGTGACACGCTGAATCCACTGGACTTGTTGGACAGAATCCACTCATTTAACTTAGGAAAAGTGAACTTTGAAAGAGCCAACAACCAGTGCTGGAACCACCCAGCATTTATGCCAGCTTCAGCATGTGAGCTCAGCTTTCTATTTCTACTTGTGCATTTATTCTTCAAAGTGAAGAAAGGGTGCCGTACCATACTGCGGGGTGTTATAAAAAAAAAAAAAAAAAAAAGAAAATCACTGAACAAGATTATCTTAGACAACCTCGATATAGACAAAATGAGAGATTCATATGGAAAAGGGAGTGAAGGTCAGTCAAGATAATTCCTTTTGAACGCTAGATTGATCATTACTTTGGAAAAGTCAGTTTCCTGTGATATAAAGGAGGGACCAATTAAATTCTCCCCAAATTTAGGGGATGGCAGTTTTAATGCCTTCCAGTCCATATATCACTCCTAGACAAGTAGGAAAAATGTCACCATAAATCTCTGCCCTATCTTTAATATAACCAGGTGTTTATAGCTAGTCACTTCAGGCAATAGTTTCTACTCTTCCCTGGCTGAATCTGCCTGTTTAATCACATTTCTTATATCCCATTTATTCACTTCCATTCACATGTGAAATTCCTTACAGCAGAACACTTCAGGAATGCTTGATGGAATTCCCTTGCATTTGATTATGAACTGGCATCAGAACACTCTCAAAGAGTGTCAATGGACAAGCTAACATACACACAGCTGGTTCAACTTCTTTTTCACATGCCTTTTATTTTGGTTCTTCTCTGCTTTATTTTATTTATTTATTTATTTATTTAATATTTGCTCTCAAATGTATGCTACGTTAACCCATAAGCAATAACCACCATCTACATGATCCTGCCCATATAAACCTCAGAAATAAAGACATTCTCATCTTTCTTGTACTTCAAGTTAGCCGTAAGGCTCTTTTTCCAATGGTTGGAAAGACACCATCAGACACATCACATGCTTTTTGTTATTGCTGTCTCAACCCACTGCCCTCATAGGTAATAAGGTGTGACAGAGACAAACCAAGACATTCTGTTTTCACTGGAAATAGAAAATCTAAGAAAGAAGATTACCCATCAGAGCAAATGCTGTTGGCAGCACACCCATTTATTTGCTGCTGTTGCCTACAAGCCAATGAAAAGCAGGTTTATCTAGGTCTGGGTAACTTCTCCTTAGTAAATCCATAATATAAAAGGCATTTCCAAAACACAAAGAACTAGAAAATCATCCCACTTACTATTTTAAATTCAAATTTTGGGATCACAAAGGAAAAGTAAGCTTATGACATACAAGATATCAACAGCAGCAACTATGCAAGTATTATAATCTGTAGGCCTTAACTAAGCAGCTCCTCTAGGCACTTTTACTTAATATTGCGTCCTGCTCACGTGTTTAAATAGGCATACAATACAAAACATTTATGCCTTGCATTACACATGTATGCTTCAGTATCTTAATGAAGCAGAGCCTTGGTTCATGTGATTACAGTAAAATAGCAATTCCCAAGCTACTTTGTGCAGCATTTCCCTCCCAAATTATCTCTACTACCCACTCTGCCCCTCGTAACTAGCCTGAGCACAACGCCAAAATGATTAGATTAAATGGCTTCTGGCACAACAAAACATCTTGAGGCTCTCTTATTGTTGAACCTCTCCTATTCTTTCTTTCAAGTAGCTAAACCCTAAAATTGGGAATGCAGTGTATCAAATCTACCAAAAATAAACGGGCGTGTGTATTTTCCTCACATTAAGAAATTCCTATTTTAAGAAAATCACATTTCTTTTCTGCTTATAGAGATAAAACATGCTGTGATGCTCATCATTAAAAATTGTACATTCTGAAACATAATGCAAATATGTACTACTGGAAACTCATCTCATACGTGTTGTTAAGCACAGCCTCCATTTTGATATTCAGATGCTCGTTTCACTTCTGCTTATATGGGTGTTGTACATCCTAGTAACACTGACATTACATCAGCAGGAAATTAATTTAAAAAAACATTGGGTCAATAACAGCATCTCAGAGGATCCACAGATTTTCAAGAAAAACAATGGTAAACATATATTTGGATTTTCCACAAAAAATTCACCTATTCGTTACAGGTAATGCTAATGACACTGCTTTATTGCGAGCATAGTTGCTTGTCAGGTTTCTGTAAGACTTGTAAGTACTGACAAACATTGTATTAGAAGTGCAATTAACTGATATGACCAGTTGAGAGTTACAGGAGTTTATAATAACACAAGTGGGGTAGGACCATGTTCTACCATTACAGTTGTTTCTTATGCAACAGTACTTTCAAATGAAATCTATCATTACTTTAACCCACTGTATTTTGAAGGCTTCTGCAGCAAAAACAATAGCGTTATGATTATCATCATTCAAACCAAGTACATACAATAATAATAAAAAACAAATTTATGCAAAAAGAATAAAGTAAATACCTGCAGGACTGCCAGCATTTTCTCCTTGATGCAGCTGAATACCAGCAGAATCTATAGAGTTTACTGTAACTGTCTGTAGATTTGGCAATTGAGCAGTGCTTAGACTAACTGGAGTTGACGTCAACGCCCCACCTGCTGCAACTTGACCAAGAGTGAGAGTCTGCACAGGGGTTAGAGTTATTTGTTGACCAGGTGCATTCTGAATTTGCAAGTTCTGCAAATTCTGAACTCCTTGCACTTGAAATGTCTGCCAGGTTATCTGCCCAGAAGGGGTCACTGTTTGTGCCTGAATTAAAAAAGTTCCGGGGTTCAGCTGCAGTTGAAGGTTCTGAAGAGCCTGTTGAGATATACTTTGACTTGCTTGCACACCGTGGATTGTCTGTTGCGCAATACCTTGTACAATCTGGGCTTGACTGGTTGGCTGCTGAGACTCTTGAAGCTGTATGTGTTGTACAATTGGCTGTGCTGTGGAGACCTGAATATTCTGAGCCTGTGTATCATCAGAGACTGATGTCTGAATGTAATTTCCCTGAAGATCAGAACTGTGAACCTGACCACTGGTTGTGGTCAAGTTGTTTGCATTTTGTTCCAATATACTTGAACTGTCTATGGTAACGGGCAATTGTGATGAAGATGATGTTGGCACAAACAAGTCATTATCAGTGGCAGTTTCTGTAATTTCAGGAGAAACTTGCTCACCAGTCCTTTCAGAAGTATCTGAACTATCCATGGCCTGTCCAGTATTTATCAAGTGCCCATCTGCATTAATGCCTGCTGTCATGGTTTGAGAACCACTGCCAAGTCCCAGAGAATCTAGATCAACACTATTGATGGGTACAAAAGTAATATTTCCTGGCAGTCCAAGAGGGACGTTAGCAACCACTTGTGCTTGGCCAGGAAAAGACGAACCACCAATTGCAACTCCCTGAACCTGGACTTGACCAGACTGTGATAAGATATTCTGAATATTAGTTGAAGGTGTTCCAGAGGCAATGATGGTTTGATTAGAGCCAGGAATGATCTGAATTTGACCGGTTTCTTGATTTATACTGCTATTATCAGAAGAGGCTGCAAAGCCAAGTTGAACTTGCTGACCATCCGCTGTCTGGATCTGGGGTATTACTTGGTATTGTACGTTAGACACTGTACCATTCGACGAATCTGATCCTGGTGCAACAGAAAAGATTTGTTGATTTTGCAAACTCTGAATAGGAAGGACATACTGCCCACTTGAAGTTACTGTGGCAGCACCTGGAATCTGTACTATATTACCAGCTTCATCCTTTATAGTGGCAGGAGCTGCAGACAAGACCTCCCATCTATTTGGAGTTCCTGTTAATTGCACAGAAGCCAAATCCCCTGTCTGAATAAAAAGAAGAAAAGAAAAGAAAAAATTAAAACAAGAGACATACAGATCACACGCTAGAACAGTCATGCAATTCAACACTAGAGATCAATACACTACTGAAAAACATGCAGTGCAGCCCACGTAAACAACAGCAACTGAATTAGAACTACAAAGTACAGATTTTTGTTAAGTGAGCTAATGCTTAAGTCAGGGTAACCAACCTGTGGTTCGTGAGCTGCATGTGGCTCACAAGCAGATCAAATGCAGCTCCTGTGCCATGGCTACATCAGGTGACCAGCAGCAGAGTTATTCTGGTGGGATGCTGCTGGGTAATCCAAACCCCTGGCTGTGGGAAGAAGGGAGCTGGCACGGGCTGATGAAGTTGCCATCACCAGGTTACCCTGGGACTCAGCTACATGCCTTACCGAGCCTTGCACCTACTGCACAGCAACGGAGGAATTCCTGTGAAGCCAGCATCGCCTCCATCTCCTAGAGTTCCACTTTTGACTGTGTTATATATGGTATATACGTGCATATGGTGACTCTCAACAACACGGAGAGCGTTCAGAGGTAACTTAGTCATCGGGTCGGAAAGCCCAGATAGCCTCAGTTTGAGTTACACATAATACAAAGTCCTAGTATTTATAAGCTTATAGGAGTTACTGTTTCACTAGGCAAAAACGCCTCTAGAACTAAGGATTTTTACACTGAGATCACGGTTGGATTAGTCATATGCATCTGTTTGGGAAAAAAAAAAAATCTATCTGCATTAAGTTGGAACAATAGAAAAGGTCAGTGTTTCAGAACAGACCCCCAGAAGGTTAAACATTAAAGAACTTAAGGATTGATGTAGTATGCTTTTGTTTCTTATTCAGTAAAGAAAAGGTAAATTGCACTTACCTTTCTTTACCAAAGCAAGCTTTTTCAGAATAGAGTATTAAGAATTAGATTTAACATCCTGCAATGCTTAGATGTGTGTAGTCAATCAACTTGGTAATGTAAACGACCATCACTTTTAAAAAGATATACATAGGTTTCTCCTCATCTGTTTTATGGCACTACGGTAAACCAATGGAACAATTTAATATTTAGCAAAAAGTAAGTAACTTGCCTTACAATTCATTAAACTTTAATTGTGAAACAAATTTTGTCTCTTTGGCAGAGTCCACAGTAGGTAGAAAGAAAAGCTCTGGCTTGTCCTTCTGCACTGATCCCATGACTGCTCCTGTTACACAAGTTACCGGAGCATATCGCAGCTTCCTTCTAATGCTGCATGCCAACTTCCTTTAGAATAAAACCTGGATATGCAAAATATAGCACCCAGCTTATTCTCTTCTAGCATGGCATTGAGATTTAGCCAGCATGAATGAATTCTGTGGCACGCATCAGAGTGAATTTAGTCTACGACGTAGGCTGGGACGTCTCTAGTTTCAGTTTCTTATCCTATTCTGAGCAGCAACACCAAAACGTTTACATATTAAAAAACACTCAAGCTTAAGAAGTATTTTCCTTTTATAATAGTTTTACTGCTCTTGGTAAGCTTCTTTTCCAATAAGGAAACCCACATCTCGATTCTACATTCCTCTCAAGAGCTGTACAAATAAAAACTTTCAATAAAGAAAAAAATGCAAGCCTTCCTTTTACCCTTATAGATACAGAATCCTTCAAGTAATTTGTTAGTAAATAGACACAGCATCACCAAAACAAAACTAATTTTATGGCCTTAATGCTTCCAGGAGCAGAAAGAGAAAAAGGGGTCTTGATAATCCATCCTACTATTTCCTTTTCCTTATACTGATTACACTTCGCCTTAAAGAACAGTTTTAAATCCTTTAGTCTTATAAGCTTGTAATTTACGTGATTACAAAAATGTTTGTCAATATTCCAAACTACACCTTCCTATCTAGAAAAAGGCAAAAAAAAGTCCATTTTCCTCTACTACCACTTCAGCTTTATATTCTTGTGTTTAATTATTACTTACAAATAGGTACTGGTTGCTGAAATACTGCTAAGAAAGTTCCTAACTACTCAATCTGCTAATATAGAAACATTTGTTAACTGGAAGTTTTATGAAGTATCAAAAGAACAATAAAAGTCATAGGTAAACAGCATTCAGAAAATACCAGAAGCAAAAATATGATCATTATATGTTTAATGCATGCTATCATAAAATAAACGTGGAATGCAACATGCTGATAGTGACTGTTAGAACAAGAGAGAAAGGAAGATTAATGGAAACCACTGCAAATACTACTCCTTTCTGATTTAAGATTATGTAACCTAAACATGTGATGTTTGGTTCTACAACTAGACTGACTTCATGAGCAACAGCATGTATGTACATAAGAGCATCCCCTACAGAAACTGTTCAAAGGGAACCTGCCTCCTTCACGGTAGAGAGATGACCTACCATGTTCTTCCACTCCTCCCTAAATGTACATTGATTTCCACATCCCATTCAATGACCTTTGGTCTTTTTACCTTGGGCACACACCTCTCCTCACCTATTTGTGACACAGTGAAATCTTCCCCCAAATCCTGCTCCGTTAGGGTTTTAGCTCAGTACAGGCACTCTCTTAACAGATGCACTTGCCAGTTCACGGAAAAGTTTAGGAGGGTCATGCATGTGGATACAAAGCTATCGCTATGTATAATAGGTGAAACGCCAGTTGATCACACATTGCCCTTACAGCTGGCTATATCAGAGAATACCAGATGAATCATGAGGAGGGAGGGGCAAAAAGAGGGCGAGGTTTTCAAGAAGCTATCTGCCAGCTACCAAAATTACTAGTATTAAAGCATGAACAAAAACTTTGTATGATGGTAGAGTGTTTGAGGATGATTTCTAACCTCAACTGGTCATCATCCTGTCGTAACAAGCTTGACTGCTATACCCTTTCTCAAAGACTCTGGAGATAGCAGGACACTTACTGGACTCCTTTTCCTGCTAAAAGGAGTAGTCATCTTTCACTGCATCCTCAGCAATTAGGAATTATTTTAGTAACTCAAATTTCTACCACTGATGCATAAGCAGCAACATCTACAGCCCACTCACTCATCTTTACAGTGCAGTCCTAAATAAAATACTTTGTTTGCTGTGTCTCGGCCATCCGTGAAAAACACTTCGAGAGTATAGATAAAGCAACAGTTCTTCTCCTTATTGACTGATACGCAGGCAGCAGTTCTGTGGAAGCTGCTCCTTTAAGGGCAGGCTGGACAGTTGCAATCCCAACTGTGTGTCAAGAGGAAGGGACAAAGATCTGAGGAAAGCTCAGCACCAGCACCGCTTAGCCAAGGAGGAGGGAACAGGAAGCAACTGGGAGCTTGCTGGAAGCAGCAGTAGGAAGCAAGAGAAAGAGGCAGCAACAGAGCAAAGAGAGTAGCTGGAGCAGGGCACAGGAAGAATTAAAATCAAGTGGTATGTCCACCTGAAGGAAGGTCAAGTGCCACTGAAGAGTGGGAGCAACAACTGCTATTCAGCCTGTCTGTTGGTTCAACAAGCCTTGTGTAAGTTCCTGGCGGTAAAATAAAGAGATGTCTCTGAGCCAAGACTCTCATGCCTGAAGAATGAGGGGTCATGATAAATAGAAATGCAGTCATGGTCTTGTTTGTTTTTTAAGAGAATATCAAAGCAACATTAAGTTGAATGTGGAAGGAGAAAAGAAACACACAAGGTAGATAAAATACCCTTACAAAGTGCTCTAAAGCATGTTGAGGGATGGGAGTTGAGTTGGGGAAAATAAAAGGCCTTCAATCAAAGTAAAACCATCCCTGTGGTAACTGCTACATGGTGTAGGCATCTGCATTTCTACAAGCCAAACGTGGTCAGCTGGACATAAGTCATTAACCATGAGTTCTCTGCTCCTAAAGAACTCCAGAAGTTTCTCTGCACCAGTCTACGGTGGCTTGTCTTTGGCTGCACTTCTCAGAAGCTCAATTTTCCCCCCTTCAGTCCTGGAGTAAAAGCATCAGCAAACAAGCAAGCAGAGGTGGACAGATGAGTCAGGAGCTCCTAAACACTTAAAAATCACATACCTAATGAACAAGATTGGCCAGTGCCTCATCCAAATTGTTGTTTTATGAAAGACTTAGGGCGCTAATGCAGGAGTTTAATACCATGTGTTTACCAAGCTACAATAAACTATCTGTGCATTCTTGGGTTATTACAAATATAAGATAAAATGCACCTGCTTCAACTCCCTCATTAAGGTATGAGCTAACACATTCTATCTTGTATTTGCCACAGGTTAAAAACGTGCTTAACAGTAGTCACTGTGGTTCAGATGACACAAAGCTTGTTAAGGCAAATTAATTCTGATGCATGTTTCAGAAGCACTCAATTCAGAGAAATACATTTTTCCAAAGCAAAATTTTAGAAAATAAAAGAGTGTTTCAGGGAAGAGGTATTAACCACGGGCTGCTTAAAATATTATTTTAAAAAACAATCCCAATCTGGCAAAACACATTTAACATTAATTCCATCTCATTTAAGGAGGGTCCACATCATTTTGCTCAGAATGGACAATTGGGCCCAAAACTCTAATAAATTCTTTTTAATCACCAGAAGTCCAGAACCTGTCTATATTAGGACAATACAACGGCCTTGACATAAGTAAAAACTAGAAAGCTGCAGTAGGCGTTTTTAACCAGACTGCATGTAACTTCATTTATTAATTATTAACCTCTATATATGTATTAAATGCTATGTAACTGCATGCCAAACTAAAATTTTGAACAATTTCATGCAAACTTCTACGCATTTTCCTCATGCCTTCACAACTAGGTGCTGAAAGCTCTACCAGATCATCAAAATGGTTAAGAAAGAGGACCTGGGGCCAGTCAGCCTCAACTTGACCTCTGGGAAGGCAATGGAGCAAATTGAAAACCGCTTCCAAACACATAAAGAACAAGAAGGTCATCAGAAGCAGTCAGCCTGGACTTGCAACGGGGAAATGATGCTTAATTAACTAACCTGACAGACTTCTACGGCAAGATGACTGGCTTGGTAGATGAGGTTTCAAGTGGATATCCTTTACAGCTATCATAGCTAGACTTTTGACACAGCCTCCTGCCGTGACACCAAACTGATGAAGTACAGCCTTGACAACCATACAGCGGGGTGCACTGAAAATTTGCTGCATTGCCAGGCTCAAAAGGTTGCAGGCAGCAGCACAAAGTCCAGCTGGGGGCCAGTCACTGTACCCCAGTGGGTCCATACTGGGGCCAAGGCTGTTTAACTTCTTCACCAGTCAGTTACCTAGGTGATCAGACAGAGTGCACCTTCGGCAAGCTGGCAGTTAATACCAAACCGATCAGGTGGTTGATACATCTGATGGTTCTGCTGCTACTCAGTGGGACCTCAACAGGATGGAAAATTGGGCTGGCAGGAACCTGACATTTCAACATACAGAAATGTGAAGTCCTGCACCTGGGGAGGAATAACTTACACGCACACCAGGACAGGCTGTGGGCCAAATGGCTGAAAAGCAGCTTTGCAGGAAAAGACATGGGGATTCTGGTGGGCACGTTCATCACGAGGCAGCAACGTACCTTTGCAGCAAAGAAGGCCAAGATCACCTTCATTAGAAAGCACAGGCCAGCAGGCTGTGGGAGGTAATCTGTCAACACTGTTGAGGCCACATCTGGAGTGCTGTGTCCAGTTCTTTACTCCCCAGTGCAAGAAAGGAATGGACATACTGGAACCAGTCCGGCCAAGGGGCCTAAGGATGATTTAGAGACTGGAGTATCTGACGTACGAAGAGACTGATGTACAAAGACTGGATGAGAGAGCTGAGGCTCTTTGTGTTTCCAAGAGAACACTTTGGGGAGGGGTCTTAGCAATGTTTATAAATATCTGATGGGAGGCTCCAAAAAAGATGAGAGCCACGTTCTTCTCAGTGACACCCAGTGGCAGGACAAGAGGTGACAGGTGAAATTGGAATGCAAGGAAATCTGTGTAAATATGAGAAGACTTTTTTTTTTTTTTTTAACACTAAGGGTGATTTAAACACTATCAGAGGTTGCCCAGAGAGGTTGTGGAGTCTCCATCCTTGGAGACATTCAAAAGCTATTGGACACAGTCCTGAGCAACCTGCTCTCATTGACCTGGTTTAAGCAAGGGGGTGGACTAGACAGTCTCCAGAAGTCCTTTCTAGCCTCAATTGTTCTATGAAATATTTCTGTGAAATCTCACTCTTCCTGCATTAGTCTAAGGGTCAGAACTTTTTGTTTCATTTTGTTTTTAAAAATTATTTATTTTTTTAAGTCAAATTATACTTTCTCTAATACCACAGGGAAGAATAAAACCAAATTTACAAACATCCTCAAAGCACTAGAAGAGAAACCCCTACACTTGGCTCCGACCGAGGACTAGGAAGACTTAACTGGAAGAGGAAGATTAAAGAACATTTTAAAGGATGAGCTCCCAGGCAGCAGCAAGGGGGAAAAAACGGTTAGGGCCAAAACGATTAGGCACTCTTTCTACCTGAAACTTCTCTGTTTTGCAAAAATATAAAACAGAAGCTGGACAATCCCAGATAGATTGTGAATAAATACATTCTAGTGCATCTGTTCACCTCTAGAAACACAGCTTCAGGAAGCTGTATTATCACCCATAAAAGAGAAAATGGACGTCAAGATAACTTGGAGCTTCCTCAAAACCATGATACTGGCCAGAGAACTGAGAGGTATGGATAACATGCATGCTGCTCATCTGTATTTTTGACTACTACAAAACACAAAATTTGCAAGACCCTCGTATTTCTCTGTCCTACCAGCACTATAACTATTTCCATCTAGAACGAGATTCTAGAAGCCAGTTGCTTCTCAAATGGTTAAAGTAATGTTCTGAGGCATCAATAAACTGGACTTGAACATTTTCATTAAATTCTGTGAATCACAGATACTCAATTCTCAAGCTGAAGATACACCAAAGCAGTCTTCTAACACTCTAACCTTTATTTGTAAAATATGCAAACAAATGTTTTGTCTACAGCCCAGAAATGACACTCATCTTCCCCACATTGCTAATTATTAACCTCTACAAATGTTTTTAACATCTTGTTGGTAAGCAACAATACATACTAATCACTCCGCAGCCTTTTTTCTTTTTAAAACTGAGGAGTAAGTGCAGCCTGCAACGCACTGTTTGCAACTACCTACCGCAACTGGGGCAGTCAACTCTGACAGCTCCCATCTTTTGGCAGCTGTCAGAGTCAACAGCTTTCTCAGCCAGCCTGCCACGGTTCTTAATTCTTGGGCCTTCCAGCCCTCCCACCCCACGCTCCCATCGGTCTTGGGCTCTATCCTCACCTATCCCAGCCATGCCTGGCACAACCATAACAATGACCCCTGGGAGCCTGGTAGCTGAAAGGAGTAGTTTGTGCTTTGCGTTGCAATGAAATTAGAGCGCACACACACCTGGTTACCATACAGCTTTGCAGGTGACCAAGACTTTGTTAGACTGCAATTTTAGAATGTTTCCTCTTTCGTTTTCTCCTCTATGCACGGCTCTGCTGTCTTCCACGTTGCTTCTCCTTTTCCCCTAATGCTAAAATCTTTGCAGATGTTTAAACTGGAATGAAACTAGATTCTTTTTCGTTTAGCTATAAATAATCCTAAATATGAACATTTAAGTAGAATTATTAGTCAACGATAAATAGTGAAAAAGCAAATTAAAGCTTCTCAGACTTCAAATTCCCAAGGGAAAGAGAGGCATCCACAGAGGTCAGGATACATGAGCTGTCACTCTGGGTCAGGCAGCAGGGCGCACCATCCCAGCAAGACTTTCGTACGCACCAGTGGTCAGCAGTATTTGAGCGGAAGTTTCCATGGCGAGCGTTTGAACAAACCATGGATACAGCAGTATGCAATGGAGGAAGTGATTCTCAGGTAAGCAGGCCACAAACTCAAGGCCATCTACATTTAAATGAAAACCAAGCAGGCAAAACACAAAGCACCGGGGTCAGATGGTTGTACGCAGGACCAATCACAGCAGCAAAGCCTAAGTTGAAAGACTGCAGTCCCCATCAACACACAATGGCAGGATCAACAGTAATGCTAGCTAATATTTTGCCATCCAAAAGCAAATATAGCCCTAATCAGAATCCTAGGCCAAGCCGAAAACCTTGTGGACTAGAGACAGCCTTTGCAGTTAGTTCCCTGCCAGAGGGATGGAAGGTAGGCAACGGAGCTAAGCCCTCTCCTATCTTCTTCACTTGCTTTCCATACCAAGCAGTTGCCACTTTCGGTAAGTCTTTGTATTTCCACGCTAATCCTTTCAGTGCTATAAAAGTGTTGTCTGCTCCAACAGCAGGCCTGGATTCAGACACAGACAGAGAATAATTTCGGTTGGAGAGGACCTCTGAAGGTCATCTGGTCCAACCCCCAGGCTCAAGGCAGGGCCAACTAGATCACAGCAAACACGACCACATTTGCTCCGGCTCTTTCCCAAATCCCAGACACACGATATTCCCCACATTCCTATGGGAGTTCTGTTGTTGCTGTTGCTTTTAAATCATTCTCCTGGTCTCTTGGGGAGCAGCTGCAGCATACCATTTCAGCCAGGAAAGCAGCATGCAATAACTGGCTAGTCCAGCATACTGGCTCCAGCCCTGCCATTTCCTACCAAGCGAATGTCAGTAAAGCATTAACAAAACAACCCTAAAACACAGCACTGCTATCCTCATACATAAAAGCTCTTTGAGTGCCTCTAAAAGCAAATGCCTACTTGCTTATCTTCAACTATCCATTTACATGGCTTGAGAATCCTACCAGACCTTCAGCAGTCTGGACCACAATCCAGGTGTGGAAAACTTTGGGAAAGGATCACCTCCCAGTTGCTAAACTAGGCACCACCACCCATATGCACGTATCAAACCGATCCATCTGTAAGCCTGGGAAAGGGAGGAACACCAGAAACCCCATGAAGACAATAAGCCTGCGTCCCCGCATATAGACTTCATTTTCCCTATGACTTACAAGGCATCTACAATTCAAGCGTTTTTAGCTCCTCCTTCCTTCTCCCACTCCCCAGCAAGATGCATTCCAGGGATCAGAAAAAATCTGTATTTCATCAAAACTCTTTTGTCATTCTTTTTCACGAGGAACACATCTCAGGGACTTCCCTCCCTCCCCTCCCTTAATCAAGGTCATCTTAATTAACTCCAGTGTCTGGTTCAGCTACCATAGACATCTCCTCCAATTTATATTTAGATTCCATCCAAAATATTCTGAATCATTCAAGAGCAATGTTACAGCAGAAAAAAATTACCAGAATTGTATAACCTAACTCATGGCAGATATGTTGGAGAGGCCTACATGCACGTATGCAGACTAGTGAGTAAACCTCTATTAGTATATCGTTGTAACTAAGGTTTTGGCCTCTCATAAATTGTTTCTGCCTTGCCCTGAAGAGCCCCTCATACATCAACCTAAGAGAAGTGAAAAAGTGACATTTCAAAACCTATTTTCCTGTTTTGAACTATTAGGAACTATTTGTCTTGTCCTGTACTAGCACTCCAGCACCGCTGCTCATGCTGAACAGTCAACCCACTCAAGACGCACATTTCTAGCTTTATAATGAGAACCACCTTGAGGTGGATATAGGAAAGCAAACCATCATTTAAGCATCGTTCATTTTTTGATGTGTGTGTTTATGCAAGAGACAGATCCGACATCCCACTTTTCAGCACCATATGCATCTGGTATTATGAAACAAGTTTTAGAGGCAGTAGACACTTAACAACATCTACAAAGGCCTTCAAAAGACTACAGCTTAAGAACATGAACAGGCTCGGCAGAAAGTGCATTTGAAAGGGGGGGAAGAATTTTAATATGTTTTCAAGTTCTGTTCTTAGGCTGCAATATGCCACATGACCTCAGACAACTATTTTTACATTCTTCCTTTACCTGAAGGGAAAAGGAAGCTGAAACATACAGATGAATATACAGTATGTTGAAGTTTAGCACTTGAGCGTTTAGTAAGCTTAACGTTACCACTAACGTTTTGACATGCGTAACAAAAAGGTCTGGCAGTGCCAATCTGCCATGCAGATTTTTTCGCCAATTTCCAGAACCATGAAAACGTAGGCTTTCGTACAGCAATTAAAAAATAAAAATAAAAAAAAAATAAAAACAGACTTGCTTAAAAAAAATGAAAAAAGAGAGCTTTGTTTCTTGTCTTAAAGCCCTGTTTGTTCAGAAGAGGTAGTATACGTGATTTCCCAAGTAGTAAGGCCAAAAAGACCTTGTCACGTCATTTTTAAAGGCATTCTGGATCCGCCCTTTCCATATACCCATATTTTTAGATACCATTTATTTTTAAACGCCCCATCTCTGCTGGCTTTACGAGCGTAAGCCAGAAGGAGAGATTAGGTCAACCGATCGAGGCAGATAGGAGGCTTTTGTTATGGAGATGGTTAAACTAGCCTCCACGGGAATAAATTTCTGGCGCGCGAGATCCATCTCGTCACGCGAGGTCCCAAGGTCATCGGGGCTCCTTTCGGAGCAGACGGCACCCGCGAGATAAGGGCAGAAACTCAGCCCGCGGTAGGCGAGACCGCGTGGCGACTGCGTCTGGAAAGCGCAGCGTCGACACAGGAAGCAGCTTTCCGCCGCCGCGCTGGTTGTCTAACAGCCATTTTACTTCGCCCTACATCCTCCTCGGCGAGGCAGCCTTCATTTTGTGCTCCCGCCCGGCCGCGCCGTCCCGGGCCGCCGGCCGCCGGGGGTGCGCCCAGGTGGAGGTGAGGCGCCTCCGGCCCCGCCGGGCGAGCCGCTGCGGTGCCAGGGCCGGGGGAGGGCGACTTTCCCGCCTGCCCCCGGTTTTGAAAGTAAACGGAGGCGCCGCCGCCGCCGGCGGGGGAGGGGGGAGCCAGGCTCCCGCCTCCTCCCGGGAGCCCGGCTCCTCCTGGAGAGGCAGGGGAGCCCGGGGACCCCTCTCCTGGCAGGTCGGCCCTGCTATCGTCCCTCCCCCCGGGCGGGCAGTGCCGTGTGTCCCGTCCCTCCCCCCGGGCGGGCGGGCTGGCTGGCTGTGCTGTCTCTCCCCCCGGCAGGCCGTGCGAGAGCGGCGGGGCGGGCACTCACCGCTCCGGCAGAGTGAGAGGCGGCGGCGGCGGCCTCATCCTCCTCCGGCGACGGCGGGCCGATCTTGCTGCAGGTGGCCGCCAGCAGAGCGAGCGGTGACGGCTGAGCGTCCTACCCACAAGGGGCGGGTTCAGGGAGAGAAAGTGGGTGGCGGTTAGTGCGGGACGGCGGCCGGGCTCCTCGCAGGCGCGCACACAGGAAGCGGCGGCGGCGGCACCGGCTCCCGCACCCGCTCCCGACGTGTCACCGGGGCGGGGGGGGGAGCCGGGGGCCGGGAGGGGGGGGGGGCGGGCGGGCGGCCCGGCCGGGCCTGCGCTTACCTGGGGGGCGGCCGCGGCGGCGGAGGCCGAGGCGGCGCCGTTGCCGTGCTGGAGATACTCGCCGTGGCTGCTGCTGTCCACGTCCAAGGCAGCCATTTCCTCTTGTTTCACGGGCTTCTCGGGAGCTGCGGGCGCAGCGGGGAGGGGGAGGGGAGAGTCACTGACGGGAGCGATCACCCCCTCCCTCCCTCCCTCCTCTCCCTCCCTCCTCTCCTTCCCTCCCTCCCTCCCTCCTCTCCCCCCCCCTAACCCCAGCGCTCCCCCCGCCCTCCCGCACGGAGCCCTCCTCCTCCTCCTCCTCCTCCTCCCCGTGCTGCTGCCCCTGCCCCTCTTCTCCCTCCTCCCCCTGCTCCTCCTGCTGCCGCTCTCAGTGCCGCTCTCGCCTCGCCACCGCACGGACGGCTCCGGGGCCGGAGCGGGGGACGCGCAGGGCCGGAGCAGCAGCGGGGAGCCCCGCGGGGCGGCGCGTACGTACCGGTCATGGTGCGGGAGCGAGCGGCCGGCTGGCTGGCGGGCGGCGCGGGAGGGAGGCGGGCGGGCTGGCTGGCTCGCACGCAGGCCCCGCCGGCCGGGGCTAGGCGGCCGCCGCCGGGGACATGCTTATTGTGCTCGCGGGCTGAAGCGGCGGCGGCGGCCCGAGCCTTACTCCGGGCTTTTTTTTCCTATTTTGATTGACGGTGCGGGAAAGCCGAAAGGTGGGGCTTGCAGCGGGAGAGGGGGCCCGGCCGACACCGCCGCCCGCCCGCCCGCCTGCCAGCCCGGAACTCCCGCCTACGCCCGGCCGCGCGCGCTCATTGGCTGCGCCCCGCCGCCGCCGCCGCTCGCACCGGCCGCCCGGGCTGCCACTCACCCGCCGGGGGCGGGGGGGGCGCCGCGCGCCGAGGCGGCTTCCTGTTTGCCGCGGCTCGGCCGAGGAACAATGAGCGGCGCCCGCCGCCCCGCGCCGCCGACGGGCCCCGGCCGCCCAGCGCCGCGCTGCAGCCGGACCTGGCCCGAGCCCGGGCGGGCGGCGCGGGGCCACGGGCGGCAGCGGCGGGGGGCCCCTCGCGGCCGCCCGGCCCGGCCCGGCCCTAAGATGTCGGCGCCGCGTCCCCGGGGAGCCTGGCGGGGGGCCCCCGGGGCAGCGGCAGCCCGGGGCCGCGGCCGAGCCGCCGCCGTTGCGTCAGGCGCTGGCCGCGGAGGGCCGAGGCCCCGCAGCCGCTTGGGGTCAGGCCGCCAGCCACGGCCCCTGGCAGCAGCACCGAGTGCTCGGGCGGACGGGCCCTTTTTAGGCGGGCCGGCCCTTTTTAGGCATTTTAAGGGGAATGGAAGAGATTCCCCTCGGCAGCAGCAGTTGGCGGCTCGTGTTACACAACAGAGAGGAAGCTCGTAACCCGGGTTGCTAAACTATGGCAGGAAATAAGTTCAAAGTGTACGGTGATGCAGGGATGACGATGGTTCGCGGGGCCTGTTTGTTACACCACAGCCCGCGAAGGCTTCCTGTGAAGCTGAGCAGCCCCAGCGTGGCCTTGCTGCGTGTCCAGGTGCAGCATGATGCAGCACCGTGCGGGCTGTGCTGCAGGCGGGACCCCAAGCTTTTAGACACCTCCAACAAATGAGCTCAGCCTTTCACATAAACTCCTAGGGAAGCTGTGAATGAGGTTGAAAAGCATCAGACTGAGGAACTCAAGCCTTAAAAAAATGTGATTATCCCTGAGAATCACCTAGAAGATGCAGTGAGCATATTCTCATCTGTCCGTATTTGTGCTTTGTAGCTGAAGCTAGAGGCTACCCAGAAAGGCCTGCTGACAGTAACTACGGAACCCAGAAGCATGGTCAGGATTTTCAGCGTGTTCTCTGAACAGAGAATAAACATTGCTTCTTAACCAGTCCATCACTATGACCTTGCAGTAACCGCCCAGCCTTACTTAGCCCAGAAACTGTCATAGAGCAGGAAAAAGGCACTGTGAAAAATGTGAATTTAATATTAGGAAGTTAGAATGGAGGAAGACTGCAGCATCTGCCCTGTCAGCATAACATTGTTCTTTCTGTGCAGTCTGATTTTTGGCATATGTATTTTGCAAGTAAATTGCAAGTGCCATCAGATGACTTTTAATAGTAAATTGCAAATCAATCCCAAAACTGTTTGTCAAACTCCTTTTTTTTTTCCAGGGTATTAAAAAAAAAAAAAAACTCCATTTTGAAATGTCTGTGTTTACATAGTCTTTGTGAGTCTACTTCAGAATCAGTTCTTAGTGAGTTAAATAGCACATCCATAAAAGAGAGGAAGCTTTTTGCAATTCGTAATTTTTATTTTAATATCAGAACTCCAAGAATGAAAAGCTTTAACTAAGAACACAATCACATTTATTTTGACGTAATATAATGTCAGAAATAACTTCTAGCCAGTAAAAGCTAGAATCCACAACCTTTAAGGACAAGTCACTGTATACACATGAGCAAGTTAGGGCATGATGAAAATGGAAGATTACACGCTGCATAAGACCACTGTAGTATCTAAAAATTCCTGTTTGTATCAGACATTGTTAGTGATACCCCGTCATTCTGGAACAAAAACTATTACAGATGGCTTTGGACTTTTGATAACCTAGGAAATAGTTCATTTCAAGTTTGATATGTAAGAGAAGTAATTTCCTGCTTATATGCTGGAAATGATATTAAAAAACTGGGCCTTGCTAAGTAGCAGGGTATTGCTGAATGTTAGCATGGCGTTTTGCTTTAGAAAGAGTATGTTGTCTAGGACGTAGATTTCAATTTCTACTGCAGGTGGATGTCCGTGGAGAGCTCTGCAACTTCTTCCATGAGACGTTGCTGATCTAGCAATTCAGCTGTATGGATCTGATTGCAGACCTGTGGCATAATTGCAGTGCTTTAGGACAGAAGAATTTGAAATACCTGTATTGCGGTTGTTTCTATTTATTAAGAGGGGTTTTTAGCACAATAAAACTCAGATGTAAATAGGCTTCACAACACCAGTTGAAGACCAATGTTTTCTAGTCCAGTACCTAAAATTAGGGGGACATGGTCATGCTATTACTAAATGCAGATTAAAATAACACTGAAACAGAATAGTTATAAGCATTAAAAAGAGATAAATCACAATACATTTGAAAAAAAACAACTAACAAGGTATGTTATTACAAAAGAAAAGTAGGTACACTATTACAAAAAGGAGCAGAAATGTTAAATGAAGAATGATAAAAGTTTTAATTTACAACTTTACAGTGGAGATAACACAAGCAAAAAAAAAAAAAGGAAAAAAGGATGCAAGAGTCATTATTTGCAGCTTTGTGTTTATCAATGTACAAGAATCAAAACATTTACAAGGAAAATCCTGGATGTATCAGGGAGCTGATCATATCCATAGTGTGTGGAACCTCTGTTAGGTGGTGGTCTTGCCGAATTAGTACTGACCTGGTATCCCCACAGAGACTGAGCTCCATGCCCAATTAGAGGTGCCATTGTTTCTTCTTCCTTGAGATTACCCACCAGATGTACTGTATCAGTATGTGATCTGAATAAACTAACCATGACCAGTTTATTATTAAAGAGCCTTGCCTCTTCAAGCCCTCACCACCTCTTTCTAGGCTGCTAGTGATAAACTACAGACCCTGTGATGAATTCCCAATCTATTTGCTGAAAAGGAATGTTGTACTTTGAGCCATGTAGATCCAGAGAAAGCAACACTGGCCTATATGAAATGAGAATAACCAACAGGTTCAAAAATGCAGCTGTTTCAGAACTGAGATGCAGCCCTATCAGTAAGTAGCAGCAGAGTTCAGGAGAGGAACGATGCCCACCTGATTCTGATGAAACCTCAGGGAAGGTTTTGAAAGATCAAGTAGGATGCAAATTGGAAAGAACTCTAACACCTCTCCTGTCATTCACCTGTAAGCTCAGTGTTGCATATGACCACGTAATTAGATCTCGTTGGTTGAAATCTTTGAGTTGTACAAATTCAGAAGGAAGTGCACCACCTAACACAACTTCCACCAAGTGGAAATGTCTTTTCTGTTTGTACACTCCTTTGAAACTGCTGAGTTACAGTACATTATTTCTGGGTTTAGTAGTCCCTTCTATCAGTGACCCTGCATTTTTTTGAAGGAGCATATTATCTAACAATTGCTGGTATGTGGTCAAGATCAGTTTTCACATCCGTGTTGCTCTGTTCCTCTGTAAAGTGGTGTTTTTGTCATACTGAAGCCTAGAATGCAATTGGACAAGATGTGCAGGAATGCATGGTGGTGTGGTGTATTCTGCACCACTGGGAAAACTGGGGCTCAGGTTGTTTTAGTTTGAAAGCCTGGGATTTAAAATGAGGTTGAGTAATCATTAGGGATTCTGTTCAAAAAAACAAGGCTGCTACTGAAGGGGTAACAAGCAGAATATCTAAATTGCATGCCTGAAAAAGCAACTGTGACACACACAAAAAAAAACAATGAATCAGAGGAGGTATCCTTTGAATGTGAGGTACCTTCTTCAAATTCAGTCACTTGGGTAAAAAGGGTAAAAATTGCAGCAGAATCTGTAGAACCACGTTTTGCTTTTTAAACCACATGTTTATGTGGTACTCCAGAGAAAAAAAAAAAAAAAGGCAAAATACTGACAAGGTTCTGACTCACTCATTAAATTTTCTAGAATCCAACTTCATCCAGAATTTTGGCTTTCCTCTTCAAAAAAAAAAAATTTTTTTTGAAGTCTTATCAACCCAGAAGAAAGATTTAGCTACTATTCCTAGCCATTGCCCCAAATTTCTGTCACATATGGGTCCATTTGCTTAAGAAGATTGGGAGATCTTTACCTAAGGCAGCAGGAAGGACTGGCAGGTTGACCTGAGAGGTTTCTTGAGTCAGCATGTGGTAGTTGGAGGTAGTTGCATGACTGAGTTCAGCCCTTCAGATACCAACAGAGAAATGATTCCTTGTGTGGTGTAAAATCAGCAAGGAGGCAGCAATGGTCAGCGAAAGGTGGTGGCTGGGATTGTATCATCAGCCCCCAGAAAGCACCTCCCTATCCTGGGATGAGTGGCTGTAAGAGCACAGATTTTGCAAAGCCGGAGCAGGCTTGAGCAGTAGGTGTGGTTTGACCAGAAGAAACTGAGCCAACCTAACAGCTCACTGACCTCACCATAATTTAATCAATTTACAGATAGGCCACAAAAATCAACCCTGCAAAAATACTGCTTCCCACATTGCAAGCTACATTGAGTCAAACTACAGTGGCCAGGGCTCCATGGGGTGGGAGCAAATGAGTAGAGGTAGGACTCTTCAGCAGCAAAAAACAGATTAGTTCAGGGTGTCAAGCTTGCCAGACTGCTGAGAAACTTGCTTTTGGCTATGTTTGTATGAAGTGTCTGTCAGTAGCCCAGGATTTCTAGCCCCTAGAGGAGGAGCACAAACAGTACTCAAGAGCACTTGAAAAGCCCTATGGTTCTGTATGGCTGCCATGAATATCAAAGGCTGTGTAGTCCCTGTGCAAGTGTGATAGTATCCAGCTGTAACCATATAAAGGACAAATAATAATCATTAAAGATGGAACTGGATTTTAGACGAGCAATTTTGCTGTTTAAAATTGTGAAGACAAGTCTAAAAATATTAGTTTCTGCCTGAATGTCTCCATTAAGCAACTCCATTTAAAAACGGTGAAAGAAATCTCCAGTACTTGGGGTCCAGCAGGGGAGACATTAGATTCTGCTGATCTGCTCACATCCAGCGGGAGTAGTTCATGGGACAAAGAAAGGCCTAGTCGACTAGTGAACAGTGCAGTTCACAGCACTAATACACCAGGCCCAGACTTTCTGCAGTGGACTGCAGGTCTGAGACATACAGCCTAGCCACAGAAGAGGAAGAACCTGTGAATAAGTAGCCTAACAACCAGTCCACACACAAATCTGAAGGCCGTGACTCTTCACCAACACCGATGACAGATCTTCAAAGAATGGGGCCAACAGAAAGTCTGTCCAAGCTCTACACATGCCAGTGTATGAGGACAGTCATCAAGTACATTGTTTCTAGCCTAGTCATTTTATTTACAAATTTTTTTAAGCAATTAGGATGAAAAAAGCCATGTTGCCTTTTAGTCAGAAATTCTTCCTCCTTCATTATAGCTGTAACTCACTGGTGATACTATTTTTGTACATTCTCCCAGTTGTCAAATGCCATGAGGATATCTTATAATATTTGACCAGTAAACAGGATCTGTCCTTAATAAGATGCTAGCGAAAACTAATCCTGCCTTTTTTAATTTCTAGTGTTAAACTGTGTGACTAAGACAGGAGAAGAATTCCAATGTGTTATGCATGTGGTGGTGTTTTTTCCTCATTAATTGTATTGTCTTGTTTTTATTTGTGTGTACCTGTAAATAAAGAGTATGTTAGTTGTATCTCCTCTGTAAAATTTGGGTGGTTTTTATTCAATTGGCAATTTAGTCCATCTAAGTAAGTACATTTTTAACAAAATTGGTTTCTTTCAAAGAGGAAACAAATTCATCTGCCCATTTGAAGAGAGGTGGCAGGAAAAAGCAGATAGGCACACAATGCTGAAAACTTGTCATTTAGCAGGTAATGTCACTGGAGAGAGGAAAGAACTCTCTTAACTTCACCTCACTTAAATGAGAAACATGTATCTAATTTTTCAAGTTTCCTAAAACTTACTACACTTGGGCCCTGCCATTATCCTGTTTGTTTGTGCATAATTGCTATCCTCCAAGGTCATCACAACAGACGTAATTGAATTAAATAAATAATTAAATTAAATAAATAAATACATAGGATCCTTTAGGTAAGGTTAGAGAAACTGTTCAGAGGAAAATTCCATAACCATGACTTGCAGAATTGGTAATATGGTGTCTAAGGATCTTTTTCCATAGCCTGTCACAAGGTTGGAACAGAAATAAATAAGTAGATACATAGATGAAAAGGAAAAAAAAATTCTTTCACCTGAAAGAAAAAAATGTATTATGTACTTCTTGTCTAGCATAATTCTGTCTGTCTTCCAATTTGGCATTTTACTTTTAATAATACTGATAGCAGAAAATTAGGCCATTGTGGAAACGAAAGAGACTGGCAAATTATATATATGCACATATGTTTACTGAAAATTTGAAAACTTAATAGCAGGAATTATGTGCTCTGAAAGGAAATATTTTTAGAAGGATGAAGTGACATTTTTAGGAATCTCAATCTGAATTCTAGTTGCCAGAGCAAGATCAGGCAGGACTCTGTGGCTCCCCCTAGGAGAAAGAAGCTTGGGGCTCCAGTCCCAGCCACATCCTGGCTCACGCTGGCAAGTGGCAGGTCTCAGGGCTGTTGGAGAGTAGCCCCTGGCTCCAGCAGCCTCAAGGCCAGGGGGTTAAAGGTGTTCTGAACAGTGACTGCAAATTTTTTATGCAAAGGGGATTGATAAACCTGGGTACCAGCTCTAAACACTTTCATAGTTTTCAATGAGGGAGGGATTGTTTTTGGTTTCTTAAAAAACAACAACAACAAAACAATAACAACAAAACTGGATCTTTGAAAGAAAAGTTGCAGGCAGCTATTTCCAGAAGAGGACTCAGGGCCAGTGTGACAGGAAAACCTTCTCCAGGAAGGGTCCGGAGCAGGAATGACCTGAACACCCAGCAGTTCCCAGCATTTTGTTCTAGCTGGTGCTGGGAGACTGCGTGCAGCCCATGCCATCACCAGACTGCTTGGCTTGGATGCTCCCCGTGGTGCCTGATCTGCTCTCACTCATCTGTGAGGAACCCCCTCCCCCGCCCCCCCCAGGTTTAGTTTTCTTTCTGGCCTGTCCACAGTGGCATATAAAACCTTTGTGGTTTTTGCTACAAGCGTAATTTCATTAAAAGTAGACCTAAGCATCAAGAGTAATGGAACAAATTAGTTTTGTGCCTTTAACTTAATAACTTCTAAAGAGTAGGTGGAAAGTTTCAAGGTTCGCTGCAGGTTTTTCTGTTTTTACACTGCAGCAAAGTCAATATTTAAAAGTTGGACAAGACACTGTTAACAGTTATGTTCACCCTTTTTTCCCCACAATACCACAGACAAGGAGAATCACAACACAAATAGCAAGGTAGAGAAACCTGGGTGAGATTTGAAAATCCAGTTCCAGTCAGAAGAAACTTTTCAGGAAAAAAATACTTACTAAAATTTGTCCAAGAACTGCCATAGTAAAAGAACTGTCAATATTTCAGTGTAAGTCTGAAAGAGAGACATTTGAGATTGAAAACGATAATTAACAGACTGATGGTGCTGACATAAAACATTGTATATATTTTTGACTGCTAATTAACCACCAGCTTCTATAGGCATCTTAAAAAACGTGCATCTTCACTGCCTTCTTTGCAGCTCACTAACAATCACATACTCCACACAACTTCTCAGACCACGCTGCAAATCACTGTTGGTCCTACTTGACCCATTTTTGTTTCAGAATTACTACACAGCCTTCCCTATCTAATGACACCCGCTAACGTCTGTGCTTTGCTGCAGGTGTCCTTCCTACTTCTAAAAATTAATTAACAAAAGTTAATTATTTTTACTGTATTGTTTCTCTCTCGTGTGTCAATTAATATTTGAATTATTGAAGTGGATCATTGCTATTAGTTTGTTTTCACAAAGTTGGAAAATTCAGAAACTCCACTATCATCTTAATTACTTACAAGGGTAAAATGCCTTCCTTCCATGGCAAAACTCCAAAAGATTTAACAGAGACAGGATTGCACTGCAAGCGTAAGTTCCCTATGCATTCCTCCAGTCTCAGCAGGACCACTCAAGCACTGAAGGCTAAGTCTGCGTGTCCTGCATAAACATCAGCGTGCAATTCCAGGACAAGAATTCCAGTACATCTTTTACTTTGCTACAGTAGGGCCAGATTTTCAGCAGTGCACACAATTTAAACAGAGAGGTAATTGAATATTTTATCTGCCGCCAAAAAACAACAAACCACCTTCCTGCTTTTCTTCTCTCAAAGAAAAAAAATATTACAGCACTTTTTTTTTTTTTTTTTTTTCCCCCTCCTAGCCTGGATTACTACAGAAATTAAAAGTTTTTTGGAGATTATTATCTCTTCACAGCTTTAATAAATCTCTGTGTGTGCGCCTGCGTGCACACATACGTGCGTGTACATACTTGCAGGTTATGCAAGAGAAAGAGGGGGAACAAGAACAAACAGTAGCCAATTTTAACCACATCTGACAGAGCAATAAAAGGCTCTAAAATGGCACATTCTTATGCATTTCGTGAAAACAGGCTGCTAAGTAAAGGAGACAAGACCCACTGCAGCTTGAGTTAAACCCTTATTAAACACCAGGAAAGCTGCAAAGATGAAAGATGTAATGAATACCCACCCACAGGAAAAAGCTGCAAGCGGAGCTTCTAGCCTGCTAGACCTAAGATAATCCAAGTAACAGATCACCCAAGGGAAGCCAAGCCCCATCAGATCTGTAGCTCACAGGACTACTGGCTTATGTTGGATTTCTAATCCATTGTTGTCCAGCTCTGAAGATGACATACACATTTCTGCTCAAACTTTAGGGAAGAATATATCTTTTTATCATACCAATTCCTGAAATCTGATTAAATGAATCACAAGATGAAAGGACCACATTTTCTTTTCTAAGATATCATGGGATGTTCTCACCAGAGCCTCAGTGATCTGCATGCAGCACGCTAGACAAAGACAAAACAATATCTTCAGGTTCTTAGACCCTGGAGACTCTAGAAAAGCTCCAAGCCCTGGCATCCAGGACTTCGGTCTTAAGTCAGCAAGAGCCAATGCTGTTAAAACGCCTTTATCCCATATTTTAACCTGTCTCATCACTGATGTCCCACTGTCTAACCACTCTCAAAAGTTTGTCTGAGGGATACATGGCTCAAGTCTTGCGACTTTTCCCATTTTTCTGTAGTGCAGCTGTGGTGTCTGTGGAAGAGCCACAGTTGGAGAAAAGTCAGGCTTCCCTGGACTGCTGTCTCCTGCCAGTGCAGCACAGTGCCCTCGTCTGGGCTGTGCTGCAGGAGGTGAGGATGCCAGCACCGTTATTTAAGTGAAGTGCAGGGACTTGCTCTTGCATTCCTGGAGTCCAGGGCTGACTGCAGTGATGAGTCAGGTGGCAGCTCCACTCAGGACCGCTATCAGCTATCTGAAATCTCCTCTCACTTGGATGCCAAGGGAAAACTGAAAGCAAAAGAGGTTCCAAACTGTACTGCATAATGTACCAATGAACACACTGTCTTCCAGATGATGCTTAGTAACCGTATTGTTTGTGTCTTGGACACGTTTCCTCCCCATCCATAGCTGGAGCATGTTTGGCAAAGCTTATTTACTTTATTCCAGAGTTGCGTGTTCATCGCCTATCCGTCATATATCCAGGGGCAAATTATTTTACCCCAACATTCACAATCCTTTCTGGACGACTGCCTTCCTTTTTATGTTCTAGTCACAGTAACTCATCTTTCATCTCTAACTCTCTTCTGCACTGCACACTTCAGTCCCTCCTTTGCTAGGCACGTTCACATCTCTAAAAATACCATCCAGGAACTTTTTATTCTTCTTAATGTTGTGTAGCAAGGAAACCTGGCTCTCAAGATCAGCAATCTTGCTCAAGAAATCGATGTGCATAGACTCCCTTGGATGCCTGTAGCCATATCTAGCAGTGCTCTGATTCAGTCCTTCATGCCCCACACAAAGGAAGGAGAGATAATGAAAGAATTCAGCAGCCAAATCCTGCTACTTCCTTCTTCCCAAAAAGGTTAACTCCAAGAAAAACAAGTGCCCATTCTCATCACAGGGTGACAAAGGGATTTGTGTGGTGATTGTATTATTATTGCTGTTTCACATGTGTGAGGTTAGCCCAAGATATTTTTAATTATTTTTTGTAACCTTTTGTTGCTAAGAGAGTAATAATGACTTTAATAAGAATGTCCAAGACTTGGAGCAATAAAATTAAGTTACAGTCTAATAAACTAGTTACATTTTGCAATTTTATGGGAAAATAAACATTCATTCTCTTCAGTATGTTATAGTTGTCAATTCTTGTTTTTCCTAAACTTACCTAAAACAACTGAGACAAGTAACTGCCTTTTTCTGCTCTGTCATTCATTACTTAAAGACATATAAAGTTGGAACAACATGTTTATTGAATAAGTAAATATTTAACAAATTGACTTTCATTTTAACAGAAAGGGAACTACTGTAAGGGAACAGTACCACAAAGTCTTAAAAATTCGGCAATATTCTTATTTTTGTGTTATGTGACATGGAAGTTAGTCATTGGAACCATTATATTCCCGGATGAATGATAATTCATATAGCAGGACAATTCAACATAAATATGTGCAATAAAACAGGTTGATCAAATCTGCAAGTTAATTCTGTGCAAGAATGAGAAGGCTGCCTTAGTCTTATTCACTGTTCCTTAGGGAGTTAAAGCCCCAGGGCAGTATGGCTCTGCCTGGACTAAAGGTTAAACACGCACTTGATTTCTGAGCTGGGACCCAGACCCTTGCAGGTCTGTGATTCACTGCATGCTTTTAGCTGGGAAGTGTTTTCATTAGGAAACATTTTCTTACTCACATGATTTTCAGGCAACTTTTGTGGCATGCTGGGAAGCAGGTCTCTAATGGCCGTAGGGGAGAAAAAAAAAAAAACAAAAACAAAAACAACAAAAACCAGCCGCTTCCAAACATTCTGTAAAACTTTGTAATCTGCCTCTGGGCTTTCTATGGGGGAAAAAAAAAGTAACTTATTCGTCAAAGTCAGTATAAAGACACATAGTTTGGCTTCTGTAAAAGCTGTTAGATATTACTTTTGCCAAGTAGAAATCAATAGGAATTAAAATATGTTAATGATTTCCCACAGGGCCAGAGAGCCAGCCACTCAGGCATCAAAACCAAGTGTCAGCCAATGCAGATGTGAGCAAATACTCATTTTTCCCATTTCCTCATTGATTCATCTACCGTTTGTCCTCATTTGATACACAGGTCATCAACGTCATGACTGTAAGCACAGAAGAGACTTCACTGAGAACATTGCCTGCTGTATCCTGAGTGAAAAGGCCTCAGCCTGCCCCGTATCTAGCATTCAATTAAACTCCCAGTCACAGTCTATATCAAACCATTTCAGATCTATCAACAGAGTCTGAGAACTCCCAACTGGTGACTATGGAAAATATTTTCATTACTGCGGCTAATCTACAAAGGCAAATATTTTCATGTTTACACTGTGAGAAACAAAATATCCTTATCTCCCAATAGAAAACATTTGGTCTTTGTTGGATAGAAATGCCATTCAGTTCCCGAACTGTTTTAAATCCTTGCTTGTGGCTTATCTAGTCCACTGATGCCCGTTACAGGAATGGGAGCATTGCCTCCAGTACTGCTCCATAAGCTCTTCAGTCAACTGAGGATGTTCTCCACCTGAAGTCTCTGTTAATCATGAGAGAAACTATCCCCATTTCACAGACATGAATCTGAACGCGCAGGAGTACTGAGAGCCTTGCCAGAGGCTATACACTGAGACTCATGGCAGAAACAGGTGACCACCTTAGCACCTCAAAGAAGAAAAACAGAACAATGTTTTTCCTTGTCCTCTGGTTTGAGTAAGAGCCTAATTATTTATTCACTGCTCCATTCTGTTCTTTGGAAAACATTTTTCCATCCTGTTGTAGATTTTCCACATATGCACTCATTCACAATTTGCAGATTTGTGCTGCTGATCCAGGCTCTGCCTGTACCACCCACCTGTAGCTCTGCAGATCCTAAACAACTTGAGGCATTAATGTGGATCCTCCAGCTCACAGGTGGTGTGGGAGCAGCTCCAAATCCAGCAGCAACTCAGTGTCCCCTTGGGTGGTGAGGCACTGGAACAAGTTGCCCAGAGAAGGTGTGGATGCCCCACCTCTGGAGGTGTTTAAGGCCAGGCTGGATGGGGCTTTGAGCAACTTGGTCTAGCAGAAGGTGTCCCTGCCCATACCAGGGGGGCTGAAATTAGATGGTCTTTAAGGTCCCTTCCAATCCAAACCATTCTGTGATTCTGTGATCTGAAGGGGGAAGCCTGCAAAGACCACCACAGAGCTACCACCAGCCCACGCTCCCTGTTTTGGGCTGTTTCTCTCACACTTGTGCATAGGAAGTATATCATTACAGCCCTGGGCATAATATTCAAACAAGCTTTTCAGCTGGGATTTTAAGAGAAGCGATTCTCAACATTTTGCCTATTAGTGCTATTGCCAAAATACCAGCTGGAGACTAGAGCCCATTCACAACTTGTTTCTCCACCTTTTTTTTTTTTTTTTTCTTTTTTTTTTTTTTTTTAATTTAAGGTTTTGCTGTATTTTATTTTTTGTTGTTGTGTTTTGTTTTAAGTCCACCTGTGTAGTACTAATAATTGTTTCCTTGTGGGACAGTGCTCCTCCCTCAGTCATCGCCATAGAGTTTTCAGTCCTTGCCCGTCCAAGTTGTTAATTCTCTCTGACATTTCCCTGTATCTTTCTTCCAGAGAAGAAAGAGGCCATTGAAGAATATCGTGCAGAGTGTCAAGCAGTTCCCAAACTGATCCCTCAAGGCTCAGGCTGGTGAGAGGGCAGCCCAGCTCAGAGGCAGAGCCCGGCAGAGTTTGTTGAGGAACCTTTGAGCCAGCAGCATGCCACTTGAAAAGCCTTTTTCCTTTAGACACATTTGTGCCTTAAATGAGTACCAAATATAGAACACATTCTTTAAAAGATACTACTTTCCCCACATGAGGTATCTAAAACTGTTGGAAAAAGCAAAGCTGAAAAATACAATGATACCCGTTACCATATATGACACACAATTAAATCAAAATTCCCCCACAGCCTGACTTGGTGGACATATATGCCTTCACTTTTCTCCTCTGAGTGGGTTTACAAGATACAACTAGATCCTCACACACGCACACAACCACTGGCAGGGCTGCTTGCATGCCCATTTGCCTAAAGGAAGGGGCACTTGACAGAATCATTGTTAATAAATAACAGAGAGATATTAACAGTGACCAAAACAACAATATAAAATCCCCTTGTCCAGACTCTTCCAGTTGCTGCTCCAGCTGCTGTGATATCTGGCAGTCATAGAAATGGCTTCCCACAGTATTAATATCTTTGTGATGCAAAAAATAGCACTGCTGGCTCTCCTCCTGCCCCATCCCTTCCCATCAGGGCTCCACACACAGCCATAAAGGGTCTCTGCGCCCTCACTGTTCTGCCTTGTCCTACTCTGGCTCCTAACAGGCCCCACTGCAAGGCCGTGCCACAGACATCACACATGCTCCCTCACCCGGGAAGCACAACAAGAAAACAATTTTCAAGGCTTATGTGATATCTTCCATCAGGAAAGGCTCCCAGGAAAGTGTTAAGGATGAACAGGAGAAGGATAAAGTCCTCCCTCCCACTACGTTTTACACACACACACAGTGTGAGCTCCCCTTCCCATTCCAGGAAGTAGGCTGCCATTTTGTGACAGCTCTTCATCTAAAAGCCATCTTAGCTTACTTCACACAAATTTAAAAACAAAACAAAAACAAACAAACAAAAAACAGACAAACACAAAAACTATTCATTGCTTACAACGTATAGATGTTTTAGACCCCAGTACTGTCAAAGTAAGAGGGATAACTCTCCCTCTCTCATTTTTTTTCCACTTGTATCTGGTCTCTGGCCTACTTTCCCCATGGCTGATTCTGCAGCAATAGGTGCTCATGCTGCTTGGTTGAATGAAGGAAAAAATGGAGAGGAGGAGGGAAGGCAAGCTATCACCTCTTCTCTGGTCAGCCCCAACCCTCAATCCATTTCATTGCTCTGCCCAAGCACCTGAACATTACCATGACTGCAATGCTGAGACATGAATATAAATCTATCCTTTCAATGCTGGCCAGCTGATCACTCCCATTTTACAAGTTTTACGTATTCATTTTAGTATTCTTTCACTATAAGGCTAACAAATGCCATCAGAAAATTGAGGAAGCAGGAAGAGCCAGCATTCTTCCACACTGACACTGTTCCTAGAAGGCAAATCTAGTCAAGGCAAGTCTTACTCCCCAGCAGGAGCTGAAGAATAACCTTAGTTTACATTTTGTTCCCCTTTACAGATGGAGCACAACACGTCTCTCATGGAATTTTGCTAACGGTTATTTTTCCGCTTGTGCTCCAAGTAAGCTCCCTGGAGGTGCACTATGCATTTATTAAAACCGGAGAACAGCAGCTGTGGGTCAAGAAAATCAGAGGCAGAAGGAGCATGAAAAGTATTTTCTGACTAATCACAAAAAACAACAGAGAAGAAAATCTTTAAAATCCTCTCAAGATATTTTAATATTAAACATTAAAAGTTTTGCAGATGTGATACTTACAAATTGCTCCTAAATATACAAGAACTTTGCAAGCAACTATTAGAACAGTATGCAGCTTGTAGTACCACTGTTAAAATCCCAAAAATATTTACAGACTTTCCTTTTAAGCTAGGGGTGAGTAAAAGTCGAGACTTTTACTAATGAACTGTTTCTAGCTGCTGTTAAGTTAGAAGCCTCTGAGCCTGAACCAATACTAGTCTCACCAACTGCAAGGAATGCAAAGAAAACCATTCTCTCTCAAAAGTGAGCAAGGATTTAATGCTAAATGTAGTGCTAACAATTGAGCAGAAGGTAAAATTAACCTATTCCACTGTTACAACCGACCATGTTTGGGATTTTGGGGGAAAGGCTAGGTAGGTCTTTCCCTTTCAACACAAGTCCAGGATCCAAGTACCTCTCAAGTGAACAGGGTCTTCTGGTGTTGCTTTCTTACCTGCTTGTTGTGGTTTAGCCCCGGAAGGCTGCTGAGCACCACCCCGCTGCTCGCTCACTCTCCCCATGTGGGATGGGGGAGAGAATCAGAAAGGTAAAAGCGTGAGAACTCATGAGTTGAGACAAAGACAGTTTACTAGGTAACGCAAAAGCCACACACAGAGGAAAAGCAAACCCAGGAATTCATTTGCCACTTCCCACTGGCAGGCAGGTGTTCAGCCACTCACAGGAAAACAGGGCTCATCACACGTAAACAGTTTCTTGTGAAGACATGTGCCATCACTCCAAATGCACCCCCCCCCCCCCCCCGCCCCCCTTCCTCCTTTACCGCACCTTTTAGTGCCAAGGATGATGCCATATGAAATGGAGTATCTCTTTGGTCCAGTCTGGCTCACCTGTCCGGGCCATGACCCTTCCCAGCAACTGGTGCACCCCCAGCCCCCTTGCTGGCAAGAAGCAAAAAAGTCCTTGTTCTGTGTAAGCACTGCTCTGCAACAACTAAAAACATCACTTTTATCACCACTATTTTCATCAAAAATCTAAAGCATAGCATCATACAAGCTTCAACAAAGAACTAACTCTATCCCAACCAAAACCATCACACTGCTATTTTGGGTTAGCCATGAAAGACTGCAGAAGAAAGCACCCCATTTTGTTCAAACGCAGAAGTCCATCAATCACCTGCTCTACCACAGCCATACTCAAGTAGTTGTTCAGGGAAGGGCAGCTCAAGAGGGCTGTGTCCTTGCCAGCTAGTGTCTCAGGAAGCCAGCCCATTAAGTGGATCAAGCTGTGATCACAGAATCACAGAACTGTCTAGATTGGAAGAGACCTCAAGATCATCAAGTCCAACCTCTGACCTAACACTAACAAGTCCTCCACTAAACCATATCGCTAAGTTCAACATCTAAACGTCTTTTAAAGACCTCCAGGGATGGTGACTCCACCACTTCCCTGGGCAGCCCATTCCAATGCCTCACAACCCTCTCAGTAAAGTTCTTCTTAATATCCAACCTAAAACTCCGCTGGCACAACTTTAACCTGTTCCCCCTCATCCTGTCACCAGGCATGTGGGAGAACAGACCAGCCCCCACCTCGCTACAGCCTCTTTAAGGTACCTGTAGAGAGCGATAAGGTTGCCCCTGAGCCTCCTCTTCTCCAGGCTGAACAAGCCCAGCTCCCTCAGCCGCTCCTCGAAGGACTTGTTCTCCAGGCCCCTCACCAGCTTCGTCGCCCTTCTCTGGGCTCACTCAAGCACCTCCATGTCCTTCTTGTAGCGAGGGGCCCAAAACTGAACACAGTACTCGAGGTGCGGCCTCACCAGAGCTGAGCACAGGGGAACGATCACTTTCCTAGCCCTGCTGGCCACACTGTTTCTTATGCAAGGCAGGATGCCGTTGGCCTTCTTGGCCACCTGAGCACACTGCTGGCTCATACTCAGCCGACTATCCACCAATACTCCCAGGTCCTTCTCCGCCAGGCAGCTTTCCAACCACTCATCTCCCAGCCTGTAGCTCTGCTTGGGGTTATTATGCCCCAGGTGCAGGACCCGGCACTTGGCCTTGTTGAACTTCATACAGTTAACCTCAGCCCATCGGTCCAGCCTATCCAGATCCTCCTGCAGAGTCTTCCTGCCCTCGAGCAGATCAACACACACATCTAACTTGGTGTCATCTGCGAATTTACTGAGGGTGCACTCGATCCCCTCATCCAGATCGTCGATAAAGACATTAAAGAGTACCAAGCCCTGGGGAACGCCACTAGTGACCGGAATGAGCCGTGATGTCTCATGGCTTCTTACATTCCACCCCAGAATTCTTGCTTCACTTCCCTTACCATCTTCGTTCTGTTCCCTTCATCCCTAGCTACGCTTGATATTTATAGAAGTTTTACTTCTCCTTTTTTTTAGCTTTGTTTATTCTGTTTTCTTATTCTCAGTATTTCCACCAAAAGCTACATGTTTTTTCTCTCTTTCGACATGCACATTTAGAACAAGCAGCACAGATACAGCACAATCTGCACTCCCTGTACAACAAAGAAGAGGGGCATACAGTAGCAATAAGGAAAAGCAATAGGGACAGAGGCTGACTTCTTTCAGCTGCTGTGCTGCCTCTCAGCCAGACTAGTCCTCCCACAAGAGCCTAGAGCCACCGATTTACTTCATACCAAAAGCAACAACTTCAGTAACACCAGTATCACATGGCTCAGCCTCCTCCTGTCAGACAGATAGCAGAAGACAGCTGGGAAAGAACTCACCCCATCAAAACAGCACCTCCAGTGGATCTCTCCTGGATCGGCCAAAATGCCATATGCAGCACTTCCAACAGTTCAGCACAGAAGTACATGGCTACCTGGGACTTGCCACCTTTGTTCCCAGCCCTTCCAAAGTCTGATGAGTCCTGGTGGCCTCAGCATTTTGCCCAGTCTAGATGGCAATTCCAGTTGGCGCTCTCTTACTGCGCCATTGTACTGGGACCTGTAGGGAAAGCTCCCATGTAAGGTCCCTGTGCCTTGCTGTGCTGGTGTTGGGGAAGAGGGTTGCAGCCTTTGACTGGTTGCCTCCAAGTGCTCCTCAAAAACCCCAGGGAGATGAATGGGCCTCTTGCATACACCTGCCTTGATAAGATTATGGACTGACCAGTTCCTCCCTTCTACCCCTTCATTCAAAATCATCTTAGAAATTCCTGTTAATAACGAGTAATTTTTTGCTGTCTGGTGTCTTTCAAATACTGAGTGATATCATGTATGCAGAGAGTCGCGGCAAGGTTTTTGTCTTTCAAAAAAGCTTCATTTCCTGAAGCACATTATATCAAAATCCCACCCTATGAATCCCTTCTGTGCAACACAGCTCCCCTTGTTAAAATTCTGCACAAGCATATTGCCTCCCCTCTCCCTTAGGTACCATTCTCTCTATGTACACTACAATAACAACTGCGCCTTTACTAAGATTGAGCACAATAACCAGGTCTTTGTAGAGGATAATTAACAGCCAGCAGTGAATCTTAGTGTTTATTCAATGGACTATGAATGAGTTATGAAAATTCTTTTCTACTGGGGAAGTAGGGGGATATCATTACGTTTGCATATGCTTTACCTCTTGCATGATAGCATATTTATGGTTTTCATAGTTTAAAGTCAGAAATATGTACACAGTTATTATACATTTGCATTCAGGCAGTTATGGCTCAATGTTTGCTTCTCCTGTCATTAATGAAATCCCCACTCCATCTGTATCTAATCCAAATGCCTCATGTCCACCCTGAGCTGGATGAGTAGACCTGAGCCTCTGCAGCTGTTCCAAGAGATGCAAAGGTTCATTTCTTGGACTGAATTTCCACAGCATTACGTAAACTATCTAGAGTACTGCCCTCACACAGGATACTTCACAGAGTGCTTGGAGGTGAATACAATGATATTACACAGCTCTGAGATACATGGAGCACCTAAATTTGCACGTGAGCTTTTCATTTCATGATAAAAAAAAAGCTGTCATGTTGTTCTCTACTATTTAATAGCTTTGTCAAATACAGAAACTCTATAGTGTATTGATATACATATAGTCAATTTAAATATAAAACACAGAAACATCTCTCAAATTAAGACTGAAAACCAATAGTTGTATAATTTAAGTGAGAATACAGTCTTTTAAAGTAGAAATACTAACAACCATTGACAGAAAAGCAAAAGAAGGAAAAAATGTCCAGATGCATTAGAAAAATAACAAATAAAAACAAAGCTTTACTGTTACTGTTCCAAATATCCAGTTTCACTTCTCATCCAAGCTACCAGGATATGACTAAGAGAAGAAGGGACTCGGGCTGAGGAAATGTGCACATTCACTGCTGACTCAAAACAAACACCATTCCCCTACATTTTTCTGACCAGGAAACATTGATGTTCCAGTAGGTAAGCTGCTCTTACCTGGATACACATTGCCAGAAAAATACAGCAGACCTCAGTGTTTTTTCTCACTAAAGATCCTCCCTGGGAGCTTCCAGAAGCATCTGCTCTGGGTGCTTGAGCGATGGAGATGAGGCCATCACCTCTGAGCAGGGAAGGTGTGTGAGGGCCTTCATGTACATTGCCCGACTTGCGCAGGTAATTGCTATACATAAAGAGACACTCAGGGATGAGGCCCAGGAAAGCCTAAAGCATATGAAAAGGGTGTGAGGCCAGACACTGTGGTGAGCAGAGGCCAGCAGAGAACACCTGAAACATTGCACTTAAGAAATGCTGAATCTGTCCAAGACACAAGTCACCTGGGACAGCAGAATGGCCCTCTTCATGGTGGGGCAGGTGCATTCCTGCTTCTGCAGAGCGTGTCGGGACAAGCAGGCTTTGTTGCTGCTGTTACATGGTTTTGCATTGCTAAAGCACGCACAAAACCTAGGGCACACTGCTGAAAAATGAGCCTTTTGGACTGGCCTGTGTGCAGTGGCTGGCACTGCAATTACATGATTGCTGGCATGCCAGTAAGCATGACAGGCAGGCCAGGTCGGTGGAGGAGTCCCATCTCTAAGTGGGCCACAACTGGGAGTTTTCCGTTTTCAGACAGGATTTGCTAGAGCTGGAAACATGGCTGCATGTGGACACTTGGAACTAGCACTCCTGACAATGAACTTAATGCCATTTCTGTAATTGTTACTGAATAGGGCTTTTTTCCTCTCCTCTGCAACCTAAAAATCCCCTTTCAGTCGAGCAAGTCATTCACACTGAAGGGCTGCTTCCAAAGCAGCGATCTGACAAGAGGATTGGGAATAAAAGCATCACAGCCCTCGGCTGCAGCGCAGCAGCCCTCAGAGGTGACCTACAAAGGGAGCCCGTGAGCCTCTGACCTCCCCGGCCCTTTTATGATATTTTAAAGCTGTCTTTTTTTTTCTTTTTTCTTTTTTCTTTTTTTTTTTTTTTTCTTTTAAAACTACCAGGAATAGTGGGGGAGGTTCTGCACGGTGGTTTGTTTGTTTGTATGTTTTGCTATCAAAATGTGGGGCCCATCTCTCACGGAAGGGGTTCTGACTATCTGGACAACTAATGACATAAAATAATATTGCCTGAGTCAAGGGGGTGAAAGTCTAGAGAATAAATTTTTGTTTTTAATCTGGTTGCTTAGCATTCCTCCTTCCTCGTTAACGTCTACTGAAGTTTAGTCAAAAAGTTATATTTTGGAGAAACAAGGCTTTTGTGAAATGTTCAAGAGCTTTGCTCATCCTGGCACTAAACACACACCTGCCAGCCCACTGAGTATTTTTTCAGGTACTCAGGTATCAATGTTTAGCACTATGCAAATTTTAGAAGTTAAACAGCACACACACAAAAAGAAGTCTTTTAAGTAACTGCCTTTTTAACTGCAAAAGAAAACAAACAAACAAATCAAATTGGTCTATAAATTACCTGTGGACGGCAAATATGATGAGTTGGAGACATTTAGTTTCATTCATTTACAGGGATTTCTTCTAAGCGTCGTAAAACATGTGCTCCGTGGTCCACAGCCAGCACAGCCTGCACCATGGTATTGGCAAACACACAACATTTCTGCACTGCTGGCCAGAAGGGCACTTGACAAATCCTGCACATGAAATTATTCATTGCACAGATGAGTTAAAAACGAGTCTGCTTCTGCACAGGTGCAAAAAAGCCACTCACTTCATAAGGGAGGTTTTCTTGAAGTTAAATTAGGTTCAGTAGCTGATGATGACGATGCACATAATGAATTTGTAACAATGGGGAAGAAAAGCATAGCTTCTGACCCAGATAAAATCTGAAACATTTTGCTGAAGTCCTACCCAGGCTTGCAGGACAAGGGCTGCACACCGAGCCCTATAGTCACAGCTGGAGCTGCCAACACACAAACACCTTTCCCAGCTCCAGCAGCCTCATCAGAGCAAGAAGCACAAACATGGATTACTACACCAAACACGTCAGACTAAGTCAATAGTTTAATAACCACTATTAAGGCTTTTCCAAATCCATTTAACAACTGTAAATTAGTCCAAAATAAAATAGCCTCAGCCAATCAGCTGTGTAGTCACTGACCCACTGCTATATGCTCATTTCTCAATTAAGCAAATCTCTGCACTGCGATAGGCATGGCTGTTTTTGCATGTTTATGTGGTGCAAGATCCAGTGGGTAAATCCCTGTACCCCTCCAAGAGCCTCAGCAGGCTGTCCCTGACACAAGGCACGAGCTTCTATCTCACTGCGGGTGATGCTGATGCTGGATAAACCCCTCCGAGCCACTTGTCCCCTGCCATCCCTTCCTGCCTCATGCCCCCAGCAGCTGTGGCGGGGTGCAGGACCACCCTGAAGACCCACACATGTGTGGAAGGAGAGGGGTCACTCACCTGCTGCTGCCATCCCCTTCCTCTCACAGGAGCTGCCATTTTCCTGGGCCAGTGTCACTGGAAGGCAACAAGGTCCAAAATCATCACCCTGAGCACACCCTCAGAAAACCGGGCAGCTCCCCAAGCCACGCGTACTTTTTGGGCTGTACCAGGGCTCCTGTCAGGCTCCAGGGCTTGGCGGGCCCCGGGGAGGTGCAGTGGCAGCACCAAGGGGAGGTGACGGGCGAGGCAGCCTCCGCTAAGGAGCTGATGGCACCGCTCACTCGTTTAGCACCGGAGAGCTGACAGCAGCCATTCAGCCTGTCGGGGGGAGCGGGGAGAGCCCGTCAGGCGCAGCAGGAATAATTGGAGGGAGCTCCTAATTAATTTGATAATAACCCTATCCTGTACTAACACACTCCACATGCAAAAATGGGTAAAAAGTGCCAATTAGCGGTGGAAGGGGAAGGAAGCGCGTGGTGGGGATTCAGAGATCTTCGCAGCCAGCTCCTCAGGGCGTGCAGGTGTGCGGGGCTGTGGGGCCTGGCCTGAGGCAGCCATGCTCAGCGGCGTCGCGCTGAGGGGCAAGCTCACAACCTGGGCAGCCTCTGCCCGTCAGCACTGAGAAACCGCATCCCTACCACGGTGTGAGGGCGTTCGTGTGGATTTCCATCAGAAGGAAGGTTTTTCCCCTTTAGGTGTGTGAGGTCAGGAGTGCCAGGCACCGTGGCTCGTGCCAGCACTGGCGTCGTGTCAGCCCAAAGAGGCACCTGCAAAGTCTGTGGTGGGCCGGGCACCCGCGGCACCCATGACAAGCTGTTGGTAGCCCAAACATCAGGTTTAGGATTTCATTTCTGAGTACTGACGTTGGCCTGCCACCAGCATTTAAGATAGGTTACTTTTTTTTTTTTTTTTTTTTTTTTTTTAAGTCAGTGACAACCTGGTTTGTATTTTCACCTCTGAGTTTTCTCAAAACTCTCAACATTCTGTATTACAGCCTAATCACAGGGCAGAAACTAGCTGATAATGCAGTATGGTTTTCAGAAAACAGCCAACTTGGATCAAATTATACATTGTTAAGGTTTTAACAGGTATTCCATACTCACCACTTTAAAACTCCCATAAAGCATGCAGCTGCTATAATGAGCTTCAGCTTGCTCTCTGGGCAAATATGAAAGTTGTTTTTGTATTCATGTTTGTGAACACAGCCACAAGTCCAAGCTCGATGGATGCTATTGTGATTGCTGGAGCAGACAGGTGGTGTTTTACTTTCCTGATTTGTGCCTTACAAAGCACAGACCATGTGCAAGAAGCTACATAGCCGTTTGCAAGGCTGGCAATGAGGGGAGCTTCCAACCATACAAAGCCACTTCTCCCAGGCCTTACTGAGGGCAAGAGCAGAGAAAAGAGATAGTAATGCAAAGACCTATTCTTACAGCAGCTCCATATCCAATGAGCAGGGGCTGATTTCCAGCTTCTTGGTACCAGCAATTTTCCAGGCACAGAAAAGGTGACGGCTGAGACAACGCTGGTGCCCGCAGCACAGCAATACCCCTCATCCCAGATCTCCAACCTCCAGGGTCCATACCTGGGCAATAGATGTGTGGGATGGTAGCTGCATGGTAATCTCAACAGGGTGGGGATGCCTGTGCCAGCAGGGAAGGATATGTGTGGAGAGAGCAGGCCCCAGCCCTGCAGCCTGGCTGCGTGTCCCTAGTGCTGCCCACTCCTGTTTGTCACCCGAGGGAGCCCGAGATTTTTTTTTTTTTTTTTTTTTTTCTGTGTGGCAATGCCAAGCAAGGCATCACCCCTCCTTACATGGCAATGTGCTTACAATTGGGGCCAGATCTTGGGTTTAAAATGAAGCCCAAAAAATAAGAAAACAAAGGAAATAACCACCCCTCCATCCCAACATTCATAAACCTCTTTGAAAGGCACCAGTTTAAAATGAGACACAAACCTGGCACCTCGCCATGGGACTGCACTGTTTTTAACTGACCCCATATGTAAGATCAACCTGAGTGAGCTGTTAAATACTTTAATCCAGCCCTCCAGCCCCCTAGAGGCATGTTTCTCCCGTGAACTCTGGAGCCAAATTTCTGCAAAAGCAAGCTTTAGATCTGGAAACATTAACTACCCTCCCATGTAGTCAGAGAACAAAAGTCTTCACCGGGACATAACGAACAGCCTACCAAACGCACCAGTTCCAGGTAAGGCAGACTTTGCGTCTCGCTGCTGCACAATGCAGAATGCAAAGTAGCGTGAATCCTAAATCCCGGCCCCGGCAGCCACTGGGGCAAGGAGGCTGTGTTTAGGACCACCTACCACCTCCTGCAAGGTATTCACACAGGAACTATGTTCATATGGTAGATCACAAAAACTCGATGTTTCAAACACTTAAAAATTACATTTAGGTAATTATGGATCAGCATAAGCTGATCCAAGAGGGACAGATATATCTCCTAGCGGAAGCTGAACAATCACAAGAAAAATCCCACATGCTGGTATCTTGTTTCAGACACACTCAGCTTTGCGATGGAGTTGCCCAATTCTGTTTTCTCCGTTTCAAGTAAAAGCTCCCTGCCAGCTACCTGTTCCTTTCTCCCATAAAGCACTCGCACCCGGGAAGTGCTGCTGTTAGCAGTAGCACTCCAGTTACTGGTGACAGCAGAGCTGTCTTGCTGTGGGACGGCGATGCAGGGAGGCTCTCCTTCCCACCACGTGAGCTCAGAAGGTGCCAGTTGTAGCCAGGATCCCTGAAAAAGCTTCCGCATTGCATGGCTGCCAGCAAGCACATGGCACGGGAGGAGGACTCTGCCCCCATTCCCTGGTAATTTATTAATTTGTATTGCCGTACATCCGATTCACCCCCCCAGCAGAAAAAAGAAACACAGCACTGTCTTTCCTTAGAGCAGACACCAGAACTGATGCACAGGACATACTTAAGTGATTTGTGCTGCTGTTGTTGTTTTAAACAACAAAACTTTGATGTATTTGATGCAGGAAATGACATGGCTTCTCTATAGCTACATTTCTATGAAATCTTAAGTGAAAGATTGCTTCCAGCAGAACACCCTGATTAAATCTGAAGAGATTTAGCAAAAAAAAAAAAAAAAAAAATTTCAAGGCCCAATTAATATTCTGATTAAGAAGTCAAGATGGTAAGCTGGGAAAGAGCAGATGAGATCCTAGTCTTTCTCCTTGAATATGCTTCTGCTTGTTAACGAAGTTTTTAAAAAACAGGGGACAGGAGAATAAAAGGGTGACCTTTGATGTATGTGATATGCCATAAACTAGAACCAGTCCTCCGGATTTTTGCTTGTTGGCTTTGCATTTACTAAACAGAAGTTGCCTTTAAAGATAATTTAACATGATTACAGGTTTCTCTCTCAGACTGAAGTTCTCTCTTAAAAGTAACTTATATACATTGCCCCTGTTTTAGAAAAAGCCCTGAAAGTTTTGAAAACTGATGCTTCCTGCTTGTCTCTCTTTTACGATATCCTAAAGACATCTGAAATCTTGTCCTTTTTTTTTTTTTTTTTTTCCTGGACAAGTTTCTAGATGATCTGGGTTTCTCTGTGAGACGAGAGGGGCTTCCTTGCTTCTGCAGGAGAAAGTCAGTTTCTCCCAAAAAAGAGCTTTTCTTATAAATGTATTCGTAACCGTCATAAAAATGAAAACAACCTGAATAAAAACCATTTCCAGGCACTGAATTAGGATATCACTCACTCGGAAGAAGTGAGCCCGCATCAGCCGGTTCTATCATCAACCAGAGCCATGCGGAACAGATGTGCCAATTCACTGTTTAAAAACATACAACTGAGAACTGAAACCCAGGCTTCTTTAGGTCTTTTTCACACACCAATGGTCAAGCAGCAAGTTATTTTGAAGTAATACCGAGTAGCACTTATTTCTATAGATCCGTGTTCCTAACCAAATACAAAAGCCTCAGTTTAAACCTTTGACTGAAAAGGGGAGAAAGAAAAACAACAAACTTTCCCCTGGATCAGGGAATTTAAGAGACTTACCCCTGCCTGAAGCAGACACATACAAGGCCTAGAACAAGGGGTTACCTAAAAAAGTAAGGTTTAAAATATCACCCAGAAGTAAAGTAGACTACACTGAGAATCCAATATACTGCAGGTAGTGAAAACTGTCTAACCCCCTGAAGTTTGCAATGCTCGTCTAAAGTACTGTATACTCTGTAAGTAAAACCTCCTGCCCCAGAAATCCAAGGGAGGGTGAAAGAACTCACTTGAAGGTTTGTCTCTTTGAAAAAGACCTGAGGAAAGGAAGAAAGGTCCATTTCAGGGCTCGCAGAATAAGTGTATTTAGATACTCCTCCTTAAGAAAAGACCCAGATGCAAGCAAGGTTTGTGCCATAGTTTAAATCCAGGTTCCCAGAAAAAAACTTGCTTACAGAAAGATCAGAAGATCTGAGGATCATTACTGCAGAGGATTCTGAGAAATTATCTCCTAATACGCAGTTGAAGACAGAACTAGTCTTGGTCTCTCTTTGGCTTGAACCTCTACTGAAATTTAATGCTGACAAATCAAAAAGGGATATATCCAGAATCCGTAACCCTGATAAAAATGGGAAATCTGTATCATCTTAATCAAAGGATATGCCACCCTGAGCTGGATCTGTGTCTTGTCCCTTGGCCTCATATGACTCCTGTGTGCTAGAGGTTAAGGGTTTGTTAAAGAATATCGGTTTTGATTAAGTGTCACACACGGTGTAAAACATCCTCTTTATCATTGGAAGTGAAGGTTGGGGGCCAGACAGTGCCTTTTAGAGAGCTTCTAATATAAATTAGGTGTCTTAGGTAATGGGTGGTTTTCAGGCAGGATTGATCTTTCTGTGGTCCAGTGAAAGTAGGTGTGTTTGGTGAGATGTCACAAAAGCGAGCTTCCTGGCACCTATACTAATGGGCTGGTTACCCCTTTTGGAGTAGGACTTGAAAAATATAACACAGGAATCCCCCCTCCCCCTTCCTAACTTTTTCATTTTCTTGATGTAATGGGCAAAGGTCTATATATCCTTTACTCCTTTGGTATTTCAGTCCTTGTATTTGCAGTATCACTCAGTGAATCTTAAGCCACTCATCCTTTTAGTCACTTACAGCTCCCTAAACTTGCATGAACTTAAAGATGAAGCTGTTGTGAGTAGACTAGGTTACTTACTATTTTTATCAATGTACAGCCTTTAAAGAAAAGTGTATCAAGTATACCATCACCACCACAACCAAATGATTTCTCTTCCCCATTAAGTCCTCCTTGGAAACTTTGATTGCACAGAGAACTAGGAAGAACTGTAGAGATGTTAAACCCTAAGTTCCCCTGCCTCAAAAATAAGAGCAAACATAAATTTCTATAGACTTCAAAACGCGTCTGTATTTTCTTCTTTATGAAGCAGAAATTCTCTCGGCTTTGTGCAAAGAGTGGTATGATCAAAAGCACAAACTGAGCACATGAGAGCAAGAAGCTCTAATGCAGAACCTAACCATGGACCTCAGGTAAAGAGGGTATATACAAAATAAACCTTCCCTTTGTTCACTGACATGATGTAGTTAAAACTTTTCTGAAAAGTTTCCATGGATTTAAGAAGAAGTGAAAGCACAAATGCACAGTTGGTATTGCAGGCTCATAAACCCAGCCAATGAAAAAAAAATCCCTAAGTCTTTAAATATGCAGGGATATGTTGTAAACATTTTAGTATTTCACTATTTCCCACGTACCCACTCATCATTTGAGCACTGGTAAATATTGATTTAAAAAAAATATTTAGATAATCAGGATACATAAATTTATTCTGATTTTCACACGGAACAGCTCCCTTGGTCCCAGTTTAACTAATCAGGATGGCCAGCATTTATAATATAAATATCCTTAATTCGCCAAAATTACTGCAAAGACAGAAAATGGAGACACTCCACTACGGCAAAGAAGGATCACAGAAATATCGGTGACTTTCTGCCGTGTGCCACTTACAGAGAATTTGTGGCACCTGTGTATAACTCAACATGTAAGAGATGAGAAGTGCTAGAAGTGTAACGTCGGGCAGAAGTTGCCTGAATGATCAGTTCTGCACTTATTATTCTTTTTGTGCTGATTAACAGAAGTCATGACAGAAGGGTGACGGTATCCCTGGTATTTCTCCCTTTATCCCATGGCCATCTAATGGCAGCAGCCATGGCCGGGCAACCCAGCGGTGCGAGGAGGAGCCGCCCGTTCTGTTTGAGGGCAACGTGTGGGGAGCAGGGAGGCTTGCAGGCCCACTGCCACGGGGATTTCACCGGGCCCTGCTGGCAGTCCTGGTTAAATGCAGAATAGCACCAAGTATTTGAAAGTCAGCTAACACACGTGAACAAATCCTGGTGGCATAACACACGAGAGAGGGAAACAAAGGGTTTTGGCAACAGAGATCTACTATCAGAGTCATCTACTTAAAGGAGAAACACTGAAATCATGACAACACGTTTTCTCTTATTCCTTGTTCTATAGTACTAATACAGCAGTTTGAGATGCCCAACCCTCTTACACGTGCCTCTGAAGGACATCTCCTGCAGACCTTCCCAGCACACAAGCTCCCTGTACAGAAGTGACCCTTCAAGGGTTTGACAGTTCTCCATGTACGGGTGGAGGAGGGAGGGAAAAAAGTGACCTTTAAAGAACAGACCTCTCCACTGCCAGGGACAATTTTTATGAAATGGAGTATTAATTATTTGGTGCTCTTCCTAAGTGCAAGTTCCCTGATAACCGTCCTGCACTCACTTTGGTTTTATTGATTTCTAATTCCTGTTAGCCTCTCTTCATTAGCAGGGTGAGGAGCAGCGGCTGTCCTGTGCCGCCATGCAAACCCACCTCTGCCAGCCCAACGGCAGCAGGCAGCACAGCCCCAAGCACAGTGTGCCCAGGGGTTTTGCTGCCTCTCCTACCCCTCTGCCCTGCCAGAGGCGCTTGGTGCCACGCCATGGCCAGGTGACCGACCATCAGCTCGCCTGCAAGCGCTGCATAAATCCCATTCCTAATCCACATCGCTTTTGGTAAGAACAAAAGCTGCGTGCAAATGAATATTTCCATCTTATTTCAAATTCTAGGTTTCAACTGCAATATTAATGCTATTTTACAGTGTAATTTACTTGTAATAATATGTCATTATTGCCATTTTACAGTTTTCTCTTAAAGTAGTAAAGAAAATGTTTTAAAAGGCACAAATAGCTGCAGCACAAATCTCCATTCAGCCTAAGAATCTGTGCTCTCCCATCAGAATGGCACATAATTGAAAACAATGACATCCCCAATGCGCTAAACACTCCAGTCATTACTGCATTTTTATTTTGGAATAAAAGAGCACACTCACAGCTTTTTTCCCCTAAATAGTAAATATAAATTAAACATTTCTCTTCTGTTCCCAGAATGGCATCTGCCAGAGCTGACCTCGAGCACTTCCTGCACGCACATCCCAAGCCAGCAGGCTGCTGAGGCAGGAACCTCCGCGGGAAGCTCAGACAGCCCGCCTGAAACACCACGTGAAAAGGTAGGAGAAGTGTCCTCACCTGGGAATGAGCTCCTGAGCACCGGGACCAGGGGCAGGGATGGCAGGAACTGCAGAAAACTCAGGCAAGCCATCAAAAGCCAGGCTGCGGGTGAAGGGACGGAGACATCACAAGGAAGAAGATATCGCTGACACGAGGACAGAACGGGACACGAGGATGCTGTCAGGAAGTAAAACATCTTCATAGAAACTTTTCACCCTAATATGAAAAGTGAATAGGGATTAGATGGTCTTTAAAAATCCCTTCTAACCCAAACCATTCTACAATTCTATGACAGAGAAAATTGCACATTGCAATATTAGGGCACATTCAAGACAATAAGCTGATGCCAGCCAGCCAGCACAGCTCCACCAAGGGCAAATCGTACCCGACCAACCCCATGTGGATGCCCCATCCCCAGCAGTATTCAAGGTTAGGTTGGATGGGGCCCCGGGCAACCTGATTTAGTGGGTGGTATCCCTGCCCAGGGTCAGGGAGGTGAAACTAAATGGTCTGTAAGGTCCTTTCCAGCCCAAGCCGTTCTATTATTCTATGATTCAAAGTTTATTTTCAATGACTCTTCATCCTTGCTTACTAAAGGGTGTACTTGTCGGCATCACTGGAATATTGCAACCATTCAGTTTATCAGGGTGGAGCCTAGAGTCAGTGGATGCAAACAGTCTGTACAGGAAACTCCTAAAACTTTACACATTTGTGTGGGGGAAAAAAAAAAAAAAAAAAAAAAAAAAAAAAGAAAGAAAGAAAGAGAGGCTCACAGGGTGTGGTGGGGCTGTGCACATGTCTGGAAGCGCCAGCAGCAGGACCGGGCCACGGCTGCTCACCAGCCTGGGGAACTGTCCAGCTTCCCTGGCCATGCTGCGGTTTGGGCACATTTCTCATCTAAACTGCTCTGTAATTTAAACACTTCACAGCAGCTTGTGAAGAAAGATGGCCTAAACTGCCAGATCCTTGCATTTCTGAAAGCCGTCCCCACCACATCAAATCTCTGGCCGCAGAAGCTGTGCCTGGGGGCAGCGCTGCTTGCAGCTGTCTCGGTGCCGCAGCGCAGCTCCTGCGAGAGCCTGCAGCTGCAAGGCTGCAGGTTACATCAAGTCGTCTCTTGCAGTCTGGGAGCTTGTGCCAGTAGTGTCTGCTGTTGAACAGCAGTGAGATTTACGCTGCCTTTCCAAAAAAAACATATGATTTCTCACTGCGATCTCTATCTGAATTCAGCAAAAAAATATTCAGTGACTGGCAAAACATTAGTAAACAAAAGCAGATTTAGACAATGTTGCTATAATAACAGATTACATTACTATTTTTTTGTCCTTGCAAAAGCCCTGATTAGACCAAGGGTCTCATGAATAAGTCAGGAGGGGGCTCAGCCACCCTGTGTGAGAGTGCAGGAGCCCAGCACAGCCAGTGAGGGGCCAGGCACAGCTCGGAAAGAGGCGTGAGCCTGGCTGACCTATGGCTGTTATCAGGGGGGTTGCTGATTTTCTTAATAGCCTGGGCCAGATTTTCTGCTAGCATAAACTAATGCTGCTCTACTGAAGCTGAGAGCGCTGTCAATTTGTGACAGCAAAAACTGACCCTTGGCTACACCTAATCCCTTTTTTATGCAAGTCTTCAGTCTTGCTTTATGCAAGTCTACATTATCTTAGTGAAGAATTGCTCCTCAGTGAGAATATTCCCCACTACAGAGACAAGCAGCAGACTTCGCTGTTACTCAATGGATGGGGAGCTCCACCAGCTGAAGTATGCTTCCAACTCTGCAAGTGCACCTAGCATTGATTGCTGATCTTAGATCTGCAATTGCATAATTACTGAACGAAGAGAAAATTACTTTTTGCTAGAGAGTGCTAGGACAGCTCTGAATCCATGAATGACTCACCCTCAGGCACTGGTGTTTAATTTATGAGCTATTTATCTCCTTGCACACACCCCAGCACAAACAATTATACATAGTAATTTGTTGATCTTATCACGGCTGTTTGATGCTACTACTGCTACCTCCAATAACGCTGTGCTTTGAAACTTAAGCAGGATTTCTAACCAAATTCAGGTGCTTCACACACAATTCAGATTTCAGAGAAGTTTAACTCTTCAGCAGCTAAAAGCATTTGCAGACAATTTTTGAAGGAGAGCAAACGTGTTTTTTGCTGCCCAAGGTGGCAACACGGCCCTTCAGCAGCAGCAGAGCCCCTGCTGGGAGCTGGTCCTGCCCTCACACAGCACAGGGTGTGGGGGGTTCCCATCACAACCAGCACCAAGCACAGGCAAACTCCTGCTCAGCCATTCGCACGCTGAGCTGCTGCATTCCTGTCCGAGCCCTTCTTCGTGGTGCTCAGGCTCCCTCCTAGGAGCTTTTTACATGGGCAACAGCCTTCCTAACTATTGAATGAAGACATGATTGTGATTGGCTTTGAAGTTATTGCATGTTTACCATGAATCAAAATTTGTGGATGCCTTTGTGCAGTCTTACTTTTTTTTTTTTTTTTTTTTTTTTTTTTTTTAATCGGGAGCAGGAACCAAGCCTGGGAGCACACCATGCTTACCTTGGGCTGTACCTCAGGTGTGCAGCTCCTCTGGCCAGAAGGCAGCGAAGGTGCTCAAAAACAGGTCTCCCAAGTCCCCCTCACAAACCTCTCGCTGTCCTTGCATGCTGCCACGACCATTGGGCTCACCAAAACACAGCAAGTTACCTAGGTATGAGAGATACAAGCAGGGAGGTGATTTAAGTCTGCACTTCAAAGTCCAGGCTGAGATTAGACATCACATTGGAACTGCTGCTGCTGCTGCCGCTGCCAGCAAGGAGGTAGGAGGAAGAGGAGGAGGAAAAAGAGGAGGAAGGTCTGACAGAGCTGAGGCAGGGCACATCACACTTGGCCCCACCTGAGCTGGAGTCTGGGTCACCGAGGACAAAAGCCTGGTCAATGCAGAGCAGCACTTCTTCCAACACCATCCCCGCGGAAATAGCCCTTGGCATGCTATTTATCCACGCTCAGACATACCCATATCTATCTCAGCCTTCTGAGTCCCTTCTGCTGTGCAGATTTCCTGCCCCGCAGGGGCCCAAAGCCAAGGACCTTCCCCTCCTGCAGCAGCACTGGAGCCGCAGAGGACAGGAAAACGCCTGTGCCTCTGCTCAGCCAGCCCCAACGTTCCCAGTCGGATGTCTTCTGGGAACTTCTGCATCACATGTGCTCGTGGAGCAGCAGCAGATTTTATTTTCTGTATGGCTTGTAAAGCTGTGCTGAACACATACATTTTGCATGTAGGAAATAAAATGCTACAGGCAATCTGCAAATGCATGGAGCTATAATGAGCTCTGATGAGCAGGCACATACCAAATCATCTGTTTATGACGGCAAGTACACACATGTAACTTATTTCACAATATGCAACACGCTGCCATATGTGTCTGTTCTCAAAGATTGGGAACTGGCACTACCTGTAGATAGAAGCCAAGAAATAACTGCTTCAAAGTCAGCCTTGAAACACAGAATTGACTTCAAAACTTTCAAAGCCCAACCAGCATGCAGCTCTTCCACTCTGCCAGGATACTGTGATGAATACCACTACTTTGATTTTATTTTTTTCAAAGCCTCCAGTGGTTTTCCTGGTTTAATTGAAGAGAAATGGTAGGATTAGCATAATCAAACATATGGAATTAGTATTGGGAAAGTAAAAATTAAAACAAGTGATTATTAATTTTAAACAATTACCAACTTTTAATGATCCCCCCCCCCCCCCAACCTTTGTGAGCTGAGTTCATGAGTGGAGAAAAATGTTAAAACTTAGCAAATTTTTTTTTTAAACTGACAATTTTTTTGCATTCTTGGCTCTTTCAAAATGCAGTTTTACCGCCATACCTTGCAGCTGGCAGGAGTGACACTTGGCGTTCAATCCACCTGGTGAAAAGGGCCACGCAGTATCACTGCCAGCCGACACAGCGAGGAGAGGCCAGGCTCTGCCAGGACAGTTTGAGGAAGGCTGGCAGCCCCAAGAGCAGAGGAGGCTGCATGAGAAGGCACATTGCTGATACCTGTGTCGTGACGAGGGTTATCGGCCAGCTCACTGTGCAGGAGCACGCTCCTGACAGCTTTCCAAGGTGGCAGCCACCAGCAGCATCGCTCCAGCACCAGGAGCTACCCAGCTACGGTGCAGCCACCTTCACCTGGGGCTTGTTCAGCCAGGGGGAGGAAAGAAAATAACACAACATTTTCTAAGCAGGCTCTCTGACATGAAAACTCCTCGACCAGCCAGACCCTGGGCAGAGAACTGAGAGAACCTGGGTGACAAAGGGAAGAAGGCAGGTAGGAACCTGCAGCTGGTAAGAGCGATGTTCCAGAAAAGGTAAATAATTTAAAATAGTTATGATCATGCTACAACCTCTACGGAGCTGGTCAAAGTCATTGACAAACCAAATAAACATGACATTAAGCCAGTAATCCCCCCATTTTTATTTTTATTTTTTTTAAGAAAGGCTTTAATTAAAATGCAGTACCAGGAAGAACATTAGAGAAGCCATGCTCTTCACCGGTGTTTGCGGGCAGCCCTTGAAGAAAAGTTGCTTTGCAGGGGACGCACGAATGGCAGCAGCAGGTCAGACCACAGTCCCATCCCATCCTGCACCCTGGTTTGTGATGGTGGCCAACCAATGCCCCACAGCAGAGAGCAAAACCAGAGACAATATATGCTTACCAGCTTTTCACCAGCTTCCAGCAATTTGTGACTTAAGGACTCCAAGTGCAAAGGTGATACCTTTAACATTTATTTTTTAATCCCATCAACTGCTTTTCCCCTCCCCACCCCAAACGTTTCGTCCAAGCATTTTTGAACCCTCGCCAACTTCCAGCATCAACATTTTGTGGCAAGAAGCGCACAGCTGAAACCATGGAAAATAAATACCCTTTTCTTTGTTTTAGCCTATCACACACACTAGCCTGAACATGTTTATCAAGACACTTAAAGACACCAACACCTATGTTTATGAAGACATTTCCTTCATTTCTCTGTGGAATATTCTGACCACGCTGATACTCAGCTGCACAGCCAAGAGGTGGCCAGCCACATCCCAGTGGCTCTTATCCTGCCAGGATATTTCCTTCAATTTTCAGTTAGCAGGATAAACAAACCTAATTTCCAGGTGGTTAGGAGTTCATGTGTGAGCACGCCCGCTGTTTTACTTTAGGTAGCATACAATGGAAACAACATTGTGATAATATTCAGTATTTTGAATCCCACAGAAAGCCCAAGCCTTCTGCCCTTGTGTTGTTCTGGGAAATGCCAATTAAGACAGAAAATTTTATCCTACATGAGAGGTATCCTTGACTACAAGTAGTCATTAAAAGTTAAACCCCCATGCTTCTTATCAGCCTGAAATGTCACATAGTGGAGTATCCAAGTGCAGCACTGTTGTGGTTAACCTAAATATTGTTATTGATGGTGTCAATGAAGATCACAAAAAGCCCTGAGTTGTCTACAGCAACGTTATCTGAACATGCTTTCAAAGCGAATCCACAGAAGCGAATGGGAGGGGTTGGTACTCCTCCTTCTCTGCAAAATCCCCTACTTCCCATATTTTGGAAGAACAGTGCCTAAAATCCTTTCTTATCCTTCTTCATTTGGGGGAATAAAATGTCTCCTTCTGCTCACCATTCTCTGCCTCAGCTTGTACGGGCCATCAAGACTTTGCAGATATTTATTTTTAAATAGAAAGTGTGAGCAAGATGGATACATTGCACCTCTAATCACCTGCACAGACTGAAATGCATAAATGATATGTGCTTGGCTTAAATTAAAATCACAGTTCTATTTAAAACAGAGCATTTGAAACTTGTTACATCTATCTACAGGATAGATGTGAGTGGTACCTCTTAAGCGTATACAACCACTGAAGAGAAACACTGACTGCATGTATTTAATGCAGCAGTTACCACAAGTCACCAGAGATGGGAGTAACAGAGCTTATCAGATTTTTTTTTCTTTCTTTTAATAAAACTTCTTTTATTCTGGAATAATCTATTAGCTTCAGTAGTTAAAAAGAACACTGAAATAGAAAAAGAAAGCTGAAATATATACCATATATATAGTATATATATTCTTAAAGAAGATGTTGCAAAGTTTTTAAGTTCAGATTCTATTTTCAGAATATTGTAATAGCTTCAAAAACCTGCCTATCTAGTACAACTTGCTTCAATTTCTAAATATTTGTATTTTTAGAACAGGGACATATAGTGAAGTATAAACATTCAAACAAATATGGCTTGTTAATGCAATGAAGAGAAGCAACAATACAAAGGAATCCATTAATTGTGCTGTCCTTTCTAACAACTTCTTTATTTATACATATAATAGTTAGGGGGCATGGGAATACTTTGAAAGCCAGAATGGATTTCAGATAGACAAGACAACACGTTTAGCTGGTACCAGCGCAGCAAAGAGGTGACTTCTCTTTTTCCAGCACATACACTCTACTTCTCTCTCACCTTTCACTGTGTCTGTAGCCCAGCACGAGCCTTTCTCTGTGACTAGCACCTTGCCAACTTCCAAGAGAAACGGGCAGGTTCTACTTTCTTTTGGATTTGACTTTTAAGACAATATTTTGTGCTCCTAATTTTTTCTCAATTATGCAACATTAAAATAATGCCAAGAACAAACACCAGCTGCACCAGGGAAACGATACAGAAGAGAATTTCAAGGGCTGCAAAAACACATAAAGTCCCAGTTTCCCTGCCTTAAAATACTCTCCCCCCTCCTGCCACCATGAAAAAGGAGAAGCTCTTTAAAACAAAATCAACAACTATGTATTGAAGTCATCTGCCCTCCCTCTTTCTCCTCAGTTCAATTAAAGGCATGATGCCAACTTTTCCACAAGCCTCCTGGCTTTGACTGACCCATGACCCATGACAAGACCCATGCTTTGCTCTTTCAAGGACGAGCACTGAAGCTCAAAAGCGGTGTCTCAAGGGAAGCCTCAGCGCAGGACACGAGCAGCACTCCCCAAATCTCATATGGAGGCGAGGCCAGCCAGTGAGACGTTGCCTTTTCAAAGTTTATAACAAGCAAATTTATCACAGTGATGCAAGAGGTCTGACACACCAGTAATCCATGGGTAACACCCGCATCTCCCCCAGCCTTGACCCATGGAATCTGTAGCCGAAAT